>NC_080644.1:1752500-3140833 GCF_027579445.1 Ammospiza nelsoni | reverse complement strand
TTTGTGTGTGTTTCAGTGATGTAAAGTTTCCAGACCAGCTGAGGATGGAAAGGTGCAACCTGAGATTGAAGGGAACAGGGGGGAATTCCTCCACCTGAGTATCTGATGAATGTTTATTGCTGGGTTTCTCAAAAACCTAGGGAAGAAATAATAACTGCTGAGGATGAGCTGATGATCTCACATAGCAAAAATAAATTTCAACACAGGAAATCTTGCCATGCAGTGCTTTTTCCTCTTGAAAAGATCGAGGTTTGTTGGCAGAATGTTTTAAAATACTTGTCAGGATTCATATTCTACACTAGTTGAAGGAGCTTGACAAAACACATCTTGTGCTTGTGTGAGGGGCTGTGTGGGGCTTTTGCTGGCTGGGGTTAAACCATGGCTTCATCCAAAGCATTTTTTGACAGAATATACTTTATCTATAAAGGAGCTGTAGCAGAATTGTCAGTGATGGCTCATGAGAGATGGCAATGTGGGAACTTGGAAGAGCCTGGCTACTAAAGCAAGGACCAGACAACTTCGTGCCATGGCAGTCAATTTGACTCTGAGTGGGTGGTGTCATCTTCTAATGGGAATTTAATCATAGACCTTCTAGAAAGAATGGGAATCCAGAGATGATTAAGGAAGAGATGAGAAAGTAAAAGCATTTTGGAGAAATTTCCTCACAGAGAGAATGATTCATTTTGGACTGTGCTGTTAAAAGGCAGCTATGGAAACTGCAGCTGTGGATGTATTAAATAGGAGTCAGGCAGGTGCTTACTGGAAAAAATGTTATGGATGGAAACAAGCACCAGGAGGAGTGGGAGGAATCTGCAGAACCAGCTTCCGTTTTTTAGTTACAGCAGAATAAATGCATTATTCTGCATTTGCAATGCAGATACACAACAGTTCTCAGTCTGAGCAGATGCTTGGTGGCCGTGGATTTTCATGAGCACTTGTAGTCCAAGGGGCCATTCTCACCTTCTGCTGACATTTTTTAAAACGAAGCAGCATATTAAATGCCAGGATGAAGGGAACAGTTTCAGGATGGAAAAGCTTGAGTAATGGTGGTGTAATAGAAAGCAAAATTTGGCCCACATTAGTTTCCTCCGAGAGGACAGTTTTTTCCATTAGTATTCTTAGCATGGAAGAATATCCATGATGTGTGACAGTGTATCAAAAGTTTAGCCCTGCAGAGAAATACAGAGAGCTGGAGATGTTTGTTAGATGTTGGGGAGAAATGCAGGAAACAAAAAAGGGATGGTTTGAGTATTTTAAGAAGGGCAGCTGAGAGGGTTCAGAAAGTTGAGGCCTGTTACTGGCACCGTAGTGACTTAAAAAGGAGATCTGATGTTCTGCAGTGAGAGACTTGTTGGGATGTGAGTCTGCAGGGAAACTGAAGGAGAAGTTCCAGGAATGCTCCTTACCCAAACCTGCTTGTTGTCCTCACCTCTCACACTTCCTTTTCCTTCTCTCTCCTGGCCTCTTGGATTCACATTTCATGTAACTGCAGATGTTGCCACTGGTTTCTGTGAAGTCACTCCTATTTATGCCAGAATCTGCAGAGAAGGAAAAGTACTGATCATGAGGAGAGACAACATAAAAGTGTAAACTGCTGGAGATACTCACTGAGGCTGTCTCTGCTTTCTTTCTTGCTTCTCAGGTGTGAGTTCATTGACTCAGGGATTGGTCTGGATGCCTCTGGGTCATAATTTGAAAATAGTTTCCAGTTTATTCCATTACACCCCAGTTTCTCTGGGCTGTCCCACTGCTCTGCCTGAACAACACCAGTACAAAGATAGCTCCAAAATACAGCTGTAATAATAAAAGCCTCAAGGTTATTTCAGAAAAGCAGGAGCCAGACCCTCAGGTGGTTCAAATCAGATCACTGCTCTGGAGAGACACCAGTTTTACATTGAATGAAGATTTTTCCTGAGGTTTATTTTTGCAAATGGCACAGGGAGAAAGTTGCTGGCGAGGGCTGAGGAGAAAAACATCCTATTTTCTTTTGGGAGGGTTTAAGACTTGCTGACTCAAATGCCAACCACCAGTTCATTATCTCCTAAATCCTGAGGATACAATTTGCTAGGTAAAAAACCACATCTGTTCTTCAGCTCAGTTACACCTCTTTGAAAGCGTGTCCAAACTACCTTCCTAAATGTTTCCATAAAATGAGGCTTGGTTACATATGTTTCATTGTGTGTTGCATGTTTCCATGGCACACTGATTTGCCAGATAAAGCAATCTGCAGTGTATTTAGTCTATCTTAAAGCCTTTTAAATCTGTCTCCTCTAAGCTTGAAATTCTCTCATTCAGGCATCCAGCGCTGTTGAAACCCCTGTGCCAATAATTCTTAATGACGTGTGTGTCTAGCCAAAGTAATTCTCCTCATTCAATTTGCAATTTTCCAAGTCAATCCTTTCAGCATTGTGACTGTAGCCATTTATTTTGCATTCTGAGACATGCAGCTCTTAAACAAAATGATCCTGACTTTATAGGCAAAAAGGTGTCTTATAATGAAGGGCAACCAAACTAAAAGTTTGTTTTGGAAACCAGGGATGGTTGATATCTGCTTGCTTGCTCTCCTGGGCTCAAAGCTGACTCCAATCTATGTACACAAAGTCTTCCCTTAGTATTTGACAAAGAAAAAAGCAGAGCCATTCCTCATTTGGCAGGATTTTCCTCCCTGCTCTTATTCATAGAGCCTGCTGGACTGAGCCTTGGATCTTCTGCTATTTCCCATGCTCAGGAGCTGATATCTGCAGTGACCAACAGAAACTGCAGTTCAAGCCTGGATTGGTTTGTAGAAGCAGCATATTTAGGGTGTCCTGATGGAGAGAAAGAGGCCTTGTAGTGCTTAATGGCCAACCTTGACCATGCAGGAGACCTCAGTGATGGCTCAGGAGGGAAATTTTGCAGCCACTGTAAATGGGATGGCAACAATTTGGGTATTTGGAAGGGGCTGAGGTGAAGATGACTGGGTGGAAATGGGGGTTCTCATCAGAACAAATCAGAATGGGTACACATGTGGTTTTTATCTTCAGGAACCATTATGACTTACATGCTCATTTTGTCTTGAAAACAAGAAGCTTTTGATCCCTGCATGTGGAAGATTTATGTGAGCTCAAGAGGTTTTACTTTGGTCACTGTGAAAAAAAGAATTTATAAGCCTCCCTCATTTCATTCATTTATTTTTGCCTGTTCTTCAATACCCGTTGAAGGAACAGATACATTTAAGGATGTTTATTTTAAGTTGGTACTCTGGATTGAAAAGCTTTTCCATCTGTTTCTGCCCTGCATTTGATATAACATTTTGCAGATGGCAGCATTTATCAGAATCCCACTGCAGACTACTTACTGGCTTTGTGCCTTCAGAAATGGGCTGTGTTCATCACCACTGTAACTTCACTGAAATGGGTGGAATGACACCATGGCTAAATCTGAGCCACCATCATAACTGCTTCCTGAAGTATCACTGTGTGCTCTGAGCTCAATGGCTCTGTCTTGATTGACTTGTTTAATGTAAATATATTGAATTATATGTCGTTTTCATGATTACTGAAGATTACTGGCTTGCTTTAAGAATCTCTTGGTTCTGATCTTTCCAGTTCATGAATGATTTAGGGAACAGCTTTTAAGCATGTCATCTCAAATTGCAGCCACACATTTGGATATCCAAGCTATTTAAGCAGGCAGAAATAGGGAAGGCTCCTGCTGTCTTGGTTGAATCCAGGAATGGTCAATTTGGCCAGTTTGTCTTTCACACATTCCACAAAGTATCACACCTCTGTCATGTTGTTACTCCCCACTCCTGCATTCCTGGATTTGTCAACATTCTCCCAAATTTTGTGTTGTGCAAGTCCCTTGGGGTGCTTATCCTAAATGCCTTGGTGATTTCCATGGAACTGCTTGTGAAGCCTGGGCCTAAGAGTCACAACTACATAGTCAGATTTCAGGGTTAGTTCCCTTTGGAATTTAATTTTTGGACTGTTTTTCATTTCACTGTCAGGTTATTTTTTTCCTCTAGTATTTTACCTACAGAAAGGTGCGGAGTGGACAGCTGGAAGTGACATAGGTCATGAGGCCAAATACCAGGCTCAGTTAGGGAAGGAACATTTCCATGCTTTTTTAG
Source organism: Ammospiza nelsoni (assembly GCF_027579445.1). Classification (NCBI taxonomy): domain Eukaryota; kingdom Metazoa; phylum Chordata; class Aves; order Passeriformes; family Passerellidae; genus Ammospiza; species Ammospiza nelsoni. The sequence continues at coordinate 3,136,722 of NC_080644.1, read as the reverse complement.
TTCTGAAAAAAAATAATATTTTGGGATTAAGCCTATTATACCTATCTGCAGCCAAAATGCCACTTGCTTTGGAAAGTGTGAAGAAAATTGGTTAAGAAACCCACATTAGTTAAGGGAGGTGGGAAGAAAAATTAAATTCGACTTTTTAAAATAATTTTCCAGCCTGCCCTCTTATATGGCAGGAGTGGTCAGGAGTGAAGGAGAATTCCCTGTTAGAAGTGTTTGCCACAGAAAGCTCTGAGCGCTGTTTGTTCAGTGCTGCTGTGGAAATCCCAGTTCCTGTCACGCTGAAGATTTACATGAAATGACAGAAGGAAGATTTAACTGTCACTTTTCCATGGCACTGCTTTTTCTCTCCCTTCCTTCATTTTTTTTATGCTTTGATAATATTTGGGAAAGCACTTTTTTCTTACACTGTGATTTACCAAGGCCCTGGATGCCCCATTGATACAAGTTACCTCACTGTTTCAGTAAACAGCATCAATAATTAGTGTGGCCAGCATGAACTGGATAGCCCTTTGTGTGAATTAGAGGAGAGCCTCTATGGTTCCAGCTGTGACCCTCTGCAGTGAAAAGAGAATTTCTTTTGAATAGTGCCTGCCCAGGAGCTAATAATGCTCTGTTCTCAGAGCTGTGGGCTGGGAAAGAACGAGACCCTGAGCAATGTCAGTGTCACAGCAGTGCCCGAGAGCCTTCTCAGTGGTTAAACACATCCCAGGCATCAAGATGGAAAAATACTTCAGAGATTTTGTAAGCTGGAGGAAAAGTTCCAACTATTTAGTGAAATTAATGCTGAGATCTTCTGACTCACAGCACTAAAAAGCTGCTCCAGTCTCACTGCTGAATCAATTAGCTCAGCCAGCACCTTTCCCATCAAAGTAACACCTTCCCTTCTTTCTCAGTTTTAAGATCCAATTCAATAACTTCAATAACAGAAATACCCAAAGCTGTGTTCCTTTTCTGTACCCAAAGGTTGTTTGCATGTTTCACCTTGCCCTACTTGCACACCTACATGTTTAAATTCCCTTCAAACCAGAATTTGGAGCCTGTGCTAGAAATCCAAGTCCCTGCAGTCAAATCAACTCTGTTAATATTTGCAGTTCTCCAGAGGAAATACAGTCCAGGGGTGTTTGGTTGGGACAACTTTCAGGATCAGAGAGATGCTGCTGTGGAGGGCATCAGTTTGTTTAACACAGCCAGGGGAGCTGATCTGGTGACAGCACAACCCTGCAGTCTCAGAACTGCAGCTGCAAGCTGGACCCAGGTGCACTGGGGTCTGAACACACAGCCAGGCCTGGATGCCCTCAGGATGTGCCTCACCTCTTATTCTGAAAGCAGCGTTGTGCCTGTAACCTTCACACCCACACTGGTTCCTGGTTTGGTCACCAGAGTTGTCTGTAGGTCTCTTGGGTATGTCCTTGATTCCAGCAGAATTTTCTCTGTGTGGGTAGCTCTGTTAGCAATTTTTTGGCATTGTGATCATTGCATCTATCTTATTTTTCTTTTATTAATGATTAATTAGTCAATTATGTGAAATTAGCTTTTGCAATTAAAGAATAATTTAGAAAAAACATTGAGTAGATAATGCTCATTTGTCATTGAATTACTTATAACTCAGGGCTGTTGTAAATGTGAGGTGTTTCTAGTACTGTCTTTTCTGCTGGATGAAAAACACTGATTAAAAATCCACCCTAATACAGTGCTTGGAGTGGCTCAGTCTTGTCCTTCAATATTTGCAAGGAAATGGATTTAGATTTGTGATTTATGTAGGAAACAGACCACTTGGACTTTGGGACGTTGATGCAGCTCTGAGCTGAACTTTTGTTATGTGGAGTTGAAAGAGCAATGGATGTAACTGGGTGTTACTTAAACTGTCACATAAAATGGAATCTAAAATATGGTACCTTAAAAGTTGTATCTGTGGTGGAAAGGGAAGGACAATTCAGTTATTGCCTGTGTAATTGTTTGGTTATCCATCAGATTGCTGCAAACTGCATGTGTGTACTTTTCAAAGTTCTTTGGTGTAGACAGACACAGACCTTTGCTCCCGAGGAATTCAATGATTTACCCCATGGGAATTGCTGGGCTTGCCAGAGTTCACTTAATGACACTGATGGGTCAATTCTCTGCCAGAGCCAACAACCCATCTTCATCATCTTCTCAACTTCACATCCACTAATGATCAGTCCTCATAATGAAGGCATTTTTCACCCTGCCAGGAGTCACAAGGAGAAAAATTGATTGACAGAGTTATCTGGATTGTAGTAATTAAATCAGGGCAGACAAATCCCTGCTCTCATTATATTTCAGACATGTCTGAACCATGAAAAACAGAGCTGAAGCTGATTTGCTTCATGCAGTTCAAAATGTGGCATTAAATGCTGTATATGATATATAGGGTTACAATACATGAGCGTGAACAAATTAGAAAAGACACAACTGGTCTAAATATGGGTGTTGGTTTTAACCATCTTCAGTGAAATGTGTATATCAAGTGTCTGAAAAAAGCTATTAAGGTGTTTCAGGAAATGAACCTGAAAGGATGCTGTGCTTCCAAGGGTATCCAGGCTCATTCATGCACTGGAACAGCACTTGTGTGTCCCAGCCAGGTGACAGGGCTGGCAGGTAGGGACAGAGATGCTGCACAGAGAGACAGAGCACGTGGAACGAGCAGGGAGCAGGATCAGTGCTTGCCCAGTGCAACAACTGTCTGGGCTCTGAGCTCTCGTGTGTAGAGGAGAATGCAGATTTCCACTGCAGAAGCCAGAAAGGGATTTCAAATACCATTGGAATTCTTTTGTTGGTGAATTGCTTGTCGTGCAAGCACTTGCCTTGAAGGAGGATTTTGTGCAGATGTTCTTTGGGTAATGCTGCAATCTGGATTCAAGTGTTGTCCCTTGATTATTTTTAAAGAATTTTTCTTCCCTCAGTTTGTTAAGCTGAGCCATTTTTCAGATACTGTAAAATATTGTACCCAATTTAGACAGAAGATATTGCATGAACTTGAATTAACATTACCAGCAAATTAAGCTGATTTGATCTAGTTAATATTGGGAGAGAGGCAGATTAGGGTTTAAAGCAGGAAAATGGAACAGGGAAATCTGGATTCAGTGGGACAGCTGCTCTGATAATATAACCTGGTGGAAGTTCACTGAGCTCAGTTTAAAGCACTGAGCTGCATTTATGGGGTATTTGGCCCATATATGATATATTTTAAACCAAATCATAATAATTCAGAAATGCAGATGACATCTTGTGCTTGTTTTGGCCTAGCATTCAGACAAGAGTGTGTTAACCAGAAAATCCTTCCAGAAGGAGTGAAGACTTTGGGGACACAATGCCCATTCCCTTCACGTGGCTGCTTTTTGGGGTGCTTCCATGGGTGCTTTCAGTTTAACCTTATGAATGGTACAAATCCATCTGGAATTACAGAAGGTTATGTACAAGAGTCAGATTTAAAACCAGGCATGCTTTGGGATAAGATTCCACTTCTCATACACTATTTTGCCTGTGAACTTGGATCCAAATTGACAGAAGTTCTTTCCTAAAGAACCTTTCCAAGTAGGTTTAAGTTATAGGGCACTGGGCTGGGAACCAGGAGATAGGTTTAACTCTTGGTCACTGAAATTGAGGAAGAGCCAATGACTAGAGGAGGCCAGGAGAACAATTAAATTCTCATCCAATGCCTTCCAATGTGACTGAGAAAATTACTTCTAAACCTCCCATAGCAATTTTTTTTTTCCCCACAAAGAGTGATGAAATGTCAAGAAAAAAAGCCTCATGTTCAGACAGTGCCTTCATGGTATTTCAGGAGTATGGAGAAAAACATATCCACAAGAACAGTGTGGAAGTGGGAAGTAGCATCAGAACCTTGGTTAATCCTGTTTCTGATGCTGGCACTTGTGAGAACCTGCAGCAGTTCAAAGAACTTGTCTGTTTGAATGCTTTTGTATAAAACAGATATAAACATTTATTTTCTGTCTGATAGTGTAGGTGTTGTGTGAGGCTGAGATCGAGGGGGGTTACATGAAGGTCACCTGATTACCCAAAATATTCCAACTTCAGTTCAAACTGAGCCTAGGGTCAATATATGGAAAAGTTAATGCTACTGTGGAAGCTCCAATTTCCATCTTGAACGGGTTGAGCATCTTAGGAATGACAGCTGGCATGTCATGGCAATTTCTGTTGATGAGTCTGTCTTCTAAGAGCCTCATTAGAGTTTTCACTCACATCCAAAAGGATTCTGGGAAAGAATTGTTCTGACATGAGTCTCAGAGATGTGCACATTGCAATACTGAATTGACTTTGACCTGTCAGTGTCACAACTTACCTGCTCTTGGCATGTTACTTGACATGCTTCCTTACTGTACAAGGGTTGCTGATAAAAGCTCTCTGGGTTTTGTATCAAAAGGGGTTTAGGATTATCCTTTTTAGAGATATATTCTGGTATAGACTTGTAAGTTGCCAGTGTTTAGGCCAAATTTCATACTGGGGTCAGAAAGTTTGCTCATGTGGAAGTCACTGAGTGAACATCTGTTTAAGAATGGGGTAATGCTAATCCTACTCGAAAGAGAAAGGTGAAAACTACCACAGTTCATTTAATGACTTGGAGACTGTTGTTGGAAATCAATTAGCTAAGTGTCCCTGAATACATTTTATTTCCAATTTTGTGATGATATTTCAGGTGTACACACCCTTGTGAGTTGGAATAACTTGGTCTTCAAATGGCTGAGCAGACAAGCTGAGATGGTGATCTGTCAGTGTGCCTCTGGAAAATAAGGACAAAGGGCAATTTGTTAGATATAGGATTTGTTATAATTAAGATATTTAATTCTAATAACATGTCTGCAAAGCAGTAAAGTTTAAAATGAAAAGAAATTGTGAATATGTCTGTTGTTGTAAGAACCCACAATTTACTTATGAAATATGGCAAGTAGGAAGTGGGTTTAAGAAATTTCCCTGTTTCCAAGCAGGCCCTTGAAGGGCCTGGGATCTGCTGCCTCCTGTTTGGTTTCCATTCAGCCAAGGTGCCCAGGGTACTTGACCTCCTCCACTGAGCAGAACCTGATTCATTCTTTTTCCTCACTGATTTCTCTGCTTCTTCCCTGCCCAGTTCAGAAGGTCACCTACAGCTACTCCCTTTGTCACAACAACTGAAGAGTAATAAAATCATGGGCTGCAGTGAAGTCAAAAGATTTTTGTTGTAAGTGTTGGCACTGACTTGCCTTGTGAAGCGGTGCTGGGAGGGAGGGATAGGTATGGGAGGTGTGGAGAGTAAGATGAGACTTTGAAGCGCCTGTGTTTCTCCAAATGGGTCAGGAGAAAAAACTTCCCCAGTCTTAGTATGGAAAGGGAGCAGATGCAATCTGGAGGTTTCCAGGTCCATCCCCAGAGCAGCTCCTGCTGCTCTGTTCTGCCCCAGACCCGCACAGCCTGTCCTGCTTTGTGTTTGCAACATAAAGAGGAGGAGGAGTAGGGGTACGGTGCTGGAGATGAGAGGCAGCATGTGGCTTCTCACAACCTTCTACATTTCAGAAAGGGATCTCTCATTTGATGAAGATCCTTTTTTCTGTTTAGTCATAAACAGATGAATCCCATAATAGCCTCTGTTTCCTCTACTACAGGAGGTCTGTATGATTAATAAGATCTCCCTGTAGTGAATGCCAAGCCAAACAGATGAATGCAAGGCGCATCTGCTGTAGATTAAACATTTGGAAAAAACATTTTATAAATATTTTTTTCCACAACAACATATCCATATGGCAGTTAGCTAGGGTATATATTTAAAACCTTGCATGTACAGTATATCGCCATGCATATGTATTTAATATATTTATTAAATAAGTACTTATGTTGTCACTCAACAGATAGCTTTTTGATATGACTTTTAATCTCTTTGAGATGTCAAATCAGACTGTTTGAAAGGACCACATGTGCCCTATCAAGCAAAGCATGAGAAGACACTGCTTCTGAGTGGGTGGGTTAGTGGGAAGCAAATCTTTTATTTCATTATTTCTCAGAAACAAGATGTGCAAGATAATTACCTGGTTAGGATGAGGTAAGTGTAAAATAACATACCCTGAATATGGCTAGAGAGATAAGGTTGTCCTGGGTGCTATGAAAACAGATCCTGAGGAATCTGGGAGGTTAAACTAACAGGAAATTTCTTAGCTAAAAATCTTAACATTTAAATTTAGCTCTACGAATTTAAAAACACTGACATTATATCTTGTTATAATTAATATTTTGGACTTCCTAATCTAGCCAGAATGGGTTAAAGGACTTAACAGAAATAATTTTTTTTTTTCTCTGATTCTTGTTATATAAGGGAGGGCTCCTTTTTTATTTCTCTATCTCTGTGTGTGCCTTAGAGAGCTAGACTATAATTCTGGATTGATAAAGAATTAAGTCTGAGAATTTATCCCAAACTAAAACCAATTTCAACAAGTAAACATCATCCAGAGCAGCTATTGGCACTCTCACATAAGTCAATCTGGTTTTTTTTAAGTATGTTGTTCTTGTAAAACTTAGCAATATTATTGTAGGCTGATTATCTGGTAGACTGGGATCTTTTGGTTTACTTGTCAAGAAACCAAAGATCCCGATATGTGATTCAGAGAACCTGATTCCTGAAATGTTTTCTATGACTTTTCTTAACTGGCCTTCCAGTCCAGCAGCCAGAAAGAGGAAAAATCAGCATTTCAGGGTTTCTTATGTGCTTGCTTGTTGTGTTGTCAGGATCAGGACCTGGTTTGCGTGTGTGCCTGGCAAACTGGGGCACTTCTCTGAGGAAAGGGCTCTCTGAACCTGACGTGTGCTCTGGGAATGGCCAGTGCTTGTCAATTCCTGTCTGTCTGGGCTGGGAGAACGTGGATTTCCAGACCTTACAGCATGATGCTTGCAAGCAGACATGACGTTTCCTCACATCCTTTTTCACAGATTGCAGAACAGAGGAAAATAATTGCCTGGCTTTGCTTTTATCACACACCATTAGGTGCTTTGCCGACTCAAACAAGAAAGACAAAAAGCACCTCATGTTCAAGAAACTTTTCATATTTATGTTCATTACAGCTTCAGACTTTGCTGCCTAAATGGTTTGTTTCTGAATGTTCTTGCCACAGTTTTCCTCATTTCTGAGTGTCCTGAGGGCAGGTGGGAGCATGGAGGTGGGAAGCTCCCTCACTTTTGAAATAGTGGCTTGATGACTCATGTCTCACTCTTCTTGAGAGGCTCATTTCTTGATGTCCTTGCTTTGCTGTTGAACTGAAAAGTGCTGCTTCACTGTTTAAAAAAATGATTTTGTTTTAACCAAAATGCCTGTGGAGTCTTGGAAATATCACTGAACAAAATTTTCTCGAACTTTGTAGAAATAGTTGGAAACTGGTGGATTTGAACTGGAATATCTTAGAGTGGTCCTTTTTGCATCAGGGCTGAAAAAAACCCTACAGAATGTGAAGCTTTTCTGAGCATATCTAATTTCCAGAAGCATCTCTCTTCCGGGCCCTAATGTGAGCCCTCAGTAGCTGTTTGTGATGTTCACAGCAGGTTTTTTCCTACATATGTCAGAACCATACCTTAAATTAGTTTTCAAGTGGATTTAGTTAAATGATTTTAAAGAAAGCCACTCTTACTGTGCTTTGGCAAAGGATTATTTTAGATAGGTTTTGATTTTTTTCCCAATGTATTGCATTTAAATTGATATCATCTAAGTTTATATTGATTTAATGGTGTCTCAGAGCTCCTTTGTGCTGGTTTAGCAGAACTGATTAATTCAAGTCCTCCTGAATTCTGGATTCCAGGAATGGGTACCTGAGCTTTTCCAGCATTGCTGTGAGGCTGCAGCACCTGGAAGGCCCCGTGCTGGAGAATTCACCTGGCTGCCCAGAGCAAGCCAGAGACAGCAAATGATGCAAACACCTCCAGCTCTGGCTCAGTGCTCGGGGTATGAACCTCCCCTGCACGTGGGCAGAGTCCATCCAGGCAGGGAGCTGGGATAATCTCCCAGATGCTCCCACAGCATCCTGTAATGATGTGGCAAGATCATTGTGCGGGGAGAAGGTGCCCAGACAGTCCCTGTGGAGGCATCAGTAACATCCGTCAGGGATGTGCTGTTCTTAAAAGGCAGAGATGAGTCTGCAGGGCTGGTTTGTGTGGGATCCAGGGGGATTAGCACTCCTTGCTCTCCTCTGCCAGCCTCCCACAGTCTGACATGATTGTAGGAGAACACAGGGTACTGAGGATGCCAAAGGAGTATTTCTCTGAGGGAAAAAAAAAAAGTTTAATTTTTTTCCCCTGAAGAATAGCTTCTTTAAGTGAAAAAGGGGAGTGATATGGGTTGGCAGACTGAATCTTTATTTAAATTTTTGTTTAAATATGAATCTTAATCCATTATTTGCAGTAGGTTTGTCTCAGAGGTGAAATGGAGTTGGGAAGTTGGTTCAGCAATGTCTTCTGAGGTGTGGATTTCCTGGGCAGGGAGGCATTGCCTTATCTCTCCTATTGGCACAAACCTGTCTGAGATGTGGCTGCTTAATTGTGCAACACCCTCTTCCCTCCCAAACTGGATTAAGACTGGGTTTTGCTTTTTGCTCTGAGCTCTCTAGATCATCACAGGAATGCCTGGAGGTTGTAGACTTCAGTCATCCCCTGTCTTTGCCAAAAAACTAAACCACATTTACCAGTAAAGATTATAGAAAAAACCACTTTTGACAAGAAACTTCCAACCATGAAAAGATATATTCTAGGAAAATTCTTTCTGTTTTGCTATAAAAATGCTTGTCCTTGGAAATACAAACCTTCTTCATTAAAGACAGTGGTTGGAGGAATCTAAACTGTTCTGCTTGTAGGACTACTCATAAAAATAAAATTAGTTTTTATTGACAAAAATGAAGAGGATAAAACCACACCATGTGTTCCCATGATAAACAACTGCTTTCCTGTTCATCTAGAGTTCAAACAACAGTCAGGATACAGTTTGGCTGCCTATGGCTGAGGACTTTTGACTTCTCTGTTTGGTCAAGGATCCACTGCAAACACTTTGTTCTAAGGTGAGAAGTGCATTCCATGAATAAAAAAACAGTTAGGAGCTGAGAAAGGGAATGACAAACTTTTATCTGAAAATGTCACTTTAACTCTCTCTAGAAGATACCTATGGCTCCCAGGCAGTATGTTTTTGTGATTTAGCTATATTTCCTGCCAGATTATTCAGCTAGATACAGATCTCTTGCTCCTGCAGTGTGGAAACCTGAATAATAATTTGAGCTGCAGAAAGCCCTGGTGAATGGCTGGCCTACTTTGCTGTCCCAGGGGAAGGTGCACTTCTCTAATCCAGGAGCCATTGCTTTGGCAGATGGCTCTATTTACTCAACGAGCAGGTCAGGACAAGAGGAAAAATGGAACATAATAATCCAACAGTATTCAATTAAAGGTAGCTCTGTGCAACTGTACCTAAGTCACTGCTGCTGAAGCCTCTGGGGAGTGTGTTCATTTTTCAGCCTTGTTTCCTAAGGAAATGAGGCTGTCTGCCTTTCTGCCTTTCTGTCTGTCAGCATCTGTCCTCTCCAATTAATTTATTCATCTGTTTGCCATTATCAAGGAAAAATGGCCAAAGAGAAGAGTTTTCAAACACACGGAATTCCAGCAAAGTTAACAGAACTTGGCAAGTGAGACAGGAGGAGACCCTGAGGGTCTCCATGGAGGGGAAAGGGGATGGAACTGGATCCAACCATTCCAGGCTGGAGAGCAGGTCAGACCTCTTGGCCTCAACAAGAATATTCTGTGTCAGCAGTCTGAACCAGGATTGTCCTACTTGTCCATCCAAACATCTGGGAAATGTGGGAGCAGCCCAGGGAAACTGTCAGGGATGAGATGTTAGAGACATGACAGAGTAAGGTAGGACAGAGAAGCTCTTAGAAGAAAAAGATTTGAAAAACCAACCAAGGAAAAACATTATGTGTTCCCAAAATATTGAACATTGTGTGTATTAAATTTCATCTCTGTTTTGACTGAAGCCCCAAAACTGGTTTTGGAACCAGATGTCCACATCAGTATTATTATGGCTTTTTTATTGCTAGGCAAGAAAAATATCATTTGCTTCAGCTTTCCTGGAACTGGAAGAACAGTGAGTGATGGCAGAGCAGGTTCAAGTTCCAGCTGATTATTGGATTCATTAGAAATGGGCTGTCTGAAGCAAACAATACAGGCAAACCCTGGAGGAAGCAGGGTGAGAAGGTTTGGGCTCTTTTCTTTGTATGATGTCCATCCCCCCAGCAGATTAGATATTTGGAACTCTTTCCAGACATTTTTCATTTTGTTGGTAAATAGGCATGCACTTGTTCTGGGATTTCAGTCCCCAACTGTTCACTTTATCCAAGGGAGAAAGGCAGAAACATAAGTGAAGCTCAAACAATAAAACCTCAGAATGGGTCAGGCCAGTTATTATTACATGATTTCAGGCTTTGAAAGGTCATTTATGTTTTCCAAGTTGGATTTATTTTTTACACTTATTTGTAATATTACCTCGCTGTGTTTCATAATGTCAGGGAAAATGTCTGGTTTCAGGCCTAAAATGTCAAAGCAGCATTTTCAAAATCACTCACCACTGAGCCAAATGTTTTTCTGCTGGAGTCAGTGGTAACAGTCCCATTTGCCTTAGGAAGCTCTGGATGGTGCTGAATGTTATGGAAATCCACATTTGTTACCATTTTTTTGGGCTGCACTCCTGCACATTCCCCTTCCTTCTCCTCTTCCACAGGCCTGTTCATGTGTGGAATGATTCCTGGTAGAAAAGATAAAAGCAGTTCAGAGTCCTGGACTCACTTCCAATCCTTCCTAATGACTACAGGTTAAATCATGGGGCTGTTTTATGCCTTGCTTTACACCTAAGTGACACATAAAATCCCCACCTCAGAGGGCCTCACAGTTCAGCAACACCTGGGAATGACAAAGCTGCTGCTTTAGAAGTGCCAAGTGTATATTATGGGATAAACTGTTCCTGTGGTGTTGAGAGATGTAATGTAGATGAAGCTGATGCAATGTAGACATATGTCTCCATCTGTGCCTCCATGTTAGGGATTATTCTGGATGCACTGACTGCAACAACCAGAATTTCCCTAGCGAGGAAAATCGGGGTTTAAAAAATTTAATAAGAAGAATCACATGTTGATAAAACCTTCCCGGTGGCTTTGTCATGATGAAAACAAAAAAGGGTGCACAGAATAAATTAATTTGCTGTTCCAATATCTATGATTCAAAGTGGAGTGGTTTTTTAATGGCTTGTCTCCCAGTCAGCACACAGTGAAACATCTCTGCTGTAGGACATTCCCAGTGCCATATTCTTAAGAATAGCTTTGCTTTGCCTACTCTAGAGATAGCTTATGTCTTCAGTTGTGAGTATTGCCAGATAAAAAACCTCTTAGCACTCAGATTTTCTAATCCCCTAGACAAGATAAAAAAATCCAACATCCCCCTATCGTTGTCTGCCCTCTCCTGTACCTTGCATTTCTATCACATCAGCTTAGAATTACCTGATAAGAGAAGTAGGAGTGTGCAATAAATTTGTGCTTCTGTATGGGAAGAATATTCCCTTTGACTTGTATTCAATACCTGGGTTTATGAACATTATAATTCTTCCTGATAGCCTGAGTTGCTGCAGAGAATTGCTGTGATAGAGCAGGATGAGCTGTGTGAGGGGGGTTTCTCCTGGTGAGTGTTTTGAAGGAGAGAATCATCAGGAATATTCTTCTTCACCCTGGATGGATGTGTGGGACTGCCTGAGGCAGCTCAGCCACATCATGGACTCCAGAGAACCTGAGCTGAACTCCTTCTAGAAGAATATTTCTTCCTCCTGTAATGGTTGTACAAATTCCTCTGCCATGCTACCTGGAGACAGGAGCAGAGAAAGGGTTTGGCCCAGGATGATGAAGAAGCACTGAATGTAATGATGGTGGTTACTCAGAATATCTCAATATCTCAATATAGCCTACAAAGAATTAATGCTGATCCCATTAAAACTTCTGCAAGTGCTCCAGTTTACACAGAGAGAACTAAACCTTGTGTAGCAGCAAGTATTGGCAGGACATAGCTCTTGAGCAATAAAACTCAAGCAATACTAACTTCATGATTTGGTTTTGCTGTCAGATGGTCATAATTCCACTGCTTTAGGGATTTCAAAGATGTTAGGAAAATGTAGGTTGCTCTGCTGTCCTACTCAGCCTCTGATATCCTGCTGCTCTTTGGCAATGGGAAGCTGAGCTTTATTTAAACAATATAAATAATATTACTAGAAACAGTCAAATTACTTTTGCTTTTTAAAATCATATAGAACATGGTAAAATCCAATGAAATGAAAATGAAAAATATGCTTTCATTTCACTCTGTACAATCAGATGCAATAGTCTGTGTGCAAAAGGATTAGCATGCCAAAAATATAACTTGAGGCTAGAAGTGTAAACTTCCCTCAGTAAATTAACATCAATAATTATAAGCTGTAAACAGTTGCAGATATAATTAAGATTCGAGGCCCAAGGGTTGCACATGCCTTGCTGCAACTGATATCAGACTCTGCGATCTTGATGTTCAAGTCCCCTCCAGAGACAGCAAAGTTAAGAACATCCCCTTGTGTGGAAATAACATATCGACATTCTAGGAGCATTTGCAAAGTTCCTCTCTCCCTCTATTTTAAAGACAAACTAGGCTTTTGTCAAAAAATTAGAGTTTTGTGGTTTTTCCTGTGCTATTCCATTATTGTGCCTGCTCTCCTTGCAGCTGATGTGCTGGAACTTCATATCAAGGCATTATTTTTTTAAAGGGTTAAATTAAGCAAGTTGTTACAGTCCCCTGCAGACAGAGAACTGTCCTCAAAGGTGGAGGGGATTACTTTGTTTAATTTCTAAAAGGGGGAATAAGGAGGAGATGGAGGAGGAGGAAAGGGACCCACTGTGTGGAAGGAAAAAAGCAGAACGGGTGCTTGTGTTTGAAATATCCTTTCAGAGCTCCAAATCAATGGGAAGAAGAAAGAAGGAAAAATTAGAGTAAGGGTCTCAAGTGAAACTATTTGATAATTTCAGGATGTGGAGATTATTGGTACCTTTAAATGGAATATTCAGAACTTTGCAGAAAGGCTTTAAAGAAAGGAATGGGTTGCTCATCATTATGGGGAATCAAACCCAAACTGTTGGTTAGGAGAGCTTGTGCTTCAGCAGAGAATTGTTTCTTGTTTTGGGATGAGGGCTGGACTATGATAGTGCAGTTTGTGGGTATAATTTGCCTTCAGAGTTATAATTTTCAGTTAATTATTTGTATCAGTGGAACTCCTTTTGTGTAAGTCCTTTCATAAGTTACAAAGTGCCTTATGTTGGATAGAATTTTCCCTTTGTCCAAGAACACCTGTTTGTGGCATTGGTGCACTCAGAGGACAGTGGTGCAAAGGCCAGGCTATTAGGTGGGGGTGAGAATCAGAAATTACTCCTATTCCAGGTCCAGAACGGCCCTTGTTTCTGCACATAAACCATATATGAGACATTAATTAATAGTCTGACATTAATTTCATGTGATGGGAGCTGTCCTGTTTGTTCCACTGCATGGGGAAGCCCTCAGATGGCACTTAAACCAAACGCAATTTAGCTGCACTTAAAGACATCTGGCAGAGCAGTAAAGGATGGCCTGAGTGTCCATGGGAGAAAAGACCAGGAACATAATTTTATCCTTAAGGTCAGGGAGAATAAGTCTGTGCAGTTCTGGAATCTGTGAATGGGGTCTGGGTGATGTTCAGGTAATACATCAATGACTTAAATGTTTGCAGCCTTTCAGTGCTTGTAGGATCTGCCTCTCAGGTGTCTTTGAAATGTTCCTATCAAGGTGTAAACTTGGTGTAAATGTGCTTTTACTGACACACTATAGCACAGAATGGCTCAGTCTGATCACAGACAGAAATTCATAATTTCTCAAAGAAAACAGCCTTTAAATAGTGTTGAAAGTTGTCGTGTCAAGCAAAAGGCAAAGCTTTCAGCTCCTGGCTTAACAAAAGAGTGAAAAACAACTGAAGCTTAGGAGAATTGCTTGTCTGTTTGTGGGGAGGCCGCATCTTAGGAAGTTATTGCTGGTAACAGGCACATGCAAAGAGGAGTTTGGAAAAAATGGTGCAACAAGTTTTTCTTGATCCTCCTGAAATATTTTTGTTTCCATTAAAAGATACAGAAATGCTCATTTCACTGTTAAGAAATCGCTTGGCCATGAAATTAGAAGAGGAGGAATTTTATTTCAGTGGTTGATTTTTAGAAAAAACAAAGCAGCATCAACCCAAGGCTGGCCTGGGAGACCCTGGATGGGTCCTTCCCTGCTTGGGAAGAGCAGAGGTAGGAGCTGCTCAGCTCTTCCCCAGCTCCACTCTGCTGTTGTCATCCTCATTTTGCCACCTCACACTCTCATTGCTGCTCTGCCCGTGCCACCCTCCAGCCCTGCCTGGAAGTCACACAAGGTGAAGGCAGCTGAAGTGTTACTCTAACTCACAGCACCTCTATAAATCTCTTAGTAAAGCACCAGGGTAGTTTTACAAGTGTAATGACTTTTTATTTTATTACCCAGCATGCAGTACATGAAGCTGCTTCCCCACAATGTATAAATTTAGTGAGGGAGGAAACACCATTTTCCCCATTGCTCTGCCATCAGTGCCTTTCTGAGATCAGGGAGCATTTGAAATGCTTCCTCTGCCTAAATTCTGAATGACTAGAAAATAGGTTAAAAGTGCCACTTTGTACTGTAGCACTTTATGAAAGTGTGTTTTGTTTGACAGGACTTAATAAAAAAATCTTTTAATCTCTGTCACTGTGGGTAGGTGGGAAGGCCAAAAAGTCTAAATGTTTTAAAGGAAAATTTTAATTAGTATGCAAATTTGACTTTCTGCATTAAAATGTCATTTACTAAGTAAATGTTGTTGCACTGGAAGTTCAGATATTTGATCATTTTATGTCAAGGTGCCTTTGCAAATTTCCTGAATGTAATAACAGTATTTCAAAAACAAAATGAAATTCTCCTTTTGTTGCACTGCACTGGGTTTGCTCCACCAAAGGCTGTGTGACTGGAATATCTTAAACCAGCCACCAGCTTATAGTGCTGGTTCTGCTTCCCCCAGTTTGCAAATTTTGTTGTCCTCTTGGTCCCTGCAGAGGTTTTCTGAAACAAGGGAGATGAGAAATGTACCCTACATGTCATAAATTTAAGTCATTGAAGCATAGCAACAAAATGATTACAAAAACTATTGTAGTGATTAGAATCAAAGGCAATGGTTGCTGAGTTATTGTCAGCCACCACTGAAGGTTACAGCAGTGCTCAGCATTTACAGGGTTAGGAAAAGCCTTGCACACATTTTGAGAGTTAATTGCTTTAATTGTCTCAATAAAACACACATTCCTGTCTCCTGGAGAAGGACAAGACCAATGGTTGAAGGCCCAGCCTTGCTTTTAACATAGAAAAAACAACATTCTTATATAAAAGTGGTGGAAAAATAATTGTGAGACAGAAAAAAGAAAATGGGGAGGGAAAAATTTAATAAAAGCAGGAAATTCCAAGTTTAGTTTCTTTCCTTCAGTGTCTGTGGGGTCAGTGGTTGCTTCTTGCCACCCTGAATGAATGTGGTGTCTCAAACTGCACCTTATATGGAGCTCTTGAGGGATCAGAAACATGGCACATGGGAGCCATATGTTCAGCACTTGCCATCATTTATTGAGAGCTGAGTTCAGGGCTAAAAACTGCTTTAAACATCCATATTTAGAGCTCCTAAGCACAAAATAAGGCACAAATTCTCACAAAAGTTGAAGACAGAAGAGAAAAAGCTGTGACCCAACATAGAAGTGGTTTTAAAAAAGAAGGGAAGGGAAAAGGCTGGGGGAAGGAAGGAAGGAAAGAAGGGAAAATTTGGTTTCTTTGAGTGCCAAGTGCCTGCCCTGGGAGTGCAGATCCCTGGCTCAGGGCTGCAGTGGGAAGGTCTGGCAGGGCTGGTGGATGTGGAGGCCTGAAGGTTTGTTGGGAATGATGTGTGCTCACTCTGGATCCATCAAAGGTCAGAGGAGAATCAGCCTCTGCAGTGTGAGGAGAGGGGGATTGCTCTCTCCACCCTCACCTCATCTCATCCTACAAAGGTGCAGATTTGCCTGTGATGTCCACACACATGGTGGGGAGCACAAGTGACACAGCCTTTGGCAGAGCTTGCAGGTTTTGTGTTTGTGTCTGTGTAATTTCATTAGCTGGGTGTCCCACATGAACATAGAATGTGCAGTTGTGTGCTCCTGATTTTTCAATAAATCTAGAAACTGCACATGACCTGAGGCAGCTGTGCTGAGAGGTTCTCTGTGTTCCTCACAGCCTTGTGCTCTTTGCTCATACCCTTACTTGTGTGGTGACCTTGGCTGGAAGTGCTTTTTGTCCAGGAGGAGTCACTGACCTGACCTTGGATCTGCCATCCCTGGCAGGGTTGGGATGTGTTGGCAGGAAAACCTTCCCTGTTAATGGCTGTGCCTTACCTTTGAATGGACACTGTTAATTGGCTCTTTTGATGTGCATGAACTTTGTGTTATGAAAGAACTTATAGTAGATTTTTCTTTTGCATTAAAGACATTTAGGTGGTTAAAAAAGAAAAAAAACCCAGCAAAAACCCAAACTCCATTGCATACGAATGTTTTCACTGTGTTAGCAATTTTTGTATCTTATTGGCAATGTTCTAAAGCACTGAAGATCGAGAATGCTCAGTTCCCTAGAGATCCTTGTAATTACAACAAAGACTGCTGGAGCATGAAAAAAGTAATTTGGCAAAATGGTCCTCTTGGCTTCCTCTGTCTCATCCTCCCCTCTCTCTGACTTCCAAGTCCTCTTTGCTCAGTTCACTAGACAAACACATTGTTTGCTGTTCGCCAGGGCAGATGTTTGTTTAATTCAGCACCTTCTGCTTCTTTCCCCAGCTGGAGGAAAGTCACACTGTTCATTCTTTTCTTTTCTCTTTACAACACCTCTCCCCTGCCAGCCAAGGTGCAGAAAAGAAGGACAATGGTGCAGCTCATGGCAAGTGATTCCATGTTCCAGCATTTCTAGGAGCTTAAGCACCATTTCCTCTATTCTATAAATGGCACATGACAAAACACAGAGAACACCTCACTGGGTTGTCTCACTGTGCAGGGAGGTAATATGCAGCCACTGAATGTTTAATGTAGAGAACAAACCCTCTTCTTTTTGAAAAACCATGAAATCTCAACTTGAACTGACTCATGCTCTGATCCAGCTGAGTTCTGCTGGAGCAGCCCTGCTCTGGAGAAATGTTACTGCTGGAGAGAATGTTTGCCTTGTAGTCTGGACTGTGGTGCAGAGTCAGGCTGCAGAAAGTCTGCATAAAACCTGTGTATCCCTTCAGTGCTGATGTGAGAGCTTAAGAGGGCATATAACTCACTAGATGCTGAGGTGTTGAGGCTCATCCATGTTCCAAATAAACCCTTGCCACTGAAATCTGTGTTCCAAGAGTCTCAGCAAGAATTTGGATTTATTCCTGCCTCTTCATTCCTGCCTTCCATCCATTCCTGTGTGTGACTGACACAGTGCTTTCTCCTTCCTTGCAAATTTCCTCACAAATTTTTAGCTTTGTGCATATCTCCTCTGCTTCTTGCCTTACTCTTGCATCTGATTTCTTTAAAGCTCTGTGGCTTTCTCTATGTTCCCTGGACAAAGGTGGCTTCACATTCCAAGCACCAGGTCAGAGAACTTAACTCTAAATGGATCCAGCAGGATGAACAGATATTCTTCTTTTACTTTAACAAACAATATAATGCCATTTTTCCTAATCAGCTTGTGCATTTTCAACAATCCAGAGATAATTACCAGATTTATATATATGTTTCTGTAAATAAAGAAGTGCTGTAATTGTCATCAGAACCATTTGTTGCAATTTGAATGCTTATAAATAAGGAACAGACAATGCAGGTTATTCATTACAGACTGGAAAAGCTGTATATTGCAGAAGCCAGCCAGACACTGGAAGTTTTGCAGTGCTTGGTCCTGAGTGAGTCCTGTAGGGCAGAGTGTCTGTGATTACATCCCACAGCCCTGCAGGTTTTCCTGATAATGCTGCTGTGTTTGTTCCTGCTGTGCTGGAAACTAGCAGACCTATTGGAAACTTTAGCAAACCTTGCTGTGAGCTTCACATTTCTGTTTTACTGCAAAGCTCTTCACTTTTCTAGGATGCACTCTCAGATAAGCCAACAGAAGAGGGAACTTCATGAGCATATTATTTTTTATCTCAAGAAATTACTTTGGATTTAGGTCTGTTTCTGATCCATTGGAAAAATTCTTACCTGCATGATCAAACATTTTCTCACAACAAATACTCCTAATTCACAGAATTCTCTTATTAGCTTTATGCGACATCTTTTGCACAACTGAAATAAACTTTCTTAAAAAAAAAAAATTAAAATCACCCAGAAACAGATTCCACATTTTTTATAGTACTGAAAGCTTTTGGGTAGAAGTGGTACCAGTGTGACTTGGAACTGAATTTGGCTTAGCCTTCTCCAGAAGAATGAGTCACAGCCTTGTATATGGCAACAATATAATTCCCTTGATTCCTTCTCTGTCTCATTCTTATCACATCCTCCTTATTTCTTGATTTTATAACTTCCATAAACTGGACAGACATAGATTTTTGTATTATAGCACTCTAAATCTTCCTTTCTTTGAAGGAATAAATTGAATAGCTGATTAATGAACCCTTTCTAGTTTAGATCATTGCCCCAGGAAAGCAGCACTTTCACTTTTCTGTCTCATTCTTCTAAAAGAAGAGAATATCTCTGATTTTGTGTTTTCTGTCTGTCCTCATATTGGCAGTGTTAGTGCTGTCAGAGACACAAACATCTTCATTTGATATTCTTATTTAACTCATTCTGAATTCCTGATAAGAGATGAGTTTCTCTCAGGATCTGTGGTAGTACTTTATAAAATCTGTGAGAATTCATGGAATGCAAAACTTCCCATTTTACCTGGGCTGGAAAGGTAAAGGATGTCTGTTGGAAATGATCCAAGGCACAATGACATCAGTAGGAATCTTCCCACAGATATCAAGAGCCTGCAAAGCACCAGCACAGGTGCTGTGACTGATGAAGAGGAAAGTTGGGAGATGCCTGTTCTGGCCATAAAGACTTTGTGGTGCAGCTAATTTCAGTTTCTTAGACAACACTTGCGTGTTGAAACACTTAATTCCCTAAAGCATCATTTTTCTCTTCAACTCATGACTCTTTCCAGTAAAGTGTAATGCAAAATGCCACCTGCCAAATTCTTGCCTTGTTTATGTGTTCATAACAGATCAGTGAACAAAATTCTCCTTGCACTTCCTTGAGAAGGTACCTCCATGTCAGCCTGTTGAAGGATTACTGGGGGAAATACCCCAAACATTTTACGAGAGACAAAGGGCCTGTGGATTTCAGCTCAGCTGCACAAATATCAGTGAAGGCAGGACTGAGTCCTTATTATTTCCTGTCCACTGCATTTCTCCCATTTTGTCATGGCAGCTGTGTAGATGGAAACTCCCAAGATTTCTACAGCCAAGTCATCCTTCAGCAATAAAGCCATCCCGACTCACATAATAGATTAGGCTGTCACACTAAACCTGACAAACAACATTTAATATGTCTCAAATTGCATCCGGGCAGATATCCCTGTAAATGACCATCGCTACCACGCAGATGTTTCCCATCTCTTTGGAACAGCTCTGGTGGTCAGGCCAGGCATGAGGCTCTCCTGCTCTTATCCATTACCTTTAGCTTGCAAAAATAGAACTTTTTCACAGTGCAGGGCTGTTATCAGCAGTTCTATATCTGCTTTGGTTGTCTAACTATTCTTTTAACTTGCTCCAGCCTCAGGCTGGGTTTTTTTTTCAGACAAACTCTCCCCAGTCTGCCTCCTTCCCAGACTGTTTATGTTTGAAAGACTTCTACATTAGCTGGTGCTAATTTTCATATCCTCACTTATTCCCATTGGCCTCTCTCGTCCTTTTTCCCATTGGGTTGAGTTTCAGTTGTATCATCTCCAATTGTTCTTTAACTTGTTCCAGCTCTGTGCAGTCTGCTTTCTGGTGCACCATGGGGCTCCAAATTGAAATTTCTCTGGGCAGTTCACATTTCCTTACATTTCCATAAAGTGAAAATCTCTTGGGACTCTTGCACTGAGTAATATTTCAGATGCAAGGATAACTCTGTCCCAGCTGTGCAGGGTCTGTGTGAGAGGAGTGATCAATGAGATGGATGCAGCACAGACAGGCTTCCTTGGTTATTCATCAGTTTATCTGATTGACCCATGTGACAAATAAACCCTTGTGCAAATGCAGGTGTTTCCCTACCTGGCAGGAATCCCAGAGGGCTGCTGACCAAGCTGCTGTAGGATTTGGTGGTGGCCAGAACTTCTCAGCACAGCAGCACCTTTGATTACCAAGTGAGGACCTTTAGCTGTTTGCTGGAGGCCAGCTGCTGGAAAACATGTTAGCCAGCACATTAACTCATGTTTTACTCAATTCACTTGCTCCAGTGTGTCCTAGGCATAATTTTTATTAATCCTTAGGTATTAAGACTAAACCAGTGCAGATTTTGCTGATGCTACCCCCAAAGAAGTCAGTGGCAAAAATCCAGCTGAAGTCAGGTGGGTGCAGGAAGAGCATTGACACGAGCCAAGATATTCACAGTCAGAACTTGAGCTCTGGCCTTGCAGAGCCTGATGTTTGGATGGAGAGTGCAGCCACAATGTGAGCAGATGCTCTGTCCTTCTCAGCCTCCCATTTCCTCCCTTTTGCTGCTACGTGCCAGAGATTCACTGAGATCTCTTTCAAAGGCAGGGCTTTGTTTGTTCATCCACTTTCCGGTGTTGTGCTCTGCTTGTTTCTTTCAATTTGTCCTAAAAAAAGGAGAAAAGTAAAACTAGTTCTATGAGACTACAGGGAGAAAAAAAAATTCTCTGGAGTTTCTTCAGCATCTTGGCTAGAAACACAGCAAGCACTGTCATTATGGTTAGCAACAAAGGACACGGCATCGCTTCCAGCAAAATCACCACTTACTTCAGTGTGGGTGAGATTAGGCCAGGAAAAACCTCAACTGAGTTTAATAGAGGAGAAACTGACTTTGGCTGAAACAATAAGCTGTGCTCCAGACCTGCAGTGAGAGCCTTAGATCCAAGTCTCAAGGAGGTGCTGCTTTTCCTCTGGTACCTTCCCCCAGGGGTTCTGCTCATTATTCCACCAACTCTAACAATCCCTTTTCCCCTCTCTCACAAGCAAGGTCCTTTGTCCATCCTCATTCAGATCCCTCTTAGCTGAAATGGAGGAGTGCAGGTCGTTTAGATAAGCACAAACTGTAATTAGGTCGTATTCTGAGTAAATAATGTGTGGGTGGGAAAAGGAAGGAAGGGCGAGGGAAAGAGAGCAAATGGAAGAAAGAGGCAGGGGTTTGGCTGGGTTACAGAATTGCAGCAGGCTTCTTGTAGGTCTTAAGCTAAAAATGGGAGATGTGTGCATAAAAAAGAGCTTTAATAAGTGCTATAAGTTGGCATTTTGGTGATTAGATAGACAAGTGTTTATCGTTTTAGAGCTGAAACTGTGTAGTACCCATTATCCTACAAGCCTCAGTTCCAAGGAGCAGGAGGTTTGTGCTGTGATGGAGTGTGAGGGCAGCCCAGAGCCTGAGCTGCTCCCACTCTGGCCTCAGGAATCCCCATACCTGTAGGGAGCACCTTCCCTTTGCAGGAATAAAGGGCAGCCACACGTTGCGTATGGTGCATTCTCATCACAGCCCCCAGGCTGGTCCTAGGACGGGAGAGGCAGCGAGGACCTTGGTGTGTTCCCTGTTCCCCCTCTCCAGGACCCCCACCCCAGTCAGCAGCAGACCCACATTTTCCAGGTTATCCTTTTACAGATTAATTCTTTTCTGCTTAACTGATGAGTTTAGCAACACTTGGGAAAAGGGTTTCCTTCACGTGGGAAAATGAGGCTTTTCTTGCAAGGTCAAATACTGAAAACCTTATGAATTGTTTTGGCTGAAAAATTGCCAAGGAACACAAGATAATTCACTTTTTTGGACCATGTTTGTTTACTTTGTGATGAAATAACAAAAATGTTTTACGAAAGCAGACTCTTTCCTAGAAAATCAATGTTCTCATTTGACAAAGGCTTAATGGAAAAAATGCAGGTTGCTCTAGGGATTTGCTTGGGAGCTTGTCCTTCACAGAAGTGGTGAAGATCAGTCCTTGGTTAGAGAGGAAGAGTGCCACATCCCTCTGCAGGGTGAGCCTGGCTGCAGCCCTTTTTCTGCAGCTCAAGGGAAATTCTGATGTGTCTAAAGACCTCAGAGGAGGCTGTGGGACAGATACCCCCAAAGAAAAGGCTGCCTCAGGATGGGATTATGGTTGATCTCCACGTGTTTCTTGTCAGTAGAACAGCTTTTGTTCTGCTTAAATTCCAAAGATGAGATTTTGGCTTCCATTGGAATTCTACAGGTTACCAAGGCTATTGAATTGAACATGATCAGCTGTGGGCCCCAGATCCAGTCTGAGAATATTAATGTCCAGTTTCCTCTGGCTGAATTGGCTGCACATGTCAGCTTCCTGTGTTCTGCTTTCCAAGCTCTGTGCTTGCTGAGATTTTACTTCTCTTGAAACGTTTTCATTGGTGTAATGAATGGAAAAAGTTTACCAGTGTGCACTGTCTGTAAATCTTCACTGTTCTTTCTGAAGGGATAGACAGTTTTCCTTACATTTATTTTCAGTAGGATTCTGTTCCAGGAGTGTTACGTAACGTTTACAGAATTTGGAAAGAGAGCAATCCCAGAAAAGATATTGCAGATGTACCTATATACACATTTCTGTGCACACTGTATGGATCTGCTCCTTTACCTGCACAGCCCAAGGGAGGTCACAGAACCCTCACAGCAGGGCCTTGCTTGGTTGCTATGGCCCCCACCTGCCCCCTTCCTGAAACTCCTTCCAAGAGTCAAAACGAAAAATCTGGAATGAGGCAGCTGGGTGTTGTCACCTTGTGTCCTGCTGCCCTGTTTGATTTCAGTGGCACCTCTGTCCCAGGCAGTGTGGGGGCTGTTGGCTGCCCTCAGGTCACTGTCACACCGTGGGGGACATTTCTCTGGCAAAGAAGTGATGCCAACAAGTCGATCCCCTTGGCTAATTCCTGTGTAGTGATGTCCTTTTGGCATCAGACAGCCCTGGAACAGCCTTGGGCAGTAGAAGCTGGGACTCTGGAGACTCAGGTTTCCTTTCCAGCCACGTACACAAGTGCTCTGTGTTTGCCATGGAAGAACGTATCTTGGAGGAGATTTTTAATAGATCAGTGGTTTTGTGAGACTCAAATCTTATTTTGAATTATGATCTAATCAAAACATTTGAGAGGGAATAAATGTGCTTCTTTACCATTGGAGGATATTTCCTCCTACTCACAGTGCTTTCACTTAAAATGTGTGGAAATTTTTATTTGACTGGGAAGTAGATAACAGAGATTGCTGAGGATGCAGGAGCCATGGAAGGGTTAACAAACCCAAAGCCTTCTTGAAAAATCTAGTGTGTTCTTTTGAGAGGGGGAGGGAACTAAGAATAAAATTTAATTTATTTTGCACAGGCAAACTCAAGACAATAGAATTCCCTCTGTTTTCATCTGCAAAACCAATAGACAGACCAAAAAAGGAATAGAGGTGAAGGGTTATGGAACTCATATTTTTCTACCTTCTGTGACTGTCTTCAGGATTTCTTGTTATCTGCAGATATTGCTTTCAGCACAGTGACCTTTGAATAAACAGGATTGCGGTGTCCTAAAAGAAGAGAAAAAAAAAGCACAGACAAATTTGAAAACCCTGTGAAGTCTGTGACTTCTTTTCCAGCTAAACTGGATACTCAGAGTAAACTTCAAATATTAAAATAGTAATCCATTAAGATCTAGAGAAGACCCACAAGAGAGTCCCTGCTTTAACTACTAATCTGCTTCTGCTTAATTCCATATGGGAAGAGTAGTTTAATTGGTGACCTTCTTGTGTGATTTTAAGAGTAAAAAATAAACTTACAGCATATTTAGCAAATAGAGCCATGCCAGAGAGGGGAGAGAGGAAACAGAAAAACTTTTCAGTCTGTATAGTTGTTGGAAAGTTTTTACCCAACTTTTTCTTCTCTAAACATAAATATAGCCAACATTTTACTGCTGAAACTAATAATTTAAGCAACTTTTTGTGAAAGCTTGAAGAGCTGCCTTTCCCATTTATGTCACAGAGCTTGTGGTTCATATTCTTCAAATCCGTCAGTCAAAAGAAGGGAAAATATCTATGCATCTGCACATCCCATTATATCCTAACCTCTGGATGCAGAAATAGCATCTGAGCAGTGAAAAGCTGCTAAAGCCATTGATGAAAGCCTGTTATGGCTTGTTATGAACTCTACCTGCCTGCCTTGCTCTAGTTTTTCATTCTTTCCACATGAGCAGCTTTCAGAAGGATCTCTGAGCACAGATCCCACTACAGTAAACTGCATTGTTTCCTGTTCCAGGCACACTTTCACATTACTCACCAACTTTCCAACTGCCAGACAAACTTTGTTATAGTCTTTCTACTTCCCTTGGAATATGGCATTTGAGGCTCCTTTCAGGGCTGCTCTACATAATATGCAGTGACTAGATACAAAACTATTTCCTTATAACATGAACTAAGCAAACTCAAATTTAAGGCAAATTATACTGAACCTTGGGCCTCAAGCCAGTCTTTTTGTATTATCTCATGGGAAGTTCTGATCTGAAAGTAATACTGGCAATAGGGAGAACTTCTCCTGAGATGGAAATTTGCTTTCTATCAAGCCACAGTGGTATCAAAACCACCTGGCAAACAGGCAGGGAGCATCTCCTTTGGAGCTGGGTCTGACAGCAGAGCTCATGACCTCAGCATGGACTCTGAGTGGTTTATGCAGAGTGCAGAGAGGCTTGGGAGGGAGGGCAAACATTTTTCACTTCATATATCATTGCTCACAGCTCACTGCTGGGATTCTACCGAGTCAGCCAGAGCTAAAATATTGTGGAAAATGAAATTTCCTGGGTTACCGTTTTTGGCTGTTCTAATCACACCGGACAGTTGGGCACTGGAACCAACAGAAAATCTCCTCACGTTAATCAGAAAAAGACATGCTTAGTAGTGTGCTCTGGTAACTAAGGAAAAAAAAAAAAGACTTTATCCTTCCAAAACTGAAGCAGATGCTGAATATTTTTGACTTCCAAATAGTTTTTGCATCTGTGTGTGAAGTAACATGAGTCTGTGTAATCAGAAAATGCATCACCTGCAGCTTTCTGAGGAGGATCCTGCCTCATGTGCTCCTTTGCCATAGCTGCTCTTTACAACAGCCTAATCAAGTGGAGTTAAATGGCAACCAAAGCAGAGAAGTAATTAGGGGGCTGGAAATGGAAAGAAAATCAGCCAGGAAGAATTAGTTGCTCTCTCACCTTTGGTGTTCTGTGTTTCAGAGATCAGCTTCAAGCTAGAGATCTGCAACTGCTCCATCCCTCCTGTAGCAGTGTTCAGACAGTGTGTCAGAGTCACACAGCTAAAAAATGCACAGCCCAGGCTGATGACATGTAGAGAAGGCAAAGCTGAGTTCAAAATTGGTATAAAACAGTTTTAAACTACCTCTGGTTGGTGGCTGTGGGTCAGAGCAGGATTTACCTGTGTGACTGAAGTGTCCTGTCCATGAGGAATCGTGTATTGCCCTGTTCCCTGTGGTATCCACCTGCACTGCCAGCTTGCTCTGCCCTGCTGGCTCTGGGAGGAGAGGATGCTCCTGGTGCTCAAGCAGTGCTGTGTGTGGATGTAGGGATGGTGTAGGGGTGATGTAGGGATGGTCTAGGAGTGGTTCAGGTGTGCACATCACTCCTGTGCTGAGGAAATCCCAAAAGCAGCTGTACTCTGTGACTGAGCATTTCTCTTTCCAATAGAGTGGTAAAAATACAAACGCTTACTTTGAATGATCAGCTCTTATCACCACCCTTCGTTTATCCCCATAGACTGAGGATGCACTTGAAGCAGCCCCTTGTCCCAGGCTGTTCTATATCCCAGGCTGTTCCGTGTCCCAGGCTGTTCTATATCCCAGGCTGTTCCGTGTCTTGTCCCAGGCTGTTCTATATCCCAGGCTGTTCCGTGTCTTGTCCCAGGCTGTTCTATATCCCAGGCTGTTCCGTGTCTTGTCCCAGGCTGTTCTATATCCCAGGCTGTTCCGTGTCTTGTCCCAGGCTGTTCCGTGTCCCAGGCTGTTCTATATCCCAGACTGTCCCATATCTGAGGCTGTCCCGTGCCATATCCCAGCCTGTCCCATAACCCAGGCTGTCCCATGTCTCAAACTATCCCGTGCCATATCCCAGGCTGTTCTATATCCCAGCTGTCCCGTGCCCCAGACCGTCCCGTGCCCCGGGCTGTCCCGTGCCGCAGCTCGGTGCAGGGCTCGCAGCGGTCGGGAGGCGGCAGCGCTCTCCTGCCCGGGGCCGGGGCCGGGGCCGCGCTCTCCTGCCCGGGGCCGGGGCCGCGCTCTTCCGCCCGGGGCCGGGGCCGGGGCCGCGCTCTCCCGCCCGGGGCCGGGGCCGCGCTCCCCGCCGGGCTCCGCTCCCGGAGCCGCCCCGGCCGCTCCCCGGCTCGTCGGGACTGCGCCCAAGGAACTCGCTCCAGGGCTATTTGCAACACTCGAGGGCCCGCAGCGCTTTGTAGGATTGCAAGCAAGGATCTCCGTGTGACACCGTGCACGGTGACTCATGTTTGGACTGGTTTCAAATCAATAAATCCTCTACAGAGCGAGCCCCCCAATTCAAGCTGAAGACATATTCATCCTGTTACTCAGGAGCACCCATGAGCAGTACAGGCTTCGGAACAGAATTAAAAATCCCAAATTCTGGTGTATAAAGTGGTGAAGGGAATGGGAGCAGTTGCCCATGGCAGACTGCTGTGATGATGCCCATGTACAGACAAAGGTTCTCTCATAGGAAGGGCTGGGATCGTTTGGATCTGAGCTGAGATGAGCAGTCATTTCAGGTTTCCTAGTGAAAATATTAATATCCATAATATTAATAATAAGCCAAATAAAACCCTTCTGTTGGAAACTACTGACATGGAGGCTGAATTTTCCATTAATAGAAAGTTGGAAATTTTGCAGATACTTGCTTTGAAGCTCCATGTCTGAGAGGGATGACCAGGTTATTTAATATTTTTCTTGCCATTCCATCTCCTCCCATAAAATTGGCTAAAGAAGTGTAGGTTCTTCCATACCCAGAACAGTGCAGGGTCACCAGATACTATTCTGTGGAGAAATGGAAAATGCCACCATTGTTGACTGAGCAATGAATGTTGAGCAGGAGCTGGTAATGAATGGCCAAGAAATTTGAAAAAGTTTTACATAAAAAAACATAACAGACTTTACAAATTGTCATTGAGAGAGAGCACAGGAGTACTGCCTGTACAGAATGTTACCTAGATCAATATTTCAAAAATGTTTTCTAAAACCTTTTCTCTTTTAAATATTTTTCTGAATAATTGCAACAATAATTCTAAAAAAAACACCCTCTTCAAACACAGAATCATTTCTGTTGTTGTAGAATTTTTTGAATGCCAAATACCTGCTGAGTTAATCTTTGGAAGAACAAGAAAAGTTTGTTCTTTGTATATGTAGATTGTTTCAGGGTATTGTTTGATTTTGCTTTTGATAGGGGTCATGTTTCTGGGCTTAGCTGGATAGTTTGTTTGTTCCTATTCATTAAAAGGGACCCTGCAGCTATTTGGGGAGGGAGTATGGCATTACATTATTATTGCTCCAAAAAGTATGGACAAAAATGTATTGTAAAAATTCCAAGGTTTCTGGTAGGAGTCCTCTCAGTAATAAATAGTCCCAGTCTGCTGGAGTGTGGTTAATATGCTAACATTGTGTTGTGCTAATTAGACAGATCCTTAAGGTAGAGAGTTAAAGCATGTGGATAATTCTGGATATAACCTATTGATAAAACAGTTTTGTGCAATGGTTAAGGGGAACAACAAGTTTTAGGGTCAGCTTTGCCTTTGGTCACCTTGTCCCACAGCCCCTGTCACAGCAGTGCACAGGGCAGAGCTGGTGATGCTGCAGGGCCCTGTCCCCCTGCTGCAGGAGCAGTACAGGGATGCTGCTCAGTTATTCATGCCCTGGGGCAGGAGGCAGAGCCCTGGGTGAGATCAGCACTGCAGACACCAACACTTCTTGTAAGATGTTCACTTCACTTGTTCTACTTTGCATCAGGGCTGTAGAACACCTTGCAGTACTGTGCTTTTACTTCTATTAAAAAGAGAATAAGTGCAATGACCTGCTCTCTCTCTCCCCTAAGCTCTGTGGTTTGCCTGCAGTGTGGCATTAGCTGAAAGAACTCCGCTTGCACAGGAAAAGCACTGGGCTCACTCTTCCAGGGTAAAGTGCCTGTGCTCTTATTCACTGTGTCCTCCCACAGCACAGTCCAGAGATTTCTTTTTCCTGGGAAAAACAGCAATTGTCAAGGAATTATTCCAAGAAAGACAGTTTATGCTGGAGTTGCTAATCCATAGCAAATTCTTCTTGCCCACCTTGTGGTCAAAGCCTCACGTTTGCAATGTTTCACTGGCTCTGAGAAGTTTCCCTCCACCCAGTCCTCAGCTGGCCCTGCAGAGCCTGTGGGGCACTGCCAGAGCTGTCACTGGCCAAGGTGCTTTTCCAGTGGTCAGCTTTAATCCTTCACTCCCCAGCTCAGAGGAGAGGGCAACCTGCAGACTCTCTTTGCTTGGCTTTGTCTGTCTTTGCTCTCTGTAACTATTTAGTCATTCAGAGGATTATTCCACACTGCCAAAGACACGTTTCCTTTGCCACAAACTAACTTTTCCATGAAAAAATCCAAAGATATTTCAGCTTTGCTGTAATGCAGAGCAATGACAGCAAAATAGTATCTGACCTCCTACAGAGTGCTCAGGAAATAGGGTGGGTGCTTGAGATTATTCAGTGCTGGGAGCTGCATCCTACTGGGCAGATAAAAACTGCCCGCGAGCTCTGATCAGAATATTCAGTTTCTAATCAGAGAAACCTTTATGCCCTGGTTTGTTTTTTTTTTTTTTTACTGTGTCCCCAGTCACTAGGAAGAAAGCAATAAACAGACAACAGAACCAGTTCTGTTTAGGTACCTGTATTGTTATTTTGCAGCCCACCTGGCTGATGGTACTGAATGTAAATACAGCAGACACAGAGCAGTGTTTCACCACCACCCCCATCACCTGGAATTCTGTGGTCAGGGATAACAATATCCTGCCAGCACAATACCAGGGAGAAGTGATGAAGCAAGCCCAGCACAAATGGGTCAAATAAATCCTTTCTGCTGAGTAATGTCTGTGCTTCAGGTCGATAAATCTTGGCTTTCATGTCATTTGGAATTTTTAATTAAAACCCTGTGGCTTCCGAGTGTTCATTAATATCTCCCCCTCATAGTTGTGACCCACATGACTCATTCCCCACCCTTGTGCACTCCACATGTGAGCCCTGCTCAGATGTGACACCTTCCTCCTGGTGTTCTGGCAGCCTGAAGCCAAGGACACTCCAGCCTCAGAGGTGGAATAGCACTTGTGGCACTTTCTCAAATAACATGGGAAAAATGGTCATAGGTTCAAAACTGTAAAGTCTCTTCTAATTCTATACTTTGGGGGGCTTATTCAAATTCTGAAATCTCAATATTTTGGTATTTTTTCTGCTTTGAGTTTTGCTTCTCCCCTCCCACTGACTTTTTTTCCCTGAATACAAAGGAAGAATGAGCATAAGTTATTTTGTAGTTCCTTTCCCTTTTCAGTGCCACTCTAACCTCTGTCACTTCATAAACTCTGCAGTTAGAGAGCAAAAAAGGGAAAAATGAAGGTGAGAGAATTTAAAGCAAACCCAAAACTTTTCAAAAGCAAAGAAAAAGTATTCTTACTGTTTACTGTCAGCAGAATCCTGTCTTCTCTTCCTTTTCCTCTTGTATCTACAGTAAAACCAGACCTCACCACAGATTAAAGCCTCAGCCTTGTTGTCTGACACCTTTCAGTGCTAAGATTTTAATACTGGATATACAGTTAGCATATCAAGAATTATCATTACCAAGCATTATGGTAACTCTTGCTTTTTTAGTGAATGATGTTCAACATTCCATTCAAAAGCCATTGACAGCACCACTTTTCCTACTTCAAAGGACCATACTTGTAATTGCAAGGATTTCCCTTTGAGAGTGTGTATGAGCAAATTGCACCAAAGCCATCAGTCTGACCAGTGGTAAAATTCACTCAGTTTTCCACTGAGTCTGGATATTTTGACAAATATCTTCCATTTAAACTTGTGAAAATACAGCTTTTTAGTGCCTATGACCAACTGAAAACCAGCATCTACTCACAGACTCTGAAGGCAATTTACCACTGACACAACCTCTCTCTCAGAGCTGTTGCTGCAAGAGCAGATGCTCTCCTGAAAGCACAGCTTAAGTAGAAATGCTGCAGAAAGCCCCTGGTAAAATGCTGTGCCTTGTGCAATGCACTCAGACTCCCTGATTGTGCCACTTCTGTCCTTCAACATCAGCCAGAGGAGGCCTCCTGAGCTCCCTTCAGGACTGGGCAGGATGTGCTGGGCAGATGTGAGGAATAACAAACTAGCAGAAGATGAAATAAAACAAATTCTGGTAACAGAACAGACTTTAAACTGGAAGGCTAGTTATAATAAGCAAATTTATATATCTATATTTATATCTATATCTATATATATTTATATATATATATTAAAATGTGTGATATCTGTTGTTACATCCAGATCTTTTATTTTTATCCAGTCCTAGATGTCGTTGGGACTGGGCTGTGCCAAACAGCGTGAGTTCAGAAACTGCAGATTAATTTTTAGTCTGTTACATGCTGAAGTACTAAACTTTGGAATAATTTGCCTTATTGCTGGCAAAACCCCCTTCATTCTGTCTGCAGCTAAAAGATGTGAGTTGGTACCTTTTGTCAATTCACAGATTTCCAAGATACCCAAATTCTCCCATTTACCTTGCTCTGCAATTCACGTCATGCTGTTCTCTGCATGGGCTGCAGAGATTTTGATCCATGCCACATGCTGCACATCTTCCCAATGAAGCAAAACCCCTCCCGTGCTGCCTGGTACCCTGCTGACATCCCATTTCTGCTAATTAGGACCCTGAGTAGTTAGTACAAAATATAAATGTGGCAGGATTCCAAGCTGCAAAAAGAAGGGAAAGTGAGGAAAAAAATAGTTGGACAGCTAAGGGAATATGTAAATGTATTTAAAATAGATGATTCTAACTGCAGTGAACAGATGATTTTTTTTTTTAATTCCAACTGGATGGCTTTAATCAAAAATGATAGTTCATACATCTGTTCTTTGAAGATAAGCCTGCAGTTACACAAAACACTTAAAGAAAGAAGCTGTGGTGTGCTGATGAGACCTCAAAAATTCTAACCCATGACTAGGAAGATTATAGTCTGGTTACTTCAGCAAGTTGCTAATTCTGAAATATTAGACTCTATAATATTAGACTATAATATTAGTTACTTGTCCTGTCTGAGGCATGAAAGGGATGCCTGTAGATTGTGCTGAAGCAATTAAGACATTTTAGAAATCATTAGTGAACTTTCTTGATTGAACAGGCATTTCCCCTCCAGCCTCTCCCTGACTCTTCTGCAATTGTTTGACCTAGGAAAGCAGCTCTCCATCATCCTGGCATTTATTTTATAGCACAGGATAAAAATTACAAATTTAAAGCAAGCCTGCTTCTGGGAATTTGGGGCTCCCTTGGAAAAGCAGGCTCAAACTCCAGTTGGTATCAAGGACTCCACCTTCATAAACTTTATAAAATTGAATGGATTTGATCACAGGAAAACTGAATCTGGTTTGATCTCAGGAAAATCTGATTTGATCTTAGGAAAAGAATTTTCAGAACAGAAATGGGCAGAATGTTAAGTGAAAGAGAAAGAACATTCACATGCCTCATGCTGCCTGTGAGTAAGCACAGTATCTACCCACAATAGACAGTAGTATTAGTAATTAGGGTTAATTGTATGATTGTACTGTTAATCAAGCCAAAGAAACTTAAAAGTCTTCAATACTGAGAAGTTTTCACAAATAGGAGTCTGTTGAGTGTCATGGCCTACAGAACTTTTCCTCCTAACCTTTTATTAGTGGGATTTCCCCATCCTTGTGGTCAGGTACAGGGTTAGGCCTGTTGCTCTTGTTCCCTGCAAATATTCCTTGGGATTGTGAGATTATATAAAGCATTTCCCTAAATTATACAACATTTTCTTTCACTTATTAGTCCTATGAGTCCACAGCTGTTCCAGCTTCTAAGAGTATCATCACTGCTTATTAATTGGAATATGTGTTCCATGGTGCCATCCTTCCAGCTGGTACAAACAGCATCATTTTGGTTTGATCCAGCTGACCTGAGCTGTGCCCTGAGTCTGCTTGTCCTTGAGGTTCTCACATTCAGCCATATCACAGCGACCAGTAAATATGCAGATTTTGGGTCTAGAGCAGACTTGGTGCTGCTGTAAATGATCATTTAACTTCATGCTTTTCTGTGTATTTTTATATTTTGCCCTGATTGTTTGATTTGATTTTGCAGGGCAGTTTTGCTGCTGGTTTAGTACCCATGGACAGTGGAACCTCCTCATAAGTGAAACTCATATTCCCCCTGAGACCCCATTTCAGGTCAGCAGCAACACTGTGTCAGTTGGAGACTAAAAAGAAAAAAATTAAAAATAAAAAATCTGCTGTCAAGGGGAGTTGAACAGGCAAATCTCTTTGCTACATGTAAAATTAATCATTGCATTTCTGCTGCTGACTTGTTTTTCTATTTGTGTCACACAGGGATTCTTAAATGACCTAATCTTGAATCTGGTGAATTATAGCCTGGAAGAGCAAGGTGTTTATTATGCTGTGACAGAGAATGGAATGATCCAGTGTTTGTGGGGTTTCTCTTCTCTCCTGCTTTGGGGACTGTTTACCTCTGGTACCACCTCATTGATCATTCCTGGAATTTACCTTTCTGTAAATACTTGGAAAGGATTTAGAATTTTTTTTTTTCCTTACCAACAGTATTTTACACTGCTAAGGGCAAACCCAAAACAAATCCATACAGGTACTTACTTGTTCATATGAAATGTAATCCTGGGCCCAAGATTAATCTCAAATTCACTGTTGCACCTCTACTAAAACCAAGGAGTTAAGTCTATCCCCAAATTTTGCACATGATTCCATGCTTTTGACTTCAGTAGGCCTGCAGGGAAGGCATTTGCTAAACAGCTTAACTCAATAGAAATGTACTTAAGCATGTCCTTAATTCGTTTGCTTAAATGGAGCCAGGGCATTTGAAGCTAATAGAAATCATTTTAATAATTTAAACTCCACTTTTAAGTTTAATACATTGCACTCACATTTAAAATTGATCTACTCAGAAATAACCAGTATTTGAGTTTAAAAATGGAAGACTAGGAAATTGTAACAGGCTGCCCAGAGCAGTGGTGGAGTCAGGAGGGATTTGAAAGCCATGTGGCACTTGGGGACATGGGCAGTGGTGGCTGGAAGGTTGGATTCAATCATCTGGAGAGTCTTTTCCACCCTAAGCAAACCTACAATTCTGCTATTAGTGCTGACACAACCCCAGCTCTGGTGTTTTCAGGCTCACTTTCCTTCTCTGTGAAGACTCTGATCAGCCTTAACTCATTCTTGTGTTTAACTACTTTGAAGTGATTTCTTACACTGGTACTAATACAATTCAACTCAGTACAGCAGAAAAGGAATATTTCCTACGAGAGAAAGACTGATAATGAAGATGTTTCTCTCATACTTTTTATTTAAACACTTGCTTTTGTGCTTCTTTTTAAAGTAGAAGGATTTCTTTCCCGAAGTTGTCACCAAAAGACACCGTGCTGTCAGTGATTTTCCAGTTGCTTGGCCTCAGTTTGTTGTACAGAGTTTTACCAGCTGGTGTTTCCTGAAATCTACATCATCAGGTCACCAGTTCATTAATTAAAATTGCACATGGAGCCATTTGTAATTTTCTGATAGAGACTCCTGGCCTTGCTCGTGCTCAGGGCCTTCTACGTGACACAGAGTGGGAAGGAGGCTGTCAGGATATGGCTCTGTCTCCATGGATTTCAGAACATTTCACAAATACAGGAGCTAGTCATGCTTGCATTCTTTTCTCCTCCACCAAATTTCAAGACAGTTTTCATGCCTTCAGTGAAGCTATAATATATATGTATATTTATGGGAAAAATAAAGTTTTCCCTTTTTTAATTAAATTCCCTATTGTGAAAAAAGAAAAACATTTGCCACTCTTATTTCTATATTTGTTTTTAAATGAAAACACAGTGGAGAGATTTTCCCAAAAAAAACCAAAACCAAAAACAATGGGGAAAAGCAATTTTCCATCCAAAGATGGATGTTTTGTGATGATCTCTGCTGGGTAATAGTATGCATTTTACAGGTGACAGAGACAGGTAGAATTTACTGTTTTAGAATATGAATGCAGAAGTTTTAGAAGTGGATTTAGCAGGGCTAAAACCTTGTGCCTGCACAGTTTCACCTGGATTTACATAGTTCTTCACTGTTGGATATTACAGAATTCCATGCCACACTCACCAGAGTTTTTTATCCAGTGCAAATCTCACTGTAGCCAACTCTATTTTTTTTCAAGCTTTCTATCCACAATATTGAGGCAATTGTTCATATTCCAGTTCCAAGTTCATTAGAATATCAACTATGAGGTTCATGGCCACTGCATGTACTTGGATATTTACTAATAATTTAGTAAATTAAATTTAATTTTAATTTGCAAATCTTGCTCTTTGTACCTTGCTGGGCCCTGCTGATGTGCCCTGAGGGTTTCCAAATGCTGCATTCCCAGCTCTTCCTTGGGAGCTTGGATTCTGTCTCATGAGATGGCTGCTGCAGACTGCAGCACAGTAAATTCATTTTGGTTTGCTTCATTTAGATGCTCCATTCTGGTGAATGATTCAAGGTAAAATCCTTGTGACATGCTTTGTGCCCTGAACATCTGCCAAAAGCAGTGGATACTGGAGGTCATTAGTGGTTCTCAGAAGGATTTAGTAACTTTGAGGATTTCTGTGCAACATAATTTTTGTAGAGGAGAAGTCTGTAGGAAGGATTTGTTTCCCAAAGAACTCTTTGAGTTCTTTTTTCAAGACTCATTTTTGCTCTCCAATGCAGAGATTCCAGAGCTGTTACAATCCAAGCTGTTGTCCAAGGGTGTTTATCCTTCACACAGCTCTTCCATGTGTATGTTCTCACCTCAGTGTCTGAAATGTAATTTAATTTAAAGGGCAAGTGGGAACATATGTTGACAGGGTGTAGGAATGGCAAAACAATTCCTTCCTGAGCTTGTTGGTGGCATCTCTAATTCCACAATTGCAGCAAGGCAATGTAAAATTGTTCCTCATAGCAAAGGAGATTGGTAAGCTGGGAAATTTTTAACAAAACAAGGACCTTCTAACCAGATGTAGCCCAGAACTGTCAGAAAATAATCTCTGGCCCAAATTATTGTCCAGTTCATCAAAGCCCTTTCTTCTAATGGGTAGATCTCCATTTCTCTTGCATGAGGAGTGAAGATGGGATTTGGGATGATACACATCCAAACCCCTCCAAAGTTTTGCATCAATTTAATCTAAATAAATAAGCAGTATACATGTGTTACAAAACCAGCCCAATTACACGGGGTTGCTCTGCTGCTGTTTGTTCCATATCCTGTCTTTTGTGAGCTGAGATCTTCCCTCTCCATGGATATCTGCTCTGCTATGCCATTCCAAAAGCTGCTATTAAGCTTTGTGCATACTCCAATATTCATTGCCATGGATTTCTAATTACACTGGCATGAGCTCTGGCAGATATGTCCATATAATAATCAATAACTGTCTTTGCCACCCACTTACCACATGCATATACACTTAATATTAGAATCACCCACGGAATTAATGACTCTGTATGAGGCAGGAAAAAAAAAAAGAAAGAGTAACTATCTCCTGTAAAATAATCTCTTTCTTGGCATACACTGACATTGATTCACCCCAGGAGGAATATTCCTGCTGCAACTTCTATAAAACATAGAAATTGTTCAGTAATTGCAAGGGCTGAATATTAACATCAGGTGGCTGTAATTTAAAACAGGATGCCATGGAAGAGGAGTGGACATGTGGTTACCTGTGCCCAACCACCATTACGTAAAGGAAATGTGTAGGGATTACTTTAATGCACTCCTATTTTTGAGGGTTTGTATGGTGGGTGGTATGGAAGCAACAACTCAGACAGCCCACAGTATCTTTCTTTCATGCACTTCTTTTCTGTAGGGAATATTTGTATTTGCAGAGTCCAAAGAACTGGCAACTGAGAGAAACCAAATTTTCTGTTGACTCGTGGGCTTTCCTTTTCAGTGCTGACTGAACCTTTCTGAGGCACAAAACCTCAGAGCACGCTCGTCTGCTGTGTGCTGGAGGGGACTTTGAGGTGTCTCTGTGGGTAAACAGTCTCCATCCCTGCTCTGTCAAAAGAATTGCCATTTTAATAGCAGGTTTATCCAAAATGAAATGTGATGTGGTCTTCCGTCTAGTAGGTAGAAACCACATCATATATTTAACTGAGGATTCTGTCTGGCAAACTTTCCTGTAGATAGTTACTGATTTTTTGTAAACCTTTAGGACACTGATGTCTTTAGGGAAAAAATCATCTAAATCTGGATGAGGCTATTTCTCCTGCTTCAGAAAAAGATGAGATGGGAGAGGGGAGATGACTGCAGTTTCTCTCTCACTTGTACAAGGCTTTGAAATATTTAAATTTCTCTGCACACTGTGCAGCCTTACTGGTACTGAACATCTCTTTAAACTCTTCACTTTACACAGATTAGACTTTTGTGTTTGTGGGCATGAAACTCAGAGATCCTTCAAACTGCAATCTTTATTCAGGAAAATTTTCAGAATAAAAAAAAAATTATTGCATAGGGTATCACCAATCTTTTTATAAACTGTAATAAATTCTTGTTTCTCTCTCGACAATATTTTGACCCACTTCAATAAACTCTTTAAATACTCCACATCGTCACCAGAGCCTGGAAACTTGGCAGCACCCAAAGCATTGGTGATCTAAGTCTACTGCATGTAATTAAAACATTGATGATTCCTTTCCATGCTGGTGTCCCTGCTCTGAACATTCTTGTTCTAGCTGGTAATGAGAGAGTTGCATTATCAGTGTCTAGTCAGGAGCAAAACTGAAGAAACTTTCCCTTAAAATCTATTGGTTTTAACCTACCCATAGAAAGGAAGTCAGGCACTTTGTTAATTAATACTGCTTTATAAACCAAGGAATATTTTACTGGGTTTAATTTAGGCATCAAACAAGTTAAAATGCAGAGCTCTTTCAGCATGCAAGGAACACTGAAGTGTGTTCTATCTTGCAGCAAGCACTAGAATTAATGTTCCATTTTGTGCTGTTTCTCATTCTCTGGAAAGTTTAAAGTATCCAGGCAGATTAAAATGAGAAGGGAGCTGAGGAAATGCTAATTGTCCCATGTTTCTCTGGAGCCTTCATTTATTTTTTTTCCAGTTTGAAGCAAATTGTCATAATGAATTTCCACTGATGGGTGCACAGAAGATTTAGGGATGCTTCATAGGAATTAAAAAGTTTTCTAAAATCAATTGATTTGAGTAACAGATGAACCCATCTATACCCATCTATACCTGTCCAGTGATCTAAATAAAGGTTCCTTGCCAGCAGGGTTGGAAAAGTCTTGCTACTGGGATGATCTTTACTTGTTTTTTATATTCAGACCCAGGAGGTTTTATTTTATGGAGAGTTCTGGCTGCAAGGATCCTCAAGTTTGCATTCAGATCAGAGCTTTTCTCTAAGAGCAAATTCCCTGCATTGGAGCTGGACCAGCCTTTGGTTTGTGTTTTGGAAATGAGCAGAGCACACAATATTTATTTGCGTACGATGAGGCTGCTGGCAGCTGTAATCCTGCTCTGTGCCACCCTCCCTCAGTCTCATGGAAGCTCAGAAGCTCAAGGTCACCCAAAGTGTGTGGCAAAGTCAAGAATCAATCCATTCTGACTCTGCTCTTAAGAGCCTTCCCTCAGTGCAGCCACGAGCAGCCTCCGCTGGTGACAACAGCCGCAGCCGTTTGTCGTCCTCCGAGCCATCGCTGCCTCGGGAGGGCTCTTAAACTTCTACAGCACTCACAAAATCTTAATGGGTTTTGCCAAATGAATTAAGAGCCCTTACAGCTTCCATGCTGTGTACCGTGGATTTGGAAAAACTTGTGTCAGTAGAGCAGTAAATCTCTCGGAAGCCAGGGGAGGCAGCGAGGGAAAGAGCACGGATGGGGAGCAGTGCTGTCACGTTTGCCCAAGTGAAAATTGTAAGAAACCATTTTGGTGGGCAATTGTATAAATCAGTGATAAATAATTGAATGAACATGAACGATTTGGGAATCTTTTCCAACTGCTAAAGCCCCAAAGCAAGTCCAATAGAGGTTTTTCCTTGTGCTTCTGAAGCCACATTACTCTAACGATTGTTAAAATTTATATGATTTTCTGCTTTAGTTCCCCATTGGGGTTAAAATGGGCTGGACCTATCACATTCCTGGACACTGAGTATTCCCTCTTGGAGATGTTAATGTTGATGAGCCTTTTTTCTTTCATTGCCTTTCTTGAATAAGCAGGCTGAAGGATGGCACCTCTTACATTTTGTAGTGTGACAACAGATGCGTTTCTGCTGAAATGTGCAACTCAGAATTTTTTTCCAGAGCCTGGCTTAAAGATGTCATTGCAGAAGCCTTTTCATTAAAAACCCGTTTTTTCAAAGCTCTGTAATCTTTCTCATAAAAGCTGGATCAAGGCTGGAACTGAGCATCTGGAAGGTCAATTTAGTGGTGGATATTTGTTCCTTATTTTTCTTGGAGTTTTTTGTTTCTATGAATGAAAAACAGCTAAAAATGTTGAAAGTGAGAGAAAAAAAGAAAGAACGAGCAAAGGTGTCTTGAACTTCTTAGGTCTCTGGTTCAATTTGGGCTGAGCCAGATTTGTTTTCTTCTAGGTCCACCTGCTGACATGTTAGTGGGATTTAGATGTGGTCTGTAGGATCCTGTCAATAGGGTTCAATCAATAGGGAGATGAAGAAAAAGCCTTTACTATCTGTGGGCAGGGAATACTGTGATTTCTGCAAGGGTTGCTCCGGCTGGTACTCTATCTCAGAGATTTTGTAGTTCTTATACTTTTTCCCTTGTATAGAAAATTCTAAATCATAGTTAAAGTTCCACTTAAAGGTATGCTAAATCTAATGCAGATTATTATAATCATAAAATCTAGCTGATTGCAGCACAGGCTTGCCTGGCACTGGAGCAAGCTCTGTTTACCAGAGTCAATTCTTAACAAGTTCCATTTACCTGACTCGTGTTCAATCAATAAACCTGCCTCTTGTCAAAATGTGCATCATGTCAAGGTCCTACTCAATGCACCTTCAGCCCAAGAGTCTGAAATGCTATCCCAGCCCAGAAAAATGGCTGTTTTATCTGCCCCTAGTCAAGAATTGACATGTTTTTCTTTTCCTCGGATGTTAAAGTCAAGAAGCTTATGAGCTTCTAGGCAGACTTGTAGCAAAGCTTTTGTACCAGGGGAGTTTTGAATCCTGTCCAGCACCTTTGACAAATGCTGAATTGCTGCAAAGCACCTTCCAGCTGGAAGAGAACTTCATTATCTGGTGTTACTTGCCTCATGCTGCCTACAAGTCTAGTGTCAAATCTGCGGGGCTGACCTGTCTGTATAGAGCTGCTGGACTGGGCTAAATGACCTAATCTATCACTTCTCTCCCTCTGACTTGTTACATACACCTACATTCATCAGGAAACCTCAGCTAATCATCCCCATCAGGATGGGAGTGGGAGCTGGACATGAGAATTCTTACTCAGAGTTACATTCCTCTGGAACTCACTGCTCTTGGAACTCTACCTGACCTTTAGCTCCAAAAATGTTTCAGGATAAGTTATTGCCCCAGCCCCGCTTCCCCTCCTTCCTGCACAGCAGAAGGTGAAATAAACAGTTAGAGGAAACCTGTGCTCATTTGGCTTCGTATCCATTGCAGCAAAAGAAGTTAGGATTCTGTTTTGCATTGTACTGTGATCAAGCTGGATAACATTTTAGCTTGTGTTTTTCACTCTCTGGAGATCTTTGGGTCTGCAATTTCTATTACTCCAGATCTGCCTGCCTGCCCCTCTGCTGGTTGAATATTATCTGCTTTTTCTGCCATCTCTTCCTACTTAGTACGCTGAATGAGAGCACTA
This sequence comes from Ammospiza nelsoni, assembly GCF_027579445.1. Taxonomy (NCBI): domain Eukaryota; kingdom Metazoa; phylum Chordata; class Aves; order Passeriformes; family Passerellidae; genus Ammospiza; species Ammospiza nelsoni. The sequence goes on along the minus strand of NC_080644.1, from coordinate 3,096,332 downwards.
ATTGGACTCTGGTGCCAATTTACTGATGCACCATCTTCTGCTCACCCCCTGAGAGGGGGATTAGCTAAACACGACAGCTCTTCGTCTGAGTTACTGGCATATGATATTGGTTGTAATTCTGTCATGAATGATATCTGCAGAACATGCAATTATAGCCTTCTTTCCATATTGGAATCTACAGAGGATTCTTTCATTTCCCTTGAAGGACAATCATACTCTGTGCAACTCTTTTCATAGTTTTATGGCTACAGGAAGTTTCTAGACCCTTTTTTTTTTTTTTTTTTTTTTTAATGGTGGGTGGGAGAGAAACATTGACTTTTAAAGCTCTGTATAGTTTTTCTTCCTCTACAGAAACACATTGTCTTTCCAGCCATGGCTATAGAGAAATTTGTTATGCTGAGATAAGCTGCACATGCAGTTCACTGTAACAAAATTTAAAGTAATGAGGTAAGGGAGTATATTTACAGTTTTAACAGGGGCCCACCACAGAATACAGAGTAACATGGGAACCTGAGTGGATTGTGAATAACCATTTTATCTATCTGCATAACGTTTATCAGCAGCACATAGAGAGTGAGTTTTGAAGGCATGAAAGCTGTTCTGATATAAAACAATGCAAAAGCAGGGCCGAATTTCAAATATTGTGAAACTCTGTGCGTGATCTGATAAGGGCAAGATCAGAATGCTGCAAAATGGAGCACACAGTCAGTTCTTGTACTGCAATAACCCTGAAGAGCCCAGCCAAAGACACGGATGTTGTAATTCTGACCATACTGGCCAATGCCAAAAAGAGCATCTCAGGCCCAGCAGGATCTGCTACAAGACATGGCAGTGATAAAAGAGGTGTGAGCAGACTGGCTATCACAGAGGTCTTGGCAATGACAAGTGATTCTCAAGGCCAACTGCAGTTCACTGATTTCCATTAGGAGTAGCTCGTTACATGCTAAATCGGCCAGTGGGTATTTTGTTCTTGGTTTATATTTAGCTCTGCATAGACCAGACCAAGGCAAGATGAACCTGCCTTGATTATCATTATGGAGCTCCAGTGGAAAGGTTTTAAAAACCTATTTTCCTCTACTGCCTTCTAAAAATCACCCATATAAAACAAATCCTCTGATCTTAGTGACTTCATGTTGGTGTAATTTGAGCCCTGACAGAAGTGCAGTCTACCCATTTAGTGTTCTGTGGAAAGGCACCAAAGCAAATCCACCTTCCTGGTTTAGGGATTTTGTTCTGAAGCTGATTTTTGGTATTCACTCTCATGCAAGCATTCAGCAAACTGCCTGGTATACCCAGGTAAGGGCATAGACAAACAGGGAAATAAAGGATGCATTGGTAATAACTAAATAACTGGGGTGTTCTGGTAATAAATAAATGTTTGCTCCAAGATGGGAAGTACATGGATTGGTTTGATTCAACCCTGAGCAAAGTCAATTAATCAAAACACACATACACACACACAAAAAAAAAGAATCCAAGGGCAAGCAGGGATTAATACATTTTCCTAGCAGTTGAAGAGAATCATCATAGAACCAGAGGTTACTAGGATCTTGCTATGGAATTTTTGTCTTTGAATCTGCAGCATTGGAAGTTTTGTGTTCCCCACACAGTGATAAATTCTCTTTTACAAACTGGACTGAGAAGGAGGAGGGAGGGAACTGGGTGGAATCAATTACAAACCATATCAGACATTTAAGTTTAAACACAAAACCTTGCAAAGGCTTGCATGAAATCTTACTAGCAATATAAACAGGACTGGTGCCAAACTAAGCACCAGAAGTATTCAATAATAAAATACAGCTGTCTCCATTGGCACCTACCCATGAAAGTTTGTCATTTTTACTGTTAGAAATGCTGACAAAGAGAAATCTAAAAAATGAAAACATTTTTTTCAGAAGAGGGAGGTTTTCATGAACTGCAACCTAAATATTCATTTAACACTGGAACATTCCATAAAAATAATTTATAACATAATTTCTTCTTAGAAACGCATTTTGACAGAGTTCTTTTCAAAGACTTTGGTCGAGCTTGGCAATGGTGGTAGCTTTGCTTTCAAATCCATAACTCTTAATTATTAAAAGACTCTCTATGCACTTCTCTTGGGTTCTGGGGAGGCACATCAAAGCAGGGGCCCCTCTTTGCTTTGGCTCAGCGCACACCCTGTCAGCTGAGGAGGAAACGAGCCCAGCCCTGAGCTCTGGGAACCTGAGACACAAACGCAGTCCCAGGAAACTTGCCCAGGTTGGAAATACTTCTGGGAGGGAGCTGTGCCCAACTGGACCCTACAGAGAGGCTGCTGCCCCACCTCTGACTCACTCCAAGCATTTTTCCAAAGTTTTCCCTCTTCCAGTGGGACATCACCCATTTACCCTGTAAGGTCTTCCACAAACCTTCTCCCCCACCTGCAGTGCCAATGTCTCTGAGCAGTCAGAAGGAAATGTGATAGTCCCACCTCAGAATTCTCTAGTCTCCCCTGTGACTAAAATCCTGTGGTTTTAAGGCATAATGATAATAATGATGGGTTTTCTGAACTTGTAGAGACAATGAAGTGAGGTATTTGCTTGCTCTTCAGATGACCTGCTCTGAGCTGTAGCGTGCATTATTTTTCTTTGTACCAAGACTGAGGTCTTTAAACTAAGAGACTATTAAGTGTGTAGAATTCCAGACTAATGCATAGGAAAAAAACCCAGTAAAATTCTCCTCTTGTTAAAATTACAGTTACTGTACTGTTCTGCTTAAAATACTGCAGTCATAAAATTCAGATTGAAAATTATATGAGCAGTCTCAAAGCAACTGCCATCAACAGTTCTCCTTGTCAGTCCTGTACAGTTTAAGTACTGATTGAACTCTACAAAGATGGTCAAAAATGACATTTCAACATTGTAGAGCTGGCTGGGCTCTGGGAGTGCTTTGAGCTTGCAGGTTATGCACAGGCCAGCAATTATTAATGTTTAACTGAATGACATTGAAAGTAATGAGAAGACACTGTAACTCTAAAGGAGTAATTTCTTTAAAGGCTGAGAGTGACTGTTATCGTTCTCTAAAATTCTGTATTTATTCCAGCTTAGTCCTTAACTGCAAGCCATGCCATGTAATAATAATGGAACTGCTCAGACAGCAATTTACCAATGTGCTTGAGGCCCTGTCAAACCACGTGGAGTGATGCCATAATCAAATTCATAATGTCTTATCTTTTTCAGATAAAGTAATCATCAAAGGAGTACTGGCATGAGCAGAGAGAAAATCCAGGGCTCAGACATGCTCTAATGTAGTGAGCTGTGACACAAATTGGGCTGTCCCTGTTTTGCCTTTCTTCTCTCTCCATGTTTCCCATTGGTCTGCCAAGGAAATGCTTCTGGCTTTGTTTTGTGCCATCTTCTGAGACAAAGGATGTTTAGAAAGGAAAAAAAATTGAAAGGGTTAATATTTCAGAGTGAAATGTCAGTGTTGTATCCCCCCACTTTTTCTTTATTCACAGTTATTGGCTGACATTTTTGAGAGCAAATCCACAGACCTGAGATTTTCAGGTAAATCAATAAAATATTGTTTTAAAAAAATGGAGTTAAGTGCATTATCTGTCCATTACTCCATTATGGTTTGCCCTCAATCATGGAAGTGAGACCAAGGTTCCCAAAAGGCAAATCACATTTGTAGTTAACCTAAACCAGTTTTCCCATATCAGGGAACTATTTAAGGTCTCTTTTCTCCTTGGTAATTAAGCACGTGCCTATCACTAAGCATATTAGTAATACTGCTGGAGTCAGTGGAATGGTGAAACACAGCTGCTTATGTATATAATATCCATAAAGAAAGTAAGAAAGGAAGTCACTGATCAAGGGCAACAAGAATTAAAATACAAATCTTTTTAGTCATGCAGTAAAACACACAGGGAAAGAAAATATCTGATTTTTTTTTTTGTTTTAGAGACACCTGGTTTGAAAGGTAGTGAAGTAATTAAAATGTTATTTTGTCTTCATGGGTTTTTTTCTTTTCAAATTTGTTTCCCTGAGATTTGGCCCAGGCCAAATTGAACATCCTTTTGTGCACTTGCTTGAAGTTGTTTCTGGTTTAAATATTTGCTCACGTCTTGGTGCTGTGCTCACTCAAATGCTCCACTGATGTACATGAGGCTCTGGCACTGCCTCTTACATCTTCTGGGGCATTTTATGCCCTGCAAGGCAATGAAATCCCAGTTCTCCATGGAGCTGAGGAACCCCAGCTCCCAGGGAGTGCAGGCAGTGGGTGCTCAGCACTGCTAAAGAGATCTGGGTGTAGCTGCAGGGCTGTGTCCTTGTCAGCATGTTAATTTTGGATAATTAGGAAATATCTGTTTTGCACTAATGTACAGAAATAATTAAACCATACACTGTTTATATTCCCACTTCTCCACCTGTAATGAGGAAAGTATATATGGACAAAATATTTTCAGCCTTCCTGTCAAACACTGTTTGATTTTATGTAGTCACTCATATTTTATTTCCTAAAATGGATAATATTCCTTCAAAAGTTGCAAAAAATGTTGGATAATTAAAGGGCCCAAGCGTAGATTTTAAAAAATGTTATCTTCAATCTATATTAAGATATGTAGAGCCCACAATTGTACTATTCTGATGGGGGAAAAACACACAAAAATCAGTATGAAAATGTACTGTGACACTACAGAATACTAATCACTCCTACACAGAGAGAGCCTTCATTTTATCTGCCTTTGCAGAAGGGTTTTATAAAGTCAGGTTTTGGAATAACTAAAACCCAGTACAACTGAAGGAGACAAAGCTTTGCACTTGAACAAAGAAATGTTTTCTCAAAAAAAAAACAATGACAATCTGGTTTGTGCTTTTATAGCTGTGCATTTGTAGATGATGGATAGATGGTTACACAAGGAGAATATATAGTGAGCTGATTATGTTCTCCATTAAAAAAATCCCAGGCAACTAAGCTTCAATGCAAATTCATGTGATGTGTCTGCTGGCAGATTTGGCTGATTGTGGGTATTAGGCTCAGTCCTGCTCGAAATGGTGCCAAACATAATTTATAATTCACCAACGACAGAATGATCCCTCCTGGATTCTGGCTGGAAAAGTTTAAGAAGCAGCTTCTCCCTTTCTTGTGACCTTGGACACACCAAGACTTGCAGGTCCAGTTCCCATCACCACAATTGGACTGAAAAGGACTTGTGCATTCCAGAGAAATAGTCCCTGAAACCTGGATAATCCATTTGACTTGAATTGAGTATGAATCCTTCAGCAGAGAATCCTTCCAGGACAAGGATTTTTTGGAGCACTTTTGTCATTTTGCTGTATGACTTTACAGGACACGAGTTCTGATCCACCCCTCAGATTCCTTGGCACTACTGAGTGCCAGAGTTACTGGAGAACGTGCTCTGGTTTCCTGCAGAGGGCAATTTGCCTCTGCCTGAGTTTATAAGAGAAGTACTACAATGATAGGAAAAATGAGAGGTTTAAAAAAACTTTAGTTCATAAACTTTAAAAAACCCAAACCTTTTTTTAAATTATTTTGATGAGTTTAATCATTTGCCCCTGTGTCACATCAATGCTTTAATTGAAGGTTTTCCTTGTCAATATCTCCTTTGATATTGTGGATGATAAAACCATCAAAAGGCTTTAGAGGGATTTTTTGACTTCTTGCTGTTGCTGTTGCTGATGTTGATGATAGAATTTGGGCATCAGATAAATAAATCTTGATTACAGTGGTGGATTGACTGTTTCACAGGAGGAGCTGTGGCCAACCTGTCTCCATCTGAGCCAGCTCATGTCTGCAGCAGGATAACCACATTTTTACTGTATTGTGCTTTGTGGAACCAGTGTCCTCTCCACTGCCAACTCCTGCCTTTCACCACTCCATCTCTCACTGGGTTTTTTTCTTCGCTGCATCCTCAGGGTGTATTTTTGTAGCACAGTTCACTCTACAGCTTTTCCTTCCTTTTGCTTTAGCCAGTAACACCCATCGCATGGAAAGAAATAAGTTATCTTCACAGAATTGTGAAATGCTGTGTTCATACATCCCAAGTAATGACATCAAGTATTCCATGGTACCACCTAAATTCATAGGACAGAATCCTTAGTTTCTTGGGAAGTCCAAGTACACTCTGCCAAGTAAATGACCCTGAGGCAGAAGAGTCCATGTTACTAATTACCATTATTAAGTGGAGATCCTGCTTCCTGTGCACAAACTGAATTCTTCCAATTGTGGTGTTTAAGGAATTTAACAGTTACACCAGAGAAGTATGGTGGAACAACAAGTAACCTACACATATTTGTCCAAGTAGCAAGGATTATTTTCCTTGGACATGTTACTAAAAACATGGTCCACAGAGCACTGAGAGAAAGAAAGAGATTTGTGCTTGGCTTTGGAAAGTTCTGTCTCAGCACAGTGAGGCACAGCCGACCTCAGTGTGTCGTGTTTACCAGCAGAATTTAAACAACCAGGATAAATCACTGTCAGTGATAGCAACAGGAAGTTAATCCAACAACCTTGAGAACATCATTGCAATATCTTTCACACATTTTCTCTTTTCAATGTCTAAGTGAAATCTATTTTCTGTGCTGAAGTCTTTGGGGCTACAGAAAGCAAAACTATCAAAGACACCTACACATCTTTGCCTTGAGCAACAAATAAAAAGCAGACACAACAGAAGAGAAAGCAGATGGCCTTGCAAGTGCCCTGGAGAAGATCCTCCAGGTCACACTCAGTAGGTGGTGAAGAGAATCCATTCTGCAGTGTCTCTTGTAGATATTGTCTTCCTTGTGCTTGTCTTAACAGATGCTGTGTGATCCTTTTTGAGTCTGATTCCCAGTCTGAAAACTGCTTCATTTATAAAACGTGAATGCTCAGTGTAAGACATCAACAACAGAAGTTCTCCATCTGATCTAGATTCTTGTTATTGTCAATGGAGAGAAATTGAATGCTCTGACCTATTTTAGATGCCTACCATCAAACAGAGTTGCATCACCCAAGGCTCTTACCACTGATATTAAAGGAAGTTGTGATGACTCGCTCAGACAGGGATTTCAACACTGTCAGTGTCTCAGACTAGGTGAGACAAGTCCTGCCCACAGCTGTGTGGGTATTGCCTTAATGAATCACAACCACAGAGAATTCTCCAGTATTTTTAGAGATGGTAGAAATCTGATGGTTTTGGTTTCCTGGCAATACTTGAATGGGGAATGAATGAAATTAAATTCTGTGGTATTTTGAAATTGTTTTTTCAAATTTTCCCTGGCATGAAATTTTTTAAGCTTTCGTTTCTTTGGAGAGTGTAATTTTGATGTTCTACTTTGAGTTTTTTAAAAAGTACATTTTAAACCAATATTTAAAACCTTTGAAGCAAAAACTGATCTCAACCAAAAAAGGGGACTGTTTCCGGTAGACATTTATAATGATCCTTTTTGAACTCTGAAGTTTTATTCAAGATGAAACAGTCATTAAAAATTAATGTGTCATTCCTGCTGGATTCTTCCTCTTCACAGAAAAGAGGTTGGACATGAAAAATTTTCCCACAGAGTATCTTGTTTCTGGATAGGATGGTGTGTGGGAGAAAGGTGTAAGTAATCAGTGTCTGGGACAGATGTTCCTTACAGATGTTGATCCTGACTAATGTTTGTGTTATCCATAGAATTGGTTCTCTGTTACACTGCACAGGCTCTTAACCCCTCGACTCCATGAGTCAGAGTATGCCACAAGTTAATTATACAATATGTCAGAGTGTTAATGCAACTCCTGGATTTGGATTTTTGATTCTTATCTTTCCTTCTTCCTGAGGCTCAGAACCACCAATAAAATCAGGCTGAGAGTTAGGTAGGTTTCTGACACTCTGTGTCCCAAAACTTCATTTATGCTCAGGCCCAAAGAGTTGTTACTCCTCTCTTTTCTCTGCTTCAAACATCTACCAGAGGAGGCAGTGAGCCAAATATTTGTAACCAATTTTTATTTAACAGGCATTCTTTGGAAAAACAAAAGTTAACTCTGTTGAGATTGCCCATTAATTAAAATGAATATCAGTTAATTACAATCGATCAAGTTGCAGTTTGAAAGTGCTCCCACTGCTGCAGCAGAGCCCAAATCCTGAGTCACTTGTGTTGCTTCCTTTGGCCAGGATGCACCCAAACAATTTCATCCAACTCCTGAAGAATTTTACAGCTGTCATGTCTCTGCTTCTCCTTCAGTAAAAAGCCAACCAAAGGGACATAAAACTCCTAGTCCAACTATTAAACATGTAGAAGGCCTTCCTTGTAGGTCTGGACAAGTGGAACAACTTGTAAATTAAAGAAAGACTACACCAGCTGGCTGATGGCCAGAATTGGTCCCTGGGGAGGACTTTAGGAGTGGTAACTAACCATAAGTACCCACAGCCTGGCAGTGTTTAATGGAATGTTGGCAGACACGCTGTATAGTACTAGTAAATTAGTAATGAGAATTAATTAATAATAGTTTGCATTCATGTGGCACATTCCTTGCTGCAATTTACTTCTCATCTGGCTAAACTGGGACATGAGGAACTGTTTATCTTCTGGCGATCTACCTTTGTTTAAACTGCTTTTGCATCTTCCATCTCACCCTCTCTACAATCCATCAAGGTTTCCTCATGCACCTGAACTGTGGTTCTCTCATGGGCTCCTCTGTGCTCTCTGCCAGTGTCCACAGCCTCCTGGAGGTGCCATACTGACTGCAGGGCTCAAGGTGAGGCCTCTCCAATAATCACTAGATCGGAGAGATTGCCTCCCATGTCCCAGAAATTATTCCACTTTTCAAAAATTCATGTTTTGTTGTTGGTTCTGCTCAGCTGGTGCTCTCTGGGAACATCTGGATGCTTGTTTGGTTCCCCCATTGAGTCTTCTACCTGTATTTGTGCACACCTGTCGAGCTTTCCCCCTCTCCTTATTGAATGTTTGTTCATTCCACTTCACCAGTTTGTCAAAATCCTTTTACATTCTCATGTCTTTGCAGCACTTTTTGGTGTGTTCTCATCACCAAAATCAATGATGAAAACATTGACTTAGTGCCAGATGAACAATTGCGCCACACTTATTGTTCCACTGATCATCACTACGTACAGAAGATTTTATGACCAGTTATAAATTAATTTTATAGATCTTGACTATGTTTTCCTCATTTATTTTTGAGATACCATATGAAATATTGAAGTTATTGATATAAATAAATATGGAATTGGCACCTTTTTCCTTATCTGGAGCAGAGCTGGTCCATCAATAAGAGATGGGCCAACTCTAAAGTGAGCAGTAGGAATTCAGAGAAGGGAGGAAAATAGTTGGAGCTCCTTCTTTGATGCTGACAAATCCTTGGATGATGATAAATTTCACCCTCATCTTCTTTTTTAATTTAGATGCTTATAAAAGCATATTTGGTAGTTTATAGTAATATTTGTCTGGTGATTTAAGATGTTTGACCTCCTATTTTCTGGCTCTCCTCAGCTTCCCACCCTCCATTTAAAGCTGGGATCAACCTTTCCCAAACATCTGTAACTTGATCTACTCTCCACGGAGGGCAATGTGTGCATGATCCCCAGGAAGAGCTCTCAGATTGCTTTTGCCAGCTCATAACACACCCTCATATAAAATAAATCAGACACAATGCATAGGAAATATTTGACTGATCTTGAACTTGCTGGAGCTGCAGAATCTCAACATTCAGTGCATCGTCTCAGCTCATCCCCTAATTGGTCTAATCCATCTCCAGATCTCCAGCTTGTAATTTTGTTTGGCTGATGTTCTTTCAGGAAAAATATTTAGGATCCTTTTCTAAGTTTTAATAAAGCTTCATAAATAAAAAATCATGGCTGTTCCCCAGCCAAGACCAAGTGCCAGATATGTGTGTGAACTGAACCCTCTGCTGGTGAAGGATCTTGAGCAAAAACTTTAGCCCATTGCAAATACAAAATAAATTTGCCTAAGCATTCATTAAAGAAGCTGAAATTACTTGATTTATCTATTGGTTGTGGTTGGCTAAAAGGTGTACCTGGACCTCTAAAATAATTGCAATTCACAATGATTTATTAGGATGCAAGTACCCATTTGTGGACATGACCATAACATTTATGAAAACCAAAGGAATCTATTAAAAATCAACATGATGTTTATAAATTCAGGCAAAACTTCTCTTTCTTTTATGAATAAAAAACTAGAGAAAAACTGTTGTGAGTTCAGGCAAAAGTGATCTTTTCTGGGAAACCCTAATGTTCTACTTGATCAATGGGAAATATTTTATTTGACCTGAACTGAAATTTTGAGCTTTTTAGCTTGTCTTAAAGGAGGTTCATTTTTTAAACATTACCTGAACTTTTACATGAAAATGCCAATTTGAAAAAAAGTTCAATTGGGAAAATGTCAAAATGAAAACTTTTTGGCATTTCTGAAACAAACATTTTAGATAAAAAATGACAACATGAAATGTTTTGACAGTTTGAAAAATGTCTCCCTTTTTTTCAATCTGAAACTTCACCAAATTTAAATTGAATTTACTGTTTGTCTAGAAAATAAGAATTGCTTGCGTTGGTAGTTTTCCCTGGATAAGCAGCTAATCTTCCTGCCAGGTTAGCAATGAAACATCAGCCAAGGAACTGCACCAGCAGGTTGTAAAGCAGTTCTGCCTTATTGCAGCTCAGATTTGGACTTTTTAGTGATTATCTATCTATCTATCTATCTATCTATCTATCTATCTATCTATCTATCTATCTTCACTTTTGCTCTATACAATGTCCAGCTTTCAACTTAGCAGTTCTATGGGGCATAAAAAAATAAGGGAGAGAGAAATGATTACTGTTTAACGAGTGAGCAATTTCCCTTTGCATTAAAATTATATTTTTATTTAAAAACCTGTCTAGTGGCAGATTTATGAAAGTTCATTACAGAAAAAATTGTTTACCCATTAAACAGAAGCAAGTCCATAACCCTGAATGAGTTTTAGAGTTTGCTCTAGCTAAATTCTTAAATTAAAACAGCCCCTTCCAGACTAAAATCCCAAAATAAGATTGGAATCTGCAGAGGAGCAGTGCCATGGAGTAGTTGGTGCTTGCACTGCATTTTTGGGAGGGGTTTAGCCCAGCACAGCCTGGGTTCTACCCCAAGATCTCTTCAGCTGCCTCTCCTGAGTGCAGGGCTGGAAGGAATTGGTGGCTTCCCATAGGAGCACGGTGAGAGTTTGGGAGGGGAAAGGAGAGGGGTTCAGGTGGCATTGACTCTGCAGAGGCACTAAAGCAAGTGGAGGGGGCTGAGCTGCTCTCATTTCTATTCTCTCTACAGTGCTTTAGCTTAAAGAAGCCTTTCAGTGTTCAGGGACAGGCAGGGTAGGCTTAATATTGGCACTTCCATTTCACAATGGAGATGGTTTTACATCTCGTAACTCTGGCTTCTTGCCCTCTTTGGAGTTAATTATCTGTGGGTTCCTTCTTTGACTTTTAGGGGATTTCTTAATCCTCCTGGCTCTACTTTAAATAGTGCAGGGCTTTCATGTTTCTTATTAGCTAATGTGAGGAAATTGCGTTATGTGGGGTTACTAAAAATTACCCGGAATTTAGATGAATGGGAAAAAAGTGTGTCCACTGCAGTAACTCCTGTCCATCACCTGGGCTGTGTGGATCCCTGCCAGGCAGGGTCCAGCCCACTGTGCTGCCACGTGTAAATTACCTCCCTAAATGCAGCAAGCTAATAGAGCTGAGTCCTAAATTGACACCAAAAGGGAAACTTCCATCCAGATTGGAAATATAAGGAAATCGAGCAGACTTACCAGTAGCACAAAAAGTTCTGAAACCACAATGGTTATTAAATAATGCCAATTTTTTTTTCTGCAGACGTTAAGTCAGTGTTTAAAAATACAAACATCTAGATAATTAGAGGAACTTCAAATCTGTCTTCATAGTGTTTCAGCAGGATGACATTGTCAGCTATTCTATTTTGTATTGATTTCCACAAAGCTCAGTTATTCCCAGCCTTCCATTTCAAATGCAGCACCTTGTTTTCCTGTATCTTGAAGCAAAGAAATTAGATAAAAACTATTGATTAGCAAGGCACAGAGGGGAGTGATGTCTGTAACCTTCCTTTGTCTTGCAGCTCTGCAGCTGAGGCAGCAGTAATAGGATTCTGTGCGAGTGCGACTGTGATGAGGTCACACTGCTGAGAAGGGAATGAAAACACTGCAGTCAGCGAGATCTCTTGCTTCTCTGATAGTTTTTGATATTGTTTGTCAAATTGCGATTTGAAGGTTATTTCTCTGGAGGCTGAAGTTGCCTTGCTTCTCTAACGCACTTGGCTGGGCTTTTAAAAATCATGCATTCATACAAACAGCTCCTTCTCTCTCAAAGTTTCTGCCTCTTACTTGGAGCCAAAATAGGGGGCAAGAAGAGATTCTCCTGAAATTTTCCATCATTGTGAGATTAGAGCAGTTATTTGTTAAAATAAGTTGGATTTGTTTGGCCTCTCTAGCTCTCCTTCCTCCCTTCTTTTTCACGAGGGTGCCGCAGTCCTCTTCAGTTGAAAACAGGTTCAATAAACACTTTCAAGACACATGAGCCATGAAGGTTTATGCTGATTTAGTACATAATGGTGTAGCATTTATTGGTATCATTACTCAAGAAGGAGATGAGGAATTTCCTCATTTCATTTGCTTTGGGAAACAGGCATTTTGTGACCTACCGTGGGCAACTGCAGAACTGAACAGAAAGTTCAGAATAATGATTAATGCTTTCCTGTTCTGAGTGGGCTTTACCTCTTATTATTCTTATATTCTTGTTCTTGTTATTCTTATATTTCTCCATAGCAGTGAAGCAGCTCATGGAGATGACAAAGGGAAAACTCAGGGTCATAGAATCAGAGAATGGTTTGGATTGGAAGGGACCTTAAGGATCCTCTGTTCCAACAGAGCCTGCCCTGGGGTTCAGGGATCTATTTCCTGGGAGAGGTGTCAGTGTCAAATACAGGATAAACACAGATTACCTGGCCCTCAGGACTCTACTTTTGGTGCATAAGGCAGCTGCATTCCTCTCTTCCCACAGAGGAAGAAACCACATGGGGCAGGCAATGTCTTCCCCTAATCAGGCCTTGGGGGTTTTCCTCCCTTTGGAAAGCTCCCTTGCCCTAGTTCTCCTCCCGTAACAAGACACTGGGAGATTGGTATGGAGATAGCTGGCTAAGAAACCCTCCAAATAAACTTCTGGAATTGCATGGCAGTAAGAGGATGCCTTCAGCAGGCAGCTGCCTTGTCTGTCTGTGTAAAAACAAGTATGTCAGGTCAAGCTGCATATTTTGAGGTTTGATGTCCCACCCTCTCAAATAAGTGATGTGGGAAGAAGTCTGCTGGGAAAACTCCTTCCCCAGGCTTATTACTGTGGGGGTTTTTGTGGGAAGCACTGAGACTTTCCCATCCCCTCCTTTCCCCCATGTGATGCTCTGTGATCATAACACATGAAACTATCTCAGGCTTCCAAGAACTCCTCCAGTGCTGAACAAGCACAATCTGGGTGTTTTTCTTTAGCCTTTGTTCTATTCTCTGTGATCCTGAGGACACCATTCTTTGCCCCCTTTGTTTCTTCATCCATGTGAAGGAGGTGATATTTCCTTTCTCGAGGATGATTATGAAGAATTTTTTTTTTAATCCTCTACCAGATGTTGGGTTCCATGGGGGAGCAAGGCATCTTGCTGTAATTGATTTATTTATAAGGGAAAGCTGATTCTACTTTAGAGATCCTTTTTTCACCCTTCCTCTCCAACTAAACTGCTGGAAAGGCTGTTCTCATTTGCTGTTGTTTTTCTACCATTTGTATCTTCCTCATCCCATTTATGGCTGTGTTTAAGGTCCTGGTAAAGCAGCCCCACAGGTTAAAGTAAGAGCTGTGGGAATTTTACCTCCAGACTGCCCCAGTGAGGGCTGGACAGCTGGAATCATCCAGCGCCTGATGAGATACCTGCCAGCTGAATGGATGGAATTGCATCCTGCTGGTCCAGGACTGCAGTACTTATTTGTCTCTTTAGCATTCAGCATCACCTCTGTGCTCCCAGGGAAGCAGTAAGAGTGGAGACTCAAAAATATGTTAGAGAAAAGCAGTGAGTGGGGAAAAGGCATGAAATCACATTATTCTTTAAAAAGGGGCAATTGCAGTGCACTAAACACAAACAGCACATTCTTCAAATCTCTAGAGGGGCAGAGCTTGGCTGAGAGTTCTTTTTTTACCTTGTGTTGTTTCAATGTATTTAAATATTTTCTCTTAATTCCCACTTATCTTTTAATTTGACAGATTTTTTTGCCCTACCCTCCCCCAGAATGTATTGCTGAGTGTGGCATACCCAAAAGGGCATGTGACTGTTGCTGGAAAGAAAAGAAACCTCAGTCCAGAGCAGTGAGTAAGGTCAGAGTGGTACATGAGCAGGCATCCCTACAATATCCAGAGAGAATCTGGCAAAAAAATAAAAATCATCTTTACCCACAGGACACAGGCAAATTTTATATTTGATCCTTAGATATTCTTGGCCACTATTCGACATATTTTCATGCCTGGTCATCTGTCTCTTAGCAAGATCTAAAGGACTCAGCCAGGTGCAAAGATAATTGTTTCCTTATTTCAGGCAGCATCTGCTCAGCCATCTGGGAGGCTCATCTGTAAAAGGTGACAGGCTCAGGTAGCAGCCTGCCAGTCCCTCCTCTGGAGCTCTGGTGGCTTCCAGCCCTGCTCAGACAGAGCCTGTGTGACCCAGGGTGAGGAGCACTGGGCAAAGGGAGTGCAGCTCTGCTGAGGAGACTGAGCCAGGCACCTCAGGAGGAAACAAGGAGCAGGAGAAGTTTGGTTATTGCAGAGATAAAGACTGCAGTCTCAATTTTCCATATTTTGCTCTGACCCCAGATTACCCTTCCTGTTAAATGCTTCTGTTTCCCCATATATTCTATTAATCTGTTTTATTTAAAAGGCTGTTTATCAGCAGCCTGTGTGAGTCTTGATTGCCAATTCTCTGCATTCACTGCTAATGAAGAACCATGGCTACCAGGATTTTAATGGCTCTGTGATCTGTAACTCCACACATCTGGTGTTGGTGACAGTTTATCTTCTACTCCAGTGTTCTGTTCTTTCAGCAGATGGTTTGTAGGAAACTCCTCTGAAATCCAGGGGGTGGCAGGAATCTGGCATGGGAGGGAAGGGTGAATACAACCCCTGGTGTTCTCTGCACAGTCCTCCTGCCCCCTGTTCATGAGCAATAGGAATGGTGTAAATAATGAGGAATAATATTGTATTTCTGGCAGAAACCAAGGGGGATTTGTGTGGGGTGCAGCCAGAGGACTCAGGTTGGGTGTTGTTGGGTTCTGTTACAGATCTGGAAATGTGCTAACTGTTCTTTGTAGCTGTGTTGCTAAACAGACATTTTCATTTCTAAGTACTTGCTTGGTTTCCTTTGTTAGCCCAAACTGCCAAAATTAGAGGCATCTGACATAGACAGGAAGTCAGTTTTGTTTAATTTATCTCAGATTTATTTTGTGACATTTCCTGGATACATTTACCCATCACGTTATTAAACAAGAGTTTATTTTCTGGAGGCTAGAACTTCAGCTTTTGCCTATATTTCAGTAAGACAGGAATTTTAATACTGTCAACATGCTGAGAAATTAAAAAGTCTTTCAGGTGTGTTTTGCAGGAGAAAGTTCAGAGCTTCACTATCTCTTCTAATAGTTGCCCTGGGGCTTTTTCAAATGTATAATCTGATTTTTACACTCATTTGAAATGTAAAAAGAGAATTTTCACAGAAGAGAGAGAAATCCATCTGAAAATACTATTTGTTTTTGCCAATTTGTTTCTTTAATTATGATGATAAATTTCCACTATTTGGCAACAGCACAAAGAAAGGGGCTCTTGCGTGTCTTTGTTCCTTCAAGAGGAATGGACAAAGTGGATCTTGTTCACAAAGCAAATCCCCATTCAGTCACGTAATTCTTGTCACTCGCCCCAGCAAATGATGAGAACCCCCTTTTTATGACTCTCCTGTGGGAAGGATGTTTGGCTATGACTCAGAAAAAAACCTGGGTTTTTTTTGGACGAACTTTGACTGACTCAGGACAAAACTCAAATGAGGAAGTTGTACAGTGTTTTAATCTGCCTTTGTGTCTCAAAAATGCTCAGTTACAATGAGGAACATGCTTATATACACATTAAGCACCTCAATTAAGGTAGCTCAGAGGTGGTGATAGGCTGATTGAAATTTGGGATTGTTCCCAATGGGGAGACCCTAAATGAGGCTTAAAGCTCCAAATGCCTCAGATGTGCTTTTTTTGGACATGATGACTCAAATACCAATTTTGCGCCTTGAATCCATCTCTTGAGCAATGGATCCTCCAAAAGCTGTTTCTAGATTATTCAGATATTTTTCTGGGGTCTAGATTTAGAAAATTAATTAATTTAAATCTCCCTTTTGTAGCAGCACACACAACCTTGTTGTTACTTCTTCCTTTTCATTGCAAAGGAAATATGTATACTTATAAATATATTTATTTAAACTGTATACTCTGCATTGTGTTTTAGGGCAGATACTTTATGATTTGGAGAGAAAAATATTACAAATTAGTGTATAAATTTTTCTCTATAGATTCTGCTGGCTGAACATTTATATTCATGGGACTGTGGTCTGATAGGGGAGAAACCTGGAGTTTTCTGTCTACTTATTTTCTTCATTTCTGCATGTCCTTTGCACTGACTCATGCCCTGTGTGTGCCAATACACATCAGTGAAAAGTTTCTTGATGATGTTTTCATCAGGCAAAGGAGAAACCCTGAAGACAGTAAACACCCAATATGTAAAATGTTTTTTAGTCCTTAGAATTCTGCAGACTAGTTAAAAATAACTGCAAAGCCCATTTAGTATTCAGAATATCTGAATGGGCCTTGGTTCTGGGTAAGGAAGAGGGAGCAGAACTGGATGAACTGGGTGTATTAAATTCTTTATTCAAAAGATTTATCCCTTTTCTGCTTTTGTATTTCCCACGACTGGATTTTCTTAGTTTTTCCTCTACTGGATTGTTTGGCATATTCTTCATGCAAATGTACTGAAATCACTGGTCTGGTCAGGAGCTCTTCACATTTGCCTGCTTTATGGCATTCAGTTTTCAATTTTAGCCATATGGGCCTTTTGGTTTGGTTTCTTGCCTTTTTATTATTCTGTGCCTGCTTAATTGTAGCTTTTATGAAGAAATGGAGAAAGAGTCATAAAGACAATAAGACAAATCATTCCCAAAGCAAATATAATGAGGAGAAGAGTTGGAGAAATATTTACATGATTTGAATTTTCTGTCAATGTTCCTAAAAATAGAACAAAGAATTAAATAAAATAGCCAGATGATTTGCTAGTGAAAGGAATAAAAAAAAATTGCAAACATGAGAACAAATGTTCATTTTTATTCTGAGAAGTAGTTCTTGGCAGTATTTTGGAAGCTCTAATAGAGAAGACGAAATGTAGATTTTTATCCCACTTGAGCATAAATCAGTGCACTAGACTAAACAATATCTACTATACAATGCATTGAATCCTTCTATTTTCTACAAATGTTCAATTAAATCTGTAAACTTAGTCTGTAAGCTGTAAAGAGGCTTAGTCACCTTATCATCAGCCAGTTCCTCTGCAGGTCATTGCCATAGTCCTGCACCAAAAATAAGTTCTGTGTGGGGAAGGCTTCCAGTAGCATTCCAAAATAACAGCAATTACATAATTACAGCATGGCAATGCTAAAGGTTACATTAATGGACACCAGTGATGATGAATAGGAAGGCAATGGAGTGAATGAAATCATGATTAGTGGAGCATGAGGTAGGTGTTATGTTAAACATCCAATGGAAAAAAATTAACAGCACTGCACAGGTGGACTGAAATGTTAACATGTAAAACTTAACCTGCAACAAGCCCACTTTCAGGAGACAAGAAAAACCCTTACATCATTTGTTAACCAGGTCTGGGTTTTATTCACCAACCAGGGAGGCGTGGGCTGGGTGTGACACTCTCCAGATCTCTGCTCTCCTCGAGGTGCTCTGTACCTGTCCCAGCCTGGCTGGGTTTGATTCCAGAACTCTGGGTTTCTCTAAAGACAGACCCTGACCTGCTGTCCTGGGAGCTCACCAGCTACTGAGAAAGGAGAAATTCAGCTGGAGCAGCAGCAGACTGGAGGTGCTCCAAGCCCAGTGCAGGCAAATGATAACTAAGATTTCCATACACAGCATCTCTGGGAAGGGTTTGATATCCTGTATGTGTCACAGACATGTGAAAGATTTGCTGCTGGTGAATTAGCAGAAACCCAGCAACATTTATACTGTTTATGTTGCAAAGGTTTCCATCAGCATTAAACAGGTGATTTTTCATGGTTGCAGTATGTGCAGTGCTAAGGTGGCATCTTATGTCTGCTATTGATTTCCCTGATGCTGCCTTCAAAACTGGTGCTTACAGCTACATCTTCCTTCTTCTGTAAATGTCAGGGTCTACAAGTGAGCTCTGGAGCTCAAGTGTTTGTTTCTGTCTTTGCATGTTCTTGTGTTTCTGGTCTGAAGTTACAATGCTGAAAATTTCCAGAGATCTGATACATAGGTGTATTTTTAGGACAGCAGAACAACTGATCTTTTCTTGAGTGGGTCAAAGAGATGGCATTTAAGTCAGGGGTTTTAAATAGGAGCAGAAAAAGGGAAGAAAATGTTGATGCTAAAACACCTTAGGGTCCCCTGCTATAAAAAATTTAATTCAGTTGCCTGCATTCTTCCAACTGTGATATAAAAATACAGAATGTCTTCCAGATTGGCTCTCAAAGTATTTTTTGCACACAAAACTCTCTCCTGAGAGAGCCCACCCATCTCCCTGGAATGTGCCACCCTCTGTGGAGAAGGTAGGAACCCTTCAGCCGCCTTTTGCAGAGCTCAGTGCCTTTCATGGGAAGAGTGTTGCCTGACAGTGAGAGATGTGCCTGAGATATTTCTGGTACCAAACGTGGCCATTTCTGGAGAAAGGGCATTTTTCAGTATCGCTCTTTTGGAGGACTGGACCACCAGAAACATGAAGGGAAGGGAGGGAGGGAGGGAGGGAGGGAGGGAGGGAGGGAGGGAGGGAGGGAGGGAGGGAGGGAGGGAGGGAGGGAGGGAGGGAGGGAGGGAGGCAGAGCCATCAGTGATGGCTTTGGCTTCCTCCATTCTTGTGGCACCTCCCATCAGTGACCTGCTCAGCCTCCTCAGCAGTGACTCATCCCAGGCCACATCCAGGTGCCCTGTGACAGATGCCTGCTGCCTCTTATCTCAAATAGTTTTGAAAATCTCCTTTGGCCAGGAGCCCAAGTGTGAAGGAGCAATTCTCTTTTAGACCAAACTTGTAAAGAATCTGGAAAGGTAACAGGCTTTGCTGGCTGTTATTTCTATCCCCTCCTCTGCTGTCTGCTCTCCAGATTAGTTTTTTAATCTGAATGTCTGGCTGCTTCTCATCTTGCTGATCCAAAATCTCTCAATATCCAGCAGGAGAAGGGTTCTCATTGCTTTCAATAATCTTTGGATCATGCCATTAGCTTCACTTAAGCTTTGGGTCTGGTTCTGCACAGTTCAAAGGATTTATAGTCTCTATTCCAAGTTCTTATCCAGTTTTTCTGAGTTCGTTTAACTCTGTAGATATGAAAGGTCTCAGCTCTTCACTTGAATAGGAGCTGGATCTGCTGCTCCCAATAACACAGATATTTAGTGTAGGAAGGAAGGAAAAAAGGACATTGTATTATAATGTTTAACTTGTGAAACAAGAGGAAATGTCTTCAACCTGTGATACATTTGGGTTGTTTAAGCTATGAATGAGGCATTGTTAGATGAATATTAAATATAGATGTACATATTAAATATTTAACTTGATCTTTGTTCAGTTTTCCTTTTTTGCAATTCCTTTTCAGTGTTCATAGAAAACTAACCTGATTTTTATACTGCTTGCCAGTAGTGATCTCAAATTTTCTGTTTGTGTTAATAGTGTCAATTACCTGCACACATGAGTCACATTGAACTTTGTTACTGCATTGGAGGAGCACTTTTTGGAATTTGTCCACAACACCTTTGCCATGAAAACGCTCCCTGTTGCTTGAAATAGTCTGTGAGCGCACACACTCTTCCATGCATATATAGCTCTGGAAGATGTTCATTCCTAGTTCTTTTCAGTATAAAGTGAACCATGCAACTGCTCAGTAACTTAAGCAGAGATGATAAAAGAACTCCAGAGAAATGCTGTTATCAAGGAGAGAAATGAAGGCAACCTGAAATGTCATTTCCCAACAGTCCCTGCAATGCCCAGGTTTGCTGCAGACCACAAGTATATTTTAAACCTTAGCCTAGTGTATACCCACAGTATGTCCCCTACAGCTGTGAACTGCTATTCTTTGTTTAGGACTGGGCAAGGCTCCAGTGGCTCTGTTCTTACAAGGAATGCATTTTCCAGTGTTTTGAGTTAATGACTATTATTCAAGTTGAAGTCAGTTCCTTTCTCACACTATTTTAGGCTGTGTGTGGTAAACCTTTGTGCCACTGTTCTCCTCAAAAAATTCTGGTGTTTTCTTACTAAACCCAATACAAATTATATCAAGCTCTTTATCTCATGAAATAAATGTTAGTTATCTTCATAATGAATGAATCCTGCAAGAAAGCAGGTTGGTATTTCTGCTGGCCTACTGACCCTCCTTTTTATTGCTGCTGCTCCACACAATAGTGTTGGGAAGTTCCTGTTGTATTTGGTGATGTACAGACACAGAACAAAAGGGCCCTGCCCTGATGGCTGAAAGTTTAGATATTTCTGCTGATTGAATAAATATGGGGCATTTGTCTTTTCTTACCAGAAGGTGATACATTAGGGACACTGTTTCCTGGAGAGATAAACAGTGAATTCTGAGGATGGAAAGGAATGAGGCATGGAGGGAGGCTTGCTGGAATGGGGGAAGCCAGTGTGTGACACTCTAAGGTTCTTCCTCTTTTTCTCCCTTTACTTTTATTTCAAGCTGACACTTCATTAACCAGACTTGGATTAGAACTTCCACATGTGTGTGTTTTCCAGCGTTTGCTCTGTCCTTGTGACGCTGAGGTGGTTCCACATCCTTGCTCTCAGGGGAAGGAGTGGATGCTGGGAGGCAGCAGTCCTTGTGTGCAGGACTCAGACCATCCTGTCTGCCTCACCTGCATTTTCCAAAGCCCATTTCCTGCAGTGAGAAATCCTTCAGGAAAGTGTTTGCCTTGGATATTGGGCCTCATCTACCCCTGCATTGCTCAGTACCTGCACTGATATCTCAGGCAGTTTAGTTCTTATTTATCATTTGGATAAATGTGTTGTGATTTCCATTTAAACTAAAATTAATTAGATGGGACGTTTTATTTTTTGAAACCGTACAGGAAAGAATTATTTTTATATCCATTTTAAAGTGAGAATATGGCTTAGAATTTTTGTTTTTCTGTCTTTATTTGCACATGCTTTTCTTTGCTAAGCTTAGTTACACAGTAAAGTAATTTTATTTTGAAAAATCTTAGGAGTACAATTCATGAAACATATCCAGGGAAAACAAGATGTTAGTCTCATCTAAAGGAAGAACAAAACTAGTTATGAAAAATTTCAATTAAAAAAATAACTTTGACCAGTTTTACTCTCCATTCAGCGACAACAGCTCTGATAAAATGTATCTAATTAACACCCAGCAGATAACAATTATCTTGTATAATTATGATGAGCTTGTTTGTTCTTTAATTGACAGCTTAGGCAATGTTTTATGATGTTTATTTGACCTTGCAGCTAATCTGCACCCTGCTCCCGTGTGCCGCCGAGCGCGTGGCTCCTTGGTTTCCATCCTCAGTGCTCAGCCTCGTTACTGTCACTATCAGTGTCACTGTCATGGTCACTGTCACTGTCCCTGTCCCTGTCAGTGTCACTGTCCCTGTCAGTGTCACTGTCAGTGTCACTGTCACTATCAGTGTCACTGACATGGTCACTGTCACTGTCAGTGTCACTGTCCCTGTCACTGTCACTGTCCCCGTCACTGTCCCTGTCACTGTCCCTGTCAGTGTCAGTGTCACTGTCCCCGTCACTGTCACTATCAGTGTCACTGTCATGGTCACTGTCCCTGTCCCTGTCAGTGTCCCTGTCCCTGTCACTGTCCCTGTCACTGTCAGTGTCACTGTGGGTGCTGTCCCTGTGCCTGTGCAGTGTCCCTGTGACCCCGGCAGTCTCTGTCCCTCTGCTGTCTGTCTGTCCGGTGTCTGTGTGTCCATCTGAGCCTGGAGCAGCCCCAGGGCACCCCCTGCTCCTCCCTGGCACGGAGCACAGCACCAGGGCTCCTGCAGCTTCCACGGGGAGCTGAGACAGATTTTGCAGCACTCCCCCAATCTGTTAGAAGGTACCCAATAGTCCAAAAACCAAATGTCTGTGCTGGTGGAACAGATGCACTTGGTTTTCCTGCATCCTGAAAGCTTTGGGAGGATTTTCATTTTCCTGCTGAATGAATTCTTATTCTAATCTCAGTCTTGTGTGCTGGTACCTGGCTGCCACAACAATGAACAAAGCTGTGGTTTCCCCATGTTGCGTCACCACCCTTGTCCTTAGAGATTTGGAATGGAGGGGAATCTCCAGTGTGTCAATCCTGCTTGGCACAGGGTGTGCTGTGTGAGTCACATTCATGTGAGGGGTTATGTCTCTGAAATAAATTTTAATTTAATTTAATGAGAAACAAATAGGAAATGTCTCCAAACAAGGATTTGTCTGATATTTCTGGATTTTGGGGATTCCATTAGGGAGGGAAATAACCTGGGAACAGCTTTTCTTATCACATCATCATGTCCTTTTCACTTCAAGGCAGTATTAGAAAGTGCAATGGTGCATAAGACTTAGTAATAACTATTATTATTTGTTAAGCATTGTCTTTTACTGTGCTGAGAACATTGGGGTTTCTGTCCTACATGGATCATTACTTTGGGTATGCAAAATTTTTCAAACAGTAAGTGTCCTTGATGATTAGAGAGAGATTATCACCAAGTGCTGCATTTCTGTTCGGGTTTTTTTTTGTTGTTCTTGGGTTTTGTTCTAAATGAAAGGACTGAGTTTCAAACTGAATGTAGTTATATATGGTAGAATTCTGTTTTGAGGATAAAATATGTCAAGCCACTTAACCTGGTCCTCTCTCAACATAAATTCAGTGGAAGGAGAGGTAGAAAAATCCCCTGCATGGAGGGGATTTTAGATCTCCAAGCTGGCAGTATGGCCAAACCTAGTCCAGGTGCTTGAGTTCTCAGGTGTTGGGATAGATTCTCTTCATCCTTTAGGATGATTTTATCTGCATATGAGAGCCAAGGTAGTGGACAGCTGGACTTCCAGCTTCATAAATTGAGATATTCCATCTAAAACCAACGGATAAAGGTTTGGGTTCGCAGGAGCTTTGGCTTTCATGTAGTATTTTCTCTCCTTTTTGAGGAGGATTCTGTAGAGGGAAATCTCTATTCAAGTTAAATCAAGGCAGATTTATGTATCTATTACTGGTACACAAAATAATAAATGGAATAAAGTTTGGAGATGTATCCAATAGATTCATAGTAAGAAGTCATCTGTAGAGACTTTATAGTATTATCTGACCTTTAAAGTAAACTGGAATTTATTCAAATGCCATTGGCACAAATTAGATACTTTTTGCCTTAAAATTCAAGGAGTAACTATTGATAGAATTAATAAAGAATAATTTTTCAGAAAAAGTGAACATATGGCTTGTTATTACTGATTTCAAGCCACAATCAGAACATTATCTAAATAACTCCAGAATACCAGCAGTATGTTCTCAAGCATCTCGTACATTAGAGCACGACTCCTCAGATACTTTGAGACTCTGAATGTTCTGTTGTCGATCTTTTTCAGCAGTGTTGTCTCTGTTCTGACTCCTAATCCCATTAAAAAATCTTTATTTTCAAGTTTTTATGAAGGTACTGTGAAAATTTTAAGTGGACCTGGGGCAACTTTTAGCTTGGGAATGTTTTCCAGAAACCGAAACATTAATTAGAATCAGTCTAAGTACCCACAAGTATTTTTCCTTTTTTTTTTTTGTTGTTTCTTGTGGTGTTGGCTCTCCTGATGCTTAATTACTCTGATTCTTTTCCAGTGTAATTTTGCAGTCCTTTACTCATGTTCCTTCAAATCTTCCTGAGTTGAGTAAATAGATGTAGTGGGATGAGCTGAGAAAACGAAAGACTTGCAGAATTTTTCCCTCTCTCAGGGGAAAAATATTGCAGCTTTTCTCCCTAAGCCTTTTGCTGATCCTAGTGACCAAAAAACTCCCAGCCAGCTCTGGCTAAAGACATTTTAAAATGCTTTTAGAGACAGGCAGAATGGTTTATCCTGGGCTGCTTCTCCCACCAGGTTGCCTTGTACAACCTGGAACCAAGGAGGAGCTGGAACCAAGTCCACTGGGCAGGAGACTCAGAGCACTGGAAATTTAAATGTCTTGCTCATCTAATTTGGCTGGGAGCCATTTAATTCCTCTCTGTTTCATTAATGTATCTATTTAAATGCTTTAAGAACTGGGGCTCTCTCCCAGCAGGGGTTTGCAGAGTGCATTGCAGGAGGGATCCTGACCTTGTTTGGGGCCTTCTGTTTCCTGAGAACGAAATATTAATAGAATAGACTCATTATATAGAATCATGGATTGGTTTGAGTTGAAAAGGGCCTCAAAGCTCATCTTGTTCCACTTGCTCTGGGCAGGGACACCTTCCACTATCCCAGGTTGTCCAAGCCCCATCCAACCTGGCCTTGGACAATTCAGCCACAGCTTCTCTGGGCACCCTGTGCCACGTCCTCAGCACCCTCTCAGGGAAGAATTCCTCCCTAATATTAAATCTAAAGCTCCTCACTTTCAGTTTGAAACTATTCCCCACTGTCCTGTCACTTCAGGCCCTTGAAAATTGTCTCTCTCCATCTTTCCTCTTGGTTCCTTCAGGTACTGGAAGGCCACATTGAGGTCACCCCAGATGTTCTCCTCTCCATGAGAACAATCCCAGCTCTCCTGGCCTTTCCTCCCAGCAGAGCTGCTCCATCCCTCTGCCCATCCTGGTGCCTTCTCTGGACTCTCTCCAGCAGCTCCAGGTCATCCCTGTGCTGGGCCCAGGGCTGCAGGTGGGGTCTCACCTGAGAGGGGCAGAATCCCCCCCTCCTCTGCTGGTCATGAAGCAGAAGTGTAAAAGCTTGTGTCCAACAAAGGCAGTGACTGGAAGGAGTTGCTATTGCCACAAGTTAACATGCACACAAGGGGGGCTAAATGCAACTCCCTTTTCTTGGCCTGGGTGCTCAGAGGAAAGAGGGAAACTGGCTCTTTGGGAACAAGAAAGAAGAGACTGCCTGTATTGAAAGAACAGCCAAAAAGAGATGCACCACCACCACCCCCCCCCAACCAAAACAAACAATAAAAAAGCCAAAGCTAAATAACCCTTGGCTCTACACTGTGGATCACAGCATCACAGCTCTTTGTTGAGACCCATTCTGCCGAGATTTCTGGCTCCTTGCTGCATTTTGAAGCTCTCTTGCTATTTAAATTATCCTTAGGAGACAGCCTTGTGTCTTTACTTGGCTGCCTTTGCTTTTTTTCCTTTTTTTTTCTTGATGAGTCATTCTACCAGCCTCTACCCTCTCATCAGATAGACCAGACAATGAAGTCACTGGGGTTGCCTGAGAGCAAAATTGGCCCCATTATCCACAACCACTGTGCCTTGTCACTGATAATATACTGCTCAAGGGCTGGCCCTCAAAGTAGGATGGAAAATCACCAGGGACAAGAAACCTTCTACCCAAACAAAAATATTTGTTGAAGTTCTTTTGGTGTGTGTTTTAAATTTGGTGAATTTGCTTCCAGCTGAAAACAGGAAATCACACACAAACAAAACTGGTGTTATATTTTGTCAATGTAGGAGGGAGAGCAAATTATCTGATAGTGTCCCTTTTGTGCACCAGCTTCAGCCTTCTAAAATTAGCAGTGGCAGGAGAATTTTATTAGTGTTCTAGTATAAACCAGCAGGCTTTATAACAGAAGGAGAGGAAAGAAAGATGCTCAACAAAAATGATTCTTCAGTAGCTCAGTACAGAACCAAAGTTAAATTGTCATTTCTAGAGAAACATGGGTGGAGAAATACCTACCCCAGGAAACTTTATTCTGGAAACAAAACACGCTGAATATGAGAAGGGAAACAAAGCAAGGATGAGGGAAGTGACTTTTTCAAAAGGATATGGCAGGTCAATTGCTGCCTGGAACCAAGACTTGGCACTTGCTGAACCAAGACTTGGTATCTGGGCTTTCTGATTACCTTTCTGTTCTTTCTGCTGAGGCACAGAACCCTGCAAAGCACAAAGAGCCTCAGTGCTGATGGCTTGTGGTCTGCTCAGTGGAAACAACAAAGTGCAGCTGGTTTTTTGGGATCTCCAGTAATCTGATGAGGAATTCCATAATAACTGCCAATATTAAACCTTTTAAAAGTCTAACTGCTTGCATCAGTAAAGGACAGAAGAAAAGCTGAACAGGAAAGAAACTAAGTCTTGCAAAGCCTCCATAGAGACCTCTCTTCCTTCCTTTTGGTATTTTTAACAAGAGGAAAACCTTCTTATTGCTTGGCTAGTCCATTCCTAGGGTTGTGCCCATCAGTGGGCTTTGGAGAGACTCAAGTGGCTGAGTTTTATCATGTGCCAAAGCCCATCATTCTTTTGATTCAAAACTGGTGCCCTGCCATTAATTATATTTTTGTATCACTCTGTTCTGAACACAGCTGAGCCCCTCTCTTCTGTGCCCTCTATTAACTTGGTATAAAAGGATGCTTTCTCTTCCTGCTGCATCTCCAGCCCAGGAGCCCCGAGTGCATTGCTAAAGGTGACTGAGCTCTGCTGGGAGAAAGGAGAATCAGAGCTGGAGGTGCAGCTCAGGCTGCTCTTTACATCATGTCTGCAGAGCCCTCAGCCAGGCTGAGCAGTGCTGAGCCAGGGACACTTCCACCCCCCCTGGGAAGGGAGAACCTTCTGTTTGTGAGCTCGCCCCAGGAGCACAGTCCAGAAGGTGACTACTTTCATCTGTCTGTTAAAATCATCTTGCACTATTTTTCCAGCCTGATTCTATCTTACCAACTGTCTGGCTTGACTGTTTTGCTGTGATTCTTGCTTGCAGTTTGTCACACTGATGGAAGATTGGCTCTGTGTGTGTGTGTGGTTTTTTCTTTTTTTTTTTCCCTTTTTTTTTTTTCTTTTCATCTCTCTTTTTTTTTTTTCCCTCCTCTCATTTCCCAGTGTGGCATTTAGGATGGAGGCTGAAAATATTGAACAAACTGCTGATGTCCCCAAGATTCAAATGTGTGAAAGAGACTCGTAAATGAGTCTAGCACACTCAGAAACATTCTTAACATCTGTTCAAGCAGGAGTCCAAACTCCCTTTCTCTGAAAGCACAATTTGTCCTCCCTGTTTCTTAAAACTTCTTTAGATTTGAATAATATCAAAGTAGAGCCATGGAAAATAAACTCCCTGATTATGAATACAGCAGTTACAATGGGAGGTGTGGTGAGGATGGAGCAGAATTAGAGTTTTAACTGCAGAGTGTCCTCACTTTCTCTTATATTTAAGTTTTCTCCCTATACAGCTCTATATTCTCTATATACAGCTCTCTGTCCTGTTTTCTCTCCATACAGTATGGAAAGTAGTTGCAAGCCCTGTGGGTTATATCCTCTGGACTGGTAGACATGAGTTTAGTGACTGTTCTTACAAAGCAGGAAAATAGCAAGATTTTTCCTCTGAATATTTACTACTTAATAAAATGAAAGTCACCTTAAAACTTGATAAAAATAATTCCAGGCTTTTTAAAATTTTATTTTCATATATACTCTTGTTGAGACAAAAAATAACTCAAATTTTTCCTGTCAGTAAACATTTCAGGATTCTGTTCCCAAAATGCAGTTGCAAAACTCTCAACACTTCTGCAATTTAGCGAGAGAAAGGCTATAAATAGCCAGCCAGACAGAGGCACAGCAGGGAGAGCCCAGGGGTCCGAGCTTCCAGCCTCTTTCTGCAACCACAGTAAAGAACTGCAGACACAAACATGACAACAGAAAAGAAAAAAGCAACTGGTAACTCTGAAAATAAGTAAAATAAATGGCTGCATTCAATAAAGCTGCTGAATGGGCTGTGCAGTTTGCTGGCCTCTGAGGATGCTGCAGTGTCCCTGCTCGGGATGCAGTCACGGCTCCCAGCACAGCCCTGCAGAGGAGGGAGGGAGGGAGGATCCTGCTGCAGGAGCTCTGTGTCCTGGGGAGCAGGTCCCAGCTGTTTTACTGGTGCCCAGGGCTAAATCCCACTGCTGGCTGGGACTGCAGCAGGCTGTCAGCTGGGAACAGGGGTTTGAGCACAGTTTTAATGCAGGGGGATGAGAAATCTGTGATATCGTGTGGGTATTCCAAGGAATGGAACAACTTTAACCACAATTAATCCATTAACATTCCCTGTTTAATTGACATTTATTGCTGCAAATGTCTTGTGATGGTAACAAGAGTGGCTCTATTGCAATTATTCCACCTTTTAAAATCCATACCGCTGCTTTTACTTCTTTTTGATAGAGAAATTATATAAGTCACGAGTCTTGTTGCTGATGTGGTATAGAAAGATGAAATACTTTTCCTCTGGAAGGTTAATGTGCTGCAAGCCTTCCCATCATTAGGAACAAAAATATACCAGCAGGTGGGATATATCCAGAACAGAGAGTTCTGTGAAATTCTACTTAAAGCAGGCAATAAAACTAGCAATGGCATTTCAGCTTAGAGGCCTCCTGCAGCAGTGATCTATAGCACCAAGGAGAAATTCCATGGAATATACCTGTTATTTCAAGAACAATGACATTTTTGCAACTGTGATAAAAATTTTCCAAGAGTACATTGGTCCTAAAAGCCTGACAAGTGTTCTTTCCTGAGAAAAAGGTCATTTTCAAAATCCCTCTAACACCAGCACAAGGACACTTGGTAGCGTAATCACTTTTAGGGAAGCTTGGAATTTATCAAATCCACATAGAAGTCTAGCAGGTTTTGAGCTGGGTGCTTGATCTGTGCTTTCATGGTTTTGTGTCTTGTCTTCATTTTGGATTGAGTAGGTTTTAATTCTGTTCAAAGCCAGTTTTGCAGTTGGACAGGGTGTTACCATGAGCTTGAACCTCCAGGTTCAAACGTCTGGTGCCTGGTTTTATTCCTGTGGTTTGCCTCTCATCCCTTCCCTTTCTAGTAACAAACAAAAATTTATTCCCATCAAACTACTCTGGTTGTGAGTGCTGCTTCTAACAAACTTAGTATTCATCTACCTAAAGTCTGTTGTCACAAGTAAGAGTGAGGAAGAGCTGGAAAATGAACTTAGCATGCATCCTACTCTAAAAATTTTCTTCAGGAAAAAACATTGCATAATGAGGGTTTTACTTTTCTTTGTTTTTTAGTGCAGTACATTTTTCAGGTTTGATTTTTAATTCATATCTCACACTTGCAGGTCTGTCACGGTACAGTGCAAGTGGGAAAAGTTAAGTGTTTTGGTGTAAGACAGGTTTGAAAATAACCTCAGTATTTCACAGTAAAGGGAAATCAATAAGGCCAGCGGGAAAGAGAAGAATAGGTGTATTAATAAACCAAGACTCTGAGTACAGAGGGGTCAGGAGGTAAATGTAGCTGTACCTGCAGCCTAAAGGATCATTCCAGGCACCAGAGCCAGGACGTGGTGGGAAGCTCAGAAGTGTGGCCTACTTGTAGCTAGACACAAAAAATGTGGGTTGCTGGGTTCTTTTTTTTTTGCTGAGGAGGGGTGTTTCCCCATTAGGATACAAAATAGTAATTCCAGAGAATAAACTCAAGTCCCAGACAAACTTTCAGCTAAATTGCATTCTGCAAGGTAAGTAGATTCTGTGAGAGCAGCAAAATGCATTTAATCTGGTGAGTAGCTCTGATATTGAATATGCCTGATCTGGGAGGGTAAAGAACTTTCAGGACTTGCTTTTCTGTATTTTTTAATAACTCACTTAGGCATCATTAATCTAGCATATATTTAGTTGACTTTGTGACATAGCTCAAATGGTAGTACCTTTTTTTTGAAGGGCAAACCCCCACCCAGACACCTCCTTTATAAAGTTTCCACCTTTTAGGTGCACTAGATTTGCTGCTATTGATAGTGCCCTTCCCCACCTCATTTCTGTGCATTTGCTCCTGGATGTATAATACATTCCATTCTTGGTCTTTGATGCTTTGGCAAAGTGAGCACTGAGGAAGGCAGAATTTGGGTATCCATAATGAAAAGACAGTGCAAATGCTCTGTATAATTTAAGACTAACCAGATAACATTCACAAAAAATTTTACAATCAGGGACAAGTGGAAAAAAAGTCCAAATAAAAAGAAGGAATGGCTGGCTTTACACAAGACCAGTTCTTGTCTTGACTCAGAATCACTTTCTCCTCTGGTAGCTTCACATTTGGAACTGATGTAGTTAGACTAGTTTAGAAAGAGTTTTGAAAGACTATTTATAACTTCATAATTTGGGACTAAACTGAATTTGCTGAGACTCCTCTAAGATGATTTGATTCTACATATAAGAAAGCACTGGCAGGATTAGAGTCTACAGGCTTTGATCAGTAGTATTTTGCCATAATACTCTTTCCCAGAAATATTCTTAGCTACTAATTCCTGAGGCTTATTATAGTTCCTATTAGTTACTACTGTTTACCACACTTCTTTGACGTTATTTCTGCCTCTTTTTGGCTGCTGTTCCTGCACTGTCTCGTTACAACAGGTGCTGGTGTATTATCATACCAAATAAATGGAGTTTCTGAAATGCAATTAAGCTGCACAGACAGCAGAGGTAATTCCTGCCCATGACCTGAATTTCATGGCTTGCAGTGCCACTGACTTAGCATATGACCTTGGATGAATTTCCTCATTAGGAAAATGGGGATGATTATTTACCCCCAGGGCACAGTACTACGGTGTTACAAATGGCAAGAGCTGGGGAAGTACAAATTTCCTTGGAACTCTCCCAAACTCTGCCCATTGACCATATGCTAAAAGACATTATGACAGAGAGTCTGTCCCCTACTCCATGGGGACAGCAGAGCATTTCCTGTGCTGGTGGGAGGATGCTGCAGGGCCAGATTTGTTACTCTGTGGTGCTGTGATGTGTGAGAGGAATCTGCAGCAGGGTGGGTTTGCAGTGCAGTGGTGGCAGTGCAACCAGGTAAAAGATGGTGCTTCAGCTATAAATCCATGTCTGCTCTGTGCATTACTTAGGCTGCTTCATTGTTTAGCCTGCCTGAGAACAGAACAGCAGAAAATATATTAGTGTGTTTTATTTCCTTGTTTGTGTCTGCATTAGCTGCCCTGATAAAAGCACTGGCTCTTCTTACAAACCTCACCTTTTCTCTTTGTTATATATAGTGCTGAATTCAGAGCCTAGAGGTGATGTGTTGTTCTCCACCACAGGGTTAATTTATCTGAGGAAAAGAATTTATTGCTCCTTGTGCACCTAACTGTATGTTAAATATCAAAATTTCATCAATAGCAACCTTAGTTTCTGCTTTGGGAATGTCAACAGAGAGGTGAAAATCTAATGTGGGCATAATCTGAAATAGAGCAAGTAAAAAAAATTCTATCTTGGACAAGTTTTGCAGTAATTCCCTTATTTTATAAAATGTTTTGGAGTTAGTGGATATAGGAGCAGATCATCCTAAATGAAATATTTTCTTTAAAACGGGAAAATATTTAAATCCAGGAATGCCAGCAGTGCCTGGTGGGAATTCGAAAGCTCTCAATTTGCGCTTCTAGAACTCTCTGTGGCTGGATTGCCACACACCTGGAAACCCAGAAACCTCTACCACAGCTGCCCTCCCTTCTCCTGCCAGAAAGGCCCAACCATGGAGTTGCAATATGGACAGGGAGCTCAGCTGAGAGAGGAGGGTAAAGCTACAAAGCTTCAAACTCTGCCCTTCCAGCACCAAAGTATTTAGTTGTCCTTACTCCCTCCTTTAAACATGAAAATAGCATTGAAAATGTACCACAATAGCTTTTTTTTATTCCTCTTGATTTCTGACTAGGTCAAACTCAAGGCAGACTTTGGAGGGGTAAGAAATTATTAATACAAGTAAAAGAGAAAGAATGAAAATGGTAGGATTGTACTTTTTAGAAACTGATTTTTTTACTATGTCCAAACCAGGCAGTTTTGGCATTTTGAATTTCACTTTCTGCAAGGTCCATGCGAGAAATAAAGAGAGAAAGAAAGAAAGAATGTGCTTCAGTAAATATTCCCCAGTAACTTGTTCACCAGCTTGTTTCCATTGTCTAATGCTGGGTCCAGCCCAGCCCCGGTATTCTCTTGGCTGTTATCTAGTCCAAGTTTTACTCTAATTCAATACAAATTCCTTTTAGCTAAACTGTCAGAGCGTTTTCCTAAGCAAACACAAATCAAATATCTTATCTAAGTCTGTGCTCTTGACTTCCACACAAACTTGAGACATGAGAGGATGTTTGCTGCTACTGAAGGCACCTGACAACCCCTATTAGTGTCACCTAATGAAATGTATTTGTGGTTCATGTCAGGGGTTTTTTTTTTTCCTTCCAAAAACAAACTCTTATTATTTTCTGCTGAGCCATCAGCGTGCCTTTTTTAAACAAAAGCTCGTCTGCCTTTATGATTTTGATTTGCAAGATGCCCATAAAACTTGAAGCAAATATTTGCTCTGCATTACACAAAACAGGAATTTAATTACTTGTTTTATATCTTCTTGATATCTTTCTTTAACATCTCCAAAAATAAAACATGATGGCAGCAATGAAACATACCTTCCCAAATGTCTGCATTCATTACTGGTACCAATAATCAAGGCCCTGATTCAGCAAAGTTCTCGAGTGCCTGCCCTAATTTTAAGCACAAATAGTCATATGAAGTCAGTTAATCATTTTTCATATCTATGTTTTAGAGTCTTTCATTGCTGCCAGTGCTGCTGATCCAGCCAGGCTGTTCCCAGCTACAAACAGCGTGGCTTTCTTGGGGAGCATGTCTCGGAGTTTTGTTAAGTCAGGAGTTACCAAATTATGCAATGTTTAACCAATTCTTCTTCATGAGCAAACGCTGCTCCCATGGAAGTCTGCAACAACATTTCCTGCTTTCAGTTATAACAGAAATAGGCTCCAGTGGAACAGATTATGAGAATTTTATTCATTTCACTAGGGATGTTGACTACTTAGACACACAAGAGGGTAGAATACTTTTTCTTTCATCAATAAGCTAAACACTTCTCTGGAAAAATAAATGGTTGTTATGCTGTAAATGTTACCACTGGGCATCATGTCCCACTGGTGTAAATGCATAGCCCCTCCAGACCAGTGAGGAAATGCAGGCTGCTGAGCCAGAAGAGATGCTGAATGGCAGCAGGGTGGGGAGAGACAGGGAAGGATGTCTCTGGTTTAGCCACTTTTAGAATGCAATGGAGCGATAATGTCAGAACAAGCAGTACTTTTTAGGAGCAGTCATTCATTCACTACTGTCAGGATTGCTATAACCTATAGCAAATGCATCTATGCAGTGTTCTCGTGCGACCCAAGAGTGGGGAAGGGAACTTCAAACCAAACTGTCAGCTCTGTGCTTCGCGAGTTTGACAGCAAACCCACTCACCAAGTCTGATGGTAGTGTAAATATATACTGGGAAATAGAGCCGTCACTGACAGACTCACCAAACCCAGACTCTCCTTTTGGAGCAGACCTCCTCCAAGATAAATGGTGTATAATACAGCCAAGGGAGCCAGTTTGCACAAGGAGCTTTTTGAAATGCAAGGTGCAGCCGTCGGTAAGCCCATGTGTCTGTCGTGAGCTTGCTGAGTTGGTTTGCATGGTTTGATGGAAGGAATGACCCATATGCAGGTGAATTTTTTCACATACATGAACAATGTACGTATATATAAGTTTCAAAAAGGCTTTTATCATTGTTAGTGCCCATGAGTGGCATTGCTGTGAATAGCAGAGGGGGGACAGAATTGCTGTCCCTGCAGGATCACCACTGGGTTCAGTTGGTGGCTGCAGCAGCAGATTTGGGTGGAAGCAGGGTGGGCTGGAGGATGCTCTGCCTTACACTTGAACTGATACCAGTGAGCTCCTGGAGAATATTTTCTCTACACACAGCAGGAGCTTTTTCCTGCCTCAACAACTACCTCAGAAAGAGAAAGGGAGAAGAGTGACCAAGCAAGTCCCTTCTGTCCACCCTTACTTGGCAGGATCAAAGTGGATCACTAACCATTAACTGTCCTTAAACCAAATCTCTGGCAGGCCCCATACAAGGCTGTTTCTGTGTGATGAAGGAAGCCTGAATTAATCCCTGCCAAACATAGGACAAAGATATAGTTCTGCTGTTGGCCAAGATGGGATTGAGTCTGTAGACACTCTGCTTGGGGATCAGTGCTGTGCTGGGTACTAAGTGTGCTTTGCTGGGTTTCCCTAAAGCACTGCCTTGCTGACACTCCCAACAGCATCAGTGCAATGTCGGGAAGGGCCCAAAAAAACTGAGAGCTGCTGGAGGAACCAGCGCTCCTGACTGACATTCCTCCATTCATCTTAGGAGACAGCGCAGGGTAGGAAGCACTTGTACATCCTTACAGTATTTTTACATGGATATCATTGCCTCCTAGATTTGATTTTCAGTGATGAAGTGCAATTTGTGTAATGTGTGGAAAGGTCTGATACCACTGTGCTCAAAGGAACTGCAGCTGGAAGCATGACCGTGTTCCATTTCAGGCTAATTGAGTAAGAAAAATGCAACAAGATCAAAGGAGGGGAGGGAGAGCATTCCCTGATTTATGCAGGGGAAGGACAGTGTCACCTGCACGGTGGCTCTTTAGGCAGACTTGTGGCTGTGCGGGTGCAGCTAAGCCTGGCTTTTCCAGCCACAGAGCCTCCCTGCTCCAGAGGGGTGCTAAGATAAAAATCCAAATGCCATTGCTGAGAGCAGTCAGTGCTGCAGTCCTGAGGCAGCCTGGAGCTGTGGAAGCTCTGTGAGCCTCATGGGTCTGGCCTGGCACTGACCTCAGCCTGCCCAGCTCAGGTCAGCGCCATTGAGCCCAACATTGACAAGGAGCTGCTGGCCCGAGCACAGTCCCAGCCATTCTGCAGCAAAATGCTGGATCTCCTGTGAAATGGGCCTCTGTTTTGCTCTGCCACCCCAGCCTGGCCTGCCTGGCAGCTGTGAGGGCAGGGGCAGCCAGCACTGGGGCACCCAGGGCTCCCCAGTCCACGGCTGGAAGCACTGAGGGATGCTGAACGCTCACATGGGGCTTTGGGACGCCCCTGGGGC
Source organism: Ammospiza nelsoni (assembly GCF_027579445.1). Lineage (NCBI taxonomy): Eukaryota > Metazoa > Chordata > Aves > Passeriformes > Passerellidae > Ammospiza > Ammospiza nelsoni. The sequence goes on along the minus strand of NC_080644.1, from coordinate 3,060,991 downwards.
TGCGGAGAGAGAGGTGGGCGAGCCACAAACACAGGTCTGGGCTCCTGAGGGAAGAAATAAAGTGTAATTGATTCCATTTAAAAATCCAGGGGCTAAAATAGCCGCCTTGAAAATGTCAATACCTCTTTAAATGTGGGTGGCATGTAAATCACAACCACATATGCAAAGAGCGACAAAGATTTAAGGAGTGCTGGGGCGAAATGAGTTTACAGGCTTGCGTAAGGGACTGAGCAACACCCGGGAAGGAATTATTTTAACCACCAGGATGGTAACAGTCCTTAGATCCCGACTCCAGGGTGCAATTTTTAATTTTTTTTTTCCAAGACCATCTATTTTTACAAAAATAATTTTAAAATAAGTTTGACATTTTGCGCGAGGAGCTGTTGAGAAATTCCTTATATAACATTAGCTCAGCGAAATATTAAAAGCTTTGCTGGGCTAAATTTGAGTGCGACTGTTTGTTCCACTTACTGGGGTCCCTCCCCTGTCCCCTCCCCCTGCTCCTTTTTCCATATTGAAAAACAAAATATAGGTACAGCAAACTGTTACAAACCTAAATTCCGCAGCCATAAATACTGCAGCAAATAATCTTTTACACCCTCCCTTCCCTTCCTCCTCTCTAAAATGTATTTGAAACACAATTACTGTGTTTAATGATTCAATTTGTGAAGACTTTGTCACTAGGACAATGAAAGTGGCTCAAGTGTGATAAAGCAAACATACCAATAAACCTTGTTTTTATTGATTTGTAGGACGCTCAATTGTCTGGGAGAAACAGAGAGAGCTGACATCACCCCCTGGTCCCCCTGGAATGCAGTGATAAGTGTCAGCCTATTTTTCTTACAGGCAATTTCTCTGGCTATGTGATGTCTGGCTGCAAATTTAAAGTAAATGACATTCCACAATCTGTTAGGGACGGGGGGGTGAAGTCTGCATTATTTGTTTTAGAATTTAAAATAATTTTGTGTCTGAAAATTTCACCAGTGTCTAGACAAGATGTATTGCTTGCCTGCTTGAAAATATTAAAATTTTGTAATGTACAGCCGACAAAGCCACTTTCTTTGCAAAAATACAGATTCAATTTAAGATTTTTAGACTCCTTTTTACAGCATATTATATTATTATTACTGCTGGGGGAGCCAGATTAAATCTAATTCAGGTAGTCAAACATGGAACCACTCTATGCAGGCCAAGTTGTCACAGCATTTTCTTTAAAAGCCTCTTAAGCATCTCAATGTTTTGCATTTTGTTGTATTTCAGCACTAATGCAGCAGCACATCTGAAGGGGACAGTGCTGGGGCAGCTGTGCATGCACACACAGGGTGATCACACGAGCAATGTGAGCAGTGTCCTCCTTAATTTTACACATTCCTTTACTTTCCATAGTCTATTTGAAAAGGCTGGGCAGGGAATTTTAGGAATATGAACACCCACCACTGCACAGAAAGGAATCACTTGATCTATGGTCTCTGTATTATCAATAAGACATTTTGCAATTTTAGGGGAGTTGAGTTTTGTACTTACAATAAAATTGAAATTGATCACAAAATACTAAATTTCTTTCATGAAAATGAATAAATCTTTTTAATTATTCTTCCTTTACTCAAATGTAAGGATATCTTAAATCAAAAACTGCCTGGGATGTTTTAAGGCAAAAAATATTTGCAATAACTTGTTTTCTCATTTAATCTATTCAGCATATGCTCCCCAAAGTGTACAGCTTGTGTGGAGATAAGAGTGTGCATGTGGAGTTAGCTCCCTTCAGCTGGTGGATGGGCAAGAGGCAATAAAGAAATATTTTTGTCCTAGTGGGAGAATTGAAGATCTGCTGTGGATTTTCAGTTTCTAAGGAATGGAAAACATGTCTGACTGAATTTCAGTCATATTCTGTTACATATGTAGGTTTTTGTCTAGCAATTTCAAAGCATATATAATACATTATAGCATATTCATCAGTGTGGATAGACAATATTATTATTTTTCTTGGGGCTTAAATAGGATCCAGATTTGGTATGTGAGTATTTACTTAACTTGAAAATATGCTATTTATTTGGACATATTTAAGTACATCAACAGAAGCTTGATGAAATGTTTTTGCTATTCAAGCTCATTAAAAACGAAAAAATCCTGTAAGAAAAGCTTGTTTAAAAAACAAATTATTTCCATAATTGTTCCTTTATCAAAAAAATATACTTCCTAAAGTCAGTAAAAAAGAAAGGCTTTCTGATAGCAGCATTCACCACAGAGATGCTGGGTAAGAGCAAAATAAACCAGGCCATGAACACTGAATACAAAAGCTGGGTTTGTTCTCTGTATTTGTGTAGTGTTTTGGTCACAGGTATCAGGCTCTCCATAGCCCCACAGGGCCTCTCTCTTCCCCAGGAAACAAAATGAGTTTGTCACGTTCCAGCCAGCAGGCTGATGGACAATTAAAGGCAAAACTGTAACAAAGAGAGGCACAGCTCAGTCACCAGGGGCTGTGGAGCTGATTGTTGTGTGAGAAAGTACCAGGATTTTGGCAGCCTTTAACAAATCTCCCTCTTCAGTTCTTTAATGCTCATGTTTTTACTGTAGTGAACGAATCTTACAGTTTTCTTCAAGCTTCTTAGTGACTCCCCCTGTTCCTTATTAAGAGTTTTGTGTTTCCAGCATTTCCAAATGCCAGTTCTCAAAAATCATGAGCCAGGCCTGGGAAAAAGAAATTATGAGTTTGGCTTAAACCAATGTACTTTGAATTCCTTTTATTTGCCTTCTCTCTTTGGAGCTGTTAAGGATACTGGCACTTCATCTTTTCAGGCTTCTTTCCACAGCTTTGAGAAGTGGAAATATAACTTTTTAAAATGAAAGATGAGATTGCTTTGCAGTGCATGAATCTGGCAGCCGGGGCTTTAGAAAAGCAAATCCATGAACTATCGTGAGACTTCAGTTCAGAGCAGGCTTTGAGTTGCTTTGGATATTAGTGCTGGTTCCACATTTTGAATATGTCAAACTCTGACTTTCTGAAGAAATGGTGATTAGAAAATATTTTGCACATCACACTATCATCTTATCCATCAGCTGTCCCAAGACAGTCCACACTGTTCTAACACTGTCTCTCTGACCCTTTCCCATTACTCAAATTCTACAAACTCCTCCTCTTTCTAGCAAAACATTTTCCCTCATACCTCACCTACTGTTAAGTAGTAGCCCAGTCTTCCAATCATCCCACCAGAGGACAGAGAATTCCTTTTCCCTTTGCAGCAGCAGTTTACATATTTGGAGGAATATTGTTTTATCTGTCAGTCTTGTTCTGTCTGAACTAAGCCCTCAGATCAAAGGTGTTGTATTGTACTGCAGTTTAAAACCAGTTTACACACATTTCCCACTGGAGTTTTTTAGTTCCACTGCTTGCAGTGCTGCCTTTGTTAGAATTGAGCCCCAGCTATCCTGGATCCCTCATGGAAAGATTCTTGCTTTACTGCCTTTTGCATTCTTCTTTTCAAACTGTACACAGCCTTTGGTTTTGTTTTACATTTAGTGTATTTGAACAGACAAAATACCTTTGAAAAGATAACACTGACAAAATTATAGGGGCTTGCATGAGCTGGGTAAACACTGGAAGGAATACTTGTATCAGCAAAAAAAAAATAGATAAGCTTTGAACTTAGGAGATTCTCATGTTGAGATACATCAATGAGTAAACAAGAGGTTGGTGCTTTAAAAGAAAGTGAAAATAATTGGGGATGTGTGTGAGAACAGTCTTGAATTGAGGCATATTTCCCTACAAAACTGAGGGTTTTTACCAAAAACATGCAGGAAGATATCCAGGTGCTTTCTAGAATGCTTTCATGCTGCTGGAACAGGGACTGCTGTGGGCAGAAAAGGAGGCACAGAACCAATGATAACCATTCCTTTTTGCAGAATTCAAGAGCTAATCCTCATTTCCTCACACAGTTGTGGGAATGAAATACCTGGCAGTGTAACTAGTGACTAATTAGAAGACAGGACTACCAAGGGACTTGAGCCATTTGAAATGTGACAAGCAGGAACTGGGTTGGCAGTGCTGGGACAGCTCAGGCAGCCCTGGGTGGGCTGGGGTTAATGAGGCTGGTGTCCTGACAGCTGTCATTTCACTGAAAGTTGTTGATCTCGCCTTTGGAAAGATGCTCCAGCTACCCTTTGGCACACAGCAAGGCCTTCAATTAGGGACTGCTCAAAAGCTCATCCAACCTTTGCAGCTTGTGGCCTCTGTTAATTACTTTTTATTGTAAACTCATGGTCAACATTTAATGAGGAAATTAATTACCAAACAGATGATAGAGAACTCTACTTAGGGGGTAATTTTTTTAAAATTTTGTCCAGAGAACAGGCATTGTGATTCTGTCATTCTTCTAACAGAGTGCTGCCAACAGAGGGAGAAAATTGGAGTAATATAACAATCAGACCTGCCCTCAGGATCTTTGAGGACTTTGTACAAAACTAGAAGATAAACTCATAGGATGCTGCTAAAAGCTTTGCAGCAGTTTTTCACCTTTGCAGTTTTTCCCCTGCTCTTACCCAGCCTGGCTGGATTCATCTCACCTACAGGAAGATGTCCACAATGTGGAAGCCCTGTATGAAACAGCCTTTCTACTTCTTTTGTAGTCAGTGAAGAGAAAGAAACACTTCAGAGGTCATACCTGGGCTTGCAGCTGGCTACTGAGAGAGGCTGGATGAATCACACTGCAAGTGTGATTGCCCATGGACTGTAAAGGAAGTTCAGCCAATGAATTTAGATGGATATACCTGAAATTAGGGACTGTTTAACCCTTCTCAGGTGCCTGTGCATGCAGGACATTTCTCACTGAGCATTGCTCATTTGGGTGGGTGATACTCAGAGGTGCAGTGGCCCAGATGCTGCATTGTGGCAGTCCTGGGTTTGGCACCTTCAAAGCTGCCTGGTGTGAATTTTAGGATTATTTTCCCTCTTAGGATCTGAGTGTTGAGTTGATCCCTGGAGGAAAGAATAGCAGCGTTGTTCTGCAGAGCCTGGCAGGGCTGCCCTGGCTGACTCCTGGTTTACGTGCTGGTGCTGTAAATAATGTCCAAACCTTCTCCTGGCTACAGATCAGCTTTGGTGCATTGCAGGAGCAAGAGCTTCTTCCCCATCCTGTCTTCGTGCTTCTCTGAAGAAGCAAATTTGTAGCTCATAGTCATACTTGTAAAACTGAAGCCCAGTTACAATCTGCAACCAACTTTTATAGCTTGGTTTTAAGAGGACTACATTTTGTAATATAATTAGGGTATTTTAAAATTATCTTTATATTACTGTAGATCTTAAAACTGGTGATGATTAATTTATTTTTTGTAATGTAACTGATTGCATAATGTTGGAAGCTACAGAGGCTGTCATTTACAACTGTGTGTGTTAGGAAGAATCTGGAATCTCAGGGCTGTTTCCCTCCCATTTGCTGGCTGCAAGACAGACTGACAAAAGCAGCTTTCTTGGCAAAGTTCTACTGAGAATCTGCACCTCCCATTCCCAGTGAACCTGGAGTGGCCTTTGGCTTCCATGCTGGAACACACCCTGTGAGTCAAGTCAACGATTGGAAAAAGCCTCTCAGGTTCCTTCTTTCCCAGTGCACAAGTCTCAGGTCACAGAGAGGGTGGGAAGGTGAGAGGGAAGGGTCAGCAGACCTGGGAGCTCTGGAGAGCCACCAGCAGGAGTGCAGTTCCAGCCTGGTGGCACTGCCAGCAGCCTCGAGGCAGCATCCATCCTCAGCCTCTCCTGCTGCTCGCACTCCCAGTGTGGGATCTGTCGGGTCAGCTGCCCCATGGCAGAGGCCCTGGCACAGGGCTGGAGTCAGGGATTGTATTTGTAGCCACCAGCTGCCCCCAGAGCCAGCTGTGTGACTTTCCCTCTGAGTCTGGATGGTCCAGGGTCGTGCCTCCAGGGCTGTGGTTTCCTCTGAGGTAGCTGGGTTTGTTGCTTTGCCTGCTTTACATTTATTCCCTCCTTGCTGAGTGTCTGCAGGTTCCTGAGGGGCTGCTTTCTTTCTGGCTGGATTTTCTAGGTAGAGAGGACCTTAAAAGATACTTACAAAGTGCAACTGTTTTGCTTGTAGCATTTAAATCTATAGCAGATTATCAAGTGAAGGCTGTACTGAATAATTTTAGACCTTACTTGTCTGAATTTCACTGATGTGCTTTTCAGGTTTCCAGTATATCTGCCTGATGTCCTTTGACCTTTCTACAAAATCAGAAATAGAACTGCACAGGCAGTTCTACTCAGCAAACAGTGTGTTTATAAAGCTGCAGTGTAGATGGATATGTCTTAGTTAAAACATCAGTCTTCCTATAGGACTAATTGGCCTGATGCCAGTCCTTGAAGAATGAAGCTGTTCCAATGTGTAATCAAGTAGCTCCTGTGGGCCCCCAGCTGCTGCCTCAATGCAGCCCTACCTGCCACGGTGCTGAGATGGCTTTCATTCCCAGCCAAGCAGAACTACCCCCCTTTGGAGAAGAGCAGCTTTGGAGTATAAATGTGTTTGAGCTTTCTCCAGCCTTGGGGCAAGGGAATCTGCACACTCTTAACAAATGGAGGTTCTTATATCAATTGTTTGTGCCTTAATTATTGCAAAGGATAATTAAGGAATCCCACAGGGGCTTGGGCTGTAAAGCATTGAAGGACTTCATCGTTCACTCTGTGCTGGCAGGTTCAAGATTTGTGATGACAAGGCACTCTTCTCTGATCTTAGAGGATTTAACCTAGGCTTTATGAAGGCCATGATAACTAGGTGTCACATGCCAGGCACTTCTGGAGTCTGTGCACGTCCATATTTCATTGCAGACAAAATTAAAAGACACTGGTGCATAATCCAAGTTAGTTGACCCCAACCTCTGTTGGCTCTGGGCAGCAATGCTGTGCAAGAAATGCACTGAGATCATCACCTGCCCCCTGATCCTTGGCTTTAGGGCGACCTTCTGCTATTATTAATTATCTAGTAAGGTTACAAGGACTATGGGAAGGGCTAGCTGGCAATACTTTTCAGAGTTTCTGTGGCTGCCCTATTTAAAAAGCAACTTGTTAACTGCTAAGTTCCCACCTCTTGCTCTTGGGCCCAAAGATTTTTACCCACATGCATAAACAGCATAAGAACAGGGACTAAAGGAGTTGACTGAAGTCCAACTGTGCCCTGTGGCAAGATCAGCTTTATTCACATCACACTTCATAGATCTTTGCCCAGCCTTGCTTAAGTATTTCCATTGTCTTCTACAAATTTTCCTATTCCACTCTCTGAGACGTTAACAGAAATAATGGAACTAAACCTAGAACAGCTCTTCAGGATATCCACGCAAAACATGCTTCCAATTTGTCAAAGATTTCCTATTAAATATTCTGTTGCATAGTTTTTCAGCCTCTTGCATCCATTGCTGAGTTACTTGAAGATCAAATTTCTGAGCTTGCCTATAAGAATGTCTCATGAGTCAGAGTCAAAAGACTTGCTTAAAACAAGCCATGACAACTGTTGTTTCTCCTCTATCCCTGAGCCTGTAATCCTGTCATGGAAAGAATAGAGCTTGGTTTGACATCATCTGTTCCCAGTAGCTGTATGTTTGTGCTTGCTGATTTTCTTGTTATCTTCTGTGGCTTTACAAGTGGTTTCATTCTTTTGTTTTGGTACCTGTGCAGAAGCTGAAATTTATTTGCCAGACAGTAATTTCCCAGTTCTTCATCTCCTGCTTTCCGGTGGGTGCTGTGCTGGTCTTCTGCCAGAACTCTGGCCCTTCCCTGTCCCTTAGGAATCCTCAAAAACAACTGCTAACAACTCCTGAGATTGTTTCCAAAGTACCTGAGGGTAAATGGTATCAAAGCCAGCTGAGTGGAAAAGCCTGTAAAAAATAGAATAAAATAAGACTTCCAAATCAAAACTTGTTCTCTATTGCCACATGGGGCAGCTGTGACAGTGTTGGCTCCTGGCCTGTCTGCCCTGCTCCAAGACAGGTTGAGATGGGTGTCACTGTGCTGGCTGTCTATCTGTGCCTCTAAAATAGAGTTTTATTATTATTTCTCTTAAGATTATGCCTACAAACAGCAGGATGCCTTTATTTTAGAGATTATGAATACACAAAGAGGCAATAGTTGCTCTGAAGAGTGTGGATCTATAAAGAGAAAAGAAGAAAAATAATACAACATACATGAAGGAATGGGAAACTGCACGGACAGGGAAAAGTGGACAAGCTGGGTATAACCTTTGGTTTATGTAATTTTATTTAAATTTTTTTAAGTGCAATTTTTACTACCTGCAGTTGCTCAAATGAGTTGAATATCTGACTGTTACATTTGACAGGGATAAAGAAGTGTATTTTGTCAGCTAAGGCAAAGCTCCTACACATATAAGTCTGTGACAAAGATGCCCAATGTGTTTGTTAAGATGCATTTCCAAGTCCCACCTGGCTATCAGTCACCCAGTATGCCTTGCATAAATTTGTGATAAGAGACACAAAATGTGATCAGAATGAAACTGTTTATTCACCAAGTTTTGCTATATTTTAGGGGGGGTAAAATTAACCGGTTCTAGCTTGGGAATATCTATCTTTACCAACGTAGCTGCTTCCATAAGCAAATTTATAGTACAAATTCACTCAAGTCTTCCCAAATCATTTGGTTATTCTCTCATTAACTCCACTGGGTGCTGGGATAAGCCCCCAAAGGCTCAGGCAGCAATTTGAGGTGAGGTAAAAGCTCTGCTCTGTGAGCTTGCACGCATTTGCCCATTCCTCTGAGTGCAGCTGCAGTAGTGTTTAATGCTGCATGTCAGAATGTACTTCCAAACTGCCTTGCAGTTTAGTAAAAATCCATTAAGCACTAAGTTTTCCTCTTTCTTGAAAGTGAAATCAGTTTAGCCTAGATATGTACTGAAAGGTGAACGGTCTCTTAATGTGTGCATGGGCACCCAGGCTCAGTGGGTGAGAGGCAGCTCCAGCTTTCTGTTGCTGTGGCTTGTAAGGCTATGCAGAACTGGGAGGGAAAATATGTGCTCTGAACCTGGGCCAAAGCTGACTTAAAGACTTTAAAACTCTGAGTTGCTCTGAAATAAAACAATTGGGACATTAGTCATGTGGAGACAGGGCTGCTCCGCTCCAGTGTGTCACAAGATGGACTGAGCCAAGTGGTGCACATGACACAAACACCTCCACAGTTTCTGCCTCAGGCTTTTAGAAGATTAGGGCATTGAACACTGAAGAAAAGGTAAACAAGGATGAGATTTGGGTGGAAAAATTCTTTCTTAGTGTAGGAGAAAGGAAGATGCCCAATGGGTTCTTGAAGCCATTCCCTTGTTTTCAGTGCCTGTGTTTCCCCCAGAAGGTTCTCTTCTGGAACTTTCCTCAGGCAGTTGAGTTAATGAGGGAAGGAGCATGGCCAGAAGAATCCACGAGGTGGGACTGAGCAGTGGATTTGCAGAGCTGTGTGGCCAGGGACAAAAACCTCACCTGGGTTTCTGAGGTGCGAAGGACAGCCAGACAACAAAAGCACTGAAAAAGCTAGAATGGGAGGTTTTGGACAGCTGTCCACCTTCCTTCTAAGTTCCCTGTGCAGCCATGTGTTTCAGATGTTCATGGGCCAGGCTGGTCCTTGTGACTCCAGCTTGTCACTGAACCATGAAGACCTTTTTGGGTTGAGCCTCCAAAGAGCTCTGCAAAGCCGTGAGTGTCATAGCCCAGGGCTGAAGGCACTGACTGGGCAGTGACCTTTGCTGTGTGAGCGTGGCACAGATGTGGAATCACACACAGAAAAGGGACTGAATCAAAATTTAATCAACACTTTTATTCTGTTCTCCAACTTGTGCTCATTGTTTTGTATCTGAGTATGCTGAAGCCTGGAGTGATTGAGGGGGCTTGCTGTCATCGCAGCTCAGCCTGCTCTTCATGCTGAGCACTTTGTGTTTCTCTGCCTGGAAAATTTCAAATAAAATGTCAGTCTGTGCATCTCATTAATCTGCTAACTACTAAGTTAAAGGTCTAAGTGTGTTTAAAAATGTAACATAGGTTTTAAGTTCAAGGATACAGTTAAGGTTAGAATCCTTTCCACTGCTCCATCCATCCATCCTGTCTGCCAGTCATCTCCCTCTTGTGCAGTTTGAATCCAAATGAGCCTGATGCAGAAGGGCCAGGATGGTACACTGGGTGAGCTTCAAAGCAGAAAGGAAAGTAGTTGAAGCAAAATCAATACTTTTGAAAGACAAAAGAGTTACAAAGCCTTTTTCCTTGAATACATCTGTCCATGTGTCGCAAGGAACCACCACCACCTTTGATGTTCATTTGGCAGCATTTGCAGCTGAGTCTTCAGCCTTTGTCAGTCTAAGAGACACTGAACTCCATCTTCTCCTCAAGGAGAGGGTCATTGGTTTAACCAGGGAGTGGCTTTGAAAAGCCGTGCTAGGCTGTGCTGGGAATGGGCACGGGGTCCCTTGGGAAGCTGGTTTAGCTGTTTTAGTTGCTTTCTCCACACAACGTGTGTCATTTCAGTTCCTCAAGCACTAAAAGACCCATGTATTTTCTTTTTGATAATGTTGTGTTTATAGATTCATGTGTGCGTGTTTGTGTTCGCTCCATGTTATTATTTACAGCTAACTCTATCCCCTACTATTTCCTTCTCCCTCTTTTGTTACATTGGATGCCATATTTCCATGCCATATGCCACTTAAGCTGCACCTTTATGTGTACAAAATGTGTACCTAATTTGCATGCACAGTTACTACCATTGTAGACACAGGCACGGAGTGAGTAGGCATATTTGCATGCAATTATCTGATTTGCTTGTCCAATTGTGATGATTTGCATATGCAGATTGTGTGCACAGTTGTACATTTACATTTTTTAAAAACTGGCCTCAATGGTTTATTAAAATAGCTTTAAGCTTCCTCTTATAAAATATTGAAGATCCTAGAACCCCTCTGGCTTTGCAGTGTTATATTCCCTCAGTAAATGATCTCCACATTTTTATATTCTCTCTTGTCCAGTACTCAAGAGAGATTTAGTCTGCAGATTTATACATCCATTATTTCAAGGTATATTTGATCTTCTCCATATGCCTCTGTTAATCCACCTTAGCTGTAAGTAAAGAAAAAAAAATACCCTTGCTTAACTTTCAGAGGATATTCCACCTCTCTGAGCCTGTGTTCTCCATTTAAACCCAGATTTTTTCAATGTATTAATTTTGATGGAACTGAAAAGATTCTTTTCCTAATAGGGAATTCATCAGTTGCTATGGGTAAATCCAAGACTGTAATGTGTGCTCTGGCACCACTTTAGTGTGAAGGGACCAAATGTGTCTTTGAAAACATCTAAAAGATTTTTGTGAGAACATTTTGAGTAAGAGGAAAGTTGCCAGTTTGGTTCCTGTGCCTTAAGTTGTTTCAGATGTGAAATTTACTTTACCATGATTTCTCAATCATAATTCCAACACCACAGGGCTTAACTTCTCCCACCTGTATGACCAGTAAAGCTCTGATAACTTCACTAACTGCAGCATAGCTCTAGCTTGGAATAAATGGTCCTTTAGTGCTTGGTGCTGCACAAACTTCCAGTGTCTGTGCAGCCCATCCTGATGAAGAATTCAGCTGGGAATCTGCAGTTCTGTCAGGCCACATTGAAGCTTCCTATAGTGCCTGGGCTTTAGACAATTCATTTTTAGACCAGTACATTTGTCTTGAATTCTCTCAGTGTTTAAAATATGCTCTACAGAGTTTTACATCTCATACTTACACATTAGTAAGTCTAGGTTGTTATTAAAGCCTCATACAAAAAATATAAATACTGCTTACAAGGGATTAAATTAGCCTTCAAGTAAGAGCATGAACCCTCTCTAATTTTGTGCACTCAGGTCATTCTGCAAACGTTCAGGAAATGGTTGAACAATGTTATTGTCTTGCTCCAGCTTTTAGTCAAAGGCTTCTTTGGCTTAACCTGGCTCTTCCAGAATGTCTTGAAGAAGGAACTCAAGTGCTAGGAATTGGAATGCTGTGCTGAGAGAGTGAGAAAACATAGGAGCAGCCTCTCAGGCCCCACTGTGCACATCCACTGAGCAGAGCTGTTCCAGCAGAGGCTTGGAAAAACTTTCTTGATTTCAATTCCTTCCTCCTCTTTGATTTGCTTTGAAAGCACATTCCTGCCCCGGCCTAAAATGCTAACACAGACACGGCCAGCATTATTCCTTGCTGCTGTCTCCCCTCTGCAGGCTTTTAACAGGCTCTTCCTTAGCAGGGAATTCAGAGTCTGCTGTGCAGGCAGCTGTTCCAAAGCGCTGGGAGCAGCAGCTGCCTCTGCCTAAGTGGCATCTTTATCCCTGTGAGCATCAGGATGCTGACACACCGTGGGTGCTGCTGCTCAGGGGCTCCTGTGGGAGCAGCAGCTTTGGTTTTGCCATGTTTCTGCTCAAGGAACAGATTCCCTTCCCTGCTCCCAGGCTGGGAGCAGCACCATTGCTCTGCAGCCACGTTTTCTCCTCCATTCCACCTGACAGCCTGTGCCAAGTGGGACTTAGTTTGCCTTTCGTGTGTCACATAGCTTTAAAGTTCATTAAAATAAAATTTGAGGGTTTTTTAATGCCCAAAATATAGTTTTTAAAGGCTAGTCAGAAATTACCTGGAAATATCCCTCTCTGTGCAGGAAATTGTATATAATTATAGCACATTACTGCCAGTCTGTGCCTGCCACTGTGTGTTACTCAGTCCCAGTTTATTTTGGGTTAGGAGGCAGGTTTCGTTTTATTGTAACTCTGCTTCCAAAACATCCAGGACCCCTAAATCCCTGCAGGCTGCAACTACAGCAGAATTTTGATCATGTTTTACTTTTAGGCCTCTCTCCTGGTGCTTTGCACTTTGAACAATCATCTTTAAGCAAGTGACTGCAATTCCCATGGATTTATCCTTAGGAAATGTACCAAGAATCCCCTGGCATCAGAATTAATCATAGTGAATACAGAAAAATACATTTAAACCCAGCTCCAGCAGGGAACCTGCTTTGGGATAAACTATGAATTCTAGTTTACCCAACATCCTGCTTTGCAATCCCTGCTGCACCCCTAAAAATGAAGCAGGCTATAAAAGTAACAATGACTTTTAATGTCCAAGGCAAGAGAAAAGCAAAAAAAAAAAAAAAAGAAACGGAAAAAAAAGAAAAACCCAACCCAAAACCTACATGGAAAGATTCAATCAGAATAGCATTTTATAATCAGCAAAGGAGGTTTTAGGACCATGTCATATGTAAAGAAATGTGAAAGTTCACAGAGTTGTGAAAACTTGAGATTGAACACTTCCAACTGCAGGGGGATTGCAGTCATGATCTGAGCCTGTTCTGTAATGCAATAATAATGCACACAAACACAAAGCAGTTCTGCAATTTCAAATGAACACAAGATTTTAAAAGTAGTCTTTATTCCCTTGAAAAGATAAAGCAATTCTTTGCTCAGTATAGCAACAGCAAAATGTCTCAGGTATGAGATGTTAAAAAAAATACAGTGAGAAAATGGATCTTTTATCTAAGTGGAAGGAGGGAGTGCGGCTACATTGACCTAAATAATGGAAAGGTTTGGAACTATGAGGCAATGGATAAAAACTGATTCAGGTAAATTCCTCACATGTTCAAAGTCTGAGAGTGCAAAACCTGTAATTTGAAGAATGTATTTAAAAGGCCTGGAATGGGTGATTAAGAGGGGCTGTTTGAAGTCTGGAAGTGCCACTTTCTGACAGCAGTAGGCCTGGAATTCACATGGCCCAGGGAAAATAAGGATTGTTATAGCACACAGGCATAAACTGGTACAAACAGGTGAATAGTTGTCATGAAGTCTTGAAATTAGAATGAAGTGATTAAAAGTGTTTGACCACAAGACAGTAAGATGTGCTTTTCAGTGGGAACAGTGAGGGTTAAAAGTCTCACTTGTTGAGCTGGAAAAGGGATTTTCTGATCCAGGTGTCTGCTGTGGGTCTGTGCTGTTGAATATCTTCGCCAGCAGTCTGGAGGCTGGGCATGGCACACACTGGGAGTGGGGCAGCACCCAGAGGGCAGGGAAATCTGCACCCTTCAGGTTTGTCCAAACTCAGCTGAAGAGAGCCCTGAGCTGGCCTGGAGCCTGGCTGGAGCAAAGGGCCTGCAGAGAGCACCTCCTGGATCTTCTGGCATTTTGTGACTTTGTGGTTCTCCCTTTGGCTGCAGGTGCTGTTTGTCTGAGCCTCCATCCCTGTGCCCATGTGCTGCTGGGGGCAGAGGGTGGCTGGGTAGTGTAGGTACCTGGCTAGTGTGGGTACCACTGCTGGGGAGGATGGGCTAAATTTGCATCATCTCTCATTGGAACAGAGACTTCTTGTTCTGGACCAACATTTTTAAAAAGCTCAGTGTTTCCCTTTCCTTTGAAAAACCATTTCTCTCCCTTCCACAGCTCGGGGGTCAAATCTTTCCTTTCTGTAACTCCACCAAGGCTAATTTGGCCAGTGTTTTTCCCTATTTCTCAGCCAAAGACCCAATTAAAAGAGGTCCTGACAAATCACTGCAAAGGGAGTTATTTCCTCTCCAAATGCTCTCCATGGGCTAAATCTTTTATGTGAGCTGCAGTCTTTTGACAGCCCATGGGAAGCTGGTGGCAAACACATCTGATGTCTCTTCTCAGTCAGAAGACCTTATTTCAGCAGGAAATATCTGGACCTACTTCTCCTTGCTACAGCTCCCAGATATCCCCTTGTGGGTACCTCAGCAGCCATTACATGGAGCCAGTCCTGAAAGCAGACAGTTTTTCCTTTTTTATAATGGGAGAGTTCATTTCTGCTGAGAATACAGTTTTTACCAGACTGCCTGCAGGACAATACAATAAAAGATTTATCCTTAATAGCATTTCACTGAAGTTTCACCACAGGAGACAGGGTTTTTTGTTGTGCCTTTTTTTATTATTATTTTCCCCTTCAGTTGCTATGAAAGTCTCTGCTCTTAACTTTTTTTTTTTCCAGAGCATAATCCCTAGATGTCCTCTGCCACCTCTCAACTGAATTTTTCTCTTTTCTTCAATCTTTTCTCATCTCTGACACATTTCTCTCCCTTTTTGTTTTGCTTCTCTTCTTCTATTATGTAGTCAGTAGAAATTAGAAAAGATACTGTGCTCAGGTTGTGAGCACAGTAACTCTGAAGTTGGACAAGGCACCAGTAGCAAAACTAATGTGAAATAGTAACTAAGCTTTGCTCAGCTGCACCTTCATGTTTGATTTCTCCCCAAGTCTCTGTTAGGCACATTCTGCTCCTTCCCAAGCTGTGACTCCACTCTTCTGTCCTCCCTCCAGGGCTCAGCTGAGCCCCCGGAGCTCACCCATCTCCCTGCTCCAGGATCTGGCCAGGAAAGGGGCAGCTCTCTGATCTCCCAGAGCTTGTCCCAGCCCCCTGCAGAGCGCAGATAGGGGTGGGATTCTCTCTGAAATGCCCTCTGTTCCCCACGAGCTCAGCCAGCTGATGGAGGCACTGACTGACAGTCCTGAAGCAGTGAGATCACTGACAATTGCCTGGAGAAGGGTCCAGAGTCCTTCTGGAGTCATCTGGAGCTCTGGTGATGTCCAGTTCGTGCCTTCTGACTTGGCTGGAGGGAGACTTGAGGTGATTTTCCATCTCATGCCAGTCAAACCTTGTCTGCCTCTTGTTTCCTGCTACTAAATAAGCAGAATGGTGCCTTCTTTCTTCCTAGAGTGCTGCAGAACTCAGGGTTGTAAAGAGCTTCTTGAGCAGCATGTCTCATAATTAATTGTTATCCTAAGCTTCCTCAGGTGCCTGACTGCTGAATATCTAAGAATTTATGGGCATTTGGTAATGTCTGAAAATGAAAAGTCTCTTTAATATGCTTATGATAAGTATTTGCACTATTTTAGAAAGCTATTTTCATTCCACTCAGACACTTGTTAAATAACTTTTTAGAACTTCAACATTTACTGCTCATTTTATATGTGCAATAAATCAATCAGATTTAACAAAGGAAAGAACCTGATTTGCCCACAGCCCTGTCTGAGCACAGAGGTGCCATTTTGCAATCTAATGAAGCTTTCAGTTAAAGAAATGAAAGGTGGGGGGGAGACTTTGATGCTTAATAAAAATGATTCAGCATCCTCATAACTTTGACAAGTAGTGTGACTTACAAACCTTCCAGTGGAGCAATGTAACAACAGAGTAGGAACTTGCAAGTCTAGACTACAGAAGATACCAACACTAATGTATCCTCCCCAAATCCAAAAGGGCTTTGGGAAAGGGAAGGGCCCCAAGCAAAGCAATTATTATAAACAGGATATAGTGCTATGAAGAAAATCCATGCTGTGGGTTTGGACTCATGGCAAGAGAAGATATCTACATGCACTCAGATTTCAGTATTCACCCTTGTTTAAATTACTAAGGAGATACTCAGATTGCAGACTTTTAAAGAAAGGGGCTACCATCCTGTGTTTGTATGTGCCTGGCACAAAAATGGGATACTCCAGCATGGAATGGGTTGATAATGACACATTCTGTACTGAATAACCCACTGTGAGGGTGGGCAGCCCTGGCACAGGGTGCCAGAGAAGCTGAGGCTGCCCCTGGATCCCTGGAAATATCCAAGGCCAGGCTGGATGGGGCTTGGAGCAGCCTGGGACAGTGGAAGGTGTCCCTGCCCAGGGCAGGGAGTGGAAAAAGATGATTTTAAAGGTCCCTTCCAACCCAGGCCACTCTAGGATTCTGTGATCTTCAGGAATACTCAGCACTCCCTGTGGCTCTAATGTGGTCACAATCTTTTCTTACCCATTGCTCAAGTCCCTACTGTTTCTAAAACATTGCATTGTTTTTCCTTACATTTTCCTTGACTTCATAGTTAATCAGTACAGAGTTTAAACAGGGATTTATATATACAAAAAAAGAAGGATTCCTTAACACCTCTATAAATCATCCATCCTTCACAGTCTGGGGCTATTACCAGATGGGTATCTGTCGAGGCCTGTCTGAAGAGACTCTCTGTGACTTTGATGTATTTTTCCTACGCTGCTAACAAATGGGTCACAGCCCAGTTATGTGATTATACAACATGTTTACAGCTCCTGCCATACTGAAGATGCACAGAATATTGCTTGGCAGGAGGCAAGACATGCATCTTGTATCATAGAAGAAGTTCTGCCTCTCTCCCTTCCATCCCTTTATATACACAAGGAACCTCTCAGGGACAAAACTTCCTTGCTGTCATATTTGGGAATGGTGGGGCTGAGTCTCACTGACACAAAGTCTCACAATCTTTAATAGGCTTTCAAGCTCAGCAACAAAAAAGCATTAAAACTGTACTGCATGAAGGCTTCTGTGTTATGAAGTATCATCATCCAAGCACTTTAAGTAGTATTCTATAACATAGTCTACCATAAGTTCAATTTTTACTCAATCACTTGAAATGCACTTAGGAAAACTGCTCTTTTGCTGTTTTCACAACAGCTCTGGAAGTCAGCCTCTGGTTTAATGATAACTACTTTAATCACAGTTTGGCTTGTTTCATTTTGACAGCATTGATGTAACAAACTATTTATTTTCTGTATGTTAAATATACTATCACTGCAGCTACCAGATTTTTTTTCCTGGTGCACTAAATGCAGATGACAAGGTTTGCATCTCATTAAGGTAATTTGTGTGTGCATAATTTTCAGTAAACACAGTGCATGAAATCACAGATCTTCTCTACCAAAAGTGTCATCTGAAACTATTTGTGCTTGGTTTAGTAACGGAAGTGATTTTTCAAGTCCCCCTATATATAGCAAACCATGTGCTTTCTCCAACAGGGGAGCTGGGCTGCAAAGCAAACGCAGCATCCTCGAGCAGGAGTTGCATTTAAAAATATTGTTACACCATTAGGCTGAGCAAGCTCCTCTGACCTGCCCTGAATGGCCAGGTTCAGATTGTGCAGCATGTGCAGAGGGAAGGATGTTTGTTCCTTCAGAGAGCCAGGGCACGGGGGAATTCTGCCACTAATTTGTTCTGATCCTGCTGCCTCATTAGGGCAGTCTGTGAGAGATGGGAAATGTGTCCTATGGCAGTGAACTTTCTGCATGGAGCTGTTAACACAGTAAATAGCTCAGGAGGAGGGAGGGAGACAGCTGGAGCACATTGTGTTTCATAAAGACTATACCGGGACCTTGAGTCTTCATTTAACCCATCACTGAGGTGACAAATATCCACTGCTCTGCTGCTGGGTGATGCTGCTGCTGCTTGCCTGTTAATTTATCTGTTTTCAGGCTGTCTAGACATTGTTTGGGTCAAAAAGTGCTGTCTCTCCCCTGCCGTGGGATTTGCCTGCTCAGCTCTTGCTGCAGGCTGCTGTGCCAAACGGGCTTTCCAGAAGAATGCTCCCTCTGTCTGGATGGCTTATTAGCAGGACTCCAAATGGATGGAGAGGGTTTCAATCAGGCTAAGGCTTCCTACAGATAAAGTTTATTTTAACTTCTTCTCTCTAAAAATACACTGGCGGGGATAAATAATTCAAATACTTTGGGTTTTTTCCCCCCTTGTGATTAAAAATCTGCCTAAAAGTGTCCTTGAAATGTTCTGTGAAGAGGTTCAGGCAGGTTTTGGATGGTGCAACCCCAGACTAAACTAAATGCCAATGTGGGGCCCACGCTGAGCCTTTGCTGGAGTGGTTCTGACACAATGCTTATCAGAACCCCTCACTTTGCTGCCAAATAAGTATTAAAAATACTTTCAAATCATACTTCAAGTAAAGTAAAGCTACTGCTGAGTACCTCAGTGTCCATGTATTTCTTGGAAACACTTTTAGAGATGTTGTCTTTTGGGAACTCAACTGCAAGGATGTTTTTATATGAAAAAAAATCTTCCAGTTCTCTTACCCAAACTGTACCCATGAGGTTCTCAGTCTGATTCAGCAGGAGACAACCAGAGGTTTCATAAAGGCAAGAATCCTCTTCACCATAAAATAGTGTCGTATTGCATTCTATATTCAATATCAGCATGGACTTCCTAATATCAGAATATTGTCCTATCTAGGACTTGATGAAAAATCTCTTTTTTTGGCACAGAAAACTGGGGTTTGGATTAATTGAAATATTTTGGAGGGACTGCAAGGACTATGAGAATCTTTTTTTGATCTTTGAAGAAGTTTCCCCAACCAAGGCGCACCACGCATGTGAACTGTGTGGTGGGAGCTTTAGGTCCCATGTTTCCTGTTCCCATTCCATTGCATCAGTCAGCCTGACTTTATCTTCCAAGAATTATGGTTTCCTCACACCACGTGGAACTCACCACTGGTTATTGCTCCAACACAGAGCACAGGAAAGGTCACCCAGCTAGGGGATCTGCAGGGAAAGGTGGGATAGGATCTGTGTTAAGGTCCATTATTTATGTGTGTATGCTGCTGTGTGTTCAGCAGTAATACTTTGAATTTTTCTTCTCTTTTTGTGCCATAAGTTCACATTCATGCATAAATGCTTCTGATAGATGAAAAAAATTTGAGAAAAAGAAATCTACCGTCACTGGAAAAAATCCTTCTACCCTCTTTCCTGGTTTGCAGGTGAGCACATGGGCTATGCCTGCTTTCTTTATGCCTGGAGATCCCTTCTGAGCTGGCAAAATTCTGCCAGAGATCCCTAATTCTGCCATAGGTCCCATAGAGGGAGAGGGATGTTGGTGCTGAAGAGGAACCCCGCAGGATTTTCAGCTGGAATTTACAACAAAATGTCATGGAAATACAAGTTTTGTTAAAGCTGACTACTACAAAGCTGAAATTTTAGGCTAAGTTAGATGCGAAAGAGTTTCTTTCTTTTTTCCATGAGTAATTCTGTATTTTTTCATAAAATTTGCATAGTTTTTCTATAATTGCTGCAATCATTGTGGTGATTTTAATGGAAGCACCTTCCAAAATACAAACTAAATAGAGAGGTACTTTCTCTGATTTACCTGTTGATCTACAACTAAAGGATTTTCCCACTATCCTATTTACCCTAAATGAGTGGGCTCAAGAAAGAAAGCTGCCCTAATCTTCCAGATGATGGTATGAGATTATTATTCCCAGGATTTCAAAGCTTCCCATGCCACATCTGAACTGTGGGCTCTGTAACTGAGTGGTGTCTCCCAATGAGGCAGGGAATGAGGTTTAAGGAGAGGAAATTGTGGGGTGGAGGGATGCTCAGAAAAATTAAGGGTGCCAGTATCTTTTCAACCCACCTACATCTCTGACCTTCTGCCATATCATTTACCTGGCTCTTGCTTGAGGCATCTTCCAGAATCCTGTTCCTGACTGCATTAAAAATCTCATCCTTCTCTTCCCCTTCACTCCCCAGGCCAAGATGTGCCTCTGGCATTGTCTGAGCCTGCAGAGCACTCCCAGCTCAGCATTACGGGGGAGCCACCTGGGCAGCACTGCTGGCTTGGTTTCATGTCAGAGATCTCTTGCTGTGCTCAGGGCTGATCTACTGCAGTCATGATTTTAATGACCTTCCTCTCTCTAAATCAGATGCTAAGGGCAAAGGAGTGCATTTCACTTCTCCCATTTGTAATTAGCCAGCAGCAAAGCAAAGTCAGGCAGTGACTGGGATGCTCAGCCCTGCTCAATTTGGGGGCATCCAGCTGAACACTGGCCCCTGAGCTCACCTCCAGCTCTGCCAGGGATCTGTGGTGGGTTTGGGACAGCCTCCCTCTGTGTGGGGAAGGCAGCCAGAAGTCAGGCAGCAGAGGAGGGGATGGAAGAAGTGGGTTCAGTCCCTTGGCCTGCCAGGGACTTCCCGCCTGAGCGTCCTCCAGACGCTTTATCCTCCCGTGTTTCAGTTCTCTGTCTCTAAGCCAGGGCAAACAGTGATTTCATACTTCTCTGTGGTGCCATGAGGAACTGTAATATCCCCTAAATTCCGTGGGAGAGATGAATGGGTTGGTTTGTACACAGACCCAGCAGCTGTGAGAGCAGATCCTGCTTTCAGTGCCTGCAGGATCAGGGACCAGCAACGTGTTTGTGATCGTGGGGGGCTCTGGAGATGGGATGTGTTTGGGATGTGTTTGGGATGTGTTTGGGATGTGTTTGGGGCTGTGTTTGGGGCTGGGTTGGGGGCTGGGTTTGGGGCTGTGTTTGGGGCTGTGTTTGGGATGTGTTTGGGGCTGTGTTTGGGGCTGTGTTTGGGGATGTGTTTGGGGATGTGTTTAGGGCTGTGTTTGGGGCTGGGTTTGGGGATGTGTTTGGGGCTGGGTTTGGGGATGTGTTTGGGGCCTGTAGCTGCTGCTGGCTCACACATTACAGAGCACAAGGCTGTGCTTCTCAAGCATATCAATAAGTGATTCCTGTTACCCTGCTGTGATTCCTTGGGCCGTCCAGGAGTGTGGGCAGACATTCCTTGGTTCAGCCCCACAAGGTGGACATCACTTGGATGGCAGTGTTGATAGTGGACAGCATTAGATGTGGACTCATCGCTTCTTGTTTTAGGGGCATTTAAACTAGTACAGGATATTGCAGACCATTCTGTGGGGCAGTTTTCAGTTTGATAGGTACATTACATTCCTTTTAAAAAAATAAAATATCTATTGATGGCACCCAATAAGTTATTTTCCCTTACCTCAAGGCTCAGAGGCACTCAGTTTGAGAGCTGCTGATCTCAGCTCAGCAGGTGATTTTGTTTGATTCATCCTGTGCTGTTTTGTCTGCTCAGGTTCCTGACAGCTGCTGTCTAGCACACAGACAGCTTCCTCCTGTACCTGTGGGAGGGACACTGCATGCCAAACTGCCCTCCTGGAGGCAGCACCTTCCATCTCTGCTGGGCTCATTTGGAGCTGGCAGCCCTCACATGAAGAGAGCCAGCCCTCTTGTTCCTCAGCATCTCAAAGCAGTGATAGTGCCCTCCACCCCTCTTGTTCCTCAGCATCACAAACCAGGCATAGTTTGTGATGCTGAGGAACATTTTTTCTGGGAGGAAACTGAGGAAAGTTTGCCCTCTTCCCTTCTGGTAGTCTACTGGTCTTTCACAGATTGCAGCAGGCCTCCCTTTTACAAGTTTTACTTCCCTTTTCACTTTTTGTGATGAAGTATCCTCATTATGCCCAGACTCAAAGTGAAAGACAAATGAGGGAGATTTTGCAATTTTGTATTTTCCTAGATGTATTTCTGCTGCAGTCCCTGCTGCAGCCTCACACAAACACTCCTTTGGCTTGTGACCCTCTGATGGCCAAACACCAAACTGGAGCTCAACCTTGCTGTTGCTCTTTGCTGCTGATATTTTTGTTCCTTTGTTTATTCCATCTGAAGTCAGTTTATAGTTCAGCCCACTTCTGTTCCTGTTGGAGTTTTTGCTCCATAAACTGTATGCCTCCCTGGCTGAAAAGTCAACAGTTACTGCACTTTCATTTCCTCCTCTGAGAGTGAATCATAACCAAGCAAGGGCTGCAGGAGCAAAAACAAAAGGAGAGAGAAGTGAGGCTGTGGATCAGCTTCTCCAGGCAGTGTGAGTTCCTCAGGGTGCCCTTCACTAACGCAGCCCATGAGCTGAACCTGAAATACTTTCCTTCTCAGTGGCTGAAATAAAATGACCCTTGAAGGTTTGCTGGGTGATTCCAGGCAGATGAATTCGAGGTTTCCAAGCAGAGCAGCCTCCAGCACTGCCCTGGCTGCTGCTGGAATGTACCTTTGGTCCTCACCTCCAGCACCTGCAGATGGGCTCCAGGACTTTGCAGGCCTTTCCTGGCCTTTTCCCATGTCTTCAGAGGCCTTTCCAAGCCTTTCTCCATGTCCTCCAAGCATTCAGAGAGATCCAAACATGCAGCAGAACCCGAGCCCCTGGCTGAGACTGTGATGTTTGTGGGTTTCTGAATCTCCCCATACAGAATCAGCTTCTGCACTGAATGGATGTGTATGGCCTTAGCAGCAGCTTTCCTAAAAAGGATCTTTCAAAGGCAAAACTGCCAAATCAAGGAGGTTGTGTGATTTTTTAATTTCCTCTTAATATCATTTGTAGCTGTTCACTGGTTGTTTTGATAAAGTAGTTCCCCATGCCACCAGAATAGGGCTGGATTATATGGAATATGATGAGGGCAAGACAGAATGCATGTTCAAACATACGTATATATGAATGTGTTTAAAGATTAATATTTGAATAGAAAATATGACTATAAGAAAAATAATCTCCATCTTCTTGAGAAAAAAGGAGTATTTTCTAATCAGCATCAGAGTTAGAAATAACTTAAAATTTATGAAAAATGTCACTAAGTGCTCCATCCAAGTGCAGCAGGCATTGCTTGAGTGTTTTCACTCACAGTGTAACTGCACTGCAACCCAATTTGAGGTGAATGTCAGCCCAGAAATAATTTATACTGAGGGACTTTCAGTCTCACACTTTGGATTTTTGGGAGATGCCACCTTACTTGAACCTGAAGTTTCTCTGAGTTTTAGTCATGGCACACAGACTCACTAAACAGAGGCATCAGAATATTGGCAGATGTTTGGAAAAAGATGTTCTGCAGTTTTGCTCATATTTGAAGCGTTTTTTGTCCTCTGTCGCTTGGTCCAATGCCCATCAGTGTTCATGGAAAACTCCAGTGGAGCTGGATGAGTTTTGCAGATCCGGTTCTGTAATGTGACGGGTTTCTTCCCCTCATGCCAGAAAGAATGGAAAGTGCTAAACAAACTGCAGGAGGTGGGTGACCCTGGTCTGTGCCATCCCCAGGTTCTGCCTTTGGAGGGACAAGATAGAAGGGAAAAGTCACCTCCCTGCAGTGAATTCTGACCTGAACCAGCTCCTGAGCTCCTGTAGACTTTTGTAAAACTGACATTTAACTCTATGAATCACACATGGAATTTGCATCTTATGTCACAGGCACACACTGAATAGTGGAAAGAATATGACTCAGTTATATTCTTTTTATGAATTGAACTCTAAGACAAGATGTTTTGCATTGTTTTGTTAAGAAGTCTCTGTTCTGCTCCCTTACATTTCCTCCAACACCCACCCACTCAGAGGCACATGCACTTCCCACCCCTTGCCCTACCCCACACTCCCACCACTCCTTTCTGTGACCCCTCTTCTGGAAGTTGTTTACTGCTGCCTGTTCCCTTCAGTGTCAAGTCACTGCTGTTATTACTGTATAGTTATTATTATTTTTGTGCCAGCCACTCATCTGGACAGGAAAGCTGTAAGAAACTTAATTACTTTGTGGCCAGACATGGAGCTCTATTTCTAAAAGTAGCTTTTCTTTTTTGGATCAAGTTAATTTCCTACAGTGTCTGGTTTTATGAGTTTGTGAAAAGCTTTCAGGTTCTCAGGATCCCCATACTTTCTTCTCAAACACTCACACACAAATATAAAGAGTATATAATGATCTGGAACAATTAAATAGCTTTCACCTCCTGTCAGTCACCTACTTGGAGTCATTTGCAGTTTCACACACATACTCTACTTTCACTTCTGGGCTAAATAACTCTCTAAAATTATCTGTGTGATTGTTGTGTGCTGTAGTTCAGGACCCTTCCAGCTGAAATGTTCCATAGAAAATATCACTGTTATCCTTGAAATGTAATTTCTGGCGCTTGCCACCAACTATGTTAATTTTTGTATTTTTTAAGAGTAGTGCGGCAGAACTGGCAGAGATAGTGAGTAATTCCCTTGAAGCTATGTCCCCACTGATTTGATTTTTCCTTGACAGCTTATCCATCATGCTGTATGCTTATTTAGACAAATAAATAAGAGAGCTGTTATCTGCCAGCCTGGCCTGAGGGCTTTTAGCAACACCAGAAAGTCTGCCGGCTTTCCTTTCAACATTCAACACGACGATCAGGGAATCACATCATGGCAAACGTGGATCTGCATGCTTCAGTGGGAAAAGAAAAAGCTGCCCTAAAAATTGGGAATCCATGAGCAGTCCAGTGATGGTTTGCACAGTAACAAAAAGCAAAAACCCTCTGAGCAGGGATCAGGGAGGTGGCTGGAGAAAAACTTGTGTCTAATTCCGTGTGGTGAACAGGGCACTTCTGGGATTTATTGCAAGCACGGGGAGATACATCCTGATAGAACATCCTGCTCTAAAGAAAACAGATTTGGGTCAACTGAAACATTTTGTGAATTCATGTTCAGCTTAACAAGTTGTTTCATTCTTAAAATTTAAGCAAGTCAAAATGTTCCATTTCAACATTTTAACATGAAACAGTACACCTTTCAGAAATGTACCTGGGTTTAGTTGTTAAATGCTTACAAGTGAAATGACACTTTTTACTTGAGAGTAAGTGACAGATTTTACTCAGCCTAAATGATTCTCTTCATTTCATTAAAATGGAGGGGAGGGGGATTCAATTTTAAATCTACCATAAAATGTTTTTCTTCCACAATTTTTCAGTATAATTTTGCAAATTTAATGCGTTCACAGAAACAGCCATTCCTCCACCTGCTCTCCAAGGGAAATCTCTCTCTTTCAGTGAGAATAAACCAGCTTTTCTCCATTCCCAGCTGCTGGAATTGTGAGGGCTGGCAGGAACCTGCTCCTCTTCGTGCTGTTCAGTGCCCTGGGTGGCTCCCTGAGCATGGATAGGCTCGGAGCTTCTCACAGCCAGGGGAGAAGTTACAAGCAAAAATCTGTGCTGTCCTTAAACTGGGGCTGGATTTTTGGAAATGAGACAAACTCTCTGTTTGCAAAGTAAAATTTCAGAAAAGTCAACATAAAATTATAATTAGTATGAAAGTTTCATAAAGCTTTGGGTCTGGCTCTTTTGGTCCACACTGGGGCACAAATATGCTGTCCTGATTTTCTGCACACTCTACAATTTACTGCTCAATCTATCCTGAAGGTTTCCATAGGGTGGGACAAAGGGATATCTGTCAATGAGCAGGAAATCTAGGTCAGAGGCACAGCCCTGATATCCCTATGGAACTGCACAACTATAAAAAATTCCAAGTTGGAATACAGGAAGGAGCTGTGTCTGTGTCCGTATGGGTGTCTGGAGAAGACCTAAGCTCATCTTGCCATCAGCGTCAGAGACTCTGATAAATAGTAACTTTCCAAGCATGACTTAATTTCTCCCTAAGATGGGTTGGAAAGCTGGAAAAACCTGCCTTATAAAGAATGGTGTCATCAAAGTGGAGATCTCCCCAAGTTCAAAGACCTGAAGGAGTAACAATTTGTATCTCCCCTTAGCTTTTTTAATAAATTCATTTAATTAGGGAACGTTTAAAGTGACAGCTTTTAAAAATCACTTTTCATTCTTTGCCTGCTCTCTCTTTCAGCACCACAGTCACACCCCAATTAAGTAACTGCACTGCTTACAATAAGGACTAATGGTCCTCCACTGGCCCCAGCCTCCATTAGCAGCTTCAGAATCCCACCAGAAACCCAATTAACACATTGATTTGCTTAAAAGAAAAATAGTTATCTTTGGCTGTCCATTCCACCAGCTGTGTGTTCCATCACCCAGTCTCCAGAAAATCCATTGATTTCCTTAAAGTAAACCCAGCAAATGTCCATTAATTCCCCTCCCTTAACTTCAGGGTCCCACTCAGATTCTTTTTTTGCTGGAGTTTGCTGGGATGTTTTATCCAGGAAAGCTTTAGGACTGACATGCTGTGTTCCTCTCCTGCTGGCCTACTGGTTCATCAAACTGATTTCAACTGACTGCTGGTGTGAGACTGAGGGGGAATGCTCAGTGAGGATGTTTAACTGCACGATGCCTTGGTGAGGCATCCAGAGAAACCGGGAAAAGAAAAGGGTCAGGAAAGCCTGGATGTTAAGGTTGTGTCCTCTACAATCACTCTCTGATAATTAGACTTGGTAATGAGGGACCCTCATTACGGGGAGCTATAGAAGGAAGCTGCCAATGTTATTCTTGGGGCTGCTGGAGGTCAGGAGGGAGCACAGGCACAATGCTGACTTGCCCCAGGGCCCAGCGGACCAGCGGCGGTTGCTGCGTGCCCGAGGGGACTCTGCGTAGGGACTCCTCCTGAGACAAAACAGCACAAGTTTGATGTCCAGGAGGTTTCCTGTTTCAAAGCACTCCTCATGCTGTGCAGTACACTGCAGATAGAGGTTATAAATAATTAGGAATGAGTGACCCAATTCGGATAACAGAGCTAACCTGCCTGTAAGCTCTTCGCAGCGCTCGCCGCCTGCCTGGGCTGATGTTAGAGACTTCTTCAGGAAGTCTCCAATAGTCACCAGTCATGCAGGTGGCTCTTGAGTAAATGCCACCAGGCATCTTTTGAGATTTCAGCACCACAGATGGAAAATACCAATTTCCACTGGCCACCTACGTACCTGTTTATCACAGGCAGGCTGCAGAGGCAGGATCCTGCTCTCCGATTGCTAGCACCAATACCCACAAGACTGCTGTAGTAAAACGTGCTATAAAAACCACTGTGAAATAATAACCAAGTGATAAAATTACAAGTAGGAACACATTAAAAAAAAGATCATATGCACTGCAGGAGCAATGATAAAAGCCTGCCTCTCAACCTGTCTAATCTCACACGCAAACCACACCCTTGGGTATTGCCAACCAGCTGAAAGCAGGGTAGGAGCAAAGTGAAAACACAGGAATGTGTGATGTGTAGCCCCATTCCAAAACCATATTGCAGCTTTTCTCTTTTACTGCTTATATGAGATTCCTTGGTAATCTCCCAAGGATGTGAGATGGGAGGATGTGCTCCTCCCTGGCTGGATGTGGGAAGCAGAAGTCAGTGGGATGCACAGAGACATCTCCAGGTGTTCCACCAAGCAGGCTCAGGGTGCTCTGGAGTTATTGCATTGTGCCAGGTTACTTGTGCAGGGCACTGGGCTGCTTCTCAGGAAGGGTTAGGCTGTACTTCTGCACATCCTTCAGGAGAC
The DNA here is from genome assembly GCF_027579445.1 of Ammospiza nelsoni. Lineage (NCBI taxonomy): Eukaryota > Metazoa > Chordata > Aves > Passeriformes > Passerellidae > Ammospiza > Ammospiza nelsoni. Next base: position 3,033,202 of record NC_080644.1, on the reverse strand, counting down.
ATCTTCTGGGAAGGAGAGAGTACAAAAAGCATAGGAAGGGCTGACTAAACAGGTGCAACAAATAAATAAATTATTGATGGGCACAAAGACTCCTACAGTTTTCATTGTAAAGTACATTTTCCTGTTGCTTTTCTTTCTGCCTGCCCCATCAGAAATTAAGGTCTGTGTTAATTTTCAATAAGAGTTCATTCAGGCTTAGCATCTTGCTTTACATCTCCTGTGTCAGTGTAGCAAGTTAAGGCACAAACCACACAGCAGTGATGTCTTACTCTTGATGAAGTCAACAAAATGCTTGCTAATATCTTAGACAAAATCAAGATTTCACTGGCCTTTCACTCCAGTCTCCCTGAACACAAATATCTTTCCCTCCAAGGTGATTTGAATAATGTTCACATTCAGTTTTTATGGAGAGAGCACACTGAGGCAGGCCAAATCCAATGTGGTTGTTGAGTTCAAAACCAATACTTGCATCAGGGTTATTTTGGTGTTGTGGTGGGGCTTTTTCCCTTTCCCAGCATTTGCTGGATCTCAGATGCAAACATACACATAAAACCTGGCTGCTGTAATCTTTTCAATTAGAGAGATCATTCTACATACTCAGAGAGATTAACATGCTGCAACTTGAAAATCTGCAGCTTTTAGGTTCACTCTTGGATGCCAGCATACTACTAGAGATTTGGAGATAACGACAGGGCATTAGACAGTCTTTAAATCACAGCAATTATTTTTGATGAGAATAAAATGAAGATAAAGCTGAAAATAGCACTGCACTTTCAAAGGAGTGATTACAGGGCCTAAACCCTGGGCAGTGAGGTATATGGATTTTAGCAATATGCAAAGGGAATGCTGAGCAGAGGCTTGCATTTGTCATCCTGCATTGCCAAAACCCAGCACCCATGGCATGCCCATTTTGAAACTCACCATTTTAAGGATTAGTGGGAGGGATATGTTCCCAACCACACCAAACAAATGTGTTTTCTTGCTCAGTGGATGAAAGGGCAGCTTCTGCTTTCTGCATTCTCCTGCCCACCCTCACCTAAAGCCTCCTCACCACCAGAGTGTCAATCCAGCTGTGGCGGCCCAGCCCACCCCTGAGCTTCCCGGGGTACCTGGGTCTCTGGCTGCCTCCTTCTCACTCTTTCCCCCCTCTTTAGCACTAGAATAATGTTGCCAAGTGATTTGCATTTGCCGTAAGAAAATGGTTGGGTTAAACAATTCAAGTTTGAATTCTGTTCCAAAACACACGATCATTTGCAGAGCTTAAAGAGAATTACAAACACTAATTGAGTCTGACAGTGTGCCTGCGATGGCAGATAAAGAATATTAAAGCCATTTCACTGATAGGTAAACAAGGGTAGGTAAAAGGAATATAATTTCCCTGAGCTCACACAGGAAATCTGTCATGAGGGTGAGAGGAGCACTCAGCATTTCTGGTTCTCTGGTATCGTGTCCTGTGTAAGAGAAAAGCCCTCCACAAAATTGCAGTCTCTGGTTATTAATTTCTGTACTGTGAGGACCTGGGATCTTGTTTTCAAAATAACATCTGCTAAAATACACAGGCTAATAGATACATCTGCATTCACCAGGAATATTGTAGCTCCACATTTGGATTTCCACATGCAAATCTTGAATTAGTCTTCTAACAAGTTCATTATGTGAACGATGTCTAATTTGCACATGCTGTTTTGGCAACTGTCTGTGCAATTTTGAACATGCAGGACTGCGTGCCTGCCCTTTGGAAACCAAAGCTCTTTAGCAGCCCTTCATGTAAAATTCTCTATTTTTCTTTCATTGAATTAAGCTGACCTGAGAACTGGGATCTCTTTTATTTTATTATTATTATTATTTAAAAGAAACCAATAGAGAATATTACAAAAGACATCCTTAAAAATGATTCAAGAGCCTGATTGACTTTGAAACCACTTTAGTCTTCCAGTTTTTAAAGAGGTTTATTCTGATTAACTGACCTGAATGTTAACAGAACTGGAATTTTAATTTGTATTCAGACTGTAAGAATATCATCCACTCAGATGAGACAGTGTTGTTTAATTAGGTCTAGTAGTTAACTCAGAAGAAAGTAAATGTACTGCTAGAGGTTTGGAAGACTGCTACAGGCTCCTGGGATTTGTGGGAGTTTGGAGAAGCTTAAAAATAAGAAGTCAGTAATTTTAGGAATTAGAAATGAGTGCTTAGAAGGTATTGGAAAGGTTCTGCAAAGTCTGTAGTCAGCATCTTTTAACCTTGTGCTTCCCATTAGTGTAATGACCTTGGAAAGATTTGAAATTTTGCAGTCCAATCAAGTAAATCATATATATGTAAGATTCAATTTCTGTGATTCCAGAGAAACCCCTCAGATATTATGATAAATGTGCTCTCTACAGTATCTTCCACAGGACTCTCTGTGTTTCATTTATGATGCAAATGAGCTGTGAAAATTAGAAGTAATGTATATGCCACCACCAGCAGCCATTAATAGCAGTAGGATATTATCTTCACAATTATAGTTTGAATCTTTACAGTTTTCTTTATAGTTGATATAATAAATTATATGTATTTTTTTTTCAAATTGCTATTCCCACATAGTTTAATACATCATTGAGACTTTGCTTCTGGTTTGTTGTTGTTGTTTTCATTGTTGTTATTGTGGGGCATTTTGGTATTAATTGAAAGAAACATTGCAAATTACAGACTGACATATTTTTGATGAAATGACAAGGCAAGCACAAAGCCATACAGAGCTGATAAAATGAGATAGAAGAGGGAACTATTCTTTAAAGTTATAAATGTGAAAATTGATTCAAGAACACTAGCTGTTTTCAATTTTTTATTACAACATACTTTAAGGACACCCATGTTCTTACAAACTGGAGCTTATGTTCTGATATGCAAATATAATTAACACTTACATTGACACTCTATGTCCTGTGGAGTGGAATTTTTCTATTCTCAAATGTGAGCAATTTGTAAAGGACGATGGTGGCAGTGAAAGATCTCAACATCTGAAATTGGGGTGTCCTCCTGGAGGGGCTGCTGGCTGATTGGATCTGCCAACACCTAGAAGAGCAGGAATGGATTTTGGGATGGGCTGGCCAGCTCCAGGGGCTGCTGCAGGAAGGGTTTGTGTGTCACCCTGTGCAGGCAGAGCAGGAGCTCCAGCACAGCTCAGTCTTTGTGGCAACAGTGATTTCCAATGCCAGCACAAAATATCTGAGAGCTGGGAAGGTCTGGAAGGGAGAAGGCATTGCTGCTGCTGGGAGAGGTGACTGAGGCTCACAGAACTGAGGTGTCACTGCCATTGCATCCCAACATCCCTTGTGACAGTCCATGAGCACACTGTTAGACCACATTGCTCAGTGGGGCTTTTTAGGGGCATTTTTAGATTCCAACTTGTCTGATTGTACCTTAGCTTCACACTTACACCTGTGCTGAGGCAGCAGTGAAATGATGCAGCTCTGCTTCCATCAAGGCAGCAAAACAAAACCTCCTTTTGCTCAGTAGAGCAAAGAAAGTCATCACAAATCGTTGTTCTCCAGTGGCAGCAGATTCTGACCAGCTTGGTACAGATGCAAACAGAGGATTCAGCTGGGAAGGAAGATTGAGATGGCAGGGACAGACTGCATCCCATGCATGCAGAACAATGGAATTACCTGGCAGCACTTCACCCAGCCACAGTGTGCAACGCACTGGAACAGTGCTCAGCTTCTTCATTCCTCATTTCCCTGGGTTGCTACGAAATCTCTCCCTTCTTTACCATGCAGTGACAACAATCTTATCAACATTTAAGAGATTTTGCACCATACTGAAGAACCAAATGAATAGGTAGCCCAAGGAAGGCACAACAGGAATTCGCTGAAATTAAATACTGGTAAGAGTAAGAAGAAAAGATTGAAAAAAGATTGGTTTTGTGTGGGACAAAGATTAAGGGTGGGCATGATAACAGCCTAGTGCTGTGGAGAAGGTTGATTTAAAGAAGATGATGGTTAGTTATTTCTCTTCTCCTCTGGAGCTGGGACATGAGTTTAGGAAGAAATCAGCTTAATTTGCTGGAGAAAAAAATTTTCGATTGGATATTAGGAAAAGCTTCTGCTTATTAGGAGAGTTAGGTGGTGGAACAGACTCTCCAGGTTAGTTTTAGATCTCATTCTCTGAAAGGCTTCTAAGGATGTTACTCAGGCACAGAAGACAGTGGTACATGAGGGATAATCCCTGTGTAGAAGTAACTGAGACTGCACAGCACAAGGAGAGGATGAGCAAAGTTTGTTTCAGTTCATCCTTGTTCTCTTCTTGTCCAAAAAATGGAGGTATTTGGCCAAGGGAAGGTGTGTATTCAAACAAGCCACTAACCAGACCCAGTTTCATCAAAAGTTTCATTTTATTTCAGGCAGAAATGGGAGGCAATAGGAAAAGTTTCATTTCTGGAATTAATTATTTCCCTTTTAATTTTCTCCAGAGCAAATCACATATTTTTAAAAAGTCTGCATCAAAACATACATTTTTTGGGTTTACTGAAATAAATGTAGAAACCTGACCAAAAAATTATCCATAGTTTTCAGGGAATTTCAGGACTTTAAAGTTTTTGTTCTTGCTTGGAAAAGGAGCAAACCTCAGAAGTGCTAAGTCGTTTGTATCTTGGAACAACTCTGCTCTCCACAGCTCTTGTGTGATCTTTGGCCTCTGGCAATGGCAGGGCTCCTCGGGGTGCCCAGGGGAAGGAGGGGAAGCTGCTCAGCCCAGAGATTCCAGAGCTCTGGGGGCTGGACTGGGCTCCCTGCGCTGCTGCCTTGACCTCAGCATCGCCCGTTCCTGCATCCCCAGCCCTGAAGGGCTCCTGCAGCTCCTGCTTCCTCAGCCCTGCTCAGACACAGGCTTTAATCGCCCCTGTAGGTTTTGTGGGAATCTTTATTTCATTTAGGGGAGGATGAGGAAAAAGGATGAGGCTCTCAGAGGGTTGTGTGGCTGAATCATGGCTGAAGTTCAAGCAAACTGCTGGAGAGGTCCTGCAGCTGCAGCGAGTCCTGCAGCCGGAGCCCGACGTGCTCTGAGCTCACTGACACTGGGGTGCTCTGAGCAGATTCCTCCAGAGCAAGCCCAGACTGGTGAGGCTCATTTAAAACATCATCAGCCATCTCCTCATGCAGCAATCAGCTAAAGAAATAAGACTGGGCAGATGAAAACCCCAGGAAGGTAATAGAAGCTGGGGGAATGGAAGTTGGTGCCTGAAACAATTAAGAGTTCAGAGGTGAGTCAGAGAAAAAACAACTGCTTTTTATTAAAAATTCATTTCAATTTCATGGGCTGGCTGGAGAAGTGATTCCAGCACAGTCTGACTTCAGAGAAATGCCTCCCAGAATTCAGGATACAGAACAGCTGAACAGCACCAGGAAGACACAGGACAGAAGTGTTGTTAGAGCAAACTTCTCCCTGGCCGAGGAGCACTGAGGGATGGAATCAAAATGTCCTTGGTGCAGGGAAATTTACAGGCTCCTCTGCAAAAATTCCTCTCGCCAAACTCTCCAAAATCATATCAAGTCTAATATCTGCAGAACCAATGATGCACCAGGTTTGAGGCATTACATCACCAGCACCCGGCTCCATTGGCTGCTCCTGCCCTGAGGACAAGACATTCCTTCCTGCACCTTTCCAAAGCTGCTGCTTCTCAGGAATTAACTCTTCCAAGTGTGTCACCTTGGGACAAGTCTAAATTCCTGACTGATACATGCAGACACTGTTTAATATAAGAGGTGTTGTTTGCTTGAAGCTGCAGAGCAACAGCCGTGTCTCTTCAGTTCAGATTGTTTCTCAACCTTCACTGCAGAAAAATGAACTGTGTATTTTCTGCCCTTCAGGAAAAAAAAAAATCAAATTGTCAGTGCTGCTATAAAAAGGAGAATACGCTGAATCAAGAATACTATGCAACAGCAGTAAATAAGGAATTTTTACAGGAAAAGAAGGGCTGCTGCTGCAGTGTGAAAAAATTCCTCTAAGTGGTTAATTAGATTAATCAGTGTCACTGCAAAAAAGATGCTGCAGATGCAGGTTAGTGCTGCCTGCCTTGAATTTGTATTGCTCTATTTCAGGTTGCATCCAAAAATAGCTGGTGGATCTAGACAGTGTTGCAGGAAAAAGAGTGGGGTACATCTGTGTGTGTATATATTTTGAGTATGTGTGTTCTTTCCCCTTTCCAAATTTCCAGTTTGCCTAGTAAGTGTGAGAAATCAGTTTCATAAGATTACTGCCCAAAAATCAGCTGATGAAACCCATTGCATTCTAAGTAATTTGGTTATATAACTTTTCCAAAAAGAAAAAAAAAAAATCCCCGCACACAGAAAGATGCAAGGAAGTTTCTGGAAGATCATTTCTTGCCTAACTTTTTTTTTTTTTTTTTTTTTTTTTTTTCCTGAAGAAATGTTGTTCCAGGGAGTGTCTGACTAGTTCTGCAGCTTGGCAAAAAAGCCAGACGTTACCTCATAGCTGCGGCCAGACAGCCCATTTCTATGCCAGGCAACCACTGCAGAAGCACAGAGCACAGGGCCCTGCTTGATTAGCACTTCTGCTGTTTGGAGAGTCCTGGAGTGTTTTGTTCAAGGTGGGCTGCTGAGAGGGGACTCGGTGTGCTTTTGTGCAAATGAGAGTGAGGCAGGGGGCGTGTGGGGTGTGGGCTGGGGGCACGGCGGGGAGGGAGGCACAGGGACACAATAGGGGGAGGCTGCATTAATATTCCGTGGTCATGTTATCTTTGGGAAGCAGGATCTGTTTGATTTGACCTGGTCAAAAAAAAAAAAAAAAAAACCAAAAAAACAAAATAACCCACCAAGTATCACATCCTAAAGGTCAGAGGAAAAGAAGGAGATGGGAAACAAAGAGCTGTAATGACAGAGCAGGTCAAACTGAATTAAATGTTTAATTGTCTCCCTCGTGTCTCATCAAATAGCTGTCTTTAAAGCAAGAGGGATCTTTTCTTCCAGCAAAACTATTACCAATTCATCACTGAGTTGGAAGGTGGCGAGTGTTTGTAAACATTACAGTCAATATAATTTTCTCATCCTCTCCCTCATTGTTGATTTACCTTGTTTAACTGGATCATTTACCTAGCAAAGCTGTGTCTATATCACATGTTCCACAAATGCTGGGGTCCCTGCACAGAATTCCTGCCCAGCAGGACCGTGCTGTGCTTTTCAGCAAACTGTACCCCTTGCACAAGAGAAGGGCAAAGAGCAGGGCACAGACTGGGCAGGGATGCTCAGCCCTGCACCTCCTCCTGGCAGCGTCTTGGGGCGACTCCTTCCAGCAGCTGAGCTGTGGTTCAGTGCTCTGGAATGGAGACAGGCTGTGCAGTGAGCTGGGAAGGGAGATGCTGTGTCTGGGAACAGCCTGAGTTCACCTCCTCGTGTCACACAAAGCTGTGGGGACACTGTAGGGCACTGGAGGCCCATGACCTCTCCTGCTGTATTGCCTCTGTTCTTGTCAATGACAGCAGAAACTTCTGTTTGGGACAGAAGAAATACATTTTAGTAATTCTACTTTATTGGGTGACAAGATAGCTGCTAATAAACTCACCCTTCTACCTGACAGTACTGTATAATTGTCAGAAAATTCAATATCAGAAAATGTGTGGGTTTGGATTATCTTTAGTAGTCAAGTTTCCAGATGACAAAAATTGTAGCTAAAGAGGTAAAATTAATTGGTTTTGGTCACATATAAAATCGGTATTAGGATCAAACCCTTAAGAGTTCTTAACTCCCAGCCTTGTATTTGACCCCTAATGCAAGATACGCGCCCGTGGGAGGCACAAATCAGTCCTTACCTAAGACAATTTCTACTGAAACTTCTACATTTCTTCCAAGCCTTTTTTTGGGCTTACAAGGAAAACAGATTCCCAGAACTTCAGGAATGTCAACTGGAAGTTGCAAGAGGAGAGACTAAAATGTTACACTAATGGACTTAGGGCAAAAGTGGGATCCATCTGACCCAGTTAAGACCAAGTCCAACTGCTCTAAGGCCCAAGGACATGTGTCAACACCAGGGATGGGGAAACCACAATGGGACTTTTCCCAAGATTTACAGGAAGAGATGTGCTCTGGATGTTCCCAGCTGCTCACAAGTGGGCCAAGAGCTGGCAATTCCAGTCCTGCCTCCAGCCACAGCACTGCAGAACAGCGCTCCAGCCAAGGGTGTCTCAGGGATCTCCTGCAGGGCCGTGCTCCTCCAGATCCTGCAGTATCACCTGGGCTTTGTGCTTCCTAGAAGCACCACAGGCCCAGTGGGGACATTTGGCTGCTTGGTTGGATGTGTGTGGTAGGACAGTGGTGGGTGTGGGTGCCTGCATCAGAAACAACCATTGCATTACCAGAGCTTTCCTGTGGTGCTGAATGCTGCTGATTCCCTGGATTACAGGGGGCCCCACAGGGCTCTTTGCAGATTCCAGTCACACGGCTGCAGAAGAGAAAAAGAAGGAAATTGCTTTTCTCTTCCTTTTTGGCAAATGAGAAGTTGGAGCAGGCAGCAGGGTGGATTGCTGGGTGCTGTGAACTGTGCTGGCTCTATCCCTCTGCATCTCTCCCAAGCTCTTCTCAAGATCATTTAAGTCCATTTAAATCCCATTTTACAGTCACCTTAGGACCAAATAATTTTGAGGCCAAATTTCCTTTCTAACATAGTTACGTTTAGTGTACAGTAAATTTCCTCAAATTTTGGCTTGATGCTTAAAAACACCTTGGCACATGACAGCAAACCCTAAGCCACTCCTGGCTCCTGTTTTTCCCCAGTGTGAGGGGATTTGCTGTTTCCCATGGTTTCACATATCAGTGATGACAAAAGAACATGGACATCCCAGCTTCCAGGGGTGTTCTGAGCTCCATTTGGGAAGCTCTGTGCCTCATTTGGCTGCCTCAGAAAACCTTGCTGAGGACGCCTCATATGGAGCTCCTGGCAGGCCAAACAGGAGGGCAGAGCACAGCTCAGGGGCAGTGCTGCAGTGTCCTTGCACAGGAGGAGGAGGAGGAGGCAGAAGTGTGCGCTAAGGAAATGCAGCTGGAGGAATTTCAGGCTTTGGAGGTCAAGGTGCAGAGTGAAAACCTCAAGGACAGTTTCAACCCCAAGCACTGGGTTCATCTTCCCAGCACAATGCAGATGGAAGGGTAGCCTATGCAATAGGAGTGGGGAAGTCAGTTAAATGTGTGCATGGGATACAGTGGAAGAAATGCATTAAAAAGTAGAAATTCCTGCCTCTAATCAGATCATCTTCCAGACAAATTGGAAGCAGTTGGTGAAGGGGAGACTTGCAGGGTGATGGAGAGAAATAAGAACCAGCCCTGCTTGCCCAGCTCAGAACAGCAAGGTGTCAGTCCCAGACAGGGTCAGGAAAAGATTTTATTTGTGCAGGGAATGGGAGGAGGAGGAGGACAATCACAGGATACCAGGAGCTGGGCTGTGCACGTGGGCATTGCCCATTGGGAAATAGGTATGGATGGAGCTGCAGTTTCCTTAGAAGATAACAGAGATATTAACATTAAAGAGTAGAGATTGTTTAGATTGTTTGGGGAGCAAGAGAAAAGAATGAGAGGAGAGAGAGCTATTTGTGAAGGAAAAGGATTTATTAGCCTTTGAAAGTGGGGATCTGAGAGAGACTGGAATGGGGCTGCTGTGTCATTATGGGCTGCAGTTGGAGATGTTTCAGAGAGTAAACTGGTAATAGAAATATTTTATAGGCCACCTGACCAGAAAGAACAACTGGACTGTGAAATGACTGTGCAAATAAAACAGGCATGTAAAAAGGAGAGAGTGGTAGAATTGAAGATTTTAACTATGAGGCATAGACTGGAATACATTAAGAGAAATAAGGCTGGAGGTATGTTTGCAGATCAGACACAGACCTGCTTTCTGATTCAGCCTGAGCATCAACTGCACAGCTTGGCTATTACAAAGGGACTGCATGAGGACAGACACAGTAGGGGAGAGCCCTGGGGAGGCAGCTTCCACAGGCTCCAAGGGAAAAAGATTTTAAAGGTGGATTGTGAAGGAAAGGATAAAGGGGGAAAAAAAAGAAATAATGATTTTGGTCTGAGTGGCCTTAGAGCTTGAATTTCAAATATTTAGGTTTTATTTGTCTTACAGTTCCACAGAAGCAATCAGCAGTGTGGAATCACGACCCACTAATGAATTAAACCCAGGAATCACCCAGTTTTATCCCAGGTGAAGCTGCCTGTTGTTAGTCAGGGCTGGGAAACAGGGCCTGTAATGAACCCCTGGCCCCAGTGACACCAACAGTAAAAGTCAGGTTTGATTTAACGAGGCCATGGCTTCATGCCTGATGCTCATAATCTCCTTGGGCAGGAGGGTGAGTAGGGAAGGTGAGAGCAGCAAAGCTGGTTTGGAGGGCCAGGGAGGCTCCCCAGGGGAAGGGAGGTCTGGGGATTCATTGCCTGCCATACACAGCTCCTAAAGGGTCATCAAAGGGTGAGACCCCTGCTGAAGGTAAGGATGAATCTTTCTGTATAAGTACAAGGTGGCCAAGGAATAGCTAAATTTTGAGTGGCTGTCATGAGTCATACACTGTTTTCTTGTAGCCCATATGTTTGACTTCACCTCATATATCCTCTCTGATTAAAAAAAACAAAGGTAAATAGGATGGCTTGAGGGATTTGCAGACGAGTCCAAAATAGCTGCACGTATGGCATGTATTAAGATACCAATTTTACTACAATTGTAGGGATACTGCCAAAAAGTAGCCTTCTTGTTTAATTCCTTTGTATTTAAAAAAAAAAAAGTAGAAAAAAGTGTGTGTTTAAGGGGAGCAGAAGGAAGAGGTTGTAAAGAGTGAAAAGAAACCTCAAACCCAACAGGTGTCAATGATTCACAGCTCTCTTAGTCACCATTGCTGGCTGCATGAATCAATGGAAGACTCTGCCTATTAAATAAAGATTCAATCTTGGTATAAAATATTGCCTGATAACCAAGCAGCCTTATTTAGTGAATGCCTCAGGAAAGACTCAGACTGAGGCCCCCAAAGAGAGACAGGGCAGTGCACAGTCATTTAGCAGGGAAAGCAAAAGCTGGATTTTAAGAGTCTTTATGTAGATGTTTTAAAAAATAAATCTGCTCTTGTTATAACTAATAATAATAAACTGGAACCCCATCTTGTGTGGGCAGGCAGTGCCCAGGCCCCCAGGGCAGCCCTGAAGCACAGCCTCTGTCAATCCAAACACAGCCACTGTGACACTGTGTGGGCTCATGTTTGTGCACAGCAAGGGATGGAGCTCTGCCCAGAGCCAGGGACTCTTCACTGGCACTGCTGCTGGGAAAAATGTTGGGTTAACTCTGAATGCCCCTTCCCTCCTGTCCTGTTGCCCCCCAACTTTTCAATTTGGCAGCCAGCAACCCTCTCCTCCCCCAAATACCACGAAAAGCAGTGACTGTTCAAACAGATTTTCCTTCAGTTGGTAATATTTTTTTGGAGATGAGATGTGCATGTGTTCATTAAAACTGAATTTTATTTTTTTTTCAGAAAGAACAAACACGATCTGTGGTGATTGTCTCTGAGTTGCTAATCCATTTTTCCACCTCCTTTTCCTTTACCATTTGGTGCAGAGTTTTCATCCATTCTTGATGGAGACTACTCATCAAATGAGTCTTCCTGGCAGGGTGTAATTTTTAATCCCTCTTTACTCCAAACAACATAAGGGCAGCAAACACTTTCAGTACTTTGGCCTCTGCTGTCCATGGAGTGGGAGCTGCTGGGATGCTGCAGTCTGAGAGGGCTGGGATTTGTGTGCAAGAGCCAAGCGTTGATCTGATCTGCTGATGCTCAGGATAATTAAACAATAGAAGCAAAATGATTAATAAGGTTCTTTTTCCAAGGTGTGGTGAAGGCTGAAGGCCTGGAGAGGGGCCACTGAATTTGACTAAATAAATGCAGCAGAATAGGAAGATTTTCAGCAATTATTGGCTCATTTTTTTCCCCAGGCTTTCTAACCCATGGCTTTAACATATTGGTTTAAGACACTTCTTACACCCACATCACATTTTGCCTTGGGCCATTCTGCTGCTCTTGACAGCTGTCTAGGGCAAAAGGAAATCACCTGACCACAAATGTTTTCTCATAACTTCATAACAAGGGAATCTGAAGAAGTCAAAACCTTGGAGGTTCAGACCTTGCTTTAAAAAGCGAGATAAATTTAGGATATGAAATGGAGGCATTGCCCTCTGTCCCCTGGCTGTGTATCCAGCTGGGCTGCAGTGTCCAGGCATTAGCAGCAATCAGCAGTCTGAAATGGAGACCTGAGCTGCTGAAGTGCTGGTGGTCACTGGAAGACCAACCACAGCCCCTCAGTGCTGCCTTTTGGTGCCTGGCTGGTGCTGCAGGTCAAGGGAGAGTCCTGGGATGGAGATGGAGAGGTGGAACTTCAGCATCTCAGTGCTGAGGGTGGCAGTGCCTGGGGACAGGGTGGCAGGGCACGTGGCAGAGCTTTGCTGTGCCAGGAGGGAAGGACAGTCCCAGCTGGATGATTAATGTTCAAGCTAAAGCTAAACCATGCTTGGCAGTGCTCTGGCTGCTGACTGTGCCAGGGCAGGGAAAAAGGAAGATGCCTTTGAGCCCATCCAGCCCTTGTGACCCACCTGGGTCAGAACAGCCCAGCCTCAGGGCAGCCTCTCACATGGCAGGTTTGTGATGCCTGGTGGAGATTTCGGGTGCTGAAGGTTCAGGAGGGCAGTATCAGCCCTGCTGTAGGTGTTCACTGTTTGCTGTACATCTGAAATGTGCTGAGTGAAGGCTGTCTCTGAGAGAATGACTGGGAACAGCCACAGATCCTGGCACTGATGGACATCAGAGCTCAGTGATGCTCAGCTTGTGCTCCATCATCTGCCCATGGCCCCTGCAGCAGGTGCATCAAGCAATGACTGGAAAATAATAAAAACTTTGCCTGTCTTCCCACTCAAGGGGAAGACAAGCTGGCAAGCTCCAGGAAAGGAAATGCAAATCAATGAGCAGGCAGTGTTCAGGGTCTTTTGTTTGCTCTGCAAATGGGTGCAAGGGAGTCTTGGGACTGCTTTGGGAAGGTCAGGGGTCCTTTGAATGCCAGAAGCTTGAGGGATCCAGCTGTGTCTTGCTCAGATGTCCTGTCTGAGGACAAGTCAAACAATGAGCTGTCTTTTAACTTCTTGATGTTTTATTTAGACCCCTTCCTCCTTAGAATCTGTTCCAAACATGTACACTCAGTCATTCTTTCACAGCCCTGTGCCCTTCTGCACAGAGGGAGACTGGGGAGGCTGTTGAGGTTTTGGTGTGAGTGTGACTCTGCCTATCTGAACTAGTAAGACATTGAACATCTTGCCCAAGGTGACAAATAATTCACTGTCTTTCTGATTTGCTGATTCTCAATACAGCATGTGCTCCAGCACAAGTCTTCTCTGGACAGTGGATATTGCAGTTTTACTGCCTGTACATAATGACTTTCCATTTTTTTTCCTACAATTACCAGTGTACCTGAAGACCTGGTTTGAAGGAAAGTTGAGATATTGTTCCCAGGAATAAATCTGTTGAGTATCTGAGCCTTTCAGTCTTCACTCTTCTTTCTCCAAACTTGTGTTGGAAAAATCTTGAAGGGATGTTCCTGTGGCTCTGAAAGGCACTGCCCAAAGTGATCCCAGTGTTGTAAGCTCAGCTGGGCACACCCTGACCTGCTTGGAAGAGCAGCTGGAGCTTCATGGCTGCTCCATGGGCATCCAACAGGGACAGAAACAGAACTGCAAAGCAGTAGCTACAGCCTATTAAGAAGCATAATTAAAAGTTTAATTACTTCTGAAAATAGTGGTGTCACTGGCTAGACATGCAAATCCCACTGCAAGCCAAGTGAGAAATGCAGGTTTCCAGGAGGACCCTTGGGATGAGTGGAGTGAGTGGCTGGGTCCTGATGTGAGGGGCACTGGGTGCCACACCTGGCCCAGAGGAACATCCCTGCCCACTCTGCCTTCCCTCCCTGGCAGGTCCCTGTCCCTCTGCTTGCCTCCCCTTGCTGCACTTATCTGATGGTCGAAGTCCCTGTTATTTACATTGCCCACAGGGCATGTTGGATTGGAGCACATTTCCTCTCTTGTTACAGCTGATGAATGCAGCTCTATTAAAATATCATCTCATCTTCACACTAGATTGCAGTCTAAGATAATATGTGTTTTTTCTATATCGTTTATACAAGAAAGATTATGTTAAATGCCAGACCCAGTAAATATTTCAAGATCCACTGCATTGCTGAGAACAGTTTCTCCCTGGGCATATGTTTCAGAGCCAAAGAAAACACTTTAAAAATTTCCTTCCTGTTTAATTTTTTTAAAGGGCATTCTCCCTATATCTGTTACTGAAATGACAAGTTGTCATGTTCCTTGATCTTATTACAGTTGCAGATGTAACTCAGCAGGGAATCTGCCCAAGTTTACATTAAAATCATAAGACCCTGATTCTGATCTTTTTTTTTTATCAGTTTAAATCTTGCTGTGGAATAGGACTTCCAGTTTTACCTCATTGTAATCAAGATCAGAATTGCTCCTAATTATAACACTTAACTCCTGTGTAGTGCTTTACACTTTTCAGGCTCTCTATATTCATCAATTAATTAATCCCCAAAGCAGTATTAGATTTCTACTAAAAAAATGGAAACCAAAGCAAGAGGGTAGAAGAAGAACTTGCCAAAAGGCAGAGGTGATGGAGGAAGAGAATGGCCCCAGCTCTAATCCCAGGATCCAGGGAGGAGGAGAACACCCCCAGTTCTAACCCCAGAATGTTCTTGCAGTTCACTCTCCCAAACCCTCCCTGGGTGGATCGTCCTTCCCAGTGTGCAGGGAAATGTCCCAGCATAATCGTGGCACAATATCTGTGCCACCTGCACCTGGGTAAACCTCTCCATGGGTTCTGGAATAAAAGCCACGGCTGCACAAAGAGCTGCTTCCAGAAAATCAGTTTTATTCCAGAGTAATATCCAGGCAGGATATTTTACTGGCTATCTGTAGGGGATTAATTATTCTAGTACAGCTGTTCTGGGAAGGTATTTCCCTGCAGGCAAGCCCATGGAGGGCAAAGGGGAAATGTGAGCTTGTTGAGGGATTAGGCAGAAGGGTGGGATGTTTAAAGGTTCAGCTAAGCTTCAAATAAATGAATTTAAACCTTTGGAGGTTTTCTCCATTGCACCTCATGGAGATCAGATAATTTTTATCAAAGAGAATAAAAAGGACCAAGATGCAAATTTTTTCTTACTACATTGGTTAGTTGGACAGGGAAAAAGAGAGAAGTGACTTCAAGAGAAAAAGCAGGTTACATGGAATTTAGATTATGTGATTTTGGAAGGTGTGAGTCATTAGGAAAGAAGAGGGGGGAAAAATAATTTTCTCTGGTCGCTATGCAGTAATGCAGAACAGTTGTTCCCGTGTTTATTTCTGTGTTTTCCAGCATGGAAATTGTTGGCATGGCCCATTGTGAGATAGGGATTGTGCAAGCTGAAATAGAAAAGCAAATACTCACCAATACAATGGTAGCTGATGCCAACTGTAACACCTGACACAAATATGTTGAACCTATCAGGGAGAGGGGATCATTAAAAGAAATAAGTATTCTTTTAACTTTCATTTCCTGAAGGGATTTTGATTTGTTTAGGGTATTTTAAGAATAACTGGAACAACTGCACTGGACTGGAATGGCACACCAAGTAGGGCAGGGAGAAGAAATCTTTGATTTCTGCTTTTGTACTTCAGAGTCTGAAAAAAGAAAAGTACGTCATTAAAATCAGTGGCAACAGGAGATTGAATGGTTTATTCCTATTACAGTGTATTACTATTTTTGATCAATATTTCATTAATAAGATTCACTCTTACATGCCTGCTTTTTCTTAAGAAAAATTGAAAATCAAACACAAATAAGTGCAGCTGTTGTTTGTGTCCTCCTGAAGGTCCTCTCATCTGTGCACGTAGTGTTTGTTCCTTTCCTTTGTTTTATTTTCTTTCTAAACCTTGAGATTGATAAAAGTCGGATTATTTTCAAATTATTTGTGTTGTTGCCTACACCAAAATCATCCTTTCTAAGGAAATTATCTTAAAAGCAGCCAAGTCTGCTGACATGGTATCATCTGTTGAAAATGCCTCTGGTCATGGCTGTGTTTCCTAGATTGTTGTGGGTACAGGAACCATTGCAGGGTTCTTTGGCTGCCTCTGACCTTGCTGCTTGTTCTGTTTGTCTTTGGGGGTTTTGAAGCAGGTCCCTGGGGCAGTCACCCAGCCTGGATGCCCAGTCCCACCCCTTGTCCCAGAGGGTGCAGTGCCAGGCAGGGCTCAGACCCTGGGATGCTCTGGCAGAGCAGCTCCGTGGCCTCTCCCTGGGATGCTGTGAGCCCCTGGAGCTGGAGCAGCTTCAGCAGCTCCCTGGTGGCTCAGGACACCCAGGCCAGCAGTGCCAGGGCTCAGGTTATCACATCTGTCTGTTATCACATCTGTGTGTGCTCATTCTGTGCACAGGGTCACTGTGTGCAGAACCAGCTAAAGCTCACCAGACTGAGATGCCCAAGGGCCCGAGGGCAGCAGTGCTGCTCCCACCTGGCCCTCCTCTCGCCCGTGGCTCCTCCCTGGAGGAGGCAGCTGCTCTGCAGACTCACAGCTTGTCCTGACCCTGGGTGAGGAGCGAGATGAGAGCACAACTGAGAGCTCTCAAATGCTTCTGGTTCACCAGTGCAGACACAAAGTACACAGCAGGAGAACATCTGCCTACGGGGACTACTGTGCAGGGCCTGTAATGCCTGAATAATCTTTGCCTGCTCCTCTGGTGCAAAAGGGATGGATCCCAACCCAGCACAGAGCAGAGTCAGTGCTGCATGATTCTCTTCTGGCTGAATACATTGCCCTGGGTGCAGCTCCTTGCCCTCCTGTGCTCCAAGGATTGCAGGGGAGCAGGGCACAGAGCCCTGGGGCCTGTGTGGGGCTGTGTGCCCTGGCAGTGCCCTGTGTTTGGAGGCTTTGGCCCTGGTGTGTTTGTCTGTTCTTGTCTCGTGAGAGGGACAGGAGGGGAGCTCAGATACAAGCAGACATTTGTCTCCTGTTTAGAAAAAACAACTGGTATTTGGGCAAGTTTCTCTTCCTGCATATCTAGTCCCAGCCTTGACCTGTCCCTCTCCATCCCACAGTTACTCTCTCCCTCAGCACAGTTATATTTGTTTTTCTCTGCTCTTTTGATACCAACATTTCTTCTCTCCCAGAGTTTAACTCTTGTACAAGAGGCTCAAACATGTTTTCTGTACGTTTGTGTTTAGGTTTGCAGAGCGATTCAGACCAGCTAAGAAAAGCCAGCCAAGCAGGTCAGGGAAAAGAGCCTTCATGTGGATTGCTCTCACGGTTGGTGAAACTGGCAGGACAGGGGGGGAAAAAGTGTTTGTCTGTGTGTTGTGTATGTGGAAATCTTTGCAGCTCCAGTCTAGACCTTCCCTGCTGTTCAGAAAATCAGGGAAGCTGCAGCCAGAGCAGCAAGGCTGGGTGAAATCATAATAGTGCCATTGACACCAGGCTGCACTCAGCCACTGTGCAGAGCCAGTGGGAAATGTGTCACCCACACTGTCCTGACTGGGGACCCCTGGCACCCACCTGTGGTGCTGCTTTCTCGTGCAGCACCTGAAATACCCATCAGGACACTCCCTGTGGGCTCTGAGCAGATCCAGGGGAGCTGTGGGTGAGGTGTTGCTTGGGTAAAGAGCACCATTTACACAGAACACGAAGCAGGTACAGTGAGAGCAGGTTTTCCTTCCCCAGTGCCCTCAGTGCTCTCCTCTCTGATGTGCGAAAATCGCACGCGCTCCCCTGGAGACTGAAACACGTCGAGGTTGGCCAGAGATGTTGTGTTGAGCCATATGTTGACCCAAATCATCAGGAGATTCTGTGGGTTTCGTGTCCCAGCTTTGTTGCATTCAGGCCCTCCCTTGTGCTTGTCAGGCTTCCAGGCACTGATGTCTGGCGTTCCCACCCTGTCTGCCACCCAGTCCCAGTGAGCTTTCTGCTGAAACAGGAGCCTTTGATTTTTCATTTTGAATTAACTCTGGGGGTTTAAATTTCTTTCCTGGGTATTTTTTAAGATTTCAGACAAACAGAATAAAAAGTCTGTATCCAAAACAAAACCTTTTATGTTGGGGGCAAATGAAATGTTTCCCCTTTTTTCTCCACTCCTTTCCTTTTTCCTAATTTGATATTGGTTTAAAACACAAACTGGAGACAAGCAGAAATGATGTTACAGTGCTATTATCCTCTTTTTCCTTCCTTTCCTTGGCTGTGATGCATTTGCACTGCTTGCAATCCTGACTTCCCCAGCAGACACTTCCCAGGAGCCTCCTTTTCCTCAGAGTTCCAACCCCGGCTCCCTAAGTCATTCCTGTGCGTACCAGATTAATGACATCAGCTCCACCAGTCTGTATTTTCGGCTGCAAAAATAGCAAGGAGGTGATTCAAAATGAAAAGTGCTTTCCAAGTGGTTATGTTGTATTTAGTATATTAACCACCACCCCTCAGAGGAGGCGGATGAGTGTGGAGGAGGAAGAGGTTGTTTTGGAGATTTTGTGCGAAACTTCTTTTGAGTGACAGCATTCTGTGACAGTTCCTGAAAGCAGTGCTTTTTACTGGCTCCCAAATTCTCTTATCTTTTGGCAAATCTCCTCCCCATCCTGCTGCCTCTCCTCCTTGGATATTGGTGAAAAACCAACAAAAGGAAAAGGGAACACCTGGCACGTTCCCCCCGTGGCACAGGGGCACAAATGCAGCTTGAGTCAGTTCTCAGCAGATGGGCTCCTGCAGCCCTCCTAGAAGGACATTTTGGCCCCAGGGACCAGGATTTTGGTCATGTGTCCCTGATTATTTTCTGAGCTGCTGCTGACTTTTAAGACCCATTGCAATGGAAAATAAAACCTTTACAAGTGCTACTGGCAGCAGTGGTGGGAAGGATCTGATTACCAAAGGCATGTGTGGCACCCTGGCCTGGGCTAGAACGGAGCAGTTCAATTGTGCTCTGCAAACTTTGCCCCTGCAGACGGATGGAAAATGGCTAGATGGAGCAGGGATTCATTTTCTAAAGGAAATGAGGATATAAATTCATTTAAGAAATGACATGCCAATTTTTCTTGCTCCGTTTTCCTCTCATAATAAATGGTACAGCTGCCAGGAATTTTTGTGAAAATAACACTTGCTTTCTTATGTTTTTATTTTTATGTTTTTAAAATCCTGTTCAAACGTTATGAAAGACCCTGAGCCAGATATTTCATATTTAAGATCTCAGCAGAGGTAAACCTTATGAAACAAATGAAGAGTCCCTGTCCCTGTTGACTGCTGACAATGATAGTGACACACACTGCAACATTACTTCCTCAAAACCTGGAGAAAATATATAACCCATTTACTTAATGGACTGAGCTATAATGTCATCAGTTAAGTGAATCCTGTGAATAAAGAACAAGATGAAGTAATTGCTTCCAAAACATTTCTGGAATGAAGTAAAGCTTCACAGTGACTGCTCTCCTGGGGTCCCATTGGTAACCTCTTTGGAGCAAAGTTTGTTCTTCTGTGCTGCAGAGATCCTTTCCCAGGTGTTATTAAGGACTTAACTCATTAGACAGCATTT
This sequence comes from Ammospiza nelsoni, assembly GCF_027579445.1. Taxonomy (NCBI): domain Eukaryota; kingdom Metazoa; phylum Chordata; class Aves; order Passeriformes; family Passerellidae; genus Ammospiza; species Ammospiza nelsoni. The sequence continues at coordinate 3,013,575 of NC_080644.1, read as the reverse complement.
AAGGGGGGACCTTGGTGTCACCCCACTGTGGCTGGGTTGGGGGATTGCCATCTTGGTTGGGTTTCAAACAAAGCAGCTGGAAGGGAAAACTGCCTCAATGCACAAGCTGGCACAGATCTGTGTTCCCGCTCAGTGTGTGGAGGTGTTGAGCACCTGTAGGTCCCAGCAGAGCAGTTTATAAACCCAGCCAAGCAATGACACAGCAGCTGGGGCGTGTTCCCAGCTGAGACAATTTCAAAACAAGTGGAGAAACTCTCCTGGTCTGGTGTTGCAATCAGCACTCCTTGACTGCAGTGGGAGAGCAGCAGCAGCAGCAAGGTCTGCACCTTCCCAGCTCACCTTTCACTTGGCTTTGGCTTTCTGCTTCAGAGGAGAAGCTGGGATGCCACCCCACAGCAAGGGCAGAGAATGAAAGGCTGAGCTGGCTCTGAAGAGCTTGGTGGTATCTGCAGAGACCCTCTCTTTGTTTAAGGTTGCTGAGCCCCTGAGAGTTGGCTAGGTCTTTTTTTCATAATGAAAGAAAAACTGTTGGAAACGCTATTTTTGTAGTCCGCAGGACAAAAGAATTGTTTTCCTGAATCTTTGCAGCTTTTACTGGGCTGGAAGGGACATGTGGGGGTCATCTAGTCTGACTGTCTGCTTAGGAAGGGCTATTTTCAAAATCAGATCAGGTCATATAAAATAATCAGTTTAGCCCTTAATTATAATTTTTAGAGGTTTCTGCCTCCATAGCCACACAAAGAGCTAATCTGGCCTTTGGCACAATGAATTAGGCAGAAATTTCCAGCTCCAGAGCAAAAGGAACAGAGAGGCAAGAAACTCTTGAGGTAGTTCAGCCGTGGGCAGGAGAGCTCATTTCTGTGTCTGTGGTGGATCCATTTGGCAAAGCTCCCACCCCTGTGTCCCATCTTCCCTCCTGTCCCTGCCTGGCTGCCCGGGGCTGTGGGACCCTCACACAGAGTGCAAAACAAAATGTTTGTGTCACAAACCTTGGGAGCAGGGCAGGAGTGGCAGTGATAATGGTTTCCCAACTGTGCTTACAAAGCAAAATTAGAAACCTTCCCTTGTTCCTAACTCCCCTTCCTTATCCTTCACACAATGCCCCTATCTGCCCTTTTCATGTGATTTTTGTATTCCCCTCAGCAATTTTATTTGCACAATGTTTTTTTTTCTCCCACATGCTTGTTTTTCTGGCTGAAATGTTTAGTTCTTTCCATCTGACTTAAGAGGTTTCTGGTCTTACAGTTGCTCTGGAAAAATGTAAGAGCTTAATTAACATGCAACTACTGGAAGAGAAGAGAAAAAGGAAACACAGGGTCACGTTCTTTTTGTCTGACAGAGAAAAGCCCCATGGTACAGAGTGCACAAAAAGGGGGTTCCAAAAGAGATCTGGGTTCTCTTTCCATCCCAGTGCCCTGTGTGATTTCCAGGCAGTGCCTCATCTCTCCAAGCCTCCTTGCCTATTCTTGCTTTTCTTTCCTATTCACTTATTCTCTCCTCTGCTGAGGTGTTGAGCAGCTTAGGGCAGGCAGCACCCCACCTAAAATGTACCTGAGTCAGCTGGCACAGTCCTGCCTGTGAACCCTTGCACTGGTGGGGAACAGAGACACCTCACAGTGATTTGCAGCTTAAGTGGGATAAATAACAGCTCCTAAAAACCCCTTTCCTCTCCATTAACTGCAGTGGGAACCTAAAACTCCTGTGTTTCTAACCTGGACAAAGAAAATCTGGTGGGAACCTACGCAGCCCAGAGCATATGCAGTGTTTATCACCAGCAGCTCAGCTGAAAACTTTAACACCTAACTATAACAAATGATAATGCTAGGAAAAACTGCTTTTCCTGGGTTTATTTCACACAAAGAATGTGGTTGCTGAATATCACTATCAAAGCGAGCACAGCAGAAATCACTTGAGCTCTTTTTTGTGATAGCAGTGAAGGACTGTAAGCAAAATGAAGCACTGTTCTTCTGGGGATAAATAAAAAACCAGGATTAAAACAACACTTATGGAAACTTAGGGGAAACTTAAGGCCTGATAACTTGCAAAGTGAAGAGGAATGATGAAGATGCAGAGGTTGGAGAGGGGAGTTTGCCCTTTTGGGTTATTCTTTAGTGGAAGCCAATATTTGGTGCAGCTCAGTTGATGAGCAGCACACCTTGCTACAGCCCAGGAGGTGGAAGGATAAACTTGAAAGGGGAAGGAGCTTTGTGGTATTTGACTACCTAGCAGAATGTTGAACATCAACAAAAGGTCTCGCATTAAAAAAAAACTAAAAGGAAGAACTCCTATCCCCAAACACCTCAAAAGGCCAAATGGTCTTTTGGAATGTGGTATTTTATCTGAGCACTGCAACAACTCTGGAGCATGGAAGTCAGGAAGGGGTTTGTGAAGGCAGCTGCCACTGCTGGCTGTGAGAATGGAAGAACAGGTCTGTCTTAGATCATCTGGTGGAGTCACCTCCCTTTGTCCACCCTCATCATTTTCCATAAATCCCTGCTGCCCTCGCCTCCCTGCCCTATTCCCCCCTAATGTTTATTGCCACTACATCTCTCTCCAATTGGAACATTTTTTATAGGCACACTTCTCCCTCAAAGAAAGCACATATTTATGAAAATAATCTGTAATTTGCCACTATGACTTGTGTTTTCTTTCCCTTCCTTCTGTATGTTAGGGTCATCTTTAGCTTTAGCTCTAGAAGATGGGGTTATTTTTTAATTTTCCTGCTGCTTTTCCTCCTTGTGCAGTGTTGAGCCCCTCAAAGCTCAGTTCTGTTACCATACATTGTATGATGAAACACTTCCACGTGTGCTGAGTTGTAGGACTCATCAGCCAGCAAGTGGATGACAGTTTTTACAGTAGCTAACAAGCCACTGGTAGGTAAAATAGCAATAAAATTCTAATAATTCATTTTCTGAAGCCTTTTCTCATAGACAGATTTCCTGCTACAAAATTATGACTCAGGCCCCACCATTTTCAGTGGTCTGTTCTTCAAAGGATGAATGTTTTTCACCCAACATGGGGCTGAATCATTCCCAGGGATGTGTAAGGTATTTGTGCTTGCACCACGTCGAGGTGTTGTCGTTATGGTAACTCTTCTGTATTAGTCTTGATTCCTCATGTAGTGCAATTATGAATGTTGTTGTTTTAAAATACTCTGAGCTGTCTCCAGCCCAGAGAGCCAGCACAGCTCAGTGAGAGCTGCACATCCCCACTGAGGCAGAGCTGCTTCACCATACGTTGGTAAAATAAAGAGCTGGGAAGGAAAAGAACACAGCAGAACTATTTATGTGGGAAATCAGTTGAGAAGTCCACATTTCCCTTGAACTTTTCTCCACAGCTCTAAGACACCTACTTTTCTTTTTTTTTTTTTTTGCTTTTGAATTAATTCAGCCTTGGTTCTTAGGTAATCACATGAGTCCAAATAAGCAAGACTGCACTGCACTAATTGAAATGATTATATAAGCTGTGATATTTCTGCAGAGGTGCTTTAGAAAAGCCCCCTTTTGCCCAAGGTCCAGAAATTGTACATCCATTCCTCAGTATTTCCCAGAAAAGGGATGGGGTATGCCACAGTGCAAGGACCTCCTTGTGCCCCCTTCCTTTATGGTTTTAATCCACTATTTCACTTTTCTGGATCTGAAGCAGTTCAGATCTCATTGCAATATTAAAGACACACAAAACCACTAAAGGCTGTGGCTCCAGTGTCCACAATTTGCCTCAAGGTTCCAAAACATTCCCTGGATGTTGCCCAGGGGACAATAAATCCACTTCTATCTCTCCAGACTTTGAAGGACAGACGTTTTTTCTTAAATAGACCTTCTCTGTTTTCATTCCCTTATTTATCTGGAGCTGACACTTTAGCACAGTAGATGCAGCCAGACACTCAAAACAAAGAGAAACTCGAGTCCTTGACTTTTTCTGAGACTTGCAGCCTGTATTTAAGAAGGAAAAAAAAATCTAACAAACAGAGAAAGCTTGTTTACAGATTTGTCTCCTTGGCTTCTCTAAACATCAAACAGGCAGAACAAAGATTAGGAGTTTCTTCTACTTTGTGAAATACTTAGCAAAAAAGAATAAAAATATTTATAGAATAACAAAAGAAAGAAACAAAAGATACAGTGCAAAAGGTGTTCCTTTGGTTTCTTGGGAGAATGTGCAATGAGGCTCGAGATTGTTTGTCTGCATTGCAAACGCTTGCACTGAGCTTTTGAAAAATATTTCATTTGCTGGGTACTTGACCCTCTGTGTGGATGTGTCTCCAAACTGAAGGGAGGAAAGGAGGAGGCAAGGGAGAAGAAAGGAGCTGTCCTTGCTTCTATTATCTTCAAAGACTGTAACATTTCTGCAGTGTTTCTAGATAAATGGTGAAGGAGAGCTCTCCCATCCTTCCCCCTGCTCCAGGACATCCTGTCCTCCACTCCTTCTGCTGGAGGCTGATTTCACTTTCCAACCATTTGCTGTGGCGTGTTTTACCAGGCCTTGGCTGCAAAGAAAACAGATTTCCCTGCTGGGCTGGCCTTGGTGAGACAATCGCCTCTGCCAAAGGCTGAAATCAAGGTTTTTCACTTCATGTTCAAGTACAGAATAGGGCAGGAGGCAATAACAGGGGAGAGGGGTGGGATGGCCAGACATCCAGAAGCTCTCTGAGCTGTGTGGGATAGATGGAACCTGTTCCTGTGGCAATTTCCTCTTCTTGGGCAGCTTTGGGTGCAAGTGCCCTGTTGCTTTTGTTACCTGGTGATGACTGCTGTGGGTTTGTGCTCTGGAAATCCTGAGGGGATGCAGAGAACATTGGCTGCTCTCAGCTGGGCAGTGTGATCAGAAAGGAGGAAAGCAATTACAGGATTAGGGGGCAGCTGCAAGTACACAATTTGTCCCAAAAGCAGTTTAAAAAGTGTGGAGAGCAGTTTGGGTGTTGATTTGGCAAAGGGTGCCCTGGCCATCCCACCAGGCCTCGCCAGCACATCAGTGAGGGCCCAGTCTCTGTAAAACCCAGCCATTTGTTTTCACTGGGATAAGGGCTGGGGGCAGTTCATTTTTCAGGTAGTTGGATTGAAAGCTCTTGGCCCTGGCCTTGAGGAGGGAAGTGAAGCTGTGCTGAGCACGGAGGGTGGCTCTCACGTGGGATTTTCTGTCGCCACCATGTGAGACTGGCGCGTGCATGCAACAGGCACGGAGCCACCGCCACCAAACACATCCCCACTGCCAGCTGGACTTCAACCAGACATCCAAAGGTGAAATCTTATCTCCATGCCTGAGAGAAAACAGGAGGAGATGCAGATGGTCCCAATAAACCATTGCAGGAAACAAAGTACACTTGATAAGGAGCAAGGGAAAAGGAGGATGAGAATTCCTAATGTCAGTGATTCTGTTAAAGACTTTGACCATGCCTTATGGGAAACTGCAAAGTTAAAATATAAATAAACTGACTTTAAAACCTCAATATTGCAACAGTAGTGGCTGAGTTGAATTTAAATTACCTTCTGTAATTCTTGGAATATCTAATGCTTTAAGAAAGTGTGATGTTTTTCTTACCTCTTACATAACTTTTTTTGGTCAAATTTCTGAAGCAGTGTATCGGTTTTATTTTTTTTTTTAAGGTAGAGATTATCAAGCCCGTTATCTGTTTCTTATAAACAAGGGCTGGAGAACTAACAATTCAAAGAGCAGGGGATTCTTCTCAAAGTCTTATCCAACAATCCTAACAATCCTTTGAGTTTCCTCAAAAGTCCCTGAGTACTGAAGAAAGATAAGGATAGAAACATCCTGTTAGTGACTGTCATTTTATTTTGTTTATCTGCTGAGTGCAGTGCAGAGAGACAATCACTTTTCAGCTCTGAAATTACTGTAGGTCTTGTGCACAGATAGAACCTGAGTGCTGCAGACTACACTGTGCCTTTGCTTTTTGCATCCTGAAAGACTCTTTGGCTTGAGGGAAAGGCAGTTCTGCATCTGCTCACAAACAGTGAAACCCAGACAGCTGCACACAGGAGATCAGATCTGAAGGTGTAGTTTTGCCTTCACTCTCAGAATAGGAATGAGTGTTACACCAGCAGGAGCACAGGCTGGCCCCTCAATGGCCCAGCATTTTGGGGTTAATCTGTGCAGACCTGCAATATTATCTGTTATTGATTAGAATTAATTTGATAGTACTATTATGCCCCTATTGAATACAAAATGATTCTGTGAGCCCTCATAGAGGGTTTTTTTCCCCTTCTAAAATGTTATATGAGACAGTAAATCTACAGGACACTCTTTGACTGCTGATTCATTTCTGATTCATAAAAATAAACAGATAGCAAGACATATGTCTGAGTTGAACAGCATTTACTCTGTGGGAACATGTAAATGTAATAACACTCTTTAACAGGGTTAAACAATATTAGCCCTCTGATTTGTCATTATTAGTGTCACTAATTCTAGTTTCATGAACATCATTGAAAATATATGGCATGCAAAAAACTACTACCATAATGTGAGCACATGCATCTGTCTTTCCAGAAGAAAAACAGGCTTGGCAGAGACTGCAGTTCTGCAAGGATTTGAAACAACAACTTTTTATTCATTAAAATGTGGTTATGGTCTGAAAATGGACTTGAGAGAGAGGAGGAAGGAGGGGAAAAATGATCTCTCATTACAGACAGCACTTAGCAGTTCCAGTTTGTCTTCCACTGGCAATCTGCACTGACAGATACAATGGCTTATTACTGCCCCCACTGATGCCAACAGAAAAATTCCCTGTGGAATTCAATGCAAGAAAGACCAGACCCCAAATCTGGACTGCTGTCAACAGTGGGGAGCCAATGTCAGTCTAAACAGAGCAAGTTTGGTTTCTTTTCTGCCCCATGTGTCCTCAGCACATTGCCAGCCCAGGGCTGCATGCAGACTCTTTACAGCTCGTGAGGAGAGTGGCCGGGCAGGCTTTGCCAAGCCTGTGGAGTCTGAGGCTGTGTGAGCCTTGTGAAATATTTGCAGCTTTGGGGATTGACTTCTGCAAGCCAGTGCTCTTCTGACTTTGGGCCAGGGCTCACTCCTTACCAGGACACTGCCCTTGCTCTGGGTGTCCATGTGCACGTGAAGGCAGTGGCCAAAATGTGGCGCCTGCACACGGTCACATCCCCAAAGGCACAGCCTGGCCTGAGTGTCCAGGAGGAGCCTGTCAGAGGAACGTGCCTCAATAACCTGGTCTGAAATCCCCCAGGGCAGAACTGCCTGTCCAGGATTTCCCTGCTCCTGCATGTAAATGCTGTTTTCCTAATGCCTCAGCCCCAGTCTTTCCTGAAATAAGGTGATTTCTGAGGGAACAAGAAGAGTATTGTTCTCTTTATAACAAACTTCTGCATGTTGGAAGACTTTGGTCATATCTTTCCTCTTATCAAATCTTTCCTCGCTCTTTTCTTCTCTAGACTAAACAAACCCAATTCCTACAACCTTTCCTTACAGGTCATATTTTCCACATCTCTTATCGCTCCTTTCTGCTCTTCCCTGGCCTCTTGCCAGTCAAACCAAGTGATGGCTCCCAAAGCTGGACATCCTGCCCCTATTCTATTGCTTTGGATATAGGACAGTGAAGCAAGCAGAATTAGCAAGAGATGAGGAGCTGATTTTTAATCCCTTCCATTATCCCTGAGCTGGATAACAGTGCTGCAGGGGTTTAGGGAAAAAAAGAGCCAAAGTGGGAGCTCACTGAAGCACTGAACAAATGACATAGATTCCTAGTTATGACCATCTCCTAAATTATGCCAAGTCCTCATTAACCCTGAGGTTATTACTTTGCTCAGCTAAATATTCACCTGCACGTTCACCTCGGATGGGGTTTCGGGGCCAGCCTGAGGAGTTTGCCTGGAGTCAGCTCGACTCCTGCCAGCACCAGTGTGCTCCCACAGTCCCAGCAAGGAGTGGATCACGACAGAAATTGCTGTGCCGACTGTGGGAGCAGGGGGAGGACACTGTTGTCATGTCCATGTTCTATCTGTCATCTACTGGTAGCTATTTATACTGCGCTTATCGCCGGGGTGGGATGAGCAGGGGGTAACGGAACGTGTGAGAGCCTCCGAGGCACTGAGCTGAAAAAAGAAAGATCCTGTTGGGTTTTAATGTGCCAGACTGAGCCTGGGAGGGAGCTGCTACCTGTCACAGCACGGGGACTGCTCTGCAGCCCTTCCAGTGGCACTCAGAATCCCTGAAAAATCACAGCCTGCGCCGGGAAATTGCAAATCCCTCCAGGACTGAGCTCCAGGGCTTTAATAGCAGCATGTTTTATTCAGCCTGTTTCTCCTGTGCTCTATGTTGTCCTTTATATGTTTTCAATATTTAAAGCCTGTTTTTCATGACAATGTTTCTTCTGGCATTTCCACACAAGATTTTTCTTTTTCTGTGTCTCTTCGTTCCAGAAAAGATGTGGCTTTGTGCACTGCTCTCCTACGGCTGTGAAATCTCTGGGTGTCCATTAAAATGAAAAGAGTGACAGAAAATTAAATTAGTTTTATTATCTATGGTAGCAGTGCTTGGAAAAAGACTGGGACTGTATCTGTTAGGGCTGTGTAGCACAGGTAGAGCCAGAGAGCCAGACATAGCCTCACTTGGATTATTAATTTGATTTTTTTTAATTCTGTCACCTCAATTGGTTTTTAAGGAACCATCATTGCCTTTTATTGTTATAAACTAAGCAGTGTGAGAGGTTTCAAACAAACCCATTTAATTTTTTAATCCTCCACTTCCTCCATGACATAACCCTTCCCCAGACACTGTGGATTCAGTGCTACTGGTGATGGGAAATCAAGGACCTTGTTTAAATGGAATCATTTCTCCAGACAGTCCTGCTGTTGACAAATCCAGTTAATGCTACTACACAATTTTAGAGAACACACAGAAATGTTACATCTACCCATTCACCTGCAGAATAACTTAGCATTGCATGTCAGCATTTAAAGGGGATTGTCAGTAATTAGGCTGCTATAAAATATAAGTGCAGTGGTCACAGACAATAAAACCCAAGCAAGTATCTTTGCAGAGTGTTTGAGCACAGGCAGTTCCACATGGCCATAATGATCTTTCACAGGAGGCTCCTATGGAAAACCAAAAATTAATATGTGTATGTGTAAATGAATATACACACAAACATCCAACTGCAGAGGGGGTCTATCAGTTTTATTAGTTATGTATCACCTCCAGGGAAAGTGGAACTTGCTCTAGGGACATTTAAAGGAATTATTTTTAACTGAAGATGATTACATCTGTGTCTGTGATCCAGCAAGACACTGGGGTTTCTTTGTCTTCCTCTTGTTTTCCCTGGAGACTGCATAGGAAAATGAACAAAGCAGAAATGCAGAAATCTGTGGCTACTCTGGAGACAGAAGCAGCCTCGTGTATGGCATGGGAAAGGAGAGCCAACATTCCTCTTTCCATCAGGAGCCCAAAGCTCCTTCACAGACACAGAAAAGCCACTGCTGCCAACACAGAGAATATTCCTGGGGGGCTCTGGGGTCACCCTGGTGCTGCTGCTGGCAGGTTGCAGCCCCAGAGAGTTGTTCTGCCATAAAAACAGGGGCAGAACATCCCAGTGAAACCGGGTGTGGAGGAGTGGGGACCCCCAAGGCATGGGAGTTGCAGGGATGCACAGCCCAGCCCCTGCTGAGTGCCTGCTGCTCTCCTTTGCCATGCAGGGATGCTGGCCTGGCTTGGGTTGGTGCTCTTGGTGCTCCATGGTCCCACCTGGGGCAGAGAGCCCCAGAGCTGCTCCCTGCTCCAGAGGGGCCGGGCTGCAGCTCCCCAACAGCTCTCAGGTCTGTCAGCTCTGGGCTTGATGGCCCTGCTCCCTGGAAAGATGAAATATATGGTTGGGCAATAAAAGAAAAGCTGGAAAGAAAGATTTATAATTTTCCCCTTAAGCCTGTCATTCATGTCATTAATATAGATGTCATTTAGGAGGGCAACAACTTTCTCTTCTTTTTTCTTCTTTTTTTTTTTTTTTTTTTTTTGCTAAAAGCTTTGTGTATGTACCCACAGTCTGACAACCAAATGGGTCTGCCTTTCTTTTTTTTCCCCCCTCCAATATGTGGATTGCTTCTAATTCTGTCAGTCAAATGGAGCAGCAGTTTCGGGGAGGGGAGTGATTAAGGTTCCCTCGGAATAAAGGGCTGCATGCTGTGCCTCTGCCATTCATCAGCAATGGGGATGGAAGAGCAATTCCAGGCTCCTGAATAACAGGATTTTTTCAAACATACAAAACACACCTTAGAAATACTCTACCAGCAAAGCGCACAGTCTCCAAGTGCCATGCTTATTTTCTGTTTATTCATGCTTTATTTTCACTTTTCACCATGTTCACCCCACTCAGCCCGAGTGCTCCCTCGGTGCTTGACTCCAGACTCCCCCAGCAAAGCACTTGGCACTTTTTAATTGTGCTTAACTCGCTAAAACCAAACGATTTAAGCTTGTGCCTAAAGTAAAGCCTTTGTTACATACTTTGTAAAAAGAATCTTCAGGATTAGATCTGAGTCTATGCTGTTGGTCATTTATGGGGGCAAAAAATGCAGACTAGGAAATCCTGCAGTATTTCCCAAACCAGATGTCAATTTAACAAAATAGTTGTGTACGGAAAAAAAAAAAAAGTATTAAAAAGGTGAAGTGGTTTTGAAGGTGTTTTGAAGTAAGCTGTCAGTTTGCAATGTCTCCCAGAATTATTTATAAGTGTTTAAAACCCACTCAAAATATAAAATCCCCTTTTTATTTATAGTCAAACAGTATCTTTTATTTTACCAAACATATTTTCTGTTTCCTTTTTGACAGTCATTTAAAGTTTCTCTGAAATGGAAATGCAGATGGGAAACCAAGCAGCTGGGGCTTACTGAGGAGTCAGGGAGTCTGTTGCAGGTAATGGATTCACAGTTCCCCAAACACCAGTCCAGCACCACTGCCATAATACCCTCTTCTTCATGCAGTTAAGATGAAAAATACAGATGATAAATTGTACTCCTACATTCCAAGGGATGGTGGGGGTCCTCAGAGACCAAGCGTTTGTTGAAATGCAAGATATTCCTTCTTGATTCCCCACTCTGTTTCATGGTATGGCAAATTTATTATGGAGATAATATTCAATGCCCACACTTTACTGAATTTAAATCGAGGAGAACTTATCCAGGTCAGGGTTTTGTGTTTTTTTTCCCTCATCACTTTTAATGTCTGCAAACATCCTGTGTGTGTGAGTGCCTGTAGCAGCGCGTCCGCTGTGTTTGCCAAGGTACAATGGAGGGAACACTTGGGTGCCACATGGTAAATGTTTCATGAAAAGAGTATCTAAAACCATCCCAGACTGTCTGCTCTGCACTCAAATGCAGGACATTATTTCATGATTCCCTATGATCCCTTTGGCATTGTAATTCTAAACTGTGCAAAGAGAAGTGGATGAAGGTGGATTACAAATTCTAGGCCGTATAAAGAACCTGTAATTATTTGTTAAACTGTTGTGTTTAGTCTCCTGTTCTGCTGTCTCCAGGCTGGGCTGTGCAGTGTTTTCCAGTTTAACTCCCTGCTTGTTTTACTGGTGTGGAAGTACAACGTGTGCCTCCTTCTGCTTTCTCACAGCCCTGCAGATAAGATTTCTCCTTCAAATCCCAGGGATGGCTGAGAGTGTCTGCAGGCAGGGGATAATTGCCTGTGGGATACAAGCTCCAGTCCCACGCTGGGCTGGTGGGACACTTTTTGACCTGCCAGCAGACGTTTTTGTATGAGCACGATGTCTCCAGACATCTTCTCATGTTGTTTTTTTTCTTTTGTTCTGGTTTCCCTTTAGACACAATTGAATTTGTTTTGCTTCAAGGTAGAATTTCCCCTAAAATGCAAAAAAAAAGTATCTGCTTCTCTGTCCACCCTTCCTTTCTCAGACAATGAGTGCCCTGCTTCATCTGGAGATGTGTGTGCATGTATCATACCTATGTAAGGATCTACCTCCATGTATATTCTTTCTTTACCCGGTACCACTGTGATTTAAAATAGCAACCCTTTGCCAGTCTCTCCTCTCCCACCAGAGACAGGTAGGGTTATTTTGGAAGGTGCGAGGGTTGTTTGTTTTAACTTTTCTTTAAGTCACCAGAATGGTGTTAAATATAATTTCCATGAAATGCTCCAAACCCACTGCATTTGCCTGGGTGTATTGTTTTTCAGGCTCTCTCCCACCTCTAATCAGCTATGATTCGGCACAGTTGGCAGTCTCTGCTCAGCAAGCAGACTGTCTGAATCACAACTCAGCCCTAGAAAGGATGGTCTTTCTAGGTCAGGGCTAAATATACTGACTATGGGGGTGAGCATGGAAAAGTTCCCATTCCAGCTGCTATCCTGCACTGAGTCTGCAGGGATAAAACTCCCCGTCTTGACAGCTTATTGTGGGGCTTCACTCACTGGGATGTGAAAGGGGAAGAGGGGAAGTCCTGTGGAGCCCCTGCCCCACAGCAATGAGGCCTTTGGGGCCGCGGCATCCCAGAGTGTCTCAGAGCTCTGAGCTGGATGGAGAAGGGCATGGGAGCAGTTCTTGTCACCTTGGCATGACCTGGGCACGTCTGCCCTTCACCTGCTCTTCCTGAGGCCTGACAGCTGTGGGATCAGGAGGGCTGGGGTCTCTCCTCTGCACCTGCAGGCAGGGCGCCCTGGGGATGCAATGCCTGCAGGATGCTCCTTGTTCTCCATCCTCAGGCAGGGAGGGACAGCACCAGAGCCACCCTGAGCTGATGGACACTTCCAGGATGGCTGGCAGGCAAGAAAAGCAATTTCTGTGCTGCAGAGGGGTTATGGTGACATCCCCTGGGTGAGGGTGGCCGGAGCTGGGGAAGGAGCAGGGCACAGCCAGGGCAGCACAGGGAGAGCCCAGCAGCTGTGGAAACATCTCCCTCAGCCTGGGCCAGCTTCTCCTCCAGCCCAGGGCTCACACTTGGCAATCTGGCTGGAAAAATCAGAGCACAAATCCATGTGCTGTTTGAAGTCAGTAATGAAACAAACTCCCGTTTCCAGGAGTGGGACTGCATTTCCATTGGCCCCTTCCTATTAATTCTGTAATACCATCTTTCATTTTTATATAACACAACCAGCCTCCTGCAAGAGTTTTCTTTCCTTTTAGAAGATGAAGTTTCAAGATTGTTACAGTTGCTAGAGGCAACTATTCTGCAAAATCTTTTTATAAAATGTATTTATCTAATTAAAAATCTTTTAACAGCACCATGCCTGTAGGATCAGAAATCTCATTTATAGTGCGCAGGACTGGAGCAAGTATTTGCTGCTTCTGTAGAGCCACAGATAAACAGGGACTGGAGGGGCATAAAATGACTGCTCCAAGCCAGCTAATCCTAATGCACTTTTTCCAATAAAAAAGTGGGCTCTACGACCTCTCTGGTTTATTATTGGAAGAAAAGTAATGGGGAGGGGGGAGGAGTAAGCTTATAATGGAGTCAATTCAATGTAGTTGGCAACAAGAGTAGAACAGCCTTACATCAGTGACATTTTCCAGTGAAACAAACCTGTTGTACAGAGAACAATTTTTAATTAACTCTATATCTCATGTGTCGAGGAACGTGAGCAAACTTCTTTATGACTTTACTTTTGGCTGCAAAGTATATCCCAGTTTTTATCCTCCAAGAATAGATCCATGAGGTGAGTGGCAGGGAAGAGAGGGTTTCTAAATATGCATGTGAGACGGTACAAAGCAACTTTGTAGGCACTTTATTGATTTTATCTCCTTCTTTTCCATGAGGCAGAGCATTTATTAAGCACTAAATGGTACTCAGAGAGTCTTTAGGAGGACAAGGCTTGTTGAAGTTAGTAAGGAGTTTGGAGAAACCAAGGATTTGTTAGTCAGCCTTGATGAGAAGAGCCCAGGCTGCCCAAGTTGGTGGCCAGGGTGGCCCTGTCATTGTGGCAGTGCCACTGACCTGCCATGGTGGCTCTTGTGGCTCCAGGAGTGTCCCAGGAGCTGCTGGTGGCTGCTCTCCCTGCCCACTGCAGAGCCCACTCTGCACTCTGACCTCATGAAGACACAAAAAGCTTTTTCCTTTTGTGGCATCACCTTGTCCATGTCCTGGCTCTTCTCTGGTGGGGCGAGAATGATCCCTGGTCAAATGGGACAAAGCTCAGTGAGGAACCACAGGAGGTGACTCTTTTCAGGTATTGGGATGGCCTGAGGGACTTCTCAGGAAATCAGGAAGAAACTGGAAGTGTCTGTGCCGTGTCTGTGCTGTGCTGCAGCCACACTGAAGCTCAGAGTAATGGCTGGAGATGTTTCTCCAGAAACCAAAGCTATCAAATCACAAAATGAAACACTTGCTTTGTGTATTTCTTTTAACCTATCCTAGTTCAAAATAACTTCTGCTCTTAATTAACTTACCCAATCACCACCATCAGCCAGCCCCTGGCAGCTGTTTGGCTGTGTTTCTCTGTGCTGGTGCAGATGTGCTCAGAGCAGGGCTGGGACGTGCACTGGCTGCAGTCTGAACTGGTGTGAGACAAGAAAACCATAAGAGAATGAGTGTAAAAAGCACATGAGCATCTCTTTGGCTGTGCCCATGTTTTGATTCCAGGAACTTTGTTCAAAATAGATTGCTCTCAGGGCGACCCAAAGGAGCTTGATGGTTTCCAGTCAAGCTGAAGAAATGAGTATTTGCTGGGGAGTTGAAAAGGAATTTAACAGAGCTACCTACAAACCAATTGGTTTCACTTCTGGTCCCCAGGCTCACCAGAGCTCAGGAATTTCTCTCAGTGGGGGTCCCTGCTTGGGCTGTACCCCAGCACTGCTCCTTCCACTGATGTGCAGGGATCAGAGGCGTGCTGCAGACAGAGGAGTGGGGTGCTGAACAGCACAGATCATAGGGGAGCCGAATTTGTATGCTTTAGCACAAATTAGATTGCATTTCTAAAATCCTAATAAGCATAGAGATGGATCCAGTGGGATTGTTACAAACCAAAGCAGAATAATAAGCTCATCCAGAATTTAGCTAATGGACAAAAGGAGAGACAGTTTTCAAGTAATGGGCACATTAAATGAAGCAGAGAGCATCTCTCTGAGAAGAAATACAATCCTGTTCTGGGATGCTGGGGCCTGCAGTGGGACATGGAGGGACTTTGCAAATTGCAGCTGTGCTGGGGAGAGGTGCTGATGAGTGCTCACCCTTAAATATGAGGGTCAAGGAAGTACTTCAGGTATTGATGAAAAATTGCTTTTAGGAGACCAAGTCCTCCATTGAAACCAATGGAGAATTTGTCATTGACTGCGGTGGGATCAGCACTAGACCTGTAACAAGAAAATAATAATGGTCTTGTCTGAGAAATAAATAAATAAATAAAAGCCAGCATTCAGAGCAGCCAAGAGCATTCTCTGTGGCTCCAGGAACACTGTACTTGGTGAATCATTTCTCTGTTAGATAGAGCACTTGTTCGGCTCCTGATTTATCTCCAAGCAAATTTAGACTACTTAAAATCGATTTGCTCGTTATAATTTTTCAATGCCTATGGGCAAACTCTTGGCTGGTGTTGTTCACTATTGTTGTTCCTGCTGAGCACTGGTTGCCTGGCTCACGTGGGGCTGTGCCCCCTCCCTGCTGTGTGACGAAATGTTATAAATAGGCTGGGGAAAATCACAGTGCCTGTGTTCCACAGGGTGGGATTCGTGGCTCTAAGGGCTCTGTTACCCCACTCTTACATGGTTAGCCCCAAAACTCTGATTCCCTTTATTTTAGAGTCAGTTCAAAGCACCTGTTCTTTAAAAGAACAGGGTGCACATGTTAACAGGCAATAAAGAAAAGCAAAGCACATCAGACAGCAGCTAAAGAGACCTTAAAAGGCTTCCCTGAGAGCCATTGAGCCAGAACCTGCAAATATGCATTAATGAAAGTTATTTTGCTGATGCAGGTTTCTCACAATAATTTGATTGGGTTGGATTGCTGTTTGGGAGGAGGGGACCTCAGGAACATCCCTGGACATTATCCTGGGGAGCCCTTTAAGGCAGCACCAGCCCAGTGTCAGCACATTTTATGGACACTGCTGCAGCTCCTCTAGCTACTGGCTGGATGGGATTCAAGCAGTAGCCTGGAGGGGATTTTACAGACCTCTGGCCTTTTCTGTTGAAGCTGCTGCTTACCCAGGATCCTGTCCAAATTTTATTTAGATATTCCTATTTGGCCTCCCTGTTTAGAATTTTAATTACATTTGGCTGTTCCACATGTGGTCAATCCAGCTTCGTGCTTCAGTGGGTGCTGCTCAGCACTGAGGATTCATTACCTGTGGGGGCACTGAAGGATCCTTCAGCCCTTAGCACTTGCACTTCCTCTGAAATTGTGGGGTTTGCAGCCCTGCCTGCCTCAGAAGAGCTTTCACAGGAGCAGATCTGCTGGTAAGAAACTCTGATCTTGTGTGTAAGAAGCTCTGCTCAGCTGCAAGAGCAGCCCAGGCTGAGCTCAGCTCTGTTATCAGGAGATTCTGTGATCCTCTGCTGTTTCTAACTCCACAAGTGACACACAGGTTTGTCTCACGTCAGACTCAGCAGCTCCTTGGATGTTGGGTTTAGCACTGAGACATCATGCTTTCATTGGGATCCTTTGTTCTTGCAGTACCTTACACCAAACACATTTTTTGGAAATGCTAAGAATTTGCATGATATTAAAATGCATGTTCCACTGGGCTTTCCAGTTAATTCTTTCTCTTTCTCTTTTTTTTTTCTTTTTTCTTTTTTTTTTTTTTTTTAACAAATAGGCTCAGTTTTACCATTGTTCAATTTTTTTTCTTTTATTTAAGCAAAATCTTCAGCCATTCAGCGCCTCTGTTGAGATTTTTTCTTTCATTACTTTATGGCAGATGAAAGTTAAGAGGTCCAATTACTAACATTTTATGATAGCACAGAATATTATTAAAGCACTTAAGAGGTTATTAACACCTTTTATGTACCTCATTATTTAAAAGCCTGCCATATTTAATCATTTTAGCACCATTAAATTGGCATTAACAACAACCCTATGACTTACACTCAGAAATGTCACCATTTGACAACACTAATGCAATAAAATATCTCACAGAAACCTGGAGGTACCAGGTGAATTATAAAAATAAAAAAATTAAAAAATAGGGGTTTTTCATGGGTTCCAAGCACAGAGATCTGCAAGGAGAGGCAGGGGGTGCCCACCTCACAGTGCCTGCTCCAGAGGGAGCCAGGGGAATGTGTTTGGCAGGGAAAGCTGGGGTTGCTGCAGGACCCTCTGCAGTGCTGGGGGACACCAGGGACACTGAGATCAGCAGGAGCTGATCCTTGGCCAGTCCTCTCTGCAGTCCAAGTGCACCTGAAGGTCAGGGGTCTTGCCTGGGCAATGGCAGTCCTGGGAATCCTTTTGTGTCCCCAGGGATGCTGTGGCACCTTTGCTGTGTCCATGCCATGACCCTTAATTCAGTGAGTGTCACACTCCTCGCTGTGCCTGGGGATGGATGAGCACCTGTGACAGGTGAGGGAGCAGCAAAGCCCTTCTTCATTCCCTGCCCTTCTTCACAGCAGTTACCCATGTGCTGCTCCCTCTTAAAGGGGTGTAATTATTGCTCCTGTGACTCTCCCCTTGGACCCCCTTCCTTTCTTCTCTCCCCTGTGTCTGTGCTGGGGGCTGACACACAGACTGGTGGTTGGTGATTGCACACTCAGCATCTGCCTCTGCCCTCTGATTATCAAGGACAAAACCCAACAGCAGACTGGAACATCATGTTAATCAAGGCAGAAATATTATTTTTACAGCCTTCTGATTATTTCTAACAACCTGCTAAAAGCCAGTGGGACTGGGTGTGTCGGAAATGCTCCGGTGACATTGGGATTGTTCCAGACCCTGGAGTTTTTCCAGCTCCTGCAATTTTCAGCTCACTAGCTGAAGGTTCAATTCATGTGGGACTTTTCCACAGCAAAATATGGGAAGAATTGTGTTTTCTCTGTAAGGTTTACAAATAAATCCCTTTCTTATAATCATTATTTTCATAGACAAGTGTTACTAATATATTTTGGCATTTTAAAGCACATCCTTGAATTTACCCTGGCAACTGCTGTACAGCTGAACACACAATCAGGGAAATCTATTCCATGACTTTAGTAGTATTTGCATTCTTTGTGATGGTCTAACAAGGAAAAAAATGGAAAAAGTCCCCAAAGCCTCAAATCTAGAGCCATAAAAGGCCTCCTGAGTTATTTTTCAGGCGTTGGCACTCAGACAAGTGACTGTGTCAAAACCCCCAACAGGTCTATGTACAAAACCAGCTGCTGGAAGGGTGCCAGCAGCACTATCAGGATATTAGTTCAGCCTTTTGGGGAGGGTAAATGTCAGTGTTTGTACTGGGAAGGGCTGGGGTGATCGGTGTTAACGAGGCTGCCTGTCCACAGCCCAATCCCCCCTTCCAGTGATCTGGGGATCTTCCCTGTTCCCATTGCCCTTGAAGGGATGGATTAACATTCCAGCCCAGCCACGCTTGGGTTTGGTTTGCTGTTTGTAATACATCGATGTCTGCAGCAGTTAAATGCTGGTAGGTCCTCAGGTCTGTTAAACAAATTATGGGAGCCTTTAAACATCTCTGCACTGGGCTCCATCCCCCTCAGCCAGCATGCAGATCACTCAGGTGTGAGTGGGGAGGAGGGAATGGGGCTCCTGCGAATCCCCCTCTCCAGCAGAGCCAACTCCCTCATTATCTGGGAATGAGGGGGGTTAATTGGCATGTCCTGTGTAGGGTTTAAAAGCAGTGCCCTGGCCCTGAGTACAGAGCTGTGTCTGGTTTTCTCCCCCAGGTCTGGGTCTGTCTCTCCAGGTGTCTCTGGTATCTCTGAAGTTCCCTGGCCCTCCTCCCTCCATCTCCCCCACTCTTCCCAGGGTGTTTTTGTGTGTTTCTCTGCTGTAGCACCCTTTACTGGAGCTGTGTCATGGTGATGGAGCTGGGCCATGGCGTGCAGCCCTGCAGGGCCATGGGGACAAGGGAGGCTGTGGCTGGCTGAGGTCTCTGCCCCAGCTGGGCTGCCTGGGACAGGAGTGGCTCTGCAGGGCCAGCAGCAGCTCCCCTTGCCATGGGCAGTGAGTGAGGGTCTCACACTCCTATGCCAGCAAAGGAGTGATCAAACGTGGCAAGGACTGGGCTCCAAGGGGAAGAGCTGCTGTACATTTATATATGATGCTATTCTGAAAATGGCAAAGCTCAGATCCTGCCTGTAGGAGCAAGTTTCATCTGTTACATCAATACAGCTGCAGCAACAGGTAACTATTGCATTCAGTGCTGTAAAATAGCTCCCATGTGGCTTTTCTTACCAAGCCTTCACTACCAAAAGAGGTGTGACTTTTATTTTTTTTCTTTATGGGCAGATAGCTAATAAGTGGTAACTATTTTGCTGTAAAATCTGGGGGTGATGAGACTCCAGACCCTAAGGCAGCATTGCTGGGTGAGAGTAGCCATGGGTCACTTGGCACTGGCCAAGGGAAATGGTTCAGTCCCTGAGGTTATTTCAGACTCACCACTGCTCTTTACTTGCTGAGTAACTTAAAATCCTGTCTCAGCACTTGTTGTGCTCATGCCTAGGAACTGCCCTGGAACATTCATCCCAGCCTGTGGCCAGCAGAAGTTTCTAGTTCAGCCTGCCCTTCCTTGTTTGAGGGGACCATCTCCTCAGCAGCAGAGCTGGACAATTTGGCTGTTTTGCAGAGCATCATCAGCCCAGGCTGGTGCAAACCCAGGGTCATTTATCATCGGGGGCTGTGATGGATGAGGTGATGTGAATTGGTGGCTTTGCTCCATTAGTGTTGGAACCAACCGATCTCCTTGCTGGCAGCCGCAGCTGGAAAGACTCTTGGTGCCCTGTGGCACCTTTCCTTTTTGGAGAAGGCCTCTGTCCTTCAGAGGGACTGTGAGCAATCAGCACAGTGACCTCGGGGATTTTGCTGCCTCTGCTCCCTGGAGCTTTCCTGCTGTGCCAGGGCTCAGTGCAGACTCCAATTCCTGCAGTGAGGCTGACTCAGCTCCCTGGGGACAGTGCCCAGGACCCCCGCGCAGGGCAGGCAGATCCCACAGCTACTTTGCAGCCTGGGATTTGCGTGTCTGCAGAGCGGCTGCTTTGCAGCACCGAGTTATTTGCATTTGTGTGGGTTTTTTTCTGCCCCAGATCCCACAGAGGAGCTGCTGCCTCTCACGCAGCTCAGCCCAGGCTGGCTCACTCCTGCAGCTCACCTGGTGCTTGCCACAGATTCAAGTTAAAGTTAGCCCTGGCTTTTAAGGTCTGTTCCAACCCATTTAACTCCTCGGCTTTGTGTGAAAAACAAATGGGAAATATAAAAGCTTACATCAGCTCCTGCAAGTCGCAAAGTGAATGGGGAAAGCTGCAATAAATTTACAGTCAGAAAAAGAACTGTGTGTAAACTCCCACTTTGTTCAAAGACAGTTTATTATCAAAGGATAATTTTAGGTGACAGTTGTTGCTGGGGTATTTTGTGCTTTTTAAAAATTATTACTACTTTTTAGTTATACAGCGTAATTCTTGAGCAGATACTCAAACAAGCAAGATTGGCTCATCATTCCTCTTTAATTCCACATCATGTCACTTTGGAAGGGAAATGGCTTGGTAAAAGCCAGAGAGTTCAGATACGATGCTGGCAGATCGTTATGAAATATTCACAAGACATTTAGTTTAACTTGGTGCTAATTGAACACTGACAGCACAAGTTACTCCTGCCTGCAGCAATAGTCTATCACGTTTAGGCAAGTGGCATTCCTTCCTCTTTGATGCTCTCCGAGACTGGAGGCTGTCAGGGAGCACAGTTAACAACCAGTAAACACTCGGGGAGCAGGGCTGGAGAGGATCCTGCACGGAGAATCCTCCAAAAAGTGGAGAGAGTTTATTAGAACAGTGACAAAGCTTCCACTTTGTCTATGAAAATACTCAGTATCAGGTGAGAGGTGACTCGAAATTATGCAGGTTTTTTTTTTAAATATCTTCCTGAGTGAAGACACTTTAAAGCAAGACTATTTGCAGACTACCTAATTTCTGAAGCCATGGCCCAAAAGGCCTCCTTGCCCTGAGATGAGAGGTTTCCAGGGCAGTCATAGCTGTACTGGTGTAACTCTATTTTCTATGGAGACATGGCCTTGTTTACTTCTTTCCTCTTTATTTCTGTAGCTCAACATGCTGTTTGCAGATATTTGTGAATTTGTTTCTTATTTGTCAGATCAGCTTTTCTGTGGACATTTAATAACAGGAATTTTCCTACATTTTTAATTGTCTCTTATTCCAGAGCCAAGCAGAGTTTGAAGCAGATACTAATACCATCATTTCAGTCATCAGACATGACGTGTGGTCTAAATAGCTTGGATTAAACTCAGTGCCCAGCTTTGCCTGAAGCCCTCTGGCCATCTGTGGCTGAGATGCAGTCATCTGCCTTGGGTGCCTCAGTTTCCCAGCTATGGAGAAAGGTTAAGTTGTTACTCAAGGACTTTTCTCATCTTCCCACTTGGAGGGGTTTGCTGCAGGCTCCTCCTGTGTGCCAGCACAGGGGGTACCCAGCAGGAATGTGCAGGAGCAGTTGCCTCAGCAAGGACCCTGCTCCCCCTGCTCTGCAGCCCGTGCCAAGCACATTTTGTCACTCTCAATGTGGCTGAAGGATTGAGTGACTTCCATGGGCAGCAAAATATTAGAGAAGTAACCCAGAATATTTTTAATCTACCAGGGGAAATGTCCCTGTCTGCCTAACTCACCTGTCCCAGGGAGTTAAACTGGAGAGGAGTCACATATGAGGTGTTAATGAAACTGTCACTGAGTACTGAGGTGACAGTGGCTGCGATTTCAGGAGTCCCTCTAGCAAATGAGGTGGTGACTGAGCCCTTGGTGGCTGCAGAAAGGCAGTCAGAGATGCCTTGTGAAGGCTGGACAGACTTAAAGAATGAAATAGGGATTTATTAAAAGGATCCCCTCCATGGATGCACCTTGGGCAGCGCAAGAGCCCAGCCAGGGCTGCACCCAAGATGAACCAAAATGGCCCCAAAATGCACGGCCGGGCACGGGCTCTGTCCCTGGGATCAGTTCTGCTCCATATTGGAGTTTATTGTCGAATTACAGCTCCAGCCCATGAAGTCCCATCCTTGTTTTTCTCTCTCCAGCCCACGGTGTTTGTGCTCCTGGGCTGAGATTTGGGTCATTTGTCCTTGGTGCCCAGCTGGGGCAGGAATTGTTTTGTCTCCCTGCTCTGTGCACACAGCTCACCATGCCCTGATGTGAAGCCCAGACCCACACACTAAAGCAGCACAGAATCTGAAAATATAAAAGCTAAACCTGAGGCATCAGAGCAGTGCAGCCACCATGTCTGACCAAAGTAGCAGCAGTACAACTGGTAGTAACCATCTAAGAGCTCCAGCAGCTTGGAGTAAATTCCCAAATTCAGTGCTTGTACAAATGCAGGGGAAATGGGCATCTCCTTCCCCATAGCCCTGATGGGAAGCTACAAATGGGTGTAAACAGAAGCTACAAATGGGTGTAAACAGCCAAGGAATGAGTTAAAATGTGAGGAATATTGCACAGGCAGCAGTCACAGCACACACTGGTGCTGAAGCTGTGTTTTTCCCTTTAAAACAGAAATTATTGGAAATGAGGAGTGCTAAGAAAGGATTTAAAGGCGGTATCTGTGATTTCTTCGAAGCTTGGGGTAGGGTGGAAGGTGAAGGATGGTTTCTGAGCTGGACAGACTGGAACCAGCAGCTGAGGATGCTGCTGGGGTGATCCCCACTCCCCTTGCCTCCAGTGGCAGTCATGGTGAATGAAATGGGGATCACCCCAGAAGAGCTTCTGAGGTGGGGGACACCCACTGGGATTGCAGAGAGGAGGGACCAGGGAAATTAAGCAGCTAAGGAAAACATAATTTCATTAGCAGAAGGGTTTTTCATGCCAAGCAGATTCTGGATATAAGGTCTGGCTGAGCTGAAAGCCACAGAAAGGAGCTTTCCTGCCCTGGAGTTTTACACGAGTTGGTTGATGGCTGTAGGTAATGATCTGCTGGGAAAACACACCTTGCTTTCAACAAAAACACATTTTCAAAAGCCAAGGATGCAACACTGGACTAAAAGAGCTTCCAGGCTTCCTTTCCATAGACTCCCCACCCCTGGATTGTTGAAAAATCACTCTCCCAGTGATGCTGTCCTTGGGAGGGTTGAATAAACCAACAGTCCCCCTCTGCAGAGAGGCAGCAGCAGAGGGAGAGACATGAAATGTCCCATCTTCCCCAGAGTCCTGCTCCAACTGGCTTCCATAAGCACTGCTCCTCAGGAGGGAAAACAAATGAGGCTTTCAAAACTGTTTTACTTAATTCATTTCATTCTGGGCCAGAGCAAGGCAAATAGACAGTGGGAGGACTACACTGATAAAGTTTTTTTGGTTTTTTTTCAAAAGCTGAGAATACCAGAAGATAACACAACAGCAAATTAATGCATATTTTAAACCCTTGTAGCTAAACATTCCCTTTTGGGGCTGCGCCAGGTATCTCGTGGTGCCAGTGAAAATGGGATACAGATGTTCACTTGTTTGGATGGAGACACTGCAATAATTCATGCCTGCTACAAATGATCAGCTGCCTCATGCTCACAAAAAAAACCTCTGATCTTTTTGTCAGGAATAAGGAAATATATCCCCTGTACCTATCTTAAGGAAAATAAGGACTGTAAGAACTGTGAAATGTGTTTTTCAGTTTTCAAAATGTAATTTCTGTTGTAGCAGCACAGGCTGTGCTGGTAAAAGTGCAACCAGCCCGATTCCAGTCCAAGGATGTCCTCATCCGAGGGGAATGAGTGTCTGGGACAGGTATATGGACCATTAAAATACCTGATGTGAAATGTGTATTCACAGAGGAGCTTTGGGATGCTGTTCCTGACACCTTTTTCTTTGTTTCCTTTTCCACAACTTCAGCTTTAAATATTTGGGTCTTTTTGTAGGATGAATTTAGATGGTTTTAACACGTTTTACCTCTGACTTTGAACTGGCTTGTGGTGAAAGCAACCTCAGTAAGAGTGCTCAGGAATGTGGTGTGTCTGTTTTAATGGCCATGCTGGAAAAGGGAGCTGCATCCCCCAAAAGCACCCAGGGATGTGAGGAGAAAGAGCTGAGCCCATCAGGCTGCAGCACAGCAGCAGGGCTGACACTCACCTTCTGCTTTTCCATGTACAGCAGAGCCCTGCAAAGCTGGCAGCTGCCAGAAGGATTTGTTCCATCCCTGAATACCTGCACCGCTGCTTCCCCCCCGTGCTGCTGTCAGGAGAGGAACAAACAGGTTCACACCTGCTGCATAGCTGGCCGTGGAGGAATGCATGTGCAAATCTGGCAGGTAGGAATTGCTCCCTTCAAATCACTGCTTGAAATAGGAGCTCTCTGCTTTTCCTGCCTGCTGTTCTATTTTTCACTTTCTTCTTGCAGTGCCCATATTAAAATGAAGATTTTTATAACTTTTTATTTAATCTTTTTAATTCATTTTCATGGTGGGGCTGTAACCAAATCCAAACTGGCGCTTCTGGGAATCCAGCCCCAGTGGTGTATGAGGGTTTTAAAGGTGTGCACAGTTTTTTCTCTCACTCCCCCAATTTATTTTTTTCTTGGTAATTTTTGTGATGTGGATTTGGACCTGACACAACTGGCATCATTTGTGATGTAATGACTTTTTCTCCTGGTTTATTTGGGAGTTGTTTAACCTTTTGCTTACCTTTCTCAAGTTGTAGGTTGACTTCTAATTGAAAAATCCCATTTAGAATCAAAACCCACTGAAAATCTTTGGACTCAGTGCACTGAAATGCAATGCTTTATTTCCCTATTTTTTCAACTGTTTTTCTTGGCTTAAATGACTCACCAGATTTTTTTTTTTCCAGTTTAATGAAAAGTTTTGGCATTCTGAAAGGGCATTTTTTGCAGGAATAACTGTTAACTGATTGTGTTTTCCTGTTACTGTTTACTACATTGTGATTGTAGTTTTTCACATCAGTGCAGACCATGGACAACCCCAGCTGGGCATATATATGTGTGTCTGTATATATATATATATATATATATATATTCAGACTATTCAAAACTTTCCAAGGGAATTGTGGATCCCTGGATAGAAATTTCTCTCTCTAACAGCTGAATACCTTTCTCTCTCTAACAGCTGAATACCTTTTCTCATTCCTCTGTGGACTCCTCGAAGTCCCCAGCCCCCAGAAGTTCACAGAGCACAGCTAAAAACTGTTTTCAGGTTCATTCCCACTTGCTCACAGAATGTAGTAGCTCAGCCAAGACGTGCTGCCCCACTGGTGTTGCTTCACTGGAGCAAGTCACAGCCAGAAATAAAGGCAGGGGCTATTTTTTTCTTCTCTAAGTATGTTCAAAACATGAATTTCCATGAGTTTCCAACATAAGACCTATATCTGCATGGTAAGTAGAGTCACTTTCACTTGCAAATGAGGTTGGATCTGCTAAAAAATCTGCTAATTTGCAATAAAAATAGCATCCATCTTTGCTCTGCAAATATAGTCTCTTTGAAAACTGTCCCATTTTCAGAGCTGCAGCAGCTTGTAGGATGGGAGAAAGGGGAAAGAGGAAATACCTTGCATTTGAAGTCACTTTGTGTTTCTCCAGGACTATTTCACACACCTTTAGTCATTATGCTGCTGTTTTGTGTTGTCACATTAATTTTCACAGTAACAGACTGATAGAAACAGTGTGACTGCACTGCAGAAGCAAGGGAATCTGGATTGATTGGGAGGGAGAAGGATTTGTTCAGACATAAATATCTCCTGCCATATTGAGGGGAGTTAAAAAAAAAATGGCCAGCCAAGAAATTGCTTTTTTGTAGGAACGTTCTGTTTCTCTCTTTTTCCTATTTTTTCCCCCTTTTAATACATGCTTTAATGTGAGAGACCAAGGGGAAAGCAAGTGGCCATTTAATGAGTCTGAGGTGGTGGATCCAAGAGCTCTTTCAGAGGGTGAGGAATGGGAGACAAGGAGGGTGAAGGGCTGTGTGGAAGTTGGCATTAAATAAGGAGGCCTGGTCATGTAAGGTCTTGTTGGGGAAACTGCTGACTTTTTGCAGGTTAAATGCTTGAAGGAATTGCAGAGTCAGGCTCCTGGAAAATGAGGGCACACACCAAAAAATCAGCACCTCAGCACACGAGCAGGTGAGAAGATCAGGTGCAGAGAGGTAAGCCAGTGCAAAGCCTTTTATCCCAACCTTCCTGCAGCCCAGGAAGGATGCAGAGATTGCAGAGGGGAGCAGCATTGCTGTCCCTGCACAGCAGCACCTACCTGGCCACCAATTTATCCCCTGGGATGGGTTCCCTGTGCAGCTCTGCCCAGACTTTGAGAAAGCTGTTCCAGCACTCATATCTGCTGCCTTGGCAATGCTGCTTTTGCCCTGCCAGGGCCAGTGGGATGGCTTGCAGTGCAGGCTGGAAGCATTCCCTGGGCTCCCATGGCTTTTCCTTTAAGGGAGGAGCTGAGAGATGCCTCAGCTTTGGAGCTGAGTTCTCTGCTGGCACTTGTCACTCCTTGAGTATTCTGGGCTGGAGCTTGTGGTCTGGTGTAAGAAAATAAATCCGCCTCTGAGGAGGCTTGAAGAAAAGTCCCAGTATCTGATCAGAGGTTTTGCTGTTAAGGATGGGATCAGTTGCAGCTCTAGGAATGCCTTATTCCTCACACTTCTCCTGTGCTAAGGACAGCTGGGATGGGTCACACTGTCCCTTGTGCAGCATCTGAGCCCTGAATGAGGTTTCCACTTGATATGTCCAAGTTTCTACCAAAAGCCTTGGGTGGAAACTTGCTTGTGTATGGCTGGTTGGCAGCAGGCAAAACTCTTCAAGGAAGAACAGCTAATTGCATATTCATAATCGCACATACTTGAGAAAAGCCCTTAATTTCTGCTGTGGTGGATCTGGAAATCCACCCCTGTTCACGTTCAGCAACATCTACCCTCAGCCTCTGAAGAATGTGGATCAAGCAGAGCTTTTTGGCCCTTTTCCTCTGAGAAAGAACCACTAATTTCATCAGTTGGAGCACATTATTTTTTTAACAAAAGAGCATGATACAGCTCTGTACACCAGTTGGAAGCAATGTGATTTGTGTCATGAATACTAATATGCATTTGATGGTATCCTATAAATTCAACATGTTCAGAAGAGCGTTAACAAGAGTTGTAGGAACCATACTTAAATTCTTCCCCTACTTTTTTTGTCAATTAAAGGAAAAGGAAGCTAGTGAGAGTCTGCATTTGTATCCAAAACAAATATGGCTTGGGTCACAACAGGACTTCTGCACGCCGTGCTAGACCTGGGTCTACAGCACATGCATTGATTTTTGTCTTCATGAATCACCCTAAAGCTATAGGCAACAAAAGCTGAAGCTATGTAGATGTGATTTCTAGTTCATTTGTTGTTCATTAGAAAGATTTTGTCTCTCTCATTTGCAGCACCCCTGCTGCTGCGTGTTCATTAGGAGAATGGAACGTATTCCAAATATTTCCTAGCTCTGGCAGGGCAGATGGTGGAAAGTAATTTTCCAAACTCTTCTGGAAAAGGATGGGGTGGGGGGAGGGGGGGGAACACACCCAAATAACCCCAAGTCACCCCCTGCACGCCAGAAGAATTTGGTATTTCTGAGTGCAGACGTGCCGTACACTCTCTGTCTCTCTGGTTGTACAGTGCAGCATGTCGGAGTGGTGGGAAGTGTGTATGAATGGGAATGTATCACATTACATGTGGGATGTTAGCAAGGCTGGGATTTTTTTTCACAGGAAACTGCATTTGCAAAGAGCACACAGCAACACGCAGTACCCTAAAAGATGTGTGTGAAGGAGTGAGCAGGATTCATTTCCCTAAATCTTCTGGGCAACCCAATGCCTGAGGGAATCCCAGGGAGGGAGGACAGAGCCTGGGCCCCACTCCAGTTTCCCAGTCCAGCGCTGTGCAGAGGCGTGAGGCAAACTGGAAGCTCCTCAGACACCCCATCCCCAGTGCCTGGCCTGGCAGGAGGATGTCCCAGCGCTCAGACAATGGTGGAGGAAGCGGCTCTGGCTGCATTTCCCTCCTGCTCCCTGGGGAGCCGGGGCAGCACACACAGGGCAGGGCCACATTTAGCTCTTGGATCCACATGAAACACCCCTGAGCCGACTGCTCCCTTCCTCCCTCACGGGATGGAAGCGGCGCTCACGGGGGAACAGAGGGGCCGGGTCCGAGAGCAGCAGCAGGGCCGGGAGCACAATGAGGGGGAAACAAAGAGCGGGGCTGTGTTTGCTGCCTTCCCGGGGCCATTCACTTCTCCTCTTGGAGCCTGTTTCCTCTTTTCAGGAGCCTCTTGACCTGCAGCTCCCTCTCCTCAGCTCAGAGCCCAAAGCCCCGCAGCTGGATCCTAATGCCTCTTCAGATCAAACCCGGGGCACAGAGCCCGGGCTGTGTGTTTGCAGCCAGGCTTTAAGCTCCTTGGTGCTGGCACCGGGGGCTCCTGTTTGTTTTCCAACTCCTGGGGACAGCAATGGCGCTCTCAAAGTCAATACAAACAAACCAGCAGAGGCTTCAGGCAGTGCAGCAGAGCTTATCCAAGGGCTGCCATCCCTCGGCCTGGGCTGTGCTGATGGAAGGTGCCTCCAGCACTGACCTGGGCTACCAGATCAGGCCTGCAGGCCCCAAATCTCACACAAAGAAACCTGGCAGAACAGAGAACTTCCTCAGAAGAAGGGGGCCAGTGACCCATCCATGCCAAGCCACCCAGCTCGGGAGGGAGGTGCTCTAAAGCCCTGTCAGATTTTCAAAGCTCGTTGTCAGTGATGGATTTCCAAGCCCCCTCTTTCTCCAGGTGCTCTCACAGTGCAGTGAGTGGGTGCAGGTGGAGGTGTTGAGGCTCCCACTGGATTCATTCCATAGAATCACAGAATGGTTTATATTGGAAAAGCCCTCTAAGGTCACCAAGTCCAACCATTCCCCCAGTGCTGCCAAGGCCACCACTAAACCCTGTCCCCCAAACACCACATTCACACATCTTTTACAGGAGACCCCTCTGAGCCTGAAAAATCAGGAGCAGAGCTTCCTGTCCCACCAGCCGAGATTCAGGGGTTTGTGCACACCACATCCAACACCTGAATCTGACTTTTAAACTCCTCTCCATCAGCTACAGCTGGCAGCCTTCAGAGATGAGCAGGGGCTGTAATTGATTCGTCAGGGCTCCTGTTAATTGGGCTTTGCTCAATTGTTGTGATATATTTCGTTCCCGATTATTACACTCTGGAGCCAAGGTTCCTTTAGGTAATTTACACTGTTGCCTACGTATGTGTAAAAAATTTATTGCACTCATGTTTTTAATTAAAATGCATGCGATAATACTAAAAGCAGAGAGGGAGAGGGAGGGAGGAGAACGCAGATTAAGTTTTTAATTGTTTTAATAGTGAGATTTGTTTCAGAGAGAACAGGGCATATTGGTTTCCTTGGAAACATTGGCGATGTATTAGCTGTATAAAATCTAGCATAAAATATTTGAGAAAGTGAAGCCTTTAGGTTTTAACTGATGTTATAACTCTTTTCATTTGGAAAATCAGATTCACACATGCTCCCTGGAGCCCTAAAATGGTGTCTTTTTTGTGTTTTCTCTTAAAACTTAGAATATGTAATTTCATAGATTATCAGAATCATTAGAAATCCAAAACTGCAATAACAACAAGGAAAAAACTCCCTTCAACAATTCAATATCCCTGATTCATACAATTTAATTAGATGTGCCTGTAACTTCTCTTTGTGCCAAACAGTACCAGGCTCAGGCAAGACTCCACGTGATTTGAGAAAAAAGTGCAAAAAATTTGGCTTTTTAAAATGTTCCAGTAAAGCTAGAGATTATTGGTAATGGAGAGGGGGTAATGTTTTATATACATCCTGTGTTCAGTTGTTTTATTGTACATCACCTGGATGCACAATATAAACTGCACAGACAGCTTCAAGCTCAGGGAATCACTGAGGCTGATGATGATGATGATCTGCCCTCACACAAAGTCTTCAAGGCCTCTATTTTTCCTGGCTTGTATTTTAGGAACAAGAGGACCCCCAGAGATTCTCATCCCCAGAAATGTCAGCATGTCAGGTTTGGGGTTGCAACACTCCAAGGCAGTACAGGAGGTCAAATGTACATTTTAAGGGTCTTCTCATTTGAAATTAAAGCACTTTCTCTTTATTCTCTTTGAAAAGCAGCTCTCAAATTATCAGTTTTGTCTCTTTGTGAGAGGCTTCAGCTCTCTGCAGCCGACTGGGACTGGAACAACCACTTTTAATATCTGTGATTCACCTCTGAGCCCAAACTGTGATGATACAGAGCATCTGGGGATCAAATACTGCAGAAACGCTCTCTTTGGAACAAAAAGGGGGAAAATAGACTGCAGATAAAGTACCAGATGTAGGATTTTGGACCATCGGAGAAGAGAATGGATGGCTTGGTTTTAGCATGTAAGACTAATCACTCAGTTGAAATCATTTCAGCAGCTGAGTAAATAGACTTACGGAAAAGACATTTATGGGAGCATTTGTGTTCCAGGATCCTCCCTCTTTCCTAGCCCTGCCGTTTGTTTGCTTTTCTGTCTCGCTGCTGCGGAAGGCTCCGCTCTCGCAGGTTTGGTGTGATGGTGTCAGCTGTGACCGGTGTGAGCAGAGGGGCTGGGGCTGCGCGCCCTGCCGGGGACAGGGCCCGACGGGACAGGGCCCGATGGGACAGGGACCCCGATGGGACAGGGACCGACGGGACAGGGCCCGATGGGACAGGGACCCCGATGGGACAGGGACCCCGATGGGACAGGGCCCGACGGGACAGGGCCCGATGGGACAGGGACCCCGATGGGACAGGGCCCGACGGGACAGGGACTGATGGGACAGGGCCCGATGGGACAGGGACCCCGATGGGACAGGGACCCCGATGGGACAGGGCCCGACGGGACAGGGACTGATGGGACAGGGACCCCGATGGGACAGGGACCCCGATGGGACAGGGACCGACGGGACAGGGACCCCGATGGGACAGGGACCCCGATGGGACAGGGCCCGATGGGACAGGGACTGATGGGACAGGGCCCGATGGGACAGGGACCCCGATGGGACAGGGCCCGATGGGACAGGGACTGATGGGACAGGGCCCGATGGGACAGGGACCGATGGGAGAGGCCCCGACGGGGCAGGGCCCGATGGGACAGAGCCGATGGGACAGGGCCAGCCCGGCTCGGGGCCATCGCACCCAGCTCCGGTCACCGCCAGCAGCGCTCCCGGCTCGGGCAGCCCCGGCTGTGCCACCGGAGGGTGCGAAATGAGCGGAGCCTGAAGGAAAGCGGAGCTTAAGGGCACGGAGCAGGCAGGCTCGGCCTGCACAGGGAATGGGGGACTTCATGGTCCAGCCCTGTCTGTCTGTCCGTCTGTCCTGCCCGGCGGATGCAAGCAAACCCTGCCTGTCCGTCTGTCCTGCCAGGACTGAGCCCTGCCTGTCTGTCCAGCCCGGCCGGTGCAGGCAGAGCCCCGGCTGTCTGTCCGTCCGTCCGGCTGGGCACGGCGCCTGTGCCCAGCTCGGGGCAGGGCACGGTCACCGCTCGACGCCCCGCAGAGGCGATGCCATCTGTCCCTGCCTGCTGCGCGTACGGGCGGCTGAGCCGGTTCATGACCGGGGCAGGAAGCGCTGGCAGCGCCGCGGGTGCCGCGGCACACCCAGGGCGCGCACAGCGGCAGCGCCGGGGGTCGGGCCGGCCCCGCCCGGCCGCCGTGGCTCGGGCGGCGCGGGGCCCGCGCTGTCCCTTTAAGGCGGCGGCGCGGGAAGCGCGCGCTGCGCCTTTGTCGCGGCCCCGGGTCACGGCGCGGTCACGGCCCCGCCCCACGTGGCGCCGCCGCCCGCATGGCCGCGCGCCACGCCCCCTGCGCTGATTGGCCGCCTCGCGCCCCGCGGCCGCCGCCGTCACTTCTGATTGGCTGAGCTCGCGCGGCCTTTGCCGGCGGGGGCGGGGCAGCGCCTGCCCGTGACACCGGGGCCATCTGGGGCTGCCCCGCGACCTCCGCGCCATTTAAAGGGGCCGCGTCCCGCCCCGCCGGGCCAGGCGAGTTCGGTTCTGCGGGCACGGTCCCGCTGGGTTTCCATGCGAGATCGAGGGCGCATTCCTGGGGATACCCTTATGGTACCCCGTGAGTGATGGTGATGGCGGGAGGAGGGCTTGGGGCCGCCCTGTGCTGCCGCTGAATGGCGACTCAAGGCAGGGGCATCTTCAGAGCCTCCTCCTCCTCCTCTTCCTCCCGCAGAGTTCCCGTGGCAGGCGCGGAGCGGCTCCCGGGACGGCTCCGGAGCGGGGCAGCGAGCGGGGCCTGCCCGGGGCGGCAGCTCCAGCCCAGCCCGGTGTGTCCAGGCTGGAACGCGCAGAGCAGAGCCTGGCTCTGAGCTCGCCTTTAACGCGAGAAACGAAAGCAGCAAATG
The DNA here is from genome assembly GCF_027579445.1 of Ammospiza nelsoni. Taxonomy (NCBI): domain Eukaryota; kingdom Metazoa; phylum Chordata; class Aves; order Passeriformes; family Passerellidae; genus Ammospiza; species Ammospiza nelsoni. The sequence continues at coordinate 2,981,123 of NC_080644.1, read as the reverse complement.
TGTTGTGACAAACACGAGCTGTGCGTGTGCAGTATTTGTGCACGGAGAGCACGGGGTGGGTGTGCATGGGCATCAGACAGTTCCAGCCGAGAGCTCTCGCAGCTGTTCCGTTCCAGAGCTGCCTGCAGCATCGCTCGGATCATCCCGAAGTCTTCACCTGGCTGTGGCAGAGCTCAGGGTCACCTCTGTGTGCTTTCCAGAGCGCCATTCCCCTCTCCCATATGCCTGTTGTTCCCTTAAGAAGTCAGGGATGGTTTTATGTGTGTGCAGTTAGAACTCTTCCCTAGGTGCTGTTTTATTTTACCTGTGCCATCCTGGTTTCTCCAGCACAAGGAAATGAAGTGTGCTCAGGCAGGGAGCTGTGAATTCAGAGCGTGATGTATTTCCTACCACTGCATCAGTAAAATGTAAAGGTAGGGTGGAGTATTCCCAGTGATGTCAGCTGGAGTTATATCAGGCCCCAAATAAGACAGAATGGGTTGGAAGTACATTCTGGTAATTTCAGAGGAAAAGTTTCATTACAAACAAATACTCAGTGACTTTGTATCCCTCCTGGTTGGGAACAAAACCTCTTCAGTGGGACCCTTAACTAAAGCTGCTGAGCATCCACATCCCCATGGCATTGTTCTCTATGGCAGCAGAGATCCTGTTCTAATTGCTGGGGAGAAAACCTGACTTTCTGGTACCAAGCAGTTAGAAAAATAAACTTAAATTGAGAGGTTAGTCACCAGAAAGTGGAAACCATGTCTGGAATTGTTAGAAATAAGGCTTGCTTGAAAATAAATATAGAATTATTCACCATGGTAACTATTGCCCTATTGCGTTAGTGCGTATCGATTTAACATTAATCCAAAGACTAATGCTGTGAAATATTTGGACTCTTTATTGGACAACTGTTTAGTTAACAAAGCTTTGGGGAGTTGTGGAGCTTTTTTTTGTTTTATTTTTCCTTAGGTTGTCTTGAACACCATTTGACTCTTAAGGTTACTTATTTCTCAGATGGATCTTGCTTTTCCATTACATTTTATGAATTTATCCATAGCCCTGTGCTGTAATGATCTAAGTGATGCTGAAGTGTGGCAGTGAGGAATAAAAGGAGAGATTTAAATGTGACTGCACAGGCAAATGCCTGACTTCTAGTCTGGTGCTGGGTGAAATTACGTTACAATCCCCAACTAGCCATGGCAGACTGATGTGCCCGTGTCCTTCAGCCTGTCCAAGGATCCCCGATGATCCCAGAGCTCCTGTGGGTCCCTTTCCATGGCTGCAGAGCCCGAGGCCCAGGGAGCAGCCTTGGATTTGGCAAACCCAGGAAGCGAAGGGAGATCTCGCAGTTCCAGACTCATCCTGGAGCTGTCTGAGGTGTGTCTCCAGGGAAAACATAAAAAGAAGTGGAAAAAAGCTGATCAGTGACAGAGCACAGGAGCCAAAATCAACAATAAAATGTTCTGGAAATGTCCCACAGATGAGCAGCATCCACTGCTGGGACAGAAGCTCTGACAAATGCATTGGGCTGGAGGCTGGATGGTGTCATTACAAAGAACAGGGTGAAGCATTTAAGTTAGATGATGTACTTTTAATTTTTACAAGCCCATCTGGGATCACTTTAATTATTTGTTCTTAAATCATGGTGGAAAAATGCTGATTATTCTTAAAGCCACATGAGTCGTTCAGATGAAATGGGGAAGGTGGTAAACAGGATTTTTAAACCAGCATCGACTTGCAAACAGTTATTTTTTCTTTATTTTTAAAGAAGGTCGGGAAGATGTGTGAACTTGCAGCAGCCTGCACCTGAAACAGGAGCCTTTATCCACCAGAGCTTTGTGAGCTTGTAAAAACTCCCCCTAGAACAAGCTGATTCATGGGGCGAGGGCCTCTGCCACAGCTCCAGGGTAGCCTGGGCACGGGGTGCTGGCAGTGCCATGGCTCAGGGCACCCATCTCCTGTCCCTGTGCCCGGGGTGATGCCTTCGGGATGGCAAAGCCTTTTGGAAGGCAAGGCCGTGCAGACAAGGACCCTTCACTCAAGGAACTGACCTGCCTCAGAAGAATAATCCATTGCTTGGAGCTGCATTCACTCTCTTGAGATTGTTTAAGGGTCTCCTGACTGTGTTAACATCCAAGAATTCTGAATCAAACGTGAACCGTGGCCACATCCACAAGGCTGAAGAGCTCATGGGCTTGGCAGTGGTGGCAGGGCTGGAGCTGCCAGCTGGGACCTCACATGACACAGGGACACGTGCGGTCCTCACCTTGACTTGTTTATGGCACTGCTGTGTTTTCAGTGCAAAGGATGTTAGTGGCAAGCTGGTAGGCTCAGATAAGCTGCCAGCCACCTTTCCTGGCCAGTCAAGGAAGGTCCTTGGGAAAGGTGTTGCTAATGTTCAACCACCAAGTGTTTTAAATACAATATAAAGATAGATTTCCAGATAATAAAAGTAGGTTGAGTGATAAAGCATATCTGAACTGGAATTTGTCTTCAGAATTTTGACCATGTGTGTGCCTGGCTTTTACTTGATGTCCTTTCTGGGGCTGGTGGGCCAAGTGTCTTTGTAACAGGGGTAATGTTTCTTCCTTCACATTTTCACGAAGCATTTCTAAAAATCTGACTGCCACAAAATAAATTAAGCCCAAGAAATAACCTGAAGGAATCAGGATTACCCCTCCTGCATTACTGATGAGGAAACTGAGGCAGGAAACAAAATATAAAATAGAATTGGAAATGCTTTATCTCCAGCTCTAGCACAGATTTTTTTCACATAATTGTCTCTAATCTCCCAGCACACCAATTCCCACCTCTGGTGCCACCCCAGCACCTCCTCTGCCTTTGGGAACGGCACTTGTTGGATAATTCACGTGTGCTCAGTACTGGGGAGCACAAACTTCTCACAGCCCGTTTCTATCCGAGCCACACGATCCCTTTCCCTGTTTCCTTTGGGTCAGTAATTGTTGGGAGTTACCATCTGTCGAGTGGCAAAGAGTAAAATATTAAACAACCTGGCAATTCCTTGTTCCTGCTCTCCAGGCATTTTCACAGGACTGGATGGGCTGCAGGAGTAAAGCACGGGCGGGTATTTATTTAACATTAGTTTGTAGCAGTCATGTAGAAATAAATTCCTTTTCTGGGCAGGGAAATAAAGGTTAAACCTTACCAAAGAGTGCCACCAAATCTGATCCGAATTTTGAGACCGTCCATCTTCTGTGATTGCTTCAGCTTTGTAGGAATAGGATTTCTGCTCGTTGTTTGCCTGTCCCCACCTCGGTGCATCTTCCCAACAGCATCTCTGGGGAATGCAGGCCCAGCTGGGGATGCCTCAGATACTCCCAAATCCTAAATCAGAGCTATCAACAGTTGCAGGGAAATGTGCTTTCTTAGAAGATAACTGAAGCTGCCTTTATCTCCCAGTAACAGGATTCACCGAGATTTATAGCAGCTACTTCGCACCACTGTAGTTAAGCTTGTTTCAGCATTTTCATTATAAACCTTTGTTTTCACAGGTTTATTTCCCAGAAAAAATATAAAAATCTGTCTCGACTAAAGCTTGGCACAATGAGCCCTTAGGGAAGAGATGATGTTTTTTTTTCCTTTTACCTGTCTTGCAGTGAATGGGGTCACTCCATTTTACAGCGTGTGGTTTGAAACAAAAGTGAGAATGTGTCAGGAACAGTTCCTGAGCTCTGAGCAGCACCACTGGCACCACCATGGGAGCTAATGAGAATTTTCACTGAGCTCAGCCATGGTCAGACTGGGTTATCCCCTGCATCTCCTTCCCAATCTTTCCCATTTTTCTGTCTGAAATGCTGCGCTGGGGACTGGCTGTGTGAAGTGAGCCTGGAGCCCTGTGGCTCAGTGCTGTGGGGCTGGGCCTGAAGGGGGATGTTGTAGGGTGAGCTTGAATTTTGGGTGCTTTTCCAGCAGGATACCCAAACCCAGGTGCTTTTGGAGCTGATTTGCAAAAGGTCCTGCAAAAGGATCATCTCTGCCAGGTCCTGCTGGAGGTGGCAGCTGAGGGTGCCACTGGACCCACCTGGGTGGGCTCAGTGCAGGTGATACTTTAAAGATGCACTGAGGGTGGGTGGGTGCAGTAACGAGTGGAGCATCTCTGATGAGGAAAGGCTGAGAGAGCAGGGCCTGCTCGCACTCAAGGGATGACTGAGAGGAGACCTCATCAATACATATAAATATCTAAAGGAAGGGTGCCAAGAACATGGACCAGGCTCTGTTCCGCGGTGCTGAGCAGTAGGACAAGAGGCTACAAACCAGATGGCCAGGAATTTCCATCAGAACACGAGGAAGAACTTTGTTTCTGTGCAGGTGAACGAACACTGAACAGATTGCCCGGAGAGGGTGTGGAGTCTCCCTCGCTGGAGATATTCCAGAAGCTTGGACACAATCCTGTGCTCCGGGATGTCCCTGCCTGAGCCGGGGGTTGGGACACCGGCTGACCCACGGCGGTCCCTTCCAGCCTGGCCCGCCCTGCGGTTCCGGGGGTCCCACCCGGGCACTGCCCCCGGCCCCGCTCCCGGCGGCGGCGCGGGGAAGGGAAGGGAAGGGAAGGGAAGGGCAGTCCCCGTCTGGCGCTGACGTCACGGTCCCGCCCGCGGCGGCGGCGGCGCGGCCGCGTCCCCGTGGCCGTGAATGAGCGCGGGGGGCGGGAGCGGAGCGGGAGCGGGCGGGCCGCGCTCCCACCGCGCTGCGCCCCACAAAAGTGCGGGGCTGCCGCGGCCGGGCCCAGCGCTGCCGCTTCCCGGGCCGGAGGGGCGCGGAGCAGCCGCGGGGCCGAGCGGAGCCGCTGCCGGGGGCGCTGCGCCGCGCTGGGTTTTTTATTTCCAATTTCTGATCGCAGCTGCATTTCCCTCCCTCCGCCCCCCCGCGCCGAGGAGGAGCCCCGGCTTTATGTGGTGCTGCCCGGGGAGCGCTCGGCGGCCGGGAAGTTCTTTGTGTCGCCGTCGCCTTCCTTTTTTTTTTTTTTTTTTTCTTTTTTTTTTTTTTTTTTTTTTTTTTTTTTGTGTGTGTGTTTAAATGTATAACTTCATGGGGCTGAACAGCACGGCCGTAGCTATTCAGCCCAATGTGTCCTGCACATGCAACTGCAAAAGGTCTTTGTTCCAGAGCATGGAGATCAGTAAGTACCAGTCCTGCTGCTCCCGGGGAGGGTGCGGGAGGTGCCCGGCTGCGGGAGTGCCCGGCGGCCCCGCCGCGGGCGGGGAACTTCCCGCGGGGGCTCCCGGGACCCTTGGCTGCGATGCGCCTTCCCGGAGTGCTTTTCCTCCCCCGCCGTGCCAGCCCCGCTCTCTCTCTCTCTCTCTCTCTCATCTGTTGCCGCTGGGATGTCGGTGCGGGTGTGACACGGCGCGGCCGGGCTGCCGGAGCTGCCCGGGATCGGCCGCTCCCCGCCGGCTCCGGCTGAGATCCCCGCTCCTCCCCATCGCGGCTCCATCACCGCCGCCTCTCGCCCTTTCCCGGTGCCCCTGCCCTGCGCCTTGCCCGCCCGCGGGGGTGATGCTGGGGCGCTGCCCAGCCTCCCCCGGCGGTCTGCGCTGCCCCCGTGTAAATCCCGCTCGCCTCGGTACCGGGGGCACCGCGGGCCGGGCAGCCGAGCAGGGTTTGTATTTGGGAACCTGTTCCCCCCGTCTCCAGCCCCTCGGGGCTTTTTGCTCCGAAGGGCGATTTGGGTTTTTTCATTAATATTTTTCAACCCTCGCAGAGTAGCAGTGAGGGCAGTGCCTGACCTAAATATTCACCACTTCTCTGTGTGCTCTTTCCCTCTTGGAAATGAAGTACACGAAGGTGGGAGAGCAGGAATATTACTGCTGAGGGGAGAGGAATGAGTTGGGCTCTTTGGCAGTTATAAGCAAATGGTATTTTCTGTAAAGGGAAGGTTTTCAAGGCATCCCAGAGCGGGAGGGTTGTCAGGATTGTACCCTGCTAAGCACCTGGTTCAGTGCCTTGAAATCCAAACCCTGCACAGCCTAATGCAAAATGGCCCAAAAGGAAAACTTGGGAAAGAGTCTGGATTTTGCATATATGCCTGGCACTGCGACGGGGCAGGCTGGCGCTCGGTGCGTGCAGGGAGAGCCAGCTGAGCCGTGCCTGTTTCTGCTAGCACAGGATCTGCCCCGTTACCTCCAGCGGGGCTGCAGAGCATCTGTCCCTTGCTATTTTGGATGGCTTTTGTCCAGCGTCGTCTGCCTTCTCCTTCCCCAGCTTCATCCTTGTTTAATTCAGGTGTCTGAGTCCCGGAGAAGGTCTGCAGGCATTTGTATACCGGGTACTAAAATGTGTTCATTCTGAATTTTAGCATAAACCATACCCTTTGTACTGTATGCACTTTTAATCTTGATTTAATCTCATTCGTGTTCAGACAAAACTAAGCTGGATTTGCCTGATTTTATTAACACTACCGGTACTGAATAGACCATTATTCTTCCCTGACTTTAACAGGCCGGGCTAGATGTGCATACCAATAGCAGTGTATAAATAATGAAGATACAGTTCTTTTTTGTGCCAGCCAGTTGCTGAACATAAACTGTGTCCCACAGAATCCCAAGGATGAGACTTTGTGTCTGAACAAGGCTCATGGTTGTGATAGAAGTTGTGAATTAAAATGTGTAATGTCTTTTGAAGAAAAAGCTTCTATTCCAGTCTAACTCTTGGCATGAGGTTTTGTTGGAACAACTCAGGCTTTTAATTTCACTCTTTGACTTTTTAGAAATGGCAAAGTTTCTAATTTTTCCCCCCATTTTGTCAGCATGTGAAAGGCTTGGTAAGAGGCAGGTGCTGCTTATGGATGGGAGGTGTGAGAGACAGGGAAGAGTGAATGACACCGGGGGAGACCTCGGATTGGGATGGGTGTTATTATAAATTATAAGTGGGATCCTCATGCCTGATGCTCCTGAGGTCCTTCCCTGCCTTGTCCCATGTCCTCTCTCAGCTCTGGGGTCCTGACACTCAAGTACTGAGTTCCCGTGAGCTCCCTTATTGCTGCCCTTCCTTATTTCATGTTGGGGTAGGTTTCTTATCTCCAATGTTATTATTTATTTCCTGCTGATGGCGGGCAGCATTGCTCACCTCTGTGCTACAGGAGAGCTCTGCTGGTGTTACCTGATCGCCTCCTGCACCTGGCTCCAGTGGAAAGGGCAGAGCTGAGCCTCCCTGAGATAAATTCATTCTACAGCGTTTTTCCTCCTCCAGTCGCTTGATTTTCGTGCATCTTTCTGACACGACTTTCAGGGAACCTCAGAGCAGCTACCACCAGATGCTCCTTAATTTTCCAGCCAAAATTTTCAGTTACCAGGCAGGAACGCTTCGGGAAAGTGGCACGGGGAGGAGGAACACGCAAACTCCTCTGATTTACAACCCTCTAAATAGGTTAACTGTCCAAGCGATGCCCAGACCCCTTTTCCTCGCAGGATTCATTCCGTATGGCGGCTGCGGCGCTGCGGTGGAGGCGGCAGCTGCTTTCTGTGTGTGGCGCTCCCAGATTAGGATTAGAGCAGGGTTTTTTGGGGGCGGGGGCGCGAGTCTCGCCCGCCGCCGGGCTGCAGTGCCGGTGTGCCGGGCGGTGCTGAGCCGCCAGACGGCTGCAGCAGCGGGCTCCACTCGCCTCGGCTGCCTCAGCGGGTCAGGGGTGAGCGGCGTGCCGGAGCAGGCTGTGAATAACCAATTATTGGGGCAGGCTCCGTGCCTGCCTCCCCACCGGTGCTGGTACCGCCGGGGCAGCCCTGCCCGAGCTGCCGGGGCGGCTCTCGGCACAGCCCGTGCAGACACTTTGATGGTGCAGGATGTTATCCGAGGCGTTTGGGATTTTTGGGAGGTGTCCTTGCATCTGCCAGCATCGATGCCGATCCCCCAGCTGCAGCGCCCGTGAGAGCAGGTTCCTGGCCAAGCCAACACTTCTAGGTTTTCACATTCTTCGGTTGAATAACAAACCAAATGCATATGGCTCAACCAGGGATCACATCTTCTTTCCGCTTTCACACCGCTTTTCTGACAAATGCATTTCTTTCCTGACACTCTGTCATCGGCAGTTATGGCTTGTTCCAGGGCACAGTGGATATGAGCCACGTGCTTCTTCATTCCCCCCCAAAGTTTTCCTCGTGGAGGGAAGCCAGAGCTGCTCCCAGCATTTCAGCAAGCCCAAAAGTGCTTGCACAGAGCATGTTCAGTTTGTGGCATCTGGGTTTGACCTCAGCCAAACCGGGGAGTTCCCTATGTCTGGCTCTGGTTGTGTGTCTGTGGTGAGTGCTGCTTTTTGCTGAGATCAGCATCCCAAGGTGTGATCCTGGAGGAGCAGAGCATGGCTGGCTTTATTTGTGGTGGCCCAGGAGCTGTGTGTGTGCCCTTGGCCATGCCGGGGCACCCAGGCTCTCTGCAGTCCCACCTTTCATAGCGCAGGAAAGGCCTGATTCCCTGAGCCTGGAGAGCACAGGGGTCTTTATTGAAATTGCAGTTTATTTGTGCCCTCAGGTAGTGATTTTGGTCTTAGTATTTTATAATTGATGTCGAATGGGAGAATGGAAAGACACAGAGGGGGAAATGCATGGGAAATAGTCAAACTTTGTTTTTTTCCTGTGAGTGAGCACCTGGATTGTGCTCTGCTGCACAGCGGGACCAGCACATGCCCCAGAGGTGATCCTGTATAATTGGAGCTGATCATTTATAGTGCCAAGTGGAGGCAAGACGTGGTTCATTCTTCTTTTCAGTCAGCGTCAGGGTGTTTGCTGCAGCAAGTCCTGTTAGTTTCTGATGTGGAGGCATCCTCCACCCCCTGTATGTTTGCCTCCCTAGTGTGTTTTCAGATCCTGGCTGTGAGAACACCAGAACCAAAGGGTGTGTGGGGAACAGCAACCATATTCTTTTCCTTAAAGCTAGGAATTCCCAAGGTAGGATCTGGGATTGTCTCTAAATTTTTGGGATATTGAATTAGCTGCTAGCACTGCTTCCTTTGTGAATGCAGAGAAGAGCACCAACAAACACATGTCCTTACTTTTATTTGCTGTTGCTCATCGAAAAAAGAATAATTTTATATTTCCCAGTTGAAAGTTGGTGGTTTGATAAATCCAGTTCTAGAATGAATTTATAAACGTAAATTATAAGTGGAGAGACATGAGGAGACCTTTCCAAGGGAAGTACCAAACTACATGGTGTCACTAATAAAGGGTAATTACAATCCAGCTCCTTTCCTGAGTAACTCAGTGTACAGTCATGTCTGTCGATGTTGTTTCATTCAGGTAGCAGCAGCTGTCAGAATTTGCTAAGCCTAATTAGTGAAAAAAAAAAGTTAATTTATTTGCAGTGGTGTCTCATGTGAAGACTTCCAACCAGTTTGCTTCCTGGAGGGAGATCCTGTCCTGGTGTGTGGTTTGCCTTATCAGATCCCTCCAGTTCTGTGACACACGGTGTGTCTGCTCCTGGCGGGTTCCATCGAAGGGACAGAGCCGGGCTGCAGAGCTGCTGGGGACGAGGTACAAGGGCCACTTCCCTGCAATGAATGGAGCTTGGCTCACGCCATGAGCACACTCACAGACGGCCATAAAGCACAGGAATCATTGGTGTCCCTGGGATGTTTTCAGGCAGTGTTCTTCCTGTCTGTGTGGCTGGATTGCTGGGTGGATATTTGATAACTATTTTGGGTGGCAGGAGGTAGGTCACTCGGGCAGCTCCCAGGCGAGGAAATGCATCCCAGACCTGCTCTGTCTGCGAGCCTGAACAGGGAGGAGCTGTGTGGCAGCAGGATCTGACCCCTCACTTCCATCTTCCAGAGCTGGTCAGTGGCTGCTGCATTGCTGCTTCCTGCTGCAGGGAATGCAGTGGTGGTCTGGGAGCTCCTCCAGGAGCCATGGGTGAGTGAGGAGTGAAGGGGATCCTGGTGCTGAGCATGGGAGCAGCTCCCTGAGTGCCAGCACCTGGAACCTGGACACTGTGCTGGGAGCTGGAGAGACCCTGCACACACAGACAGACCCCTCTGGGAGCTGGAGAGACCCCGCACACACAGACAGACCCCTCTGGGAGCTGGAGAGACCCCACACACACACAGACCCCTTCTCAGAGCTGGAGAGACCCTGCACACACAGACAGACCCCTTCTCAGAGGTGGAGAGACCCTGCACTCACACAGGCAGACCTCTCTGGGAGCTGCAGAGACCCTGCACACAGGCACCACCAAGGGCTGACAAGTTTTCAGCACTTGAAGAGGTCTCAGGGTACTCTCTGTCTGTGTGCATGCAGGCATAAACACGTCCATGAAACTTAATTTAGTAATACAGGAAAGTGGCTCCAGTGAACTGGTTAATGAAGAAGGTGGTAACCAGAGAAAGGAGTTGTGGGGTTTGGTCTTTTTTGATTTTTTTGTTGTTGTTGTTTGTTTTTTTTAAGCAGATAAATTTTGGCTGTAAGAATTTATCGTTCAAATCAGAGGATTTGGGGAGCTATTGAGAGTAAAGAGAGCTTTGATGATTTGGCAAGGAATACAGCTTCTAAGGCAGCACTTTGATCTGCATTTTAAATGCTTCTTTGTAATGACAGTTTCACAATTTCTTTTCTCATTTTGAGTCAGTTTTGCAGAGGTATGTTTTGAGAGAAAATAGTAACAGCACACATTATTCTTGTTGGCTTTGGAGCCAGCTAGAACTTGTAGTTCATCCCAGATCTTTTGGCTACCGTGGTAAATTTATGATTGCACCAAAAAGGAAATTAGTAAAGATGTTAAATATTATCAAAGCTTTGTGAATCTTTTGAAATCTCTCCGGTGTGAAAACTAAACTTGCATTAGCATTTCTGCTGTGGTGTGTTGAACAGTGTTTATCCAAGCATCCACCTAATGCTGCAGGTTCCTGATTTAGCTTTTTCTTTCCTTCTGAAGGACACGCTACTGTTTAGCACATGCATCCTTTCAGTCTTGCATTGCAGCTGAAATCTTGGCTCTAAGGACTCGAGCTTTCTGAAGACAACCCTGCTGGGAACCTTTTTCCTTCCCTTCTATCTACAGCACCTCCTCAGATAAACTCTTGTTGGAGGGAGAAGGTTGTTGGTGCCTACATATTCTTATACAAGAGAGCTTGTGTTGCATTAATTTATGTAGTATGGAGAGGGGTAGGAATTGGGAATGTTTATAAGGTTTTAATACAAATTTTCCGTAGCATCTTGAATGCAGTTTGGGGAGAGGTTTATACCTCTCATTGGAAATCAGCAGCCTCAAGCATGAGGACAAATAAGCAGGTTTTCCCAAACTGGTTTAGAGCTCTGTGGCAGCTCTTCCTGTGCTGGTTTTGGCCTCTCCTGGCTCTGATGAGCTGTACCAGGCTGGCAGCTCTGTGCTTGTGGGGCAGGTGTGTAAAACAGGGCACAGATTTCATTTGCAAGGTAAATGTGCCCAGGAAGTTGGGTCTTCAGTAGATGCAAAGGGGACTGGTAGGCCTTAGACAAATAGAGCTGTGTGTACATTTGGCTGGCATCCCTCCCAGGCTGTCAGTGCTGTGCTCAGTGGGGCGTTATCCCTGGTTTGGATCTCTCTGGTGCGGGGTGCTGCTTTGGAGCGTGTCGCCCTGAGACGCGTCAGTCACCATCCCACTCAGAGATGCGCAACCAGGGCACTGTCTGTGTTCAGGCTCAGGCTGGCATCCACTCCACCTTCACTTTTAGAGTTTTTTTTTAACTAAATGCTGCTTTTTCACTCTGTACAGGGAGGCAGCAGAGCTAGAGGCTGTAACCCATCAGTGTCCCCTTTTCTCCAGGTACTCAGATTTCCCCTTTCTGCCTGGTGCAGGAGTAGCTAATGCTCCATTTAGGAGGGTGTGTTTTTCACTGTGTGTGGTGTGTGTTAGCGTGTCTCAGACTGTGGTGTTACGTAAAGACACCTTGCACATCTTTGGAAACTTGCCTCACAAGTTGTCAGTGTTGGTGGATGTCCACAGTGCTTTCAAGTGGTTCACACATTTGTGCTTGGTGTGCTCAGTCTCGCACATCTCTTTAATAAAATGCCTCAGACTGGGTAATTTTTCACTTGAAGGATGCATTCAAAATTGTGCAGTTCACAAGGAAAGTGCTTTTGCACATGGCAGTTCTCTGGACCATTCCTGAGATGCTGCTGGAGCCTGCAGAGCCCAGGGATTGTGCCTGTGATGGTTTGTGCTCTTCAGCAGGTGCAACAGGATTTCCCACATTTGCAAACGTGGCCCAAGCAGCCCAGCAAAGCAGAATTTAGCCTTGGCGGATGAAAACTGATTAACCCCCAGGCTTGGAGCGTACCAAGGATGAAAAAAGTTACTGGCACAAAAATCAAGGCTACTTTTCAAAGAATATGTGCAAGACATGGCTTGGGGATTTTTTTCCATCTCTTCATTCTGTCCAAGATGTAAAGTAGCTGGTTTGTTACTCTAACCCCCTACAAATGATTGTCAGTAATAATTCTGTAAAACTGTGAATCAACTCTGCATGACTTTGTGCAAATAGACTGAGTAATTTCTTTGTTCTTTTCTTCTTACTTTGTAATTGGAGTCTGTAAAAGCCCAAAGGTTTGGTCTTGTGGAAAGCATGATTCATTTATTGGTGTCTGTGCCGACTAGTTATCTTTCAGTAATTCCAGAGTGCTGCTACAAGCCAAGAGTGATTCATACATGGCTAAGTGCACAAACAAATGGGGTCATGGCCATCTGCAGAAACTTTTCTAATCTATTTATGGTATCGGAGAAAGAAGTGGGTGTATTAAGGATGATGGAATAGGTGTCAATTACATTAGTGACTATAACTGGTTAAGTAACGCTCACCATTACTCAAAACCACATCTGCTCCTTGCTGAAGATCACAACAGCAGGTCCTGTTTAAATGTTAACACAGCTCTGATAGCAGAGATGGATTGAGTGTCTATCCTGTCTCCTGAGGAGCTCCCCATCCTCACAGCTCTTCTGCCTTCATTGACATTCAGACAGGGATCAGGAACTTGCACTGGGAATATTTGCAGTGGCAAAGTCTGTCTCTGCTGTTGGAGACCTTGGTCGCTGTAGGCTTCACACACAGAAATTGGCCCTAGACTTCACTTGTGTCGATGGTCAGGGTAGGGTTTGGCCTTGGCAGAACGTCTCAGAGCACTGCTCTGGTGGTCAGTTTTCCTTCCAAATGCATTTTCAGTAGTTTAAAATCATGAGGGAAGATGACCAGCATCTTAAATGTGGCTTTTCTCTTCTTCTGTCCCTTTTCATTAATTGTGAGAATTAATTCTCCCTTTGTAACTCCAATAACAGAGCATCCCTGGCTGCAGCTGTGTGAGAAGTGCTCTGGTCAGGTTTTAGGCTTTTGCTTTTAGGCTCCTGCCCTGCTCAGGGGTGCAGGAGCTGGGCCCAGGGCTGGAGTTGGTTGTGAGGAAGAGTTTGAGATCGGCAATAAGGAACAGGAGAACAAGGAACACTCCAGATGCCCGTGGTTGAGGGTCTCTGGTGGGCTCCCTCTAGATCTCTGGTTGCCAGAGCCTGCCTGCTCATCAGCTTTGCACACTGCAGCTGCTTTTGCATCTGAGACAGGAGGATACAACAAGATCTTGCTGTTGCAGAGCATGGAGTGGTCTCACAGTGTGTTAGAACCATCCCATGGATGGGTGTTACTCATGATGAGGTTTGGAGGTGGCCATGGCCTTGTCTTCCTGAGCCCTGGGAGAGCTGGATGGTCCCTGCTCAGTTTGATTTCAGAGGACTTGACTAGAACACAGAGCTCACAGACTCCAATTTCTGTAAACTGAATTTAGGCATCAGCACTGGCCAAAAATATGGGAGAATTTGGCAATGCATTGTTGTTGTCCTTTCACTGATGTTTTGAGCGCTGTGTTCTGCTGTGCCCTCCCTGCACGTGCTCCCATGAAGGGAGACAAGGCCTGGCTGACACCCTGAGTTCTCTGTGGAGGGGGAAGTGACCCAGACTTTTGCCCAAAGGACTGATGAGCCTCTCCTGATGTCTGAGCAGCTTTCTTCTCCTGCCCTTGCTTTACTTAAGTCAACAGATTGTGTAAGCCACATGCGAGATTTACCTGCAGGGCAAGTGGGAGAGGAGCAGTGCCATTTGGATGGGTTCCCAAGAGACATCTAACCACCACTGAGTGCTCAGACTCACATTTCTGAGCTGAGTCCCACAACAGTCCTGAGCCTGCTCGTCGCCTCTTCCGCCCTTCCATCCGTGGCTTTGGCTGGATCCCGGTACCCAGGACAGTCCCAGGGATTTGCCGGCTGTGGCCGCTGGCTGGCAGCTCCCCTGCAGGCTGGGCTCTGTGCTGAGCAAGCTTGGAAATTCTCCCCCTTAGTGGTTTCTGTTTAATGTTATGATTGATGTCATTATTTCTTACCAAAACAAGCGATCCCCCCAAAGCAGAGTGCCTCCCACACCTCCCGCGTTTCCCACGGCGCTGAGGGTACGCGGGGCTCACCTTGGAGCGCTGCGCTCTCTTTATGGGGTGAAACCCACTGCTCAGCAGCTGAAATGGCCATGGCTGGGCCTGTCCTTGGTGCCTGTTCCAGGCCTGGAACCAGGCTGGATTGCCATGTGCTCCTCACAGGTATTTGTGCAATGAGAACTCGACAGTCAGTGGTTGTCGGTGTTCCCTGTGCTGGCTTGGCTGCAAGCGCTCACTGAGGGCTGATGTCTTTCCTGGAGGGGCAAGTCCTGTTCCTTCTGTGCTGTTTTCATTATTTCCACCATGATTCCCCTTTCCCAAGGATGGTCTCTTGGCTTCAGTAGCTCAGAGTAGCATATGCCGATTAGGCTGTTCATCACTGAGCTCTGAAAGTGCCTTGTCCTGCTAGGTGCTCTCTTTAGGACACTGAAGGAACAACATGATTGATGGGCACTTGCTTCACACAATTCAGGGAAAATTTATCTTAAATTGCAATTATTTCCCATGTAATAAGCAGGAATCTCATTTTTGTTGTTACACTTACATTGCTGTAATGGGACTTTGCTTGAATGGGAAGATGTGTTTTCAAATTCAGTGTTTCCAACTGCTGAGACACTCAAGGTGTGTAACACTTAATGGTACTGATCACTGGTGTGTAATGCAATCAGGGTTTATGTTTCTCTAGTGTGACTTATTCATAGCAGTATATACTGCTGCACCTTCCTCAGCTTTTTCTGGGAATGCAGGTGCTGGCTGTCCTGTCAGCTGATGAGCCAGAGGTGGGCTCAGAAACAAGGAGAGGGGGCAGAGGTCTCTGATGGGGATCCTGTGCCAGGTGCAGAACAAACTGCAGGGTTACAGACCCATTCTGTCCTGCTGATAGCTTTTAATCCTCATCGTTCTCATGGGTTTTCTTGATAAATACGCTTTTCAACCTCCACTGAGTTGCCATCCAGGCCTGAATTGTAAGGAACAATAAACATAATGGAGAGACTCAATTTAATAGATTTCGCTACGAGCTTTTTATTAGTGCAGCTTTTTTAAAAAAAAGAAGGAAAAAGAGATGACTGCATTTATTTACTTGAAGTGCAGAAAGCAGCTCTTTGAAATCCAAGGGAAGCGTGCCTGAGTGGGCTCAGTTCAGCTGGTGGCTGTGGGGTGAGGGAAGGATCCATCCTGCTGTGCTGGCCGGTCTGGAATGGGTTAACAGTGCGTGCAGATGTTCAGGAATTCCTCTTTTGACTTGACCGTGGGGTTTTGCTGCTCTTGAGAGCACAAGTGCACTCCAGTCACAGCAGGTTCGTGGGTTTGGAGATGCCTTTCATCTCTCCTGTTCCTGCTGCATGCCTGGGAAGGGATCACGCCGTATCTTGCTGCCATGTGTCTTCCTTGGTTGTGTTTCTAGAGATTTGCAGACCCACATAAAGCATCCATTAAATTAAGCAGAATGGCCTTTAGAAAGCTACGTTTCGAGTGGAAGAAATGCTTTATGTAACGTAGGGGTATGTGAGGGGACCTAAATACAAGCTTAAATTGGCTGTTACGAAAATAGGTATAATTGGGTTTTTGCACAGTGATTTTACAGCTCCTGAGTTTAATGTCCTGGTGAAATCCTGCATCCAGTCCACGTGCAGCTGAGATGGGGGTTGAGCAGCCTGAGGAATGGGGCTTGTTCTAGGAACAGCCTTGCCCTCGATTGCAAAACTGGACATACCTGTCGCTGGCTGGGGCTCTGCTGTGTCTGAGAGGTGTCTGCAGTGAGGTGGTTCCTCTCACCTGTGTTTGCCCTCCGGCCTCTCCCCTCAGCTGCCCTTTGTCAGGGCAAGGGGCATCTCCCACCGTGGCTGTAACTGCTTGCAGGTGAAAGATGCAGCTGTACCCTCCTAGCTGGGCACGTGCCAGGAGCTGCAGCTTTGTTTTCCAGCCAGATCGATGCAGTTCGTTGGAGTCGTTGGGTAATTTAGTAGCTGGAGGCGCTTCTGTGGGCTTGGCGTGGGAGCCACTGCCTGGCTTCCCCCTGGGGAGGGCTGGGAAGGGTTTCCCTCTGAACCCCGGCTCCCCAGCTGCATTGGGGCACAGGGGATGCTCTGGGGTCGTGGTGCAGCCATTCTGGGACCAGGAGCCTCAGGAAGTGGAGGATATCACTTTTTGAGCTTGCATCCTCATATTAATCCCGATGGCTTTTACTGTTTTAATATTTAAAGCCTTTCCATTCTTCTATCTGGGGAGACAGAGTATTGGCTCTCCTGGGTAAAGATTGACACATCCTCTTTTAGAAAGCTCATTCCAAAGCAGGTTTTCTTCATAGAAATCAAGGTGCCTTCAAGTCCTGTGGCAGGAATTGGAAGAATATTTTTTTTAATTTGGTCTATCTCAGTTAGGCCTGAGAGCTGGTTTCCTTTCTGGCTTACTAAGGTCTTGCAAGGATGAAAAAAATCTGTTGCTTTCCTTGGAGTCTCTTAGCCAAGGCATGGAGGAAAGCCTGGAACTGCGAGACAGGGCGGAAAAAGCTGAGATGGTATTTGCTGCTTCTTTGAAACTATCCCTTTTTAATTGTCTAAACAGCATTTCAAAGAAAATCTCTGCTCTTCTCTATGTTCTTCCAGCATTATAATTCTATATAATCACTTTTCTTTCTCTAAAAGAATAGCGCGTGATTTTTTTTTTTTTTCAGAAGGGAGAAGGGATAAATTCCAGATGTTGCTGGGATACACTTTTTGCCTCTGTTTAATGTCTAGTGGCTTTCAGTAAATATGCTGCAAGAGGTGGGGCTGGTGTTTTTATTCCAGGACAAATCATCTACAACAAATCCCATCTGCTGGTGGGGGGAGAGCATCTCCTGGGTGTGACGTGGTGGAGTTGGAGCTGATTCTGCCAGAGACTGAGGCTGCCCTTCCCACAGCACTGCCCAGCTGCTGCTCCGTGAGCGCAGGGGTGGTGACCCTGGCGTGGGAATGGGCACTTCTGCTCTAAACAGGCACATGGCATTTTGGGGAGCAGCTCTGCTCTGCAGGCAGCCCTGGCTGGGTGAGGGCTGTCACGTCCTCTGTGCTGTCCCATGTGGGATGCTCGCTTTAGCAGGACTCTCCTGGCACGCCAGGTGCTGGTGGTTCAGCCCAGCAAAGAACATCCAGCTCCTGGATCCAGAGCTCTGCAGGTGTGCAGCCCTTTTCCCTCCTTCCCTGCCCTTTCAGTGCAGGCCATGCTCGTCCCTGCTCTGCAGCCTTGCAGGCTGAGGCAGCAGTGATTTTCCAGCATGTGTTGCACAGAGGCGTTGTGGGACCAACACGGCTGCTCCGTTCCCTGTTTCATGTTTTCACCTGTTTAGGCAAAGCACATCCCTGCTTTGTTGGCAGCCTGTCGGGTTGCACAAACAGTGTAAGACAAAACCACGAGCAGGTGTTGGTCCAGCCAGGGTAATTACTGGTTCCATGGTAGGCAGAGAGGCTGAGCCACCCTTCCCATGGAGCTGTCTGGCAGCGCTGAGGCTGCACAAGGGCTCCAGGCACAGCCCAGCCACTCCCTGCCTCTCTTCCCTGCTGCCGATTGCATAAAAAAAGTTTATGCATATAAGGATGGAGGGAGGAGAGGCTGAGGGTGGCTCTGGTCAGGTTTAAAGCACCGACTTTATGTGCCAATTCTCATTTGCATTTAAAAAGTTGGCAAATGCATGGCTGAACCTAAAGGGCAGATGTGAGGATGGGAGAGGCAGACGTGCTGAGAGAGAGAGAGAGGGGAGAAGCAACATCCCAAAATCTTGCCTGACTTCAGAGGGTTCAGGCTGGCTTCTCCCACACATCCCAGACCATGGCCAAACATCTTGGATGAGACGTGATGGGGAACACATGCCCACACGTGCACAGGGTGTCATGCTGCATCACCTGGGCTGTGGAACAGGGAGGGGAGAGGCATTGCTTTCTACCCTGTTGGAAATTTGGCCAGAGAAAAGCTGATCCTGATCCAGCCAGCTGCGTGCACAGGGTCTTTTTCTCAACCTCTAAATTTCCTTTGGACTCCCACCCTTTTGGCTCTCCCAAGCCATTTTGGTATCCATTTTTTCTCAGACTACATTTTACTTTTGGGACTCCCACCCTTTTTGGCCTGCAGTCTTCTTTTGGCCTTTCACTCCTTTCCAGCCTCCCACCCCTTTCCAGGCTTTGTGCAGTGAGCTGGCTGAGCAGGAGCAGGAGGAGGAAGTCCAAGCTTGTTGCCACACGTTGGTGTTTGGCTCGGCAGAATTCCTTTCTTTCCTTTCCTGTCACGCTCAGTGTCAGTGCCCATTCCAGAGGGGTGGTGGTGGTGGTGCTGCCCATGGGCCTGGAGGCTCAAGGCTGCCCATGTGCATTCAGGTGACGCCTCATGTGTGCAGGCCCACTTTGGAACACCTGCATGTGAAGCATTTAAATCAGCCTGGCTTCCCATCAGTGAGCCCAGCCTGCAACCCGTCGTTATTTAGCTGCTGCAGTAATTTACAGCAACTGTCTGATCCTTAATCTTTTCCTGGGATTAAAAAGCTGGTTTTCTCTGTCCTCCCAGCTGCATGGAAAGTAACTTTGTAAAGCTTTATGTGGGAGCAGTGATGTGCTGATGTATCCCTCGAGCCTGCTGTGTTGCTGCAGAGGCAGGCGCGGTGTGAGGAGCAGGCCGTGTGTCGGTGGCCCTGTGTGACTGCCTCCCTCCTCCCTTGCTCTCAGGTTAAAGGCCACTTTTATAGGCCAGTAGGGCTCCTTACGGTCAGACTGCACTAATTAGTACCAATTAACCATTATCAGTGACAGACCGTTCTTACAGGCTTCATAAAAGAACCCTGTATGTGTTTCTCTGGTGAACCTCCTGTGGGATGCAGAGCTCCCAGCCAGCCCAGAATGTCTCAGCTTGCCAGGCACTGGGGAGGATCCATGTCCTGTAATCCCCTCAGTGTTGCAGGCAGTCACACAGTGACGGGTGAGAGAGAAGTCATGAGTCGTCTTTTGTTGCAAACTTTTTGCTGCTTTGTTCTCTTCACTTGAAATTACATCTGCTGGGCTAGAAAATACAACTCCTGGGGTGTTGTGCAAGATTTTGCTGTGGCTCTTCCTCCTTAGCACTGCACAGCCACTGCCCCTGCTGTGGGCATGGGGTGTCAGGAGACCCTGAGCTTTCAGCAGGCTCAGCTGCATGTGGGGCTCAGCTCTGTGTGTTTGCAAGGAGACAGAATGTGATAAACAGTCCAGCAATGCCTTGAAATGCAGAGTGCTGCCCTGGGCCATGGACAGGCAGTCTGGCACTGTTGGATGTGGCAGAGAGGTCTCTGGGGTGGGCTGAGTGATCCCAGAAACTTCACAAACCTCTGTGAAGCTTTGGCAATGCCATCAGGCGAGATCAGGAGAGCATCCTGGGGGAAGCAGGGGAGAGAGGAACGGGACCTTGTGTGGCAATGTCTGGTGTGGGAAAAGCACGTGGGGTCAGGATCCAGGAGCGGTGGCACCTCTGGCACTGCTGGCCTGTGGAGATGGTGGGAGCAGGTGATGCTGGCCAGGGGAGCTCTGCCAGGACGAGCCCCCAGAGGGGAGCTGGGGTGTGTGTGCAGCCGCTGTGGTGGCTCCCATCACTGACGGATCCTTTTTGTTTTTCTTTCAAATGTCTCCAGGCACTGAATGTTTAGGTCGCACCTTTCCAGGTAAACTGGGTAAGTGAAGTATTTCAAGAGTTGCCAAGATCTAATTACGAAGGCTGATTGCATGATTGCAGCTGCTGTACCGTAAACACCCCGGGTCCTGCTCCACGCCACGGGTGGGACATTGCTGGCCCCCAGAGCAGCAGGTACCTGCTCCTCTGCCCCACAGGGGGATGCAGTGGTGTCTGCAGAGGCTGACTGTGCAAACCTGCTGTTCTTTGGCTGTCCATACCTGGCTGCACTTGGGTAATCCTGGATGGGATTGGTTTTTTTCTGCTGTTCAATGTAGAAATGTGTTCAAAAGCTGAGTGTCGTTTTAAGCACCAGCACTCTTTTGTTTGCTGCTACTCTGGCAAACTGATGAGCAGTGTTACATTGAGGAAAGAGACTTTCACTCATTTTATGGAAGTAGTTGACATCCTGCAGCTTTTTAAGTCATGGGATGTGGGACTTTAGCTGAGTGTGGCCAGAGATGCTCAAAAGCACAGACAAAACCAGGTGTTGGAAGCCCTGTTAAACCAGGCTCCTGGATTTGAGCTGAACCTGTTTGCAAAAGAGCCTTTAAAAAGACACTGCTATAGTGTTTATGGGTCTGTCTCTCAGTTTAGAATTGAGTTTATGACAGTACCTCAAGACTAAGGTGTCTTTGCTCAAATGTGGTGTCCCAAGCCTTCTGGGGAAGAACCAGCTAAATAAATCGGTAACAAGTGGTGAATGAATGATTTTAATAAATGGCAAATCAATTGCTATAGAGCCTAGAAAGTCAATAGAGCTTATGACCTTGGCTTATAACCACACTCGGATCTTTAACATGCCTATAATGCCTACAAATCATTCATTATGCTTTTATCAAGCATCAATTAGTAAAAATCATAATCTAAAATAAGAGGGAAAAAAAAAATTATTTCAGTTCCTTTATTTCAAGCCTGGTGGCACAATTCGGTTGCACAGCAGGATAGCCCTTGCTTATGCAAAAAAGCTGTGAGACACCACCGGTCCCCCAGCAGCGTTATCGTTATCGTGGTGCAGACATCAGGCAGGGGAACCACGGGAGCCTGAGGCTGGGATCAGCCCCGGAGCTGGGACACTCACACCAGCCCCAGGGAAACTGTCCTGCAGCACTCAGGGGTTGATTTACATTTATTTTATATTAATGCCGTAAGATCTCAGCAGATCGGGCGGGCAGGGGTAGCTGTGGTGTCCCGGTGCTCTGAGGGGCTGCTCGGGGCGTTTTCGCTCCAGCAAAAGGTGTTTGGCTGTTGCTCCGTGGTTGTAAAACTCACACCCGTTTTCTTGTGCTGTGATTTGGGAAAGTGTGTGAGCGGGGATGTGCTCGAGCTGTGCTGCTTTTCCTGCTCTCCCTGGTCTTCCCATTTTGTGTGTGTGTGCTTGTGCCTCGGGGAGGGAGGCAGAGATGCAAGTGAAAACATGTGGTTTTCTTAGAATATAAATAACAGAAAATTAAGTATAATTTTTGTTTGTTGTAGAGTCATTCCCTGCAGTCTCCAGTTGTTTGCTCCTTTGCTGCACTCCTGTACTCTTTGGTTTTTTTTCATCTTACCAGATGGATGCTGTTTGGAGTGTGCTGCAGGACACTCCAGTGATCTTGCTGCGGGGTTAATTGTGCGCCCAGCGAAGAGCTGTGCTTGCAGACATCAGTGCATGCCCAGGCTTCTGAGAGCCCGGCCTGCCAGACGGGGCTGCCTCTATCAGACGGCTTTTTGCCTCCCTTTGTTGTCTGGGTCCTTGTCTGCAGCTCCAGCCCGGGCCAGCATTCCCAGACATCGCCACCTCCACCACCCGCTTCCTCCCAGAGTCCTGGTGCTGCCTGCAGGGCCACAACCCAGGGGGAGATCCCCCTGCCCGTCCCAGAGATGCCCCTGCCCGTCCCTGTACCACCTGGGTAAAGCCCTGCACGTGGTGGGTCAGAATATCAAACCTGGGCAGGGAGCAGCACTGCCTCCCTCAAGGGAGGTTTGCTTTTCACTGGGCTTTTTTTCCTGGGTTTTTAAGGTGTTCCACCATCTCCTTGGTAACTCCTGGGTGTCTGTGGTGTGGATGTCAGGCTCTTGGATTCCTCTGAATGACTTGTGGGTGCCTCTTGTGCCTGCTGGGAGGGAACAGTTTGGCTGAGCTGCAGCCTCTGCCCAGACCTGTGCACTGGGGCATGGGCAGGCACCGCTGTGTCCCCTCCATGGGGAGTGAAAGAGGAGATGCTGCAGTTTCTGGTGGATTTTGTGTTAGCCCCCCTGCTTCTCACAGAGGGTGGCTTGGAAGTGATTACAGAGGGGGACGGACAGAATGTCCTCAACAAATGGCTATTCATCTTATTTAGGAGGAGATGCATTCCTTGAACTCTGTAAAATCAAAGGGCAGGGTGGAGGGTTTACACCAAGCAAAATTCACATAGCTGAACATGTAAGTACATGAAAATATGTGATTTCTTAAAAGTTTGGGTGAATTCTGAGAGAAGCTGGGTCATGTTCTGCATTCACTGCAATGTGAAAATGCCAATGTGCACCATTCATTATTGTATTGCTGTGGGTTTGGGTATTTTGTTATATTAGTCTTAAATGCATTTGTTTCCATAGCTGCACACTGCTGATAAAAATCCCAGTGTGGGATCTCTCAGTCTCCCTGTGCATGTGCACCAAAAATAAATCCCAGGCAGTTGTCAGGAGAGGAGCTGCTGCCATGGCAGGTGCCAGGCTGTGAGGAGGGTCTGGCTGGACCCTGCTGAGGCTGCAGGTGTGTGGCATCTTGCCGTGGTGTCCATCCACTGTCCTGCCACAGCTCCTGGCTCTGTTGGTGCCTCAGTAGTCCCTGGAGCACCTGGGGAAGGAGTTGCCAGTGATGTTTTGGAGATGGGGCAGGAAGCAACAGATGCAGGGGGAGAAGAAAGTCCTCATCCCTCACCTTTTTGTTGTGTAAGGTGTGGAAGTGGTGAGGTGTGCTGGTGAAGGATTGGCATCTGGTGGCTACCAGGATACTGAAACTCCTCTCCTGCTCTGAATTCCCTGTATTCACCATCAGCTGTTTGTAAATCACCTCTCATCAGAAGGAGGTGGAGATTTAATAGCTGCTTAAACAGTCTCAGTTGCTGGGTCTGGTTTTGCTTGGTCTCAGGCTGTAACTCCAGAGCTCCAGCCTGGAGCTGGCAGGAGGTGAGGGGTCCCTGCAGTGCCTGAGGCGGCTGCTGGCTGTGCCCAGGGTTGCAGGGTCCATGTGGAGGGGTGCCATGGGCCAGTGAGTGTCACAGGGTGCTGGGCTGAAGCACATCTTCCAGGTATTTACCTTTCCTCCAAGAACAGTGAAACAAAAGGGTTTTGTTTAGCCCAGAGTTCTGATCTGTGGGTTCCCAGGTTTGCCTGCAGCCCCACTCTGTGCTGGGTGTGCTCGGGGCAGCTCCTGCTGCCTGTGCTGGCATGGCCAGGGTGTGGAATCACCCCAAATCACCCCTGGGGGCACATGGGGGTGATTCCCCTCACTGCTCTGCCAGGGGTGTCCTTAACCCCCCCGAATGCTCTCTCTCCTTTAATGCATGTTTTTAAGTACTGGGTAATAGTGTTTTCTTTCTGGCAGAGACAAACAAGGGCTTTTAATAGGTCTTTTATTTTCTCTTCGTGCAGTTCCCTGGCAGTAACCTGCCATTAACTCCAGCATTTATTTAGAGTATTAATATTTTTATATGTGGGGACCTCAACACTGGGAAGCCAAGGGGTTTGATCAGGGTCACCCAAGAAATACGTGTTAAAGCTGGGATTTTTTCTGAACGCTGAGCTGACCTCTAGGCTTGGCAGAGAGGGAACATCTTGTTTGTCTGGTTCAGTTAAAAGGGGACAGGGAAAGCAGAAAATCAAGGCTCTGTGGAAGGAAGCATGTATTTAATTTGTGCTGTTTCCTGTGGGCAATCCGCGCAGGCCTGGGATGGATCTGCGTTCAGGAGCGTGAGGATGCTGCGTGCGGAACACACGGAGGCAAAGGAAATAAAGGAAATCTGACGGGCTGCTTCACCTCCGCGGGTTCCAGCGGCGCTGGGAGGTGGAAGCTGCCCTGCAGACCCTGTGCTGGGGAGGAAGGGCAGGGCAGGGTGTGCCGTGCCGTGCCGTGCTGGGCTGTGCTGTGCGTGCCCCCTCCCCGGCAGCGGTGCGGGCGCTGCAGCTGGGGCTGCCCCGCAGCGCCTCTGTGCCCGCCTTGTGTGAGCAGCCCCAGTGTGCCGGAGCACAATGCTCCCTTCACTCCCCGGCAGACTGGAGGTCTAGACGCTCTCCCTGCCTTTTGTTGCCAGGGTCACAGGTTAGGGAGCGTTCCCAGCTCCTTTTTCCCTGCGCCGATCGGGGATCGCTGCCCGCACGGGGAGCTGCGCCGGGGCGCCCCTCCGGAGGCGGTCACCCCGCTACCCAAACACACTCAGACTTCAAATTATTGTGGCAGCTCCCAGAGAGAAATGTGCTTTTGAAAGGCAGCCGGGATCACCCCCACTCCAGCTCTTGCCGGCACAGATGCTCAGCTGACACCAGCTAAATAGAAACCTTTTAGCTCTTGCCAGTAAGTCTGGAGCAAACTGCCAAAAAGCATCGAGGACCAAGACACAAAACCAAGTCAGGCCCCAGCAAAGTACTTGCAAAGGAAGGATGGAACTGATGTGTTCTGTCTCTTGATCTTTGGCACATGAGGTGCTTCAGTCTCGGGGTTGTTGGTTTTTTTTTCTAAATACAATGGTGGCATTTTAAAGGTTTTCAGATAAAAAGTAATTCCCCTAGCAACAAAGGGAAGGTTTTTCCCTTAGTGCAGGCTTTTTTAAGCATTTCTGAAATTTTCCTTCCCCCTTAAAGACAAGTTTGGCTGAAGGAGACATTTTTAGTGGCTTTTAGACATATTTAGAGATGGAACTTGAACCTGTGATGTTTCCCCTGCCCCAGCCCACCCCTGTCAGCCTTGCCCTGGCTGCAGCCCCTTGTCTGGAGAAGGGAGGTGCACAGGAGGAAATGGTTTGATAAAGAAGTTAGGAACAACTTTTTTCTTCTTCCTGGCAAGAAGACATAACAAAAAACTTGGTAGGTTCATGCTTTTTAATATTGAATTAAAATCTATTAAATAGTCACAGGGAGCCAAAACCTGAAATTGCTGTTAGGCGTTGCTGTTGGTGAAGTGAAATGCTTCTGGATCTGGCTCACTTCTGCATTTTGTGTGTGTGTTTGTATCATGTGTGAAGAATGAGTCTATGAAGCTCAGATAGAGGTTTTAAATAGCAATAATGCTGGCAGCTCTTTCTCCCTGAATCCAGGGCTATTATGTGTCTGGCTCTTGCCAACAGGAATTGCAGAGGAAGTTCATGTGAACTCCCTGGCTGATGTGACAGCTGCACAGCCATGGTGGGTTCAAAGCCCAGGCACTGTTGAGCAGAAGTGGTGACTTTTCTGGTGTTTCTTATTTTCAGAGGGTGAGGATGGCCCATGGGAGCCTGTTTCCCACCCCAGTCCTGGCACAGACAGGGATGGGCACATTGAGCAGTGATGGCCCAGCTTCTTCCCCAAAGCTTTATCCATGGTCCACATGCACTCTCAGGGGGATGTCACTGATTTGTGCTGCCTGGGGGACATGAGGGGGATACAGACCATCCCACCAGCAGTGGTGGCGACCACAGAGCCCCCAGACCTGCCCCTGTGGGAGTCCTGATGCACCTGTGTGCAATGGGAGCAGTTTGGGGCTGATTCCTCTGCAAACCCGCAGTGCAGCGAATGGTGCTGCTCGAACGGGGCGTGGGGGGAAATAATGGTAAATTAAACTCTGTAAGGGAAGAAAAGCATCCAGCCCCATTCTTTACTGCTCATTTTGGTAATTTCTTCCAGATAACCTACACATCTGTGTCAGTGCAATTAAAGCAGAAATTCTGTCTAATGAACAGTTGTAGCCCTTGGGCTATTGCGGAATGAACAATGAAGTTGGAAACAGTCTTATTAAAATAATAATTAAGAAACAAGGGTTGGGAGACAGAGGGAGGTGCAGGTGAGGTGGTGGTGGGATGTCACAGGGTGAGGAGCAGAGAGGAGCTGGATTCAGGCTGGTTCTGGACTGCCAGGGGTGGCTCCCACCGTGACCCTGCCCTGTGGAAGGGACTGGGCAGTCAATTGGAGCCAGGGCTGGGCACAGGGCCGTGCCAGGGGCACTTGGCTGTGCCATGTCCCAGCACAGCAGGCTCAGGCCAGTCTTGCCGTGGGGTGGAAGTGTTGGCCTGCAGTGGCTGTGGCCTGGTCCTGTCACGGCAGCGTTTCCCCTCCTGTTCAGCAGATCAGTGATTTTGCCTGTGTATTTTATTTTGAGGTTTTTTGGTTCTTCAACAATTGATAAAGCTCAGAGAGGAAGGAGAGTGTTTCTTGTGTTAGACAGGATTATGTTTTGTTTTGTTTTTTTTTCCAGAAAACCATCCTTTCTCTGTAAAAAACCCAACACTCTGAACACCCACATAGTTTGCTTTAACTTTCTTTTCTTTTTTGCATTCCTGAGGACTTGGACTGAGCAGGCTCAGCTGTGTCAGTGATAGGGACTGGCCAGTTTTTTTCATGTGATACAGTTTATTCTTTTGTTTCTAAGTAAATAAAAACAAAAAATTCCTTTTCAGTGTTGTTAACCCTTGGGGTTGTAATACTGTTTCTCCAGGAGTCATCATTTTATGCCAGTAAATCAGTTAAAACTTGGAGCTGGCTTTTTCAAACTTAATACACTCCTATTTAGAAATGCATGTGCTGCAGAAAGCCACTGACATCTCAGATTAATAAAATAAATTAAAAAAAAAAAAAGCAAATGCCATAGAAAAGAGGCCAGACAAATCCCACTGGAATGATACATTGGAATGATTTTAGTGGGATTTATATCTATGAGCTGTGGGGGTTTTGTGGTTTTTTTTTTCCTTTTGAAATGGTTGTGAACCAGAGTGATTACTTATCATTTTCATTTTAACTCCATCTGACAAATCGTTTTAGATGGAGAAAGCAATACTGCGTCTTTAAATGGCCACTCTGTCAGCGCATCTTGCAGGGCTTTAAATGCCCTTTGTTATCGCAGTCTAGACAGGACGCAGGCGGAATATTTGATATGTTATAAGGCAGAGATGTGACAAGGTTGAATTAATTTACTGGCTTATTTAAAGCTGAATTTCAAAACATTTTTCCTTACAAACTTGTTTTTTTTTTCTCTCTCTCTATCCTATATTTTTTTTTCCAAGTTCGTGCAGTATGTTTCAACTGTTTAGACTGGGAGAGGAGACATTGGCTTACTGCAGCCTGCAGTACTTTAATTGCCCTTTTTATGACTGTCTAGACATCATGCAGATGCATGTTTGTGGTGAGAAGACATTTCCCCCTCTGGTTATACGATAGTCTGAAACCTTTACATTGCCTATCTCCTTACCCCCTCTGCCTCAGAATGCGCTTTGCTCCCTCCATCCCTGAAAATCACTTTTTCCCTCAGTTTTATTTTTTTGAAGGACGCTTCGGCCCCCGTTTTCCTGCTCTTTTCCTCATGCTGGTGTGCAGACGGAGGTGCAGGAGGGGATGGCTCTGGGTGTCCGGGGGTGTCCCCGCAGCTCTGTCCCCGCAGAGCGACCACATCGGCGGGGCTTTCAATGGGTGCGGAGTTTTAGTTATGCAAATCGATGCATTAATTAACCCCGTTGCTATAGCTACCGCTTTATTGTTAAACGCAGTGAAAAGGGGACAGGCTGTGTCCGTGGATAATCCTCCCGTCGGTGCTGTGCCCTCTCCCGCCCCGGTGCGGGGCAGCTGCCGCCCGCAGCCCGCAGCCCGGCGGGCAGGTGGCGGGGCCGGCGTGGGCCGGCCGGGGCTCCGCCGCCTCCCCGGAGCCCTTTGTGGGCGCTGTCCCGCGGGTCGGCTCCCCGCAGCCCCTCTGCCCCGTGGATCTGGGGATGGGACAGGGGAGCGGGACAATGTGGCGGCAGGAGGGATGCAGATGGGCCGGGATGGGGATGCTCAGGGAGGGCAGGGATCCCCGGGATGGGGATGGGGATGCTCGGGGATGGCAGGGATCCCCGGGATCGGGATGCTCGGGGATGGCAGAGCACCCCAGGATGGGGATGGGGATGCTCAGGGATGGCAGGGATCCCCGGGATCGGGATGCTCGGGGATGGCAGAGCACCCCAGGATGGGGATGGGGATGCTCGGGGATGGCAGGGATCCCCGGGATCGGGATGCTCGGGGATGGCAGAGCACCCCAGGATGGGGATGGGGATGCTCGGGGAGGGCAGAGATCCCCGGGATGGGGATGGGGATGCTCGGGGAGGGCAGGGATCCCTGGGATGGGGATGCTCAGGGAAGAGGCAAAGCACCCCAGGATGGGGGTAGGGATGCTTGGGGAAAGGGGCAGAGCACCCAGGGATGGGGATGGGGATGCTTGGGGGAAGAGGCAGAGCACCCTGGGATGGGGATGCCTGGGAAGGACAGGGATCCCTGGGTTGGGGATGCTCGGGGATGCAGAGCACCCTGGGATGGGGATTTGGTTTCTTGGGGATTGCAGGGAACTCCAGGATGAGGATGTTCAGGAAGGGCAGGTGAGCCCAGCCCTGTTCCTGGCCCCAAACCCCATCTGTGCCTGGCCTTTCTCTTTGTGTGTGCCCTAAAACCTGCACATGCAGAACCCCCCAGTGAAACAGACTTCCCAGCAGATCTGGTGTGGGAGGTAAAACCTTTCTCAGGCTGTTGCTGCAGCTGAGGTGGAAGTAAATTTATTACCTTTAATTTTGTCAGATTTGGGGCGGTTGTACTCACCTCCCCCATTCACTCTGCTGTGTGTGTGTGTGTGTATATATATATATATATATATATATATATATATAAATACAAATTTTTTTTTCACATCTCTGTGAGAGTGTGCACATGCATTCGCTCCCGTCTGGTGGTAGTGACCAGTTCAGACCAGTTCAAGAACTGAACTTGAATCCTGCAGTGACCAGACACAGTGTGCCTTGTCTGGGCATTTGCATGCATTTTGCATATTTTCTCCCTGCAATGCATAATTTTGCCTGTAACTTAAGATTGTCCTTGTTCCCTGGGAGTAACTTGCCTTGTGAAAGGTCACTCCTCTGGCGAGCGGGAGCTGCAGAGTGGCACAGATGATAACTGGGTGCTTGGGAAGAGGCAGGGCAGGGAGTGTTTCCCGTTTTTTGGCCCTGGACCGTGCTGAGGAAATCCGGTCGCAGTTGCAGCCCTGTCGTGACCCGTGTGGCTTTGGCCAGCTTGCTCAATCTGGGTTTCAACACCCGTCTGCGAGCCAGGGCAGCCCCTGTGGCACTGCTGCCCGGGGCTGCGTGTCCTGGAGCCCCTGGGGGAGCTGCAGCCTCGGGACAGGGGCACGGCAGGGTCCCAAAACCGTTCCCAAATGTCAGAGGGCTCCTTGGGGATGTGCTGGTTGATAAGGGAGGTGGTGTGAGGGAGCTGTGCTGGCATGGAGTAGAAATGCTGGAGGAGCACACGTTACCCAGCTGCAATTTGGGGTGTTTTGTGGCTTTTCTGCACCTCAGTTGTGTCCCTGAGCGGGGTGCTAGGTGTGAGTTGATGGGTGTCCTGCTTGTGGCAGCGAGGCACAGGCACCTGCTGCTGTCTCTGTCTCACTTGAGGTGCCCCTGCAGGAGCACTGGTCCCACAGGACTTGCTGGGCGCTGTGACAGGGGTTGGGTGGCACTGGGGCACCTGGAACTGCTCTGGGCTCTGACAGGGTCATGGCTGGGCACCGTAACAGGG
Organism: Ammospiza nelsoni; assembly: GCF_027579445.1. Taxonomy (NCBI): domain Eukaryota; kingdom Metazoa; phylum Chordata; class Aves; order Passeriformes; family Passerellidae; genus Ammospiza; species Ammospiza nelsoni. Next base: position 2,951,336 of record NC_080644.1, on the reverse strand, counting down.
GTTGGGTGGCACTGGGGCACCTGGAGCTGCTCTGGGCTCTGACAGGGTCATGGCTGAGCACGCTGGGAATTGACCAGTGGATGGTTTCGACAAGAATAAGTGAAATGGAAACTTTATAGTTGACAGCCAGGGTGGAGAGATGCCTGGTGAAACGTGGTGTCTCCAGCATTTGTTCAGCAGGCAGAGGCTGTGGTTGATGGTGATGGCATCCACAAACCCCCATCTGCACACCCCCGTGCTGTCCCCGCTGTGTCACACACAGAGCAGGACAGCCTGTGCCATCTCCCTGCCCTGCTGCTCCTTTCTGTGTGCGCAGCAAGTGCAGCCTGCTGGCTCCTCGTGACCTGCAGCATTCAAGGCTCCCTGTTGTGCTGGTCTGGGTGGCAAATGCATCCCCCATTCCTGGGTGTCCCCGTGGCAGCAGGAGGAGGGAGCAGCTCCGTGATGCAGCACAGGGGATGCAGCTGAGGGAGGCTGCAGGTGCCCTGTCAGCACCAGGCATCCCTTGCAGAGGGAGACAGGGCTGGGAGGAAGCTGGAATCAGAAACCCAATCCCTGTAATTGCCATTTGCTTTCTGGAGAGGGGGCAAAGCCCTCCCTGCGTGGAGCACTTGCTCTCCTTGGAGCGTCCGCGTCTGGCAATTTGTCTGTCGAAACAGATGTGGGCAGCGACAAACATCTATTTCTATAACTAGAAACAAATTTGGTAATTGCCTCTTTCAACAGGACTTGCTCAAGCAGGAAATGAAATTCCTAAATGGCAGTTAGCAAAAGTATTTATAGCTAAGTTCATAAATGAGATGTGCTTTCCTTTGTCATGAATTTCTGCTGGGTGGAAGGAAAAAAAAACCTCTACAGTAGCAAGCCACATATTGATCAGGAGTGTTTCCAGGGTATACCAAAATACTTATTTATTAATGTGTTTATTTTTACTGGCTGTTAGAAATACCCCTGACAAACAAAACCTGTTTGGTCTTTCAGGGTCAGCTGGTGGGGTTTGATCCGGATATTGTGTGCTGTGTTTTTTCACTCATTATTTGGTAGATTTTTTTTTTTTCTGATTCAGGCTATTTATGACTGCAGATGGTAAAATCTTGTTCTTGTGTCCCTCTCTCTTGGTGCTCTTTTTCAAAGGGATGGGTGATGTTGTGCCCTCCCCTCTGCCCAAACACCATCCAGGCCTGATGCTGTTGTGCTTCCTCTTGGGAAGCAGGAGGTGTTTTGGATCTGCTCAGCTTGGTGGGGGCCATGAGCCCTGCTCAACCTTTTCTAGTAAGCAAGCAAATTTACCTGTCTTTTAAGTGCAAAATCAAAATGACTTTATTCTTTTAATCCAGTTCAGCTGTTCTCACCCTGGGAGTAACTTCAAAAGCCATGTACTGCTTGCAGTCATCTCGGTAGGCTGGGATCAGCCTGACTGTGTGTGAAATACCTCATCTAAAAACCCTGGAAAAGGGGAGGGTGAGAGAAGTAGGCAGAGAAAAGAGAGAAGGGGTTGGCATATGCAAGATTTCAGAGAGCTGGTGTATCCCAAAGAACCTTGTTAGTTCTCACTGCTCTGAGGGAGCTGTTTCATGTCTCCAGGAGTTTCTCTAAACAAGTGTCCGGCTGACAGGTCTCTGCTCAGAGCCCAGAGCTCTGTCTTGGCTGACAGAGCTGCTGACCCCAGCTCTCACATTTGCCATTTCCCTGAAAAAGCTGAGTTCTGCCATGCTGATCCTGCCTCTGTGGCCCTTGGATGTTTGTCCCACTCCCTGCAGCTGCCCCCAAGCTGGGTGAGCTTGGCAAGGTCACCTTCTGGAAACAGGCCCAGTGATGCAGCCAGGACAGTTGCTGTGGTTTTTAAGCACCAAAAAATGTTCTGAGGCCCAAGCAGTCTGATATTTCTGTGACTATTAAGCATGAAATAAGGCTGTTTCCTTTAAAACAAACAAAAATGGGGGTGGGAGGATAAGGCCACCATTTGCCAGTGACTCAGAGGATGTGATGCTTGATTACCTGGGTGACATCTGAAAAAAAAGAACTATATTAAACACAGTTACAGCCCAAAGCTTGGCACTATGAACAGGACTTCTTGAGGCTCTATCTCCTTTTTTTCCAGCAATGTTTTTATTTCAACTGACTCCTTTTCTGAGTCTCCCTTGCTCCCTGCCCTCCTGCCCCATCTCAGCCTGTCCTCACAGGCTTGCAGGGCATCATTTCTGCTCACTGCATCAGGATTGACTGTGCTGAATCAATGAAGTTTAGCTGTTAACTGTACTGATGATGCATGAAACAGGCCCAAAATTATCTATTCCCTGCTGTCCTGCCTGTTGTCACAGGCCTGATCCTGCTTCCTTTGCTGTTGCTGCAGCTTCAAGGTGCTGCCAGTCAGTGCCAGCAGCAGCACTGTCAATGTTGAGATCATATTCTGGATCTTCCCCTCTTCCCTCGTAAACAAACACAATTGTTGACAATCTGATGGGCCCTTCTCTCTGGTTTTATGGGGGTATTAGAAGACAAATGTAGCAGATGCTAATACAAAAATAGTGCAGTAATGACTTTGCCTGCTCTGATTGTTTCTGAGATGACCCAGCAGATGAGCAAGGGTGAGTAATCTGCCATCTGAAGTTCTTTGTTCTTTCATCTCTGCTGTCCACAGCCTCTGAAAGGGAGAACACTCTTTAATGAGTGTATATGTGTGTGTGTAAAAATGTGTAAGAGTGTGTGAGAGAGTTTGTAAGAGAGAGTGTGTAAGAAAGTGAGTGTGTTAAGAGTGTGAGGTTTTTTTCAAGTTTTTTCCTTAGGAGTTATGGCTAGTGCAGATACATTTCTTCATCTTAGCTGTTATCTCCTGAGTAATTTCACTTTTTCTTGTCACTTCTTACACGATACACAATTCCAGTACCTACAGAAATTGTAATTGAAGCTCAGGGATGACTGGTTTGACCTGCAGATGTGTGTTATACGTGGCTGAAAGCACAGGTCATCTTGGCTGGGACCTTGCCTCTAAGCTGTTCTGTCCACCTGTAAATGATAGCTGGAGTGTCTGGAATGATTGCAGCCAAATACAGGTTTTGGGGTTTTTTTTCCTCCTTTATACTTGTGGTGGTTTGGAGAGTTTGTCTTCTGCAGAGGTACTCTGTGTGGAAGGAAGGGCATTAATAAAGTTTATAGGAAGCATTTTATGAACTGAAATGTAGCTGTAAAAGGCAAGGCAATGCATTTAAAGTGTAACCCAGCCTCACCTCCCCTGCGGCTGTAAGGGTGCTCCCAGCATCACCATTGACTCAAATCACTCTCTGTCCTTGTAAATATATTAATTAATTTGTACCTGTGGGTGCCAGTATTTTGTGGGTGCCAGTGTTCTGTTTGTAAGGACTCGGGGAAGCTCCCAGGTGCTCCTTCCTGCAGCATCTCCTGTGGAGCTGTGAGCAGGGTCTGCAGCATGACAGCCCTCAGTGAGGGACCCACACATAAATCCAGAAATCTGAGACACTCCAGAGCTTCATGGTCCTGGTGACTGGGCAGCAGGGTGGCCAGTGTGACCGTGTTCACAGGGGTGTGAGGACGAGGGAGGAGACGAGGATCTGACTCCATGTTTCAGAAGGCTTGATTTATTATTTTATCATATATAATATATTAAAACGATACTAAAAGAATAAAAGAAAGAATTTCATCAGAAGGCTAGCTAAGAATAGAAAAAGAAAGAATGAATAACAAAGGCTTGTGTCTCGGACACTGTGATTGGCCATTAATTAGGAACAACCACATGAGACCAATCCCAGATGCACCTGCTGCATTCCACAGCAGCAGATAATCATTGTTTACATTTTGCTCCTGAGGCCTCTCAGCTTCTCAGGAGGAAAAATCCCAAGGAAAGGATTTTCCATAAAAGATGTCTGTGACAGGGCAGCAAGGGCATGAGCTTCCTGTAAATACAGGGGAGTGGAGTGCGCAGGCTGTGGAAGCGTAGAGTGCCCATCACTCATTCATACATCTCCACAGCCCCCTTGTCCGAGGCCATGCGTGGCTTGAAGTGGCAAGTGAGCAGTGAAGATGAGGAATGGGAGGTGACAAGCGCTCTCCTTGGTCACGAACAGCCCGTTTTGGGGTGCTGAGGGGAAGTGCTGGCTTGCAGAAAGGGGGCACGCACGGCGCCCGGCTCCCGGAGCTGCCGCGTCAGGACGGAAAACACGGAAAAGCAGGTTGTGTCACTTCAATGTGATGTCTGAACCTGTTAGTTTGAAACGTATTCTGGAATGAAAATTATGCAAAATTAAATTAGTGTGACCTTGCTTTGCATTTGGAGGCGGAATATGCCCATCTTGTAAAGCCTAGTGCATTTATAACACTTCCCTTGGGGAAAATTACAGAGAGAAATGGAATGAGGTCTCTTCTAATTGAAAAGTGACAATGATTAGGAAGCCAAATACAAAATGTGTTGAGTATTTTTTTTCTTGTTTTGTTGTGTGTGTGTTTTTAAGAATACCAGTAGAATTATAAATTATGTGCTTTGCAGTTTGGCTTGTTTTTCATTCCCCAAAGGCTTTTTATTAGCATAGCAGCTGAATTGCACTTGTATAATAGCATATTAACTCAAACTTTGGGTTTTTAATGATCTTTCTTCATTAGTTTGACTGAGCTGCTTGGATAAAAATCTTACTGAGCATATCCAGCTTTCCAGTGTGTTGGGTTTGTTTTCCCTTCTGCAGAAAAGAAGCCCATGAAGACAAGTTAAAACAGAGGGAGAGCTGGCAGAAACTTTGGTGCCTCGAGTGGATATGAGTCTCTTGAAACATGAAAAGCACAAATTGAGTGTGTGTGTGTAGGGGGGGTGGTTTGTTTGGTTTGACTTTTATTTTATTTTTTCTAAAGGCCAGATTGGGCAACCTGAGTGTTCTCGGGATTAAAGCAGGATGGGTTTGCTCCTGGGCATGGAAAGGCTGGGCTGCTGCTCAGAGCCTGGGCTTGGGGTAGGGATGGGGCAGGAGGAGCATCCCAGCTGGAAAGCAGCATCCCCTTTGTTCTGGTGATCATTCTGTGGCACCTCTGCCTGTAATCCCCAGTTACAGCAGTCCCAGGGCACTGAGCATGGATGAGACACTGGTGTGTTGTCCCAGATGCTGATGGAATTCCCATCCTTTCTTCTGCTTCAGGCTCTGCTGGTTCTGTGTCTGTGTGTGCAGGAATTCTGGTTTAGGTCATTTGTAAGTGGCACATCTTGTGTGTTCCTTCCTGGGAAGGAATTTCCTGGGCCAAAGCTTCACCTGTGTCACTGAAGCACCAGGAGCAATTTAGCAAGGTTTGGTTCATTTAAGGCATCTCTTGTCCTAGGAAAGGAACTTTCCTTTATTACTACTTTGGCCTTGTTTTTCTTTAGAAATGTAACCCCTTTTAACAGAAAAGGAAGTTTTCCATCACCAGCTTCATTTGTGCTTTTTCTTGTGTTTTCTTACCATGGCCAAAGCACATGCTGCATTTTGAGGCTGAAGTGACTCATCTTCTTAAAAACATTTAGGGTTTTTTTTTTTTTTTTTTTTTTTTTTTTGCTTACTTTTGTCTTTTCCATAATGATTTGTGCAAGAGATGGGCCCTGTTCCAGCCAGTTCCTCCAGCACAGGGGCAGCTTTTGGGTCCCACAGATGAGCTGTGCTGCTTTGGGGCTGGATCAAATTTATGGGAATGTGGTTTTCTTCCATGCTGTTCCTCTCACAGTGGCACTGGGCAACTTGTTGGGGTTGATGTGAAAGACCCAGAGCTTATCTAGCATTTTTAAGGCAAAACTCCTGTACAATGTTTGGCTTTTAATCCCTCTCTTCCCACCCTGTGTGCAACCTTCCAGAGGAGAGGCGGCTGCGTTTTAGGGGTGCTGGAAGGATCTGGGCTCAAAGTCCCTCATCCATCCAGCTCCAAGTGCCAGATAAGGCTCCTGCTTTCAAGGCATAATTCTGCTTTCTGCAGGCAGTGGGCAGAGCTGGTGGAGCATTTTGGGCAGTGGCAGAAATAGCTGCTGTTCAGCAGAAAGAGCTCCAAGGTAACTGGCAGCGCTCACCACCTGGACTGTTTTCTTGACATTTATTTGCTTTTACTGGCACTCAAATGCCACCTGTCCGGAGAAAACTTTCCATTAAAAAAAAAGAAAAAAAACAACAAAAAACCTAATAAATTTGCCTGACTTAGCAGAAGCCACCCCAGCTGGTATGAGTGAGTGGTGCCCTTTGAGGTCTGATGGGCCTTGCTGTGTGTCTGTAGATATATATGTGTGTGTCTGTATAGATTAAATATAGATGGCAGCATCCATGATAGCTTAGGGCATGGCTTTCCCAAACTGGATTTTATAGCTGTCGCTGCTGAGAAGCAAACAAGCTGTAAATCCCCAGGATGACTGAATTTTGCTGTCTGGCCCCTCCTTTGTGCTGGGCACTGGAGTTGCTGCTGCCCAGTCCTGGGCACTGCTGGCCTGAAGGGGAATGGGGGGAGTGACTGAGCGGTTTGGGAATGGCATGTACTCCCTGGGCGCCAAATTCATGGAAATAATGACCCAGCACAATGTTTGCCTCCAGTGCTCAATTTTCCTAAGCCTCAGAGAGGTGTGAGGAATTATTTCCTTAGGAAATTTAAGGAGCGACTCCTCGCTGCCTCCTGCCAAGTGTCTGCAGAGTTAACAGGATAGTCTGTTGTTTGCTTGTTGTGTTTGTTTGGAGGGGTTTTGGCAGTTTTCCTTTCTGCCAGTTGAAGCCACTCAAGCTGCCACTGTCAGCTGGCCGAGCCCTGAGCTGTCTGGAGCTGTGGGATGTGGCCCCGTGGCAGAGCATGGCACCCATCTGGCGTCTCACCCCAAGGCAGGAGCTCTGCCCCCCTGCTTCTGCTTCCTTTGGTGGGTGGGCAGCCTCGGAAATGGGGGCTGCTGTGCTGGGCTGTCCCCTGGGCCACCCCTGTCTGACCCTGGGACAGAGGGCATGTGTGATGTGCAGGGATGGGCCAAGGAGGGCTCAGTCCTGTCCTCCCCAGAGGAAGGAGTAGTGGTGATGGGAAGAGAACTGCAGACATTTAGCTTGCATTTAGCTGAACTGTGCCATTAGGATGAATTCTGTTGGTTCATGGCTCTGCAGCCCCAAGAGAGGCATGTGAGGCACTGGGATGCTCCTGGCTTTGTGACACCCAGGAGATCTTTGGGAAGTCCAGTCTGTGCTGCAGCCAGGACACTCTGCAGTGTAGATCGTCTGCAAAGATCTCTCCTGGAGACTCTTCTGTGACACTGAAAAAGTGAATGAATGAGGTTTTTGTGGGCTCAGGGCACGCAGAGCCCACGTGTGAAGCTGTGGCAGGAAGGGTGCAGCGCTGTCAGTGTTGCCTCAGCCACTTCAGTTGTTGTTGTGCTCATTGCCTGCTGCTGTTCCTGATGGCTCAAATCTCTCTGTCTCTCTTGCAGCGGAGCTGGAGTTTGTACAGATAATCATAATCGTGGTGGTGATGATGGTGATGGTGGTGGTGATCACGTGCCTGCTGAACCACTACAAGCTCTCTGCGCGCTCCTTCATCAGCCGGCACAGCCAGGGCAGGCGGCGCGACGAGAACCTCTCCTCAGTAAGTCACACCCTGCTCTCCAGCCACACAGGCCAGGTTGTGTTTGCCCTTGGCATCATCTGTCTCTGTTTTGGGGGTGAAGGGGCATTTTTGGGGTGCCTCTGGCTCTTTAGGGTGCTGTGTGTATGGACAGCCATAGCCTCTGCCTTTGCCTTGAGCTTTGCAATTTGGATTTTACATTAGTGAAGTGACTGCACACTGTTCTTGGCATGTCCTGCTCCTGAAACCACCACCCCCAGCTGGTTCATCTGCCTTGGTTTAGCAGTCCCAAACTACCCAGTCCTTTGGCTCCAGTTAGTCTCAAGTGTCTGTATAAAAACTTCCTGCCTGCCCTGCAGAGAGCAGGAAATCCTGAGTAGCATTAATTTGCTCCAGTTTTCACCAGTGCTGCTGGCATCTCTGTGGTGGAAGGGGCAGAAATAATTTGTCAGCCAGACCAGCAGAGATCTCTCCAAGGGGATGTGCAAGAGGCTCTCTTAACCCAGGCTCCCAGCTCCATAAAAGCCTGAGGAGAAATGTGTGAATTGTACCTCTGACAGGGATTTGAGGGGAAGCCTCAGCAGCCTCAAGGCAGATGTTGGTTCATGCAGTTTCCTCAAATGTAGTGGCTCAGAGAGACTTAGAAGGATGTATAGAGAAAAGACATCACATTTTCTTGGAGGGGAGCATGTACTGTTCACTGCTGCTTCCATGGCTTGGTGTTCAGTGCAGGGATGTCTTGTACAGATATTCTCTTTCTTAGCATTCACCCTGAAGAGTCTTAGAACCCTTTAAATGGGGCTCCCTCAAGGTCGCTGCTGCCTGCCCCCTCCTCTGCAGGCTGGACACACCACTGGTGCTGTGTGCTGCTCTGTGTGGGGCTGTGCCCCCTGAATCAAATCTATACTTGCTGCAGGAAAAAGATCAAATACAGAGATTGCTCGGGGTTTTTTTCTTCTATTTTTCCATTTTCTTTCCTCTATTATTTTTTTTGAGAGGGGTATCTAAGATGTTTCACTAAGCCATCCTTCAGTGCAGTTGCAGGCTGCCCAGGGCTGTCCCTCGTAGCTGCTGTTTTGTCACACACCACACACAGAAGTCCCTTCTTGGTCCCTTCTTGGCTGCTTTTTGAGGGGGATGCCCCGTGGGAAGGAGAGCTGTGCCAACCCCAGCCCCATTAACCCTTTGTTGTGTGGGCTGTGAGCACTGGGCTGTGATCCCAGCTCAGGATCTGTCCCTGCTGCAGTGGGATGGGAGTGCTGGGAATGCCTGATCCCACGGGATGCTGATCCCACGTTAAAGCAGCTGGTGTGAGGGTGGAGATGGCTCAGGCACCTCCTGCTTTGGGGCTCAGAGCCCAGCTCCCCACACACATCCCAGCTCCACCCGGAAATCTTGTGTTCCTCTTACGGTCCCGTGCACCCACTGCCAGCAGCAGCAGGGTGTGGGCATCCGAGCACATGAGTTATTAAAAATAGCAGAAACGTTGTTTGCCCATTTTCACATTCTTTCACTGTATTATCATGTCCAGAATGTTTTACCTGCACCATGCCAAATGTGTTGTTTTGCATTTTCAAAGTTCAGCTCAAGCCCTCTGTATTTTAATACAGTCATTTCTGTGTTCTTAAGTGGCCTGTTTTTTATTTTCTTTAAAAAGAGTTCAGAAGGCTAACATAGAAAGAAAAGAGAAAATCACGTGGAGATTGACCAAAAATTTCAGATTAAATAAAAAATTGACTCTTTAAAAAACAATTCCTTTTCCCCCTTTATTGTCTTTTTCTTTTAAATTTTACCAAGCCAAAATTGCCAGGCATTTTTTTGGCTCAACTCTGTTACTTATTCAGCCTTCAGACACATCAGTGATTAAATGGCTTTCCAGCAGTGTCTGACCTCTGTGCATCTGCTCAACCCCAGTGAGGATGTGGAGTCTTCCAAACCTTTTTTGGAGCTAAGGAGAGATATAAGAATGTATAATTTGGGTTTTTTTTTTTTTTTTTCCCATCTTTATGGTTGTTCCCCATCTCCTGCCCTGTCCATGCTGTGTGTGCAGCACTGGTGGAGTGGGAAGCTCCTTACAGGGGATCCAGCATAATAAACACCTGAAAGGCAGCACCTTTCAGTGTCTGTCAGTGGAAAACAGTCTGAAGGAGGGCTGGAGCCTGGCAGGCAGAGGCCACGCTGGGCTGGATGCTGCTTGATGTAATCCATTGAACTTGCACTGAACTTTTTAAATCCCAAACTTCATTTTGGTGTCGTGACCGCAGACGGGCACCGGAGCTGCATTCGCGCTTTTCATCTGCTGAAATATTAAAGCAGTTCATCCCATGGTCAGGGTGCTGCTGGGGCTGCTGGAGTTGTCCTTTTTTGTTGCTGCAGCTCAAAAATTACAGCTGAAGGAGAAATTAATTTCCCTAAAGGGTTTTTTAATGCAGCTCTCACTGGCAAGCAGTTTTTGTATTGCTTCATGCGTTTCTCCATCATCGTTCTTGCTGTACTTAAACTGTTGTCTCCTCATGACAAGCACCTTTGATTTTCCAGAACTAAAAATATATAAGAAATGTTTCTAATAACTTTTTCCTTTTAGAATGGCACTTTCTCTGCACCTTTGTGACAGTGGTATCCCACTCCCCCAAGAAGCAGTACCTTTGTGTCCCCCAAAATAGAAAATGAGTCTTCCTGAAGGCTCAGAGACTTAATCTGCACCATGCAGCTTTACAGAGAAAATTCTCTGACATCACTAAAGCAAGTAGTTCTAAAAAAAGTTGAAGATTGATGTCTAAAAAGACATTTTAAAGTAATTTTAGGTTCTGCAGCAAGTCCTGCAATTCTTGTGGAGGCTTTTACAGCTGTTTTGCTCCCAAGACAGCAGAATCTCACCTTTCATTTCAGAAACCTGTGGCTTTCTAGGCTGTTCATTGTTGAGATGGATTCAAGTCCTAAATATTCTGAAAATCAGAGGTGGGTGAGGAGAGGCTGAGGATCTGCTCCTGCAGTTTTGCTTGGCTCAGTGAGGCTGTGGAGCCATCCCAGGCCAAAGTAAAGGCTAAAAGCAGGGATGTATCCTGTCCTGAAGCTTTGCCCTCCTCTGACTACTGATTTTCCAGCACTTTTAATCTTGCTATGGAGTTTTTAGGGGAGCTGAGCTGCTCCCCAGATGGGTTCATGGTAGTGTGTGAGGCAGGGGTTGTTTTGGGGAGCACTGGGTGCCTGTGGTGGATCACCCATGGGCACAGGAGTCCTGGGAGAGGTGGTTAATAATGGCTACAGAACATGGGTCTCCTGTCTGCCCCTCCTCTCTCTGCTCATCCCATTTAATGCTCTTTCTGCTGCTCTTGCATCCACGTGTTGCCCAGGGCATCATTCCTGGACCTCATCTGTACAAACAGATGACTGTGTGTGAGCCAGAGCTTTGATTCCAGACACACGGGCAGGATCTTGGTGAGGCTGTGGCTGCCTGGGCACCCGGGGTAGGGCATGTTTGGGGTGGAGCAGCCCTGCCCGTCCCAGCCCTGCCCATGCCCTGCCCCAGCTGAGCCTGGCAGGGCTGGGAAGCACCAGGAATCTCAGCAGCCACCCTCGTGGGAGCTGGCTGACATCACTCCCGGGAAAGGGGGGAGCAGATGGGATATTGCCATGGCGCTGCCCACTGCCAAGTTAAATATAAAACATCTAGCAGAAGGCAGCGGGGTACTCGCTGCTCAGGAAGTCTGCCACGGGGGCACGGCAAAGTAAACACAATTTTGGGAGTGCTTCCCGCTCCTGCCCACTGCTGTGGTGTCCTTTGGGATAAGGTGACAGGCTGGCAGCGCCTGTGGTGGCTCTGGAAATCCTCCCCGGGCCCTTTGGTGTCAGTTGGAGGTGAGGATTTGTCCTGTGGCACATGCAGTTCCTCTTGGATCATTTGGCTGCTGGGGGAGATCGACTGCAGACTCTCCCTGCAGGCAAGAAATCCGTGTAAAATGGACCAGACTAAACAGCCCATGCCTGTGTAAACAATTGCATGGTGGAGTGCCGAGGTCTGCAGTGAAACAGGGATGTCCTGCTCGGGAAGGGCCATGGGGGTTGCAGCTCAGCCAGCACATTGCCCAGCTGTGGCCAGGGAGCTGCTGGCATTGTAACATTCACCTCTGCTCCTGAAGGTGCTCCTCAAAACCCCTTGGAGAAGGGGGAAGGCTCTGGGCAGTCTCATTTCCATTTAAATCACTGTTTTCCTTGCACTGGCACCAGCCCTGCCTCGAGGTTTGTGTGCAGAGCTCAGCTTCAAAACCCAGAACCTGATGGATTCTCTCTTTACCTGATACCACGTCCTATGCCAAAGGAGAAAATACATTCCAGCATTGGGGAAAAATGAGAAAACATGAGGGTGGGGGATATAATGGGTGATTTCTCTGGAGATTTTAATGTGGTGCTGGTGCTGTGTTTGGGGCAGGTGGAGAAATAGGAGCTCTCATAGGAGGAAGGTGTGTGGTTTCCTCAGACCAGCCTCTCAGTGCAACACTTAAAGGGAAAAATGGGGTTTCTTTTTCCCTTGGCATTTTTTTTTTTACACTGGTGCTAAATACTTCTGCCTGTGCCTGGCTTACTAGTGCCAGAACTGGAGATTCACCTGCAAGGAGCTGGGAAGTTCCAAGTTATAATTACAAGCCTTCTGGCTGTTTTCCTCCAGCTCTGCCTGCCAGAGGGATGTTGCTATATGTGAATATTAGCAATATTTAAATATTGCAGTTCCTAAGGCAAAAAAGTCTGGGTTGAACTGTGCGTGCTCAGAGTATCACCAGCAGATGGGAGGAACCTTTGTTTGTTTGTTTTGATCATGAATTGTAAACTAGTCTCAGAGTTTGGGGGAAATTGTGGCTTCACCCTGCCTGGGGTTGTTGGCACTGAGGTTTGGATCTCAGGATCAGGGCGATGCTTGCAGTGTAAGAAAGCCTCTGCACTGCATTCCCTCAGTCTATTTAAGTCAAGGACCACTTACTCTTTGGGAAAAAATACTCTGAAACTATCCTGTTGCTACAGAGTTTTTTTCTTTTTGTTTTTTTTAGCCAAATCAAAATTAGTCTTAACATTTGGTTATTCACTTATTATCTTTATTTTCCCATGATGTCCGTGGTTGTGAGCATCAGAATGTGGGTGTGAGGGGTTTTTTTTTGGTTTGGTTTTTTTCCTTGGTTTGTTTTTTTTTTTTTTTTTTTTAATCTTGTCATTATTTCATGGAGCATTTTTTGATGTCTTGTGAATCACCCACGGCTCATGGATCACAAATTGAAAAATACTCCTCTGGCATGTTTGAACCAGGGAAAGAACCCTGCTGGGGGTGGCAGGGGGGAAGTCTGCACATGGGAGAGGGCTGTTTGGTAGTGCTGTTCTCATCATTCATTCTGCAAACCATCCATTAGATGGAGATGGAGATGCAAGGGGAGGGAAGTTTTGCTTGGAAGAGGTGTTTTCAGTGGCCATGTGGTGACACTGGAGCAGGTACCCACACCATACTCAGCTCACACAATCGTAGTTGGAGATGCTGGTTGGAGTTTGTGAGGCAGGGCAGGAACACGCTGTTGGCAGTGTCTTCTCTAGGTGACTCCTGTTGGCAGCAGGAGCTTACACCCCTGGCATCACTCACCCACACGATGCCCAGCACACACAATGGTAGTTGGAGATGCTGGTTGGGGTTGGTGCAGGAGGGCAGGAACGTGTTGGTGGCAGTGTCCTCCAGGTGACACCTGGAACAGGCTGTTGGCAGCAGGATCTTACACCCCTGGCATCACTCATCCTGGCCTCTCTCTCCTTTCCCACGCAGGAGGGAAGCCTGTGGCCTTCGGAAAGCACCGTGTCAGGGCCCGGCATAAGCGAGGTGAGAGCGCTGCCCGTCCCGCTGTCCCGCTGTGCCCCAGCACCTCCCGCCTCTCACCCCTCTCCTCTCCTCTCCTGTCCCTTCCAGCAGCAGATCTACACCCCGCGGCCCAGCGAGCGCCTGGCAGTGCCCTCCTTCCTGCAGAGGGACCGCTTCAACCGGTTCCAGCCCACGTACCCGTACCTGCAGCACGAGATCGACCTGCCGCCCACCATCTCGCTGTCGGACGGCGAGGAGCCGCCGCCCTACCAGGGACCCTGCACGCTGCAGCTGCGCGACCCCGAGCAGCAGATGGAGCTCAACAGGGAGTCCGTGCGCGCGCCCCCAAACAGAACCATCTTCGACAGTGACTTGATAGATAACTCCGTGTTCGGGGGGCCGTGCCCCCCCAGCAGTAACTCTGGCATCAGCGCCACCTGCTACGGCAGCAGCGGCAGGATGGAGGGGCCGCCGCCGACCTACAGCGAGGTGATCGGCCACTACCCCGGCTCCACCTTCTACCAGCACCAGCAAAACAACAGCGGCGTGCCCCCCATCTTGGAGGGCAGCAGACTCCATCCCTCACAGATCAATGGCCTTGAGAGCACAACGACGACGACGACGACGACGGCGTGGAACAAAGAGAAAGAGAAACAAAAAGGGCACCCCTTTTAAAAAAAAAAAAAAAAACGAAAAAAAAAGGAAAAGTGAAAAAAAAAAAGGCAAGAAAGTAAATGAAACACTCTGCACTTCTCGTTAAAAGAAAAAGGAGAGAGAGAGAGTTGAGGAAGATGGGCAAGAAAAAAAAAAAGAAGCCCTTCCCCATCTCTCCGTGTATAAATATTTACTTGTTATGTCTGGTCTGAATGCACAAGCCTACCAAGCTTGCAAAAACATTTCTTTATTGAGCTGTGTCTAGACGTTTAAAAAGGAAAAAAAAATTCAACTGTAGTCTTTTTTTTTTGTTTGTTTCTAGTTGGGCTGTGTGTGAATGCTTTTTTTTTTTTTTGTTTGATTATTTCACTTATCTTTAAAAACAAAATATTTGCACAAAAACCATTTTGTTTAAAGATCTGCAATATAAATATATAAATATATATTAAAAATAAGAGAAAGTGTATGTGTAAGGAGCAGGAGTATTTTTGTATTAGAAGAGGCCTATTCAAAAAAAAAGTTGTTTTCTGAACTAGAAGAAAAATGGCAATTTTTTGAGTGCCAACTCAAAAAGCATGTATTACATTGTAAAAAAACAAAAAACAAAAAAAATCAAAAGCAGGGGTTTAGAGTTATTTATATAAATGTTGAAATTTTGCACTATTTTTTAATATAAATATGTCAGTGCTTGTGTTGGTCAAAGCCTCTATCATGTCTACCATGAACCTGTTAAGGGATCTATGTGGAAGTGAAGAACAAAGTAGCTGGAAGGGGAGGAGGATCGCTGGAGTGGAGATGCCAGCCCTGGGAGGAGCGGTGAGCGAGACTGCAGCTTATGCAAATCCTTAATTTCCAGAGTCCCTGCGCGTGGCCGCCGACAGCCACGGCTTTTATACATTCCCTACAAAGCAAGAGGAGTTGGTGTGTGTCTGTCTGTCATCCGGTAGGATTATTGGAGTAACAAGGTAAAATGAAAACTCCCTGCTTCCCGCAGTCAGGAATGACTGAAGCAGGCAAAAATTACTTGATTTTTTTTTTTCTTTTTTCTTTTTTTTTTTTTTTTTTTTTTTTTTTGGACAACCTCTAACTTTTTGGAGGGGAGGGTGGTGGGGTTGAGAATAAACTTCTGTGTCTGAAGGAACAAAAGTGTTTTTTGGTTTATTTCTTTCCATGTTCAACTGAAGGGCCCTGCTGGAGCCGAAGCGGTGGTTGTGGAAGTTGATGTGAGGAACTGGTTTACGCACCCACTGGCTGCCCTTCAGCTGGGTTTAAATGTCTCGTTGAAAGGACGAGGTGGAAAGTGTGGTGGTGGTGGTGAACATCATTTTCATTTTGTTTCAACCTCCCAAACCTCAGTTTGGGATGAACGGGCGCAGCCGTGTTCCGCGGCGCCGCCGTCCCTGGTTGTCGCTATTTTTGACGTTTGTTATCCAGCTAAAGAGGCACCAGGTACAGTAGATGGAAATGAATCTGCTCCTGTGTTGTATTAATTAAAGGCTACAAAAATAACGCTTAAGGCTTTAGAAGCAACCCCCCCTTACCTCTTTTGGGACATCCTTCCCCCCCAGGTCCCGCTGCCCTCCCGCTGCCGGGCACTGCGCGCGGTTAATTTCTCTCGGTTTGGAAGTGCTTTGTCTTGCTCTGCTCTTGTTTACGTTTTCTGTCACCTCGGTGTCTGGTAGGGGCCTCACCTCGTGGTGAATTGGTAGGTGACTGAGTGAGTGAGTGGGGAACCTGAGAGAGCGAGGGGAGAAGGCAAAGGGGAAAGATCCCGTTGGGGTCCCGTCTCTGAGCGCGAGGAAGGGTCGGTAGGGAGCCACAGAGAGCAAGGATTTTACTAGGGGGTGTGATTTGATTTCCTGCAGGATGCTATCTAGTAGAGTGACATAAATGAAAGATATAAAGGCAATAACTATTGTTTTTAAGCAACTTTTTTATTACTTGAAAAAGAAAAAAAAACCATAACCATGAGAACGGTTTTGAAGTTCTGACCATTTGAACAATATTTATATATATTTTAAAGAAGATGATGAATAGCTGAACTTGAAGTTTGATCATTATTTTTTTGCTTTTTGCTTTTTTTTTTATTTCTGCCTAGAAATAGTCCTTCTCAATACTTCAAACTGCTTTTCCACAGCTCTTGAAATCTTCATAGTTTTACAGTCACTTAACCTAAATTTTGATGACCTAAAAAAAAAAAAGAAAAAAAAAAAGCCACAAAAAATAAAGTAATGCAAAGGAATAAATCTAGTGTGTCATGAAAGGTACAAAACTGGTGAATTTGTACGAGTTTTTAAAATGTATCTTTCCTTTATGTAACATGTCTATTTAGTGCCTTATTAAACAAACAGTAACCCTCCCTTATTAGAGAGGGGGACACAGAATCATCGTTAGCAGTACAAGTAACCAGCGTCTGGTCTCTTGCTCCTTTGGACCTTGCATTCACTTTTGCAGTCCCTTTTTCCCGGAGCAGCTCCCTGTGCCTGGCCACACCTGCTGCTCCCTTGGCCGCTGCTCTGCTCCGACTGTTCTTAGGGAACTTGAACACGTTTTATGCACATTATCCTACCCGGGGAGGTAGGAATCTGTGGTGGATATTGTAACTGAGATACCAACCAAAAGAGAAAGCGAAATATAATATCTACTGCCCTCTTGAGCCAAAATGCATGAATAGTGTTGTTGGGGTTGGGTGTGTTTGTTTTTTTGTTTTGTTTTTTTTGGGGGAGGGAGGGGGGTGTTGTTCAGTGACCTGAACTAGTTTTGTTTGCTATTAAAAAAATACGGTTACCTCAGCAGATTTTGGGTGGAATATGCATCACATGTTTAAAACTGAGCAGTGAGTAAAGAGGTCGTGTGGGACCAGAGGTTGTTAATAAATGAGATTGTCTTGTCACAGGGTGTCACCTGGCCACCGAACCCCACGGGAAAGTCAGGGAAGTGGGCAGGGGCTGGATAGGCACAGAGGGGTAGTGGGAGAGGGTCTGAAGATGCAGTGCAATTGAACCCAGCTCTCATGCTTGAAAGTCCTCAAAATTTCAACCAATTCTCTTTTCCTCCTTTTTTTTTCCCTCCCTCCCCAATCCTCTCCCAGTGTGAGCTTTTATTCGTCTAGTGTCACCCCAAGCTCTGTGCTTGAGTGGTCAGTTTGTTGAGTTCCTGGGTCCAGTTTCATTTACCTCTTTCTCTAGTTTGGGGAGCTTAATGAGTGTGAAATGGGATGGCTCATCGACACCAAATTTCTGTTGCAAATGATGCCTTTCAGCCCATCCATGCACAAACCCCAAGCTGCCACCTTTCCCTGTCTGCTGCAGCTCCAGTGGGGAGAGCCCCAGGTCCCAGGCAGTGGGTGCAGCTCCTCAGCAGAGCTCAGCTGTTATCTTTTGTCTTTCTTCTGTCCATCCCTCTCTTAGCAGTCCTGAGAATTGTGTATTTCAAGTGCAGATACCAGATCTGGGGCCCAGATCGACTCCAAGTTCTGAATGGGTGTTTAGAAATAATGGTCTGTTCTTTTTTTTATTATTATTATTGTTGTTGTTATTGTTATTATTATTATTATTACTACTATTTAATGTTACTTTTTGCCTCGGGGTCCATTTCTTCCCCATTCCCATGTCCTGAATTGCCACCAAGGCAGGGAATTTGCTTTGCACACCCTTGCTGATGTTCCTCTGGCCTTGGTGCAGCTCAGTGGAGAGCAGTGCTAGAGTGTCCTGCAGCTGCCAGCACAGAGATTCAGGCCCCTTAAAAGTGATTTATTTTTAAAGAAATACAGAAGAATCAAAGCATTGCTAATGCTTAGCAACCTCATGTCCTAGCCTGCCTTTTTGCTCCGAGTTTTAAGTCGCGTTAGCTTTAAAAGGGGTTGTTGATCTTACAGAGTTTCTTAGCTTACAGTACAGCAAACAGCATCCCTAAAGTGCCCCCAAACCTCACTGGCCTGGAGTGGGAACGTGGCTTTGTGGATTCTGGTGGGGTGGAAGGATGGGTTTCACTTGGGGCTGACTCTGGTCAAACACGAGTTCCCTTCACAACCCTTGGTTACACCGGTTTGAAGACTCAGCTTTACTAATCCAGTGTGTTGTTTCCATAAGTGTTACAAAATTCATTCTGTCTTAAGTGGGGTCTAAGGAAATCCAATTGCTTTCTGGAGAATCACCCTTTTGTATATGTATTGAATTATAAAATTGCACTAACTGCTATATTAAAAAAAATAAAGTAATCAAAGCCCAATGTTTTTCCTAAGGATTGGGAAAAGACTGAATCAGATGTGTAGCATTAACAGTGCTAGGCCAGAACAGAATGAATTTTAATCTCTTCTGTCTCTGAACTGCTCAGAGATATTCTGTGTACAACAAAAGCTACAAATAAAAACAAAACAAAAAGAAGTTTTCCAGAAACTGTGCTTCAGATTTTTGCTGTACTATAGAAGCTCATGAAGGACAACATTAAAGTCCTAATTTGCCTGCCTTATAGACACATTTCATTGTATTAATATTTTCTTAAACTTCCAGTTGCATTGTGTTGGCTTTGGAGTTTGTTATAGGCAGTCCTGTATCCTGAGTTCTGTTCAATTTAAACTTATGTAAACTATTGACAGCACATGCAATGCAGTACTTATCTATATTTTGCTGTTTTAGTATGAATATGTACTCTGATGCCAATTTACAAAAATCTGTTGTAAAAGCTTCTTGTGTACCAGTAACCAATAGTGGCAATTATATGTCATTCTAAAAGCTGCAATACTTATACAATAAATTTTACAATACTTTGGAAAATTTGCCTTCACCTTTTGCTTTGTTACCCAAAAAAAAAAAAAAAAGAAAAAAAAAAAAAAGAAAAAATCAGGGCTTGTCAACACAATGTAATTTCAGTTTTCCTGTTTTCTTCTGGAATGTTGGAAAATGAATGTGCTCAGTTTTGGATATTTGTGTGGGTTCCCCTGGTTCTGAAGCACGGCCCCAGCTCTGCATTGCCGCCCCTGGAGCTGGAGCTGGTTCCTGGTGCATCTGCATGCTCCCTGTGTATGTGTGCACGTACGGCTCTTCCCTTTGGAGCAGAGCAGGTGCATGGAAAGCTGTTTCCCTTGGAGCAGGGCAGGTGGCACAGCTCCAAGCCCAGAAGAAGCATTCCTGCTTTGCACACTCTGTCCAACCCTCCTGGTCCTGCCTTCCAGCCGAGAGCGTCACTGATGGTCAGAAGGTTTTAACTTGAATAACGTCAGTCAACGAGAGCTGCACAGATTGACTCAAATCCTAAGCACAGAGAATTTGTGTGACTTCTTTTTTTTTTTTTTCCTTTCTGAAACTGTGGTCAAATTGCAGTGATCACATTAAAGCGATTGAAAACTTGACTGTTTGCAGGGGGTTTTCTTTTGTGTGTCTGAAGGATGGATGGATGTCCTGTAGATTCACCCAGACCTCGGGTTTCCCCCTGGGGCTAAGGGATGTGTAGTTATTAATCCCTGGGGTTTGCTGCCAGCTCTGCCCAAGCCCTTGATCTCCCATTACCTCCTCTCTGGCTGGTCACAAACCTTTATTTCAGGTGGCAGCACTGTTAAAATGTTAAAAAAGTTAAAAGTGGCCCCTGGCTTTGACAAGCAGCTCCTCCAGCTGCTTTGGATGGGCAAGGGGTGAACACTTGGCTTTGCTTTGGGCACGAGGAGCTCCTGTGGGTTTCAGCAGGATGCTGGGATGCTCTGCCTGTCCAGTTATTTGCAACACAGCCCCAGGCTGATGGTCAGCTGGGAGAATGTCTCTGGTAAGGAATGAAAGCGGCTTGATTGCAGCCCAGGGAGGAGAACCCCAAACCCACCCCTGTGGCTCCAATTCTGGAACCGAGCCGCTCACCTCCTGGTTGTGGTTTGTTTGTGGGATCCCTGTGTCCCCTGTGCATTGCTGCTGGAAGGACAGCCCGGGCTGACACAGTGCTGGAAAGCAGCTGGCCTTGGCTGGAGCACTTTCCCCGTGGTAGGAAGTCAGGTGGTTGTAAGGCTGTGCCAATGCTGTGACCCCCGTGCTGGCTTGAGCAGCTCCAAACCCTCCTTCCCATCTCATGCCCAAAGAAACACCAAAACACAAAATTTCTGAGAGCAGGCAATGCCCCTGCCCCAAAACCAGGATCACAAATATCCAAGTGGAATACAGCCACCTTGCCCCAGGCATGGTGAGGCAGGGTTTGGTTTGAATTGCTGTTTCGAAATTACATTTTTGGAATCACAGCTGAAACCAACATCTTCCCACAGAAAAAGAGAGCTCAGCTGAAACCACATTTTCCAAAAGGGAATTTTTTAAATGACAAAAAAATCAAGTTCAACCAGTGCAGTGCGTGGGAATGGGCAGAGGTAGCTGTTACTTAGCTACCTTTCCATGTCTGCTGAGGAGATCTGGGGACACTGCAGCACCACTGATTGGCAAAAGAGTATTTTTAAATTTTTGGGTTTTGGTCAGGTTTTTTTTTCAGCTCAAGGGAAGAAACAATTTTGTGACTTTTGGAAACCGCAGGTGGCAAACCTTTGATTTTAAACAGATTTCTGTGCTGCAAGTGGAATGGGAGTTAAGAAGTCGGGTTCAGATTTTCCCTGTGCTTCCAGCCCTTGTGGAAGCCCTTCTTGCAGCTCTTGTGGGCTCCATGGTGCACTGGCTGGAAGGTGCAAATTCCACCTGCAGAGAATTTAAATCTCATAGAAGCTCTTTTTTTTTTTTTTTTTTTTTTTTTTTCTCTTTTGTCTCTATATTTCCCTGTTTGTCCTGATCCAGCCCTGCCTCTCTGCCATCCTCGGGAGTCCTGTCCATCCTGCTCCTGCTCTCCTGGCAGATGATTCATTGCTCAGGCTCATGCCTGTGTTTAATCAGGTTTGTGCCTTCAGGGCACCAAGCAAAACCCCTCTGGGGCTTGTCCTGGTGCTCAGGGATGCTCCCACCAGTGATTCCCTCCCAGGCAGGACAGGGATGGCTTGGGGTGCTTTGGGATGGGGAAGGTGTGAAACCTGGCGTCAGCCTCTTGCTTTTTAGCCTGCCCAAGCTGCATTTCCCTGGGTTGATTTATTGGAGGTTTTTCCTCCATGCTGTGCAGGCAGAGCCCTGTCTCACCACGGAGGGAGGGGAAGCCTTGAGCAGGGATAGAAACCCTGGGTAAAGTGGCTGGAAACAGATTCTCCCTGCAGTGATGTTTCATTGAGATTTGCTAAGACAGCTCTCACAGGGATCCTGCTGCTGACTCTCCCAGCTGTAATGGGAATTTACTCCAAACACTTGCTGCTATCCCTTAAAAAATAAAAAAAAAAAAAAAAAAAAAAAAAAAAAAAAAAAAAGTGAAGAAATTCCCAGTGCTTTGGCATAAAACAGGTCTGTGTAGCAAAAGCAAAAGAGCAAAAGAGCAGACGGGGGAGAAGAGGAAATAATCAGTGCCCTACTGCCCAAGGGTCCCTTCATTTAAGGTCTGATGGGGTCAAAACTGATTCTCCCTCCCTCTTTCCCCTCTCAGGAGCCCTGCAGACAGCTCTGCCCTCTCCTTGGAGCACTGTGCAGGAAGACTCGGGGGCTTTGCAGGGACAGGCAGGAATGGGCAGCTGGCCCAGCTGGGGGATGTGGCCCAGGTGGGCACAGTTTTGCCACAGCCCAGGTGGGCACAGTTTTGCCATGGCCCAGGTGGGCACAGTTTTGCCAAGGCCTAGGAACCAAATTTAAGCAGCTCCAGGGAGGGGGGAGGTTTGCTCTGGGGGTTTCTCTGCTCTTCTGCTGAGTCACAGCCACAGGAGGTTTAGCAGAGAATCTTTCCTGACCAGGTTTCTGAAGCTGCCTGGATGATGGGAAGAAAAGATAAACCCTCTGAAACAGCAGCCACCTTTTTTTGAGTTGAGATTGGGATTGAAGGCATTTTAAGGGTGCACAAAAGTGGGTTTCAGGCTGTCCTGGAGCCACACACTGCCAGAGCTTGCTGTCTGCTGGAGATTGTCCCCATGTACCCCGCAGCTCAGGCTGGTGGCTGCACCACTTTGGAGCTTTCTCCCTGTCTTCTGCCCATGAGAGCCTGGTGCCAGGTAAGGCTGAAAGGTGCATAAATGAAATTTAGAGCTTTGGCTGAGCAGACTGATGGAGAGGGAGAGGTGACATGAAGCTCTCCATGGAGTGAGCTTGGATAGGGTTTGCAATGCAGAAATGGGGGGGAGCATCCATTGCAGGGTTCATCAGTTGTGCGGGTCCATTCCCCCTTGCTCAGTCCTGAATCACTTCAAATGCACGTGGTTGCCTTGGGATTGATTGTTATCAGCAGCAATAAATCACAATCACAGCAGCCAGGGGTGAGTTTTGGATGCCAGTCAAAATGCAGCTCCTCAGAGCATTTATCTCTGCAAAGGCAGGGAACCTGGACACTGAACAATTGGATCAGCCTGGCTCTGTGAAGCTGCATTTGATTAAGAGAGTAACTGCAGTACAAAGTTATTGCTGGGTGTAGCTGTGCATTGCTAATGAGCAGCCTGGCTTTACAAACAGAGAGGCTGGAGATGGGAGCATCAAACACCAAACCCCTCTGTGCATCCCTGTCCAAGGGAGATCCCCCCCCTGTCCCTCCTGCTCAGGCACAGAAAGGACACAGGAGTGGCCTTTGCTGCACTGGAATTGTGCCACAGGTGTCCTGCCCTGCTTCCTCACACCACAGGAGCTGCTTCAAGGCTTCAGGATGGGAACACCTGAGCCTGAGTCTGGCTGTGTGTCCCAGGCAGTGCCACAGTGCAAATTCTAACTGCAGAGAATTTAAGCCTCATAGAAGCACTTTTTTTGTTGTTCTTTTGTCTTTATATTTTCCCTGTTTGTCCTGATCCAGCTCTTCCCAATTTCCACTGGAAACCCAGGAATTCCCAGTTAGGCACTCTGTGCTCCCAGCAAGGGATGGGCTTGGCCACAGCTGCTGCTCCAAGGCAGCACCACTGAACTGAACCCACATCTCCAGGAGCAGAGCTGCCTTTCTGCACGAGGTCTTCACTGATTTCTGCTATCTGGGCTCATTAGGGTGGGAATTCAGCATCCAAAACACTCCAGCTCTAAGATGTTCATGCAAGCACCCAGTCCTGCTAGACCAACCCCTCCTGGGTGTTTTGGGGAGGTCCCTGCAGGTCTGGGGTGACCAGCAGGGCTGGTGTGAGTGTGAGGAGCGTCTGGGTTGGGTTTAACCTGGGCTCAGTGCACACCAGGGGCTTTCCCAGGGGAGATGATGGGCTTCACTCACAGCTTTGTTCCACACAATTTATTACTGTGCACACACTGATTTTAGTTTTTTTCCTTGACTCTCAAACCCAGGCTCTGCAAGGTTCAGATGAGCAGAACCAGGTTAACAAACAAATGTTGGGTGACCCTGGTGGGCCCCACTGCCCATCTATCTCATCTCTGTTTTTCTCTTGGGAGCTGCAGTTTCTCTCTGCTCTGCTGAGCAGGTCTGTGGATTTTCCTTTCTGAGGAGGAAAGCCTGAGGTTCTCCAAGAGCCTGGCCCTGGTGCTCTCCCTCCCTGCTCCCAGGGCAGCCCTTCCGTGGGCATGGAGGAGCCTGAGCTAAATATAAGCTGTGGAGGGGAAAATAAGGGGGAATTGGAGGAGGTTGAGTGAGAGGATCTGTTTATTTTCCCTCTGATCTCTGAGCCCTGTTATGTTTTATTGCTTTACAAACAGGAGGTCTGGAACGCTTCCTTCCCTCCTGTGCCAGTGCAAGGTCAGCTGGGTGCACAATTCCTGCACTTGAAGGAAAAAACACCAACTATTTACAGTAATGCTGTATGAGTGGCATGAAACTGGAACTCTGTTCACTCTCTCCAGGCCAGGTTTTACTGTAAATGCCCAAATAAGCTATTTATATAAACAATTTCTGTGTATTTGCTCCGTGCCTGGATGCACTCCCACCCTGCTGCTGAGAATTCAGATCTGGTGAGTGACCTGTGGCAGAGGAGCAGCTTTGATTGCAAAAAACCCCTCTGGAAGGTGATGCAGGCAGGTGCTTTATGTGCAGTGGATCTCAGGGAAGGTGAGGCACCTCCAGCGCGTTTGTTCCTTCCCTCTGCAGGAGGATGTGGTGCCCCCAGCCTGGCAATGCTTCAAAAGAAACCCATTTTGGGGTGAGTGGTGTTTGAGATGTGTCAGAGAGCAAAGGGGCAGGACCGAGGAATGTAACTGAGATTCCTCATGCTGCAGAAAAGGCTGGAATAAGGTGAGGCTTTAAGGAAGCAGACTAACTCAAAAAAATGTGTTCAGGTTTGCTCAGCTCTCCCCATTCATCAGAACATGCCCAAGCCCTCAGTGAGGTTTCGGCTCAGAGCCGCGATGTGGGACGGAGTCATGAGCAAATGTAACTTGTGAGTAATTGCTGGAACCAAATGTCAGCTTGGAAAATGGGCTTGGTGTCTTCTCTGAAGGTTCTGGTTTATGGGAAAAGGCAGTGGTTCTCCTTTTGTGCCCTGGCTTTCAGTTCCCTGTGTGGGTAAAGCGCAGCCAGAGTCGCTGTTTCTGTGTGTGGGAGTTTGGCACCCAGGACTCTGCTCCTGCTGTTTCTGCCCTGGTCCTCAGCTCCTGCACTGGCTTCAGGCCTTGGGAAAGTGGGACAAATGGGACAAATGTCATCCAGCACAGGTACATGTTGCTTTTAAAGAAATGCTGCATTATCAGCCTCACACAGAAAAATTCCTGCCTGAACCTGAGCTCTGCATCCTGCTGTTCTCCATCCCCACCTGGGTCCCTGTTAGCCCAGGATTGTCCGTGGCCTGAGCTGCACAAACAGCCCAGTGCTCCAGCCCTGTCCCCCAGTGCATCCCAGGGTTTCCATGGCAAACCCAGGGCTGACACTTCCACCACTGTGATCCCCAACCTGCCTTTCCTGGATATTGTAATTTCTTCTCCAGATCTGACTGAGATACAGGGTGAGAGGCTACAGCTCAAGTGGAATCAAAATTGCATTTTAATTGTAAACATTTGTCCAGAAATTAATGTTTCTGAACTAATGTTTCTCTCTGACCAGTGTGTTCAGAAACAAATGACTCTCACTAATTGATTTTCCCCTCTATAACTGGAATTGTACATGTACAAATTCAACCATGCATAATTGAAAATCCCCCTCTTTCAGCAGGTATCCACATAATCACTCAACTGATGTGTTTGCTTGTCCTCTGGCAGATAT
Organism: Ammospiza nelsoni; assembly: GCF_027579445.1. Classification (NCBI taxonomy): domain Eukaryota; kingdom Metazoa; phylum Chordata; class Aves; order Passeriformes; family Passerellidae; genus Ammospiza; species Ammospiza nelsoni. The sequence goes on along the minus strand of NC_080644.1, from coordinate 2,926,147 downwards.
CACCTAGGGCTTACATGGCTGGCTGGAGGGGGATAATTTCTCCAATTTTTGTTCCTTGTGCTGGATTAAACATTAAAATCACTATAAACAGGTGTCTATATCTAATAAATTTTCTCATAATCCCAAACATGTATGATGAGGGAATGTTACTGATGCCTTCCTCCTTTGGAAAGGTGTATTTTATACCTTCACACCTGTGAGATCATGTCCCAATATATAAAATGGTTTTGAGCACTTGCAGGAGCCTTTGAGCAGCTGATGGACCCTGCAGTGCAGGCAGGAGGGATTTGGCTCTGCTGTGCCCCTCCAGGAGCCTCCCAGGGAGCCTGAGGGAGTGGGAGCAGGGCAGAGAAATGAGTGTAAAGTCAGCTGTGAAACCCAAGGCTGTGATTCACTGCCTCGTGTCACGGGCAGGTGAGATCCTGCCCCGCTGCAAACCAGCTCCTGGGGCTGATGCAGATTTCAGGCACTCCAGGAGGGTGAGGAGCAAGTCCTGCTGTGTAAATGGGGTGGTTTAGGGGAGCTGTGGTGTCAGTGGGGTGGCATTAGTCAGTTTTGCCTGCTCCAGTAACACCCACAATGTGTCCCAGCAGAGCTTTACAGGAGCTTCCCTGGGGTGCTTTGACCTCTGGTACCATCAGCCCTAACAGGCAAAACTAATCAAGGTCTGTTCAGAAGTAATTTGGCATCACAGCGTCTGTTGAGGAGCAGATAATCAGGTTTTATTTATTTATTTGTTTGTTAATAAAGCTGTATAACAAAGGATTTCATCATTTCAGTGATATTGAATGTAATGTGCTTGCAATAATTAATGCCACCACTAATGGAGGATTGGAATTTTGCCTTAATTATATCATTAAGACACATTTCATGCATTTAATTGTTTTTGTAAAATGACAGCCAACCTCTCCTGCCTCATATTTCCCATTTCCAGATTCAATTACTTCCCATGCAAGGGCAACCTGCTAGTAATGGCCTCTCACAGTTTTTGCTTTCCAGGGGAAATCAAGTGGGTTTTTGGTTAGATATGCCAATACTTTTCAGGTTAGCAAAGCTTTTACGTGTTGTTTGTCAATGTTAGTGATGAACAGATGCACTGAACTCTCCCTCCCTCCTTGCTGGCCTGGATTTAATGAAAAATAGAGGTGGGGGGAAGGGGGAAATGTGTCAAGACAGAACAAGAAGGTGAAAAATCAGTCACAGGCTTTATCACGTGCCCTGCTGCACCTGTGGGAGGTGAAGTTTGGGTAAAACACTCCATGTCTGATCCAAAATCAGGAGCCTTGGAATCAGCAACTGCAGCCTCACAAGGGAGGATGCTGTGATCATTCTCATGGGGCACCTCCAGCCAGGAGGCTCAGGGCTCTCTGCAAAGCTTCCTGCTTGTTCTTTGGAGCTAAATTTGTGTCTGTAAGGTAGAACCAGCAAGCCCAGGCTCCTGGGGAGGCATCTCAGAGCTGTGTGAATCAGTGAGGTCCATTGTGCTCCAAACCAGCAGCCAGAGCCCTTGGCATGGGGATGCACATGGGTTTGTTCGGGATGAGTAAATGCAGTTTTCACTGGACAGGAATTTATAGTTCTGTCTGCAGCTCCCAGCTGCTCAGGGGGATGGGAATGGTGTGTTCCTCCAGTCTGTGCCTTCTCTGGCTGCAGCTCTTTCCCAAATCTGTAATCACTGCTGCACAACTACCTAAAGGCAAAATTCAGGGTGAGGGTGGTAGGAAATGGGAATCTCTGCTGCAATACAGAAAATATTAAGTTGCCTTGAGCGTAATCACTGCTGGATTTTGGACCACCTGGGATAAACCAAAACCTCCCCAAATGCCATCCAGGTGGCAAAGCCAGCAGCCCACAGCTGGAATGTAACAAAAAGCAGGTAAAGCAATGGGGGAATGCAGTGGATTGTGCAGACAACAGAGGGAACTCCCATGGCAGGAGCAGACTCAGCAACTGGTGAATGCTCTGAAAACCTTTCCTGGCAGTTCCTGCAGCACTGGCTGTGGGAAGCATTTGGGAGCAGCTTTTGTTCCCAGACTGTGACCATGCTGCCCACTCCAGGATTCCTCAACCTCAATGAGCTCAGTTTGTTATTTGGAGCCCAGGGGGAACGAAGTCACCTGTGCTTCCCTTCTCTTCTTCATTCCCATCCTTTCTTGCTTGGTGCATGAAAGAGCTGAAGCCAGGCTAGGGCACAAATCCCATCCAGTCCTTGCTAGGATCTGCAGGGGAGGTGCAGGAACCCTTGGGCTGTGCAGACACAGAGGGATCCCCCACAATAAATGTCCTGCTGGATGTGTGCTGGGAACCTGGAGCAAGAGGCTTCACCTGTCCCTCACTTGTCTCAAAAGTGATGAGGAACATTCAGGTGCCATGTCCTGGATGCATGAAGCACACTGGGGAAAATAACTGAGACATCAGATACAAAAAATCTAAATAAGAGGTGTGAGAAGCACTGATTTCCACTCTACAAAGCAGTGCAAAACCATCCCACATCTTTCTACAAGGAAACTGAATTACCAGGCCAATTTTGCTCCTAGATTCTGTGTCTGGAATGTTTCATCAATAAATACCTTCCCTCTCCAGCCCTCTCCTTACTGTGATTGTTAGTAACAAATTTATGTTGTGTTTCATTTCAGGTTGTCCAACAAATTTGGGAACAAAACTGAGCACCATTAATTGTCATTCTTGGAACAAACCAACAACATAATTTATCAATGTGGCAATAACAGTAATGTTTGTATTTTCCAGTCTTGAAACACTTGGATTGGAGATGACAGCATTATAATTGAAAATAATGGTAATTATCTGTCTGCAAACCTGTTTTGTTGCTATGCTCAATATCTTCTTTGAAACCAGCCATGAACAGAAGTCACCAAAAGCAGCAATAAAGTAAAAAGTCATTTTCCTGGAGATCGGTGCACTGCATCTGTTGTGTGGGAAATAACTCTCCTCTTTCTTTTGTTTGGGATTCCAAAATGGTCTGTGGATGGAGAATTTCAAATCAATACCATCAGGAACAATCAACTGCTTCTATTTAGCTGAATTTGAAATGTTATAATATGAGTGTTTTTAATCTATGGATATATATGTATGCACACCTTGAGATCATTCATATGGAAACAAGACACCTGCTGTATCAAGATGAGAAGGGAACATGAACACAATTCTTCATGCTTTCCTAGTGAAAATTGCCAAATGTATGTAGTCAAATGTGGGCAGCATATTGAGTTGGGTGTGAGCTGAGCACTGCCTGAGCTCACAGCATTTCCTCCAGGGACCAGGCCCTGAGCAGGGGCTCAGGCTGGGCTCACCCCGCCCCAGCCAATTTTGGTTGGAGCAGGTTAAATTGAATACTGAAATACATTCAGAGTCCTTCCCTGGGAAATACTGTACCAGGGCAGGATGCTTTAGGTTGTGTTTTGTGCACATTCCCTTTTTCAGTGCTGGTTTCAGGTAATGTCCCCCCCTTTTGCATTGCCAGGTGGGACACCAACCCCAACTCCAGCTGGATGGGGGAACCAGGGGCAGCATCTCTGCAGAGCATCACCGCTGCAAGCAAGATCCAAATGAGGATCCTGGACCCTTCCAGCCTGGATTTGGGGCAGGAGGAGGCAGACAGGGGCTCTGAGGGTGGCAGCTGCATCAGGGAGGGACTCTGGGTGCCAGGGTGGGCCCAGCACCAGCTCCCCTCAGCCATTCCCCACCTTCCCCTTGGATCCTCATTTCACTGCAAGCTATTGAATCATTCCCTTATGAACCAGTTTCTGTTGTCCTTATTAACCAAGGATTAATTAATTATTAATTAAGCAACCCAGGCTACTTATTAATTCAACTTGTTAATTAAGTATAGGATACTAATGAGGCAGCTTGTTAATTGAGTTGTCAGGGGGAAGTGAGGATGGAGGGGAGGATTTTTCCTGCCCAGTTCCTGTAGCAGAGCCAGAACTGTGGCTCCATGTGGGGACGTTGGTCCTGGAAGCTTCCTGAGTGGGGCCAGGCAGTCACAGCTTGGGAGAGCTTTATTTACATTTATTTCTTTTTATTGCCAGCCCAAAACAACCTTTCCAGAAGAGACTCCAGGGCCTGCAGCCCAATATTTCAGTGCAGGGGTAAGCATGGGGACAGGACCAGGGTACCCAGGGGACAGAGGCTTGGGGATGGCCTGGAGCTGTGGGGGATGATGGAAGGCAGTGGCCTCCTGCTTTCCTCAGTCTTAATGCACAAATGGGAATTTTGCTCCTTGAAATGCCTTTAGCCTAAGACAAGAAAGCTTTGCAATTTACAGACAACAAGAGAAAGAGATGAGGAGCTCTCTGCTTTGCCAGAGCCTTTGCAGGGAGTGAGAGCCACGTTGGGTCTGCCCCAACTCTGCTCTTTGTTTGCAGGATCAGGCCAGGATCTCTGAGGATGGAGCTGCTGTGAGCACAAGCTCCCCCAGCACTGGGGCTTTGTGGGCCAGCCTCACACAGCATCTTGCTGTGTGTTAGTGGTCAGGCCTGGGATGGCAATTTCAGGATGTTTTCTCTGGAAAGTTTGCTGATGGGGCATTTCTTGTTGCCAGCAAGACTCCAGCATCAGTGGTTTGTTCCACTGAAAATGCCATTCCCCAGGCGAGCTGAAAATAAAACCATTTCTAATCACTTCTGAAAGTTTCTGAAAAGAACTGGGGGAGGGGGAGAGCTAATGAGGAAAACACACAGCTTTAGAAACAGGAGAGCATTCCCTGAAGTCAACAGAATAAAAAAAAATTCTTTTTGAATATTCATTTCTACTGAGATTTTCTATCGCTATAATTAATTTGTCACAAATACCCTGACAAAGCATTTCTGGTGGAGTGATGAAGGCTACAGGCAGAGGTTTACTCAGTCTCTTTTGAAGGAAAATAACTAGCTATCAAATAACTTTAAACTCCTAAAGCTTTTCTGGCTTGATCCTGCTTTCATTAAAGAATGCTGCTTGGCTTTGAAGACATTTTAAGCTTTTGAAAAATTGTTATATGGATTTATTTTTGGGTTATTCGGTCCCCTTCTGGTGTATTGGTGTATTATTCACTTTGAGAGGTGTTGGCTATTTGTTTTCCCTTCATAGAGAGGGACACAACAAAGACTTTAAAGCACTCATGGAGCCATTTAGGCTCAGTCCTGGTTTCCCCTTTCTTCCTGAACTGACTCAGGATCCTCTGCACCTTTACCCAAAAGAAAAGATTTCTGACAGCAGCCCAATAGCAAATCAATGCTGGATGTCTTGAATGACTGACATGTACAGACTCTGCCCCTCCAGATTGGATCAGGATCCCTGCTGGACCAAGGTCAGTGTGGGGAATTCAAGTTTTCAAGATTTCCTCCTTTGTCTTTCTACCCCCAAATTCCTACACAATGACAGGACATCCTTGCAGGCCCCAGCAACTGACTCAAAGCAGCAAAAAATATTTGTGTGAAGGGAGGAGGATGAGGGCTGATTCTGTAATCATTGCTCACTGCCAGGAGCACCTGTTCAATCAGATTGCTCATGTGAGGAACCTTCCCTGACGTGAGTAATCGTGGCAGATTCTGGCCCTGAGTTATTACATGAAACCATCTCAGGCTCTGGAGAAAGCTGCATGACTCAGACCTAGCTTTAAAAAATAAAAGTTTTAAATCCCGAGTTAGGATGTGCCATTTGGCTCCTGCTGAAGTTGGTCTAAAAAGGCAGCACTGAATAATAAAAAAGATCAAGCTTTTGATGTTAAATTGCATGTTCAAGCATAAAATCCAGCCTTGATGATGAAGCTTAGCCTGGCTTATTTCACTCGGGCAAAGACACTAAACAAGAGCCTTACACTTTTTCTCACTTAAAGGAAATGTCTGTGCATTAAAAAAAAAAAAAAGAAAAAAAAGTTTTGACAGATAAGTAATTAGGAAACATCTGGCCAAACTGAAGGCAACAGAAGTGATTCCAATCAGAGGTGGTTCAGTGAAAGCTTTTCATCTCGACTCCAACAGAAACAGCAAATTTAGCACTTAAAAAAATATATATATAAAATTCCAGCTTCTGATGAAGTGTTAAAAAGTGAGAGAGAGAGAAGTGCAGAGACATCCAGCCAGCCAGGGCTGCGAGGAGGAGGAGGAGGAGGGAGAGACTGGGGCAAGATGAGGTGTGTGCCAAGGGGCAGGTCTGGTGCTGGGACAGTGGCAGGGTGCTCTGGATGGAATTCACCTGGGATGGAATTCCCAGGTGTTTTGGATGGAATTCCCAGGTGTTTGGGATGGATTTGGATGGAATTCCCAGCGTGGCTGCAGGGCTGCTGAGGTGTCCCTGTGGATGCTGGATGCTGAGGTGATTCTGCAGCACCATGTTCCCCTCCCTGCAGGCACCCAGGACAGGTGAGGCTGTCAGGTGAGTTTGGGGTGACCCCCAGCACACCCAGGCCAGGTGAGGCTGTCAGGTGAGTTTGGGGTGATCCCCAGCACACCCAGGACAGGTGAGGTTTGTGCCATGTGGTCTCTGTGGTGGCTGAGGGGTCACTGCTGTCCCTTGTCTCATCCCTCCCTCTCCAAAGCTCCGTGGGAGCTGTGCACAGAGTGGTGAAATCTCCTCCCTGGGCATTTGGGGTGAGGGATGCTCCCCTTCAGTTTTCACTCTGCTTTTCCCACATTTAGTGAATGCTGGTGGTTTGGAGGCTCCATTAAAATAAACCCCAGGATTCTGTGGGTGCCTCCTCACCTAGCTGGAAGGGCTTTAGTGAGCTCCCTCAGAGGTGATGTATTCTCATGGTGCTCTGGCTGCCAAGTGCCTGCTGGAAACAGTCCTCCAGGCTGCTTTCAATTCCAGACCAACTTCATTCTGAGTTTTGGGGAAAGGTTTTAGGTATTTCCTTTTCACCAAGCAGACAGATTTAAGCATCCTGTCCAACCTCTGTGGTGTTCACCCGTGGTATCCAGGACAGACACGTCCCCTCTTTGCAGCACTCAGAATCAAACCCTGTTGCTGCTTTAAACTGCCCATTTTTATAACTTTAACACACCAGACCAAAATCCCAGAGCAGAGCTCAGTGCTCAGGACCCAGCTGCAGCCCTGAGCTCTGCCAGGCAGGGCAGAGGGGCAGCAGGGACAGCAGTGGGACAGCTCTGACAATGTCCCTTTGCTGTCCTGTGAAGGAGGGAAGGAGAGGATCCTTGCTCCAGCACAGCAGCCATTTCAAGATGCTGCTTGCACAGCTGGAAATGATGGCAATAGCATCAGCTGCCAAGGGGAGCTGGGAGATTTGGCAGGATTCAGAGGGAAGGAGGCAGCAGTTAAATCATTTGTGAGCAGTAAAAGCTCCACAGGCAGAGCGAGGGGCCCGGGCTCAGCGTGGCTCTGCTCTGCCCAGCCCCAGGCAGGGATGGAGGATGGAGCAGAGCCCAGCCCAGCAGGGCACCCACAGCTCCTGCTCCCTGTCCCACCAGCCTGTCCCCATCACAGGCAGCTGGAACACCTTCCAACTGGGATGGAATTATTGTTGAGTAAGGGAATATGTGCTCTGTAACCTCAGCGCCAAAAACCTCTGTAAAGCACGAACAGGAAGTGCACAATATATCCCTTTCCAAATTAATTGCTATTATTCTGATTAAAACACATTATCATATAAATATTTGATTAAGAATGTGATTAAATCTTTCTTGCTCATGAACTGTGACAACTTTAAAGTCTAACCTTTTATAGCTTGGCATCACATCATTATTTTTCTCATTAGCTACATTTAATAATTCGATCTCATAATATGCTTTGCCATTTGGAACCTTCCTTTGTGTGCCAAGTTCAAATCAATGCTGTTAGTTATTTGTGCCGCTGCAGATAATTAAACAAAAATTAACAGCAATTTCACCCTGCAGTCTGGCTGTGGGTAGAGGAGTGTTTGAGAAGGGGAGCAGATCACAGAGCACAAGTCAAAGGGGCTCTTCTGCCATCGTGGTGGTGCAAAGCTGGCCAGGAGCAGTGTGGGAAAGTGGAGGTGTCTCCTGGGGGCTCCAGTAATCCAGAAAGTGCCTTTCCATCAGGCAAAGGCTCTGGGCATCCCAAACAGAGTGAGCAAACTCGCTGTGGGCTCTAATGAATGATGTGACAGGGTAAAGCAGGGAGCAGCCGGGTTTGGGTGTGTGGGGAGGAGAGCAGAGGAGCTCTGCCTGAGGCTGTCAGGGGTCACTCTGAGCAGAGCAGTGTCCCCCTCTCCAGGACACACATCCTGGGATTCAGGCGCTGCCCTGGCTCCTTCCCTGGCTCCGGGCTGTTCCTGTGGGGAGCTCAGTGTGCTGCAGCCTCCCCTGTCCCTCAGCAGGATCAGGCCCTGCAGGCTGTCTGGATGCCTCTGTCTCTCACTGCAAACAGCCAGAGCCCACTTTCCTAATTTAAACCTCACACAAAAGCTTGCCTTACATGGTCACCCAGGCTATTTTTAGGCCCGCCAATTAATCCAGCTCCGTTTGAGCTGGATTAGAGATCACATACCCCCTTAATTATAGGTGTATAAACTCCAGACTGGCAGCTGTTTTGACATTCTCAGCTGGGAAATTTGCCCTAAGCAGCCGTGCCCTCCCTGGTGTGGCAGGATTGAGCCCGGGGCTGTGCTGGGTGCCCATCTGCTGCCGTGGCACCGCGCCTGCTTTGGACGCCTGCCCTGGGACACAGGTGCCAGGCAGAGGGAGCTGCCATGGGCTGCCTCCCTCTTTCTTCTTTTTTCTGTTTTTTCTTTATCTTTTTTTATTATTTTTCCCCCCTCTGCAGGAAATTCTCCTGGTTCCCCAGGCTTTTTCTTCCCACTGAGGATATCTGCCAGGAATGAGGAGGAGCCCGTGCCAATGTGCCCCCAAGGTGGGGTCTGCATGGGGGGCTGCTGGATGTGCCTGCCCCACACCATGGGCACTGGGGGCAGCTCCTGGCACTGCCAGGATGGAGCCTCTGTGCAGGGATGCTGGCCTGGCACAGCTCAAGCTCCCACATCCAGCAGTGCCAGCCATGAGGGGTTACCTATGGCACTGCTCTGTGGTGCCCCTGGCACTGCTCTGTGCCCCTGGCACTGCTCTGTGCCTGTGGCACTGCCAGCCCATGGTTCTGCTCTGTGCCCATGGCACTGCTCTGTGCCCCTGGCTCTGCTCTGTGCCCGTGGCTTCTGTGGGGCTCTGTGCATCTCAGACCATGCAGGGCACACAGGCATTTTTGGAGATCATGGGTGACCCCACAGCTGCTGCTCTGGTGCTCCAAGGGTGGCACATTTCCCCTCTCCCTGCCAGGGTTCCTCTTGGGACAGGAACACCCAAGTGAGGAGCTGCCTTTTTTATTTCCATATGCATAGGGGAGATAATAGAGCTGAACATCCATAGAACTGCCCATGTCAGTGCTGCTGAGGGGTGGCTTTCTGGCAGGAGCCCACAGACACCCAAAGCAAAGAGGAAACTTCAGAGAAAGTTCTGTGAGAACTCTCCCTGGGACAGGGCTGTATCCAGGAGCTGCCACTGGAAACAGCTGTCCTGTGGCACCTCCAAAGGTCCCCTGTGTGGGGCAGAGCAGGACTGGCGGCTGAGACCCTGCTGTCACTGTCCTGATCCCAGTGCAGCTGCTGTGGCTGTGGCCAGGGGAAGGTCCAGGCTGAGCCACACCTGAGCAGTGACACAGTGCCCCAGCAGTGCTGTGACAGTGCCACCCCTGTGCCAGGGTCCCCCTGGGTCCTGCTCCAGCTCTGCATGCCCAGTGGTCGTCTTAGCTCTTTTCTTTCCTGGAAGCTGGAGGCTGGACAAGAGCTGGCACAAAGGCTGTTTGGTCCCAACAAACACTTTTTTGTTTCAGTGTGATATCAAATGTTTTGAGCTGAGTGAACAAAGCACCCTCTTGCTGGAGCTCCCCCTCCTTGTTGGCAGTGTCAGCAGCATCAGCACAGGACAATCCTCTGTCCCTTTCCTGGGAATCTCACTGCACTCCTGGATCACACTGAATTTTGTGTTTCTGTTGGAGTCTGGTACAGTGCATCTCGTGGGACAGCTCGACGACCAGGCTCCCAAAGGAGTTTTCCATTGAAGCTGCAGCCATCCACATTTACTCCTCCTGTTTTCCAGTGCCCATTGGGGAAAAAGCCATGTTAGAGCAGCCAGTGCTGCCCCCAGACAGGGAGAGCTCAGTGTTGTGTGCTGTGCCTGGCTGCTGCCTTCAAGCAAAGCTCTTCCCTGGCACAATGGTTCAGTGAGGAGCCCCCCTGCTGCAGGGCTTCTTGAGGGGTGATTTGTGAACCACAGGCCAGGGTGAGTGGGGAGGGTGGGATGAGCTCATTTCCCAAGTCAGCTCTGCAGCTGCCCAGCACAGGCCAGCTCTCCCAGCTGGCAGTGACATCCCAGGGTGCCAGAGGAGCCCTGGGACACTCTGGGGCCCAGGCAGGAGGCACAGGGGACAGGCACACACTGCTGCCAGCCCCTGCTCCTCAGCAGAGAGCTGGAAAGGAAACAGGAGCATTTCCTGAGCTGGTCTGACCATCAATGCCCTACAGAGCATCAGCCCTACCTGTGTCCTTACAGAGCTTTTCAGAAAGAAATGTGTCTGGCAGGGGTCAGGAAGGGGAAAGTGGTGGTACCTGCTTTTGTGGGCTTTGGGAACTCATGAAAGCTTTGATGGAGCTCTGGGGGAAGAGTTTTAGGCTATTCTGATCCAACCCCTGGCTCTGAGATGCAGGGGCTGCTTCTCTTTGGTGGGTATGAGGCTTTTGTTGCCACGAGCAGTCGAGCAAAATTGCAGGAGGGTTGGAACAGGGAGGTTGGAGCAGGAAGGAGGAGCAGGAGGGTTGGAGCAGGGAGGTTGGAGCAGGAGGGTTGGAGCAGGAGGGTTGGAGCAGGGAGGTTGGAGCAGGAGGGTTGGAGCAGGAGGGTTGGAGCAGGAGGGTTGGAGCAGGAAGGAGGAGCAGGAGGGTTGGAACAGGGAGGTTGGAGCAGGAGGGTTGGAGCAGGAGGGTTGGAGCAGGGAGGTTGGAGCAGGAGGGTTGGAGCAGGAGGGTTGGAGCAGGAAGGAGGAGCAGGAGGGTTGGAACAGGGAGGTTGGAGCAGGAAGGAGGAGCAGGAGGGTTGGAGCAGGAGGGTTGGAGCAGGGAGGTTGGAGCAGGGAGGTTGGAGCAGGGAGGTTGGAGCAGGAGGGTTGGAGCAGGGAGGTTTCTGTCTGACAGAGGTTTCCCAGAGTGACTCACAGGGCAGCAATTCTGCCCCTCCTCATCCCCCTTCCAGGACATACCTGTGGTGGATTCCTGAGGCACCAAAACCATCCCCAGAGATCTGAGCACTGTGAGATATCACTGTGACTCACCCCAGGGTGTGAGGGGTTGTCTGAGTGTCCCTGTCCCCATGCCCAGGGCTGGACCACTGCAGAACAGCTCTGCCAGCTGAGAATTGAGCAATGGGGCATCAAACCAGAGGCTCAAACCCTCCTGCCCCTGTGCCATCCATCCTTTAGCACAGCCCAAGGCTGCTCTGTGCTAATAATGAGGAAACCAAGGGGAGGAAGTGGATTTACAAATGGATTTACAAATCTCTGTACAGACCTAAAACTTCATCTCACCATCATGACCAGCACCAGCCAGCCCTGATCAGGTCCAGCCCCTGGAGGACTTGGATGCTGCTCACAGCACTCAGAGCCATCCAAATTCCTCTTGTCCACCCTGTGAGGTGATAGAGGCCCTGCCAGCCCACTCTGATACCTTCAAGCTCTCTCAATTGCCAGCAGGAGCCACAATTAACGTCTGCTGCAATTTCTTCATTATCATAATGACAGTGCTCAGCAAAATCTCTGGGAGGCACGGAGGGTGACACCCAGATGCTGGAACCATCCAATGCCACATGGAAAATCATGGCCTGGTATAAAAACCCAGCTTTTATATGGCACAGCTGCCTCTACATAATGCCCTGGTAATTTATCAGTGGATGGCATCTGGCTCTTTCCTGTCATTCTTCCACTTCCAGACAACCATAATCTCAAGTGTCTTAATAATAACACAGACCTGCCAGACAGGGGAGGAGGGAGGATGGAAGGGGGTGGGGAGCAAAATTGCTCCTTTTGTACTGTTCTGCCCAAATTAGAGGGGGAAACCAGAAAAAGGGAAGCCTGGTGGGGGGCCGGGAGTGCTGGAGGGGGGCTGGGGTGGCCCTGGAGTAATCTGCATGAGGGCACCTTTGTTGCCATTGCTTTGGTATTCAGGTCTGAAAGGGCTTCCAGGCATCTGCTCTTGCTGGGGCAAATTTCCCTGGGTTGGTTTAAAGAAAACCATTTGGCTGAGGGTGAAATTTGAGTGTGTGCAGGGTGACACCATGGCAGAGCTCAGCCTGCAGCCTGGGGCTGCACAGGGTGGAGGGACAATTCTGGGTCCTGCAGCGGCTCCATGGCAAAATGTGTTAAAAAGTGTTGGAGATGGGACCTTTGCCTGGGAGCTCCTCAGCCATGCTGCTGGATCCTGCAAAGCTGTGCCAGTGCCAAGCTGCCCTGGTGTCCCTGTCACTGAGAGCCCTCCTGGCACTCCCTTCCCACTCCCTGGTGCTCACAGAGTGCCTGGGCTGTGACACCTACAGCGATTTCAGGGTGCCTGCGGGTGGGCAGCCCAGTCCTGGTGTGCTGGGGGTGTGAGGACCAAACCTTTACAGCCACAAGTCCGTGAACATGAAATACGTGCGTGTCCAACACATCATCACCCCATGTGTGCTGACTACTGGTGCTCTCCCGTGGGAATGAGAGGAAATTCCCAGGGTAGGACTGAGCCCTGTGAGTGACTCTGCAGGGCCAAAGTTACACCTGGGTTACGCGGGTGTAACTCACGGGTGTAACTCACAGTGTAACTCACTGACACCACGGGGCTGGGTCCAGTCTGGGGGATGGAGCAGTGCAGATGGTGACACGGTGGTGACATGGTGGTGGCCCAGCCCCTACCTACCCCCAGCGCACTCTGGGGCCCTGCAGGGGATGTGGGATGAGGGATGCAGGCAGGTGGGATATGGGATGGAGGATGTGGGATGCAGGATATGGGATGCAAGATGTAGGATGTAGGATTTGGGATGTGGAATGCAGGATGGGGGATGCGGGATATGGGATGGGGAATGCGGGATGTGGAATATAAGATGTGGGATGCGGGATGCAGAATGCGGGATATGGGATACGGGATATGGGATGCGGGATGTAGGATTTGGGATGCGGAATGCAGGATGGGGGATATAGGATATGGGATGGGGAATGTGGGATGTAGGATGCAGAATGCGGGATATGGGATACGGGATATGGGACGCGGGATGTAGGATTTGGGATGTGGAATGCAGGATGGGGGATGAGGGATATGGGATGGGGAATGCGGGATGTGGAATATAAGATGCGGGATGTAGGATTTGGGATGCGGAATGCAGGATGGGGGATATAGGATATGGGATGGGGAATGCGGGATGTAGGATGCAGAATGCGGGATATGGGATACGGGATATGGGACGCGGGATGCGGCCGCGGGCCGTGGTGGCAGGCTGCCTGCTGCCACCACGAGATGGCGAGCGAAGGAGCCTCTTGGCAGGGCTGTCCCGGGAAAGGGGCTCGGCTCCCGGCATGGCTCAGCCGCGTTTCCCGTAGCCAGGGATGAGAGCAGGGTGGGGAGCACGTACGGGCACATCCACAGCCGGGCTGTGGGAACAAGGATGCTCGGAGTTTCCCAAGCAGGATTCGGGAGAGCGTGGCAGCACATCCCGCACTGTCCATAGCCCTGCCTATTCCCATCCTCTGAATGTCCAGGGAAAGGTGACCAGGGAAGGCTGGCTCCAGGGAAGTGTGGCTGCCTGCTCCCCTCTCCATCCCCTCTGCTGCCAGCATAACCCGCTGCAGCTGGGGCAGGGGGGCAGAGCCAGGCAGGAGGGGTGAACGAGGGGCACCTGAGGGTGGGCAGGCCCTGAGATGAGGGGCAGGGCAGGAGCCCAGGCTGGGAGTTGCATGGAGAGCAGGAGGAAGGGATTTTCCTGGCCCTGATGGAGAGTGTTGTGTGTGGAGGTGAGTGTTGGGGATGGGGAGGCTCTGAGTGAGCCCCGTTTCAGGGAGGTGGGGATGATGGAGACCAGCAGGGCTGAACCCTTGCTCATCTGATTATTTTCTGTGACTCCTTCCTGTCCTGCTCCTGTGCATGCACACAGGTCCCAGCCTTTGGGCTCTGGGGTTCTGTTCCTGCCTGGATTTGAGCTGGCAGGAGGTTTGGGCCATCCCTGAGAGTGGTTCCCACCTGCCCCAGGCTGCAAAAGGCTCAGCAAAGCTGCTTCCCCCTGGATATTTCTGCTGGAATTTTCCTGTGGAAGCCAGCTCAGAGCTCCGCGGGGAGAGATGTCTGGAACATGAACTAAAAGGGTTTCTTGTTAAATATGTGCACACGGGAATGGTGTGTGAGCTCTGGGAGCAGCTCTCCAGTGCTGGGCATGGGTGGCACTGGCACAGCTGCCATTCAGCAGGGTCTGGCTGCTCTGTGCCCTCCAGAGCCAGGCCTGGGGCAGCAGAGCCCCCTCACCTGCAGCAGCACAGCAGGTACTTTGCTGCTCTGTTGAGACAAATGAGAATGGTTATAAGAGACACTTTGTGGAGGGGATGAGGGCCCCAACACACACAGCCAGTGCCCCTCCCAGGGCACCCTGACCTGCAGACCTGTTTTCACAATTTGTGTCAATCCATAACTTTTTTTTTTTTGTGTCCAGACTTTCTGGTTGGTTTGTTCTTTTAAGATAGGAGGGGAGTAGAGAGACGTGTTATTTTGCCCTGCTTTCTCTGTTTGTACAGTCAGAGATAAGCCCCATATTATGTAAACAATCAGACAATTTGTGCTGAATTGGAGCTGTTGGTGCTAACTGGGACAGCTTTACCTTGGGAGGGTGCCTGGGTGGGAGGAGATCCCTGGCTGGAATGAGTGCAGATGATGCCAACTTCACCTGAGAGATGAAGTCTTTTGAGACTTGCATCAAGCTCTTGGGCAGGAATCCAGAGGTGAGGCACCTCTGTGCCATGTCCCGTGAGGTTCCTGGGTTAGACATCGATCCCAGAAGGGCTCCAAGGCATTGCAGCTCAGGGCACGTGGCAGCTGAGCCACAGAAACAGCTCTGCTGCTGTGCTGGGGGAGCTCAGCCTCATGTGAGGGACGTTCAGGCTCGTGCAGACTATGCCAAGAGCATGGACACTGAAATCCCAGCAGTGTGAGCCCTCCTGAGCAGCTGCAGGCTCCTGTGCTCACAGGGGGACTTCTGGCACCACACTGAACCTGTCTTCAGTGGTTACCTGAAACACTCTCTGAAAATGTACCTGTAAAACAAACAAACAAAGCAGCCAGAGACAGAGCCCCCACATCCTGCTTGCTGCCGTGCAGAGTTGAGACCAAGGGACCCAAACCAGCCAATGCAGGGTCTGTCCTGGCTGACAGGGTGGGCACAGCTCCTGTAGAGGGACTTTGTGCTGCTCTGTGCTGGCCTGGACTGGACTGGAGGGTGTTCTGTTCTCTGCTGGAGGCACAGTTCTCCTGGCAGCCTTTTGAAACCCTGCACAGTCCTAGGCACCACCAAACTCACCCAGGGCAGTGTGAGCAGTTTCTGGGTCAGTCTCCTTTGGGGCTGCACTCCCGGAGCTCTGTGCCACCCCTCAGCACACGGGCAGCAATCCTGGGAAGGATCTGATGTGTCTTCAGTGCATGGACTAACAAGTGCTTGCATTTCTTTCTCCCAAGAAGCTTTCAATCCCTGCTCACCACAGCCTGAGCCAGCCCTGCCCTTCCCTCATCCAAACCCAGACCTCCACTAAAATCAGCTGGTTTTGCTCTTGGGGCAGTGGCAGCCCATGAGCCTGGGGTGCTGCTGGGTGCTTTGCCACTCTACTCTTGTCAGGATTTGCCCCTGCTCACCCAGCACAGCCCCCAGGCCAGCACAGCCCCTCCGATTCCTGCACAGCTGGCACAGCCTGCCCTGGCAGGAAAGGCTGAGCACAAACAAAGTCTGTGTCCGTGGGTTTGCTGAGCAAATGGCGTGTGCTGCCCTCTGGGAGCAGGGTTTGCCCTGCTGCAGGGCTGCCCTGTGCACACAGGTGAAATGTTCCTGGAGCAAAGTGCAGCCCGAGTCCAGCACTGGGACAACAAACACGTTACAGCAGCAGTGAGCTGGAGCTGCATTCCTCAGTGTTTGTGCTCGGTGTGGGGGTCCTGGGATGGAGGGGGAGCTGCCAAGGGGCCCCTTCTCTTCATTAAAACAAAAGTGTAGTTAGGCTTTATGAGGTTCAGTGTTAATTAACCCACAGGGATAAAGTCACTTGTTTAACCCACTGGGATAAAGTCACTTGCCTCTTTTCTGGAGCTGCTAGCTGAATTTCTGTGGTCAGTCTTGTATTCACCTCTTTTTGCACTGATTTGCCATCCTGATGGAAGTGTTGGGTGAGAGGGACCTTGGGAGGGCTCTGGTCTGGTCTCTGAGCAGCTGCCAGGGCTGGTTTGGGTCAGCTGTGCCCTGTCCTGGGCATGTCCAAGGACAGAGCCTCCTCAGCCTCTCAGGCAGCCTCACTGCATCACCCCAACCCTCCCCAAAGGAGAAACTTTCCTGGTGTTCACCCCGGGCCCACCCCTGGCACAACCCAGGCCCATCCCCAGGCCCATCCCCAGGCCCATCCCCAGCACACCCCTGGCACACCCCAGGCCCATCCCTGGCACCCAGGCCATGGGCTCTGCTCTCCCAGCCCTGCCAGCCCCCCCTGGCAGCAGCTGCACTGAGGCAGCCTGGTGGTTCTGGGGTTTGCCAGTGAGACACATGTTTTCCCAAAGAAATCCATATTTCCATAAAAAACAACCACTGCTGTCTCGGGTCAGCCCTGAGGTCTGCCCAGCCCCTTCCTCACCGGTAGGAGGCTGCAGATGTCCCACAGCTCAGAAATGAGACCTGCCCCGAGAGGAAATGCCTTCCTGGTGCCCAGCTGGGAAGCCTGAACTCTGCTGTCCTTTTTTGAAGCATTTATTGTTTAAAATGCGGCTCATCCACCATTTTGGCTGGAGCTGGACTGGTGAATGCTGCTGGGAAATGGAGTTTGGATCTGAACAATTCCTCTGTGAGCTCTGGAGGGGTGGTGGATCTTCATCTCTCTTCAGTCTCCCTTGGCAACATCTATTTACATGGCTGCACAGGCTGCTGAAATAGTTACTTCACCCTGGTCTTTTGTTTTGTTTCATTGGAAACCAATATTTTGGCCATGTCAAGGCTTGAATTTTTTTGTGGCATGTTTAATCCAGGTTTGATGGCTTGCTCTGCTCCCAGAGGTAGAAAACCAAATAGAAATGAATACAGGGAAGGAACTGATGAGATGTAAAAGAAACTGGGGTGGGAGGAAAAAAGCCCCAAAAAGTGAAGTGTCAGCAATTTGGCAGAAAGCCTCTTTTTTTTTTCCTTTTTTAAAATACGGCTTATGAGACTTCATGAATCTCTGTTTAAAAAGGAGGGAGATGGTGTCAAAGCCTTTGGTGGCACAGCCAGATCATGAAGGAAGGTCTCACTGACTGAAGGATTTGGGGGTTTCTGTGCACAGCTGATGGGGATTAGTCCATCCTGCAGGCTGGGAATGTTCCTGACTCCTGTGCTTTTCTTCCTGGCTGGTGGCAGCAGCAGGGACAGCTTTGATGGGAGTTGTCACCTTCACCGTGCAGCGATGGGGACCTCAGTGGTGGGACTGGCTTGTGATGCCTCTTGCCTCTGTGTTTTGTGCCCTGACACCATCCTCACCCTAACACAGAGCTTCCCTGGGGTGCTGGTGCTGGATAGGGTCTCCCACCTGTCCATGTGAGTCCAAGCAGGACTCTGGGTGCTTTTCCTTCCCAGCTGCTCTCTCTCACCTCTTTTGAGCATAAGTTCTCTGGACAAGGAGCTTTTGATGGAGGAGGGAGGTTACGGCTCTGTTTGTGCCTGGGGGTGCTGCTATTTCAAACAGCCAGAGCAGAATTTTTGCTGCAGCTGAGCAGCCTCTGCCCAAGTAGGTATTTGTTTGTTTGGGAGCCTGCAGGGGAATTTCACTTGCTGCCTTATCAGCCTTATCTGCTTCTGCCCTGAAGCCAAAGTGGTGATGAGTGTTTTCTTCTCATTTATCTGTGTACCTGCCTTAGTGATTGGCCAGAAGGGATGGAGGATACTGTAGATCTCCAAACAAATCGCTTTCTTCCAATATGCATAATTTACTAGGTCATACAAGGAATCAATGCCACCAGATTTCTTATCAGCCTGGATAGGGCACTGCTGCTCCCCACGCAAATCTAAGCAGGATCTCCTGGAAAGCTTTTATCTGGGATTGATTTTCAGCTTAGATAGGCATTATCTGCACCAAATAAATGGGTTTTGCCCTGTAGCCCATGGTGTTGCTACAGCCAGGGCAGCCAAAATAAGGCCAGGCAGAGGGCCAGTGTGTATTTGCCCCTGGGGCTGGGCTGTGCAGGCTGCAGGGCTGGGGCTGTGAGCAGCTGGGTCTGCTGGGCTGCTCAGACCTTCCTCCCACTGCCCCATCCCCTGACACTGCCCTGCCACCTCCCTCCAGCCCCCAGCCCACATGGAAAGGGGTTTTCTTCCTCTTCTCCTTGCCCCAAGCCCATATGGGTGCAGCCCCCAGAGGCACCATGAGCTACCAGAGCTCGGGACAGTTCCTCCTCCTCCTCTTCCTCCTCCCTTTCCCCAGTGCCAAGGGGCTGGGGGAGTCTGACCCCAACCCAAGGGACCCCATCCCACCTCCACCACCTTGCCTTGTCTGGCAGCACACCCCTGGCCCTGACCCGGGATAACCTGGCCTCAATAATGGATTACAGGAGCTGATCTCACCGTGCAGATCATTTTGCTGGCTTTGTCAAGTTAATCAGTTTACATGTTGCTGTTAGGTCAGGAGAGCTCCGTTTACCTTAAATAATTAATCAAGATCAATTAAACACGGGGTAATTGTGAAGAACAGCAAAAGGCAGGATGACCCTCATTTCTTCCCCTTCTTTATCATGTTTAGACAACCCAGTGAGCAGCACATCTTGCAGAGCTTGGGCAGTGAGAGAGTAACTTACATTGATGTCTGTGATGACAGCTCTATCCCCAAGGTTTGACCTAATTACTGCGTCTTGTCTCGACTTCTGTCTGGGAGTTATTGTTGCTGTCATTGTGGCAAATGCAGCTAATGAAAACATCCAGTGCTTCCATTAAAATATCAGCCTGGTGAGCTGGCTCTGCTGTGCAAATGGATGTTTCTGAATTTCTGAATTATTTTTGGTGACTTATCACATCATTTTGAAATTTTCCTCCAAGAGTTCTAATGAGTATTTTGTTTGGGTGATATATGGTAAGACCAAAGAAGAAACTTCTTGAAAATAATTCTATCATGTACTTGATAATTTTAAAAACTCAATACCCCCTAAGAGGAAACTGAAATGCCTCTCACACAGGAGAACATTACAGAGGCTGAGAGTTTTGGCCCTTTAAGTTGATCTTGGAGCTGCTTGGACATACCTTACAGTATTTTTTACAGATATTTCTTGAGCTGTTTATTGCATAAATAGGTTGGTTGAACATGGTAGCAGCCAGTACAGAAACTGGTAGAAAGGGGCATGGCATGTCCCAGTCTCAGAGCTTCCAAGAAGCCCTTTGGAGGAGCTGCAGGGCCACTGCAGGATGTTCCTGGAAAGAGCTCGTTTCCTTCACTTCCACTGAGTTACAAAACTTGTTTTTCTATTCTGAGAATCATCAGCACAAAGGGACCATAAGGAGTTTTAAAGGACTTCCCTTGGCTCACTTGGAAGGAAGCTCTTTGTGGTGTACGGGCAAATACCTGCTGGAGGCTGGCTGGGCTCCTCCCAGGGCTGGAGCAGGATCAGGTGAGGGTTTCCAGGCCTCTCACCTGCTGAGAGAAGTGCTTCAGGATGGTAATCTCTGACTTCAGGAAGAACAAGTCCTTGGGGACTCAGTGATCTTAAAGATTTTTCCAGCCTGAATGATTCTATGGCAGGCTTTGAGAGCAACACAGACTTACAAGATACTGTAAAATGGGGGCTTTTTTTCTAAATGGGAGACTCTTACTCCAAAGAAATTAAACTAATAGTTGCTTGTTCAAAAAGGTGTGCTCAGGGTTGAACAGGCTAGACATGAATTACTGCTCTAAAGCAATCTCTCCTGCTGCCCTTCACTCTCATGGAGCCTGGCTGTGGTCTGTTGTGACAGTTTTGCTTATTCTTTGTCCTCAAAAATGGCATTTTTATATGGACACACCTACAGATGATACATTATGAAAAGAATTCTGCAGTGATAGCTCAGTGTTCTTTCTGCTCCTGATGGGGACATTGCAGAGGGTGTTTTTGGCTGTAATTCCTGGAGATCAACATGTTAACGAAGCAGCCAATGAACTTTGGGTTGGATGTTGCAATGTCCTCGGGCTGTAGTACTTATCTGGATTGCTCTTCAGAGGACCCCTGTCCTGTCTGCTCCACAGGGAGGTTCACAGAACAGCTCATAAATCCTCTGCAATGCACACAAAGGATTTTGTTTTAATTTATAATCCACCCCACAGGACACTGCTAACTCACTGTTGCTGTGGTGCCTGCTGCACTGACATAACCTGGGTGTAAATGGGATCTCCCCAGGCAATTGTGGCTCCCCCTCAGCCTGAGCCCCTTCCCAGCAGCACAGCACAAAGTCTAACATGCCCAAGGACTGGAAATATTTATGCTACAAGCACTCCTGGGCTGAGTGTGCCTGGTGTTTGTCCCTGTTTGTTTTGCGCACTGTGCAACAGCAACGATTTCCTGAGTTTTCAGGAGTGTCAATACTAGGAGGAATCTGGTTCTGCACACAGGCAGGCTGCAAACCTTCTGTTAACAACAAAAGCTCCACAAGCACTGGCCCACTTTGTTCAGAGGGTTGCACTCCTTCTCTGAGGTGCTTTGGAGGTTCAGGGGTAAGGGAGTACTTAGCACTACACCAGAAGCCTGGAGGAGGAGAACAGGCAGTGCTGGGAGCCCTGGGTGACAGCAAAGAGTTAACTTGCACCACTGGTTGCATGACAGCCCCCAGCTGTCTGTGCCTTCCCCTCCAGCACTTTTCTCCATTATTTCATCAAAGCAACAGGCATGGTTTTAATTTTCCATGACTTGCTTATGAAATATGATCCTCGCTGTAATAAAGAAATGATTTGGTTTGTAATGGATACATAAGAAATCAATTTCCTATTTTTAAATTAGGTGGGATTAACAATGAAGCAAACAATAAGCAGAGCAATGGGGGGAGAAGGATTGGAGAAAGACCCAGCAGCCTGGAGTGAGGGCTGGCTGCACTTGGACGTGTTAAACTGCATTTGTTAATGGCTTCACCAAGGCAGCCACAGCTGTAGGGGTTCCTGAACTGTATATCCATTTTATTCTTTAAAATCATGATGTTGAGAATATTGCTGGAGACTCATAACTTCCCTTCTGCCCGGCAGTGACATTTAGGGTGCGACATGATTTCTGTTCAAATTCATAGTTAAAAAAACCTGGCGCTGTCATAAATGCCTTGGGAGCAGGGCCCTCCTGCTGTGCCTGCAGCAGGGACAGCACGCAGCAAACACCCTCACCTGGGCCAGGACACTGGGAGATTGATGCTCTCCAGCAAGTGGAACAGAAGCAGCTCCCAGCTCCCACTGTCCAAGGGTGTAGCTGCATGTGAGAGCTGCTTGTTTGGAGATGGAGCAGTGATGTGACACAGCCTGCAGGGAGGTTTGTAGCTGTCATTGCTAGAAACCATCTGGTCCCCCTCCTTTACCTTCCTCCTACTGAGCAGTGCAGCCTGGGGACCCCCAGGCCAGGCAGTTGCCAGCAGCCCACAGCCCTGCACAAGAATAATCAGCCCAGTCACCTTCCTGGCAGCTCTCTGCACTATGTCCCTGAAAAGAAAGCACTTTTTTCCTTGCTGTAGAGAATATTCCCAGTGCCTGGTAGTGCTGTGCTGGTGTGCTCCACCTCTGCTGGCAGAGCAGCCCATCTAGTGAAGTCCATTGGAGGGTGTGAGGGGCACAGGGATTCACCTTCAGCCTCTCAGGATGCTCTCTGTGTGGTTTCACCCCCTGGGTTCCCTGAAAATTCACCTCCTGTGTAGCACAAAGTGGGCACGGTGCTTGCAGGGCACGTGCAGGAACCTTTGGGCTGCCCAGCCACAGATATTTACCCTGGACTCAGGTCCTTGGAGCTGCAGGAGCCTTGGAAGGCAGATTGCCCTTTAGACCTTGGACTGCAGACGGCTGCTCCAGCTCCCGCCAAGCCGCAGCGAGCACTGCCGGGTGTTTGTGCTGCTGGCAGATGTGCTGTTCCTCTGCTGTCCCACATGTGCAGGGAGCTCAGGGATTACAGTGTCCCTGGCGCTGCCAGCTGGGGGCTTTTGGGGGTGGGGAGTGGTCCTGAGGGTACTGAGCCTGTCTGAGTCTGTCCCCCTCAGCAAAACTGCAGCGGGGACTTGCCAGAGCTGCTCTCCTGTGCCAGCGACTCCTCCTGGCCCAGCTCCACACTTGTGCTAAGTGGCTTTGGAGCTGCCCCAGGGGTCTGTCACGGGTTGGAATTAAGAGTTGCATTTGGCTGGCTGGTCTGTCTTTCCTTCCTGAATGCAATTGCTTTTTTTAGCTTATCTTGGTTCTGCATGGGTTTGTGAGTTCCTGCTGAAGTCTCTAACAAGATTTGTATGGTGGCTTCTTTTTCCTCCAAGCAATCATAATTTGGCCAGAAATAAATGTCTGCAGAAATCTTTTTAAAGTCTCTCCCTCATGTAGGTTTCTGCAGCCTTCTTGAGAGACAAGCCGTAAAAACTGATGGGACTTTTGGAAATGCTTGGTGGGACTTCTAGGACTGGGCAGAAGTCCAAACAATTTCTTGTAATCTTCTCCACATAGATCTGTTATTGCTGGGGCAGGTACCAGATGCATTATCACTACTAATCTCCTTCAAGGGTGGAGGGGTGTCTGAGTGTAGATAACTATGATGAAATAGAGCCAGATTTCTGTCTTTATAGAATAAATACCAAGAAAACGCCACAGAATCCAAGGCTTGCTTCTACTTATTAGTGTCAGAAGCCTATTGTTTTTGTACTCTAAGACCACCACTCAACCCACAGCTCTCAAACAGCCTCCCCCTCCCTTTCCCAACTCTTGTCCTAGTTTAAATTTATGGCTAATTTATAGTTGTTTTTTTTTTCCTATTGGTTGCTTCTGGAGCTGGACATAACTGTTAATAGTATCACTTTGATAGGCAAAACCAGGCTGAATGTGAGGTTTTTGCTGGGGTTTGTTTTTCTGCAGATTCTTTTGGACACCACCCAAGTTCTGCTGTCCAGTTCCACTATCCTGGCCATGTGGCTCTCCAATAAATTGTTATTTAAGGCAATCCAGGGACTGAGGTGGAACAAAACAACAAAAGTCCAGGCACACTTAGCCTGGGCAGACCTGAATGAACAACAGGAAAAGGAACAGGGGAGTCAGGGTGCTCAGTGAGGGTCAAGGCAGAAGCTCCCTGTGGGTCTCATCCCCTTCCTGGCTCCTGCCAGCAGGAATAACTCCTGGGAGAGCTGCACCTGTCATGATCCCTCATCACTCAAAGTCACCTCATTTCCACAGCATTACTGGACATGGATGTTGTTCACCCTGTGGGTGGGAATTTATCTCCATGCCCCTTGCAGGGCTCTGCTGGTTTCCCAGCCAGCTGAACTGCCATCATCTTGTAGCTTTGGGTTTCAGTCTCTTTCCAACCCTGGATAAATTTAAAGCCGCTATTCATAGCTGCTCTCAGGATCTGGAGCTCCAGAACACCATGGGAAGTTTCTCATCTGTTCAGGAAGACACAGATAAATATAGTGATGGTTTCCAGTGGGTAAAACGAGGTTTTGTTGTTCTATTCACGTTCAGAGCTGGCATTTGTGCTGTTGCTGTGCCAGCCTCCACCATGGTGACAGGCCCTTTCTAGGATTTCTGATGAGATGGGAAGCATGACAAGTTCAGACTATCAGTTCAGTTTAAAGCCCACAAATCTATACACAGCAGGGGTAAGATCTATTTATTGTGAGCCTAAGAGCTATTTTCTGTGGAGGATGAGCTTAGTTTGTGCTGGAGAACAGCTGTTTATCAGGATCAAGTTTCTGGGAGGGACTGTTCCTTGGCCATCTCAACCTGGGAAATGGTTTTGTGATGCTTTACAAGAAGAGAACACAAACTACATTCTTGGTTCAAAAAAAGAACAAAACCAACAAAAATGAAATGCAGGAGTTTATACAGGGATTTTTTAGATGAACAAAAGACATTGAGGCTGGATAAAAAAAACAGCACAAAAACTTTGATATGTTCCTTTGGGAGAATTAAAGCAGATGTTTTCCCTTTTCCAATGGCCAGCATCTGACATTTCCAAAGAAGACACAAAGAACATTTCTGGGATGTGTATTAGAAAAAGTTCTGCTTGCAGCTTATCAGCTTGAAGGAAAACTGAAGGCAGAATCATCTCAGAATTATGTCTGGTCACATTTACACTCGAGAAAAGGCATAGCAAGAAGCACCAATGTGAGGAGGAGCAGAGCAAATTTCAAGGTGATTCTCACTGATGGCATCAAAGGCAGAACAAAGCCCTCCACTGGGTAGAGACAACTCTGAGTCTTTTGTATGGCCTTTTATAGCAAAGGAACCATAACCATGTGTTTTGTTTTCAAGGATCAGACACGGCCTGAATTTTGCATATTAATATATGTGGATTTCTGCAATTTGCTCACAAAATCCTTCTCTGGTAAAGTTTTGCAGCCAACGTATCCATGGTGGCTGCAGAATGCAGGGAAGGAATACAATAGCAATTAGGGTTTTTTTCTTTCCTATTTTCCCTACCTAGCTGTTTTGCATAAGGACACACAGATGGGGCAGGACGTGGTTTGGAATCTCGGTGAGGGGGATTTGCCAACACTCATTTGACCAACGTGCCCTTTTGTACTGCTGAGGTTAAACCCCTGCCAGAAATGTCCTCCACGATCAACACTAACAATTACTAATTTGGAGTTCAGAGTGCTCTGCTCTGCCATCCATAGCAGCATTCCCACAGTCTTCCAGCCAGGTACATCTCTAGTTACAATAATTGTCTTTCAGCTGGGGAGCTGACTGACTATACTGCCGCAAGTATGGAATAAATCATGTTACTATGGTAGCCAAGGTTTTTGGAAAACAGCATTTCCCAAAGCACAAATGCCATTTCTCTGAATTTTGCTTCTTTTCCTGAAAATATCATCCCAGAATTGTGAGAGGTTTGAAGTTGGGTTTCACTGTTTTCCAGCACGAGTTCTGCAGCAAGCTGGATGCTGCTTTTCAGGTTTATTTATTTATTTGGTTTAACCTTCATGATGTTGACAGAATCCAGGTGCATGGATATCTTATATACTCAAGCTAATTACTGCTGAGACTGACATCTGAGAAGGGGATTTGAAGGAACAAGACAAAACACAGTCAAAACTTGACCTTGAAACATGAGAAATGAGTCCAAAGAATGGCATTGGGCTTGGAGGCTTCTCAACCTGTGCAAGGATTGGGCCAAGGTCTAGGTCTGAGCTCTGGATTTATCAGTGCTAACAGGAGCACTTGGCACTGAGGCCAGACTTTTACCCAAGGGACAATGCTAAATTTGAGGGAGTTGAGCACAGCCTTCCCTGGATGTGGTGCATCCATCACAATGTTCTTGTCCAGTGAATCACGGCACAAACAAGGTACCAGAGATCACATCCTCAAAACCATTCATGGTTAAACTGTGATGTTAATTTTGTCTCTCTTTTTCTAAGCCACCGGTACATCCACAAGTGTTTTAACAAAGTATTTTGTTTCTCACTTCCCAGAATACCAAGTGCATTTCATAACACAGCTGTTGCAAATGTTATGGCTCTGTACACTTCATGTGTTAGTCTTGCCTGTGCTTCCCTTCTCTGAATTGCATTTAATAGGCCAAGTTTTATATTTCTCTACTAATTTGTTGAAATTTATTGCATTTGTTGCCTTCCCTTCTTTCTTTTGAAAATCAGGGGAACTTCCAAATTTCAATTTAAAAGCATTTTGTTTTTATGGAGCATAGTATTTGTTGGAGGGAGAAGAGTTGAGATCATAATCTGGCACAGTTGACTAAGTTTCTAAATTTTAAACCACCGCCTTCTCCCTTTTAAAACATTTTCTCTGCCAATACTAAACATTTTGATCATTCAAAATGTAAATTGTACTCCCCATAGATGCTGATGGGTTGAGGATATATTTACATACAAAGGAGCTGTTGAATGACTCACGCAAAAACTCATTTTCTTGTTCTCATTCTTTACAGTACAGCAGGTTTTTCCCCCCATTTTCTGGTTTCCGGAACGATCTGTGTCTCTGGGCAGTGTTTGAAAAGGTGCATGTGGTTAAAATGTGTGCAGTGGAGAACGACAAATGGTTTAAATATTTTTTTTCCAGAGGAGCTCGTGATAGACACTGTCCATGGGTTGTGTTGTGTTATGTGGAAAAAACACCCAGAGCAGAACCTGAGGGCAGTGGTGGTCAAAAGAAAGAAAACTCCCTGATTTCTTGGGGTGAGGAGGAGCAAGCAAGGATTTAGTCAGAATGTGAGAGCCAGTTTTGGGCTGGGTAAGATGTTCTCAAGGCAGTTAGCACTTTATAACAGCAGTGATGCTAGAGCTGGGTGTGTGCTGTAGGACCCCAGTGATGGTATCTGCGTCTCCTCATGGAGCAGCATTTTGTGGGAGAGGTGTCACTTGGTTTTCCCATGCCCATGTGCCTGCTGGGCTTGGGCCCTGGCACAGATTCCCCTGGCAGGAGGAAGGAGCCATTTCTTTGGAACACTCGTTTGAGCGTGATTGTGTTTGGGAAGGCGGAGCAGGAGCTCTGGAAAGCCCCAAGCTTCTGTACATGTCCTGGGCAGCATTTCAAGCTGTGCCTGGAACACGTTTGCACTGCTCAGGGCTGGGATCCTCTCCTGAGGCCCATAAGAAAACCTGGGGCTGTAACTGGCCATAACTGAGATCACCATGACAGATTGTCTCAGCTCTCCTTGCTCTCCTCAGACCCATCCAAATACCAGCCCAGCACTGTCACACCAGCTGTGGATGGCCCAGGCTGTTCATCAGCTATTTATAGAATTGCTCTATTAACAACTTTGTTTTATCCACTTGATAGTAATGCTTGAATCTGAGGAGTGTATATTCCAGTCTTCCTTGGCTCACTTCCTCTGACTTATTTACTGACTTCCACCTTGATTTTTTTCTGTTAATCTGGAGCCCAGTCAAGAGGACACTATAAGAGATGCAGATGTGATTTTGATGATCTCCACAGGGGCTGCACCACTCTCCTCCACTTCCCTCACAGTTTTCCATTGCCTGTTCTTTGTGTGACCTATGCATTGACTTGGGCTTTATTATTCACTTCAGAACTGATGATGTTTGTGTTAAGTCTTAAACATGGGGTCAGGGGGTAGTTTAGAGCCTTTTCAGATTGTGTGACCTCTCCTAGCAAACTTTGAAGGGCAGTTGTTGACCAGCCCAGGCACTGTTTGCTCTGCAAGGAAGCAAGTCTGTAAAAAGGCTTATTACACAATGTAAGTGATTTTCTTTTTGCTAAGCAAATATTTGCAATATGTTTTGGGAGATCAAGCATTCAAAGTGGAAAAGCAGGATACCTGCCAGGGATGTGGGAAGCACATAAATGACACCTCTAATTGGGAGAACATGGGCTGGTTTTAGTGTCTTGGCTTTACAAGGAAGCCAACACAGGTTCCTGCCCTGATTTTCATTGAGCTCTAAGGCTTTAGGCATCCCAAAAAATCTGGAAAACTTTTTCCCAAATTGTCTTGACTTCAACAGCTTCACTCATTACTCTTGCAAAAGCCAAGGTGCTGTGGAACAGGGACAAATCCTACGAATTTAACAAATGAGCAAGGTCCTAATATGGGGCTTTCCTAGAGGGTAGTTTATTTTATAAATGCCTGCAGTAACTAACAATGCCCAGTTATGGAGAGTGTGTCACCATCTGGATGACTGCTCACAGCTGGTATCATAATTTTTGGATCATTCCTTTGGCTTGAATTGAAGTTGCAAAGACAGTATGTGGCTTAAACTGGCTGGCTCAGGAGCAGCAGATCAACTCCAGTCAACATCTAACTTCCACATGTGCATCTCTGCCTGTGCTGTGCTATTGACAGGAGCCTCGATTTATGTGCATGCAGTTTATAAACAGCAAGAATACTGGGAATGAGGTAATATTTTGTATAAACATTTATTTAATAGTTTAAGAACAAGCCATTCAAAACATCTGGAAATCACAAGAACATGAGTAATATATAATAGCAATATCTTAAATATGCATTAGTAATATAAAGTCATCTTTCACTCTGATAGTTACAACTTCATTTTTCTAAAAAGTATTTAAGACATGAAATATGTTTAGGTAATACATATATACAGCATCTAATTTTCTCTCCTCTTTCGACTGGAGTCTGAGACTCCAGAGGTTTCTGTGATGGAAACAATGTGCTACAACTTGAAGGCTGGATTGGTTTGGATTGTATATGCAGAACTAGGCAAATAATTTACACCCATCATGACTCTGTGTGCATGTAAGTGACAGAACAGGGGTTTCAGACCCTGTGCACATGCACTCCCACAGCTGCTCACCTATTCACAACAACCGATGTAGTTATAAATCATTAGGTCTGGAGTTATTTCTAGAATGTCTCTGTATCTATATCCTAACTAAGCTATGACCTACTTTCATTATAACCCCCTGCCCATCAGTGTGCTGTTATGCTTCCAGTGGTGATTTGGTAAAGTGTGTTTGCCTTGCCTTAGTGTGTGCGAATTGATAAATAATTGTGGGTTTGACCAGCTTAGAGCTGCTTTATCCTCATCTCTAAGGCAAGCAATTCCCTTTCTATTTCATAGGGAAGGTCAGCATTAACTTGCACTTCAAAGTACTGCTTGATTTCTTCTACCTCCTTTTCCCAGAAATCTTTTGAGATATCAAACAGTTCAGTCAGGTTGATGTCCTCTAAACCTTTCAAGTTCAAAGCAGCATCAGTGGGGATGTAACCTATGGCAGTGGGTTTGGCAGAGGCTTTCCCTTCAATCCTGTTGAACATCCACTCCAGCACACGGGAATTCTCGCCGAAGCCAGGCCACAGGAATTTCCCTTGGCTGTCTTTGCGGAACCAATTCACGTGGAAGATCCTGGGCAGCTTTGCGGCTGGACGATGGGCCATGCTCAGCCAGTGGGCCAAGTACTTGCCAAAGTTGTAGCCAAAGAAAGGCCTCATGGCAAATGGATCGTGCATAATGACCTTGCCTGTTTGAAACACAGAAGGGGAAGGTAAGGGAATCAATAGCACATTTATTCTGAAGCACAAAGATTCAGATCCTCCCAGGGTTTACCCACAATCCCTTCACCATCCTTGTGAGCTTTAAGGAACAACACAAGCATTATCCTTGATGCACAAAAGGTACAAATGAAGTTAATTTTTGTCATTAAATTTCTTAAATCTCAGGTCAGGCAGCTTAAATGAAGATTCTCAAGAGATGGCTGTCATTCATGCATTTATGTTGAGCTCTAGCAGAAGAGAAAATTTAAATTTGTTTATCCCAGACTGTAACAAGAACTCTCTGTCAAGGCTTCTGGCAACCCCGTGCCTGCATCCTGTTCTGTATGCTTGCCACCTAAGGGATTATTTTGCTTAATTTGACTTTTACAGAGAATTTAGCCGTTAATTCCAGTACAAATATTTTCTATTGTGAAAATGCACAGGTTGCAAAATTAGCTGCCAAGACTGAAATGTGAAAGAGCAGGGGGAAGGAGAGGGCAGGCAGTCCAGAGGGGCCTGCTTTTAATACAGGTAGGCAGATTAAATTTTGATTTACCTTTGTGCTCAGCAGCTGCTGTTGCTTCAGATCTCATGGCTGCTCCTACAAACACTCCATGCTTCCAGTTAAAGGCCTCATATACAAGAGGGACACCTATAAAGAACAAAATCACTTCAGTAATTAGAGGTCCAGAAACATTTTTATGACAGGTTTTGCCATCTGACATAGGGCTGAACGCATGTTACTGGATAATGTATTATAATTTTTCCTGGGTTTTTAAAATCAGTTCATTTCCTGCTCTCTTACAGCAAAGAAGTTTAAATGAATGTTTTCAAAACTGTCTCCTGATTACTGAACACATCCAGTGGGAGATACCTGGGACATCAGAATCTCCAGCAGATTTTAGTGGAAATAGAATCTGGTCTTGTGGTCATTTTAGACTCAGACGTAGCATTACTTTTATTTCTTTTCCAACTTTGGGTGACCTTTAGCAGAAAAATTTATTTTACTTCCTTTTCTTTAAACTATCTAAAACTGATTAATTTCTCTAAGCATTTGCTAACTAAACTACTTAAACTACGGGCAAATTGAGACCAATGTAGCAATTTTGTGTGTCTGCTACCCATGTTAGTGGGTCCTGATCTCCCTCCAGCCCTTTATTATTATTATTATTACCTGTTTTGTGTTAACATCAAACACCTCAGACACTGAAACACCAGTGGCTGGAAGCGTGTGTGCCAAAGGCTAACACAGAGGAATTGGACTAACGTGGTTATTTCCTTGCTTTTGCAGCTGTGAAAGCAAAAGCTGTGGCTATGCCCAGCTGTGTGTCAACCCTTCTGTGGCCAGCCTGGAAATGCAGCTGCTGCATCTCTTACCAGCTGGCCTGCGGCCTCCAAAGATGATCCCTTCGATGGGAACGCCCTCGGGAGACTCCCAGGCTGGATCCATGATGGGGCACTGCCTGGCTGGGGAGCAGAACCTGGAGTTGGGGTGAGCACAAGGTTCTCCTGCACAGAACAACACAACAAAACAGAATTAACTTGAATTTATTCATTGACTCCAAAGAAAGCCAAAGAGAGGGCCACGGGGTGGGCCAGGTACCGTTGTCTGGGGTCCAATCCTTGTTCTTCCACGAGGTCACTGTCACTCCAGCTGGCAGGGGCTCATCAATGCCTTCCCAGTAAACACCTCCATCACTGGTTTCTGCCACGTTGGTGAAGATGGTGTTCTTGAATATGGTTTTAATAGCATTGGGGTTTGTTTTGACTGAGGTTCCAGGGGCAACACCAAAAAAGCCATTTTCAGGATTGATTGCCCTTAAGTTGCCTGGAATTTAAATGATAAAATATCAGTGAACCATACTGGTTTAATTCTATCCAGAAGTTTGTAGCATGTCTTACTGCACCTACAGCAACCTGTAAAACATTCCAATTTTATTTCCATACCTTGTTCATCAAACTTCATCCAGGCAATATCATCACCCACACACTCAATTTTCCATCCTGGCAGGCTTGGGTTCATCATGGCCAAGTTAGTTTTTCCACATGCACTAGGGAATGCTGCAGCAAAGTACTTCTTTTTACCTTCTGGATTGGTAATTCCCAGGATCTATTGAAAAATTAATGCAACTGTTAAACAAAGCCTTTTTTTTCTTGCGCTTTTCATTTTGGAGGTTGTCTCCCAGCAAGTGGAAATGATAAAATATTTAATTAGGCACATTTGTTCCTACAGAAGAAGCACGACATAATATTGTTGACAAATAACTCAAGCTGTATTTTTAAAATCAGAGTCAACTCTTCTTCCCATTAGAATATCTAAGAAATTCTTATATTTTAAAAAAATGTTAAGTCGGTATATAATAAACATTTCTTTTTATTTTGCTGATTAAAGACCATATACATCTGTGTTTCTCTGTCAAGACAGAAGAAAACCAGGCGATATTCTTTTGGCTGCACAAGTGGAGTGAAAGGAAAGCACTTTGTGCATGGATTCTTCTGCTCTTCTCAAAGACCACGGATATTTTTTCCTAAGGCTGCTCTCTTATGCACTTTGAAATTGTTTTTTTCAGTGGTATTTTATGGCGGTAGAATGTTTAAAGGACAGCAGAAATTAAAGCCAGGAAGGTTACACAGCACAACTCCCTTAGAAAATCTGATATTTGCAGGTTTTTGAGTACAAGAAGTCACTCTCAGACGTTCCAAACTTTGCTTGTTTTATACCATGACAGGTCCTATTTTAAATGTTTAGTACTTGGCCTTGCAAGCAGTTTTCTATTCCCCATGAGCCTGGCACATAACAGATTCCTATCTAAAGTTACAGGACTATCCATATGAGACTAATTCCATTGATGGCCAGGCGGGTGATGGATTTATGTGGCTCTAATTTGAGGTTTAACGGCTGTTCAAACACACGAGATTTAACAGCATAGATTCTTACCAGCATGTGCTCTGCCAGCCAGCCCTCCTCCTTGGCCAGTCTGCTGGCAATCCGGAGAGCAAAGCATTTCTTCCCCAGCAAGGAGTTCCCTCCGTAGCCGCTGCCAAAGGAAATGATCTCCCTGCGATCCGGGAGATGAGCAATCAGCGTCAGCTCCGGGTTGCACGGCCAGTTGTTGATTAATGGCTCTGCAGAACAGAATGTTGTAGTCATGAATGCAGCAATTTCCATGCTTGATCACGCTGTTGTTTCATCAGCATCAAGCCTCTGACAGCAACCCAGAGCATATGCTTCAAGGAAATCCCTGGTAAGTACTAGGGATAATGATCTCCCTTCCATCAAACTCTCACTGGGCTTTGATTCCTTGAACTGAGTTTTGTACCTAGTGCTGTTACAGAACCACCCTGGGCTCCTGTGATGAGGGTGTCCCACGTGCTGAGGACACGCACTCAGCTCCAAAACAAAGCCCTGGCCATTTCCAGGAGTTTTTAATGTCTCCTGGGTTTTTTTATGGCTCCTGGGTTTTTAATGGCTCTTACCTTTTAGTGGCAGAGGGCATCCAACTGAGTGAAGGCATTTTACAAACTCCCCATTTCCCAGGGCTTTCAGAACATCTGTTCCTATCCGTGTCATGATCCTCATGCTGGCCACTACATAGGGTGAATCCGTCAGCTCGATCCCAATCTTGGACAGAGGTGACCCAATGGGCCCCATGCTGAAGGGGATCACGTACATTGTACGTCCTGGAAAACAGGGAGTAGCAAGATGTGGCCAAGAGCAAAACAAGGAACATTTGAAGTAACCTTTATAAACATGGAGGTTGTTTCTCAGTCCTTTAAAAGCTGTTTGTCTTGTGACAGCTTCTGATGATGTTTAAAGAGCTGCAGCTTTCTGTTTGTCTAATTGTGTAGCAAGAAGTTTTATCTTAAATGCTGAAAGCAGCAGTTCAGACAGATTGTCTAGCCAGGAGGAAGGGGAGGTGAAGGCCAAGTTCTCTGTTAGTGTAAATCCCTGAATCTGAAATTCTTGCTGTGGATGAGAGGACCTTCGTTCTTATCTCGCTTCCTATCTGCTCCTCAGTTGCTATGTGACTTCCTGAACCAAGTCACACTAATTTTTGTACTTTGCCCCTCTCGAGGAAAATAAGAGTGCTGGAAAGAGCCTGAGGACTGTCCTTGCCCAGGTATTTGGGTCTATGGTAAAGATCTGCCTGAAACCAGTGAAGTGACTATCTGGAGGATAAAGCTAAATCTTCAGCTAAAACCATTCTTTAAAGATTTTCAGTAACTTGCAACAGTAGTAAGTGTCTCAGCATCGCTGAAAGTTCAGTGTCAATTATCCTTTTCTTGCCTACCTTGCATGCAGCCTGGGAACCTGGTGTTGAAGGCTTTCTCAAAATCTTCCTCAGACATCCAGCGCCCCAGCTGGCTGGTTCCAGTTTTAGGTATTGGAGTGGTATCTCTCTGCTCTTGAGTGATGATGACAGTTTTGCTCTCAATTCTTGCCACATCTCTCGGATCAGTGAGAGCCAACCAGCTGCATTTCACCAAAAAACCAGGGAATTAGACTTTAATTATCAATATAGCATTCTTACCCTTCTGTGGGTCCACTTTAGCCCAAAAGGCTGCTAAAACAATGCTTTGTAAGTCAAAAATTAGTGACAAAGCAGTATAACAGATAACCTCAAAAATCAGTCAGATAAAGCAATTTTATCAGAGAATATAAGACTTTCCAGTAATAATAAAAAATCATATGGCCTAGGAAATTCTTGTTACATGTTAATACTCCTTTGCCTCTTATCTCAGCCTTATTCTCTGTTGTTAACTTTCAGGGAAAAGTTAATCTTGTTTAATTCTCATTCTCATCAGTGTGAAGTTGTTTTGTATGGGGACCACAAAATGATGCCTCAAACTAAGTGGATGCCAAGGAAAGTAGTTTAAGTGTTGGTATAAGTGCCAGAGGGATCAGAACCCAGCTTTGTGGATTGGCATAGTCCCTTAAATTAGAGGCATCACAAAGGAAATACTGAGTATAAGCACGATCATTAAAAGTGAAGGAGTTCATTAAAGGGGATTCTTTTTCCCCTCTAAGGAATTTTTTGCCATCTATTTACGATAGAGGGGATTGTTTTACATTTTCACCTCTGTGCATCGAAATTTTCCACGAGTATAAAAATGTTCTAGTTGGGCTGTCATAACCATCATCACTACAGCTAAGCATATAATTAACAATGAATAATTTATCTGGTGAATCTTGCCCTTTTCTCTCCCAAATAGCCTGCAAACAGATTGCCAAATTCCTGCTTTTAGTTATTCAAAAGTCTTTGCAGATTTCTCCCATGAAGATCTCGTGGTTGGCACGTAATTCTCGAGTATGCACTTGTTGTTAATATTCTCCTTTCACGTTCAGTTAGTTGGGAGAAATTATGAAATATTTGAAAAAAGTATTTGCAGAATACATTAGAGTCAAAGCTCATCGGCATGATATGAATAATGCCTGTACTGAATAATATTTGAACACCCACAGACCTATTTGAATGCCACAAAAAAGTATGTGATGAATAAATTAATTAGCTAAAATAGTTGAATTCTTCAAAAGAAGATTTGCTCAATAATATTTAGCTGTTGCTAATGGTAAGTTGCCTAAGTCTCATGACATTATTTCAGTTCCCTGATGTAACTAATCAACAGAGAAAATGTACAGTTGATAGTCCAACTGAATAATATGTTTTATCTAATTTTTAGAGGAAAAAGTTTGCTTTTCCTGAGTATTTCACCTATGTAAGCTAAAGTTCCAAAATGTTCATGGAAAGCAAACATTGGAGAGTTATAAGAAGTTTTTAAAGTAAACAGGATAGAAAATGAATTTTCCAATTCTGAGATGATACTTGACTTCATGTAGGCTACTCACCAGTTCTCATACTTGTTCAGCTTCTTGATCATGCCTTGTTCTACCATGATGTCCAGAAGTTTCTTGTTCTCTTCTTCCGAGCCATCGCAGATGTGGATGCACTCAGGCTGGCACAGCTTGGCATTGGTTTCGATGAAATCCCTGGCTTCTGGAGACAGACTCTCCCAATCCCCCTGCACAACCTTGGGCATGACGTTCATGTCAGCTTTCAGCTGTGGGGGCATTATTGAGGCTGCTGTGGTTCTTGTTGATGGCTGTAAAATACTGATCACAATGGAAAAGCAAATAGATTAGGTGTGTTAGCTTAGCTACGTTCTAAACAGCGTCACAAAGCCTAACAACGTATAACGCAAAGAATTTGCAATGGACTTGATTATGCACTGCTTTAAAATCAAGGTAGGGAATTTGGATCAAGGTGGGAAAAATAGAGGCCATTCTACTAATTTAAGATGGGAAAAATAGAGGCCATTCTACTAATTTAAGGTGGGAAAAATAGAGGCTATTCTACTTACTGTCTATGGAAGCTGGAGCTGGATGCCAGAGAGGATTTTGCTGTACCTCTCAGTTGAGACCGTTTCTCTTGCTTTGGAGCTCTCTTGCAATTGCTGCTTTCCAAGGATGCACCTCCTTCCTTAAATATTCTTCATGGTAGTGTCCATCCCACCAGTTGAGGTGAAGGAGGCTTGGCCTTTACATCACCACTGGATGTGTCTTGGGACAGTGCCACTGACATTGTCATCATGCAGAGTTGTCAACAAAGCAGCCCTGGCAGGGTAATCATTTAACAGGCTTGATTAATGAATGCTGAAAGCGGAGGTTCTTAGCCCCTGTTTTGAAGCAGTTACAAAATTTAGCAGTTTAACCAAACTTTGATCCATTTTGGCTTTGAAATCAAAAACGTCATAACTTCTCGGCGTGTGGGAAAGGTTGAGTACAAAGAGTTTCTGGAACCAGGAACACGGAGGTCATGCACAGAGGCAAAGTGCAGTTGGCACATTTTGCAGGCAGATGGTCACTAGCTGGCTGTGAAGTGGAGGCTTGTCCAAGGAGTGTTTACTCACCTTGGGAACATTGCCTGATCTGGGTATAAAGTTCAACAGAGAGCACTGACAGGCCTGAATAACCACTACGTAAGGCCCACAGCTCTTATTTTTGTCTATGCAGTTCTAAAAACATCCCTAGCAGTATAAATCTAAGTGTTGGGGTTCCTTCAGTGTAGGCAAGGAAGTTTTTGTTTATGGCTTGTTTTAGGCTCTTGCAAATGAAAGTTATTTCCTATTGCTACAATCTCAGAAGAGGCAGAGTGGTAACTGTCTCAATAATTAACCTCCTCTTTCAAATATTATGTTTTATTTTACTGGGAGTTATGTGGGGGCGAGGTGTCATAAAATATTAACCCACCCCTAAATTTATACTCAGAGCAAAAGCACAGAACTGCTCAGGACTGGGGCTGCACACTGTTGTTCTGTGGGTGAAGTGCACTGTGTGCATGTGCACATACACAGACCTGAGTCTACATCTGTTTCAGCTGTGGTACTATCTGGTATCAACAACCACTACTACTCTTATAATTCTGAGGGTTATCTCAGTGTGATATCAGACACTTGAGTGTCATCTCAGATACTTTGAGCTCGTCTCTGTTTCTGCATGCCTGTCTTTAGCTTCCACTATTCCATTTTAGACAATTGTGACCATAAAGAAAGGTGGTCTTCACGTCTATTTGTCCATGCAGTCTGGGTGTGTGAAAAATAGAACTGTAGAAACAGCCCTGCTGCCATTTCCTCTCCCTCTATTTATACCCAGTCTTAGCAAAGCATCTGGAGCCTGGATAAGGTGATGCATTTGTGCCAACTTGTGACTTTTTTATATTGATGGGGCTCTTACCATGGTTGTCATTGGTAGTTTGCAGAACAGGAAATCTGGGATTCCCAGCTAAGTTTCAGGGAGTTCTGAAAAGCAACAAAATTGACTTATCTTGTATAAAGGGTGTTCACAACCCAGCTATTGCTCAGGTTTGTGAGGCAGTTGGTTGTTCCCAGCAAGGTTCTTGCTGGGGCAGCCAGCAGTGACTTCCAACCCCCCAAAAAGCCAGGCTGGCAGAGCAGCAGGGATCAGGATTGTAGCTCACCTTCCCACCTGCAAGTCTAAAATACTGCAGAGCTGACTCTCTCTCTGCAGGAACACCCTCTGGGACTGTACCCTTTATCTCCCTTGCAAAGCCTTTTATTGTGTTTTGTAAATAAGGGAAGAAAACAGTGAGGTAAGAGGGGCTGTCCTTGATGCATGGCAAGGCCAAACATTCCTGAAAAGGAAAACAAAAATCTGGTGGGATAAGAGGTGCTAAAGACTGCTCCAGATAGGGCTGTGATGTAAGCAAAGATAAAATCCCAAAGCAATTTAATAATGGCAAAGCTGGTGTTTGTCTTAAGAGTCCACATACTGTGTTGCTGGTGGAGCTGATGAGAAATATTTTCCTTTTAAAATATGTCATAAAGTACCTTCATTAAAAATAAAATGGAGCATAATCTGTAGTAATACTAAGCGGAGCCCTTTTTCAGAGAAGTACAAAAATACTGAGTGCTTTTTGTTGGCCAGGTAAGTCAGTGTACATAGAAATAACTGAGAGTAAGCCAGCAATGCTCAGTTGTCAGGAAGAGAGTAGACCAGGAAATTATCATATTGCAGCACAAATAAAATCAGAATAAAATCTTACATAAAACAGTGTAATACAGCAGAATCAGTCCTCGTGTCTCTAGGTTTTGAGAGGAATAAAAAAATTCCCAAACCCAGAGCATTAATTTCTGCCAATTAAATTACAGTCAGGCAGGTGTTGTGCAAATTTTCTAGCACTGCAATCCTAACCTCCCACAATCTTGCTATACAAACTGTGGGCTTCTCTTGAGAAGACACTAAATATGCCAAATTGGTGGCACTGTGTTATGAACATATGTCCATTAAAAATCACATTAAGGATTCCAAATGTTTTTCATTTGTGATGGCAGCAGGGCTCGAGTACAGATGTCCACTGGGAATTCTAGACACTTCAGCATCAAATTTCTTGTATTTAGGTAACACCTCCCATCAGAGGATCTCAAAGCATATCACAAACACACAGTAAGCCTCAAGCCCCTATATAAAACACACATAGTATTTGGTGCAGTGAAATAACTGGAGCATATGCAAATCAAGGCCAGGATTTTTTTCAAGAATCTTCTCATTTAGAGATTCAGCTTTTAGAAAGCCAACAGAAGGCATTAAAGGTTTTATGTGAAGACAGTGAATTCTCATAACACCCACTGTCTCCCACACCAAAACCCAGATGTAGCACTTGCAATGGCTCAGTTTCAGTGGTCTTGAGGTGTCGCCCAGTACCAGTGGGTGCTGCTGTCAGGATTCAGTTTCTGGAAGATTTCACGAATGGCAAACATAGGAGGTGGTATGGGGAAAAGTAAGGCCTTTTAAAAAAATATTTGTCTTGAATGTAAAGTTTATTTTCCATTTAAATGAGAAGCCTTTTTTAGTAGTAGCTGCATTATAATGCTCAACTAATAGCTGATACGATTTCTTCTGATTGAACTTTTTTTGGCACTTTTTCTCTGTGCTTCTTGACACTTGAATGTGATGCTTATCAGGTGCCTTCTTGGAAGCTGTCAAATCATTTAAATGTGTGTGAATCTGACATTTCAAGATGACAGTGTTCAACAAGTGCCTTGAAAGGAGGGGTTTTAGGATGTTTGCTTTGATGGACACCATTCAGGTTGCTCAAAACAGAAGTTTTTCAGCACTTCAGGCTTTACAGACTTACTAGAACTCAGTAAATATAAAGGTTTTTAGATGCTCAAAAAAGTGTCAGAAAAAGGAAGCTTAACTCATCACTACAAACCAAGGTGCAACAAAGCACTCAGAGTGAGATCTGAAAGTTGTTAATGGCATATAATAATACTCAGAAATTCTACTTCCCTCCCATTGCTAATTCTCCTACATATTGTCACCTCCAAGGAGTTTGTCACTTGGGTATTTTGCTATAAAATTGTAGGTTTTTTAAAGATTCTCTGAGCTGCTCTTCCAAGGGAAGAGCACTCACTGCCTCTGGATTGCTATTTCTGTGGTGTTTTGCTCAGCTGACACTGAGCACTCTCTGACAGCTGCTGGACTCCATGCCACAGAGTCCAGACCCAAGGGCAGCCCTTGCAAGCTCAGAGAGAGCAGGGCAGGGATCGTTCTCTCAACTTCCAAAGGAAAATGTGAACCGTGCAAATTGCCTGAGGTTGCAAAAGCGCCTGTGAGCGAGCCAAGGGCTCGTTCCAGAACCTGCACGGTGCCGGGCACGTTTCTGCCTCACAGCCCCTCTCTGGCAGCAGCTCCTCAGCACTGACCCATCTGCAGCAGGGCTGGGGGCCCTGCCACGTGTGCCACGCTCCCCTCCACGTGTGAGCCCTGAGACTGAGCCTCTGCCACCGGCCACAACAGGTAGCAGTGAGCTGGGGGCACAGTGCTTTACCTCCTGCTCACCTCCCTTCCAACCCTAACCCATACAGGATTGGGCAGATTGTAAAATATGCTGTTTGTGGATCCTTACAAAAGGCAATGTGATTTTTTTGGCCCGTGTTCAAAATTAAGTGGCTTGTTCTGATGGTGGAGGAGTGGAAAAAAATACCCAGATTTGTCATAATTAGGCTGCGCTTCCATTAACCTGTCCAGCATTTTCAGCTTGACAACAGACATTTCTCAAAACAAATGGAAGCAAATTTCATCAGCCAGTAAGATGCACTGGTGCATATTTACAGTTTCTAAACAGTCACCAAGCTTTGATGCTTCATTCAGTATCAACTCAAGTGCTCAATCCTGGGCTATATTTTAGGGAAAGTCCTGATTGTGCTACAGTACATGCCAAGGCTGACATTACACCATGGGCACACTGGTTTCTTGCTTGTTCTGCTTTGGCAGATAAAATAGTCTTTATTGTTATTAATACTACTTTATTTTTAGGCTCACTTTTACAGGCTCAGCTCTGGAGATGGGATTGAGACATGTAATTTTAACTTTGATAAGCAGTCACTCCTCTGGAGCCATTTCTTGAGGTGTGACTCTAATCTGGGGACTCTTCCCTAAAGGAATGCTGTTATTTCTCAAAAAAAACCCTGTCAAGGATCAATGTGAGTATGTGAGTAATAAGCTCTGTAGGCACTGGCACCTGACCAGTGGCCAGGTATGTGTAATTCTGGTAGCTTGGGAGCTCTTCTCTGCAGAAAGTCTCAGTCATGTGGAGAATTTGGGCGCACCAAGACTTTGATTTTTACCCTAGCCACAACAGAATTATGATTTTTGCATGGTTACTGCAGGATTTTTTTGCTGGATGAACAGCAGAACCACAGCCAGAAGAGAAGGGGACAATCATACTAACCAGAGTGAAAAACAGTCAGCAAAAGGTTTGTGTTTCCCTTTACTTTCAGCATCTGCTCTGCTCAGTCCCATAAAGCCCAGATGGCTCCAAATCCAGTTTGCAAATAAAAATGGTTACCCTTGCTGGGGGTGAAATCTCTTTACCACAGAGGTGTGTGCTTGCAGCTGTCAAGGACTTCCTGCTTCCTACTTGAGTAGGGAACAGACAAATCCTTGCACATGAGTTCAAGCGCCTCTTGTTCAAGAATTTCAGCTTCCTGGGGTTGTTCTGCTAGCTGTGCCCTTTACAGAGACCTCACCTCCTCAGGCATGAAGAAATGACAGGGAAGCACCTTTTTATATTCTAAATTTGTTTGGTTTTTTTTTTGTAGGATGGGACAACCCTGGCTCCCCTGGCTCCTTCCTCTTGCATGCTGTTCATTATTTCTCTGTGATGCTTTGCCTGCTAGCAGCTCTGTGCTGGCAGCTGTCCTTTCAGGGTTACCCAGCTCTACCTGTGCCACAGGCTTTTTTCTCTTTTCTTTAAGTCCTCCCTCATACCTTTGTTCTCCCTCAACATTTCAGTCAACTTTTACTTGCACAGAACTGGTCACAGTTCTGTACGTCCTTCTTGAGTTGACTCCTTTGAAGAAGGATGGCTTTAACCAGTAAGAGTGGGGGCAGATTCTGAAGGTTTAGGTTCTGTTTCTTCCTCTGCTATGGATTTCCCATTTTGACTTTGGACATGTAACTGCATCCCCAAGCCTTTATCATCTCCTAGGAAGGTGCTTGGGACTAGACAATGCCAATTTCTCCCTGTTCTTATGAATTCTCCTAGTTTGGTTGATAGTTCCCAGCTAGAGAAACTTAAAAACTAATTAACCATGATCATTATCTCTTCTCATTTTTGTCAGTGCCACAGACAGTCCCTGCTGGGCTCTCTCTAGGTTACTGTAATGGAAATAGTAAGTTCTTACTTTAAATGTAAAGCATTTATTGAAGGAGAAACTGTTTTCTCCTTCAATAGCAACACAAAAGCAGCAACTTGGGCTAAACCTTGTCTTCTGTTTCAAGTGAGATTTGTTCTGTACTTTTTCCCCAGGAAAACAGCTTTAATTAATATTTCAAGCATTTTATAACACTAAAAGCCAAACAACAGGATAGAAAAGCTGATTATGCAGAAATGAAAGCCAAGCTACATCTAAAGGTCAGAAGCCAAAAGTGCCTATGTCAAGCACTACATACCTTTTGGTTCTTGAACCTGGCAGCTGAAGGAAAATCAACATTGCACAAAAACCAATAATCCCTGTAACGAATCCTCTGTTTACTGGAAAATTCTTATGTAAGTGTTAACAGGTCAGGTGAAATCCTACATACTGTACATTTCTGCTTAGCATCATTGTAAAAGGCATAAGGCAACATCAGTGGACAACAATGGGATTTTTTCAATGTAAAGGCACTTTTGTTTGGTCAGTGTAAATGGTTCTTACCAGACAAATGCCACAATTATGATTATTTCTACAAACAACACTCAGTAGAGAGATCAGGAGTTCAACTGGACCCTGGAAATCATGGGAATTTTTTTGTTATGCTTTTAGGAAGACAGAATTCTGACTGCTATGTGTGCATCTTTGACTGACCATC
Source organism: Ammospiza nelsoni (assembly GCF_027579445.1). Taxonomy (NCBI): domain Eukaryota; kingdom Metazoa; phylum Chordata; class Aves; order Passeriformes; family Passerellidae; genus Ammospiza; species Ammospiza nelsoni. The sequence goes on along the minus strand of NC_080644.1, from coordinate 2,883,935 downwards.
TGTAACTCTCCAAATTTACTGATTCAGGAAGATATATGTGTATATCAATACTGTTCATGTAAAGAGAAGGTTCTTACATGGGTGTTTAAACCGCCATGTACAAATGAACAGCAATCATCTTGCATTCTGCAAATAAAATTAAAACCCCCATGCACTTGCTAACCTTTTAAGGTTCAGGTATTTGCTCTAAATAGCACTAAGTACCTTTTTATTTTAGGTGAAGCATAGATGTTCTCTGCCCATAATATCTTAAACAAAAGATGGGTATGAATGACAGATCAAGAGACTTTCAGTTTGTAGAGGCAGCTCTGAATGGAGTAATAACTGTGATTCACAAAACGTGTCACCCAGGTATTCTCATCTGCTTTCTAGACACTGCCTCATTCTTGATGTTTAACTTACAAAGACTATAAAATTGACTTGGTTTCTTACAGGAGCAGAAAAGATGTGCAACTAAGCCTGTTATACTATATTTTCATTACCAGTTCCTGATGGACAGGCCTGGGGCTAGCTGGTTGTGGACTTTAAGTGATGGTTCAACATTGTAGCAGTGTGAAAACTAAGATTTAAGGTATTTCTGCTGATAAATATCATGGACTACATCACCTGCTGTTCAGTGAAGTGACATTAATGTACACGTTGTCAAATACTCTCTTAAATTTTCTTGATTTCTTTAGATTTTTGAATTAAGAAGTTGATTTGGACTCCTCAGAAAGTTTAATGCCCAAGAGGATTTGTTATCTGAGCCGGAAAGAAGTGCACAGGAACCCAATGCTCTTCTGAACCCACCAACTGCCTCCTTACTGCTGATTTTGCAAGGTTGAACCTGGACTTGCTGCACATCCACGTGGAAGCAGAATTTGAACTCCTCTGGGTTTGTACATGTCACTCACAGATTTATTAGGACAATCATTTAATAGTCTCATTCTTCAGTGATCCTATTAACTTCTAAGTTTTGGTGTCTGTTCAGCTGTGCACAAAGAGCTGTTCTCAGAACTGTTTTCCTGATTAAAGATTAACAGTGCTTTGATAAAAGAAGGAAACATGGGCATCCTTGGAGTTTGTTTCTTACATCAGCTGGGTTAAACCTTTACTATCTTTTCTCACTGTGTATCTTCTATCTGTGTTTGGCAATCAAATTCTGCACAGCTCCAGCACGTTTCCCCTAGTTTAGTCAAAACAAGAGGAAAACTTTCTGCCTTTTAAACCTTTAACTCTTCCACCCTTGCACAAACAGCAACAGAAACCTGTAATAACTAACTAAGGCAAGTTATTAAAAACTTTCTTTGCTATGTGTTGGATTAAAGAGTATTCTGTAAAAACAGTGGAAGTCACTGAGGTGTAGTTAACTGCATAACCACACTAATGTCTTTTGAAATGGAATAAGTGATATGCCTCCCAATAAACATCCTTCTTCCAAACAGATCCAGGCACGCAGCTCTGCTGTTTGCCACAAGGAACAAATTGTGTATTATTGTTTCTAAATATATCATAATGTTAGATGAAACAGTTAATAGACAAATTGCAATTATGGTTAATAATTTTTAGACCACTTCCCTGACTTGTGTCTAAGCAATCAATCATCCCTGGTACTTTCAGCTCCAATAAGCTTATGCTAAATACTTCCCCTTTTATATAACCCACATTTGTGCTCTGTTAGGTCTTGGCTTTTGTCATGCTATATAATCAGAATCATTTACACTATGGAGCAGGATTTTAAGAGCATAGAGAATACTTGAAAGTATTAAGTCTTTTAACTTAATAGGAGTTGCTTTTGTTCTGCTGCAAGAATCACTCATGTTTACAGAAATGATGTGTCTCCTCCAAGTCAAGATGAGCACTGGAGGGAGAGCAAAGCCTGGCTTTCCCTGTGCCTTAGGCACAACCCAAATTTAGCTGATCCTGCATGAACAGCACAGTCCAAGCACTGTGCCCTGAGACAGCTCAGCAGCTCTGCTCACCCTCCTCTTTGCATGAGAAGTGGTAATTTATAGCCTGCCTAGACACTAGTCAATCAATACCCTCCAGCATGATTTCCATCTGGCTTTGCTTTGCTCTGCTCCCATCTTCTCTCTGCTTTGGGGATTCAGCAAGGAAACAAGTAGGACTGTATGTTCTGATGTTCCTGGGTCTGAGGTCTGACTAGTTTTTTATATGACTGCAGCAATAGGAGGCAGAGAATTGTGTTCTTTGGGGCAGGCAAATCCAAGTCAGATCTAAATCCTAAGTGATGTCTGCTAAAATGAACTGTAGCTTCCATCTCAGGACCAGAGGTCTGGGGGAAAAAAAAAAAAATTAATAATATTCTTCTTTCCAAGTGATCAAACTGTTTATTTTCTCCTGAGACTATTCCAGGCCAGCACTGAAGCACTGACTTAATTCTGAATCTGCAAGATTCAGTTGCTTAGAACAGCATCAAAAAGAACATAACTTTTTATCTCACTCATTAGCTGATGTGCTTTCTTTTTTTTTTTTTTTAATTAAGGGTTCTGGTGGTCTCTGAAGAAATGCTTCATATTTGTGAAAGTGGGACACCAAAGGAACAAGGAGCACCAAAAAATACAGCAAAGAGACTTCAACCATTTAGAGACAGCTTCAAGACCTGAGCAACATTTCAAGGAGCCAGATCATTTAGAAGATTGTAAAAGTATCTCCGCTTTCTCCGAAGCAGGTGATGGCGAGAAGGAGGTTATCTGGTGCTGTCATTATCAAGAGGGGCAATATCTCGCTGCAAAAGAGGTGCTGAAGGCAGTGCTTGTCCCTGGGGTGGGAGGAGAGGGGAGGCGTGCGTGTTCGCGGCGCTAAGGCGCACACACCGCTGACAGGTGCGGCGCGAACGCGACACATGCTGGGAAACAAAAGTGAGACACTGGTGGAAAGTGAAAATGGAAAACTTTCCAGATGCCAGGTGGAAAATGGTATTAAAGCTGTCAAAATAAGTCACAACAAAGACTGGGTTTTCTCCTAGACTAACAGGAGTCATGTTCTGGAGAAGAATGGAGGTTTCAGCTACAAGGCAGACTGTCATAAATGAAACAATTATGAGCATTGGAGGTTAAATTTGAACCTATTTGTTTTGGGGTTTTATGCTTTGGTCTCTTTGTTTTTCATTTTTCTCTTTCAAGTGCACTGCAGCATTCCTGATTTACTCTACAGTTTGTGGACAGGTCAAAAATGTGTAAATAAATCCCACTGTCATTGCTTCACATAGTTATCTATTCTGGGCCTAATTCCAAGCCCTGTTAAATTGATGGCAATCCTTCCATTGGCATCGGAGGACTGCAGTTTGGAACCTGTGATGGAGGTGCAAAGCATCACCAGGGAGGATGGATAAACAGCCTCTGCAGTCATCCAAAGTGAGTTTCTAAAACACAGTAAGGGAAGCAAACCTTGAACTACATTCAAGGTCAAATATGCTTTATTTATATGGTAATGGAGCTTTTTAAAAATCGGCTCCACCTAACACACATTAAACATCTTTAATATTATAAAAGACATTATTCAGATTTAAGACTGACAATCTGAACAGATAACCCAGTATTTTGCTTTAAAAAATCAGTTGCACTGTTTATACTTGAGTGGAAAACCGCAGATCAGAACAAAGTTTGCTGTGTTTCCTTAGTGCAGCCAAGGAAATTTACTCTGCTGATTGAGGATTTTACTTGTCCATGTACTCACTTTCATGCACTGGTAGATTCTTATCAGTAATTTATCTGCAATTCTGTGGCTGAATTTTGGTTTTTTATGTAATGTTACTTTAGCACAAGAAAATGTGCCTACATTAAATTCCTTTTGCTCCTTATGAAATACTCCTAACAAACAATAATTCATTTTGAACGTTTACCCCCCAAAGTATAATTATGACTTAAAATGCAAAATACATCTCTATTCTTTCGTGATAGACTTTTCATGCAGGCTGTTGATGTGTTAGAAGGAACCAGACTCCCAGAGGAGTGGGTAGAAGCTTGATTGCAGTTGGAGATAGACAATGCAGCAGCAGTAACTGGAGACTGTTCACACAACACACCATAATGGCCATTATGGAGCTGTTAACCTCTAGTGTATCAAAACCTACTCAGAAACTGGCTGAATTTGTAGATTGCTGATCCAAATAGTTCCTTTAAATTCAGCAAAAAATGAACTGAAGGGGCCATTCTGCATTTGAGCTATAAATCCTTGGAAATATAGTTTAAAAATGGAAATAATGACAGACCTTTACTGTAGCTGCATGGACGGTGCTGGTATTAATAATGCAGAAGTGCAACGCAGGACAGCTCTTAGAAGTTGATGACTGCTGAAGTGCAGAAAACCTCATTAAAACAACCTAAAGGATGGTGTACTATTATAACAACTTTTTTCCTACAGTGCCCTTCAACTATCATAATTGCACAGTATACAGAGCAACTTGAAAAGATTTAGGAATGTGTAAGAAGTAAAATCTCTGGCCACAGTTACTGGCAGCCTAATTATGTGAATATATTGTGTACTCTGCATCCTGTTCTTTACTTTTGAGAGCCTGTGGATTTGTGGATGATGAATAATGTGGTGTCTAACCAAAATATCAGCACTAAATTGCTGGAATAGACATTCAGCCTTAAATAATGGCTTTGGATTTGTGCTGATTCCAAGCAGTAGAATAGTTATGACTAACCTGCAGTTGTTAAATGTAAACATGTTGTATTATTTCTCCATTTAAGATTTTACAGAACTGTGGATAGGAGTGGCTGTTGTCAAGGGTGTTTATAAGATTTTCAGTTGATATCTCTGAGGATGAGGTCTAATAACCCCACCTAATCTGAGGGTAGTTGTGTGAGCTGTTGTTTTTGCTACAGATCTTTCATAAATGCCAGTTGTACTGGGTTACTTCCACAGACAAGGAAAGCCACCACTTGGTTTGGGGCTTGGATTTGTGTTTGGTAATTCAGTTTAACAGGATCTGGACTACACTGGGCTGCAGTCCCTGTGCAGTGTACTGTACCCTGCAATGCACAGAGCTAATATTTAGAGGTAAAGCTCCAAATCTGTCATCTGCACTGACATATAATAGAGTATTCAAAGTAAGTGGATTTTATAGAATGTTTGATGGCTGGAAATTACTAGTCTAGAAGGGTACACAAGATTAAATGTTAAGTCACTCAAACTGTGCAAGTTTACCTCAAAGACATTTTCACAATGCCTTTGGAGAAAGAAGTATTTCAACTTGTTCTCGCTGAATAACCAATCCTGGCCTAAGGAACAGTGTAACGATGCTTGTACATCGCTCCACTGCCTCTGCAAAGCCACTTGAGCCAATTTTGTACAACGCTTGTGTGGCGGCAGCATCAGGCGGCCCCTTCAGCGGCACTCCAGCGCCGGGCTCCCGGCTGGAGGCTTCCGCCACAGAAACACGGCAAGTGCTTCAGATATTTCCCAAGTGGAGAAACCAATTGAGCTCAGCCCCGCGGTCTCCAGCCAAGTGGGAGCAGAAGGTTAAGGGCCTACAATTAAGGCTCGGAGATCTTCATTTTTGCCAGCTCAGAGGGTGAGAAAACGGCAGCTGCTCTGACAGGTCTTGCCATGCATGGGGACCAAGGAGCACCGGGCATCTTGAGCATTGGGAGGGAAACCTCTGCAGGTTCGGGGCTTTGTGTTTTGGAGGGAATTAACAGGTGAGAAGCAGCTGTTCCCCAAAGCTGCCACCACGAGTGGGCTCCCACCCCAGCTGCTGCTGAGGGAGCGGCACAGGGAGGCAGAGGATGGCAGAGGCGGCCATGCCGAGGTGCACGGCAGGCGCTGAGCCCCTTCCCTGTCGCCTCCCCTCGAGGGGCAGCCCGGGCCCGGCCCAACAGCCCGAGGGGACCCGGCTCCCCGCGGGGGAACCGCCCGCAGCGGCCGAGAGGGGCCTTGGGCCGGGGGAGCCCCGGGCGAGGAGCAGGGCTGGGGCTGGTCCTGAACGGCCGAGGTTTGCCCTCGTGTTTAACCTCGAGCAGAACCGCTCCGCAGCCCTGGGGCTGCAGCGGAAAGGGCGGCGAGGCCAGGCTGGCCCGAGCGGGGAGCGCAGTGCGGGCGGGACACGCGTCCCGGAGAGTCCTGTGTCCCGGGAGGGGACGGACACCGGGGAGCCCGCAGGGCCCTGATCTGCGTCCCGGGAGGTGACAAAGCCGAGCCTACGGCCGGTGTGTGTGGAGAGAGCCCGTAGGACGCTGCCCGGGCCGTGGGGCTCTGCCCGGGCCGGGTCGGGGGCGCTGCCCGGGCCGGGTCGGGGGCGCTGCCCGGGCTCGGTGCTCTCCGTGCCCCCGGGCATGGCCCTGACCCTGCGGGACGGCATCTCCGTGCTCCATGGCTCGGAGCAGCCGCAGACCCATACATTGCAAATAAAGAGTGCAGAAAGCTATGCGGCAGAAAAACCACTAGGCACGCTCCCGATGGAGGTACAAGTTCTGCATAAAGTGGAATTAGAGATATGTTGTTCCCTGTTAGCTTCTACTGTCACACCGATTTGGTTCAGAATTAAGCATTAATGTTATTTATTGGGCTTAAGTATTCAGTCCTCTGTACATCTTTTTGTAATTTCATCTCATTTTTAAAAGGACAAACTAGAAATTTAGGCTTTCTAGATTCAGAGAATATTCTGAGTTGGAAGAGACCCAGATTATCAAGAAGATGTCAAGATGATATTTAACTGTTGAAATTCAGACAAATTTTTAATTTAGTTCATCAGTTTGCTACTATTTGTTTGATAGACTCCATCTCAAGTGGCATTACAGAATTTCCCTTTTTCTCCTTAATTCAGTTAGCTCAATCCTGCAGTCATTGTAAAGCTGGTTATGTAATACAGTCCTATTTGAAATGAATTTTGTTGAAAAAGACATGCAAACACTGCTGTTTTGTTCTGTGCTAGCTATTATATTGGTTCTACAATTAAAATCTATGTTTTTTTCTCATAAATTTCGTGCATCACTAGATGATTTCTGAGGTAGGTCATATTGCCATATTTGAGTCTAGCTAATGCAAGAAGTATCACAGCCTGGTTCATTGGTATATGACAGAGAAAGCATTACAATTAGCCTGCAAAAGTCCTAAATTTGTTTAAAAAACAGAGCATACTTCTCATTTCCTTTTAGAAGTACTGAAATGAAATTTTAAATATTTTCTTTTAAAAATAAAGATACGTGTTTCTGTGTTCTCAGTGCTGCAAACTTAAAATGATGCTCTGAAATTTTATATAAAATTTTCAAGAGAGAGGACATAATTTTAGTAATTATTCTTACTTAATTGTAGCTTATCAGTTAGGCTGCTGTATGCCAAATGCAAATTTTGTCCATCACATGTAAGACTGAAAATCAGAACGAATTGGTGGCTTGCATTTTGTTGACTGCTCAGTTGATTTGCCTTTAATTGAGAAAGTTGTAAAACATTTTTTTTTAATAGATTAACAGAGATAATGATGCCATTGCATCTGAAAATAACATCCAGCAACTGAGACCATCTGAAGAGGGGGAAGGAAAGGAAGTTTTTTCCACTGTTGGGGAAACAAAGAGTCAGAGCTGCAAAGGGGGTGATGATTTGTCAGACTCTTTCAATGAAAGTAAAGAGCAGGAATATTCAACTGCATCAGAACAAACAGTTGTAAGAAATCTCAAGAATCTAAAATTTGAGGCTGGTGCTCCATAACAGGAAAAAGGTAAAAAGTTAATAATCTTTGTAGTTAATTTTTAAATAAGACATGTAAAGTAAGATTTTGAACTGAGGTTGAAGTTTTGCATTAAATATTCACAGTGGTAATTGTTTAGATTAGGTTAAGTAAAATTCTGTGGAAATTTGGAAGAAGAAATAATAACGTCAGCCCTAAGTGCTCGAAGCTCTTGTTCAGGCTGATGTCATCTGCCTTGTGTTCAGGAGAGACATTTTGGATGGCATTTAGAAATTAATGGTCTTTTGAACAGTGTGTGGTATTTGAAACCTCCAGGGAGATTTCAAAGTTAATATTGTATAAGTGCCTTTGAATAAACCTAGTAATTTATTTAGTGTCTTGATCCACTCATTCAGCTTCAAAATGTGCTTGTTTGAGGGTTTATGGTTGAGCTTAGAGTGGTTCCACATTGCCAGCAGAGGGTGGTGGGCACTTATCAATCAATACCTGTCAGCAAAGCCTTTCCCAAAGCCTAAATAAGAGTAACAGAAAATGGCTGATTTAAGATGTTAGAAACCTTAAAGTATGTTACAGAAGTTAAGGACTGACTCAGAAAAGAACAGATAAGCATCTGTTTCCCTAGTAACTGTGTGTGTACTGTAAAAATTGGATGACATCAATGATGTTGAGTCTGTAAATGTGTGTGTTGTATCTGGAAGTTAAGGTATCTTGGCTGGGGCTCTCTGTGGATACTGTACAAATTGTTGATGTCCCCTGGTGCAGTTACAGCCTTTATAGGAAGCACGTTTGAGCAGTTTTAACAAAGCTAACAATGTTCCTTTGTGTGGGCATGAATCCACAATGAACAAATGACAATAAAGTGGTTTTGTTTGCTTTTACTGAAGCAAAGTGTTATCTGCACATCTCTGTGTGGTATAAAGCAATGTATGAAATGCATTTTGGTCTCAGCATGAAAATCATTACAGAGAGCACACTTGGGAGCTGAGACAACTGTTCTGGAAAGACTCTTCAGATATGACGTATTTGCCATTTCACAGTTTCAAATCTTCTTCATAACTAAAAGTGTTGCACATTTAATCTTAACTTGTTACTCTCAAAAGAAATTCATTACTCTTGTGCCTCGAACTTTAATCTATGACTTCTCCACAGAACTGACTTTTTCCCCTTAAATTCAACCAGTAATTTTAAAGATGCTTTCACATCATGATTTTTTATATGCACTTTACAGATTCAAGAGCACCAGAAAGCTGGGAGTAGCTTAACCTGCCATTTCCAAATCTTTGCATAAATTTAATTAGTTCTAATTACACGGTTGTTATCAAGAAGTTTGTTGCACAGGCTGTAAGTCTTAAAGATGGTACTTAGAGAGGAAATCTCATCCTGTCTTGGTGGTGAGGGCAAGGGTAGGAGTTAGGTTTCCTGGGATTAGATTCTAAACTGTATCACCAGCAATTAACACAATTTTGGGGGCAAATCACTTAAGTCTTAATGAATCCTGTGATGTAGAAGTTTGAAGTAGTTTTACCCAGACTGCAGGGACTCCTTAGAAATGGTACAATTTTTTTTAAAAAAGTAAAGTCATTATTTTGTGGCATGTACAGCGTAAATGTGTCTTTGTTCCAACAGGAGAAAAGTTTCAACTGTTTTTTCTGCACGTTCACCTCAGTGAAGTTGTGGAGTCTTAGGTGTCATCTGAAAACCCATTCGGACGAGAAACGTCACGCGTGTCACCTCTGCCCCAGGGCCTTCCGTACAGCAGCTCTGCTGCACAGCCATGGCAACACACACACAGGTACCCAGGGCTTGAAAATGCTGTGTTACACACTGCCTTCAAAAGTGAGTGAGCAGGCAAGTGGCTTTGCCTTGGAGCTGTGTTCTGTGATCATTTTATGCTCAGAAATTCCTCTGATTTTCTGTGGCGTTCTGCACTGAGAAGACATGGGCTGTAGTTAGGAACTCTGTGTGTGTGTGTTTGTTTATTTTGTTCAGTACCATTGTAACAATTCTTGTCAGCTGAACGGTGATTTCAGCTGTGCTGCATTCCTACATGCAGAATAGAATTTTCTGTGATGTTTTCGTTTAGCTATATAAACATATCAAGCAAAGTGATAAATTGTGTTTATAATAAATCTACTGTGTACATATATATGGAAGATATTCTCTACTGAGACGGTGGTGAGGCACTGGCACAGGTTGCCCAGAGAAGCTGTGGCTGCCCCATCCCTGGAAGTGCCAAGGCCAGGTTGAGCAGGGCTTGGAGCAATCTGGGACAGTGGAAGGTGTCCCTGCCCATGGCAGAGAGTAGAACAAAATGAGCTTTAAGGGCCCTTCCAACCCAAATCATTCTATGATTTATTGTATGTAAAAAATCAGAATATCAGAAATGGTTTTATTAAAAAATTTTGCATGTTGATGTAAGGCAGACAAATCAAATTGCTGTGGTGTTGAATAAAAGTCTCACATGCATTGTTGCAGGGAACAAACCCCATAAATGCAGTGAGTGTGACACAGCCTTTGTGACCTGAGGGGAACTTGCATGACACAGGAGGTACAAGCACACTTTGGAGAAGCCTTTCAAGTGCACAATATGTGAATACTCCAGTGTGGAAGTAAGTACAGCCTTACTGAATCTTTTTGGAGGGTGTGAAGGTTTTCACATGCCAGGATTTTAATGTACATCCAATTTTTGCCCAGATTTTTTGACCATGAGAAGTCCAGGCTCTGCTGATGGCCTTGGACATGCTGATGGATTGTGTTTATCTGTAATGGTGCTGCAGAGTTACTGCAAGGTGGCTGATGGCTACAACTCTGTGGTGGCATGCATTTATTTCATTACATTTCATTTCATTACATTTCATTTCATTACATTTCATTACATTGCATTACATTTCATTTGTGTGCACATCTTTTCATCCCCATCATCCTGAAGAAAAGGAACAAGTAGCCTGAGTTCCTGGAACCTTTCTTTGTCCATGTAGTATTTGCAAATATCTTGCTTCAAATTAATATTCATTTAGTTTAAGAACTAGTTGCATTATAAGAGCTTTTCCTCTTTTTTTAATGCTAAAATTGGTGTTAGACAATATGTTTGTGTGATTTTGGTCCTACAAAAGCATTTTTGGTCCTCATTTCCACTATGTTCCATCTACTGTAGGACAATACTAGCTAATGTCTAAAAGGAAGTTAATGTATTCTATTTATATATTTGATGATGTATGGGTTTTTTCCAGTTCTAGAATTTTCTCCATCGGGAATAAAATACCTTAGAGTCTGCTTAAGGGTGCACTTGGAAATTGCAGTTGAATTGGGTGCACAGGCTTTTAGAAATGCACCTGTGATTGAATCACTGTCACAGTTTAGTGGATGTTCAATATCTGAATTTGTGCTGTGTCCAGATCTAAAGCTGTAAGCAATCCTGAACTTTATTCCATGCACCTTATCTTAATAATTAGATTTTTGATAGCTTGCATCTTTAAAAAGCCTGACAGCTGATACTAAATTACCCTATTCTTTCCCCTGTTTCAGTAAGGAGCTATTCAGCATTCACTGCTGTTACAGAACTCACATTCTTGTGAGCTTTACCTGAATAAAGAAAGCTGAAAGAGCTCTCCAGCACTGCCATGCAGATTATTTGACTTTTGTGTATCAAAGGTTGGCAGTCATGTTTAATTTTATTTAAGTGAATAGTAGTGTAGATTTGAAGGAATCTAGTAATGAATTCATTAATTGTGTTCATAAATGGAGGAACTGAACAGTTGATAACTCCTAATCACATACCTACAATATTTATGTAGAACATATCAGAAAAACAGCATAAAAAAGTAGAATTGAATTAAACTTTGTAACTAAAGTGCTTCATTGGGACTTGAAGGTGAATAGACTCTGGATAATGAGTTTGGTCTTTCATTTATTTTCCTGAGTGTTTTCAAAGAATTTCATGTTTGGTATATCCAAGTAGCCTGACAGTAGTAGGTATCCTCTTTTTAAAATTTTATCTTTGTTTGTTTTTATTATAAAATTTCCCATTTTGCTAATGTGGACACTAAATAGGAAAGTAAGATAATATGGGGAAAGAGTGCAGAAGTGTCCTAAAGCCACAACAGGCTGATTGTGCAGGGAAAAACACAAATGTGAGAGTGTTAATTCTGGGATTAATACCAAGTTTAAAATTGCAGTAGGTGCAGCATGTAAAATAGCTTATATTTTAATGAAATGCATCTCTAATGTAGATGTTGCTTTAGGAAATCTCTCCTTTCTGTCTGAGGCCAGCAAGATGAGGCGCCACGTTCGCTCGCACGCGGGAGAGCGGCCCTACCCCTGCCACCTGTGCAGCTATGCCAGCAAAGATGCCTGCAAACTGAAGAGGCACATGTTAACTCACACAGGTGGGATTCTGGGCTAGGGATCAAGCCCAGGGCTTCTCAGCTTCTCAATATTCATAGAGCAATCTTATTTCAGCCTCACAATTAGCCCTTTTTAAACTTGTGATTTGGAGTAAAAACATGTTCTCTTTCAGTGTTCTGGATTTGGCAGTTGGAATCCCAGTAGTTAGTCTTGCTGTTCCTCCTAAACTTCTTTTATATTAGAGAAACATTTCATGAAATATTTCATTTTCTGTGGGTCAAGCTGTCTCTTTTATTTCTCAATTAGTTGATTTTACATGGAGAGGTACCTGTGAGAGATTTTTAATTCTCTGTTAAGAACATAGATATTATTGTGACCCCAGATTGCCAGCAACCAATTTGGTCAACAAAGAATTAAATTGCTTTAAGATTGAAAGCAGTGTGTTCTTGTCATAGCTCTGTAACATGCAAGTCATCTCAGGGGCAGTGAGTATCAATCCTGTACTTCAGGGTTTAACTTGGCTCAATTATGATATGTAATTTGTGCTCTGATTAATGTTTTAGGTTGAATCAGAGTGTGACAGCGTGGTTTGAATCAAATTTTCCAAATATCCCCACTTGTCACGCATTGGTTCATATCTTGAGACAGTTTGGTGCAATTAAACTGAATTATTTTTTTATGAGAGTCAACCACAAGAGTCCAACTGGAAGAGTTCAAGAGTGTAACCTACTCCTGGCAGGGACTAATTCCACAGAAGCAGTCTGGAGCTGGTTCAAAGCTGTGCCAGTTGCCAGTGTTGATGTAATTTTTAATGGTAGTCACAACTGATGTGGCTTTTTGGGGAGGAAAAGCAAGAAAATATTTTCCTAATTTCTCTTCCCACCATTATCAATGGCTGATGGTGTATCACTCTTACCATGATGTTTTACTGCTGTTTACTTTCTCTCCTTGCATATTTGAAGATAATTCTGCATTTTCGTACATGAAGTATTCAAGAAAGAATAGATGACAATTTTAAATAATTCCTTATTCCTAGTTTAGAATTATATGAAAGGCTTTATGCTTCAGCAGTTTGACTTGTGGACTCAGAAAGCCAAGATTTCGTGTTGCAATCAGTTATGTAAACTTCTGCAGACTTGTTTGGCCTTTTGTGCACTGTCAACTAATATTAACTTTTGGTTGATCTGGAGACTGTTGCTGTTAGAACATGGATGCTGAATTCTGTGGGAATTTGAATTTATATTAAATAAGTAGAGTTTCTAAGCATATCTTATTTTAATTTCTTTTTAATAGGTGAAAAACGCTATGAGTGTTATGTTTGCCAGGCCAGATTCACTCAGAGAGGTACCATGAAAATCCATGTGTTACAGAAACATGGAGAAAATGGGCCAAAACACCAATGTCCACATTGTAGTGCTTTCCTTTCTCGAAAAAGTGATTTGGGTGAGTCTAAAGGAAAACACTAACAACATAATATAGAGCTAAGTGGAGGTGAAATCTCTCATTTTCACAAAATTTCACCAAATATGTTATAGCTGACTTCATATTATCACAATATTTTGAATAAAATGTATTTGTAGCTTTACAGGTAAATTCCTCCTGCAAGGAGATGTGGTGACATCTTGTGGTTGATATTTTAATTTCTTTAAAATGCAAAGTAGCAAATATTTAGCTTTTTCTGTTTTATGATTTGCTTGATGCCTGTGGCACTGTGACCCTCTGGTTTTTCAGAAGAAGTGTTGGTGAAAATAGAGCTGACCAGTAAGAAAAAAGCCTATATATAATTTTAAGTTTCCAGAAGTACATGAAAATTCTGTGTTAAAACTGGATTTTTTTGGAGTATTTGATTTGTTAAAGAATTTCCACTGAAATCAGCAAGATTCAGGCTTGCTTTCTTTGGGAAGTTACAACATCTTGCTGCAGCTTTTGTTTAATCTTAAACTAATTTGTCTATTTTACCCCACTGCAGAGAGCATGGAAGGTTCTTTGGTGCTTTCCTCTGTGAGACTGACATTTCTCAGGGCTGTACACAGCCCAGCTCTTGTTCAAAACTCTGAAAATAAAAACCATGCCATTAAAATGAGTTATTTTGAATAACTGTCCAGGTGTCCACCTGAGGAATCTGCATTCCTACAAGGAGGAGGCAGTGCAGTGCAGGGACTGCAGCACAGGAGGGCTCACAGGAGAGAGAAAAGCTTCAGGTGTGCTCAGTGCAGCCAGGTATTTCAGTTCCTGACAAAATACTGCTCACTCTGGTGATGGTCTTGTGAGACACTGTTTGGGGTTATAGTCACCTTAAGAAAATAAAAACTTTTCCGACTGCTGTCCAACTGAAATAGTGTAGTGGTGCTTATTTCCAGGGTAAATCTTTCACAAATTGAAGTTGATATGCTGGAAGGATGAGTCTATCTTCTTGATAAGTCTTTGGTACGTGGACTGCTTAGAAGTATAAAGTAAGAGCAGTCACTTTCAGGGATGTTGTGATAAAGAGCAAAATGTAGCATTTGAGCCTGAAATGTGGCTGAATTCTGACTAAATTCAGTCAGAACTGAAAAATTTATTTTAAAGAGTGCTTTTAGGATAGCTAGAACTCATTCAGCAAGGAAAGTAAGAAATTATTATTCACTTCAAAACCATATGCAATGAGAACATATTCTCATTTTGGCTTAACTGTGCACACTTTAAAGTAAATGTGACCCTTTTTCCACATACAGATTTTACATGTGAAACTTTATTGCTTCTCCAGGAAGCAGAAAATGATAAATTTTATTTTATACCCACCAAATGGCAATGTTCTTTGAAAGCAGAATTTTAATATATTCTGGAAAATCTTCAGGAGTTTTATGGAAGTTGTTAACTAAGTCAGTCTTCCACTTAGTGTTCCAGAATTTGTCTGTCAGAACTATATTTGCTTTGTGTCTGTTAAATTGCTTACATAGATTAAGATTTGATTGATATATTTATTCTTCATTATGCTAACAGAGCAATATATGTAAGCATGCTGAAAATCGTGGATTGGTGAGGGCAAAAACTGCTACACCCAGAAAAGGAAGGAAAGGCAAAAATAAAATCCATGAGAACCCGAAGTGTGCTAAGGCAGAAGGTAATCAGTGACTAAGTTAGGATTTAATCATGTAAATTAGAATCAAGACTAAAAGGCTAAGGCAGTGAATCTTACCTGCTGCTTAATTGCTGTTTCACAGTGGAGCTAATAATGGAAGAATACTTGAGAATAGGCTTTATTGTGTGTCAGAAATTCTTGTTGTGTGAGCTGGGTCTCTGCACAGGTACCATTCCTGCCCCTAACCTCCCTTTTTAGCAATGCTCTCAGATGATCTTTGTGGAGTAAGAGACAAGAATGGAGATACACCTTATGCCTAGGTGTCCCTAAACCTCACCCTTTGTATCAGATTGTATCTGCACTGAGAGAAAATTAGACATGGCAAGAAGAAAAAATGTTGTAGCTTTTCTGAATCTAATGAATATATATCAGCAGCTGAGTTTACATTAGCATTGACACTTCTGTTTTCACTGGTGAGGCTGTAATGGTATGGTTAGAGAGAAGTGTTACAGCTGCAGTGTTTATGTTTTTGCAGTAATTAGATTTTGCTGCTTATTAATGTTTTCCTGCATGCAAACAATTTCTTTTTGATATCTTGTAAATACCTTCATCTGAAAGCTTGATTTTCTAGGGCTGTGATAATGTGTCTTCAGATGTTGTTCATGCAAATATTCAGTTCATTAATTGACTCACACAAAACCTAGAAATTTCTGTGCTGTTCCAGAAGGTTTTTCCCCAAAACTGACATTTGCAAGTATTTAAATATATCACTGTCCACTTGCACAACTTGAAGGGGCCTGTGGGATCCTCAGTGCGGCTTTGCAGATGATGACTTGTGAGACTGGGGCTGTCAGTGATTTGCTGTTGCTAATACTTAAAAAAGAAAAAGCATGCCTATGATAATTAAATTTCCAGTTAAAAAATGCTTCGTTTTCCTCTGATGAGAATACCAAACTCAGTAACATGGCTTGTAATGTAATATTCAACAGAAGATAAATTCATTCCCCAAGTAAAGTGCAAGATAAAAGATGTGCTTTAGTTACATATTGGCAGCATTTTCTCCACTAAATTAAATTGCATACTTGTTAAATTTATTGAAATATTTACTTGTCTTTCTGATTAATCATCCCAATATTTAATTTCTTTTTCAAAGTTGCCCTGAAATTATTCCCAGATGACTCTACTGCGAAAAATGAACATTGTGCCAGTGAGATTATTCCTGTTTCAGATGGGACAGAAACAGCAACTCCAAGGGAACACAGAGCAGAAGCAGCTCATGAAATGGATCCTCAGCATGATGGGCAAACAATGCACAAACAGATTGGTCTTCCTTGTTCTCAGTAGGTGTAACTCAAAGTGTGGAACTACCTCCAGTTAGAAAGGTGGAAAAGATGCTGGTTGGAAGCGGTTGAAGCCCTTCTCATGTGCTCATGTTTCTTCTTGCTGCAGTTTCTACTGTGTGACCTAAATACCATTGCAAAATGTGAAAGTTAGAGGCAACTTTCACCTGATTTATTACATACAGGTAATAACAGAGTGGCAAAAATCAGCTAATTTCAGAGTTATTTATTAAAGAATAGATTGGTTGTTTCCCCTTTCATTGGTTTTTTGCCAGCTTTACTCACAGAATTGCAGACTGATCTGAGGCAAGTTTATCCCTCAGTATCACTGAGAGCTGCCTGAACTTCAGTGCTTATACTTTGCTGAGGTAAGCACATGAAAGGCAATGATTTTTTAGTACAAGGTACATTTACTAAATCTCCTTTCTGCAAACACTTTAGTTTCTAATCAAATTCATGATGCAATAGAATGCATGACACAATTTTGTGGAAAAGCACCATTTTTTATGCCTCTTACTGCTGGTAATTAGAAACTAATCTTTTGTCTGAGTTTTTCTCAGCTCACTTAGCTGGGGAAACAGAACGGCATGGCAAAAATGAAGCAGGAGCAGGGTGGCAGAGAAGTGTGGACGACCCCATATTCTGGGAATGTGAAACCTTGTGTGACCTTAAGCTGATTCTTTTTTGGATGCAGGTGGGATCTGTTTTCTTTAACCAGCCTTGCAAGCGTTCCATGTAAGTTTGTGATCCTCCATTTAGCACCAGATCCACACCACACCCAATTAATTAGATCTTCAATAAAGCACAACGGTGTTACTTAGGAAAGTTCATGTTTATAGTACACTTTAAAATCAGAAAATAATTTAACTGTCAAATACAATTCTCTAACTTTCCTTAGGTTATAAGAACTACTGGGTTTAACTCTTAATGATTACTAGAGTCATTGCAGTAAGTACTATTAATTTTCCTGATTCACTACAATGATCACAATTGCCATTTATGCTCTGTTCACACTTTTTTTTTTGTAATTTATAATTAATACTTGGAAGCCTCATAAAATCTTAAATACTTTTAAAATATTCATATTTAATGCTGCTATTCTTATGTTACATTTCATTAAAAATAAGTGCCAGCATAACTAACAAATATTAATAATATTAGGTCATGTAACAACTGAATTTAATTGGGATGCCAAACCCTCATCCCAATTTCAAGGTTAACATCTGTGTTTAACTTCATTATGGTGTGGAATTTGACCAGTATGAAATGGTTTGGGTTTGCAGGTGGGGCAGGCTGTGCTTGCAGGTTCTGCTGATGTGGGCAGGAACAGAATTCCTGTGCTGGGCACCCCAGGTGAGCTGCAGGCTCACAGCAACTGCAGCTGTTAACTTTTTTACTTTCAAAAATGAAACAATGAATCTTTAAGTTTTTGCCAGTTAGTTTATTAACATAGCACCTTTAATCCTGTACTTGGTGACATGTCTACACACCTGTTCTAGGGTAACTTGTTTAATTCAGCAGCTGTTCTGTGACCAGAGCAGGGCCAGGAGCTTTGGGCCATGCAGTGTCCCCAGTATCTCTGTGCTCAGTGAGCAGATAAGGGAGGATGTTGGGATTAGCAGGAGATAATTGCAGCCTTAAATAAATAATCCCATTTATAGAGACCACACCAAAGGCCTCACCCAGACCTTCATCAACCATCTCAGTCAAACACATGAACAGGAATTACCACTGTGGTAACAGAAACCTCCTTCAGTTCTGTAGCTAACCCTGAAAAGTCAGAGGGCTTGAATTAATTTTGGTTCCTTATTGATTCTGTCCCTCCATTGCAGATCTGTTACTTCAGTGTTCATAAAGTTTCATATTGATTGCTCTGTGTCTGTTTTCATGCTGGTAAGATTTCAGGAAGTTCATTTGTTCTTACAAGTGACAGGACTTAAGAATACTTTTGTTCATTATAATTGCTTCAATAATATTGTTAACTTTATTCTTGTTGAGCTGTTTCCATTTGTGTTATAAATTCTAAGCAGCAGATTGCTTGGTTAAAATTAATTTTAGAAGTTGTTTAAATTCCTTGATCAATTTGCTGAATATATATTGTTCATTTGAATTGTTAATAACAAAGCTGACTCATTCTGTGCTGACATCTAAAAATCAGACTACATAGAGTGGAATGTGAATGTAGTAATAAAAGATATTTTTATCTCTGAACTTTCAAATTATTATTTCAGTAGTTAGAAGCTATGAATGTGTCATTTTGGAAATGAAGAAAGAATGCTTTGACCTCCTCAGGAGCCATTCCTAGGGGCCTTATGCTTTTCTACAGCAGTGATTGTTCTTCATGATTAAGAGTTTGCATAACTATGTAAATGCAAATATTTGCATCACTATTCTGATTTATATTTTACAGAGATAATTTAATTTCATTATATTACTCACATATTTCAGACCAGTAGATATGTATTAATATCTTTTAAAGCAATGCATATTCTGAACAGATGCCAAATTTAAAATATTTTAATTTACTAATTGTGGAGGAGTTGTTAAATACAGAGGAATTATTCATGTCTGAAACAGATAATACTGGAGTGTTCTGTAGCATTATGTAACAGTGTTCTGAGATAATTCAGTTATTTGGGAAAGAAGAGGAAACTTGCATTCTGAGTTTCCTCTGCAAGCTGAAATTGTCTATGCTTTAAATAGTTAATGTGTGAGGAAATACAGTTTTCATAGACCCAGCAGATAAAATGCAGAGAAAGAGTAAAACCAGGCCTTTGGATACATTCTTTTAGAATTTTGGCTCTGTAATGAAACAGACTTGACACCGTAGTAGCTTCAATGATGCTAAAATGTGACGTGACCCTGTGGAAGTGATGTGTCAATTAGAATGAGCTGCATCCTGAAATTTGGAAGAATTGACCTCAAAAGAATCCTGGACAAAAGAAGAAGGAGCTGAGACTGGAATTTGGCTCTGGTGTTCCTGCAGGAGCTCCTGCTGGAGTTCAGGGGCAGGGCTGGTTTGGGATCGGTCATCCCTGGCCGTGGGCACTCCTGGGTCTGGTATCGGTCATTCCTGGCCGTGGTCATTCCCGGTGTTGGATCTGGCCATGGTCACTCCCGGCTGTGGTCACTCCTGGTCCGTAGCGGTCACTCCCGGCTGTGCTCATTCCCGGGTCCGGTAGTGGTCACTCTTAGCTGCCGTGGTCACTCCCGGGTCCAGTACTGGTAATTCCTGGCCGTGGTCACTCCCAGTGTTGGATCTGGGATCGGTCATTCCTGGCCGTGGTCGTTCCTGGTGTTGGATCTGATATCGGTCATTCCCGGCCGTGGTCACTCCCGGTGTCGATATCGGTCATTCCTGGTGTTGGATCTGGTATCGGTCATTCCCGGCCGTGGTCACTCCCGGTGTCGATATCGGTCATTCCTGGTGTTGGATCTGGTATCGGTCATTCCCGGCCGTGATCATTCCTGGTGTGGGATCTGGGATCGGTCATTCCCGGCCGTGGTCATTCCTGGTGCTGGATCTGGTATCGGTCACTCCCGGTGTCGATATCGGTCACTCCTGGTGCTGGATCTGGTATCGGTCATTCCCGGCCGTGGTCATTCCTGGTGCTGGATCTGGTATCGGTCATTCCCGGCCGTGGTCACTCCCGGTGCCGATATCGGTCATTCCTGGTGCTGGATCTGGTATCGGTCATTCCCGGCCGTGGTCACTCCCGGTGTCGATATCGGTCATTCCTGGTGCTGGATCTGGTATCGGTCATTCCCGGCCGTGGTCACTCCCGGTGCCGATATCGGTCATTCCTGGTGCTGGATCTGGTATCGGTCATTCCCGGCCGTGGTCATTCCTGGTGTTGGATCTGGTATCGGTCATTCCCGGCCGTGGTCATTCCTGGTGCTGGATCTGGTATCGGTCATTCCCGGCCGTGGTCATTCCTGGTGCTGGATCTGGTATCGGTCATTCCCGGCCGGGGTCACTCCCGGTCCGGTGCCGGTCACTCCGGGCCGTGCTCATTCCCGTTGCTGCCCGCAGGTGGCAGCACGGGGCCGCGGCAGCTCTGGGAGCCGCTCGAGGTTCTGGAATTGCTGCCTCAGTTTCCCTCGGCCCGTCCCTCCATCGCTTTGGCCGTGTCCAGGCGATACAAAAACAGCTTTTTCTTTCCTTTAGCATGTTCCTAATGTCGCTACCAGGAGAGAGGAAGGGAGTGTGCTGCTGCCTTGTGTTCTGCTGAGCAAGGCTGGGGCTGCCTTGTTGTGCCTGGAACAGGAATTTTCTCCCAGTGGGACTGATGGAGGCTGAGCTGGTCCCTGCTGTTCAGGGACTGTGACAGCTCTTCAGCCCTGCTCGTGCCTTTTCTGTGTTTGTGTTTCCCTTTGCCTGAGCTGCTCCATGGAGGGTCAGGGCAGTGGCACCAGTGCAAGGCAGGTGCAGGGAGCCTGCACTAGGACACGTTAATATATTTTCTGTTGCTGATAAATCTTTTTAACATAGCAAGAAAGTTAATGTTTGTTGATAATTTAAGCAGCTTATCTAAGAAATCTTAAAGAGATGTTAGGGCTTTTAACAAGCAACACATTTGTTAGGGGAATTTTTAAAAGTCCTTTTAAGTGAGGTGAAGTGGGCACAGGCCATGAGGAGTGACCTGACCCTTTGATAAAGGAGGAACTTGTCAAATCCAGTAGATTTTTTTCAAACATTCTCCAAGGTAAGTGTTGACACAACAATGTGGAAATGGTGCACAGTCAGCGTCACCACAAGGACTGGGACTTCTCATGCTGTGATGTGACATTTTACCATGAGATGGTCTTTACTCACTGTCTAAGCATTATTCTTGTACACTATACAAGGAAATGATGGATTTCCAGCTGATTTCCATTTTTGTAACTGTTCCAAGAAATTTTCTTGAATTGTCATCGTAATGTTCCTGCCATCCTCTCCTTTGTATCCAAACTAGTCTCTTTCCTGTCTTTCAAATCTTTTTGCTGACTGCTGAGTCTGGATCAGGGAAACTTGTCTGCTGTCTGTCGGCACATTCCTGGAGATCCTTGCCATGATTACTTTTCTGTTAGTTACATGAGTTTGGTTATTTAACAATCTCACAACTACACTGCAAAGATAACTGACAAAAAAATTAACAGATGGGAGTTTAATTGTTGTTGTGAGGAAGCCTCTGTCTCTCAGCCATAGCTGTGTTGTCTCCATTATACAGATGAGAAAGATGACACACAGAACAAAATGAATCTCTGATTTAATCCTCTTGCTTTCAGGAGCAATGAAACCCACAGTGTGCTCTGCTCATTACTACTTCAATCTCACTGAACCAGAAATAGAAACCTGGGGAGCTGCAGCATGTGCTGATTAAGTTACATTAGCAGAAGGTGGTGAGCAAATAGGCAAGGACCTGAAGACATAAAGCTAGTGCTGTTAATCACTTCCAGAGACATTAAAATCAGAATATTAAAGCTGAAATAACATTTATAACTTCTTAAAGGTCAGTGCTTAAGCTGATAGGAAGGCACTGTGGCAGCATGACTCACAGCCATGGGCATGAGAGGAGTGCAGCATCCTGGACGAGCAAGCTGGTGCTAATTGAAAGGTCCAAAAAGAAGACACAAACTCTGAAATCTCAAGGCCTTTCTAAAGCAGGAAGAGTGAAATGAAAAACATTTTCCTTTGATACAAACCTTGGAGGCCCCTTTTACTGAATGCAAGCTGACTCCTAATGGGTGACTGAATTGTGGCTGACAGGTTGGGTATGGCTCTAGCAGTAACTTCCACTCCGTTTGAAATCTCGGGTTTGTTTTGCTTAAGAAACTGGATGTGCATTTGAAAGCAATTTGCATTAATAAAGTATGTCTTCAGGCAAACATCATTCCCTGTTTTAAACAGCTTTTAAGCTTTTAAACAGCCCAGCTATTGTTTGAAGTCAGTGGCAGAAACAGCTGGGCTCTGTCTGGCGTTAGGGGTGTGAGCATTACAAAATGGGAAAGCATTTTTGGACAGTTTTGGTTCAATCTGTTTTCACTTTGAATTGGCACTTGACAATGAAGAATTTCGTTTCTATCTCCTTTGGTAGCTGACTGTTTGAGTTGCTTCTCTAAATTATTTTATTTTTAACTTTTGGGGTTGGTTTTTTGTTTTCCCCAAATTGAACTATTATTGGTTCTATCCCTGCTCTGCCACATAACATTTGCAGCTAATGGGGGGAATGCAAAGGAGTGACACTGCTGATTGCTTTGATAAGAAAGATACTTGCTTTTATTACCAACTAATTAAATGGTAGGTAGCGGCTAATGGTGATTATAATTAAGCCTGGAACTGACATCCTTCTTCTGGAAGAGCTGTAGACTGAGACAACTAAGCTCAAGTCCCTTTATGGCAAAGGTGATTTTTTGTTCTGTTATAGGATCAGCTGTTTCACTGCAAAGTGAAAGTTGTGAAGCTGTTTATAGTTGGTATTTGCCAATGCCATTTTAAATGTCCTGCTGCTTGAAGGGAGCTGTTTGTCCTTTCACCATTTAGCTTTACTGACTGTGAATTGAAATTGTTTAATTTTACATGAGCTGTACCCTCCAGGCCATGTCCTCTGACAAAATTTTTGCAGTTTTGCTCCAGTAAAATTTGTGGGATAATAAATGTCATAATAGTGTTAGGGGTAAGACTGTGCTCCATTTTTGCAGAAGTGTAAGTTTATAGTAACTACAGATAGATAGTAAATTCATTCTGGTTAGATGAAAGGTGAGACAGCTGTGTCTTCTTTTGGGCCAAACTTCCAAGGAGTGATGCACAAGCACAAACCCCACCTGTTAACATTAGGAAATGCACCTGGACATTGGACACAAAGGGATATTTTCTGTTTCCTCCCAGTGCCTGTGAGGGATGTAGAGGTGTGCAGGGTGCTGTGGTTGATCCTGCCAGGGATGCAGGAGGGCACTGTGGGCATTCGGGCTGAGCCTCGGGGGTTCCTCCCTCTCAGCAGCAGCTGATGGTGGGAACAATAAAACTGCTTTCCCCATCTGTGATGGAGCCTGACAGTTCGTAGGGGATGAGTCAAAGGTCGCTGATGAGAGGATCCATCCAGATAATTGCTGTAATTGCTCCCTGAGGATGCAGCTCCTCTCAGGCAGTGGCTGCTGGTGAATCTATACTTGGCAGTGAACCTCATCCTGTGCCTTAAATCAAAAAAGTTCCTTCATCAGATAGAAATGGAGAAAGCTATTTTGATTTTTTTTTCCTCCTGTTGGCAGGTGATTAGGAAATAGTTGCATTGTGAAACAGGGAAGTAATTGTGATTTAAACATTAAATTACTATTTAGTGTTAAACCCTTTGATGAATACACAAGCTGTTGTTACTTCACAACAAATATCAATAAGCAGCATGAATGAGTATACATAATTCATAATATTTAACTTGAAAGTGCATCTTTTTCTTACAGTGATTGATTCATTTTTCTAGAGTTTGTCCAGTGACTTCATCACAATTTAATGCAAAAAGCTTTTTTGTTGCAGCGTGAACGGTAACAGGACACAAGCTAGTCCTGACACAAAACTAACTTTTTTCATACCCCTTCACACAGCTCAGAAATCCAAAAGCTTTGTGGTTGCATTGCTGAATGAAACTGGGGAAATAACACCATTATCAATCAGTCACCCCTTAGGACTTTATTATATGAAGAATAAGAGATATTCAATAGAGGTTGTGCTCAGTAAGAAGGAATTGAAAAGGCAGGAACTACCTCAAACACAACAATCAGATTGTGTTTTTTACCCCAAACCGTTTGAATGTTGTGTATAACACACAACACTTCCCATTTTAACAGACTGTTTCTTTGCCCATAGGGGAATTTTTCATTTACCAGAGAGGCCCAAGGGATGGGAAGCAAAGTTTGTTTTTGCAAGAAGCTGCAGAGTTTGTTTTCCGCCAAAGCCCCACAAAGGATCAGGATTGCCCAGCCGCGGTGGGGAAGGTGAGTGAGCCCCCAGCCCCTTTCTGAGCAGCATTTTCACTGCCCTCCCAGGCTCTGTGTGCCCTTTCTGTGGCTCCAGGGGCTGACGGAATGAAGAAGTGCAGGGCAGCCCAGCGCTGCTCTGAGCAAAGGCTGGTTCCTCTCTGGGGCAGGTTCAGGCGTGTTCCTTTGGACCCACGCTGACACAAAGGCAGGGTCAGAAGAACATTTTCTGGAAGCTGCTTTGGTGGTTTTTAATCTGCTGTTGTTTCCTCCTTCCTGGATTTTTCTGCATTGACTCCAAGGGAGTGTGATGGGGCAGAGCTCTCTCTAAACTGCACCCCAGTGTGGGGATAGCAACAAAGCTTTGCTCTCCTCTTGCAATTTATCCAGTCAGGTTTCCTTTTTATTCAGTGAAATTGCTGGGGTTTTCCACCCTGATGAAAGCTCTGCTGTCAGACACATAATGGTTTTACATCATATACCTCTCCTGAAAGTACTAATTTAAACCTGTCTTTACTATTATGAAATAAGTAGGTAGTAGCATGGTCTTGTGCCAACACAAATTAGTACATTTATAATTAGATTAGTACAAATTGTTTATAGGTTTCAGACTCCACTTAGCCCAGTAGAATATGCATGCAGTCTGAAAAATTGCTTTCTTTGGTGGAAATTCCTTTGAAATAACAAAAGTGTGGCTCAGAATAGAGTTTTACATGTTTTATATTAGTTCAATAACAGCTATAATCTGATACTATTGTCATTTGGTTTATGCCTTTTGCCACTTATTCATCTAAACAGAAAACAGTATTTTGTGCTTCCAGAGATCCTGGTATTTATCTATGATTCATTCAGTGGCTATAATTGAAATATACTCTTGAATTTCCCCTGAAGCTCTTGCTCGTGGGAAACCAACAGGCTTACACCAAACATATCTGTCACTACTAAAAGCTATTTGATAAGAGACTTGGGAAAAAATCTTCTTAAAATACAGCAAAAGAGAACTGCAAAAAGCAGAGTTCTTGCTGCACAGGAGCTCTCTCAGCTATTTTTGCTGGGAGTGCTTTGGGTAGAAGACAAACATGGTCAAATTAGCTAAAATCCTGGAAGTTCAGTCAAGGATACTGCCTTAAATAGTTCACCCAGAAAGGCTTTCTTAGGGCAGCCCCTTCAGAATTCCGATGGCAGTTGCAATTTCTAATAGTAAATATCAAATATAGTAATTTTTCTGTGAATTTGTTTGAGGAGGGATTATTGGAATGTTTCGAGGTCAAATTCAGCTCTCCTAACTATGAAATACTCACTAGGAAAAATATATATCTGAGAGTAGACCTTGATTAATATTGTTGTTTTCCTATTCTTGGCTTTATTTTTTTTGCCAGTCATGGCTATAGGTCAGAGCTGGAGGAAAAAAAGTATGGTAACAAGATGCTAAAATTTAAAGGAAAATGTGTTCACTGTCAACCTCCTTTTACTGTGCAGTGGTTTTTACTTCTTGCCAAATATCTGCTATTTGACCCCTCTGGGCTATGCTAATATTGACCTAAAGAGCTCAGGAGATTATCTTTCAATGTAGGAATAAATTCAATATTTACTCATAAATATTTTTCATAGAGCCATAGAATACCAGGTTGGGAAGGACCTCAGGGATCTTATGACTGAACCCTTCTAGGCAAAACCACAGCCTTGGTAGGATGGCCCAGCTGAATCTTAAAAGTGTCCAGCACTGGGGAGATTTTTCTGTAAAAGATGTTCCCTGTAGAAAGGGAATTTCCATCTTCTTTGTAAGCTGGAACATGGTGAGGAAATCTCCCTAAGCCTTCTTTTCTCGAGGCTGAACAACCCCAATTCTCTCAACCTTTTCTCGTGGGGCATCTTCCCAGTTCTTTGATCATCTTTGTGGTCCTTCCCTGGACTATCTCCAGCCTTTCCACATCTTTTTTATAGCATAGCAGGGACCAAAAGTGACCCCAGTATTGCAGGTGAGGCCTGACAAGTGCTGCATTGGGTGGGATGATGATGATGATGATGATTTTATTTCTGTTGGTGATGCCCTTGCTGGAGCAGCCCAGTATTCTGTTGGCTCTCTGCCACAGCAGCTCCTTGGTGACTCAAACTGAGATTTTGGCCCCCTTTCCACAGGAAATGGCTCAATTTCTGGCTTATCCCTGCTCTCACATGCACCTTTGGTGCTGCACCACCGTGTGCACACCTGGCACTGCAGACATCCATCCCCTTGACCATCCCCTTCTCTCATCTCAATTCAAAGCTGCCACCAAAGCTTTGGGGAAGCTGCAGCCCCTCCCCAAGGCCCATATGTGTGGCTGTGACCCCACAATCTGTTAATGAACATGTGCAAGAGCAGAGCAGCTCCTGAGCACGTGGGTGGAGAGTGGCCGAACTCATCCCACTGCCAGGGAAAATTCATTCCCAAATGCCAGAAGTCAAAATAATGGACTGGATCACTGTGGGCTGTGGTGGTCCCAAAGGGTTAACAGGGGCTGTGCACTGCCAGCCCTCACTGCCTCTGCTGAAGGAACATTAATTATAGAGAGCCAGAAGGATTCAGAGCTAAAAAGCCTAAAAAGCCTGAGTAGTATTTAAAACCAAGACAGTCAAATAACTGGTTGGATTTGATCTCTAATAAATTACTATGTTCTGATGGTGGAATTCAGCAAGAGGGTGACAGTCAGATGGGGAGGTTGGCAGCAAAAGTTTTAAAAATAAATGGTCTTAAATTGCAGGAAATTACAGCAAGCAGCTCCTTGGGGTTATTTTTCTGCAGGCATTGTGTGTCTGAGGAGGCAGGCAGCCTGCTGGCAAGCTTCTGACCTTTTGTGTGAGAAATAAAATATGCAGGTGCAGTAGTGGGAGCGCACAACGGGGGACAGTGACTTTCAGCTGTGGGTTTGAGCCCTGGGCCCTGCAGGGCAGCCAGGAGTGCTCCAGATAGCTCCAGTAAACCTCAGAGCACACAGGGAGAGGCTGTGGCTGGAAAGGATTGCAGAATTTGTGTGTTTCCTACACATGTCCTTGTGCTCCAAATCTGTAAAATGATCTTGCTGAGAACTGATCTGCTTCTCATATTGCCCTGTTTGTATTTCAGTCTGGAGTAACTCTTGGAGCAGTTTTTGGTTTGGTGGCATTGCTGCACCATGCTCTGACTCCCATTTCCTTGGCTGAAAGGAAATCCACACCTGCATGGCAGGGATTTCCTCCCATTGTGATTATATTCCAGATTCCTAAACCCTCTAAGTAAATTTGAATGAGAAGTGATAATTTAAAATGTAATGGAGGTGCTGTAGATAAACAGGCGACAGCAATGCTGGGAATTCAGCTCTGCAGTGGCTGGAGGAACAAATCCTCTCTGTTTTCTCTCTGCAAGAGAAGTGATGAATCCTGGATCTCTGCTCCACTCCCATATTCAGTGTTTATCATGTCAGTGTTCCTACAGACAAAACTGAGGAGTTCCAGTCATTGATCTCTCTCAGTTTAGTGTTGCTGTTACTGCTCCAATGTTTGTCACTTGTTTGGGCATGAAAATCACCAGGTTTTGCTGTGGGAAAAACCCCCATGCTGTCCCAAACACTTCCACACCTTTATAAATCACAGAGGATCTTACATTGAGGATTATGAATACAAAGTTTTATCTACTGATAGTTCACATTTAGAACCAATGTTTAGTTCCATGTTCTTATGAAAATATTGTTTTTAAAAATTAAAGGATATATTCTTGGAAGCTTAAATATCCTCCACAGAGAAATTTATATCCATGTAGGTTTTACAGCTAAACCCAGTTCTAACTATTATCTGCTGGTGGCACCATTACACCAGAGGAATTTATTATCCAAGTCTTAAATGAAAAACTGCTATGGACTACACCTCTCAATCTGATTTAATGACTTTTTCTTTTTAATTTCTTCATAGTTTGGTGTGAGTTAAACCAAGTCATTGTGTTGCCATGGGGTCATTGTGGGTGAGTTTTAAAGAGATGAGCTTCATGAGGAGCCTAATGGCGATGTGCCAGGGAGGAAAATTGTCTGACAGTGTCACCTAAAGTAAGAGATCCTTTATGCAATCATGCCCTGGTTCTTTTCTCTGCATCAGAGGCAGTTTCATATTGAGTATTATTTCCCCCCTTTATTTTTTCTTTCAGAAATCTTGGCTAAAAAAAAAGAAAAAGCCAACTTAGGTCATGTTTCATCCTTCAGATGCTGAGGATTAATCTTTAACATTGATTTTTCTAATTATAAGTGGGGAGGAACAGTTACATTAGGTTTTTTCTCTGTGGGGTAACCACACAGACAAATCCATTTTTTTTATTTGGCAGTTTATTTTGTTTATATTCATGTAATTTCCCAGACCTGCCCATTATTAATATATATTGCTACATAGCTGTGTGAGCCACTTATATACCACATAACATAGTGCAGTTTGATTTTTCCTGTGGATACGGGAGCAATCCCTTCCAACAGCATTTTTCCACACAGATTTCTACTTTAGTTCTTAGCTTAAAGTTACAAAGATTGAAAATTTTGAGTAGTTACCTAAATTAATCTTTGTCCTCCCTGAGAGACACAAGCACTTCTAATTAAACATATCATTGATTCTATTAATTCTGTTTTTCTTGCAAGGAACTTGCTGTATTCTTTACTCAACAAATGGGAGAATGACACTACACTTCAGTCCATTGTGAATGCCTGTAAAATTCAGTTTAAAAATCCTCTTATAAAACCTGGTACTTTTCTATTTTTCCCAATTTTAGCAAACACAAATTCCCCCCCATGTTGCCCTCTCCCTCCCCTGGGTAATGTTGCTTTATATCTGGGCAGAAGTAATTTGTGCAAGACACATTACTTATAGGACAGTGCCTAAAAATACATGCAAAGGTCAGCGCACAGCAGACAGAAGGCAGCACTTGTTCCAGCCCCTCACACTGGGATCCACAGCTCTTTGTTAATATTAATTGTGCATATTTTAAACAGTGCCTGCTTTAAAAATGCATTGCACAAACAGGCAGCAGTGAGCACTTTGTGAGCCCTGGGACTGGGTAACGGGGGTCAGCTCTTCACTTTGATGGTTTTAGACATTAGTGTCTGAAATTTACTGCTCTTATTGGCTCCCAGGTTTGTGAATTGTGCATCTTCCAGGAAAGTGGGGTGTATTTCCAAAAATACAAGTGAAATCGAGAATAGGAGCAAAGACATATTTGTGTCTGAGGAGGCAGGCAGCCTCAGTATAAAGTGCCAAGACCTCAGTATAGATACCACGATACCTCCTCAGTATAAAGTTCGCATTAACCAGAATGATTTTACTAAAATTGCAGATTCTGAGTCTCCGGAGAAGAGGCTGCAGTGTTTGCAAGGCTCTGTCAACATCTAACACAGAAACCCTGGCACCTGGACACTGCTCCCATCAAGGCCTCTCACTCGAGCACGCTCGGTTTGTTTTGTAATTTATCCTTAATAAGAAAATGTTGAAAAGATCCAATTCTGGCTGGGCATCAAAGGCAGTGGAGCTGTACATGGACAGCCTTGTTTACAATGTGATTGTGCTGTGTGGCAATTTACAACCCAAATTTATGTTGCTATTGAGTATGGCCTTTTTTTTCTCTTGAAAACTGGTATATATGTGTGTTTACAATGGTAATTGTTCACAGAGAGAAGCAAAAAAAGAATGCAAGTGTGGGGAAAGCAGCTCAAGGAAGGTGATGCTGTGCAGGTAAAGTAATTTCAGAACTTCCTCAAATGTTAAGCTGATGAAGAGGAACATTAATTCTCTTTTGGAAGGAAGATTGAGGTAGAACAGATGGGTTGGTTGCCAAGAAAATGGTTTGAAAGCAAGTAATGTGCATGTTGACATTTCCTGCTTTTACATAATTATTTTTTAAATAACTTATGTAATTGCCTTGAGTGGAATGATTTTGTTCATTAGTGGGATATGAAAAGAAGCATTTCCAGCATCTCAGAAGGGCTGTACCTCTGTTCTGTGCATTTAACCATCCCAACACTTGCATTTAGTCTGTTTCTGACAAAGCAATGTGCCATGACTTGAACAAAAATCCAGCAGCACCTTTTTCATGCTGTGTGTGCAACTTGTTCCACCTGGAGGGGTAAATGTGAGCAGGATTTTGTTCACATTCCCATGGGTGCCCATTTGGGGTGGAAAATCATGGGCCTTGCCCACCCAGGGCACGAGGTTCATCTCCCTCTGAGCACAACTACAATTTGTTGGCCAATCCTGAGAATCAAATCCACGAGGCATCCCTGGAGCAGAGGATGGTGGTGGGTTAAAGGCCAAGGAATATTTTCCTTCAGGCCCCTCTCAGTATCTGTCCATGCCCTGCGTGCTGGGTATCTTCTCTCTGCTCCCAGATTTTTCCTGTGAAATCCCAGTTTCCTGCCTGAGCACACCCCACCCAAGCATCCTCTGTGAACAAGGTTCTGCTGCTTTGTTTTGGATCCCACCTGAACATTTGCTGTGTGTGGAGCCAGAGTGTGGGCCTTGATTTAGGGGTTGGTTACTGCCAGCTGGGCCCCGTGCCCACTCTCTGCTCCTGTCAGGTCCTCACCTTCCCCATTTGGGGGTGATAATTAAATCTCCCCTGCACCAGGCAGGTCTGGGCAGTGCAGAAGAGCCCTCCTTGTCCCTGGTAATGATGCTGTGATCACCTGCCAGCTCCACAACGCCTGGCACCACCTATTTGCTCCCAAGGAGCCCTTTCAGCAGCTGTCAGATGCTAATGAAATGCTTCAGCTGCTGAAACAACCTGTGCCCTGTGCAAACCAGGGGGCACAGCCTGGAAATGGGCATAAATATTCATAACTATTCATAATGGCACTAAAAAACCCAAAAGTGTGAGTGTGGTTATCAGAGCTCTTGTGTGGATGTGCTGTGATGGGTTCAGAGTGATGAATGCAGTGTGAATGTTTTGGAATAATGCTGTTATTTTTGCAGTTGTGAGGAAAAAACTCCACTAAAGGTAGTGGGATGGCAGGGGCAGGTGGGTAAGAGCAGGATTTGGGTTTGTACCCCTGGATGATGTAGGCACTTTGGAATTGGGCAGAGCTGTCTCTCGTGGGTGATGCACTGAAACTTGTTCCTGACAGAAAGGAGTTGCTGCTCGCTCATTCTGTTTGCATCTCTGTTCTGAACCTGCTCATGAAGAATTGAAAGTTTCTCTCCAGATCTCTGCTAGATGCTTATAGAACACAAATCCCACAGACTGAGTTCAGTGTTCTACTTTCTAAAATAATTAATGTCAAGAATAGCAATATGTCTGATTTGGTCAGGAGTGGATAATTTCCGACCTTTCAGCACCCCAAAGCCCCAAATCTTTGACATCAGAATACAAATATGAGTCTATAGACAGAGTGCTTTGCAAATTAATTCTGTCAATGTGTCTGCATTGGGTTTTTTAAAAAAATAATTTTGTTTTTAATGTGCTTTTACTTTTTTCTTCAGAAATAGCCCGGCTGAGAGGGGACAAGGATGATGTTCCCCTTGGAACCCTTTGTTGTAAATCCCCTCAAGGTAATCAGAAGCCAGTGATCCCTCTTTGCTCATGTTTCTCTGCCATATCAATAACTTGCACTAACTTTCAAAATCTGTTGATTTTGGGGAGTCTAATGCTGTGTCTTTATACATCCCTTACCCCCTCTGCCCAGAGTGAAGTTTACCATTAAAATTCACTGAAAAACTTCTTTTTTAAGATTGCACAAACAGGTGCAGAACTGGGCAGAGATGAAAAGATAATTCCTGAAAACTGTTGGAATGCAACTGATTTGCCTTATGAGAGCTTCAATGGGAAAAATTCTCACTGTGGTCTGGTTCTGATGTGCAGTGACTCTACTAAATACTGCTATAAACAGATAGGATTCAATCTTGAGTGAGTTTGATCATATGAGAAATATTTATTGGGTGTGTGGGAACAGGACAGGCATCCAGCTGATAAAGTTCATCTGAATCTGAAAACAATCATAAATTGGTGGTGGTACCTTCATTGCCTTGAACTATTATCCATATAGCCTGGGTTTATTTTTCTGGGGAAGAAGTCTTGTGAAAATTAAGTTAATTCATTGTCTCAGGTAAAGAATGACATTTTAGTTGGAAATTGTTGTCATAATAGTTGCACAAAAGGATTCAAATATTCTGCAGCTTGGTACAAATACAATGTTCAAAGATACAGGTGTTGTTCCTGAGCCATCAAAGAGTTTTCCACTGGCACCACAGTGTTTTATTAAAATGAAAAGAAGAGAAAAGATAAAAACCAAAACCCTGTGCTAATCTTTTGCTTTGTTGCTTAAGGGACATTTCAGTATAAAGTAGCAATTTCCATATCATTTGAATAGCAGTTGCAACCCATTGATGTTTAAAGTGAAATGTGCAGCTCCTGTAATCAGCAGAGCAGATGCAAATGTCCTGTCTGTCTGCAAGTGCAGCTCCCTGCTTGCTGCTTAGTTGGATTTGGAGTGGAAAGCACCATCAGATAACGAAAATCATGGGAGCTCCTCTTTCATCTCCTGGCTGCAATGGTTTGCAGCTCAAAAGCAGCTGGAGTGAGCCTGGCTGGGGCTGTGAGGGTCCCTGCAGCATCCCCGCCCTGGGAGCTGCAGAAATCCCACAGAGGTGGGAAAGGGACACATCTCCCACCCTGTCCCTGCCCCTGGGGACAGGAATGGCCTTTGGGCTCTGTTAGTGCCCAGTGCCTTTCCTAGTGCAAGCCTCTGCATTCCTCTGTAAATCAGCAATCACAAAAATTTGGTGTTCAGATCGTGGCCAGTGGTTTTGGCTGTGCAGGGCAGCAGGTTGGGTATAAAACCCCACAGAGCTCCTGAGCTCTGCCATGCCAGGCTTGAGGTGGCTGGAGCTGCTCCTCAGAGGGATTTTGAACTCTAAAAATAACCTGCAGTGGAATGAGGGAAGAGTTTACTTTATCCTGCACATTTCCAAATGTGACAGTGAACACTTCCATGGTGCTTTCTGTGCCTGCTGTGCCTGAGCTGCTGGCCCAGGTCAGAGAGGGGTTCCATCAGAATGATTCCTGACTGGAGCTGCCCTCCTAGGAAAGGGAAAACTTCCCAGGAAAACTTGGGTTTGATCAAATTAAAATCGATGAAGCCTCCAAAAGAAGTTGCTGGGGGAATGAGAATCCTCCTTTGCTTCCTCTAAAACATTTTCCTGGAAAGAGAAATTTCTCATTAGTACTTTTCCTAATCAGGAGACATCTTGTGGAAAAGGATTTCCATCTTGTGGTCAGCTGTGGTAGTAAAATGCTCCAGCTGGACTTTTTTTCATAGCACACCAAACTGGTTTCAATCAGAAATAATGCGAATCTGTTGTAGTTCCTTGTGAAGGGAAATGCTGGAGACCTCACAGAGTCTGTTTGTACAGAAGGTAAAACTGTTTCAGGACTATCCCCCTTCATCTTTAGAACTAAAATACTTGGGAAAGGTATAATATAAATGATTAATGATGGAATATTTAATTTTGACACGTCATGCAGCATGCATGTTGGCCTCAGGAGCCATGCACAGGAGCCCAGGCAGAATTACTTGGAACTTTAACAGAAAGGAGGCAATTACACCTGAACTTCTGGGAAAATTTCTATCCAGAGCCAAATACTGTTGCCTGGATTGTTTTCTATTCCGGGATGGCTCTGAGTCTCAGTGCAACGTCATCAGAACCTCATGCAGATATTTGTTGTACAGGACAAATTTTGAAACCCGTCCTCTAATGTTGAAATAGCAAAATGCTGCAGGGTTAAGTGCTGGAGTTCACTGGAAAATCCACCCACTTCAGTGGGAAAGACTTTTTAATGTATTTAAAACAAAACAAATTTGGAAAGGTCCTTTTAAATACTGAGGACTGTGGCTGAAGGGCAGGGCTGTGTGTGCTGGGGAGGTTTTGAGCTCACATCTTGTGGGGTGCTCTGTAAATGACCTCAGTTGTACAACGCTGCAAGGAAAGGTGAGGCTGTTAAAAGGAATAATTAATTTCTTAATTTTAATCACTACCTTGTCCAGTTGTGTGCTGTGATGCTCATGCAGATGGCACTGAAAATCTTCTGACTTCAGCAAGACCTGGGCCAGCCCTGAATATTTACAAGGAGAGTTAATAACATCTCAGATCAAATTCTTAGAGATAAATGTAAGAACTTGATAAGTATTTTTTATTTTGAGGGCTTGTAGCTAAAGGAGATGTTCAGTGTGTTCCTTAGTGGGTGCCAAAAAGCTTATTTTCAGAAGTGTCTGAATTTCAGGGAAAGTCAATAACTGCTATATTTAATCTGAAGTCGCTGCAACTGCTGCTGAAATTCATCTATATTCTTTTTGTAGGAATAATAAGGAAAAAAATACAGCAAGTTTTGGTTCCCACACCCTCAGCTCTTCAAACTGTGGGGAGGAAGGTGAGTACAGGTGCTTTGGGCAGAGCTGGGTGGGTTTTTTTTCTTTTATTTTTATTACCATTATTTTTATTACCATTGCTAAGAAATGTCTGCAGAAAGCTGCCAAGCACACTCCGGTGGGGTTGCTTTCCATATAAATGACTGCCAGGGTCACCCAGGTGTGGCCTCAGAGAGTGGAGAAGGTGAGGAGCAGCAGGGAGGAGTTTCAGTGGCAGGAGCCTCTCCTGGGCATGGTCTGTGCTGGGCACATCCTGGAGAATTTCCCTTGGAATGTCCCATGGAATGTCCCGTGTCCCATGGCCACCCCACCTGGTCCCACCTGGATGGGAGAGGTCCCAGGTTTTGCCATCCCAGTGGGTGGTGGAAGTGAGGAATGTGGATGAGAGATGGAGCTCAGGGTGCCTCAGAGCAGGCCCTGAAATCTGGCAGTTCCAGAGTTTCAAAAACTATGAAGTTTTGAAGTTCCAAAGTTCCAAACTATGGCCCAGATCCAGTATGGTTTTTTCTTTGGTTTTGGTTTTTCCTTTGGTTTTGTTTTTTTCTTTGGTTTTGGTTTTTCCTTTGGTTTTGTTTTTTTCTTTGGTTTTGGTTTCTCTGCAGCTCCCAAGCCCTGGGCCAGAGCTGTGACACCAGGCTGCAGCCTTCAGCAGCAGCCCAGAAATGCTGGTTAATCACTGGTTTATTAGCTCATGGCCTTAGGCAAACCTGAAATCATTAACAGCCCATTTGTTGGGCTAATGACTCTTTTTTACTAGATGTATAATTTAATATATGGCAGCTTTCATGCTTAATTATGATCTTCAAAGTTTCTTTTGAAGGAATTTATTTTTCTGTGTGCATGTATGTGAGAGGGTTGGGAGCTGGCTGGCTTTGCTTGCTTGCTGCTGTGTTAAAATCTGGATAGTTTATGTAAGAAGATTTTAATTTAGATATGGGTATTTCCCCTGTTGCTTGCTCTTTCAATATTTTTATCTTTGAGGGCTTGAAAAATAAATAATGGTGAATTACCAACAGGTTTAAAATAGCATCATTTCATGCCCCACTGTAGGTTGCTGCATTGTTTTGGACAAGACCAAAACCCAAAGTCCTGATCAATAGGGCCATTGTGGCAGCAGCTTCCAAATGAATGCAAGTCTTGATCTCAGTGTCCTGGCTGGTTTCCAGCCTGGTTCACATTTTACTCAGCAGCAAGTCCCACTTGTGTTCTCTGTAACCCCAGTGGGAACAGAGGCAGAGTGCTGCTAATCCCACGTGCCATTTGCATGCGGCGCTTGTGAAGCATCCTGGGATCACTTGGGATGGAAAAGGCAGTGCATGTGAGATGCTTTTCACTGGCATCCCAAATCTGCTGCCCTGTCACTGAAGGGAGGTGATGACTTTGTCAATCAGGAATTTTTAAAATTTTTTTTTAATTTTTTTTTTTTTTTTAGCGAGGCAGCTGATTGAGAAGGATAATAAAGATGAATTTGATTTTCTTTCTGTGAGCTCTAGTGTCCCCTTCATGGAGATTAACAATTTCCCAGTGCTGTTTTCAGCTCCACAGAGCAAGCAAAAGCTGATCTGGCTGTACCCACAGCCCTGCCATCCTCTGACAGGATCACCATACAGCTGTGACTTAGCAGGCACCGGGACAGCATAATCCTGTTTATTCGCCCGTCCAAAGCACCGATGAGCTGAGATAATCGGGGCTGGAGCAGGGGAGGAGTAGGGATGGGTTTGCTGTGCCCTGTGGTTGGTCTGGCAGTCACAGAGTGCCAGGGAAGGGCTCAGTCCTGTCACAGAGCAGGGAGGGACCAGAAACACCCCCAGTGCAGAGCCAGCCCGTGAAACAACAGCCTTGGCAGGGTCTGATCCAGATGTCGTGCTCAACAATTCTAAATTGTTCCTTTTGTGGCTGATTTAATCTAGAAATCCTCAGAGTCTGGGTGGCCACGTGAGGCACTCTGTGCACCATGCTCTGGCTGCCAGGTGGCAGAGTCTGTGAGTGCCTCATCTCCCCATGCTCACTCTTATTTGGAACCCTACACCTACCTTGTACTTGCATCTAAATTTGCTAAAATTACAACTATTATTGCAGTTTTGCTGGGCACGAGGCACAGCTTTTCATAGGATGCTGAACATTTTTAAGCAGCCCCTGGTCTGTGGGGATGTAGGAGCACATTCTGCAGAGCCCCTCCCAAAAATATAAATATACTCTGGGAGGATTTCCCCAGTGACCTAGAGCCCTGAGACTGGGCTGTACAAAATCTCTGGAGACAGCACAGTAGTGAGCATTCAAATGACTTTATTTTCTTGTTCTTGTGATCATTAGAGCTCTCACACTTCATATTCTATCCCATTAATGCATTGGCTGGATTTCAGTGAAAGGCCCCATCTTCACTTGGATTTTATCTCAGTGTTTAGCAGTCAATACTTTCCTGTTCCAGTGTTTGTAACCTCAACTTTTACAGCTGGCATGAGCCATGGATTAACTTCAAACAGGGATGCTGATTTTGAAGCCTCATATAATGTTCTCTGAGCTGTCCTAGTGCAGATGACAGTTTTATAGCTTGGGAAGCCAGTAGCAATGGCTGAGCTCTCTATAACTACAGCACTGTGTTAGGTGCAGCTCCTCACCATGGTGACACTGCAAATATTGAACACAAAGTTATTCATAGGACCCAATATAATGCTCACTTTGATTAATATTTTACAATGTAACTGGCTTTATTTAACTTTTCAAACGTGAGTGGCTTGGGAAGGACAGAGTGTTGCTATGTATAATTTATGGGCGCTCATATTTGCGTGCTTGTTTTAAAAATTAAATTTAAAAAGTATTGTTTGTTTTCTCCTCTCCCTGCTGGCGGATGTTCAGGCCCTTGCAGGGCTCCAGGGGATTTTCTGAGTGTGAGTGTTGAATGATGGGCTCTGAAATGTGATGTTCTTGCTCTCCTCCCTTCGTATTCCATGCAGGGCTGTGTCCTTGCTGGAAGTGCTTTGGGATACCCTGAGCAGAGAGCCCATGGTGCACCCTGGCCATCAGACCCCTCAGACCTGAGGTTCAGCCTTATTTCCCTGCAGAAATGATGGTTTGGGTAAGTAACTCCAGATTCCTCACTAGAGCTGGCAGGAAGTAAAGGAGCGTGGCAGTTGCAGAGCTTTGGGGCAATGCAGGAAATGAGTAATTAGGAAATTAGCCCCAGGGCTGTACTTCTGAAGTGGAATGCTGTAATATGAGCATATTCCAGGTTTCCATGCATTTTGACTGGAATTTATTGCACCTAAAAATCAATCTATAGACTAAGACAGAGGATGCAGCAGCCCATCTACTTAAGAGGTGGCCACACCACCCTCAGAAATGAAGATGTACAGGGTCCTTCCCTCTGGGTGTGTCCTAATAATCTGAGAAATCAGATTATTGTGAGACAACCCTCTGAAAAGAAACTTTCTCAATGCTTAGGTTTTTCTATAAATTTCCCTCTTACAACTAAGAGTTCCTCTTGTCATTTTTACAACCGTAACTGTAAATAAGCAAACATTATAAAATGTGTTAAATTCACCAGCATTCTTCTGCAAGCGGGGAAAAGAATGCCCATTATTAACTCCTGTTTGCCACATAGAAGTGCCCATTAGTGTGTGTCCAACCCCTTTATGTAGAACTGAGAGCAATGAAGTCACTGACAGGGTTTTTATTTGTCTATGTTGAGTCCTGCAGAGATGGCAGAGGAAAAAAAAATCCTGCATTAATAAAAGAATAAATTCCTCTTCACGTTAACATAAAATGCTTCTGCAGTGATGAAAAGATTTGGGTTTGCTCCAGTGTGGTTTTCCCCGTGTGGTTGGGTTTTGCATTTCTTTCAACTTGATCTTTGGAATCCATTTCCAGTTGGGTTTTTTCCCCCTTTTCCAACCTGACATATAACATGATCTTACAAATTCTGACCTGTAACAGCTTGAGGAATATTCATGTGTTTGGACAAAATATCTTCCCTTCCAAGTCAATTTTAAATGCCATGGAAACGTTTTGCTCCCGAGGTTTTGTTTGTCATTGTTGGTTATTAAAATCCTCTGCCCGAGATCAGCAGTGACACACAATCCTTTGCAGGAGGCATTTTCAGGGATTTTGCATGGATAACTTCAGGAGGGGGTGATGGAGAGAAGAGGAACATTGAAATAGGAATTTTTTCTATACTATTTCAAAGGTTTTTTTTTCTTTGCAGCCAGAAGTAGCCATGAGCTGGATCTGGAGCTGCTCACAAGCCTGGCCCAGCCTGATGTCAGGGGACAACCTCTGTGAGTTTGTTTTCCTTCCCTGTCCTCACAGCTGGGAATATGCCATGATTTAAAGCCAGTGTGCCATTAGTGCCCCATTACACACAGCAGAAAGCTGGGGGACTGACCTCATCTGCCAGAACAAGTGTTTTAGTGCTGCCCCAAGTTCAAACCAATCAAAAGGTCAAACTTGTTTGAGGCAGGGAGTGATAAGAGGGGCGATGGGAGCTGGTTCCCACTTGTTGGAATTAAGCCAGGCTGGCTTCAGGAAAATCTCCAGCTAGGATGGACCCTGGAGGACAGTGACAGATGGGAAATCAGGGCTGAGCCTCCCTTGCTGGAGACAGAGAATTCCCACTAAATGCAAGAGAAGAAAAGCAGATCCTGGAGAATGGGACTTTGGGTCATTCTCCTGGTGAAGCCTGCTCAGAGACAACTCCCAGTGCCTCAGTGTTGGTGGAGGTTTTGCTCAGCTGATGGAATGGACTGGGAGGGGAAAGGGGATTTTCAGCCTGGAAGGTTTGTCCCTGTGAAGGAGGAAAGACTGAGGTTATTTTGTAGTGCAGAGAGCTCAGAGCAGCTCTCTGGCCCTGGGGGCATCTCTGGGCAGGTGGATGTGCAAAACCTCTGGTCAACTTTGAGGGAAGTGGCATCTTCAGTTTATCCCCTTTGGGGAGGAAGATGGAGCTCACACCTGCTCAGCTGAGACTGGAACAGAACTTTTTCCCTTTCCAAAGGCAGAGCTTTACCCTCTCAGTATTTTTTTTAGTGCAAGGGAGAACATGGGAAACTTCTCAGTGGAAAACCCTCCTCTGGTTCTGTGGGGGGCTGCTCAGCACCCTCAGCTGCTGTTTGGAAAACTCTTTCCACACTTTGTAATGGCTGCTTTTTCAAGGGTCTAATGGCTTTATTTAAAACCAACAAAAAAAAAAAAAAAAAGAAGAGAGAGGAAAGAGAGAGTGAGGAACTTTTTAGAGTCTGCTGCTGCCATTTGAATTATGGTGGGGGACATTGCTGGGGAGCCCATTAGCCTCTGTGGCCTCTGTGGCACATGGCCATGCTTTCATAAGCTTGCAAGAGATGGAGTTTTTCTATATAGTTTTCCTTCTTTTTTTTTTTTGTCAAAGAAAGCATTCTCCAAGGGCTGACTACAGACAGAATCCCTGGTCTTTTTGGCAGAATTCCCTGGTGCTTACACAGCCAGATTTTCTGTGCTCCAGCTCTGGTGTGTGACCCATGCTTTCAACACATCCAGGGCCAAATGAGGATCTTTTGGCTCGGGGCTGAATCTGACCATTTTCCTTCTGCAGGAAAGATGTCAACAATTCTATGGGTGGGAGAAGAAAGGTGACATTCAGGGTGAGGAGAG
This sequence comes from Ammospiza nelsoni, assembly GCF_027579445.1. NCBI lineage: Eukaryota > Metazoa > Chordata > Aves > Passeriformes > Passerellidae > Ammospiza > Ammospiza nelsoni. The sequence goes on along the minus strand of NC_080644.1, from coordinate 2,843,582 downwards.
GTGGCCAGGACTGCTGAGCTGGCTCTAAGAGGAAGGATGAGGAGCAAGGCACAGAAATCCAGCTCAGGAGGGCACTGCCCACCCTGCCCCTGGGTCAGGGCTCTGCTGCTTTTCACTGCTGCCCAAACCAGCAGCACTGACACTGACAATGGGGATTTTTCCGAGCTCTTGCTCATCACACCAGATGTGCCTTGTGCTTTTTTTTTTCAAGCTCATTTGACTGTATGTAATGGACTTCTGGCTTTGAAAAAATCTTCAGTTACCAGATGTCTTTTAAATTGTCTACCTTGCAAGATTGTCCGTTACCAGATGTCTTTTAAATTGTAAATCCCTGCAGTCAGAGGTTAAAGCTGTGTCAAAACAGTCACTGATATGAATTCATATTACATTTTAAATGCATGATGATTTCCTGCAAGTCTTTCCCCTTTAAAAGCCACTCATGGAAACGTTATGGCTCACCCAAGATTTGTCACCCGCCCATCGCTAGAGATTCAGTGATAAATGCTTTTAATAATTAACAGTGGCAGGAGCTTTGTACCTCTGTCTCGTGGATAACTCACCTCTCAGACAGCAGAAATAAAAGCCTGTTGTAACAGGAAGAGTAATGATCTGGTGGAAGGCTCCTGCAGCTGCACCACCAGTGCAGATCTTCTACAAGTGGAGCTGTTTGCCAGCAGGATTTTGTCCTGGGCCCAGCTGGGAGCTCAAGGCAGCTGGAGAAGCAGAGATGCTTGCAGAGTTCCTGAGGTAAAGGAGGTTTGGGGTTGTGTGGGGCTGGGAAGGGCTGAGCAAGTCTAAAGGACAAGAGGGTTTGGTGTGAGTTTCCTTCTGAATCCGTCTCTCCAGGGTCTCATCCAGGCTTTGTGCTGGCTGCCAAAAACCCAGACTGAGAGGCTATTTTGGGATGCAGCAACACCAAGTGTTACTTCAGAGATGTTTGGAGAGAGATTTAATAAAATCAACTAATAAGGTTTGACGTGCTGAAGATTAGGAAAAGTCATCCCGAGCATCCGAGCTGAGCTCAGGGCTGGGAGGCTCGGGGAGTCATGTGTTATCCTGGGCATGGGAGCCCTCCTGGCATGGCTGGGGGACAGCAGCAGCTCCCCTCTTTGTGAAACCACCTCTGAGCTGTGGGGGCAAGCCTGGAACTGGATATTTGCCTTAAAATTAAAAAAAAAAAAATTAAAATAAGGGAGGGAAGAGGCAGCTGGGAGCTGCAGTGTGCCCTGGGGCCAGGCAGCTGGGGTGAGTGCAGCAGCTGTCCCCCTGTAAATCACACTGTCCCCCTGTAAACCACCCTGTCCCCAGCCCAGGGCTGGGCACTGAGGTCCCTGCTCACAGCCAGGCACTGCCCTCACCCCTGGTGCCAATGCTCAGGGCCGTCAGCTTCTGCTTTTGTTTTGATGGTTTTGGGTATTTTTCTCCCTTTTTTGTCACAGGAGCAGCCCAGAATAGGATCACGAGGTCAGTGTTTGTGACTTCCCAAATAATCTATAGCCTGGTTTTGGTGCTGACACCGTTTGGAAGGCAGTGTCACTGCTGCCCTCATGTTTCCATGTGACACCACTGCTCGCTGGGTTTTCCCATTTCATAACTAATGAGTGAAGTGAGCTTGACAGCCTTGGTTTCAGCTTCAGCCTGTTGGTTCCCATGTCACAGACAGGCTCTGTTAGCAGCAAATTCTTGTCAGGAGAAGAGAATTACAGCTGAAGCTCGAAACATGCTGATGTTCAGTGCAAAGCTTTAAATTCTTGACCAAAGTTAGATAAAGGCAGCTGAAAGTGTGACGTTTGAAATGCACTATCTATTTGTCTTTTCCTCCTCACTAAAAATACCTAGAGTGGAAGTATGTGTATTTGCATCCAAGCTGAGAACAGTTGAGCTCCTCTAAAACAAAAAGGATAAACACAGCATTTAAAATATTCTGGGTTTTAAAATCTGTGCAATTTTCCCTTGCCCTAGATATGTGTAGATTATCTGTATTGAAAGAAAGAGGTATGTATGGACATGTCTTTAAAGAAAAAGGAATGGTTAGTTCTCAAGGTGTGGGAAGATTATTTAACTGGTAATAAGAAAAAAATGTTAGTTCTCCCCCAGCAGTCATTAATAGCTCTGAGCTCCAGCCTGAGTGCAGATGGAGCTTTGATATGATCACACTTTTGCAGGGAGAATGTGCTGTATATCCTGCTGCTAATCCTGGGCTGGAAATCAGCTCCTCCCCACACCTGCTGCCAGGACCTGACATAACTGATCTCAGCGCAGCATTTGCAGCCCCCTGGGCTGGAGTTTGGATTTGGGCACATCCCAGCTGGGTCAGTCAGTGTGGGGCACTTTCTCTGCCTGCTATCCTCCTGTAAAACCTCCCTCAGAGCCACCATTCCCTGCTGTCCTCCTGGGTCCCTTCAGCCCAACCATTCCCTGCAGCCCATTTCTCCCTGGGGCTGGGGCTGCTCCTCCCTCTGGGCACTGCAGGGTTTGTGTTCGCTCACTGCCCTCAGTTCTGGCTCCCGGCAGGATGGGCCAGCCCTGATCCCAGCCTGGAACAGCTGGGAAATGCAGCAGCTCCTGGGCTCAATGAGGAACGAGTGTCTGTGGAGCTGGGACAGCTCTGGGCTGCTTTGGGGAATGCCCTTCCAGAGCCCTCCTGGCTGCCACAAAAACTGGAGTCAAACGTGGATCCCGATGGTTTTGCCCTCTTTGTTAACATTTGGCAATCACATCTTGTTATTGAAAAGTTTTCCTAATGCTGAGTGGAAGACTGGAGGGGGTTTTGGAGGGGCTTTTTTGGTAATGTTTGCAAAATGTCTGGTTTGGATCTGAAGGGACCCTCAGCCTGACTTCTGGTGTAGAACAGAGAGCATTGAATGTCCTGCAGTTAACTCTCAGAGTCTGTCCAAGAGCTGCCTAACCACAGTGCCTTCCTAGAGAAAAAAATGCTCTTAAATGCACTCATTTCAGCATGGTAGAAATGTTTCTTATTCCTGATAGGGAGGAATGGGATTTTCCAGAAGGGTCTGGGATGAAGAACTTCTGACCTGGGCTCTCCATGCCTTCCCCCTGACCTCATCCCTGTCCCCAAACAGCACCCTGAGATCTGTTTGTGTCCTCTCCTGGTTGTGCTGGAGGTTGGAGAGACATTAAATCAGCTCAAGGGGCATGGAGGGAAAGAGGTATCCATTGGGGAATAAAGAGGGGGCAGGCATGTAACCCAACTCAGCAGGGACTTAATGTGACCCTGCCCCACATTTGGGTGGGATATTTTCAGTTCAAACCAGGTATTTATTATTCCACACAGATGTTTGCAATGACATATGAGCCACCAGTGCTGTTCTTTTGCCCAAACCCTGCTGGGCCAGGCACAGAGCAGCAAGGTGTCCCTGTCCTGAAGAGGTCTCAGACTCACAAGGAAATTGCTTCTCTTTGTCCACTAATTTCCTCTCCCAGAGTTAAAGTGCAATGAAAAATAAATGATTTGAAGTGACCTCTTGAGATGGATGTGCTGCCAGCAGCACTGACTTGCCTTGGATAATGGAAGGCTGGGGGTTCACAGATTTGGAAAGCTGCAGTGTAGCTTTGCTAAAATGACACAGATTAAGATATTCTAGAGATTATCTTCCAAAAACATGGTGGTCAAGGGCTTAATGACTTAAATTGTGGTCAAATGTCTGCTTGTTATCAATTGTCTATTGCCAGTTAAACTGCATTAATGAAAGTCTCTTGATAAAAGCTGCCTTATCACCCGGAACTGAGATACCCAGCCTAATGTGCTCCAGCAGGGCTGGAGGAAATTCTCTTTTCAGCAGCAGAGGAGACGAGGTGTCGCTTTCCTGAATTAGGCTGACTCAAATGGATGGTCAGGCCCTCTAGAAATAAGCCATTTCTTTCACCTTTTGTGCAAAGGGCTGCTTTATCCATGTGTCAGAAAGGGTTCTGGCTGTCTTGCAGGAGCTGGGAGGCCAAGCAAACACACCTTGCTGGCCATTTGCAGGGGCTGGAGGCAGCATCACTGCACCCTGAGGGGATCCACAGCACAGCCCTCTGCCATAACCACTTACTTCCTTGGAGAAAATGGGCAGAAAATGGTATTTAACATTGTTGGTGACAATTTTTACAGATTTATTACCTGTTTTTTGTTTACTGTTTGGCTGCCTGCTCCCCTTCCATCTGCCAGCCCTGTAATCCACCTCCTCTTATCTCAGCACAGCTCTCTCCACCTCTTGCTCATTTTCATTTTATTGCCTAGCTAATCTCATCCTCCTGCTTTTCCTGACACTGCTCCCTCCTCCCCATCTGTGGAGATTAAATCACTGCTCCTTTTGTCTGGTGCCACTCAACATTCCCCCATTTCACTCGGGCTTTGGGACGCTTCCAGGCACTTTTGCTGTTGTTGCACACATCCGTTTTCCTGGCACAAAAAGGCCCAGCAGCATCTGATGGGAGTGTTAGGGAGTCCTCTTTCAACCAGTTCTCAGAGGTGTCCTGAATCTGAAATGGAGCCCAGCTCAGCCTGCCCAGCGCAGCACAGCCAGGTGAGTGTCTGCAGCACCAGGACCATCAGCAGGATGCTCAAGGCAGCTCTGCAGTGCTGACAGGGCTGGCACCTGAACATCTGAGAAAATTCTAGACCAAAGGTGTGGCTAGGAAATCTCCAAGCTCTCAAAATGTGAAGTTTTGGAAGTGGTTTCTTGTTTTGTTGGTGATGTATCAGTGTAGTCAACCATCTTCCCCTATTGGCAGCCTGTCAGTGTTCATGGCCTCAACACTTTTATTCTAATAACTGCTGAGGGTTTTGAGTCAAGCTTGAACAGTTCAAGGGTGTTTAGTTCATCCTGGGATAACAACCCCAGGTAGGGACACTGGATTTTCATGCCACGTGTTTCTGGCACCCTTCCACCTTCCTGCAATGCTGGAGACTCTCAGCAGCACCTGCTCCACCTGTGGGATTGTGCAAGGCCTCTGAAGGCACTGCTGCTCATGTGGGCTCAGGACAAACCAGCAGGGCCTTTAACTCCCCAGAATATTCAAACTGTGTTTCAGGGACACATTCCCTCACAGGGCTCCTCACAGCTGCCACTCGCTGTGCTGTGAGCACCTCAGTGTGTTTGCTGCCAGAACAGATCCTGAAGTCTTGGTTCAAATAGATTGGTTCAAATTTGGAGTGATTCCCACTCCGAATACATGGGAGATGGTCCACTTAGCAAGGACTCCTGCTGTCTGACCCTAATCATTGACGTTATTTTAATTCAGTTTAAGTTGTACCTTTTGCCTTAATCTCAAGTTACAGTACCAACCATGGTGCATTTGCTGTATCTCCCCTCACCACCTTTATTTGCCACCATGTTTTAAATTACTTTAAAGAGTATGGGAGCTAAAAAAAAAAAAAAAACCAAAAAAAACCAACCAGAAAAACCCCAGCAGCTTCAGCTGAAAGGCAGCAGCATGCCTTTAAAAACAGAGCAGCAGCCCTGCACAAGGTGCCGAGCGAGTGGGAGCACGGCGGGGAGAGCAGAGGCTCTGTCTAAACAGAAGGTAAATAAGTGGCTGGGGGAGCTGCAGTTCATCTTGTTCCCTTACGTGGTGCCCAGATAATGCAGCAGATCCTCGGGCAGGCTGGCTCTAAAAATGGCCACAGCTCTTGGGTTTCAGGGGTGACACTGGGCCGCCCGTGGGAGCAGCGCCATGGGATCGTGCCAGGGAAATGGCTTTTGGTGCTCCTCAGCCAGCAGCAGTGCTCAGCTCTTGCCACTCTTGCTGCTTTATGAGGAGGACTTCTGCAGTGAAGATTTTGTGATTTCATACCCTGGTGCCTAATGCAAAACTTGCTGCCTGTAAATCCCTGGGGTCAGGCAGGGTTTTGTTAAAATTCCCTTTCCTGCTGTGGTTGACCTGTGAAAGCAGCAATCATCTGACAGTGACAGCAGCACTTAATTATTAATTCAGGATTAAAGTGGGCTGTCCAGTGAATGATTTCACAGGAGCAGAGTTTAGGATTGAAGCTAGTTTGATATAACAATTGTCTTGAAAGCCTCCTTGGCATTTTAATGGTGTTTTTCTTTGGTCTAAATATATATGAGAAGTTGAGAGGATGTTTAAATCTGAGCAGGGTATAAAAGGGACCAAGAGAAAGACTGAAAGGTCCTGTCCAAGCTCCACCCAGCTGTGTGAGCCCCTGGCTTCCCCAGGACAGGGCATCATCCCAGGAGCTGCAGCAATCCCCATTCCTCTCACTGCTCCAGATGAGCATTAATATCTTTACCTTCCTTGTCACCCTCCTCTCTCCTGCCTAGCTGAGCTCAGCTCAGTGCAAAGGACAATGTTTGTTATCCTTCAGTGGCTGCAGCAATGGCCACCCAGCCCTTCCCTGCTCCAAGGAGACTGTGTTTGCATTGAGCATATGTTGCTCACTGGAATGGAGAATTCTCCATTTTTTCTAAATGAGTTTTCTCAGGCTGTCCCCGTTCAGCAAATTCAGGAGAGAAAGGGCAGCAGTGCCCCTTGGCCAGACCATGGCAGCACTTCTGTTCTCCTGCAGGAGAAAGCAGAGTGCAGCCTCCCCATGGCAATAGAGTGATCCTCTGTTGGGTGAATTGTTGCTTACAAGGTTAATTAGCTGTAGAAAATGAGCTAGAATACTTGGGACTAATGAATCATAATGAGTCATTATATTTGAGGAGTGACAAATTAAATTCATGCATGTTTTGGACTACTTGTTTCAGTCAGAATGGAAAATAGTGCTATGCTTTCTTCTGTTGTTCTGCTGTCGTGTCAAGATGTCAGGAGATAAATCAATATGGCCAGAGCTTATAAAGTCTGGCACTGATGATTGCATGATGTTTAATCTCTCTCCTGGGTCCTTGAGCTGGGCTAGGAGCAGGAGCTCCTCTGGAATCAATACTTTTTCTTTCACCTTCAACAGGAGGGATTTTGATCTGTTACTGAGAAAACATGAAGCTTCTCCTAAGCTAAAAGAGAGAGAAAAAAAATTGTGATGTCCTAATACCATGAGGGGTAGTGTCCTCTGGCAGCTCTGGTTGAGGTGTAGCACCCTCATCTAGGGAAGTACATGAAATTACAGCTCCACCTCAACACCAAGGTGAGTCAAGGGACCTCTTGGAACCAAGATTCGTGAGATCCTTCAGCTCCTGCTGCCCCCAGAGGAATCTCTGGAGTTTTTCTGTGGAATTAGACCAAGCAACATAGCCAGCCAAGGAGCAGTCAGACATTGTGACCCCTGAAATACATGGGAAGCAAGGATAAGCAAGCTGCTCCTACCTGGAAGATAACTGCTGGAATCTCAATGTGAGATGAAGGACACAGTGAAAAAGAGAAGCTTGATGAGAAGGATTCACTCTTAGCCCCCTTCAAGCATTATAATATGTCCCTGGTGAGCTGAAGCCTGGCACAAGCTGCTGTGCTTGGTTTGGGGTTTTTTTGGTGTTGGTACCAAGGTTCAGCTGGTTCAGGGGTGGAGGAGCTGAGAGCAGTGGGAGGGTTTGAATTCGCAGCCTTCCTTTTAAATATATCAGCGGTTGCAGCAGGGCAAGTGGGACTGCTGCTGACTCAGTTCTTTGCTGGATTGATGCTTCTGGAAGTGTTTGGAGAGATTTGACAAAGCTTTCTGTCTGTTGAAGGTTCCATGGCATTATTAGCTGTTTGTCACCACTGGGAGAAAACATCTTTCACACCATCTCAGAGCAAAGAGCACTTTGGGGCCCAAAGACAGAAGGTACCAACTGGCACTTAGTTTTGCTACTAATTATGTGCCAGAACCTAATCTGTTAGGCCCAAATTAGTGCATTTCTCCAGATGTTTTCACAGTTGCCCTGCCTGCAGCCCTGTGGGTTGTGTTCTGAGTTTTTAAGCACTCATTTTGGTCCTTTCCACTCCACTGTTGTGGCTGGTCCTGGCATGGTCAGGTGTAAACTCCCACTTGCTCAACACTGTAAGGCATCAATGACACAAAGTGGAAAATTCTCCTTGGGGTGCAGAGCTCCTTCAGGAGGCAGCCAGTGGGGTGAGTGCTTACAGACCTGTCCCTGTGCTCGGACATGTGGGCTCATGTACAATATCTTCTGTGAAAGCAGCTATTCTTGCTCCTGCCAGGCTGCTCTGAAGACCCATACAATGATGTTAATTGTAAGCCACAAGCTGGCTCTTATCTTCAAATTGTTTTGCCCTGACAATTTTAAGAAGAGCTCAGCATGTTCTCAGTAGGAGCTGATAGATGCTAAGCACTTCTGAAATCCTGCCAGCTTCATTTAGGTTCCTAAACAGGAACTGAGTGCTCTTGAACATATGATCCTAAGGGTGCATTTCATAACTCTACAGCTCTGTCCATATCATTCCTTTCCTCTCTGCCTGTCCCCAGAATGCTCCTGGCAGCAGCAACAACACCAGGAGCACCAGGCTAGTCAAGGCTTGAGTGATGTCTCAGTTAGGATGTCAGCTCAAGCCACACTGGGCAGAATTAAGTGACAGCAGTTAAAAGGTGCCTGTCTGCATCCTGTGTGCAGTGATGTCGTCATCATCACTACCAGCACTGTGGATATATTAGAGATAGCTGTAATGCATTTTATTTATGGACATGAAAACAATAATCCAGAGCAAATCCTGCCTTGTTTTTCAGAGTATTTCATTCCATGTTTCAGGCCATGTATTCTGTACTTGACAATGCTCTGACTCTCAATTTAAGAATTCAAATTTTCTCCTCAGCAGATTCTTGGGGCAGATGTAATGAATATTTTGCAGTGTTCATGGGGCAGGGGAGGAGGGCAGACAGGCCTTTATCTGAAGCTTTTCCAGCAGAGTGAGTGCATGGACAGCATCTGTGTTGGTGCTGTGGGGCTGACATCCTCTCCAGCACACTTGGCAGCGAGCGCAAGGACCACATGTCAAAAATCTGGGGGGCCCAAAGGCTGCGGACAAAAGTACGGCAAAGAATTTAAACATCAGTGAGCGGAGAGCTGCTGGAGGGCTGGGGGGAGCGATTAGCGCAGTGCTCTGGAATGCGGCGCTTCAATAGCGCTCCAGAAGGCTCTGCAGCCCCATTGACTTGTGCAGCGTCAGGACGGGACCGTGCGGGGCTTCCCTTCCCTTCCCTTCCCTTCCCTTCCCTTCCCTTCCCTTCCCTTCCCTTCCCTTCCCTTCCCTTCCCTTCCCTTCCCTTCCCTTCCCTTCCCTTCCCTTCCCTTCCCTTCCCTTCCCTTCCCTTCCCTTCCCAAACCTTCCCAAACCTTCCCAAACCTTCCCAAACCTTCCCTTCCCAAACCTTCCCTTCCCTTCCCAAACCTTCCCTTCCCAAACCTTCCCTTCCCAAACCTTCCCTTCCCAAACCTTCCCAAACCTTCCCTTCCCTTCCCTTCCCAAACCTTCCCTTCCCTTCCCAAACCTTCCCTTCCCTTCCCAAACCTTCCCTTCCCAAACCTTCCCTTCCCAAACCTTCCCAAACCTTCCCAAACCTTCCCAAACCTTCCCTTCCCAAACCTTCCCAAACCTTCCCAAATCTTCCCAAACCTTCCCTTCCCAAACCTTCCCTTCCCAAACCTTCCCTTCCCCAACCTTCCCAAACCTTTCCAAACCTTCCCAAACCTTCCTTTCCCAAACCTTCCCTTCCCAAACCTTCCCTTCCCTTCCCAAACCTTCCCTTCCCAAACCTTCCCTTCCCAAACCTTCCCTTCCCAAACCTTCCCAAACCTTCCCTTCCCTTCCCTTCCCAAACCTTCCCTTCCCTTCCCAAACCTTCCCTTCCCTTCCCAAACCTTCCCTTCCCAAACCTTCCCTTCCCAAACCTTCCCAAACCTTCCCAAACCTTCCCAAACCTTCCCTTCCCAAACCTTCCCAAACCTTCCCAAATCTTCCCAAACCTTCCCTTCCCAAACCTTCCCTTCCCAAACCTTCCCTTCCCCAACCTTCCCAAACCTTTCCAAACCTTCCCAAACCTTCCTTTCCCAAACCTTCCCTTCCCAAACCTTCCCTTCCCCAACCTTCCCAAACCTTTCCAAACCTTCCCAAACCTTCCCTTCCCAAACCTTCCCTTCCCCTTCCCCTTCGCCTTCCCCTTCCCCTTCCCCTTCCCCTTCCCCTTCCCCTTCCCCTTCCCCTTCCCCTTCCCCTTCCCCTTCCCCTTCCCCTTCCCCTTCCCCTTCCCCTTCCTTTCCTTTTCCCCTTTTTTTCCTTTCCCCTTTTTTTTTTTTTCCTTTTTTCCTCTTTCCTTTTCCCTTTTTTCCTCCCCATCAGCCAGGTGCACACAAGGTGCTCTGCCAGAACCCCCTTGGCAGCCTGCAGCAGTGTCAGCTGTTTCCTTACCCTAGGCTAATGTGCTAAAAGCCACCTGATCCAGCTGTTGTCAGCTGTGCACTGGGGTGAGGTTTGCATGTTTTTCTCACTTTTGTCAGTGTGGGGTTTTGGTTTATTCCACTGGTTTTGGTTTCTTTGGGAATGGACCCAGCAGGACTAAGCATGTGTCTGTGGTTGCATTCACTTGTTTTGTTTTGTTTTCTTTAAATTTTCCTTTCCCCCCTTCAGATTTCTAGGTAAATAAATCCAAGTGCGGAATGAATTAAAAATAAAGCTGGGTGGAAGCCTGGCTGATGTGAACACATGCTTTTTTAGTTGAGGTGGGAGAAGAGCACACTCATTCAAGCCCTCATGTAGGGCAGGGAATTCCCTGGCTTTTGTCTAAATATGGCATGAGAGCAGAGCACAGGCAGTGCAATGCTTCACTGAGGATTGTTTAAAAGGGAGCTTGGCACCAGCCAGCAAGTAGGATTCTTGTGAAAACATGGCACAAGGAGTTGTTTGACAGATTCTGACATAGCAAAGTATTTACAAGAGAAAAAAAAAAAAAAAAAAAAAAAAAAAAAAGAAGGAAAAGAAAGAAACTGCAGAATGCATGAATCCAAAAGCATATTGTCTGCCTAGGAAGATTGCAGAATAAAAGGTGCTTAGCACTGAGTCATACCCTGCATGCTCTGTGGGCCTGATCCTATCAGTGATTCATGGCACTGAGTTAAAAATCCACTCCTAAATGATTGCCTCTTTCATGCAGGAGAGGATATGAAGAGCAGTGAGAGATGGGGAAGAGGCAGCCCCTCAACCACTGGCCAGAGTCTCTACCCAGACCTGCCAGGTTGGATGGATCCCTCCTCTGCCATCCACCCTGCAGGCTGTGGCGTTTCACCAGCAGATCTCTGGGTGCAGCACTCAGGCCCCAGCAATCCTGTGCTCTGTGTAGGTGTCTCCTTTTTGCAGAGCTTATGCTGAGCTGTGGTTTTGAATCTCTGTTGCAGCAGCAGTCCCTGCCTGGAGGAAACCCTTCTCCCTCTCTCTCTGCTGCGTCTGGAGACATTGTGAGAACCTTGGAGCATGCAGGCCTTTGGACATCTCAGCAATGGAGAATTTTGTCTCCAAAATTCCTGGTCTATTTTTGAAATATGGCCATGATGTGAGTGTGATTTGAGGGACGGAGAACTTATCCAGAACTCAGCACTTCTGGAGGTCTCAGATGAGAACACATCCCTCAATGAATCTGCTACAGACAACAGCTACTGGGCAATCTGTGAGCTCATCCAGAGCAGGACTTGGCTCAGCCTTCCCTACATTTGCCTTGAATACAACATCCCAGCTTGATCATAGCTGGAGCTTCCCCTCATCAAAGGTAAGTCACTCTTGCTCTGCTTGGTTGGTGCCTTGCAATGTAAACTGCAATGATAGGAGCAGTCTGTAATTAGCACATGCCCTCAGGCAGTTCTGTTGTTCATGAAATGCAAGGTCTAAACTGTTCTGCTGCTACAGGATTGGTTTGGTGAGTGCTTTAAGTGCATTTGTACTTGGGTTAGTGAAAGCTGCTCCCCAAGAGTGGTCTGGTATGGATCAGAAACCAGGAGTCCAGACCCACTCCTTCATCCAAGTGGGCATCTTCCACTGAAACCAGGGGTTAATCCATCACATGTGCTGCCTGTGAGGTGCACTCCATGACAAAGCAACACAGCCCAGGGGTTTCTGTGCCATCTTAGCAAAGGCACAGGAGCACTCTCCCACCCTTTTTGAGCATATCTTTTAGATAAACAATTAATAAACACTGAGACAGAGAAAAGATCTGAAGCCTCTTCTCGTCCTTGAAGCGCGGGCTGTCCAAGGCCACCCCGGGCCTTTCCAGGTCACCTAAACAGCCGAGAAACCAGCTGCTGCAAATATTTCAGAAAGCAAATATTTGGTGTCCCCATCCAGCAGAAAATAAGCAGAAGAACCAACCACCTGCCACTCACTTGGTCACCTCAACAAAGCCAGGCTGGGGCTGAGAATCAATAGCAACGAAACTGAGCTTTTGTGGTGAGTTCTGTCTGAACTGGGAGAGCAAACAACACCTGGAGGAGCTGGGCATGGGCTGCAAGGGAGAGGGATGGTGGGCAGAGGCTGTTTGTGCTCCAGGGTGGGGCTCTGGCACGGCAGGAGCAGGAGGAAGAGGAGGATGGCTCCGTCAGCCCTGGTGAGTGGGTGCCTGCCCTGCCCTGGATGGCAGCAGCTCCTCTGTGCCTGCAGGAGCAGAGCCTGGAGTGGAACTGCCCAAGCCCCTCTGCTCCTGCCTGGGCTGGGCTCAAACAGCACTGGGAAATCACTGGTCTGGCTTAATTTTTAAGATTTAATTTTTAAGACTAATTTTTAAGATTAATTTTTAAGATTAATCACCACTCACACCTCTGCCCAAGCCGGATTCCCTAATTAAACCAGGGAATTTTGCCTTCACTAGGAAGCAGGAAGATGGCACGGTACCTGCTCTGGCTGGGCCCAAATTCCCAATGTCCAAGTGATCTGCATTTGGGTGCTGGGTTTTTTTAACTTTATCTTTTTTTGTTGTTGTTTTTAGCCTTCTGAAAACAAACTTCAGAGTCGTCAGCTGGAAGTGATCTCATTGTATTACAGATTTGCTTTCCTGGGAAACTGAACCCTTCTGGTGGAATGATGGGAAAGTCTCACCTTCCCTTCTTTAATATTCCTTTAACCAAGGTTCTATTGAAATTAGCTTGGCAGGGCAGCAGCTCAGAAAGAAAGACACAAAAGAAAATCCCTTGTTACTATTAGGTTTTTTATTCTATTTTTTTTTTTTACTCATCTCGTGATTTTGGGGAGATGGCAAATGATTTTTGAATCTTTATTGACACATATCCAAATCTCTAGAGAAGGATACATTTTAATAACACAGGAGTCTGTTTGTTTCACTGCCAGCAAAAAAACAGAGGCAAACCCCAATAATTAATTGTTGACTTTGGTAGTTTTCTTTGAGCTGCAACACTGTCTGCTCACTCCTACTCCTTTTTCTGCCTCTTACAAATTCTTTGCACAAGTGGGAGCCCAGCTCAGCACACCCAGTGCAGGATCCCTGTCCTCAATGAGGATGGGCTTGGCTCCTCTTCAAAGGGATCTTTTATCGAGTGCTCAGTGTGATGTGACAAAGCAGGGAAGTGTGCCATGGATGTGGTGCTTCCTAATCCCCTCCTTCTACCTTGATTAAACTCGAGGGCAATTACCCTTGCCAGGGTGGTGAGGGCTGCCAGTGTGCATCTTGTTTACAGCTGTGCTCATTTTTTACTTTGTTTTCCCATTTTGCACTAGGGCAAAACTCATCTGCTGTATGTCATGGATAAAATCCATTTTAAGCACCAAGTTTCTCCTGTTTTGCCACAGGAGCTGGGGCATTCAGGACGTTGTGTTTCAGGCTGGCACAGTTGCTGTCATGTGCAAAGTGATGCCCAGGCTCCCAGAGACCTGCAAGGTCTCACTGTCAGTGCAGGGAAGCTTTGGATGGGGCCAGTAGAAACTAAAAAGATTTATTATGGGACTATTTTATAGTGCTAGGAACAAGAATTTACTGTGGTGTGAGTGGGCTTTAGACGCTGCTGTAAATTCCAGATGAAAATTTCACAGCATTTGCCATTCAATTTTGCTCTATTTTATTTTCTGTGTTTTGCTTTCATTTCCAGAATCTGCCATATTCTGAATTCTGATAAATTTAGAAAGTCTTATTTTCAAAAACAAACAACCACACCATATTTTGGCAAAAAATACTAGGGTTAATGTTTTTATTTTACCAATTTCCCAATTGCCTATAGCAGTCACTTCAAAAAAAAGACTGCATCTAACTAATTTTACTTGAAAATATCCTGTTTCTTTTTTTCTCTCTGTTTTTTTATCCCTTCACAAGAAGCCGGCCAGATTTCAGAGCAACTTTAACAGGAAAAATGCACATCAGCACCCTGAGATATTTCCATGTTTGGCTTTGAATCTGTCAGTTTTACGTGGAGAAAAAAATACATTGTGAATTTTCTAGTTCAGAGATTTGTAGTTTGGTGGTTTGGGCAGAATGCACTGAGGGCAGGAGCTTTTCTCCATGGTCATTCCTGCCTCCATCCTGTGTTTCACGCTTACTCTGTGCCCTGGCAGCCTGATGGCCTCCTCCTTTTTTCTCTGGATAATCTTCCTTCTTTTCTTTTTTTTTTTTGGCTAAAACAACATGAGAGTCTGTTTCAGCTGATTGTGACACGATGCTGAACTTTTCTTTGCCAGGGCTCTCTGGTTGCCCCTGCAGCCACCAGACCCTGGTGGGACACCATGCCCAGCCCCTGTTGCTCCTGTCTCTGTGCTGTGATGCCAGGGCCAGCCTGCCATTCCTCTTGGCACCATCCTGGCAGGGGTGGCCGGGCAGGCAGAGCCAGGGCCAGGCTCCCACAGGCTGTTCCCATTCCTGCAGCAGCCTGCCCACCTGTTCTCTGCTGCGCTGGAATACCAGCCAGAGCCTTGGCTCCGCTGTTGCAGGCTGTGAGGGGTGGTTTTTAATCCCTCTATTCAGTGTTTCCAGGAACAGGAGGAGAGGCATACGGCATATGCTCACCTCGGCTCCCAGGAGGGGTGGGGGGTGTCCCAGCAGCTGCTGGGGTGATCCTTGTCTGTCTGTCCTTCCGCAGCCACGTCTGAAGGTGTGCTCAGGGTGTCGGGCATCACCCCATGAGCAGGTGAGCTCCACGAGCAGGTGCTGTCCCTTCCTCCCCTCCGCAGCCAGCAGCGTGGACAGGGGTGTCGCAGGCAGAGGGGCTGGAGGAGGGACTCCATCCTCTCCTGGTTTTCCTTCAGCTGGATCAGCTCCACAGCAGGGCTGGGAGCACCTCAAGGGCACAGGCCCTCCCTTCATGGTCACAGTGGTCCTTGAGTGTTTGGAAGTTTGTTGGATTGAGGACTTACATTTGACCAAAGCAGGTGAGATCTGGATGCGGCTTTGGGCTCAAAACACATGAGATATCTGCAGCAGCAGAGCAGGGGGAGTTTGGAAGTCTGGAAGTTTGGAAGTCTGTTGGATTAAGGACTCTGGTTTGGCCAAAGCAGGTGAGATCTGGCTCCAGCTTTGGGCTCAGAGCACACAAGATATCTGCAGCAGTAGAGCAGGGGGAGCAGGCTGAGTGCTGAGCTCCTGCATCCTGCACTGCCCACATCTGTCCTTGTCACCAAATCTCCAGCACGCCCATCCCTGATGTCCTGCATTGCTCGTTGCCTGACCCTCAGCTGACCCTGCTGCAGCCAACAGGAGCACTGGCATCCCTGGGCATCACTGCCTCATCTTCCCCCCCCTCCCGTTCCCTCCTGTGTGCCCTGCTGCCCACCCTGCTCTGGCTGCCCACCCTGCCCTGGGCACCATCTGCTGAGCTTGGGGCTGTCTCCTCTCACCAACTGTCGTCTGTCCTGCCTGGGGGGGCAATGTGCTCACGTTCTGCATCAAAGGACCCTCAGCCCCTCTCTTTGTGGGCCAGCCGGGCTGTCGGAGAGGAGCCAAGCACTTGGCACTCAGCAAGCAAGGAGCATTAATGAAAGCATTGCAGTGAGGTTAGAGCCTCATTAAAGCACTGCTAACGAACCGTCTGCCTTCCAGAAACATGAGATTTTCGCTAACACTTCCTCCTTCTAACTTTATGTATATTTAAATCTTTCTGGGCAGGCAATACCCATTTCTCCAGGCTGCTACAGCATAAACAAAGCCCATTTCAGAGGAGCTGCTCTGGAAGTGCCTTTGGGTGCTGTCTCCAGTCCTGCAGCCTGTCTGTGTGGTCATGGCAGTGTCCTGGAGCTCAGGGGACATAAACCCCATCACGGTCTGTGTGGTCATGGCAGTGTCCTGGGTGACATAAACCCCATCACTCCCGGGTGCACAGCAGCACTGTGGGATGAAGGCAAGCTCTGAACACACCACTGCCCCTCTCCCAGCCCTGCCACTGCTGCTGGCAGCCTTTGCCAGGTGTGTTTTTGGGGGAGGGAGATCCCACAGCAGTGCCCCGAGGTCTGTGAGCATCGCCTGAGCTCTGCTGGGCTGGGGTGGCACTGCTGGCTCAGCCAGGTGTCCCCAGGGGTTTGTACAGGGGAGTTCACTTTGGGTGTCCCCAGGGGTTTGTACAGGGGGGGTTCACTCTGGGTGTCCCCAGGGGTTTGTACAGGGGGGGTTCACTCTGAGTGTCCCCAGGGGTTTGTACAGGGGGGGTTCACTCTGGGTGTCCCCAGGGGTTTGTACAGGGGGGGTTCACTCTGAGTGTCCCCAGGGGTTTGTACAGGGGGGCTCACTCTGGGGCCCCCCAGGGGTTTGTACAGGGGGGGTTCACTCTGAGTGTCCCCAGGGGTTTGTACAGGGGAGTTCACTTTGGGTGTCCCCAGGGGTTTGTACAGGGGGGGTTCACTCTGGGTGTCCCCAGGGGTTTGTACAGGGGGGGTTCACTCTGAGTGTCCCCAGGGGTTTGTACAGGGGGGGTTCACTCTGGGTGTCCCCAGGGGTTTGTACAGGGGGGGTTCACTCTGAGTGTCCCCAGGGGTTTGTACAGGGGGGCTCACTCTGGGGCCCCCCAGGGGTTTGTACAGGGGGGGCTCACTCTGAGTGTTCCCAGGGGTTTGTACAGGGGGGGCTCACTCTGGGTGTCCCCAGGGGTTTGTACAGGGGGGGCTCACTCTGGGTGTCCCCAGGGGTTTGTACAGGGGGGGCTCACTCTGGGGCCCCCCAGGGGTTTGTACAGGGGGGGCTCACTCTGAGTGTCCCCAGGGGTTTGTACAGGGGGGTTCACTCTGGGTGTCCCCAGGGGTTTGTACAGGGGGGTTCACTCTGGGTGTCCCCAGGGGTTTGTACAGGGGGGCTCACTCTGGGTGTCCCCAGGGGTTTGTACAGGGGGGTTCACTCTGGGTGTCCCCAGGGGTTTGTACAGGGGGGTTCACTCTGGGGCCCCCCAGGCTCCCCAGCACCCTCGGGGCTGGCTGCAGGTGGTGCTCAGACCCCCGGCTGCCCTCGCAGCCCATTGTAAAGCAAATGAATTCTCCCAGGGCTCAGGAATAGCTTGGCAGGGAGCAGAGCAGCTGCTCCGGGACTCAGTGCCCCTGTTTGATTGCATTTGTCTGATTTCAGCAGCCTGTGAGGGGCAGGGGAGCCATGGGGACATCTCACTGCCGTGGGTGAGCTCACAGCTTCTCCTCCTGGACATCCTCCTCTCACCTCAGGATTTTATTCTCCTGCTCCCTTTGAAGCACACCCAGAGGTGTCACTGTCAAAGGACGGTGTTTGATGGATGAATCCATCTCTTTTACCTTACAGGGTAAACACTGTGTTTTTGACAATAAATGCCATTTTCTTGAATGGAAACAAGCAGTCCAAATGGCTTCTGCTGGGTTTCCAAATTGTCTGGAGGGTCTGCCCTGGGGAGAGAGCTGTCAGGAGAGCAAACCTGGTGTTAAACTGGTGGTGTGTGTTGCAGAGACTCAGAGCTGGATGCAGCTGCAGGTTGGTGTGAGGATGTTCCCCCACTGCTCCCGAATGTTGTGGGGCTGCCCTGGCATCCTTGGGTGTCCTGCCTGGCGCTGGGGGATGGCCACAGCCTGGGGAAGTTAGTGACTCACTGTGAAATTTCCTCTCCCTTTCAGGCATTACAACACAGATTTTCCTCTTGCACAGGCCCCAGCTCTGCAGACAGGCACTGCCCTCGCTGCAGGGAAATTGGTAGGATGTCTTGGGGCAAAGGTAAAACTAAAGTACATCAGTAAATGCTAGCAGGATCAGTCCCTTATTCAGGCATAAATCAGGTAGCCCCAACCAACAATAGAATTACCTAAGTATAAAATCCCATGTAAGCCAGTAAGATCAGCTCCAAACCTGCTATGAATTTGCTTTTTGTTTCCATGCCAAGAATATATCACTGCTAACTGCTGCAATCAGGGCTGGTCCTTTCAGGATTTTTTAAGTGCTTTTGAGCACGTTTATTTCCCATCCGCAGCAGATCCACACAGAACCTGGCCCTCCTTCCCTGGGGCATGCCCCAGCCTGCTTCACCCACAATAAATTGTCCCTATCAGGGAATATTTTTTTCTTTCCTGGCTGTTTTTGTTACTGCATTCGGTAAACAAAGGGACAGCAGCAGTGACGATCCAAACCCATTCTTTTTTATTTGCCTGGGAACAGAGTCAACTATTTGTTGGTCTTTTGTTGCTGCTTTTGTTCTCTTTTTAGCCAGAGCCCGTTGGAGCAGCTCCTGGTACCTGTGGGCAGCACGTACTGGAGCTGCAGGATTTGTCACCTGCTGCCACCAGCCCAGGGAGGGGCAGCGAGGAGGACAAGGTGGGGTAGGTACCAGGTGCCAGGTCAAACCAAAGGTGCAGGGCACAATGGTCCCTTCTGTCCCTCCCAAGCAATATGGGAACAGCCTGCAGCAGTGTCCTGGTGGCTGTATGTGCCTCAGTTTCCCCAGTTCTCAGTGCACTGTTTGGAGATGGTGCCCAAGATGAGAGGTCTGGTTGCACCTGGCTGAGCCAGGGTGATGCCAGCTTTTGGGGATGAACTTCTCAAAACACTTGGCAGGAGAAGGGAAGGACGGGAGGGAGGGAAGCTGGAGGCTCTTTTAGACTGAGGACAAGCTTCTCCTGGCCTCTCCATCTCTGGGGCCTGTGCAGCAGCTCAGGCAGCTCCAGGCTGGTCACTTCTTAGCAGAGACACCAAGAGAAGCACCCTGGCTGCCACTGCCACCCCACCTGTGCCTCCAACCCACACCAGGGCTCTCCAAAAACCCAGCAGAGCTTCCCCTTCCCCATTCCACTGGGACACAGCACAGCCAGGAGCAGGAATGCATTTTCCATGCTTTGGGCACTGGTGTGGGCTGGGGACACCCATCAGAGCCATTTGTCACCCCAGGCCACTCTGGAACAGGGTGGGGAAGCTGCTCTGCTGCCTGTGCCAGGCACAACTCCTGTGCTGCAAACCAAACCTGCAGGGGAGCGTCCCCGGGAGCCATCTGATGGAGTGGAACAAAACCAGAGCAGCCCAGCAGGTTGGACTGTGAGCCATGCTGAGCCTGTCCTGCCCTGCTCAGGCTGCCTGCCCGGGTGCTCAGGAGTGTGTTGGTGTCTCCTGCCAGTGCTGCTGAGACTGGGGGGTTTGCATGTAAAGGAGGATGGTTTGTGGTCAAGAGGTACAAGTGGAGGGAGCGGCATCTCAGAGCAGCATCCCAAACACCAGTCAGGCAGCAGGGGAGCTTGGGGACACGTGGTGTGTGCTCTGAGCCTGTGCCAGGACAGCCAGCACCCAAACCTGCTCCCAGGGCTGAGGGCAGCACAGCCAAACCACCATGGATGGCTGGAGAGGCTGCCCTGAGCTCTGCTCCTCCTGGGGGTGTCAACGGAGCTGCAGCACACAGGAGGAGGGGTACACATTTGGATCAAGTCCCAAACACACAGAGGCAAGAAAAATGACTCAGGAGAATTCCTCTGGGATTTTCCCTCACACCTCACTTTGTGATGCTCTGAGTTTGCTGCGGAAAGGCACAGCCCAGCTTGGTTGAATCTCATTACCTTAAGCATTTGCTGCCTGGTTTCCAGGAGCTGTGAGCAGCATTTGCCGTGCTGGGAAACAGGCTGGAGGAGGGATGTGTGCCCTCCACCTGCAGCTGAGGGGGCTGCAGTGACTCACTGATATCAGGGGGCTGCCCAGAAAGGGCCTGGGGATGTTTATGTTGCAAGGGCTTCTGGAGTTTTGCTCTATAATTACAGTTACAGGCAGATTTCAGAGTTTACTCTAAATGAAAAAGGGAGGAATGATTGTTTCTGACTGGTCATGGATTCATTTTTTAATTGTGTACCCACAATGTGTTGTCATGCAAGAAAAATCTAACCCTTACAAAAACTCATTTCAAAATGAGTAACTGCAACATTTTTTCAGTCATTGTCTGAGAAGGCTGTTGCAGGACTGCTGGGACTTCCCTTCTCCCCAGAATGAGATTCTGGTGTAATTAATGGGGCATTTGGACTCTGATAGCATTTGTTTCTATCCAGTTTCTCATGGAAACCCTCCTGATGCCTCTCAGATCTTCATGAAGGTATGTAAGCTTTACTCCTCCACTTTCTGCCTCCCAGAAGGAGAATGGGAACTGGAAAATTCCCCAGGTTCTTGGCAGAGACGCTGAGGTGGTGTGGTTCTGCACAAAGCAGCTCTGGCCATGGACCCTGGCAGCAGTTTTATCTTTTGCTGGGCTGGGAATCGTGACCTCAGCCATTGCAGCAGGTGTTCTCTGGAGCAGTCTGCAAGGAAATTGGTTTAAATAGCAATAGCATAATTTATCCATCTGAACTAGCAAAGTGTTAATGTGTCTCAGGGGTGAAACAAAAATTCTGTGAAACTTTCAGGGCTTTTCTTGGTTTTTCTGCACCCAAACAGGCTCTCAGAGCTGTGCCTTATGCTTGTCCATCACTGCCTGGAGAATGCCCAGCACAGAGAGGACATTGCTGCTGATAACAGGAAAGTCAGTGTTTGGTCCTGCTGTCAACAGCTTTTAGCTTGGAGACGAACCTCCACTAATCAGCTGCTTTGTGGCATTTTTACAGCAAGATAAAAGACGCCTGGAATTATTTGTTGGTCACCAAGCAAATGTTTTTACTGGTGAAATGTTCCAGAGGCTGTTTAGAGTCTGATTGACAAATGTGCCAAAACTCTGCAACCCTCCCCATGCCCTCCCCTCCTCAGATCCAGGGCTGAGATGGGAGATGGAGATGATGATGATGGAGCTGTAGATGAAGAAGGAGATGGAGCCAGCTCAAGCAATTGCTGCAGGGGTAACCCGGGGTTGAAGTGAGGGGAGAAGCTCATTTGTTATGCAAATATCTGCCTGAGCCTGGCGTAGACAGTGGAAAGCTCAAATTATTTTAAGCAGAAAAGCAAAGTTCTCTCCATCCCCCTATCCTCTTGGATCCTTGGAAAAATAAAACAAACCAGAAACCTCTGTGTGAACCATCTGACAATGATCAGCACTTGGCCTTTCTGGCAAGAGCTGGGTGAGCACAGGCACATGGAAATAGAACAATTAGGGGGAAAAACAGCATTGGAAGCAGCCAGGCTTTGTGTTGTCGTGATGACAGCACCAATGATCATCCTGCAGCCTTATCTCTGGAGCCTGCCAGGCACAGCAGAGCTGCAGGGCTGGGGGTTCTCCCTGGGTGACATGCAGAGGAGCTGTGGCAGCTTCCCTGCTGCCTGCTCAGCTCTCGAGGCAAGGAGAGGAGCAAGGATGGCTGTTTTGGGTGCAGGAAACCCTTTCAGGCCCAAAATCGAGGTGGGAGGCTGGCCCATGCAGGGGAGGCACCCGTGCATGGCAGGGACCTTCCTGCACCGGTGACCAGCCACCCCCCCACAGCTTTGCATGAGCAGATGGGCATTTCATGCTGCTAAGAAAACCCTGTCAGGATTTACATAGCGTCCAGGGGCACCAAGGGGACAAAGCTGAGCCTTTCCCACACGGGCAGTGATGCCAGGCTGCCATTTCCATGGGGAGAGCCAGGCCTGTGCCACGTGCTCCTGCAGCACGGGCTGTGTGAGGCAGTGGTGCTGCCTGTGCTCTGCCCACAGGCAGCTGTGGTAAAACCCCATTTTCCAGGCAGGCTGCATCTCTCCAGAGTGGTTTTCCCCTGAGCTGAGCTCTCCCCTGTTCTCAGCATCCTTTTGCCCCTGAGAAGGCCTAGGGGGATGCTGCACTCTGTTGTAGAGGGCTGGGTAGAGCTGGGGATGAATCAGCTTTTCAAAAGGGGCTTCAGACCAGCCCTTGATCTGCACCAGAAAGATTCCCACTGGTTCTGCAGCCCTATGGTCAAATGGAGGGGCAGCCTTTCTGCCTTACTGGGTGCTGGCACAGTCTGGGCCCTGCTGGGGGAACCCCCCTTTTTCCATGCAGTATTTGTCACACTTCCAATAATTCCTGCTGGGATTTCCTCACAGCCCTGCCCCAAACACATCAGGCTTTGAGCTGTGCTGCATCGCTGCTCCCCAGAGCACAGGGTCCCTGGGGCTTTGCTGGTGTCTCTGAGGGAGGGCAGCAAGGCCATGGGGCTGGGGAAAACCCTTAACAGGACTAAACAAGCCCCCAAAAACCCCATCCAGCCTGCAGAGTCGAGTCCAAGCCATTGTGGGCTATGCTGGCTCCTCAGCACCCCAGGATGCTGGGGGCACAGGTGACATCCCTGTGGGCCCAGGCTCACCTGGTGTGCCACAACAGTCTGTGCTGTGACTGCCTGACACTGAGGGTCACACTGAGCTGGGTGACACTGAGCTGAGTGACAATGAGCTGGGGAGGCCCATGAGCCCCTCCCAGGCACAGGGCAGAGGAAATGGAATGATTTTCCTTGGCAGGGCCAGGAGATGCTGGCATGACCTCCCCAGTAACCCCAACATGTCTCTGCAGGGCCACCTGCCCCCAGCCAGGTGTGAGTCAGGTGCAGTGGAAGGAGCTGTGGCTTGTGGTACAGTAGCACCTGGACTATTTCCCCTTTGTGTAAAATGCTTTGTTTCCTTAGAGCACTGCAAAGTCTCCACTGTCATTCTAAAACACTTAAAAGCAGTTGCTCTCATGGGCATTTTTTAAATTGTTTGAAAAATTTGTGTGGGCATTACAGTGTTTGCTTTCTCTGATAACTATTTTTAATCTTGTTTTTCATTAAAAAAAATAAACTGAGATAGATATGAATTGAAACTGCGCCTTTAAGTATGACGTGATGTTGGCTGCCCAAAACTAAACACAGAATAAGGGAGAGCTGGAGCATGTGCCTAAGAGCTGAGAAAGGCTAAAGCTTTGAATGCCACTCGCTTGGCAGCGCTGTGAGGGCAGAGCCCAGGAACCACAGCCAGGGCACGGTGCTGGCCAGCTGGCACCAGAAGGGTTAAAGAAGCAGGTTCACCCTGCAAGGAAAGAGCTGGAAATGGCCTCTCCAGGAGGAGATGCTGGCACCCCACTCTTGCCCTTGGCACCCAGCCTGAGAGCCACCAGGGCCCCCTGAAGGACACAGGGCAGCACCAGGAGTGACAAAGGCAGAGAGGGGACGCTTCCCTTCCACGCCCCGCTGGTTCCCAGCTCTGCAGAGGAGCTGTGCAGGGAGCAGCAGCCTCCCCCAGCTCCCATCCTGGGCTCTCTGCTTTTGTTCCTGTGCTGGGGATTTGGCCAAGCGGGGTTTGGCCAGAGCCAAAGGCTGCGAGAGGGCACGGTGCTCCTGCAGCCAGCCAAGGATGGGACGGGGCCCTGCAGCGGGGCCCGTGCGAGAGGGGCACCCCAAAAAGGCAGAGCCTGCCCTGCAGAGCTGGCAGTGCCATGGCACACTCACTGCAATGTCACACTCACTGCCATGTCACACCCAGTGCCATGCCACACTCAGTGCCATGGCACAATGCCATGTCACACTCAGTGCAATGCCACATTCACTGCCATGTCACACTCAGTGCAATGTCACACTCAGTGCCATGTCACACTCAGTGCCATGTCACGCTCACTGCATGTCACACTCTGTGCCACGCTGCCTGTAGACCATCGTGCTCCAGGACAGGAGCAGCTCTGTTCTGCCTGTGCTGTTTGCATTTCAGACCCAGCCTTGCTGCAGGGATGGTCCCGGCTGAAGCCAGGCAGGGAGGACAGCAGCACATGGGAAATGCAGTGGCACAGGCCCTGATGGATGTCATGGTGAGCTATTTTCAGACTTTATCTCGCTAGCCTCTGACAAAAATGTGCTGTGGAGCAGAGCTTATCATGTGCAATTTGGCACATGGGGCCGGTGAGGGGACAGTGGAGCTGGTCCCTGGAGCTGGGGCAGGTGACACTGAGCCAGCAGAGCAGCAGTGGTGGGTGCTGCTGGTGCAGATGTGAGTGTGTGCCACAGGGATGGGCATGGACAGGGTGAAAAAAGGTACCTGAGCCTAAATCCCAGCCCAGGTCTGAATCAGGGGAGTGCCAGCTTTGCTGTGCTCCTGTGTTCCTGGCGTCACCCAGAGCACGAGGATGGAGCATGAAGTTGAGACCTTCCTTACCTCCAGTTTCTAAACTTTGGATTTTCCTAAACAGGGTTGATTGAAACCAACAGCAGCACCCTGCACTGCTGGGACCCAGGGGCTCTGGGAGTTATCACCCTCAGCCCTTCGGCTGCTGGGGCTGGAGATTAGGGAGCTGCTCCTTATCAGCCCCAGTCCTGCCCCTGTGGGGCTCCCCTTTCGCTCTTACTCACTGCAGAAATGAGTAAGCCTGTTGTAACCACCGTGCTGGGACCTGTGGGGCAGCGGGCTGTGCTGATGGGGTGGAGGTTTGTAAAGCATCTCTGCACAGTGGCCTGCAGCAGCCAGGACATGCTGCAGACACCCACAGAGCTGGGGCTGTGCTGGAGCTCAGGACCCTGCACATCCAAGGCTCACTGAGGCTGGTGAGGATGGCAAGAGTTAATTCTGTGTGTGTGCAAAGGAGGGAGGGGAATCCAAGGCCCTCACATGCCCACAATGTTCAGTGTCTCACTTGCACACAGACCCCCACACCTGCCCCCAAAACCACTGCCTGTGCACAAAGCTCTTGGCCCAGTCTCTGAATTTGTACCAACTGCTGTATGTGTGTGTATCCATCCATCCATCCATCCATCCATCCATCCATCCATCCATCCATCCATCCATCCATCCATCCACCCACCCATCCAAGCAGGTCTCAGCCCCTGCCTCCTCCAGGATCTCCACACAGCCACCATTTCCAGCAGTTTATTCGACAGCTACAAGAAAATATTCCTGCACTCTCCAGCCCCACGAGGCACATGACCCGGCCAGTGCCAATGGAATAAACATTTGGATTTAATTTATTGTCTCTCCTGCAGGCTGTGTCTCGGCTGGTGGCTGCAGAGGGGCTGGGGCTGCTCCTGCCTGCGGGACAGGGCCCGGGGCAGCCTGGCAGCCTTTGCCCAACTCCATGGGATATTTTTATTTTTTTTCCATTCAAGCCTGTGCAGGATTCCTGGCAGGACTGCAGCTTTCGTCCAGATTGCAGATGCCCAAAATATCTGTATTCTGGGCTGAGCAGACTGAGGCTGAAGTGCCCGGGGTTGGCTGATTGAAGAGGACATAGCGGAATGCAGAAAGACAGACAGACAGAAAGACAGACAGAGGAAAACTGCCTGAGAATGTATGGCAGCAGTGGACAAAAGGATGGGGGATGCCCCTGGGGTCTGCCCCATCTCCAGACGTGGCTCTCACACCAGCATGGGATATTTTTAATGTTTTTCTCAGTCTGCTGAAGCCTGAGCTCAGTCCAGGGCATGGTTTTGCCCCAGATTAGCTTGTGCTACCAGCCATTAAATTTGGTTGCATTGCTGTTATGTTATGCTTCTCATTTTAAATTATCTTCTAAACTGTGCACACCTGGCATCTTCAGGAGCCAGGATTTGTGAAATAAAAGTTAAAATGCCAGTTGAAATAAGGGATTTATGTGTATTCTTTCACATACACACATGAAAGCACACAGCTACTGATAAAAACCACGTGTTTGTTCATACATACATGTTTCTAATCAGATTTATAATGTATATAATATAAACGTTTTTCTACATATAAAATTCATTGGAAACAGGAAACCAAATTAGTTTACCTTACTAAAGTGTCATGAAATAAAGAGTAGTGTGCACTGTTGAAAGGAAGGTAGGATGTGGTTTTTGGAGGACTTTTCTTTCCCCAGGGCTCATTCTACCATGTTTATGTCTAAAACCTGCTAATTTTAAAGCCAGCTCACAGGAGACTAATGGCATGACTCATTTATTTCATTTCACTTTCATTTTGCAGAGCTCAGGGTTTGTTTAAGGTGCTCACATGTCAGCAGCTCGTGGATGCTACAGGAGACCAGGAATGGCCGTGAGTACCTGCACACACTGACCCCCCATTTACCCATGAACAGGAGCCACTCCAATGAGCTGAGTCTGATTTTAAAAGATCTTTTGAGTGTTAAACATGTAATAAGATGCTCAGTGCTATTTTCAAACCAAGACATGTTCCTGGCTGATTTATAAAAGGCCACAGTCTCCACTTTTATGTGGGCAAATGCTTTTAAAAATTGGCTCCTGGGATTTGGGGTGCTCATTGATTCATCCTCTCACAAGCCTCCATCTCTGACCTTTCCATTACCAACTTTTCCATCTCCAACTGCTTCATCATGCTCCTGAGCATGGGCACACAGCTAATAAATCTGTCTTTAATTGCCCTCCCACACTGGGTGGCTTTATCTGAGCCATCATTCCTGTCGCTGTGCCTTGTTGCATCCCTCTGCTTCCAGATTTGTGCTGCTGGAGTCAGCAAGAGGATAAAACTGTTATTTAGGTTTGGGTTTAGGTACAAACCCTCAGTAACACACTCCATGGCTGTGTGGCCCCACATGATGTGTCTGACATGGCTGAGTTGGCTCTGCCTGGGGTAGGTACAAACCCCCTGATTTTATCTCATGCAAGGTCCCATTTTTGATTTTTTTATGCACCTGAAACATTGCAAAAAACTTACGTAGGGAAAAAAACCCACAAACCCACCATAAATTCCCTTGCTAAAGACATCAGTAAGGACAGAGAGTCCTGCTGGCCCAGTGGTGCCAGCAGCACTAGGATGGAAAAACCTCAAGAACACCCATTGCCTTTGGTACCCAAGGGAGATTTATTTATTTATTCTCCCCAGTTTATCACCCTGTCAGGAAGTTTCCCAAGCCCTGCAGGAGTGGGTGCAGCAGTATCAGCAGGCACAGGTCTATCAGGCTGAGCAGAAGCTTTTCCAGGAACTATCTAGTGCCACACGTGACCGTGCCCGGGCGATACGTGACAGGCATTCACCGGCCGGTCAGTTGACTTTGTTATTCAAACTATTTTAGTGATGGTTTTTAATCCCAGGCTTAAGTTTTTCTTTTTCTATTTTTTTTTTCTCCCTCTTCTTTTTTTACTCTCTGAACAAGGGAATCTCTATGCTGGCAGGATTCAGAGAGGCACAAAGGAGGGAAAAACAAGTTTCAGCCAGAAGAGAGAGAGAGAGAAAAAAAAAAAAAGGATGCTGTTAGCATTCCCTGTATTTGAGGGGGTAAAAACATTTTGCTGTCAACTCTGTTTTAAAGGGTAAGTGCTAAAAGCAGCCCAGTTACTATGCAAATAAATGGTGTGCTCAGCCTTTCCCTCTCAGCGCAAACTTGTTAGCCAGGGGAGCTGGGCTGTGGGGATCGGCAGTGTCCCCATGTCCCCAGTGCTCCCATCCCATCCTGGGGACACCCACTGGCTGGGGGTGCCACAGCAAAGATCTGGACCTTGACAGGAGCCCGTGGGGTTGCCCAAACAAGGTGGGACAGCGTGGGGAGCACTGCAGAGGTGTGGGCTGGGTACCCCCTGCTCCTTGTCAAAAGCAGATTCAGGCAGCTGGCAGCAGAGCCCTTGGCTGTGCCTCTGTGTCAGGGGACACCCGGGGAGAGGGAGTGCCTGGAAAGGGCAGAAATCTCACCCAAGACATCCCCTTTCATGGCAGGCAGGTGGGGAAGGTCTGGCAGCAGCCACCCTGGGGTACAGGGCTGTCTCTCACTCCTGCTGCCAGGTGGAACGGGAGGTGATGCCAGGACATGATGCCAGACTGTGGCTGGGTTCATCCACATGATGACCAGCACCCAGCACTGGTATTTATGGTGGCACTTCCCCATGACAGCAGAGGGGCTGCACATTCCCCAGCCCACACAAGCCACAGCTCCCCCTGACAGCCCCAGTGTGATGGTTTCCTATAAAAAAGATTTGAATTTGTCATGCAAATGACTGGGCATGTGGGCACAGCTGCTGAGAGGTGGCCTGGGCTGCCAGCATGGCCACAGGGATATGCCCAGGACAAGGTCTAGCCCCCCAAAGCTGGTCCCACCCCAGGAACTGCCAAGCAGATGGTGCTGCCAAAACCACCCAGCCCTTGCTGCTCCTCCTGGTCCCTTTGGCTCACTGAAGCTTTTAAAACCAGCATTGTGACCCCCCTGCTCGTCCCCTCCCTTGGCTTTTGGCTGGCTGCAGCAGAGCCGAGCTGCCCAGAATGAGCTTTCCTTGTGCTGGGACCACATAAGGAGGTGGAAGATGATGGTCCATCAAGCAATGCACTAAAAAAAAATTAAATTATACTGTTAAGCAATTTCAAAATTATTTAAGCACTTGTGCCACCCTGATCAGTCGGGAGCCAGGCAGCCTCTGCCTCTCACCCACACCCCACTGCTGATACCCTGCAGTTTAGCTCTTGTCCTTCTAACACAGCAACCTTTGAGCTCTTCTCACTTTCCCTGCCCAGCACAGGACAGGGAAGTGCTTGGGCTCCTTCTGGAGGCTGCCAGCCCCACCTGGCAGCACTGCCCCGCTCCCACCAGGAAGGAGCATGGCAGAGCCCATGATTCTGCAACTTCACAGCCGGGTTTTTGCAAGCAGGAAGGAGGCAGGTCGGGCTGCTCCTGCTGCTGTTTTGATGTGGCTGTTTCTCGAAATGAGCCCGGAGCAAAACTGAGCAGGATCCAGGAATGGCACTCGGCACTGCGGGCGCTGGGAGCGCCGCCTGCGCCCTCGCTTCCTGGCAGTTTGGCCACCTTTCAGGAAATCAGATAGCTACATGGAAAATCATCACACTTTTCACTTCAGAGAGCACTGCACCCATGGGTTTTTCAACAACAAATCCATGTTCAGCAGCCTTGCTGTCCCCATGGAGCAAAGACAAAAGCCCAGCTCAGCAGTGCCAGGCACCACTGCCTGGGGATTGGCACCTCAAAGCTGCTCCCCAGCACCCCCATCCAAAAACCCTGCCCTCCCTTCTCCTCAGGAGCACTCCTGACAGGGAGAAAGAAGAATTGCTGAATAATCTCCAGCCCCGATAGCACTTCAAAGGCAGGGCCCGGGCCAGGCTGGATGCAGCGCTCGGCTCTTACTCCTTTGGCAGCCCCACAGCGGTTCCAGAAAGTAATTACTTAAAAAGGAAATAAATGTCACCCACATGGTTGTAAGCAAAACCCCGGGCAGGATGAGCAGAGCCCCACCAGGATCTGCATTCTCACGCAACACAAGCAAGGCAGGGGAGAGTTGTTTCCATTCATCGAGATGGGCTCTTTACTCTGAGGGCTACTGGTGACATTTGACATGCCCACCGTGGGCATTTCAGCTCCCCAGGGCAGGCACAGTGCTGAACTGCCTCTGCTTTCATCCTACAGCATTCTCTTCCCCCAGGATGGCTTTAGGCATCACCACCTGAACCAGCAGCAGATGTTGGTGCCAAAAATGCAGCCCTTCCTAGCACCAGACCTGCTGTGATATTTATGGAGATGAACCAGATAACTGGCATGATCAAACAGAGTCATTTTATTTACTTTTAAAAGATTAATTCTTGAAGTTTGTAATTGTTAAAACCTGAACACCAAACTTCTAAAGCACGTTGGCTGGGCGAAGTCAAGTAGCACCAGAGCAGCAAATGAGGCTCAAGGGTGAAAGGCTCTCTGCTGCTGGCACCTGCCTGTTCTGCTGGATCTGAGACACCCTCAGCAAATCCCCTTAACCAGGACAGGGCTCTGGCAGACTACTCTCTTTCAGAGAAATTCCATTTTAGAAAAACAACCCCCAACTTATTTTAAGCAAATAACAGAAGGAAAGTGATGGCCCGAAAACCCTGGGATGAGATCCCATCTGCCCCTGCTGCCTCTGGAGCTGCACCAGCATGGCAGCACCTCCCACCCTCTGCAGCACGCAGTGTGAGGAAGCAGCTGGCACCAGCCCACGGGGTTCTGTGAGCTCAGAACCCCTGAGGTGCCCCAGGACACGCAGAGCAGGGCAGTGTGGCACACGCTGCAGGATGGTGGCAGCCCCTGACGCCTGCCAGGGTGGCAGCAGGAGCTCCTGTCACAGCCCACCCTGGCACACTGGAGGAGGGTGAAGCCCAGCATGGGCAGCCAGGTGGGCTGGGAAATACCCCCTAAGGCAGCCAAGCAAACATGGTACCATACAGCATGGAATAATCTTAAAAGTTAAAATAGTTTATTGCTGTCTTTGTAGAAATGCACTTACATCGCCTGTTCTCTTCCTTTATTTGGCTGTTGGATTACAGGCATAAAAAGGTTACATTTACCCATTTGTTCAGTGACATAACACCTTTTTCTCTACTGCTCCACTCATGATATTCTCCCAAACCTTGCTGGCCAACAGCCCCAAATCTCTTTTACATAAATACTGTAAATGTCTCCATAGGTTGCAGCATTGTAACAAAAGATCTACCAAAGTAGACAAAATGTTCAGTATTCTTGGTTGGTTTTTTGCATTTAAAAATATACCTAAATTTGAGATAATCTTAACAGAGTAACAATTACAATAAGAAAATAGTACAGTGCGTTGACTAAAGGAATATTCTGCTCTCCTTCAAGGCAATATTCCCTTTTGCATGTTGAAGTGATTCAGCAATTACTTAAGAACTTTTACCTACATACAATAATTTAGTAAAATGAGAATTAAACAAGGCAGATACTTACTACTATTCTTCTGTCTGCAATTCACAGCTCATGCGAATAAAATCGCAATAAATATTAAAAAATAGTTTTTCTTTTGCTTTTTTTTTCTGTAAGGCATCTCTGAGTATTACAAAGTTTTTGTACAACCAAAAAATAAGATTGCTTTTTTTCCATGTTCTCCAAGTACCTCTGTACCTCACCAGTAAATAAGAGGATTGTAGGCTGGATGAGGAAGGAAGGGGGCAGAAAGAAGACCACAGGTGATGGAAGCAGACTGCCATGTGTGCAAGAATCTGTCGCTTTCCTGTGAAACATTTCAGCCGCTTTTAGAACATCTTCAAGACAGTATCTGTCCAGATTGAAGGGAAAAAAAAAAGGGGGAAAAAAACAAACTTACCAGAAGTCCACTTTCATAAGCACAATCAGACTGCAAGGATTCGGGGGTTCGCCCTCAATACTATAAATAGCTTAGGCATCAATATGCACCTACATACAGGGGAATAAAGGGACGGGGTGATTTCTTTTTTTTTTTTTTTTTTTTTTGTGAGCGTTTGTTTTGTCTCTTTTATAATTTTTTTTTTGTCGTTTTGCTGTCCTAGTGGTATCCTTGCAGGGCGGGAGATTGTCCGCGAGGCCGGGCGGGCCCTCACTGCATGCGGTCGGGCTGCAGCTGCTGCGGCTGGTACTGCACGAAGGCGGCGGCGGGCGCCGCGGGGGTGCCGGCGCTGAGGGGCGGCTGCACCGTGCCCGTGGTGTAGCCGTAGCCCACGAAGCCGGCGGCGGGGGAGGCAGCGTAGGGGTACTGGTCGTAGGCAGCTGTGGTGTACTGGGAGTAGGCTTGGCTGGCGGCCGTGTAGTCGATGTAGGGAGACGTGATGGACTGCACGGGGGTGGGGATCACCACGCTGGGCTGGATGATGGCTTGGGGGTAAACATAGTGAGGCGTGAGTCTGTGGAGGGAAAGGGAGAGAGTCAGCGAGGGGCTGGGGTGGGCACAGCCCGGCTTCCCCTCAGATTCATGTGCGCCAGCCATGGAAACGGTGCTGCCCAGCAGTGCTGCCCTCGAGCGAGGGGATGAGAAGCAAACACTCCCAGACCTGAGGGTAGTGCAAGGTGAAGCATGGGCTGCTATAATACACACACCCTGGTCCCCACAGCTTGTAATCCAGGCTGCTGAAATACAAAATAAGCTCGCTGGAAGGCCGTGACACAGCCACCGGCTCACCTCATTTCCTCGGCCTGTCCCTGCCAGCCTTTATGCCTCCTAAATTGTCCATGCAAACTTGGGTGAGGGTCCTGAGCACCTACAGCCCCTGGGGGACACCTCAGCAGCAGGGACGGCGTGTCACCCTCCACGTGTCCCACCAGGGATGGCCATTGACCCCAGGCCCTCCTGCCTGCCAGGTGTTATCAGTTACTACACACACCATGTTTCCACAACACCGCGTGTTTAGGGAATGCTACAGGGTGTTTGTTGTAAAATACGAGATATTAATGCTGCTTTCCTCCTCCCAGTAGCTGGCAGGGCGGTGACACTCCTGAGTCCATGAGCTGTCACATCGGCCCCTGGCATCTCCGCTGCCCTTTCCATGAGGGCCCGAAAGTGCAGCTTCTCCCAGGCTGCCCCTGCCCTGAGGAGCTGTGCTGCTGAGAGCAACCTAACAATGTCACACTCAATTAAAGTCCATAGATGGAGGGATCCTGGAGGCGATTAATGCAGGAGTGCCTACTAATTTGTTAGAAACTGCTAATGAGGAGGAAAGTGGAGGGGGGAAAAAAGCATAGAAATGAAAGGGCTGTATTTTCCAAAGGGCTCATGTCAAGTCAGGCCTCAAACAAGGCAAAAACTGTGCAAACCTGAAGGTTTAGGTACATCCACACAAACGGCCATGGGCCAGGAAAAATGGGGAATTTATGTGGCCTGAAGAGTATGGCAGGGTGACACATCTGGGGTTTGTTTAAGAAATAGGGGGTGCAGGCTATCACCAGCAAATGGACCAGTGCCAGTGGAAGATCAGAGCCACCTGGGGGAGAAGGTCCTGCCTGCTGACCCACATGAGGCAAAGCCATCCCCTAAAAGCTTGTACCACCCTGTCTCCAAACCCAACTCATTTTGGCCAATAAAAAAATCCCCAAGGCAAAACTCTGCAGAGAGATTATGCAGATTCAAATATTTTGGGGATTTTTGTGTGGATGTGTGTGACAGCACATTTTCAAATACAACCACTTTTAAAAGCCTCCCACAGGCTCTTCACAAGGCACAGGGCTGTATGTGGTTAGCCTTATTCCATCTGAACGTCCTAAATCTTAGCCACCACCTGCAGCATGCTGGGGTCCACCTGGGGCTGGTCCCTCCTACCCAGCACCTACAGGGCTGTTCCCACTTGCTTGACAACCAGCACTGGATGGTTTAATCTGCTCTTCAGACAGGAGAAAGGCTTCCCACAAACAAGGGCTCATCTGAACGAGTTTTCTCTCCTTTTCCCACTCCCATATGCAGTTTGTTTTTGCTTGAGACAATTTGCATGACAAGAGAATGACTGCTCTCCTCTCCTCTCCCCACACAGCAACACTGCCTCTGAAATCAGGCTCCTTCCATATGCCCAGGGAGGATGGATGGTGGTGAGCAGCACCTCAACCTTGCATTCAGTGCAAGACCTTCTTCTGAGGCCACCAGACACCCCTGGACAGCAAGAGGGACCTCACAATCCTCCAGCCCATAAGCACACCATCCCCAGCATCATCACCCTGTGGGTAACAAGAATGACATGAGGCAGCAGAAATGCACAGAATCCCTTTTTGTTCAGCTCTGATCTAAACTGGGGCCAGCAGAGCTGAATCAGAGCTGGAGCTCAGGCACCAGCTCAGCCCAAGGGCACTCCATGTCACACACTCGCACCAGGCAGTGGCAGCCACCTCTTGGAGGAGCAGGGCTCAGTCCCACTCAGAGGTTCCTCTGGCTGTCACTGGAGGATTTTCTCTTTCATTTTAAGTAACTCAGAGGTGCAATGCTGCTCCTGGGCCTGCCCATGGTTATTGCTCCAGCCCTGGTGGATCAGCCAACATCCTGCATCCCAGACTGGGATGGATGCTCTGGCTGCTCCTCACTTCTCCCTGCCACCAGGCTTCCTGGTACTCCAGGGCCCAACAAAGCTAAAATCACTCCACAAATGCAACAAAAAATGCACAATCCACTAAAAACCACCCGGTGGCAGGAGCAGAGAAGGGGCCTGCACTTTTCCTGCCCACAGGAATTCCACCTGTGCTCACCAAACAGCCAGGACAGCCCTGGCAATCCAGCAGAGCATCACTCTGCCTGAGCAGCTCCTCCATGTCCCCTGCTGCCACCCAACTGCTCTCCTGAGCTGGCACAGCCCATGTGGGGGACGTGGTGCCATCGGGGTGAGTGGCCATCCCCAGCTCATCCCAACAAACTCTGCACTGTTGGCTTTGCTTTCACACACAGAGCTCCTCAGTGGGCTCAGAGACAGCAAATCTGCAACATCCTGCACTGCATTTTTCCTTCAGCAAGGAAAAACTCCGGCTTCTCAGTGCTACTTGCAATAAAAAGCACCATTAGCTTGGAAGGCAGAATGTGCTGCTGGACCCTCTCAGCTCTCAGAAATCCATCCCACCAGCCCAGGGCATGCACAAGCACACATCACTCACAATAGCTGGTACTGCACTAAAAAACCACACTCAGCAACTCCAAAAGCTGCTTCTAAAGGGGATGTCGATGTAAAAGGGAAGGTTCTCTTGGTCTGTAGGATTTCAATAATTCAGCTAGAAATTTCAATCAAGGTATGATGCAATTTGGTCTTCTGAATTAGGTGGACAGATGGCAATTCATCAATCAAAATAAACACACAACTCAAAGTAAGGTCACTTTGATGACTTGCAGCTACAAACAAAACAAACCAGTGCAGTAGGATAAAGTTCTCTGCTGGCTACATTTAGCATCCACAGAAAATCTTAAAAGTATTTCCCCCTCTTCCATTATTCCAGAACATGATCTTTCAAGAGATAATTTTTTTTAAAAAGAAAGCTGTTCTGGAGTTCTCTTTCTAGAAAACAGCAAACTCTAATCTGAATTTCTACAGGATGAGTCACATCTGTGTTTTAAGATGCCTTTCCCTTCCTCCCTCCCTTGCAGTTCTCCTCCATCCCCCACGATGGGCCCTGCCAGCCAGGAGAGAACTTCATCAAAAACACACACGGTGTGATTATAAAACACCAACCAAGTGCTCAGCCGTGGCCACCACACACCAAAGTCACCCTGTGAACAGCAGATGGACGAGATGCTGCTGGCACCGCCGCGGGCACAGGCACCCAGCACAAGGAGCAGGGTCAAACCTCAGAGGCAGGGTCAAAGCCCAGAGGCAGCAGTGGCACAGGAGGGACAGCAGGGACTTGGCAGGGCCCTCGTGGTGCCAGCCCACACTCCTGACCGTGTGGCACCATGCCCCAGCAGCCAGAATTGAACCAGAACAGGGATGGTTACAGAGCCGCTGGCACAGGGACACAGGCTCTGTCCTGCTTTGGTGGGGACACAACAAAAGGGACCCCGTTGAGGTGCAGGCCTGGGTGGAGATGTTCAAACATGTCAGGGAGGCACCCATGACCCCAGGCAGATGAAAAAGTCCCTTTCAAAACCTGCCATCACCCAGCAGCAGGGCAGGGCTGGCAGGGGGACAGCAAGGAAAAAAGGACAAGTCAGGAGGAAACGTGTCCCACTTCTCTAACCAAACACTGGGGAAGAGGAACAAGCTCTCATCAGCAGAGCTCATCTCAGAGACACTTCATGTATTTGACTATTTTGTATCAGATTTACACCTAAAATGTGCTTTAGCTGCACCTTCTCAGGACTTCCTACACATGAGCCATGAGCTGTTCTGCAAGCTGCTCCTGCACGCTGCATGAGTTTGAGAGCAACAAGGTGGGAGTTCCTGACCCCTTGATCTCTGCCAGCCCTGCTGGGAGCTGGTTTTGTCAGCTCTGAAGAGGTGGAGACAGCTGCACCCCTCTGTCAGGAGGGACACGGCATCACACAAACATTTGGGAAACAAGGAGGGGCACAGGGCTCTTGGCAGCCTCACAGAGATCAGCACACAAATGCCACCACCTCGACCAGCCTTTTATTCCTTGAAGAATAAAAGAAACAGAGCCCTTTGTGTCTGCCACTGAAGGCACAAATTCTGGCATTTGACCCCAGGAATTTGGCCTCCATTTCCACTAGAGCTGACCCATTGGCTGCCACAGGGACACCCACACTGCCACAGCACGTGATGGCAGGGGGTGCTGGGGGTGCTGCAGCGCCAGCTGAGCACAGCCCCTGCTGATGTGACACCCCCAGGCACTGCCTGCAGGGCACACCCACCCAAAGGTGCATTTTGAAGTGGGCTCCTGAGTTTCAAGCTGCTCTGGGAAGCACACCCCACACTTGCACTGGCAGTGCCAGGGCACCACGGCACAGCTGGGGATGCAGGCACATATCCTGTGTGACTCACACTCCAAGGAATCGCTCCTGAGGGACACTCCCAAGCCAGCAAGCACTCACCTCGAGGAGACACTCAGTAAACGTGTGTGGAGTGCAGGCAGGGCTGGCCACAGGTATCATACGGGCCCCAGCCACGGTGACAGGCTGTGGAAATGTGAGAAATTCAGGTGCTGTTCTCAGTGCAGACACGAGGAGGAGGCTGCAGGATGTCCCTGCCTGCCCGCCAGGACTCCCACTCCAGGAGGGGATCACAGTTTATCCACTAACACCTGTACAGATCAGGACACGGGCTGTGCCCTGATCACTCCACCATCCCTCACCATTCCCTGACAGAGCTGGGCTCTAACCACAACATGACAAAGCTCCAACTCCTGAAATGTCCCCACTAAAGCTGATTTTAAAATGCCCTGAAATGTCAACAGCTTCTGCCTCATCAGCCAGCTACCCCAGCCAGCTCAAAGTCACACAGGGATGAACCCTGCAGCTCCATGGGATTTATCATCACCTGCTGCAATACGACACAAACACAAAATAGCAAAGCAGTCAAGGCAATTTCTGCTCCTCTTGTAACTGATTTGCCTGTCTGCCTTCTCCTCATCCTCCTCTGTCCCTCTGAGGAGATGCACACAGCAGCCTGTGCAGACAGGTACAGGACTGAGCTTCCTGCTTCCCTGCTGGGAGCAGATGTCACCGCATCAGTGGCAATCACCAAGGCATGACATGCCACAACAGACGGTCCCAGACTGCATCAGTGGGGGGAAAAACAGAAAGAAGCAAAAAAAGGCTGCAGACCAAAGAGGGGAGTGCACCTCCCAAAGATCTAACACTTTTCCTCAGCTTGACCAAGAGTCTGAGATCAACATGCTGAGCTCCACCAGGAGTTACAGCCAGGCTCAACAGCTTTATCCTCTGCATCTTGCTTCCCCCACACCCAAAGGAAGAAGGAAAAAAAAAAAAAAAAACAACAACCTATGATCCTACACAAAGGCATGCTGGGCCAGACCAAAAATAGTTTTGGAGAGAAGCAGGCTGAAAAACACTCAGGTAGCAGGAGATAACATCTGCCTGAAACACGAGCCATCTGGCACCAAGGAAAAAGCCACATGGAAGTTTATCCACAACTGGTCAGCTCTCCAGAGAATGAAAAACCCCTCCCCTTTCCAGTTATCAGCACAGCCAAACCAGAAATTAACTGTCAGAAGAAACAGGGACTGTTTCACACCAGTGCATGACAGGAACCTGAGTCCTTAAACATCCTTGTGTAGGATGGTAGGGAAAACCAGGGTCTCCAACAGGTCAAGTCAGGAAGCCCCAGAATTCTGCCTTTAACTGAGCTCTCCAATTTTCTTCTGCAATTTAGAGAAAATTGATGGCAGAAACATCTCTAAAGTCTTCTGAAATACCTGACAAGTTTTGGAATAATACACATTAGTGACTGCTTTCAACTGGTTCCATTTTTAACAGACTTTCCTTCTTTACACGTGATCCCTTCCACTGAACTTTAATTAAAACCATCCACTCATTTGATTTATCTAAACCCCTCTCTTGGAGATTAAGTGTTTTGAAGTAGACTGTTCAGCTACAGAAAAAGCAATGAAATCTCTCTTTTTGATAAAAGAAGGCCTGCACTTAATAAAACAAGTAATTAAGTAATTTCTCAGTCAAGAAAGAAATTCCATTTTAAGAGTTTGTGATCTCAGCTACCAATTGCGCCTTTGTGGCAGTAGAACATTTAAGACATCTCAATCCAATCCATCCACACCTTCCTGCAAGCTGGAATCATGGCGGATGCCTGGATCCAGCACAGGTTTTCCAGCCTCTGCTGCTTTGGCCAGGACAGCTCAACTCTGACAGAGGAGAGCTAAAAGCTGGTGACAGGGAAATTGCAGGGGACAGCACAACTCTGTTTACAGCACTTGGAGACTGAGAAACAGGAGACTGAGCTTTAACTCCGAGGTCCAGGACTTTTCATCTTTTGTGATCATGGAGTATATTTAGTTCTGGTATGTAGCTTGCTCCCATCCGTGGGGAACAAGTTCTTCATAAAAGTCGTATTTAGAAGTGACCCGGTGTCCTTGCTACCAAATTATCAGCACAACAACTGTCTGGTTCCCTGGCTGGTGCCCTCAGCGCCAGGGCAGGGTGCCCAGGGCTGCATTCATCATTCCAATTACTGGGCATGTGCTTAATACTACGAGTTGGGGCCCATATGCCAGCAGCTGCTCAAAGGAAACATGAGATCAAGCACAAGCTGAGCTGCTCTGGAAATTCAGACGTGTGCATCTATCTGCCACATTGGGACTCTGTGGCACCAGCCACAGCAACACAGGTGGGTTTTGGATCTGCCTCTCCCCAGCTCCTGCACCAACGGGAAAGGACTCAGGCTTCTGCTGCTGAGGAGGATGAAGAGGAAATCCACCAGAGGCAATGGAATCACAGAGAAGATAGCACAACTCAAGCCATGTGCTGCAAAGACAAAGCTAGAGCCAGCTCAGGCTCTCTCCATCACACACAAGCCCATGCCCTGACTGTCCAGGAATGGCTCAGATCCTTCACCCAGAGCCTGTCCCTCGCAGCAGGTCTGAGCTCACATCATTCACATAGCCAAGTGTGAGGTCACTGTATCAGACCATGCTTTTGTATTGTTTTACAGGCAGAACATGAGCAAATTCTGCCCCAACCCCAAAAAACAGGCACACCAAACCCTTGGGCCTGACACCAGCATTTGCCATCTTGAAGTAGATATTCAAGAAAATTCTCAAAGTTGTCTGAGTTGCTTATAAATACATGTTTATGCTTTAAAAAAAAACTAAATAAAATAACTAAAAAAATAAGAAAGGGATTTCTTTCTGACTGGCAAGCATTTGGTCTGAACAGCAGTCACCATGCATGAGAACCAGCAGCTGAAGCCGTTTGGAAAATGGATTTGGACATTTCTTAGGAAATGCCCCCTTTCCCCCCCAAGCTTTCATGTTCCTGGCACAGGCTAACACCAGGTGCTGGGTGCTCCATCCCCATGAGCCTGGCAGGGTGGGATGGGATTCTGCAGCCTCCAGCTCTGGGCAAGTGGGCAATGGGAAGCTGGAGCAGGGGGATGCCAGCTGACACAGGCTGGGCACAGCACGTGCCCCTTTTATAAGCATAACCACAGAAAAGATGAAAGTTTGTTGCCTTTTATTTTTAACCGAATAGAGAAATTTTAAGGATAAACAGCTGCAAGGGAGGCTGGGCTGACACAAAGAGAGACTTTCTTCACTTCCTAACTGCAGCAGCATCAACGCGTGAAATTTTAAACTCAAAGGGATTTAACTCTTTCTGATGTTGCTGAGGCCAAATGTGGGCCAGAGGCAGGGGGCCACCAAAACAAGTAACTACACACGGATGGGGTCTCTGGAGCAATGACATCCAACGTGCAACTATGGAAAAAGCTGGATCCTGCCACAAGAGACAGCTTTATGTTTGCAAGAGCTCAGTCACTTACTCAGCCACTGGTAGATCTCCCACACAGATAGCTCCTTCGCTGAGGCACAGCCACAGGAATGCATCTGCCATATGCTGTGTCCAGAGCAGCAAGCACAGAGGAGAACCAGGGAATCCCCACTCCCTGCACAGACTCAAACCTGCCTCCCCCTCCAGAGTCCCAGAGGAGGGAGCCACGAGGTGGGACCAAGCAGCTCTGCCACATCACCTGATCACATGAAGCATGGCAGCTGCAGGGACACACTGGCACTGCCAGGTGCCTCCAAGCAAAGCACAGTCTGCAAGCCCCAGGCTGAGCCCCAGGCCCAATGCTGCTTCCCTAAACTCAGCAGCCGGATCTCCAAGTCACAGACAGATCCTTTGCCTTGCATTACTGTTAAGATCTCTGGTTACAACAGGCTAGAAACTTCTTTTCCAAACAGGATTTACTACTGACTCCGTGCTGTCTGCTGCGCAAGTGCCTCCCCTGCCAGGACAGCAGAAGGAAGGAGAGAGGCTCCTCGTGGTTTCTCTTTCTGTTCCGCATAGCCCTGGCAATATTTACAGCTGCATTGAGGTGTCTGGGGCTGGGGGGGAAGCCTTCAGTCTATAAATAATCCTCTCTGGTGTTTGGGTAATTTTCATAGTTTCCATTCATTTCAGGTTTCACCAAAACCTGCGTTTTGTGGCTTGATAGCTGGGACATGAGTGGCTGCTTGCTCTTTGTTAACTGCCCAGGAGTTAACGGTTCTTCATTCATTCCTGCCCTGCCAAGCCCAGCTCGCTCACCAAGCACCCTGTGCCCCATGACAATCATCTTTTGGAAACCACAATGCCAACCCCCGGGCACAAACACTTTGCAGAGGCAGGAACTGCAGGAGGGAGAGCCAGGCAACATCTCACACCAGGGGCAAAGCAGCCGAGCCACTGCGCTCCCTTTGGGAAAGGTCAGGATCCACCCGGCGTGGTGCAAACAGACAGCAGCAATTCAGTGACAGACCCTGACAAACTCCTCATCTACCACTGAGGGCCAAGGAAATTGTGGGTCCAAGGGAATGCAGGAGTGGAGCTTGGCAGGCTCTTAGTTTTGTTGGTCTACTGAGGAGACAAAGAGGGAACTGGCAGCCAAGCTCTGCTGCTCAACTGAGCACCTGAGGCTTTGCTCAGAAGCCACAGAGCAGCACCAGTTGTGGTGCTCAGGTAAAGGTGGTGCTCAGGTAAACACATTCTGCAAAACCTACATTTCCAGTGATTCTGCTGCAGCAATGACTGAATTCAATTAAATTCCTGTTTACTGATGCTTGCAAATAATGATATATAATCCCCTGCCTCCAGCCCTCCATTCTCCTGGTTCCTGTCTCTTGGCAACTGATAAATAATTTATAATGTTCTCCACTGTATGTGCTAACTGCAGCTCTGCTGGTTTAATGATGAAACCAATGCCTAAGAACTGCAACAGGAACTGTCTAGATCATAAGGAACATGTAATCAGTCGATCCCACATTCCTCTGGATGTGAAACCAAAAGCAAACTGTTGGTAAAAAAAAAATGCTTTCAAGAGCTGCGGCTGCGGGGTAGGAAGGGCACCCAGAAAACTGCAGATAATCTGCGAGGTGCTCCTGCCAAAAAGAGGAGTTTTAACGGGCTTCACCACTTTGTTCTTCTCTGCTCCCATGCACGGCAGGACTCGCCAGAGGCTGCTTTCATTGGCAACTTCTCTCCTGCACTGCCATGCAAAAGCCTCTGGGTTTGCATCTCAAGGTGCGGCTGCTTTGGGGGCTGTGAAAGCTCTTGCAGCCCCCATGCAAGGAGAACTATTAAAAAGCAGCATTTGGTCTATGCAGACTGATGTGGCTGTTGCCCTGAAGAAGGGGAGACTCTTCCTTTCATGGCAGATGTTTTTCAAGGCCTTCAGCAGTAAGTGCTTGTGAGAAGCAGCGTTTGAACCCCACACAGCACACGTACACGGGGCGTGCACTATTGTGGCAACACAGCCTCTCACATCCAGAAACTCAGAGGAATGAGAT
This sequence comes from Ammospiza nelsoni, assembly GCF_027579445.1. Classification (NCBI taxonomy): domain Eukaryota; kingdom Metazoa; phylum Chordata; class Aves; order Passeriformes; family Passerellidae; genus Ammospiza; species Ammospiza nelsoni. Next base: position 2,801,799 of record NC_080644.1, on the reverse strand, counting down.
TACCCAGGCAGTTGGCAACTGCGGCCATAAGGGCAGAGGAATGAAAGTTTTATTGTTAGCAGATTTCTTTTTTCTTAAAAAAAAAAAAAAAAAAAAAAAGGAAAAAGAGAAAGAAAAAAACACCCCAAAAAAAAAGGAGCGGGGAGCAGGGAAGGGATGAAGTATTGCTGTTGACAAAGGCCAAAATCCCATCTATTTATATTAGAGTCACACAAAAACCACACCAGGGCAGTGCTCAAAAGCACTCATTTAAAAAATGCACCTACTTTCTTAATGCTCTTAGAAAATAATAATAAAAAACCTTATCAATATTCACTTTCTGAAATGGTGTAAAAAAAGAGCTGCATCAATCATTAAACAGTTAAATGAGGGCAGTATGACAGTCACTATTGTTCTCGTGAAGCACACTTGTCTTTTGCCGAGCAGCTGCCAGATCCTATTAGATGTATAAAAAGAGGACTTTTCTAACTGAGTAGGGATGGTATAAGCTATTGAAAACAGCAGACAAAAGCCCACTTTTGCAGACTATTCAAGCCTTGTATAACATCTGTCCAAAATCAATTTTTGACCTAATGTTACTTTCATTAAGTAACAGACTTTGTTTCCAATGCAATTTGTTTTCTAGGATAAAACTGTATCCTAAGCGTTATTACGTGGGAAATGGCACAGAGGAAGCAGAGGATCTTATTTGAGAAACATGAGAACAGAATTTGCTTAATTGTTTTGACACCTTAAGTACTATAATAGAGAAACTATTTTCCATTTATTTGAATTCCTGTGAATTCTTGAAGTTGGCAAAACAGCGAGCAATGCACTGGGTTTATTATGACTAAGATTTACTGAGGATAAAGAAGGATCTTTGGGAATTACATTAAAGCTGACAAATGCACAAAACTTCTGAAATCTCCACCAGAAATAAAGTACTCTGAACATTAACAACAGCTGTTGAAATTGTCCACTCCTGATGGCGAAGGCTTTTTTCACACATTTTAAATAATGAGGAAGTTGATTTGTGAATCTGATCTCAAACAGACCGTTAGGAAACATCTCCACTTACCCAAAGGGTCTTTGAATGAAGGCTGGATGTAGCTGCTGCACACCTATGGTAAAACCTAAAAAAAAAGTTCAGAAAAAAAAAGAAATATTAATGAATGGCATCCATTGTACCATTCAACTGGTAACACACAGGCAGAATTACAGCACACGTCTTTGCATTTGATCTGCTATGCATGTGAGCAAATTCAGAGCCCCATTTAGAAACAAGTTAAATTTAACATGCATATGTGATATGCACGAGGAGCAGATGGGAATTCATGATGAAAGCCCAGTGTGAACGTGCTGCTATGGAACAGACAATGGGGTATAAAGCCTTATTTTACACACTGGGTACTGTGGTCATTAAACCAAAGGCAGAAATGACAAAGTGGATCTTGCAGTTAATTCTCATGTAACAAAGAGGTTAACGGGCAAACAGATCTGCCGTGGAAGGAAACAGCTTTAACACAGTTATGTGAACTTTGCTGAGTAACATTAGTGCAGCAGGGCTGAATAAGAAGATACAGCAGAGAGGTAACTGGACCATGCAGTGTCCTCAGCCAACAATCAGAACTATGGTGGACAGATAAATGTGCATTGTCAGATCAGATGATTCCAGCCCGAGGTACTTGTTTCCTTGTCTTACAAGTTATTCTAATACAGAGAGATGTGATCTCCTGGATGCCTCACCAGTTTGAATACTCCGTGGTTTTGCTCCCAAATACGCCAGGTTCACATTTGCTTTCCTGCCGTCAATGATGGGGTTTGGGTCTTTGCAAGCTCTTTCAGCAGCAGCTCTGTCTGCCATGGTCACCTGGAATCGAGCACAGCCTTGTTTGTAGCAACAGCGCTTTGTAAACACTCCAGCAACAGGCACTAAAGTGGAGTTTATTTATTGTTCTATTTTGAATCGGTAGCCGAACTCCCTTCGTGCAGCCTCGCTTGCACGGCGAGACGGGAAGGGCTGCTGGGACCCGATGGAAAAGCGGGCGCTCCCCCCCGCCCGGTTTCCCCGCTGGGCCGGTGCCAGCTGCTTTCCCCTGCCCTTCCACCTCCTCCCGTGCCTTTTTTAAGGAGCTGGTGGAGCCCTTCCCGAAACCCCCAGCTCAGAGGAGCTCAGGGCAGCTGCGGCGGGATGCGGGGACCCGCACGGACACCGGGAGGGGGGAGCAGGTGCTGAACGAACGGCACGGCCTCAGACAACACGGGGGGCTCCTCCCGGGCCCCAGCCCAGCCTTTGTCCCGACCCAGCCCCTCGCTCCCGCAGCGGCACAAGCTCCGCGGCAGCCACGGGACGGGCGGCGGCTCCGCAGCGTCCTGCACCGGGGGGTCCGCCCGGCCACACCGGGACTTTGTCCGGGAGTCTGTCCGGCCGCACCGGGACTTTGCCACCGCACCGGCGGGCTCGGCAGCCCGGGGCTCGCTGCCGGCCCTTCCCCGGGGCGGCGCGCGCAGCGCCCGTCCCGCCGCGGAGCGGAGCAGAGCGGAGCGGCACTTACAAAGCCGTATCCTCGGGATTTGCCGGTCTGCCGGTCCGTGATCACCACCGCCTCCTCGATGTCCCCGAAGACCTCGAAGTACTTCCTGAGGGAGGAGTCGGTGGTGTGGTAGGGCAGCCCCCCGACGAAGATCTTGGTGAAGGTGGTGTCCTTCTGCACGGTGTGCATGGTGCCGGCAGCGGCCGGCCCCGGCCGGCATCCACCCCGAGCAGAGCCGCGCCCCGCCGAGCCCCCCGCGGCGGCCGAAGGCAGCGGAGCGGCGGCGGCTCCCGGGCCCTACAGCCGCCTCATGGCCGCGCCTGCAGCCGAGCGCGGCCCCGCCGAGCCCGCCGGTGCCGGTGAGTAGCGGCCGCCCCGCCGCCGCCGCCGCCTTTGTAGGGCCGCGCGGCCCCGCCCCGCCGGCGCGCAGGGGCGCTCGGGGCGCGTAGTCCGGCCCCGCCCGGGGGTCCCCGCGCCCCGCCCCGAGCCCGGCACCGAGCCCGGCAGCGCCGCACACACCGGGGGCTCCCCCGCTGCCGCACACACCGGGGGCTCCCCCGGCCGGACCCTCGGGCCGGGCCCCGCGCTCCCTGCAGCCCCCGGCGGGGCCGGGCAGCGCTCCCGCCAAAGATCCCGCCTGGGCAGCGCTGTCCCGCACCCCTGCCCGCTGCTGTTGCACAACCATCGCAACGGCGAGCGCTCGGTCCCCGGCAGGCTCGGGCACGGGACAAAGCCGTGGGCAGCTGGCAGCCCTTGTGGCACGCGGTGGAAGCAGGGCAGGAGGAAGGGATGGTGCTGGACGGAATCGCCAGGGAGAAACAGCCAGGGAGGGGTCGAAGAGTGAACAAAGGTTCAGAACTATCTGTCTTTTCTCCAGCAGGTGCTTAAGCCTCCTGCTTCTCCACTGGGCACCTGGATATGCACCTGTGCAGCCTCTCTGGGGACAAGGATGCACCGTTCCCATTCCCACTGGTAGTCAGCAGTGGGGCTCTCCACCGTCCTCCTTTTGCATTTTGTTCCATGAAAGGAACAGGCAGCTCCAGCCACTGACCTGACCTGCAGGTTTTCTGCCCTGACCTGCGATTCAAACCTGGGAGAATTGTTACTATAAGACAGCCCCATATTTGCTGCATGTAGCCCCTGGTCCATAACTGCAGGAAAACAAAAGCTGAAAACCCAACCCACCACTGGGGAACTCAATGGTGGGGTGCTTGCAATGCTTTAATCCCTCCTCTCCAGCATCAGCTGGAGTTTGGGGTGTGGGACAGGATCACAAAAATCATTATTTGTTCATACTTTCCATCACCCAGAATCTCAAGAACTGCCCCTCTGCCTTAGGTTTATCATTTCTCAGAGAAAGAGATTTTTTGCAACATGATAAATGCAGAGATAACATTTTAGAAAAAAAAAAAAAGAAAAGCAAGCCAGTGAAGTTCTAAATCATCATCATCTACTTTGGCTTCTATACAGCAGGTTCAGACTCTGCAGACACTTTTTTTGTTACAGACCCCACCGAGAAAAGCCAGTTATTTCAAGAGAAAGGAATGCATTAATGTCTGCACTCCATAGTTATTCATTAATATTTTTCTTGCACTGCTTCCATAGTTCTAAACACCCTATGCTTCATAAAAGAGAGAGGGGGGGGGAAAAAGCCAAGGAAAGCCATTAAGCTTTCAGTCCTGAACCACCAGACTCCAAGACTAGGGTGCATTTCCTTTGATTACTGTGAAAGAAAGATGGAGCTGGGCCAGCAGCACCCAACATCACTGAAAAACTGACATCAAATGGATGGTCCATGGAGCCTTTGTGTCTTGTGAAGCTGTGCCTGGTCCATCCAAACAGCCTGGAACACACCTTTGGGGCCAGGCTGCAGCCAGGGGCTGGGGCCTCTCCACGCCCTGTCACCCCTTGTGTCTGCATGACTTCCACCACAAACTGCACATCAGCTGCTTCCTGGGCTGCCCGAGCTAATGACAGCCCCGCTGGCATTCAGGCACTGTCCTTTACAGAGCTTCATTCTGCTCCAAATGATGGCAGAGATTCAAACCATCCAACCAGACTCTGGCTCCTCGGCAGGGCAGGCAGGGCTGGCAGAGCTCTCCAGAGACACCAGCAGCATCTCTGTTCTCCATGCTTGCGCTTGTCGGGGGTGGGAAACAGCACAGGCTTTTTCTTCTTCAAACACGAGCCCCACATCTCTCAAAGGAGAAATCCCAGCTCCTCTTCTTCCCTGGAGGCAGGAGCAGGAGTTTCCTACAAGAAAGGAGCTCAGGCTCAACCTGTGCTCAGTGAGCAGCACAAACCCCCGGTAGCAGCCTTGGTTCTGCCACATCCTGGAAAGCAGGAGGGGAAATGAAATCTCCTGTCTCATGCTGCAGCTATTGCAAACACAGGCTCTAATGAGCTGTTACCACAAACACAGCAGGAAAGGGAAGAGAAAATAAGTGAGGATAACTTTATGGAAGTTAATGAGTTTGCTTTTATTTTTTTCCGCCTCGTTCTCGTGAAAAGCACTCATCCTCCTCAAAACACCTACAGATAAAATCCAGCCATCAGATTAAAGCTGCAGGAGTTTGGCAGAGCCAGTTTGCTGACATCTCCCATGCTTTTACTGCAACAATAGGAGTATCTGAGAAGAATATATTTCAACTTTCTTTGAGTTATCTCAAAGATAACTCCTGTAAAAACAAACATATCTCAAAGTATGGAGCTGCCTTGGAGAAGGCAGGACATTGCTTAGCACAAATCCAAGAGCAGACTGCAAGCAAGGAGAACACAGACCTGATATAAGCTATTGTAGGGTGCATTTAGTCCTTTGTTGTTATTAAGAAATAAAACTACACAGGTCAGTCAATGAGGAGGCTGGGAGAAAAGTCATGTTTTGCTATGGGTGTACAACCATCCACATCCGTAATGTACAGGATTTGTATTGCAAATCCAGAGCATCCTATTCTTATTCAGATTGGGAAGATTAATTTTATGATAATTCAGCACAGTTAAGAGGACTCACTGGGTTTTTCCTTACCTGTTAATACATTCCTCAAGGCTCAAGCAAAATTGATACACAAAGGCTCCTTCTGGTGGATTTCAGCAGTGTTATCCAAGAGGTGGAATGGAAGAGCTGTACCAATGTGCTGGATTCCACTGACAATCCTAGAGAAGGTGGCAATGCAAGGCCATCCAGGTACAGAACCATATAGAAGTGGTCCCTGCATAAAGATTAAAAATAGATTATAGCAGGAAGTTGTACCTTTGGGAGCACAAGAACAGGACCGAGGTGGGGAAAGAGCAGCAGGGAAAATGTTCCCTGTTCCTTGGCCTCTGCAAAGCCCCAGAGTCCCTTCTGTTCTTGTCCCTCCCTTGGCAGTGAAGCTCTGTGCTGCTCTCCTGTAGACTTGTCTGAGCATTTTCCTTCCTTCCCCCAGTGTCTTTGGGAAAATTGATTTGAGACACCCCAGGTCTGACCTGCAAGCCATTGAAGAACCTGCCTCGTTTCTTAGCAAGCTGATGGGCTTTATTTTTAAAATGGAGCAGGGCTGCTGTGGAGCTCTGACCTTTTCCAGTTCCTGCTGCTGTTTAGCCAAGACTTCATTGCCGTAGGGCAGTGCCCTCGGGTTTTGCCATGGATACCCGCTTATTGCAACAACAGCACATGAAACATCCCCCGGAGAAGCTCCACAGTTAAATAAGTTAACTGGAGAGCAAGGCACTTACTGTGGGAACTGTTTGGTTTGTTGGTTTTGCTAATGCTCAGTCTGGATGCTGGCCACCAGCGAGGCTGTGAGCAGGGAGATCTTGAGGGAGCTGCATCCAGTGGCATTTGCTTTAGGTTATTGCAGGGAATTCTGCGTCTGGGTCCTCTGTCTCAGATTTTTTGGTTTGGTGCCCTAAGCACACCATAACAATTGCTTAGCCCAGAGCTGCTGCTGCAACAAGAATTGAAAAATGAAAATCATTCTTCTTTGGGCCACTTGTAACAAAATAGTTGAGCAGAGGGGGTTCCCAATCAGGGCTGCTCTTTGGCTTTGGTTTCTGTAGGAATCCTCCAGAGTATTTTCTCTTCTGGGTGTTCCAGAACTGGGCATGCTGAGTGAACTCTGTTTCCTTTTGCTGGCTGCACTGGTTACACAGAAGCAGATCATCAGCTCTAGTGGGCATCTAGAGTGACCTGATTTATTATTCCAGTAACCTGCATTTAAAAAAAATATGGCTATGGGCATTGGTAACTCTGGGACTGAGAGAACACAAATGGACACCTCACTCAATTCTGCTGGACCACAAGCATGTGTTAGAGTGTGGCTAAAGGAAATGTTATTAAAAATCTAATTCTACTTCCTCAAACTCTCCTGCCCTCCCATTTGATGTCCCTTCAGAAAATGAAAATTGCATATCTGTGCCATGACAAAGGACAAACAGAATCATGGTAATTGCAAACAAGATTCCTGAAAAAGAAGGCGGCTTGGAGGAATATTGCAGAGCTCATAACTACTTGGAGGATCTTGCCACAGGAAGTGCACTGCAAGCCTTGGACATAAGTCTAGATGAAAATAAAGGCATAAAATATGGCCAAGGAAACTAAGAGGCTGTGCCATCACATTGCTCATACTCTGCACTGCCAGCAGGGAGAATGTCTGATATTCAGGGGTCTTGTGCTTTGCTCTTTGTGCCACCATCACCATTTCCCAGGAGTTTCTCAGAGCACAGCTTGGCCCTTTTCCTTCCCCATGCCCTTGTGTGTCAGGAGAGGATGAAGCACCTGCTTGGAGCAGGAAGGACCAGGTCAGCAAGGAAAGGTGCTTCAGTGGAGCCTGTGGTGGGGCAGATGTGCTGCAGCCACCCTGAATGGGCACACCTGCATTTCTTGGTGCTTTTTACTCTGCCCTTGGGGCATTTCTCCTCCACCATCTGCAGTTCTCTGTTTGTGCAGGTCCAGCTCCTGGGAGCTGTGTGTACAGACTCTCCCCAGCCCTGGCAAACACTCTGGGGAGCTGGAATGACACTGGGCTGGGGATTGTCACAGTGTGACAGCAGGGAGCTGGGCTGGCTCTCTGAGCAATCAAAATACTGCCCTTGATTAGGATGGTGCCTTGTTTGCTGGCATTGCTGGCATCTCTGCCAAATAGTTTTGTCATCATCACTATTGTAATGTCTTGGCCTAGAGCAATGGTAACCCTTGCCTTTCCTGTGACTTGGGGATGATCTCTCTTTAACCTCTTAGAGAATGACTAAGGAAAAGTGCAGGTGTTCATATTGCAGCTAAATTATGCAACAAATCCAGGAAACCCTTCACTAGCTGATCTTAGTTTCTTCTTTACTTCATAGAAGGCAGGAAGGGGATGATAAAGGGTTAGAAGCAGAAAAGGAACAGGGCAAAGCAAACAGCTCATGGTGGTTTCTGGGACAGAAGTTTCTCTCCAGATTTTCTACCACATCTCCATTGGCAGTAAGCAGTGGGGAGCAGGAGCTGTGAGATAGATGCAGGAAACATTTTCCTGCTATGACAGCATCTAGATCTCAGCAGAACATTAAATATGTAGGCTAAAATACTGCCTATTTCTCCATGGTTTGGTGATGTCATGGAGGAAGAGTCTCTGTATTCCCAAATCTGCAAGGCAGGGCATTGAGAGGAGAGACAGAAGGATTAGGAGATGAAACCACTTGTTATCACCTGCTAAACACAACCTCCAATAAAGATTCTGTTCCTTCCCTGAACCCCTGCCCAGAAACTCTATCTCTCTTTAATGGAAATATGGTCCCATCTCTCTCAGGCTGGGATTTAATCATCACAAGGGCTTTCCTCCCACAAAAAGTTTTTTAGAAAAAAACATTCCATTTGAGTCAAACATGCAAACTACATCTCAAAATAGTTAAACAAATATTTTTGCTATTTCAATTTTATGTTGTACTTGGGGAAAATATTAATTGTAACTTTATACTTCTGAAGTTTGAAAACCATAAAACTACATTTTAAAATGAACAAGAAATCATTTAATATTCTTTAAAGGAAGGGAGCAGAAAAAGTAAGGCCTTTTAAAACAGCATTAATAATTATATTTTTTCCAAATATTTGTGGAGTTAAACTAAGTGGTATTTTCTGATTTAAAAAAAAAGGAAATGCCAGAGGGCTTCTAACAATCTCTGCCAAAGCTGCCAGGGCCACATCCCATGACCTTTTCATGGGAGTGCATGTGACACTGGTAGCACAAACTGAGCAGGAACTGTCCACCCACTCCAACCAGGGAGCAGCCAGGACACAGAACAACATTAAACAAGATGTCTCAGCTCTGGGATGTAGAGCACAGCTGTATGGACACAACAGATATTCTCAACAGCAGAAGACTCTCACCCATGGATCCCCTCCTTAACCTCATGGTCCTTTTCCCCAGGTTGCTGTGTTTTAGTCCTCACTAATCCAGACTCTTCTGTCACATCACATCCAATGAGATAAATAATCTGTCTACTCTGATATCACTTTTCCACTTGTGATACTTGTAGAAATTGTTTAATGCCCACAATGAACCTGGCCAGAAGAACATACACAAAAAGAAAAAGTGTTGGCATGGCAATTAACCTTCCTTAAAGGTTTTGTTTGAAACTCTTAGAGCCTTCTAGTTACCATGTCTACTCTATTTAAACACAAGGCAGCAAAGGTTCGTTGCAGTGGCTCTGAACAGGATATAAACACAATTGGAATGTCAAGACAACAAACCAACATATCAGATACAGAAGCTTTTTCCATGGAGCCTGGAAAGGTATTGAAAAAGAAAAACAGAGTTACCTGCACTGAAATCTGGGCAGGATGATTGCAGCTTCTGCTTGATCTCAAAAAGTCCAAAATGGGCCTTTGACAAAACAAAAAGAACCAGTTACAATGGTGCCCCAGCAGGGCAGCACAATCACTGACTGGAGGGGACAAAGCTCACCTGGGCAGTGCCACTGGCTCCTGAGAGTCCAACATCCACAACCAGTCTGCTGGAGCAGTGATTCCTGGTGGGGAAAAGCCACCAACAGCTCAGCAGGCAGCAACACGATGTCCCCAACACGGCCACAGGACAATGGCATCAGCTGAACATGACAAGGGGAACAAAGGCAGGCCAGTCCTGCTAAATCACACAGCCCAGTTAGTGCCCATCATGCCTTTAGTTAGTGGGGAAGCACATGGAGAAAGGTGCAAGACAAGAAAGAGGGCAGGTTTTGCATCCTCAGGAGGACAAAAAGGCTGGCAGATGGGCTGATTGTAATTTGAAGTCCAGCTTGTGAATGAAGTGTGTGGATCAGTACTGAATGAGGAAATCCATTCTGCTGCTTGGAGTGTGGTTTTCCTTCTGCCAGCCCTGGGGTGCCAGGGCCAGTCTTACCTCAAAGAACATTTTCATCAGCCTACAAGGAGAAAAAACCACTCCTCTATTTCCAGACCAGTGTGGCTGTGACAGCACCAGCCCTGTTAAGCAGCAAGTAGGTCACTAGTGGGAAATGTTACCCTGGGCCAAGCCACGTTCAGAACAGTTTGGGGAATTAAATCATCCTCTCTGTCATCTCCCTGCTGCTGTTTGCAGGACCACCAAAGAAAGGTGCCCAGATGATGAAGTGGATGAGCTCAGGCATTGCGGCAGACACAGGTCAGCACTGCAGAGTGGCCCCAGCTGCATCACACAGCCAATGGCTGAACAAAAGCTGGAAGGGCTCAATGACAAGGTTTTGCTAAGCTGTTCTCTTTAAATAGACCATCTTTCTGTGGTTCTTTGAAAAGCTGTTTCAGCCCAGTTAAAGTGTTTCTGAAATGCTACATACTCATGTTTGAAGCCTGACAATGTTCCACAAATGCAGATGTTCTTCTTTACAATTATATAGATCCTGCTCTGTAAATTAAACATTAATGCCCAACCAACCAACTGCTGTCTGCAAGCCTGCTGCTACAGACCAAGAATGGGCATTACTTAGGAAAGGGAGACCTCCAAGGAAAAGAGTCAGGTATCTGCAGAAAGCAATTACCTGTCAGTGAGTGATACCTGACTCCAAATAAATCCCACTGTTACAGCAGGAGCATGGCAGACAGCTGTCCTTCCAAAGAAAAACAGTTGTAAAAATTGTATTTGAGCTGCAGTTTAGTCATTTGAGAATAGTTTGAGCTAGTGCATTATCTCTGCCCTTTACTGACTGCAATAATCATGGCATATTCCAAACCAAATGGATCTCCCTGTGCTGTAGATCAGTAGTGAGCTGTGTTTTATAGGCAAGGGAAGGAAGGTGATTGAACCAGTTGGCAGGGGGTCAGAAAAGGACATTTGAGCTTACACCCTTCTGGGAGATGGCACAACTGTGAGCCAGTACCTTGGGAAGGGTTGAAGAAAATCCATTACCTGAGTTTTATTTCACAGTGTTCCCAGGAAATGAACATTGCCCCTCTCCTTGTCTGTCCAGCAGCAAATCAACAATCTGCATTTAAGAAACATGAATGACAGAAAGCCCTCCCTGTCAAACTGCATTTGTTAATGCAGCCCAAGGACAGACTTAGCTGACCTGGGTGTTCAACATGCAGTTTGCAGCATTCTCCCATTCCTGAAACAAACTCGTTGCTGGATCTCAGCCCATCCACACCTCACACTACAAAGCAGTTACTGCCTGCAAAAGACACCCTGGGCAGCAAAGGGTAAACTTTCCCTACACCCAGGGAAGAGCATTACCCTAATCTCTTATCTAGGCTGCTTTTCAGTGGCACTTGATACAGGAGCTATACCAAACACTTCCTTGAAAACATAAAGCCAGGGATTGGGTTACACACGATTCCAGATCTGTGCCACCAGTAAGACAAAAGCTGCTGTATTACCTGGCACATGCTGCTAAATTATTGAAGTGTCCCTTCAAACTGAATATATTCACTGCATAATTAGTCAACAGAAGAAAACGGTCTCTCTTTACAAAGCTAATGCTGGCAGCTATTGTATCTTTTATGCACTGTAACAAAAAGCATTTGCAGAACTGATGCAACACAAACATTTGGAATTACTCTGTCCATGCACGAGTGTTCCCAAGGCACATGTTCCCCTTTGTGGTGCTGCCTCAGTCTCATGTACCTTGCAACCAAGACCTAAAAATGTGAATTACTTTTCCCAGCTGTAGCACCATCCCCATTCCAGAAGCAGGTAAATGGTGCAAACACCTGCAAGTTTGCTTTGCCCATGAGGAAGAAGTGAGATCAATTTGGTCACTCAGGTCCCATTCTGCATCAAGTGGGACCTACCTGGAGCTCTCAGCTCACACTGCTTGCAGCTGATGCCACTCCAGGGGCTCTGCTCTCGTGGGCTTGTCCCTGCTGCTGATTCCTGGGGGCACTGCTGCTCCAGGTGCACACAGAACCAGGGGCAGTCCCAGCAGTCTCCCACAGCCAGCTGCTGTTGCTCCATTTATTCTGACCTGGCAAAGGAAGAGCAGCAGCAGATTCCTCTCAGGGAATGGCTGTGCTGCTGCTGAGAGCAGGATGGGCCCTGCACTGCTGTGTATAAACCCAAGCTTACCTGGAAATGCAGAGATGGCTTCCAGCTGTTAGAACGCCAGCTGCAGGATGAAATGCAATTCTGCCAGCTCCAACCCACAGCCCAAGGTGTGCAAAGACAACATTCTGTCAGTGGAAATATTCCTGGGTTTTTCCCCTTTGAATTACACCTGTTGCACCTGACACTAATGGGACAGATGGGTTCTTTTAGGGGTTTTTGGCAGAATAAAGACAGCACTAAATTGTAGTTACAACCAAGGTTTTCTCAGCAGGATATTCTGATTAGCACAGCACAGAATTTATGATTAGTATGGCACAGGATTTCTACAAGTAGCATCAATATGGTACAAACTGTAAATAGCACAATACAGAATTTATAATTTCTTTTTAGTCTGGACCTTCTGCAAGTCTGAGGCTCCTAACACATGGTTTAGTAAATCAATGTAACAGCCACATACACTTGGAAATGATGTCCCAGAATGAGCCACTCAGCCCTGAGGAAGCAGAGGACAGTGGAGGGCTCACAGGTCACTGCCCAGCAGCAGTTTTGGGTCCCAGCTCTCCCCTGAGCATTTCTAACTCCATAATTTCACAGACAGAGCCCTGGGTGCTCAGCAGCAGCACTGGGCTGCCCAGGAGCCTGGGGCCTTCAAGGAAGGGAGGAATGGAGCCCAGGAATTGAGGCCAGCAGCCAGGGGAAGAAGAAACTGGTTTGGTTGGCTTGGTTCAGGGGACCTTCAGGGCCTGGTAGTGAGAGAAGGGGACAAATCCATGACCAGCCTGGTCAGATGTCTCACTGAGCAGCTGAAAGAGCATTGCACAGTTAGTTCTAAAGACTTTGTTTATGTGCATGGGTACCAGGTACACTCCTGAAAACTCAAAAATGGAAATGATTTCCATCTTTTTCTGTTCCCTGAGTATTTTGGGAGAAGCTGTTTTTACAAATAACTGTACCTTGTATTCCAGCAGCACTCCAGCTCCGTGCAGAGCCCCAGGCGTGCTGCAGCCCCGGCTGCGAGGAGAGCTGCGCTCAGGAGCCATCAGCACTGCCATCGCCTGGCACCACAGCAGCGTTACAGCCGCGGCTTCACTGCTGCATTCCGGGCACCCGGAGCTGCCGGGGTGGGGAAAGTTACCGGGGAATTGTTCCTGTCCTGAATCTGCTCCAGTCGTTACTGTGTGCTGCAGCTCCCGGTGATGATCATCACCTGGCTGTAAAGCTCAATAACCCAGGGGAAATGCTTTACACAATGAATCTGCACCAGTTTTGTGAAATAAATCAGTCTTACCCAAATGACTGCCAATGGCACTTAATTAGCCAATCTGGAGACTTAGAAATTAACAGCCATTTCATTTTGCTCAGGTTCATCTCTGCAGAAAGCAAACAAATTGGGAATCAGTAGTTTCTGTCATTTCAAAGGCTGGAGAGTGTAAAACGTCATGATAGTGATCTGACACAATTCCTTATCGTGGGCAGCTGCCCAGACACCTCATCTGCAAACAGCACTTGCTCAGCACTCAACTGAGCCAGGCACAGCAAGTTTTATTGAAATATCCCATGCACACCAATCCCACCTCAGTCTCAAACCCACTCCCCTCTGCAGAACAACTCAGTGACCAAGTTTTCTGGCCTAGGAGCTAAACTGGAATACTCACCAATTCAGGATTGCATTTCCTGTGGCAGATGGTAAATCAATACTCTGCCTGTCTGCCATTGTGCAAACATGTCTTGTTTCATCTCTGAAAGGCTCTAGCAGACAAACTTTGCCAATTATTTCGTTTTCTGAAGTACATTTCATTAAACCAATGTGCAAAACCACTGACATGTGAGAGCAGCAGCAGGAAACTCATCTGAAAATGTAAAATGTTCCCCTTATGAGGGGTTTAACTGGGCTGCTCTTTATGCCAAAGATTATTTGCCTGCAATAAAACACATTGACAGCAAACTTTCAGAAAATTAAAGAAGTTATTTTATACATCATGTATTCCTATGTTAGCTTTGGATACATGTTAGCATCTTACATTCTTCACTCAGTTTTTTTGGACAGGTAACTGCCACAGAATAGCAAGTGAATACATTTCCAGAAATGCATTAACACTTTAAAGGGTGTGAATAAACTCCATTTTTGATGCTTGAAGGGATACAGCTGTATGTACTTTACAACACAACCTCACAATAATTCCAGGGAAGAGCAAATTGCCAATGTGCTCTCTTAACTTGGGTAATGGAAAACAATTCAGTTCAAAGCCTCACTCTCCTCCCAGCTGAACACATCTGATGTGCACAGCAACATAATGGAAACTATGTCCTTCTAAAATTAGTCTGAACAAGTAGCAAGTGATGATTAAATAATTCTGAAGCCTCAGTGACAAAGGAATTCAGGCCAGCAGAGTAAGCCCTCAACATCCTGACACACAATGTGTTATGAAAGCAGACTCACCAGTGCTGGCCCCAGTGGCCACTGAAGCAGGTGCAGCTCCACTGGATCCCAGAGAAATGTAACCTGCTCAACTCATCTATTTTCTCTCACTCACTCACATTGGTAGGTATTTAAACAAAATGAGATTTTTTTAAAGCAGGAAACAATGACACATTCCATTCCTCCCTGTTCACTCCAGTGGGAGTTGTGCACACTTCAGTGATCACTCACACCTGATCTCCAGCCTGCAGTTGCTTGGTGGCATTCAGTTGACTGGGAAGGCTGGAAAAATGTGCTAACAACCAAAGATTGCTGCATAACAATCACAACCTCAGGGAAAAATCAACAGAAACCAAAGAAATGTTTGAACAAATGATCAGCTACTGATTTAAGTGCTGGGAACTCTTTCCTACCTTAAAGAAAACAAATTGTGCATGAATGCAAAATCTAAAACTATGTAACACAGAGGTAGCAGGGAAAAAAAACCTATGTCGAGAAATAAAACAGAAAAAGATAATGCCTTAACAATGCAGAGTTGGGTGTATTTAAAGGAGTTTCCTCTATACCAAACAAGAAATACCCATCCAGCACAAACTGATGAACTCAGGGGAGAGTCTGCAGTGAAGACAGTGGGCTGGAGGGAGTCTGAAGAGTCTGTGACTCATCTGTACTCACCATGTCAGGTATTTGGCTGCTGAAATAGCAATGAACTTGATTCGTCTCAGAACAAAAGGCCTTTCACACCAGCTCTCCCAATTCTCTGAGGCAAACCCACAGGAATCATTTGTAGTGGAACAGAAGTTGGAAAATGCATTGGGTTCTCAGCTTAGGCAGCTGAAGGAAAAGGAGCTGACTTTCAGAAATGTCCCTGAGTTGCAGTGAAAGGCCAAGAAGCTGCTTTGAAACAGGAAGCACATTGCCTTGCCCACATTATTGGAACAGAACTTCTGAATATAAAAAAGCATTTAGTAGAAATTTTATTTGAAACTCAGCATGAATCCGTAACCACCAGCATTAAACCATAACAGTTTTACAGAGAATTTGTACAATATGCCATGAAATTCTATACATGCTCCCCCCATCCCCTTTTTATTCAGTCATTATCAAACAAACAATAGTTAGACAGGAATAATAAGCATTCACTTCCAAAAAGAAAACTTTGGCATGTATACAACTGGCTAGTTAAAAGTAAACAGTGGTAGATTCAAGTCAGAAAGAGACCCACTCATTTTGTTTCACAGCATTTTTGATCAGGATGAAGCTTCCCAGCACTACTTTCTAGTTAATACAAAAATGAATTTTTCAGTCCTGAACACCCTCTGACAGGACAAAACCATGTTAAAATGCTCAACTTACAGCTCTAAAAGGTGTCAGCTTCAAAGAAGCTTGGGTAAAAGGGATTTTGCACACATTGGTTTGGTCATGAATAAAACCTTTAAAGGTTTGCTCATGTTCCTGAACTCTGAGCTATTTCACCACTTGGCACCACTGCAACTTCTCCTTTGAACTAGAAACAGCAGTTTGCTCAGAAGTCATGTCCACTGCAGGAGTGCCAGAAAAATCTAAAGTTTGCACGGGGCCCATCTTCTGCCTTGAGTTTCTGTCACTGCCCTTGGCCCCCTACATACCTTCCTAGTCATCTAAAACAGGAGGGAAAACTATTTGCAAGGCATTTCTTCCTGGCATACAGCAGACAATGCTTCCATTTCAAAAACCAGAAAGCAATGAAAGAACCCCTGAATTATTAATAAGAAAAAAAACAAGCCTCCTTTGAGAAGAATTACTGGTGATTCTCCAAGTACTTACAAAAAATACAGTATTTATACAACTTCTCCAGAACGATTATAATTAACATATTTTAATGTAATACTAACAAAATAAATCCAGAGATACCAATGGTTGCACTTCAAAGCAGGAATATCCACCCCAGATTCTGATTTTGCTGCAATTTCATTATTGCTGTGGAACAGAGAGTGGTTAAGTCACATCAACACGAGCCTCTCTTTCTTATACACATCAGAGTAT
The DNA here is from genome assembly GCF_027579445.1 of Ammospiza nelsoni. Taxonomy (NCBI): domain Eukaryota; kingdom Metazoa; phylum Chordata; class Aves; order Passeriformes; family Passerellidae; genus Ammospiza; species Ammospiza nelsoni. The sequence goes on along the minus strand of NC_080644.1, from coordinate 2,785,348 downwards.
CTAATTTGGAAACGTTCTCCAGCAAGTCAGAATACATTTACTGTCATTTTTACAGTTCCTGCTAAATGTTTGTGATCCAAAGTTGACTGAACCATGGTGCAACAGGGCACAAATGGCCAAAGAGCAGAGGCAGGAAGGGCAGAACAAGTAGAGGAGTTCAAGTCAGACTCACTACTTCTTATTCCTGGGCTTCAGCTCTTCTGCTGCATTTCGCAGAAAAATGTAATTTTTCTTCTGTGGATTATAGAATTCATGACCCTAAAGACAAAAATAATCTACATTTACTCTCTTCAAAGAAAAAATATCAGTGTTACTTAAAATGTGAGAATATAAATATTCCATTAGTTTGGTTTATTAAGATTTAATCTTAAATTTAATCTTAAAGCCTTTAAGACCAGATATTGGACCACACTGGTGGATTAGGAACAGCTTACTTGAACAAGCAATTACAAGAATTATACATATAAAGTAAAATTTAAGAGACTTTTATCCATTTTTAAAGTATGAAATATTTTTAATTTAAAAAACAACCACATATCTCTAAGTTCTACTTTACAGATGCAGCCAAGGAACTCAGTATTGTTTCTTTTAAATGTCATTTGAGGCAGAGAAAAAACAAAACCTTTAATGGCCACCCAGCTTCACTTTAGATTTTCTATCTTTTAAATGACATAAGGTCACATTTTTCCCAAGTGAAGCCCAAGTTCTACAGGCAACTGCAGAATTTTGTTCCCCAGCTGCAGATGCAAATGTCCTGTTTTGCATATCATTTTCATACACATTACCAAATGAATACCCAAGTATCCAAATCAGGGAGAGTAAACACTAATAAAGCTACTGAGGTCCAACAGGCAAGCTGGAAATTAGCAACGCCATGGACAAGAAATGGCTCTGGGAAGGAAGGAGGGTTAGCACTTAGCACCAACTGATTTTACTATTTAATACTGGTTTACAGATCTGAAAGTCGACCCAAGCAGCAGAACTGAGGAATTCATCTGCCCTGACACCAACAAATATTTTAATGTGGGCAGAGGACTAAATACAATGCAGTGAATTAAAATTTAGCTCTCTGTGGCATGCAGTTGAGTTAATCTTTGAGATTTCTGCATTCATTTCACTCAAAACCACAAGAGCATTATCCTCCAAGCACCATGAAAATTAGTTACATTCCAAGCTTGCTGCCCTCCCTCCTTAAACTATTAGGAAGTATTGATTTTCCACAGATCATGGTTTGCTGAGGTTCTGCTGCATCTGCATTGTTAAGTGTGGAAGAGAAATAAATAAATAAGCACTATCAAAAGCCTCACTAAGTGGCAGTGAAAATTTAATAGAGAGCATTCAAACACTGGTGTAAGTGTTTATAATCACAGTGACAGCTTTTCTGCCTGCACCAGCAGCAGAGATGTGCATTTCACAAGCTCTGTGGGAAGCTGTCAGGGTGCCACACTGCCCTGTGACACTGCCCACGGCACAACCGTGCTGTGTGAGCAACCATAGCAACCTCTGAATCAGGGAATTTACAGTTTGCTCATCCACATTTGTCAACCAGCAGCATTTAGCAATCCTGTCCTGCTAGAGCTGAAACACCACAGATTCACAGCTTCAATCTTAAACTTCATCAAGTGGCCAAAATGGCCATTTGAAGCTCTCTTAGAAATCAGAAAGGTTCACTTACAACTTACTAAAAAAACCAGCAAAAACCTCACAAGAAGAAGAGTCTTAGGTGTCAACTGAAAGTATGAACATGAGTCTAAATCCTTCTTACCTTTGACCAATCATAGCTGGAAGCATAAGCAAATATATTGCCATTGTGGTTGAAACAACAAGCAGATATTGGCTGGTCCAGCTGCTCTGAGGTTTTTAGCTTTGTCCGTGCATCTTTATCCCAGAAGCTGAATCTCCCATCAGAGCCCACTGTGGCCAGAGTACCATGCACAGGGTGGAATGCAATCCCATTAACCTGCAGAGCCACACAGAACACCATGAAAAACACCACACACAGCAACAGGTGATGGGCACACTCACAGAAGGTGAGCTGAAGTCTACGAGAGTAAATACATTAAATTTCAACTAAATACAGCTCTTATTTCTTTAAAATTTCTTTGGAGAAAGAAATCCCCAAAAACCAGCTAAGAAAGCCCACCAAAGCAACAAGAAAAACACCATCTTTTTGGCTGAGTACCTAATAATCCAATGCATAATGCCATTACACAACTATTGTTTCAGTATCTGCAAGATCAACAAGTGTCAACTCCACTTGTTGACAAGCAGATTCAATGAAAGGCTGATCTAGTGCTTGTTTTATGAGAGTATAAAAATTTGCCTTTCCTCTTAAGGAATGACTATGACAGGTTTTTAAATGTGTCTAAGAGCCTTAGGCAAGATAAAAGGTGAAGGAGAACAGTTCAGAGCCAACTTTACATTAGGAGTGTACAGTGTATATATGACACATGTTGGATACTCACAGCATAGATGTCCTGAGGTGCTGATGTGTTTGTTCCATTGGAGCGATGGCATTTAAAAGTGAAATTATCTTTTGCACTGGAAAGGAAATTAAAAAGTTAAAAATATTTTTAAAAAAAGCTTTTTATTTCCATCCCTGTGACCTGAGCAATAAATAGTGGATGTTTTATTGAACACTTACGGGTTTGGGGGGTTGATATAATGAATAGCTACTCTGCCTTCAATGCTTCCAAGGGCAAATCCAGTTGGTTTGTTCACTTTGTCTTTGAAAATAGCAACACAGCGATGCTGAATTGGAGAAAGGTACACAGGAGTTTTAGGCAGAGACATCTTTTTCACAGCAACACAAAACTTCAAAGTCATCAATGCAAGGTAAGGGAAAACCACTAGCAAGGTCAAGAGATAGCACAGATTCTGTTGAGAATTTGGGCAAGTTTAAATTTCTAAATCCTTGTAAAGATCAGCAACAGATCACTGGCAAACCAGGTCATTGCCATGCTAAGATAACTTGGTTTTGAAACATTGCATGTTTTTACAAGAAATGTCAAGCCCACAATGTCAATGATCTGTATAAATACAAATATTATTATTTACCTGGTGTTTCAGAGGAGATTCTATTCTTCTGAATTCAGAAGGTTGGTTCTCTAACTGATAAACTATCAAACCCCTTTCTGCAGTGGCCACAGCTGCCATAGGATGAACCTGGATAAGGTTGTAAAACAGGTTGGAAGAGAGACACCCGTGTTAATTGCATGGCAGAGCACCCTGAAGAACTTAAAGGAATGAGAGGGAGGGAAATAGGAAGCAGATAAAGAAAAAGTTCATTTATTCACACATCTTTAAACACATTTCAAGTTTTTCCCCGCCACTGAGAAATTTAACACACCAAAAATCTTTTAATTATGAGCTAATTTTTCCAGCATGAAGTGCAATAGTGGTTTACAAACTTGTCCAGAACTAAGGGTGGGTCAGTCCTCAATGCTGACTTTTGTGATGTTAAAAGGACACCAAGGGTGTTTTGTATGATGAAAATCCCGATTTTCCAGGGCCTGATCAAGAAGATCAGATAATGTTCTAGCACTACAATCACACAGACATCAAACACTAACAGTATCCAAATCCTGTCCTGCAGAAGCCCCCAAAAGTCCTTCCTCCTCCCAGTTCTCCAGCTGGCACCAGTTTGCCACATCTCCTGACTTACCACATCTGCACAGTAACACCTTTCAGGGAGCTGCAGAGTCATCATGGGAGTTGGTGAGCGGGTATCCCAGAACTGATGGAACAGAGAGACAAACAAACTCACACCTGGAGCTCAGGACACATTCTCCTGTAGTGATTTTAAGTGTAACTGTTTTATTCTTGTTACAGTCAGAATAGTGCAACTCCCTCTGAAGTGAAGCTATTCCATTAATTATTAGAGATTAATAAAATATTTTCACTGCATGTAAATATTTTTATACACAAATTATTAGAACTCTTTGTCCATGTGTTCAGGTAAAAATCATACCTTCAAAGTTTTATCCCAGCTTCCTGTCATCACACAGCTGTAATTTGGGGCTTTAATCCAGTGGATGGTCTTCACAGGAGCATCATGCTGAGGAAAGAAAGGACAAACACACATGCAGGAAGCAATCATTAAAGAGAACAACTCTGCTTAAATTACAACTGGTAACTCATTTTAGTCACCACAATTACATATTCTACAAACAGACATTAACGTCTCATTTGAAAATGTAAATTGTAATTCTGTTGTTGTTGCAATAAAAAGCTGGTATTTATGAAGTCAATAGAATGACTTCTTAAAAATATTTTTCCCCTCTAATGCATCAGGGTGACTTAGTGAGATCACTGCAGCAGTGGAAAGAGCTCCCTTAAGTAAAACACAAGAAACAGATGCACAGGGATTTTTAATCACCTTGATCACCTGTTCAGGTGCACCTCACTATCACAAAAGTATAAAAATTAGAAAGATAGTTTTTAATAAAAACAGAAAAACACATTTAGTACTTTGGGCTTTACTTACTTGTGCAATCTGAATTGCTTGATTACTGTTGAGATCCCACATTTTGGCAGTTTTATCACATGAAGCAGTAAATACTTTACTCCCATCCTAAAAAATAAGAATAAAACCAAGAGATTAGTGAACAGGAAAACTGTCAAGTGTTGTTCTCTTCTAGAAACAGTGTAACATCAATGTAACATGTAGAGGGATTGCAAGACAAAGAAGAAACATAAATTCAAATTTATTTATTCCTACGTCATAGAAGAACAAACAGTGCTATTTTTATCTAGCTTTTAACACATCCTAACTTTAAAACTGACTTTTACACCCATGCCAGCCCATCCCACTAGGACACACTGAGCACACATTTACAGCAATTTCAGTCTGTGCAACAACCATGGGCTGCAGCTACCTGTGGCAATCATCTGCCTGCAAACCACACACCAATTTATGTGGAATTTAGGTAAAAATGTACATTTGTTTTTAAAAAGCAACTTACATCACTCCAGCAGGCATCGAGTACAGGCCCTGTGTGCATCTGCTGAGCCTTTGGAATTGTCTGTCCGTTATCCTGAACCTCCCAGCAGCGAACCTGCAACAGGAGAAGCAAATGCAGATAAACCACATTAACAGGAGCTTAAAAAAACTTGTCCTGGAGATTCCAGCCCTAGTTTAGTCAACAAAATGCATGGTTATAAATAACAAAGTCTGTGTTTTTCAGAGCCAGTGAAACCTTGGTTTTTTTGCTTATATTCTTCTCAGCTGCAAACCAAAACTCAGCCCCACAACTCCAATTCCACCTCAAGAGTGCCTTGCAAACCTGTAACCCCTCACCACACTGTCCTGGAGAATCCTGAACCCTCAGCTGGGCAGAACATAACAGTAAGAAAACATGCCCACATTTGTCTTCCCTCCCTGCCTGAGCCAGCTGGAATTTCATCCTCCAAATAAACAAAAAAAACCTTGCTATGATAACTCAATTAATAACTTAAATAGTTTGGGTTTGTGATGACTTATCAACTATGTTAAACTTAGTGCCTTGACACCAGACATAAATCTTGCAGTACTTCAACAAGTTATGTTTTCAGGTGCCCTGCACAAGCTTTTAGGATCCCATTTTGCAGTTTAGGCACTTTATTCATCTCCATGTCTAACAGAGAATACTTACATCATTTGCCCACGATCCTGCAATGAGGAAATTACCCGGCAGCGTTGGTGGACTAAATGCTAAACAAGATATGCTGTCATCAGGTGGAGATGTTACTTCAATATCCTATGAAGGACAGGAGACAGAACAACTTTTGAAAACTGCGAACCGAGCCCTTATTACTTTTATAAAGTGAGTCAGTAGGTCCTGCTGTGACAAAGTAACACACACAGCAGCACAGGGGGCTGGCACACGCACCTTCATGGGGTTGTGGTTATCGGCTGTGGTGCTGCCGAACATGCTGGTACCGCCGGTACCGAACCCCGACGTGGATCCGAACAGACTCATCCTTGCCCTGCGAACGAGAGAAAGGTTGAACCCCGCAAGGCCCTCCAGCGTGCCCGGGGCGTCTCAGCGCAGCCACCACAGCAGCACGCCCCTGGGAGGCACCCAGGGATATACAAATATATCAAACAAAATACAGTAAAATAAAATAAATAAATAACAAGACACTTCTCGTTGCTGTTGGACCCCCACACCTCCCACCTGCCCTCTCGGGCCGCGCCCTGGCAGAGCCAACCCCGCCGTGCCCCTCGCTGCACCCGGGGAGCCCAGACCCGAGCGCGGCCGGGGGTGCTGCCGCTCTGGCGCACACCCCAGCGGGGCTCTGCGCCCACCCCCCAGGCCGCCGCTCCGCGGGGCTCCCTTTGCCCGTCCGGCGGCACCGGAACGCCCCCCGGCCCGGGGCTCCCCTCACGCACCGCTGCGGGCCCGCTCCGGCCCGGGGCTCCCCTCACGCACCGCTGCGGGCCCGCTCCGGCCGGGGGCTCCCCTCACGCACCGCTGCGGGCCCGCTCCGGCCGGGGGCTCCCCTCACGCACCGCTGCGGGCCCGCTCCGGCCCGGGGCTCCCCTCACGCACCGCTGCGGGCCCGCTCCGGGCCGGACCTGTGACGCGAGCGGCGGCGAGCGCGGGACGGGCCGCGCCTCCTGCGCAGGCGCGAGGCGGGGCCGCGGCTGCGCCCTGAGCGGGCGGGGCGGGGCAGAGCCTGGGGCGGGGCAGAGCCTGGGGCGGGGCCGGCCGGATGTTTAATTCAAGTTTACTAGTGGTGTGACAGTAAAAAACCCCAACTAAATAAATCTAAATAAATCTGAAAATATCGTCTGCAAGATCTGTGCTGATGCCTGTGGAGATCAATGTTGGAGGCATTTTCTCTGCAGTCTGACTCCCTCACATAAAAATTAATGTACACTTCAATCACCACAGTTTTCTGCTTCTCTTTACTGTTTTACAGACAACAAAATAAATGAAATCAACGAAATGAATGAATGAAATGAATGAAATGAAATAAATGATTCTGTTATGATGTGCATTATTAACAGGATTGTTTATTAAATTCTTAATCAGTAACATCCACTTTCTTATTTGTTCATTGAAAACAAATAGTAATATGATTGCCTGAAGTTTTATAGCTGCTTGAGATATACAGTAATCAGGAATTATTTCTGGTTTTTAATAATTTACAGTAAACACAAAACCCCACAATGCAGTACCTAAAATAATTTCCAAAAAAGAGGCACATATAATTAATTCTTAAGCAAGTCTTTCACTCCCTTCAAATACCAAAAGCTTGGTACAACATCATGAAGTGCTTTAAGACAGAAGGCAAAACAATTCCTGGATATGTTTTTGACCTTCACATTTTTCTGGCCAGAAAGAACATATTTCATTATCTTTTCTATGTGTACTATTCCACATGGCACTGTTTCACAGCAGAAACCACAGAATGGACGTAGCAGCAGTCTGCAAAAATCATAATTACTCTTATAGTTTGAACAAAGGAAGAGAAAAAATTATACTCTAGGTACAGAGATAAAGAAACTGAACAAGAAACTGACAGATACTCCTTTGTCTCTGCACTTTTTTTCCTTAAGTGCAGTCAAATTAAATCAATATATAGAAAAACATTTCATTTGCAGAGCAGCATTCACAGCCATCCACCAAACTGCAGTTTGTTTGGTAAATAGACTCTGGAGAGGTAATCTGCTGAGACAGTAGTTAAAACTTGAATTTCAGCCTTCAGTTTAGATGCTGCCATAATTTCCAGCTAAAAGGGGGAAAAAAAGGAGGAAAAATTAATGTGTCTAGGAAATTAAGTAAGAAAATTCCATCCAGTCATTGTATGTGCATGTAGAGCTGTAAAGTGGTTCAGAGAGACATCCCAGGTTTTCTCAGTCTTGCCTTCTTTTAAGGCTACAAAACCTGGCTGGTTCTGCTGTCCTAAGAGCTTGTCAGATATAGGATCTGTCCTGTGGGGAGTATGAAATAGAAAACAGTAGGTTTATACAAACCTCTTTTTTCCACAGTGGCTGACAAGCAATGTAAGGTCTCTTCTGAATACTTGCTAACTTATTTTCATCTTGCTTTGTAAATGGAATCAAGGCATCTTTGCATATGTTTAATCTGCAAAGAAAATAAAATTCTTACATTTTCTCACACACTTAAAGATATATTTGTCCATCTTACTTCCTTATATTAAGCCAAAATAATGCATGGAAAGAGTAATGGATTTAAATGGGTTTTTGTGTAGTAAAACTGCATTTGCTGGGTGTGAAGCAGAAGGATACTTCTGTTTCTCCTGAGGAAATAACTCACCTCTCGAGGTCAGATGGAAGGAGACCAAGCCACTTGATAGAAGGAACAGTGAGATGATGGGCCTCAAAGGACATGGACTAAAATAAGAAAGGTCACTGTAACATTCAGTGATCTGTGGTTTAACTTGGGATGTTGTTTTTCCATTTCTCTGCTGAACAGTTCCCCCATCCTGCCCTCTGCCTTCATCTCTCTCTGCCTGCCTTCCCTGCAGTGTGCCCATTCCTTGTCTGTAGCCATGTAACAGGATAATATTTCCTTGTTTCTCTTTCCTTCTTCCATAACGTTCCACATTACACAAGTATGCCTAAGCAAATTCTCAGGCCAGAATAAAATCTTTAGCAATATAACATTATTTTGTGCAAATCACCCATCTCACAATTAGGTTCTCCTGCTCCCAAGGTCCCTCCAGCCTTCGTTCCTCTTCTAAGGCAGAAACAAATCTAAATGGAGAGCCCTTTTCTATTGGGACTGTCTGAAAACTGCCTGAGCAGCAGAGAAAAACTTGAAATATGGTTAAATCAAACACCTGGCATTTCTATCCACTTTCTTTTTGTTGCAGGAAGAAGCTGTTTCTGCAGACACAAGGCCTAAAAATCACCTCTTTGTGTTGAATCAAAATGGTAAAAGGCAGCACACATTCTGAAAAAGCTGTAGCATTTCATGCATTCCAGCTTCCAGGCTGGGCTATAAAACAAGGTATTTGAAGGGGAAAAATATACTCACCACAGATCCATATTTGTAGACACACATTATTTCTACACCTGGGTTGCAGAATAGCAAAAGTCAAGTGTCTGTCTGTCTGCACAGTGGGCATGCTTAAAGAGACTGTTTAAAAATCAGTTTCATGGCACAGCAGTTATGGCTTAGAGATTAGTGGTTTACATATATTTTTAGATTATGTCAAAACAATCAGAATCTCAGCATCTCACCTTCATGTAGTTAAATGTTTCACACTATCCGTGTACAGTCAATTCAAACCTAAGGATAATCAGCTATTTTACACATTGTCCAACATCTCTTATTAAAAGTGTATTTCTTTATCCTGTGTAATTCATATCTCTTAATACTATTTCTTTGAGCAGCTGCTTCTCACTTTGCAGTAATCTCCCTAATTTCAGGGGGGATCAATGTAGATACATCACCTTCTGATTGTGTGGGATTTCTGAGCTCTCAGAACCTTCCCATAAGAGTGAGAAAGGACATTCTAAACAAATTTTGTTTTCCTTTTATGCCTTTGAGCCTCTACAGATTTACCATGTGGATCTGCATCCATAAGGGTGAAAATAGGAATTTGAAAAGAATCCCACAGCTTCCTGACCAAAAGTCGTGTATTAAGATCTGGTATGCCTCTTCCCTAAAGAAATAAAAGAAAAGCAGATGGTTTTATATTAACTGAAACAACATCTGGCTACATATGTGTTTATATTTGCCATTAAAAGCAAGCAAACAAACAAAATGCTGGCAGAACCATTTCTCCAGCAGCTGTTTTGCAGGGAAAGTTCTATGCTCCTATTTTGGCTTTGTGCAGAGGGAGGGCCAGGCTGGGAGCAGCTGGGCAGGTGTTCTGGATTATGGGCACTGCAGGAGCATCAGACATTCCTCTGTTCAAGGAGTTGATTTGTGAGGTCTGGGAGTTCATACATAGATGTACCCTGGTGTCTGCATAAGCTGGGGTAAGAAGGTCACTTTTTTATCTTAAAAATTATTTATTTATTTATGGCACTAATGGAACAATATGAAATAAATTCTTGCTATGACTGACTGAAGCTGGACCATTTGTGGCATAGCAGAATAGAAGTGCTTATCTCTCTTAGGAATGGCAAAATGTTTTTTCCTCATTGTATGCATATTTCATTTACACATTCCTGTTAATTCCCCTGGCTCCAGAGCTCTTTCAGTACAGTCCAAAATCAACCAATTCTCTTTCATTTGGGTTTGCAAAACCTCAGGTCCTGAAGGACAAAAGGTCACTCAACAGCTGAGCCTTTCTGAGACTGAGCAGCAGCTTTGCAGCAGCACAGGAAGCTGATAAGCTACCAAGCTCTGAGGAGATGTTTGGAAGAAATAAGCCTTTAGAGCATGTATTTCATATTTCTATGAGGATAATTAAATTTTAACAATTATTGTTAAATATGTTTCATATTAATTTAATTATGGCCTTTTGCCCAAGTTTGAGCAGCTCTACAATGCTAAAGTATTCCTTAAATGAGGTGCAGCTGGAGGATATGAAATACAAGGTGCATACCGTGATCATGATACATGGGGACACTTTACTGAAGAAGTCATCATCCAGGAGTCTCTGGAAAGTTGCATCTTTTTCTACAATTAATATAAATTTGGCATGTGAGGTTAAATCTTTTGGTTAAGGCCAGCTGTGTGTAAAATGATCCATCACACCAATCAATTAAAACTAACTGCTCTAAAATACCTGTTCTGGAGCCAAGAGCAGTGATCATGACTCAATTTCAGAGCCAACAAGGAAAGCAAAAATTACCAGAACGTTGTTTTACTTGGAATATTTCTTGTTTTTACTTTCTTTTTTTCTGTCTATGATTAGAGTCCTTGCTCAAAGGATACTTTTAATTCCTTGAACATTAGATGGCACAGTGACTGCCTAAAACAACAAAAATGAGATTAATCATTTTAAATTGAGAAAATGATATATTTTAAAATAACAACATTAGGTAATGAAGGACACAATTTCATCCTGAAAGCACCATTCCTCCTCTATAAGCAAGATCAGTTCTGACATTTTCACCTCTTGACAAGTGTATTCTACCATTCATGTGCACTATTGTGTAGTGGTCTAGGAGTCCCCCTGTCACAAGATGCTTTTCAAAAGTATTTGTGCCACTGTTGCAGAAAATTGTTCATCCTATGGGCATGATGAAGATAGTAATACCTTGATTAATGTTTTATCTGTCTTAGCCAGGAAAAAGTCTGCTTGGTGAGAAGATTGCAAATTTAATACAGACTTAAAACATTTAAACAATATTTTTGTAAGACCATTAAATTAATACTTTTGCTGGCCTCTAACCTGATTTTATGAGTATTTTGGAGCAACAGCTTGAAGACATGGTGATGTTTACTTTACATCTTCAGTTAGGATTGGCTGAATCTGGCAAGCATATGGATGGGAAAACAGGAACTGGGGGAAGAACTTGGTCAAAGATAATGTATATATGGAAGTGTGTGGTCTGTTTTAACTCCTCACTGTAAATCACCCCAGTGCCAAAGTGGAACAACTCAGCAAATAAAAATATGGAGAACAGTAACAGGGGATTTAGTGCTTACAAACAAAGTGTAATGGGCAGCTAAGGTTACCCTTCAATTTTGAAATGACCAACTAAGGCTTACAATGAACACATTTTTCAGAAAATTGTGACATTAGTCAGCAAGTCTGAGTTTTATTTCTGCTTTCATTCTCTGCACTGCTGTAGAAAATCTTTCAGGACTAGGCCAGTTGAATCTCCTCCCCTTAAAGCAATTTTGACTTGTTTTCTCTCTCTGCCAGAATTCAATCTGCAGTGACAGAAATGCTGTATATTCAGAGTGCCCAGCATTCTTTCCTTCAAGAGCACTCATTTGACAGAACACTGTAACATAAAGCCTAAGATATGAAATATTATATAATGTAATACACCTTCCTCTGCAAGGATCTCATGGTAGAAGGTAGTGCTAAAAACCATATCCAAAGATTTGTTCCTGGTGGGTCTAGCTCAGAATTACAATATAGAGTCTGAGCTCCAGAATTATAATACAGTTCAGCAATATTTTCATGTCTTATTCACTCAGGTTGTAATGCCTCAATTTGTCCCAAGCAGAGGTTTGTGTAATGAATGTACACTGTAACCTGAGCCACAAGGAGTGCAGGTTATCATGTACAGGCAGATGCTATGGATTGTGTTTGTGGTTTATAATACATACTGTTGCACTGCAGGTACAATTCACTTTTGTACCATCTTCCTCAGTGTAACTTAAATTGCCAGCAACAAAACCTTTAGTTGTAGACAGCTGGGAAAAAGAAAAGTTGTACAGAGTAAATGGGAAGCTACTATATTGCACAGACAAAGCAAGAAATCTCAAAAAATAATTCCCACTGATACTAAGCAGTGGTTCACAGCCTTCAGCCTTTTAAACACTAAGAAATGTTTTGCCTTCATGGACATAAGGAATTACAAAAAATAACTTTAGGTATGAAGGAACCCTTGTAACATATGAGATATGAGTCAATTTGCAGGTAGTTACATTTCTGATGTACTTTAAATTTTCATTTAACCCCCAAATTATCAATTCATGTGAGTAGAAACTTGTAAACAGGTTGCCTTGCACTCTGAATTTTAAGCACTTCTCTATATGATAACCAAAGCTCCTGCGATTTTAACTAGCAGTTTGTCCCAAACCCTTTGGAAAAAGCAAACTCTGGATTTTGTGTGAAGAAAAAACCCTTTTGAATGCCACAATAAATCATAGGTTTCATTAGCACCAATGAGACTTTTTATTTTAACCGTTTAATTCTAGCTGACAACTTTTTGTGCTATTTCCCCTTGTAGTTGAATCAGTTTAATAATATTTGGAAATAATGACAGAAATACTGACAAGAAGCCGCTTACCACATGCAGACTTCTCCGGGGTATCTTAAGCATGCAAGAAATGTCATTGATTATTTGGTCCACAACACTTTGGCTACCAAACAGGAGAGTATCTGAATAATATATATCTCTATCAAGACAAAATATTGTATTTGCAATTATAATACTGAAACAGCTGCAGGCCCATGAGAATTTGATAAAGAACAAACCTAAAGCATTCTATGTGCAAGAATCCTGCAGGTTTGTATCCTGCAGGTTGATTTTCACAAAAAAATACTTAAAGCACAGCTTTATTTGAAATTGCAGAAATTGACTCCATTACCTTTTAGTTGCATAAGTGTTGCTCTGCACCATCTTATAGATCATTGATAATATTTTGAGTGTCAGAGCTGAAAAAAAAAAACATTTTACAAAATATTCTATCTCTTTTCAGAAATGTGTATGCAATAATTAGTCTTTATATAAGACCATATTTGTGTCATATAAATAAAAGTTTGACATGTACTGTGAAAATACAGAGATTGTACTATTCAATAGACTCATTAATTTCTATCATAATGAGAAAAAATATGAGGGGGTTAAGTGAGGGAATGTATGCACTAATGTCCAGGCCAAGAAATGAAATGACTGAGTTAGAAAGAGAAATGAGCTTATTGTCTGTATTCCAAGATTCCTTTCTGGCCAGTTTTTTGAAGAAGGGTGATGTTTTTACATTAAGACTTATTGAAAATGCCTTTAGTTGATATCCATTAAGGGAAGGGAGAAACTCTAGGAATATTCTATTAAGTTCACTGTCACTCACTATAATTTAATAGAGAAAAAAAGAGAAAAGCTGAAAGGCTGACCATAGTATCAGGTTATATCAGCCATACACTTCCAATTTGTAGTGTATAATATTTTATTTTTTTGATCTTCTTTAAGAAATTTGGAACTAAGAAAAAAAGAAAAAGAAAAACCCAAGAACTCCACTTAGGACTTTTTTTTAACTTACCAAATCTTCTTGCTGATTGAGGGCAGTCACTTCTTATTTGTTTTGTAGTACAACCTGGTATCATCTGTAGACCTACAGAATCTTTAAATCTGACATAATGTAAACAAACACAATAAACTGCAAACTCCCTGAGTACAGGTGAAATGTTGTCTGCAAGGTAACTCAGACTCAGAAACCTCTTTCCTATGATCAAGTGCTATTTTCAGAGTCAGCACAGAAACCATCAGCTTGGGTGGGCTTGGGGTGGCCAAAGGAAAAAGGCAGCAAAGACTTTCTCAGGAAGATGCTCCAATACCGAATTAAAGTATAAAGTAAATAAGTTTCCAGACAGAAATAGAAGAAAAGGATTTGATACATGTTTAGAACTGTTAATGTATCGACATTAGTAATTACTTAGTATGAAAACAAAGAAGAAATCAGCAGAAAAAAATCTGAATCATAATGAAAATAAAAATCATCTGACACAAGTGACTTCCTCAGGTAGATTATATGAAAAACTGTTACTATTTCAAAATAGAATAATATTATCTAAATTACGCCCTTAAATTATTATCAGGATAACTTAATTGTATTCTAAGTGTTGGGAACAAAAAGGGAGTGTATCCTTCTCTAAACAGTTGTTTAACCTAAATGAGCTGCAGTATTTCATGTTTCACCACTCCACATCTGAAGGTGCACATTTCACCAAAAGAATCAGTTATTTTCTTAAGGACACTCCATTACTTTACTCTAAAGTAATTTAGTGCCTTATGATCATGCCTTTAAAGCATTCTATTTCATTTCGGAGTTTTGTAGGTACATTTAAAAGTGCTGGTGGTTTAACAGCTGTAATTTGATCCCAAACCACATCGTGTTCCCAAATTCTTTTGTGCAAGGTTTTGCTCCGTGCGTCCTTTGGGTGGCAGAGCGCGCACGCTGCACAAACCCACAGGGACAGCCCGTGCAGCATCTGCCCGACAGCTTTAGAGTAACTTTATTGCCTTTGTGTTGCAACATTTTAAAGTTATTTGTGCTTTTCGCTCGCCTGCTCCCGACATTGGAACTGAAAAGAAGGAAAACTGTAACCAAGACTTCCCTGAGTTACTCTCAGGTTAAACCTGGATCATTCCCGTTCTTCCCAGGACTGTGCTTACTCCAGCAGGGCAGTTTCTGTAAGGCATATCTGAGATTACACTTCTCCACCAGAAATAATGGTTCTGCTCTTTTTGATGTGATTGATGACTCTTATTTTTAACATACTGTGATCTTAACTCTTTTTAATTTGAACATTTTCCCCCATATGTGTTCAGATGGTAACTAACAGCTCACATTTGTTTTTCTAGCATGGAATGCCATTTCCCCAAAGACTGCCAAAAATTGCAAAACTTTGTAAGAGTATTTTAATTTTACAGACATCTGAGTGAAACATTTTTGTCAAACTATCAAGACACAAACCATTAAATTCCCTGGAACCTACAAGCTTTTCAGTTAACTGATTGCCTTCAGGCCCCTCAGGTTTTTTGATTGGCAGAAGTTTATTGTTCTCATTAAATGAGTTTTCCACCAGAGTGTTACCCTGGAAAGTTTGCTGTGCTTCCTCAACCTTAAGGGTTTGTAATGTGTACATTTAAAAGCACCTCTGCAATCTTATCAATCTGAATATCCTTTAACCCACTGATGTCCAAAGCTCTTACAAGGCCAGAGACAGATTTGTGTTTTCCTTTATTATTTTGCTAATGTATTGTAGAAATCAGCTAATCTCTCATATTTGATGATTTTCAGTTTAAGTGAATTCCTTGGAAAAATACTGTTGCACAAGCAACTTCCACAAATCACAGAATGTGCTATAAAGGAGGACAGGTTTCTTTTTCTCTGATCCTGTCTAGGTCAGCTGGCAGAAGATCTGAAATTTAAATAATGTACTGGAAGCTTGGTTTGCTGTATTTTGCTGGTAATGAACCCAGAACAACAACACACAGGTAAGAAACACAGCAGGGAGAGATGGGATGCATCTTCTCTGAAGAAAAAAAGGATAAGTTTATCACTATCATTTTAAGAAATATGACACCACGAGGAAAAGCAGAGGAAAAGAAAGTAGGAAGCACTCAAAGGGTTTGAAGAACAGAATTGCCAGTAATTTCTTCCAGCCTAAACCAGGTTTTTTCACTCTAACACAACCTATCATTTCTGGCTTCTAGTGCTTCCAGAAAAGGATTGTTTATAGGACCTCCCTTTCCTTTCCAACCCCTATTACAGTAGTTTTACATTTCCCTTTGTGCTGTGGTCTGCTATTACTTAATACATGATGATGCCTGTTCAGAGTGGTTACTAAGCATTGCTTTTTATTTGTCCATTACTTTTAAAAATTATTTCTTGATTCTAATGCTTATATAATGCTTATGTATGGTTAAGTTTTCTGGAAGTTACATAATCAAATTCATATTCATAGCATTTGTATTAATAGAAGGCAGGACTTTAAAATATTTCCTACTTACTCTATGTTCCTCCAGTCTGCTCTGTTGGCCACTGTGAGAACAGGTGGTTTTTTTTGGGCCAGGCTTTGAACGACACCTTGGATAACATTTTCTATTGCTTCAAGAACCTCAGAACTGAAACAAAGAGAATTAACAACACAGATTATTTGATAAAATCTAGTTCTACTTTGAGTTTTATCAACTATCTCCACTCTTACAAAAATCATGTGAGCCAAAACTGCTTACAGCATACGTTGTGTTCAAAAATGTGGAGGAACACTTTCATTTTTTAATTTTGTTTTGCTCAGTTTCCCTGATACCTTTGCCTTTCCATTGCAAATGCATGAATAGGGGACAAAATTTAAAGTATATTTCTGTTCAATCCTGTAACCATCAAATTTTTCACCAGCTGAACTTCTAGACCAACTGGCTGGTTTGTGACTAATGATTAATGTTTTACTATAAATGAGGTAATATTGGCTTTGGCCATGATTTTGGCAAAGTTGTTTTTAAATGCTATAAATTTAAAAAGTGTTCAGGACTACAAATACTTCCTGTTGTAGCATTGCACATTAACCTTTTGATCTGCTGCCCTGAACTAACTGCTAAGGATTTTAATTACATGAAGGTTCAGTCTCAACAGACACACCATGGAAAGAACCAAATCTGTATCTTGCACCTAAAAAGACAAAGCAGCCTTGCAGCAGATCCCTTACAGTAAAACTCCAGGCTGGGTTGAGTGTTATGACAGATGCTTTTTATTTTCATAAGCAATCTGACTCCAGTGTTTCAGCTGTCCTTAAAATTACAAGCGTACTCTGCATTATCGTGAGTCTAGGTAGGAATTAAAGAATTCATGGAACTTATTTTAGCTCAAAGTTTTATCAGCAAAGTCCAATTCTGTCATTAAGTAATATACAGAGGAAAGATGAGCCAATACCAGTGAATGCTACACAAAATGAATTATCTCAAATCAGCAAGAATGACTTTTTAAATTAAGCAGAGTCTTCTTAAACAATAATAAGCTGTCTTTAAAGCTCCCTTCTATCAGCTGAATATGTTTCTTCCATTTTATAGCTCAGCTCCCACACACTCCCTACATTGCTGAAACTAGATTATAATTTTTAGAGCAACTTAAAATTTCAGAAGAAAAAAAATAGTGTTGAAGACAAAAATATCTGTATAGGCAGGTGGATGAAAGAATAGATAGGTTGGAATTCTAAATCATGTCATTACTTTGATACTCCTAAATATTTTGTTTATTAATTTTATTCTGTCCAGTGTAACTATCTTAATATTCCAGATGTATTTCAGAGTTTGCTGAAGAATTTGCAAGCCCAGGTTTGTGTTCCAATCCCAAATTCTCCTTTTGCTAGCCAACAGAAATGGGAAAAGTAATATCTAAAATGCAAAATAGAAGGAAAAGGACAGGAAGTCTCCGTGTACCCCCTGCTGATATTCTGCCTCTTTTTGCAGAGATTATCTGAATTTTAATAAGCAAACATATGATACTGGCCAAGTATGCCTACTTAAAATTCACTGTGGTTTAGTTAACAATGACATCTGAGCAGAGAAAGGGAAGGTGCTGCACAGCTCACAGGGTTTGCTGATCATTTCTAATAGATTGCAGCAGAGTGGATACTTGTTTCTATACAGAAGGAGAACAGATCTTCGACACAAATGGCACAAAATATCAGTATTATAGCACCTTAAGAAAGCTAACAAGACACACAAAAGAAACAGTTAAAAATTAAAATCTGCAATGTAAGAATCTAACACACTCCAAAACTCAGACCTGTATATTGCCAAAGTCATGAGCCAGAGACCAAGAAATCTCCAAATAATGTTAATAATATCCTTTTCTTCTTAAAATACCTTCATGATACTCCCAGACTGGTCTACCTGCTGAGGCTGATTTCTGTTGTGCAGAAAGGCTCTTTAAAAATTGACAAGGGTTTTTTGTTGGTGTAATTCAGTAAGCTCATTTTGTCACAGTTTTCTGTATTTCTGTAGCCACAGACTTTTTGGAAAGGTCTGAGGGAATGAAGATGCTGTTTGCAATCCAAGACCCCATTTGTTTTTGTATTGGATTATGTCTTTGCTTCAGCATGAGCCTGTTTGGTGCAATAGTGTCCTACCTACTTAAACATTATCATAGGGAGTGGAGGTGCTATTTTTTACATTTTTTTACCTGGGGACGTGGCTCTCCTGAGCAGCCAGACCTGTTTCCCTGAAGCTGGCCTTGTTCCCAGCTGGAGTTTCAGTGGGACACAGACTGTGCTCCTCCATGAAGGCTGCTGCAGGTCAGTCCAGCTTCTCTGGATAGGGAAGAAGCCCTGTTAAAAGGAGACAAAAAGAGGTTATCACAGAAATTGCAAATGGTTCTTCTGCTTGCTGGACGTAAAACACATAACCTGAGCTCAAACCACAGGGTCACAGAGAAAAGGCAGAAATTTGCTGAAGAAACCAGTCAAGGTTTCCCCACCCCTCCTGACTGACCAACTTAGGGCTCCTCCCTCCCCTTATAAAGAGTGGGAGTTGGCACACCCCATCCTGGCCATCTGAGGGCCATGTCTGACTGAGGGCTTTTCCTGACCATCTTGATCTACTTGGAGCTTCTTCCACCCTTCCAGACCAACCAAGCTCTTTTCCTGCTCTTCCTGACCAACCAAGGGATTCTCCCACTCTTCTCAATTGACCAAGGACCTTTCCTGCCACTCCAGAACGACCAAGGGCCGTTTCTGGCCTTGCTGACCAGCTGAGGCTTTTCCCGCCCTTCCTGACCAGCTGAGGGCTTTTCCGATCCTGACTGACCAATGGAGAGATTTTCCCATCCTGAGTGACCAACTGAGAGATTTTCCTACTCTCCTTAACCTACCAGTGTTTTTTCCCACCCTTCCTGACCTGCCAAGGCCTTTTCCCTGCTCTCCTGGCTGCCCAAGGGCCGCTCTGGCCGCTTTGGACACCTGAGGGTTTTCCCGCCCTTTTCTGACTGACAGGTGCTGGCCCCGCCCACCCTTCAGGCCATGGCCGCTGCTGGACGCTGGCCCTCAGGCCTGGCCATGGAGCCCATGTCTGACCACAAACTCCACAGCATCCCAATTTCTGGAATAAACCCAACCAGGCTGGCTTGGAAGTGGCCCAACAGCTGATCTTGATCAGTACCTTCCTCATCCAGCCATTTTCCTTTTCCCGTAATCTCAAATGTCTCTTCCTGGCTGGCGGGAAGCTGAGGGAGATAGAACTCCAGTGCAGCTCGAGCTGTTGAAAAATCCACGTCCTTCCCCAAAGTGGAATTCAAACTTCTACTGAAGCCGAATTAAAGATTTAGTGCTACTTTTTATCATTTGCCTTCAGCATTCCGAAGGTTTACGACAGTCTTGCGATATGTTGTCAAATCTTTCTCAATGCGCTGTTAAAGTCTTGTATTCTGAAAAACAATAAATCCCAATTCTAAGAGTCGTGAATCACTGGCTTCCAGAGAAGCTGAAATTTAAGAAAAGAATGCTAAATTTTGTAAAGATTATGGCTGAACTGGGATTGTTGCTATTCACGTGGCGTCCCCAGCCAGAGGGCAGCGCTGCACGATGAGTGACACAGGCAGCCATAGATGGTGAATTTGGAAAGAAACCCCAAATATTATGAGTATTTTGGTGCATTTCGCCTTTAGACGTTCAGCTTTTCCTACAAAAAATCCTTTCTGTCAATTCGGAATGTTTAAATTCATGGTGATTGCAAAGAGAAAACGCAGCACTCCTGGGAATTCTGGTGAGGGCCAGGGGAGCAGCCCCTGGTATTCCTTGGCACTCCCTGGTTCTGCAGTTATTTTGTGTGCAGAAATCAGGGCTCCTGCTCCATCAGCTCCGTGGCAAAAACCCCAAATAACACAAACTTTAACTGCTCTTACCTTAGCACTTATCATATGCCAAGTTGCATTTTCAACTCATAACTATGTCATCATAATTGATTCCTCATTAGACATCTCTCTGAGAGTGTTAGAAGTTACTTAGGAGATAAATATCACAAGGCTTGTCCTTTCTAGGGAAAAATTTTCAAAGCTCACTATTGATAACATCATGTTTAGTGCACAGCAGTCAGCAGTATTGGAAGCTGTGCTCAATCCAGCTCACAGCCAACAGTGTTTCAAACGTGGTGATGCTTGGACTTGTTAGCAAGTTAGATGATGTAGTTTTTAAGATGTTGCTCCATTAGCTACTGCCACTGAACCTTTTTTCTTTGGTACTCATATGAGTGAGCAATCCAAGTCCAGCCCGGGTAGGTAATTAAAAATTCATGCCTTGATTTATTCAAGGAAAACCTCAGGCTACGATGATATGAGCACAAGGTGCTTCAATTAACAGAGGGAAGCCAAAGAAAAGGGAAATAATAAACGGAAATTTTCAGGGCTTTCATCTTAAGTCTTTGGCCTTTAGGTATCTTGAGATCATTCCGGAAATATTTACGTAAAATCTCTGTAGCTCTTTCCAACAACTCTACATCAAAATCAACAGATTTTTTTTTTATATAGAACTGCCAAAATTATACCATGCCCCCAGCAACAGACTGCAAACAAAACTAAATACACCAATACATGAGAAGCCAATTCAACTACTTACTTCTTCTTCACAGCATCAAAGAGCAATCATAAAAAACCCCAACTAGTTATACCTAGTGTTTATATCTGAGTCAACAAAAAAAGTAACAATAACAAAATTTTCAATGCTTCCAACTTAATACTGCACACATATATGTAAATATAAACATCTCTTAACCAGATATATTTGTATCCAGAATATGATAAGTAAATGAATTACAATCAAGAAGTGGACAAGCAGATTATTTTTCTAGAGTCCTCTTTATTTATTTTCTCTTTTAAAAATCTTCTTTTCAAAAACCCACCAAAATTAAATTCCAGATATCCACTGCTATGTTTAAAAAAAATACAGAAATACACATCTATACATTTATAGGTAAATGTGCATAAATATATACTCTAATATGTATTTATATACATTTATATATGTGCATAAGAAGGAAAATTACTAGGAAAGCAAATGAGGGACCAGTTTTAAATGTTCAGATGGGAAGGAAGACACAAATGCAGCAGTGTAGGGTTGCAGTTCTCTTGTCCTGCCTCTACCAAGCTGTGCAGTAGATGGCACCACAGGTGCCAGAGAAAGTGTTACCACTCAGAAACTGTTAAATTTAACACTGTGATGAAACAGGAACAACATCCATCACCTGCCAATTACATGAAAATTACTGACCTCTTTCTAATGAGCAAAGCCCAGAGAAATAGCAGATGAAATGTCATTCACTGCTAACAGCTCACAACTTCAAACTTCTCCTTCTAAATAATGTTGGTGGTTAAAAAGAACAACCCAAAAATAATGTATGTGTGCAGAGACACCTGGCTCCGGAGTGAGAAACACCTGAAAAATATTTATTCTGTGTTGAGTCAAGTCACTGTAAGAGGAAGTGGGGTTTTGTTACTGAAACTCCACAGACCATTCTTAAAAGGAAAAGTACCTTTCATCTAACCTCTGTCAATTCTGACATCCACATCTTCTAATGCTTTTAGGGATAGTAAAGTATTTTTGGTGGCAGGGCATAATAGGTATTTGAGACAAAGAAACACAAAGTAGATTAAATAAAAGATTACTTTTTGATAATTGAGCATAAATTCCATGTGCACTCATAGTAGTTAAGCTACAAACAGATAGCTCTGTGTGACTGAACATTTGAACACATAATTTTTACATGTTGGGAAGTTTGAGCTTGCCCAGTACTAACTTAGTCACTGTTCCTCCCTCTCTCCTGAATTGGTCTCACACTAAGATTGGACACTTCTCCAGCCTATTAGGAAAAATTCTGATTAAAAAAATATGTTAAAGGGGAAATATTTTGAAACAAAAAAATGAAAGATATTTGTACTAAAATACAACTGGAAAGCATGAATGGCTTCAATTCCATGCTCATATGACAGCTTGAAAATAGCAATCTTGAAAACAGCTGCACCATTTCTTCTGGCTTTCAAGAAGTAAACTGTCTTATTTTCTGTTTTCCTTTTGTTGGCAAAATCCTAGAAAGCACGAACACTCAGGTGTGGTTTTACTCTTTAAATACAAAAATGCCACCTGCTGTACATTAAAACTGTTTGAACCTAAATCTGCTGCATTTATGGGAATGCTACACTAGTGGTGTCATGACCCCAAATTTCTGCCAACAGGTAAAACTTGGGGTGGACTTCAGACAGTTGTTATTAACTATTTAATAAACCCTGGGGAGAATGAAGTCAGAGGATGATGTAGGAGTTCTGACACTGAGTACTCTGGGCCATATAAATGGTGGGTGGGGCAGTTGATTAACATTCTACTTCATTTTTGGGAGTCTAGATTAAAATCAGCCTTATGTCATTCTTTAAAATGCATTTGGTGATTTTAATCGAGCTACTAATCTTAATTGGTCCACACCACAAAAATGCCAGGGGCACTGTGATGTAATTTTGGATAAAGGGCAACCTTTGCTTTTGAGGGTCTTAACACTCAGTATAAAGTATATCAAATAAAAAAAAAATAGCATGGATGTCTTATCTTAGGTTTTTATTTTTCTTCTTTTTTTTCCCCTACTGGAGAAGAGAAAAAACATGATTCAAATATAAATAGGAATTCAGCCCAAAGCATGTCTTACCAAGCTGTTCACAAACAGTTCTGGCTGCAGTGACATTGCTGGTCAGCCTTCAGTGAAAATTCTGTGCTGCTTTTTCAGGATACAATTTTAACCCATTCACACATTTTTCAGGTCTTTCTGCACAGACCACTCTTTTCTCAGTTCTCAGAGCAAACTCAAAAGTATCAGCTAGATATCACTGCTGTGACCCATCCCTGTACCTGGGCATGGAGGAAGGGATGACATTTTGCCCTGTTTTGCCTTGTCCAGCTGCTGCTGGACACCAAACACCTTGGGTTTGGTTTGATGGCAACTTTCTACCTGCTGCTTTAGGGATCCAGGAGGCTCTGGAACAGAAGAATCACCCAGATGTCCCACAGCCAAAGGTGTGTACAGCTCACAGCCACAGGAAGGTGTTAATGAAATGTGTAATAAAACCGTGGAGTCTGTGCAAATAAATACAAACTCCTATATTATAAAGTTCTCCCTCACTGATCTCACATATGGTTCCCAAAGGGAGCTGAGTGCAGAATTTGGGCCTTAAAGAATTGAATAGAACAGATTTATATTATTCTCTAAAGAGAAAAATCTTCTGGCAGAAAGAGGAGTTTGGAGCTGTTGACTAAGGACTTTTCTACACTGGAAGCAGACTGGAATTGCTATTGCAGGATCAGCTGTTCTACAATGACTTATTTGACCCATGACTTTTCCAGACTAGAATATCCACACAGGGAGCTGTTATGGATAGTTTATTCAGAAATAACTATTTTGGTCACTATTCCCACATAGAGAAATGTACAGTGTCCATGCCTAGCTGTAGTAAGCTTGGTTTATTTTTTACAGAAAAATAGTTTTTGTCTGATATATAACATACGGCAAAATGGGAAAGTAGAAAAGGAATTTTGAATAAAATCATGATGCAATTGATTAAGATGCTTTATTTAATTTCCTAATATAAGATATATTATTATAATTTACTATGATTACTTACATACTAAGAACATCTCTACATCTGCAAGGTTATGTCCATTACAGGATGTTGCATCAGTTTAACTAAATCATTTAAAAAATCCTCATTTCTAATTAAGTCAGTGCAAAAATATTAACAAAATTAATTTCTGTAGTCTCTACTGGATTTCATATCTCAGTCATCATCCCTGTGGTTACATCATACATGTTATTAGAAAGAAATGTACAACAGTTCTGTGCTTCTGTAAAATTCAGGCTTTTTTGGTGTTAGCACATTCATTTTAATAAACAATAAACGAACAAGCCATTTGCTGCCAGCAGTACCTTTGCTAGGTTGGGAATTCCTGTTTGTGCCTTGCATGACAAGTGAGTTTAGCACTTGTTAACAGAGTTGCTTTCTAAAAATCTGATGTAGTGTTGATTTATTATTTCAACATTTTCCTGCATGTCCTCTACTCTGTAATGTTACAGGGTCTCTCATGCATTGTACTGGAATTCTTCCATGTTTGGATCCACTCATGAGGAGTTTTGAATGCCAGGAATGCAAGATTGGGACCCTAGCATGTCAAGAAAAAAATAAAAATATAGAAATTACATTGTTGAAGATACCTTCAACCATCCATTAGTCCTAAGAAAAGAATATCTAAAGCTTTCTTTATAAATTAAACTGAAGATTACCGTTCAGCTCTTTAGTGAAGTTTGATACTTCTTCAGAAGGAAAATTAACATGCTCATCAACCAGTGCAGATCCTTAGGTGGTGTGGAGAGCTGGATGAGATCATATCCTCAGCAAAATTATGGAATGCTGGGAAGTAAATCAGGAGAGCCAATTCCTAACTCTCATTTTAACGATGGGGTGCCTCATGTTAGTCATGAAATGTAAGCAAATAATAGGTGTTGCTGAACAGCTGCTCTTACACTATATTGGCTCTTCCCTCTGAAAGATTCAAGCAGGAGAGAACCATTCCTTTAAGTTTAAATACATTGATTTTCTACACATTTCAGCTGCTTTGTGATGGCCAATACATCAAAATCTTCATCAATATTTATGGAGATTCAAACTGATTTCCAATCCTAGTGGAAAACTTCTCTTTTCATAACCTCTGTAGTTAGTGCCTGCTTTATGAGAAATGTTCTCGTAGAATATCCAGTCATTATCCTCATTCATGTTAATTTTCTGCTGTTATGGGGTAACAACAACAGTCTTGATTCTTTTCCTGTGTTGCAGATATTCTGTTTTCTATTTGAGAGCTAAACTGAAAGTGAACTCTTACACTGAAATTATACACTTCAGTGTTTTATATGACACTCTTGTTATAAACAAATTATATACTGTGATGCTAAAGCACTGTAATAAAAGTACTTGCTGCTGAGTGCTTGAGAAATTATGAAACAATTGTTTTCAAGTTTTCATAACTGTAAAATCCCCAAATGGACTTGATGTTGGAGAGACATTTCTGTGCAGCACAAATGCATAATTTCCAAAAGAAAAACCTGTAAGTTTTGCCAACTGACCTCCTAGGTAGAGCCTTGCCCATAAATGCAGCCAGGCAGATTGGTGCTAACGATATGTAAAGTTCATCTTTGTACTCCATTCATTCTCACTTCATTACTGGCAAGATTAGTAATAGCCAATTTGCATTGATTTATACCAGCTACTTACAGTCCCCAGGGCACAGAAGTTATTCATCCATGGAAAAACCTGTCATACTCTCCTTTTTTCTAGCCATGCCTCTATCTATGTGGTAATAGAGGGACGGAGTTTCTGCCTCTGGTGTGTCCTGCACAGAAGCCAGTGTCTCCAAAGCCAAGCACAACAGAAAAATATGGCTCTGCCAATAGCTGGGATGGTGACCTAAAGATTACAATGAGAAAAAGGCTGAAGCTCTCAAACCCTCTTTTACATTGATTTGAACAGGCACGAGCAGCTCTCAGACACCTCTGTGTAAAAATTGGCAAAGAAAGAGGCAGAGATGGAGCAGAGCAGGGTCCTGGCAGTGAGGCTGGGCAAACTCAGATAGATGGGGCTGGTTATGGTGTGCCCAGTTTTGGCTCCCCAATCCTAGAGCAGTGTGGAGAATCGACAGGAGGTGCTGGGATACTCTGGGTCAAGAGCACAGGGGTGAAATGGAGGAACTGAAGGTGCTGGGCTTGCTTGTCCTGGCCAAAAGAGGCCAGGGACTGCTCTCTGCCTGCACAGCACTTACAGAGATGACAGCGAAGTTCAGGGTAGGTAGTGTCAAAACACAGAACAGGGAGCAGTGGCCATAAATCACAGCGTGGGAGGTTCAGTCGAAAATTAGGAAAAAATGTTACTCATTTTTCAGGCATTCTTTGAAAAGCAAAAACAAACCCCCCTCACAAACGACAAAAACAACACCCAAGTATGAGTACAGCTGAAAAACCCAATAGAAAACAAAATAATTGTCATCTTCTGGTTTCTTATTGTTTCAGATATCTCCTACCTTTAACATTACACAAATTACAGTACTACACACATTTAATCTTACAGGCATGTTACATACATGTGTTACCTGGTTTTGTTTAAAATCCTTTGTATGCAATTAGTAGTTGACAGAATGCCATCTTTTGTTGAGGAACAAATTCTTTTTCTACAAGCAAACCCCAATAGTGCTTAATTTGCAATGCAATATTGACTATCATCTCTGAATCAAAAATTAGTTCTTCACAATGGATTCATTCAATTGTTTGGGCACTATTGCATCACCGTGTCCAATGGGATTAAAAAGAAAAGTTGAAAAAAAACTCAATTGAAAGGAAACTGCAAAACTCCATTGGCCCAAAATCCATGAGCATGCTAATTAACTAGAAGCAGTTACTTGAATAATCAAGACAGGTTTTTTCTTGTATTTATTACCTGCACTTTCAGGTATTTGTTACATCAGATGTGATATTTATCTAAGCATTGGTTTACCAGATGTGCACGAGTGTAAAGGGGTTAATTTTGATCACTCAAACTACAGATACTCCATTTAAGGCACTTTGTGACACCAGCAAGTTTTCACCTTTCCCTCAGGATTTTAAATCCACCAGCACTTTTCAGATGGCTTATAGCAATTTTAGTGCTTCCCAAACACAGTTCCAACCATTCAGCTGCTCAGCACCCACTGAGAAAATTGGTTTCCTTTCCTTTGCAACTTTTCAGTTTCCACAGACCAGTGGTTAATATTTTCAATACAGAATCTCTATTCAAGAAACACAAAATGTTTACAACATGGTGACATAATTATCTCTACAGTGTTAAAACTCAAGACATGGATTTGCCTACAGGCAAACTAAGGCTTTCTCCACAGAAAATTTGTAATGGTAAAGATAATGTCTGGAGATATAGAAATATAGATTTATGCTTTATTACATTGATTAGTGTTTGAAACTTCTTTTTTTAAGTCACTCCTGAGATTTTACCCCTGTTGTACTGAGTCCATCAGTTTGGATCTGATTTAACAGTGTGTCTGTGCTTCAACATACTACTGCAAGGATTCATGTGCCCACACATAAATTTTCTTGATGAGAGGAGCTTTTGTATGAACTTCTTAAAACAGTTGGCAACAAAATATAAGAAACATCTACCACACTTCACTGGATTGGATTAAGGGATGAAAAAGTAAGAGGAGAGCAAACACCACAACACTTTGTAGTCCTGTTTGACAACTAAGGGATAAATTGCATCCCGCCCTCTATTCTTAATAAAAAGCATAAGACCTATTATACTTGTTAATCCAAAGTCCACCTAGACTAATATTCTCCTTCCAACAGCAAGAAATACTGGACATCATGAGAAGAGTACAAAACCAGTGTTTAGTGATGTATTCCCAACATATTTACAACTCAAAGACTTCTGGAATAACTGGTGGGAGTTTGTATTCAAGGATTTCTCCTGGTGTCTTTGTATTCATCAGGATTTTTTAATGGATTTCATGCACATTTTTAACATAACCCATCCTGTGACAGGGAGTTCCACAGGTTAACTACTCATTCTCAAAGATGTGTGTTCTTGAACCTGCCATCTCCTAATTATTTATGATGCTCCTTACTCATGAACAAGACAGTGAGTAATCAGCCTTTTTCCACCTTTGCCATGCCACTAGGTTGAGATTTTGGTGGGATTTTTTCTGAATTTAATGTATTTCCACACTGCTTCCCCTGATTCCTATTGTCATGGACTATGGAAGGAAGAAAAGAAAAAAAGAGAAAAAAAAAATAAAAGAGGGTGAAAATGGGATAAAAGACAGAACCACTTAGGAGCCTGAAGCAGAATGGAGGGAATGCAGTGCCCAGGATGTTTGCATCTCTGTCTGGGCAGAGAGGGAGAGCAGGAAAATAGGCTGGGCCCAACACAGAGGAAGGAGAGTTGAAATCCCCAAATGACAAGAACAGGTGACAACTTCAGGCAAAACCGTTTGTCTTGTTTTGATGATACAGATATTGAGATTCAGAAGGAATTTTAGCCATCAGAACTTGGTTGGAATCTACATATTCTCTCTATTCTTTCCTTTCCTCTGTATTTGTCAGGTCTGCAACCAAATGAAAAAAATCCAGTCCTAAATTCCTTAACATCTGGGTGTACACAGGAAGGTTTTATCTCCTTTATATCCCTGCAGTCCTGCTAATATTTCATCCCATGAGAACCTGAGATCATCGTTTGTCTTGAAGGAAATTCAATGTACTGAAGTACCCTAAGGAGAGACACCATCCTCTTTCACCACTGGAGGGAACATTTTTGCCCTTGACAAAGAACTTGGGTGTCATTAAGATAAAATAGATTATGGAGAATTTGATATAGGTGTAAATGCTTTCAGATATTTAATCAATGGGGAAGCAGTGGAACAGGTTTAGGCAGCCCACAGGTTGATGACCTGTTCTGATAAAAGCTGGCTGGACTATTGAAGTCATTCAATATCCATCCCTGCTGCAGTTTCTCATGGCCAGCTACTTATATGGAGCACAGATTCCTGATTTTATTACCTTTTAACTTGCCACCCTCATACAGGTTATTGGAACAGGATGTAAGAAAGTAATTTGAAAGCAACACTGAAGTTTTACCTATCCAAAAAGACCCCCAAAAAACCTCAACAATAAACAGCCCCCCAAAAAATGCTCAAAAAACCCTCAAGGACATAACCAAACTATTATATATATATCCATATATATGGAGAGGAGGAAACTGTAGGAAATATTGGCTATGAGTCCTACCATATGCATAGACATGAAATCTTGGCTGCCCACTCTATGAGCTAAAAGGCTGGATAGTAACAGTGCTCTAGAAAAGATTGAACCCTGGGGCTTACTGTGAGGCAGTGATGGATTTAATGAGCTGGGTGTGACTGGAGGGAATGAAGGAGATTCTTCTCAGGACGTGCCTGCACTTGAAACTCTGTGGATTTTGTGCATCTGTGTTAAATGATTTGAAAAAACTATTGTGTGATCAATGGCACACACACATACCTCCTCACAACAGTGCCCTGCACACATGATATTCTTATTTCTGTCATTACAATTCCTCCTGCCATCACAACAGGCTTTTTTTAGGAGCTTTGTTTAATTTCTCATCTTGTTTAAACTCCTTTAGTGTTTTGTGTTATTTACCACATGTTCAGATGCGAACCATTTCACCCTTTTCCTCTTACAAATAGAAAGAAACCTGGCAGATTAACATGCAACTAAAACAAAAATGCCCAGTGAAAAGGCTAATGCTATGGTTTTGCCTCTGAGCAGCAGGCAGCATTAAAAAGCACATTTCCATTTACGCAACAGAAGATTTTGTTAGTCAATAAATCCCTGCAATCTCAGAGGAAAGAATTAATCTTACATAATTGGAGTTTTGTTTCAGGAAATGAATTTATACTAAGAGATTCAATCTCTTAATTAAAAAGATTTAGTGTGTTTGTGTTCCACTTAGCAGTTTTATTTGTTCCTTAATTTGCAGGAGTCCATACTGGGAAATAATTGAATGAAAATGCCAGGAGGAATGGGATGTGCATACCAGGTCTGTGTGCAGACAAGAACCAGGATCTCTTGAGCTCTGCTACTAGTTTTGACTTTCAAAGACCTCAGAAAATCCCTGCACATGTCAGTTCTCTGTCTGTAAAATGAAATTCAGCAGTGGGTTATCTCACAAGGCTGCTGTTACTGCTGGAATTCAAAGAAGGAGCAGTTGGTAAATGCACTACTGGTATTACCAATGTAACAAAATCAAAGAGAGCAGGATAAGATTTCATGGATGGGAAACACTGCCTTAACAAGAGCCTTTTTCAAATGTCTTCCTCTCCTGACAAAAGATGAGGAAATTACTTGTAAATGCATTAAATTGTATTATATGAGGGGGAAAAAAACCAAGCAGCCACCTTTATATGCTGCCAGAGGAGAAAACCACCATGGAGCTGTACTAGGTACAAAAATGTTTGTATATTGAGAGTGATCCTGTGCAGAGTTCGTGTCTCAGTGTGGGAATTTTGTTTGCAGAGCTGCTGGGATTGTTCTGCAAAGAGCATCCAAGCCTCCAGACATGCCTGCCCTTCCCGGGAACTCTGGCTGCTTGGCTTACTCTTTGTGGCTGGGAAGCCTGAAAAGAGTTCACACGGGAGCAACAGGATCAGGATTCCCCTCTCACCTTTTGTTGCAGAAAAAGAAAAGGGTTTGATCCAGGCCTCTAAAAACTGAACTGAATCACAACAAACTGGTTACATTCACAATACCATTGCATTCCTAACTACCAGAATAAAAACTGTTAAACCTACTGCTTTCAACCAAATATAGCCAAATGTCTTTTTGACCTGATTAAAGATTACTCTGGAACTATCATTTGCTATGACTTAGGTAAGTATTCCACAGCTTCCATTGAAAACTGATGTAAGGAACCCTCACCCATGGACACAGGCACATATTTCATCCAACCCACCACTACCAGTTCCAAGTCGTGCTGATTAATGCTTTTCACATAAACACACGTCTTATTTCAAATGTTAATGCCTTCTTAGTGCAAGGTGAAAGTCTATCCAATGATAGAATCCCTTAAGAGTGTTAATTAAACAGGACAATAATAATCCACTGGTGATTTATAGTGAGGTGGATTACTAGAGCATAGTGGTTGGTCTGATAGGCATTTATTGCCTACTTAACCATTTAAGTATAACAAAAAAAAATCATCGTGGGACAAAAGGTGATGAATGTTTCTGCTAAAACAGTCCATTAAGATGATTCATTAACATTACAAAGAGGTCTGCAGCCTGTGTGCCACTCGGAGCCTTTAAAAGTCTGGGAAAGTGAGAGGCATTACCATAGGAAATGCTTTATGCTAAATGTGCGCTGATAGAATCTAAAGTCCACTTTCTGCAGATAACATCACTTTTTACATTTTGCACTACAAGGTCTGAGGACGCTTTGTACTTCTCAATTCCTCGAGAATGTATCTTCCCAACAGAGGAGAGGAGCAATAAAAGTCCCAATGCTCTGGTATACATTGGCGTCCCTCACACTTCCCTTTGAACTGATGGGCCTGGAATGCTGAATCGCTGGTTGCACCACTGCGGAATGACATGGGAGCCATGAGTTATAGTCACAACAGCTACAGCTTTATTAAATGCACAGCAAATAAAGCTCCTATAATGATCTTTTCAGGTCAAATAACAGCAGATGTCTGCTGTGTAACAGCAAGGTGGTGTACCAGCCCTGGCTGCTACAGGAATTATAGGAGGGTTAAATCAGCGTGTAAACGCATCCAAAACAGCAAAATAAAGTCTTCAGTATTTTCCTAACAAATTATTCTCTGAAAGTGGAGCAAATGAAGCTTGGTTATTCGTGGATTTATGTTGCAGTTCTTACATCTCCCTATTGGAATAACCCCAGGTGTCCTCCACCATATCCCACTCCAACCCTCCAGCCCCCTTCATCCCTCACCTCCCCCCTGCAAGAACATATGCAGGCTCCCTTATTCCTTGGGGAATACCCTAGCTAGCATGCCTTGGCATCTTCTCTCAGCCATTCCTTGACTTTTGTTTTTGATTTGGCAGCTGAATGAAGCAGTGTTTTCACCAAGGAATATCAGAGCAATGTGCAAATCAGTCGAGAGCCTCGCTGCTGTCAAACACAATGAACAATTGCTGAACTCTCCCTTCTCCCTCAGTGGGAGAATTAATAAGGATTCCTTCCTCTCCTTAGATGCTAATTCTTGCAAAACTGGTAAGGACAACTGGTAAGTGTCTCCAAATCATCTACATAACCTGTGACAAATGTGTCAGCATCCTGGAAACTGGGTCAGACAAATAATTAGATTGTGTAAGTGATTTCCCTAGGGAACCAGACTGAGAGGTGTGATAGGATCTGCACTGACCAGAAGTCAGTAGAATCTTGTTTATAGAGTGTGCAGCACCTGTCCAGACTAACTGCATGGTCTCAAAAACAAGCTGGACCAGGTTCTAGGAGCACAACAAGACACTTGCATCAGACCTAATAAATTCTGCCTCTCAGTGGATAATTACCCTGGTTTATTTCTCAGTCAGCAAATTAGCACAGCTACACCAAATCCTGGGCTGGAGATGACTGAGATAGATTTGTTGTCCCTGCATGGCATGAGTTGTCACTTCTAGATGCTTCAGTTAAAAGTGAAACACTACAGATACTGAGTCTGGACAAGGGAATGGAGCTGAGGGACAATGTGACAGCAAACACAGCTCCCCCCAGTACTGTTCAATATCTTCTAACTCTCTGGGGAGTTGGGCAAGCAACATTTAATGTCTGGTGCCAAATATTGATTCCTCTAGGAAACAAGGCTCTGACTGCATTCATGATCTGTGACCAGGCTTTATCACAAAGTGCCCTGCCCTGCACCAACCCCAGCTACAGAAATGGGATAACTGTTTCCAAGCAGGGCCATTAACCTAGGAATCCAAAACCCAGCCTCAGACATGGTGAACATCTTTCAGATGAGCTCTGCTGAATAATGAACGAAGAGGTGTGGAGCTGTGTCTGGTGAAACACATGCTCCCCACTTCTGCAAACTCCTTCAGATCCCCTGGGACACTTGCAAGTCTCAGTTCTTGGTCAAGAATGCCCAAGGGTGCCCAGCAGTGGGGAAGAGCCTTTGTGGGAGGATCAGGCCTGGGTGTCAGACAGAAGGAAGGAACACACACCAGTGGGAGGCTGCCAGGAGCACAGGCTAAGCCAGAAAGAGAAGCTGAACACGTGTGTCCAGTGGCTTGATGAGATTCAGAGTGGGAACAAGGATGAAAGGATTGGATTGAGAGATCTGTGTTTGCAAAGCAGAGAAGGGTTGAAATTTCCACCTTTCAATGTATTTTCTGATTTCCCCCCCCACATACTCAATTTAACCTAATTTCAGTAAGAGCTGAGAGACAGTCACCAACATCTCCTTGTATTTTGCTCTAGATATTCCTTACAAAGTTTCCACAAATTTACCCACCAGATTTCATCACCCCAGAGCACACTTCACTTATGATCTCTTCTTCAACCCGCAAAAATACTGAAGGTAAACACCTCACATTTGTCAAATACAGAGAAAGATCTCACCTCAGAAAACCTGGTTGAGAATTTTTAGACAAAGTGCTTTTTTTCTATTAGAAAATGCTAACTTGCAAAAAAAATATATTTTTGCTGATTTCCATGGAAATACAGTTAGGCAGGTTCAGATATTTCCATGAGAAAAATCTGTTCTGAATGAGAATGGAGTAGAAATGTGAAGGGTGATTTATGAGACTCCCAAAGCCAGAAGTATACCCAAATATATGCTAGCACCCTACCAAACACAACAGAATAACTGTCTGTTCTCCATGCAGCTATTTTATTTTATTTTTTAAAATAAATAAATAAAATTCCCCAGGCTGAAGAGAAGCTGCCTGATGAAACAGCTGGTGACTAAGTCTCACCTACCAAGCACAGGACTCCAAGCAAGCTCTTTTTCAACCCACTACAGAGCCCAGATTTCAGTCTGACAAAAATAATGTTGAAAACATTATGTCAAATGTCTGCTCCAAATCCCATAAAGCACTCCTTGGACAGGGCCCAAGTAAATACCCTAGCCACTGGATGTTGGCTATTCTGGGATGTCTCATTCTTTCTATTCATGTTTTGTTTTTTAAATCATTCTGTGACAAATCTAAAACAAATGTCAAAACCATTAATTTTTTTATATGCTAGATTTTTTTTTCTGTTTCTGGTCAACTCTAATTCTCAGTGCACCACCCTTAACTCTTCATTTCTTCTCTTCTAACTTGGTCCAACTTGCTGGCCTTTAAAAGAGTGAGAGATACTTAGCTCTTGCATGGGGAAAATTAATTTGTTTTGTGCATTCTGTATTGTCCTATATCACTGATTTTTAAAATTACTTCACAGGCCTTTGGGGCCCATAATCTGCTTTTACAGGGATCCAAAAAGGTAAATAAGACACATTGCTTTGGCATGACATAAAGAATTGGCTGCCACCAAAGTCTGCAAATTAGAAAACATTAAAGATCACTGCTTTATACAGATATACCTGTGTCCTGCTGCTGTTGGTATAGGTTGAAAGCTTGCAATAAGCTTTTATTTGCACTGGGATAAAAAAACTATTAACATTATTAAAAACTAAGTGAATCACAACATTTTTTGGAAGAGAGTAAGAAGAATACTTTGGCTCAGGAGATGCATGTATAACCAGATCCATCACTTTCAAGAGAAAGCAATTTTACAACAGTCAAAGTTAATATAAAGTTCATGCTGTTACTTTAGCTTCATGCACCCATATGAAAACTGGACAAAATTATCACTTTGACACATTTGTTTCTCATGATTAAAAGTTATCCCATCTCTAATGTGATCCCCAAGCATGTGAGTGGCTAATCAAATGCTAAATAAAACCTGTTTTACGTGGCATTAAATTGTTAAAAATCCATTTAAATTTTTTTCTTGTTGGTCAATTAATTCCCATAAACTTATTTCGATAGATTAAAAAAATATGTTTTTTCTTTTGTCTATCCCCTTCAATTTCTCTGAGGCAGCAAATTTTAGTCAGATACAATTAATACCTTGTTCCCAGAAATTTTCAGTAAAAACTGTCTTCAAATGAGTATTTTTGAGAAAAGATGTGACAAAATGAATACTGTACTTTCATGCTATCACATTACAATAATAATGTTTAATCCTGAAAACTAGAGCTACCACACTCTGCATCATGCCTACATGCATACAGACAAGAAAAATAAAATCAGATTCGTGGAAACACGGGAATATGCTCATAGATCTCGGCCGTGCTGCTGAGAAAACAGCATTTTCACAAAAGGCAGGGTCAATCTCAGCTGCTGCTCCTCAGAGCTGTCCTTTAACAGCAGCATTTTCTCTACCCCCAGCACAACAACCAGCCAGCAGACAATGGGGCTCTGCAGTTTATGAGCTCCCTTGATGGCCAAAGTGCTCTTCCATACCTACCAAATATAGTAAACAGTCAATGCTCGGCTTTTTGTTCTTGCCTCAAGGCTTAGAAACAACTTGCAAATCCTCTCAATTCGCTTTTTCGTCCCCATTCCTTCCATTAGACTTGCTAACAGTATCTTTCACAAAGATTCTTTTGTTTCTCCTGAAAATCTCTTCGAGATTTCTTTGACATTTCTCTTTCTCTAAGTATCCTGTCACAGGGCACTGGACCTTCATCCTGGACTTACCCAAATCCTTCCTTTTTCCAGGACACACTAAAACCTTCCATCCCACACTTCACAAAGGAAGAGTGAAGGCACTATCTCTAACAAAAAGCCAAAACCTTAGAGCTATGAACTGCTGAACTCCTCCCAAAGATGGCAGAGCCCTCAGACCCCCATCACACCATGGAATTTTTAAGATTTTCTGAATATTCTTACTTTTCTCCATGATTTAGCCTTTATTCAATGTGTACTTTCTGTCTTAATGGACGTTCTCTCTTCTCCTTCCTCAATTTCTCCCTGCTTCCAAATAAAGCAGTAGCCTATGCTTTAAGTTAGAAATACCCTTATTAAATCTGATATTAAAACACAAACCCCAACTTCTTTCAAAAGAAACTGGCATTTCTACTTGCAAATGTAGCCAGTGTAAATTTCCCAGCCGTCCGCATTAGGGATGTTTGCTGTCTGACTTGTCATCATTTCCCAATTACAGACAGTAAGATGCTCTGTAAACAGGTTTTTGTTGAAATGGAAGGTCTCCTGTGCTGTTCTCCTCATGTATTCAGGACATGGAAATAGGGACAGGAATAATCAGGAAGTGATTCAAAATCTCCATAGCCCTCATCTGTGTGAGGACGCTGCCTGTGCTGCACGTATCCTGCACTTACTCAGCTGGAAGAACAGGAGGTTGGTCCTGTGTGGTTTCAGTTTATCTTCATAACTTCAATTTCTGTACACATTAAACAACTGAAACCTTTCCCCTGCTCATGATAAACATGCTATTCACAAAGATGGATTTTACCCCCAAAACAAATGTGGGGATCTGTCTGGAATGTAAAAAACTTAACTTCTCTGGATTGTGCATTTTCACGAGCTCAACAGACAGCAACTTATCCCAAGGAAATAAGTTAAATTTTTATATGCAACTCTAAATAGTCTATTTTATAGCTCCTTGATTTAAATAAACAAACCAACAAACATACAAACTGCTTCCTTCTGCTCTTTTCCCGACAATCCAAATATTTAGTAGCCTTTATAGGATGCTAACTGTGGAAATCCATGCTTTTGAATTATGCTTTTTGGGTGCCTCGAACAACAAAAACAACAGATTCTCTCTTGCGGTCGGACCACCAGAGCGGAGTAAAGTGCAGTAACTCGCAGAGTTTCTGCCCCATGTTCTGCTCTGCTTGTCCTTTTCAAAGGGGGCTCAATGAAGAGCCTTGTTGAGACCTCCGCTGGTGCCGCTGTTTATAGAGGGGGTCATTAGGAACAGTTTAGTCAGAACAAAAGGGGTTTTGTTTCTATTGTCCCGCTTGCAGTTTGACGATGTCTTAACTGAAAAATTATCTTAATAGTCTAACAGTATATATTCGCCTATGGGGCTCAGACAACTGCAGAAAGGGCTTTGGATGAATGCTGAAAAGATGCACTTGACAAAGCCAACTCAGTGCACGCTGAGCACCATTTAGGAAGCGCATTTGTTCTGACTGAAAACTTAGAAGTGCCAGTCTCGGGAAGATAAACTCCTGCAGCTAAAGCCCCCTCCACAAAAAGGGGACAGCGGTGACACCGAGAGCTCCACACCCAGCCCCGGATGGGGGCAAACACGGACACCTCCATCCGCTCACACAGCGCTGCACCAACACACACGGGCAGAGGAAATGATCTCTTCAGATTATTCTAAAATCCTCCCGATTCATGATTTTGTGCTGCTGAAAGTCTGGGAGATTGCTTCACACAGGCACTGGTAATGTGGCAAACCTCCTCCCCAAGCCCTGCTCTGCTCGGGAGGGGATTTTTGTGGCCAGGGCTTTGGAGAATCAAATGGCTCTCCAGCTTCCATCTTCCTTCAGCTGGTTCAGAAACGCTGCTATAAATCACCGCAAATATAAAGAAAGTTATTTTAGAGGCAGAACCAGAAACAAAAAAATTGCACATTGTGTCTCTGCAGCCCCATGCAGCTCAGAATTGGCAGCTCAAAACTTCCAATTGGAGTGGCTCTAATGTGTATTCAAAATAAACTGTGAAAATAATTGTTCCTATGGAAATGAAATATAAATAAAAAGTAGGAGCTGAGACCATATAAGATAATGTTGGACCAAATTCTGTTTCCTGCTTATTGAAATGCACAAGATAAGCCTCAACAGGAGAGAAGCTGCGGGGTGCAGCTGTTGTATATAATCCTGCTTCCTTCAGACCTGTAAAACCAGCAGTCTCCAAAGATCTCTCTGCTCCAGCAACATGAGTTTTATGATTCAGGGGCATGGTACATATGGTTTAGCATACACACCCCAATTTTCCATGCAACCTCCCCTGTTAGGATTACTAATACTTGTGGCATGAGTAGTTTGTACAGCAGCTGTGCAAGGGTTATGCAAGCATTTATGTACACATTGGAATAAAGGCACAAAATAATGGTTCTTTTGAGGTATTACTCTGCACCTGCCTGGAGAGGAAAAGTAAAGCCATCCAAATTCATCCCCAGGTCGGGATCAGTTATTTTGTTCCCTTTGAAAAAAATGAATGTGTTTTATATGCTTTTTGTTCAGTATAAAAAATAGCAAACATCCCTGCCTTTAGTGAATGCAAACAGCAGGAAACTGAAAAAGACATAAATATATGTTAATAAGAAGAATCCTGAACGTCTGTAGGAGCAAAGATCACCATGTATTGTAAGGAAATGTGACAGCTAAGCAGATTTTCAGAGGCACATTTCCAAGGTGCTGCAGCACAACTCAAATCCGGTCCCAACAGTGACGTCCGAGCTCGTGCCCAGCTTAGCTTTTCACAAATACAAGCCTGAGATCTCAGACGTTCAGATTACAACGTTACCAACAAAGGAAATACCTGGGCTTGGGCCAAAAGCGTCAACCAAATCAAGTGTGCGCACAATAATTTAATAGTTCAAAATTAAATTCAGTTTTCTTTGAGCTGCTTTGGCAATATTGGAGTCTACACTAAATAATACTCCCATGCCTATATCTGTGCTGCAGAAATGGATTAGTTACATAAAGTTTAAAGAGATGATTGAAGTACACTGGTGTATTTATGCCTGCTCATAGCAGAATATAAACATGTATAGAAAATACAGCCCATGCCGATATTCAAATTGTAGATAAATGTATAATAAATGTAACATTACAAAAGTTTCAGTAACATGAGCTCATTTCTAATGTTCTCTGAAGTAAATAGCAATAAAAGGATCCCTGTGGTGATCCAGTTTTAGGAA
The DNA here is from genome assembly GCF_027579445.1 of Ammospiza nelsoni. Classification (NCBI taxonomy): domain Eukaryota; kingdom Metazoa; phylum Chordata; class Aves; order Passeriformes; family Passerellidae; genus Ammospiza; species Ammospiza nelsoni. The sequence continues at coordinate 2,746,533 of NC_080644.1, read as the reverse complement.
ATGAAGTGCTGAACTGTGAAGGACTGAACTCTGTCCACCTTCCCCAGCTGATGAACATTAAATTCAGTGCCATACCCCCATTTCATAAATCCCCAAATTCTATTTTAGCTTTCACTGGCATCTTCAGAAGTAATAATGCCTTTTTCACCATCCAAAACACAGATTTCATTTCTGACTCTCCTCTGATCGGTAGCATTGAGAATCAAAATTTAATTTTTATAACGTGATCAGTATTGTCCAACAGAGCACAGCTCAACCCAAATCTGTTCAAATTCCTGGATTAGAGCTAATATAATGTCTTTATCCATAATGTGATTAACTCCATGTTGGTGAATATGTTCTCAGTAATAATGCTGGAATGATGACTAGAATCTTTTGATAAGAATGATCCAATACAGCGTAAAAAAATACGTGAGCTAATTATCCATTCTTATACAAATAATAATGCTATTATTTTTGCTGTACTAATGTTTTTCATGAAAGAGCATAGACAAACAGTTCAAAATTCCCCAAACACATGCTAGTTTAGTGGGACTATTTGGAAGGAGAAAAAAGTTTGCTGTAATTTAGGAGTTGCACTTTGTTCAAGACAAATGAGAGAAGATGCAAAACAGAATGGAAAAGAACCATGGTTAAAGTTAAAAAGAGGACATCAAAGTAGGAAGACAAGGAGCTTGAAACTGAATCAGCAGAAAAGAGGACAAAATGCTTTGTGTCTAATTTTTGAAAAGTCATTAAATGAGTTTCTGAGCAGAACCCACACTTTTTACTGCCTGTTTGGTAAAACTGAATGCAAATGTCCAAATTCTGCCCCTGGCATATGCCTCACATGGCTTCATGAGGATGACAAATTCACCAAGCACAAACCTGCACATTTTTGTGAATTTCTTGTTTTTAAATCAGCCCCTTTATTTATCTCCTAAATACACACTTCCAAATATTCTGTCTGTTTCCACACAAACAAAAAAATGGCAGTAGTTGGTACTAAACTTGGGTAAGAGCATGCACACAAAGCTCACAGAGATCAAAAAGTTACTCAATTGGTAATGTGGCTTGTGCAGAACCCCAGAAACATTGGGAGTCTGTTTTTATAGAAATTATCTGAAGCAGCAAGTGCCAACAAACAGGGATTACTTCATCACAAGCATTAAGTTTTCCTTCTTAAGAAGAGGAGGCTACACAAAAGAAGTAGAGAAGACTGAGAGGAAAAACTGGTTTCTTAATTGATCCAGGAAGGAGGAGGAGGAAAAAGACAGTGACATGAAGGTGCCAATATTTCAGCAAGCTGTGTGGAACTGATCCTACAGGAAGCAGGATAGGGTTTACGCAGCAGGCAGGAAAGGAGGGAAGAGAAAGAGGCTGTCCATGAAAAAAGGTACAAACTGGATTGCCTTTCTGTTTGAAAGGAATTTGAAATTCAAGCTCAGATCTGAGGGCTGCACCACTGCAGTTGGAGCTGCATCATCCCTTATTGTACCCAGCAGAATAAATGCTGCCCTTTGTTGTGTCCCAAAGCAGGATGAAGGCAAGAGCTGGGACTTCACATCAAAAAGTTATTCTTTAACAAACTCACTTTCTCATCCCATGCTGCTGGCATGGTTTTGTTGGGCTGTTTTAAGTACCCCACTGCCAGCTATCATGCATTTATTAAAAGGAGTACAGGTGCAGCAAGATCATAGAAAATACTGTATAAAAGAGAAAACTTCCCACCTGTTCCTATAAAACACAGGTTACAGTTGCAACATTGCCCCCTCTTTTAAGAGCATATCCTGCATTAAATCAGAATATAGCTAAATGTGGCCTAACCCAAACCACTTAGACAAAATAAGAAGGAAATAGTTTCAAACATCACTTTTTCAGGAAATTTGTCAAATCAAGAGTTTCAAGGTTTAGTTTTGTTCTCTGTTCTTTCTCCAGTGACACCTACAAGACCAAGAGCAGTTACCTAAGGTGTTAATGAGTGAGCAGAGAAACCTCCCACACTTTTCCTTTTCTTTCTTTCAGAGCACAACACTGACCTGAAGTTTAGTCAGCTTTTAAATGGGAGCTACAAGCAATTCCAGTACCAGTAATTTAGGCAGCAGAGACACCTGTTCTCCAGCCCACTGTCCCATCCTTGCAGACTTTTTCATCTCATATCCGTGCCAAAGGCAAGGCTCCTTGTCCTACTGCTGCTTGATGAAAGGCCAACACTCACAGCCCTGGAAAAACAGTCTACAAGGAGCAAAAAAGGCAGAGAAATCAAGTTGTCTGCAGCTGAAAGGGAGAGCAGGGAGATCCCAAATCCTCTGCCTGCCCTTCCTGCACAGCCTGACCCAGACACCCTCTCCTTGCCCCCAGCTGTGCATTCCTGTGGCCTCCCTCCTTCCACCACAACGTGGAGTCAGTCAGAACAAGAAGCTGATCCAGCAGAAAATTATTTCAGCAAAAGCAAATGCACAAATGGTTAAAAAAATATTTTAAAAACAGAATCAGCTTTCTGACCTGTGTGTAAGTGTTGGTACCAGCATTGCAGAGGGGTGGGGTCGCACAGCTGAAGGTCCAGGCTGGGGTGGGATGAGAAAACAAAGATCTTTCTCAGGGGGAGCCTGGCTTTAAATCAGTTTAAGTTGATCTAGAAGCCACACCCTCGGCCAGGAAGAGATTTAGGCAAATTGCGTGGCGAAGAGCAGGTTAGTGCTGCTCCTCAGGAAGTACAAAAGATGCTGGAGAGTTTGATCTTAGCTGGGCAGCCAGAATTCAGCTGCTGGGTGCTGGCGTTTCCATCCGTGGGGAGCACTGGGAATGCAGCTACAGGGGGATTTTTGAGCAGCTCCAGTGAGTGCAGCAAATGTTTCTTGTTACCTAAGGTGGATGGAGCTCCACAACCTCTCTGCCCCCTCCATCCTCCCCGAGCTTGAGCCATTCCTAAACATGTGTTAGGTCTGAGCTGAGGGATTAAGGCTGGTTCCACCTCTATTTCAATAGTGCCATGAGTGAGTCATTTCTATGTGATGCCTCAGTTTCCCTGTTATTAAGAGGTGCACATGCATGCATACAAACACATTATATCATTCATCATGCCTCCCATGCAGTTTTTCACTGGCTACCTGCTGTTCACACCAAGATTTGAAACATAAAGAACTTAAAGAAAAGCTGAATATTATTTTCCAGAAGAGTTGCAGGATCTGCTGCTGGATACTACCAGATGTTGCTTGTCTGAAAATATTAACAGAACAATCTATCAAAAAACACCTCCAAAAACACTGACCTGTTTTATCTTCCACCCCTCTTCTTTCTCCTTTGCCCAAGGAATTAATCTTAATGTCAGGATAAACTTAATGTATATATGCATGATTTCTGAGGTTATCTCAGGCTTAGTTTGGTGACCCAAATACACCATCCTGGCTTCCCCTTCTTTCCAAGTAAGATTTGGGAAGCATTAGTTTACATTTGTCATCTATTATTATTATTATTATTATTATTATTATTATTATTATTATTATTATTATTATTATTATTTACTGTTGCAGCAGACATCTACCTGGGCTAATTGGACTGTAACTCCATTACTGTAGATGTTGCACCCACTGAGTTAAAAAAGTCATTGTTTTAAGAAGCTGACAATCTATTTCAAGGCAAAATATCCTAAAAATGGCACGTACCAGGAGCAGAAGGATGGGAAGGCAAGGGTGCAGGGTAATGGAATGGCATAAACCACCCATGTGCACAGGTTGATAGTTTCACTTCAAGTAAATGTTCCTGGTTTTAGAGAATATATCCCCCCTCGGATTTCTAACGCTTCTCCATTAACTCTCCCCACTGCCAGCTGGAAAAAGCGACCCGGGCTCTGTGCACAGCGACACACATACGTGTCTATGTAGGTGAATATATCATCATCACGCTTTAAATTATTTAATGGAGTTTGTTGTGTCACGGGCAGGCTCTTCTAATCTGAACTTCTTAAAAAGAAAAGGGTAGGCAGGAAAAAGAAATGCGTACGCGTGCTTGTGAGACAGCCGATGTAGTCGCATCTATAAAGTCTGTGGGAGTTTGGGCCCCTTGCTTATACATAAACCGCCCTCTCTCCTGGGCTGTCTTCTCCTTAATGACGTTCACGGCAATTTAGGCGCTGGGGACCGGCTCAGCCTCTCGCCGAGCCCGCAGCCTCCACAAACATCCTGAAAAGCAACCTGAGCAGACGTCCTCCCTCCTCGAGGCAGTTCCCGGGATTTTCTCTCCCGAGCGCTTTGGAGCGGGCGGGCGAGCGAGCGAGCGAGCGAGAGCGCTTGGGTTTATCCGCCTGCTCCTCCCACCAGAGCCACCCTCCCGCCGCTCCCCGCCGAGCGCGCCGCTCACACGGCTCCGCCGCGGCGTGCGGGACGCGGGCACCGCGCTCCGCTCCCGCCACCGCCGCCGCCGCCGCCGGGGGAAGCGCCTCGGGCCGCCGCCGCCGCCGCCGCCCCGTCCATGGGCCGGTGCCGCTGATCAGCCCCCGCCGCCGCCGCCGCCTCGGGCCATGAGCGGGCTGCGGCGCCTCCGCGTGGGCTGAGCCCGTCCGTCGGTCCGTCGGTCCGTCCGTGCGCGCCCCCCGCGCATGCCGGTGGCGGGGCGCGTCCCGCGGCGGGGCAGCCCCGCGCCCCCCGCGCCGCCCCGCAGCCGCCGCCGCCGCGCCGCGATGCCGGTGGCGGGGCGCGGGCAGCCCGCCTCCTGGCTGCTGGTGCTGGGCGCCGCCGCGCCCGCCCTCTGGCTGCGCTGCGTGCTCGCCGACTTCACGGTGGACAACGAGGTGCACTCCAGCTTCATCCACCGGCGGCTGCGCGGCCCCGAGCGCCGCGAGATGCAGCGGGAGATCCTCTCCATCCTCGGCCTGCCGCACCGCCCGCGGCCGCACCTCCACGGCAAGCACAACTCGGCCCCCATGTTCATGCTGGACCTTTACAATGCCATGTCCGTGGAGGAGGGGGCGGCGGGGGCCGCCGCCGAGGACGGCGAGGGCTTCTCTTACCCTTACAAGCCCATCTTCAGCACCCAGGGGCCGCCTCTGGCCAGCCTGCAGGACAGCAACTTCCTCACCGAAGCTGACATGGTCATGAGCTTCGTCAACTTGGGTGAGTGCCGGGCTCGGCGGGGCTGGGTCGGGGGTAACCGGGCAGGGAACCGTGCCAGGGGGAGGCTGGAGAGGGGACCCGGCCACCGACGGGAGGACAGGGACGGGTGGCGCAGGTGGCCCCGGCTGGGAGCTGTTTCCCAGCGGGGCAGGTGGGTGACAGCCCACCTGGGCAAGGAAGGGCAGGTAGCGGCCCTCGGCAGTGTGGCTGCTTTGCCAGGCGGTAATTGAGTGGCATCGGCGGGGAAAGAAAGGGCTCTGACTTCCCCTCGCAGCATCGGACAGCCACGAGCTCTCCACACACGCCGGCACTCTGAGCTCTTTGTCGTCCGCTCCCTTTGATAGTGGCTGCGCGTCAGAAATGGGATTTGTAGGTAGGAGTTAAACAGGACGATGAGCAGGTCTGCCCCGCATCCCGCACCGCCGAGGAGGACACGGAAGGCAGGCAGAGCACGGCGCGGGTCCCGCACGGCTCCCGCGGGATGCGGTCGCACGGCCGGGACGGCTCCTGCGGCATCCCAGCCCGCGCTCCCTCGGCCGCGGGGGCTGAGCCGCTCGCACATGTTTTCCTAATGGCTTGGGAGGGATTCCGCAGTAAATCCTTATTTACTCCCGCAGCTTTTCCTGTTGACCCCAGTTTATGCCGCTAACTCGCCTCTTTTCACAAGCACATGCGGATGGGTTTATGCAAACGATACGAGAGTTGGCACGCTTTGTATGCGCCTCGCTAGGCCTCCCTAATTGGATGCCACGGCCCAATCTGATTTCTATTTGCTCGCTGTAGATTGCACACCCGTGTGGACTGACTTGGCCGGATTTGAGTAAAACATTGTCAGGGTGCGCATTTTATTTTAAATATATAATTATAGACCTGGCTCGCTCTCTCCGTTTTTAGAGCTCATCATGTGCGGCTCTCAAACCACACACGTACAGATTGGGTGCCTGCGAGTTCAAGGCAGAACCTGAATCGTGTTTCCAAAACAAGATCGTTTCAGACTTTGTCCCAAACAAAGGGAAACGCAAAGTGCAAGAGGAGCACACTTCTGGCACATAACCTGCCAGGAATTACAGACCCCCGTCTCCAATAAATCCATTAACACCTTTATGGATGTCACTGTTCTGGACACTTCCACTGCCTGGAACTTCAGAGGCAGCAAAGATTAAATCACCACCTAAACCACCACCTCTCTAATCCCTGCACTTTAACTAACTTGAAAAGCTCAGCAGCTGTAAAGGCTCTGTGACACACGTTAATAATTATTAGACACGGTAGCCATCCCGGCACAATTCCTGCATGATAAGGAGCCACGGGACGCTGTGGGAGAGCTTAGTTTGCATGAGCTGCGCCTCCTTATTAACTGCCATAAGCTTCACAGTGGGAAACTCGGAATTACATCTGGCCCGGGGGCTGTGCTCAATGAGGGCTGGTGCTTTCCATTTGGAATTACAGTGTTTGTCTAGTCACTGCTGGATACTTAAGTCGATGAGCAATGATACATTTAAAATCAAATATTTGAGCAGTCAAAAGTACCAATAGCAGTCAAATATTTGACTTTGAAGATAAGGGTGACCTTGCTAACACTGTTCTCCGTGGTTCTTGTGTCCTACACCGAGTGCAAGGAGAGCCCTGAGCAGAGGACAAAAGATGTTCAAATAACAATAGTGAAATTCACTCTTTGCTTTCCATTTCAGTAGAGAGGAAAGAACCTTATGAAACATGTAAGTACATAATGGCAGGGAGTTTAGCTCTGCTCCTCAGGTGTAGTAATTTACTGAATCACCAGTGAAACTGCAGCGCTCCCATCCCACATTGCCGATGCAAGTCTCTTGTCACCTCATGTAAGAGTTACAAGAAAAAGTTAATATTTAGGCCATTGATGGGTTTGAATACAAAGGAATGACATCAATCCATAAATGTGAAATAAAAGTTACATTTTGGATATGTCTGTGTCTATGTGAGAACTTTGTATGGAGCAGGTTTCACCTGTATGAGCCATAACGCCCAATAATCAACATCCTGATGCAGTTTGGTGACTGCAGTGGATTTATTCATTCATTTCAACCCACCAGGCTTTGTTGTCAGCTTAGAAATGCAAGAGTGTTCTCCATGCAAAATCCTAAATGATTATTTTATTTAATTGCTGTCAGCATGGTCAGGGAGCAGTAAGAGCACAAGCACAAGCAAAGCCCAGCAGTTTTAAGGACAGGTGGAATTACGACCAGCAAGGCACATTTTGGAGGTTTATCTGTGCTGTTTTGTTCCCTTGTCAACAGAGCATGCCAGGACGAGTTTAAAAAGGACACAGATCTATAAGAGCTTTCTTCATCGCTCTGCACACCTTTCATCCCATTATAGTCATTGCTCTTTCATCTTTATAGGACAAAGGCAGGCTTGTTTATGGAGGTTTTAATGAATTAGAGCAGCCACTCACTCCGTATATAATCAAACACAACACCTGCTTTGAGACATACAGTTTTCTATGACATTCAGGGAAAATTAGAAGATCAGTTGTAGAACTGAATTTTTGTGGAGACTTTCTACAATGATCCCTTTTAAAGCAGAGCTGAATTCCTAAATGCAGACTGTAGTAAACTGTGTCCTACTTTTGTAAGAGATACTCTGTGAGCATTGCATTTCACAGGTAGGCTTTTATTACTATAGCAGAGCCATCACAATGAGGAAGTGTCACAGCATAATAAAGTTTCATTTTAGCATGGAGGAAGTAAAAGCAAGCAAAGAAATAATACTTTGAAATTTCAGTCAATAAAAAACGGTAATTCCAGGCTTCCAAATGCTAACCTACATAAGCACTTTTTTTGCCTTATTCATATTCCTCATCCATCTAGTTGTACAACTTTAGAGGGAATAATACTTTTTAAAAACCTACATTGCAGGATTTACTGGGCTGCATAGTAAAAACCCCAACAGCAAACCCCACACACATTGATTTCTATGGAGATACCGTGTATATTTAATGCAGAAAATTTATGCTGGGTATTGGTAGAGAGGAACCAGAATACAGGTGCTCCGTTTTAGGGAGCTTTGTACTAAGCACAGTTTTACTTACTGTAAAATCCTGACAACTAATTAGATTTAGATTTATAACCAGTTAATTTACAGGCTACATTTTGTCTTAGCTTACACCTGTGCTAAGATGGATGGAGAATGGAGTTGTGTCAAGAATGAAGTTATTTGTAAATTAAAAGAGAATTTAGCCACAGTGGTCTGACTAAGTTAGCCAGTTAATTACTGACTAATTTTGTAAAATTTATTACTATAATTTTAACATTTAGAATTTGATTTCAGATCCTGTCCAATACAGTTTACAAACTGATCCATTTTAGGAACTGAAAAAACACAAAGCATTTTCTGCACAAGTTTAATTTCAGTTTATAAACAGCAGCTAAGGAGTAAACATCCTCTAGATGACTTAGGCCTTCTCTTCTAAAAATAATTGCATTGTCCTTATGCTGGTAAACTTGCCTTGGTAAACAGACTTGCTTAGAATATTTTTAAAAGAGTCGGCACAAGTGATACGCAATTTGTTAATTTGTCTCGTGGTTGATTATAAAATGAACAACGTTGTTTAATCCTGGCAAAAAAGAAGTGTGGGGGGGGGAATTAGTCATTCTTGGAAGGAGCACTTGAAAGTGGCTTTTGTTAATATAAATCAAGAAGCTGAAGAGCCCCCAAGTTTCCTTTTATTTCATACCATCTGGCTATCCTTTTTGTTGACAAGTGTTTGGCATAGAGAACCATCTCTTTGCCCTTTAATAACAGGCTTTAACACTGTAGGGTATTAGAAAAAGATTCTATAACAGTTAAAAAATTTCCTTCGGGGAATACTTTATAAAGTGAGCACGGGCTGCAGGCATTTGCAGCTGTAACCTGGCTTGTGTTAAAATTTGGAAGGGGCTGCCTTGCATTCCAGCTCACTACAGGCCTTCATTGGTGTACAGCCAAAGGTTAATATAGATGTCACACAGTTTTTCTTTGGAGAGCCTCAGATATAAGAGTACGAGTACAGCTGTGTTTTTAGTAACCCTTTCATAATCACTTCTTTTAAACCTCATTTTCCTGCTTGTATAAATCAAAGATTTTCAAGGATATTTGACCTGGATTTGAACTTATTTGATCTTCACATATTTCCCACTTGAAACAAAGCAGATTAAAAGTTAGCCCTGGATGCCTGGTCCCCATCACATGGTTTGTCCATACATTAGGCCAAGCACTTTGGTTTTTTTTCCTTCTCTTCCACCTCACGCTGTTAAAAGCTCTCAAGCCTGAACAGGTACATCCCATAATTGTTTTGGGCAGTGTGGATATGTGCAGCCCTTGGTGGTGTAACTCTGGCTTAAGGCAGAAAGCTTGCAGCCAAGTCGGGGTATGAAGGAGCATGCAGCAAGTGACCAGCAGGTATTCTCTGAATGTGCAGACCTATCCAGAGAAAACATAATTAATTTTCTAATTTCCAGGGGTAAAACAGCAGAGCAGGACGGGAACCATTTACCTCTGCCATGGGGGTATGCTGGCAGAATAGAAAGGAGCCGCCAAGGACAGACGTCCTTACGCAAGGAGAAAGGACCTGGAAATTGTCCCCATCCGCTGGCACACAGCAGATTTATCCCAGAGCAGGGTCTGTGCTCTGTTCCCACACAGGCTGCCCTGGGGGGGTGAATCCCCCTCTGTGAGCTGCAGTTTAGAAGCCAAAACACAGCAGCTCTGAAAGGGCTTTGAAGGAGACAAGCCTTGATGGCCAGGTCCTGTGATGCCGGTAACAGGAGCTGGGCACCAGTGGAGCGTGCAGGACCTGCTCCCAGTGCCCCCAGTGCCCCCAGTTGTGCCATGCCTGCGTCTCTGTGTGTGTCCCAGCTCTCCCCCTGCAAAGGAGCTTTAATGGCCTCTGGACAGGCAGCACAAAACCAGGCACTGCGTTCCCTGGAAATCAGCCTGATTTTCGGGTCGGCGGGGAGAGACGTGTGAGAGAAGGTTACACAAGTGGTTGGAAACATTAATTAAAAAAAAGATTATAACTATTAAAGCCCAGTCAGAGCCGTTGACAGGCTCCTTTTAAATAGGACACTGTGATGTTTTAGTTTAATACATTCTGGCAGTGTCACTGGGGTTAAGGCTAATACTGGGATGTGTGGATCCTGTCATGTTATTGTCAGGAGGAATGCAGGGATTAGGTTGGAGAGTGGCGGTGGGTGAGTGCTGCAGCTGTGTACACTTATTATAAAAGATTTAAGTCCCACTGGTAAAATCAATATATTAAATTGCAAGAGCCCCTGTTTTTAATTAGTTTAAATCAAATATACGGTTAGTGCCATTAGGGCTGCTATCCTTGAACCAAGTGAGGAAATGCTAATATTTATGTGGAAACTGTTAATTTGTGGTTAAAATGATAACACATTTAGTTTTATGTCTCTAAATTGTCCTAACTGGATGAATACCAGTGAGAAGTTGCAATGATGGATGAAGTCATCTGAGCAAGAACACAAGTAAGCAAATTTTGATAGCATGCCAGATAAGGAGACTACCTGTTGATATACAGCATTAAGAGACCATGATATTTTAAACCTTTCCAGTCCTGCTCTCTCTAGGGCCTACATCAAAGTATTTTTATGAATTTACTACATATATATATAAAAAATATATACCATTACTATATATAAATAAAATATGCTATTTTATATATGTATATTTCTTCTCTTAATGGAAGAAACTTCTAAAAAAATGACAGAGCTGTTTAAGTTAGTTTCAGGATGAAGATTTTCCTTTTCAACTCTTTGAAATAAACGAGACTACACACAAGGACTAATCACATGGATAAAGTTCTGCACATGCTTAAGGTTGGAAAAATGGAAACCCAAGAGAAAATTCTTGGCTAGGTCTTCATTGGTGTAAATTGTCAAATTTCTACTGAAGCTGGCCCTGTGGTCTCATTTATACAACTCTACGTCCAAAGTAATTCCCATAAACTCCCTCTTGATTTACACGAGCAGCACTGAGAGCAGAATTGGGCCAAAGAAGTGCCCCTGTGTTGGAATAATGAGCATGCAGTAGTTTCTGCTTGAGCTTCACAGAGTTTCCTCTCCTAATCTTGAAATTGTTTCTGAGGGAAGTTTCCTTTGCTGCAAACAGTCAAAACATGAACCAGCTCCTATTAGTCACTGCTTATCATTATTATTAGCCCGATCCATGTTGTTGAACTACAGCTGAATTCCCATCCTTGCAACAAACAGAATTTAGCAAATAATGTTTGACAAAAATGTGAAACTGATATTTCTTAATACAAGACATATTTCATATGGAGAAACTTCAGTGCTGAAAGATTCCTGGTATCAAAATATCTGAATCATAGTACAAATAAACAGCGCCTTGTAAAGGCTGCGGGGCCAAATTCCGTGCTGGAGTAATTCCACTGAAGTTAGTGGAATTGTGCCAGGAGATAAACTGCCATCTAGATTTTTTTGGTGTTGAGGATTTTGTCAGTAAAAATCTTTGCTGCAGAAAAGGTTGCAGGTAGCAAAGATCACACTGGTTCTGATTCAAAAAGCCCTTTTGGAAATCTTTGTTTCATTGATGAGGACCACAAAGTTTGCTGAGCCCCCCCCCCCGTATTTGGGTGTATGTTCTACAATTCCATTATTTATACATAAATATACCTGATTTACAGCAGGTAACAGAGAAGCCATGGTGGGTGTAATCCCCACCACACTGTGCCTTACCCCTTTTAAAAACATTTGTGCCATTTACATCTCAGAGTCAGTGAGAATCCAGACTGAGTGGATTGAATTAATGGCAACTTTGAGACTACAAGTTTTAGTGTAATTGCTTTATTGTTTGGGAACCAAGATGCTTACAGTCCAGTTCCTGTGCAAACATGTTTAACGTGTGTTAATGTGTTTCAAAACCAGACCCTCTCCGCAGAATTCTGCTTTTCATTAATTGACATCAGTAGCATGGTACAGTATTTCAAAGCACTGGCCAAATATAAACTGTGTTTCTAATTTCCTTACTTTCCTGTGTTTGGAATGCCAATGTTAATTTGTTCCCATGGAAGAGTGAGAGCTGCCAACCACAGTTTTATATAAATGGCTTTACAGTGCAGGGCTGCCAACATTAAATGATACTTAGGAATTTTCATGACATTTTGTATTTAATGCTGTGTGTGTGTGAGAGAGAAATTGAGGGAGATGTATGGCATGTTGAACAGCACAAGCTCTGATGATCAAGGCAAATGTTTGAAGAAATTTATCCTTTGAGGAACTGTTACTCAATGTTTCTTCTTATTTAGGATTTTTTAATAATCTGTCAGATACTACACAGCATATTCCTTATGCCTAGAAAAAAGCTGTTTTGCAGGGAACTTTGTTGCTAATGATCCAAACAATTCCCCCCCACACCCCCCAATAATTTTAGTTATTTATTAATAGATGAGCAGATGGACTTTAGTTTATGTTGTTCCTCTGATCATTCTGAACTGGATTGTAAGAATATGATATTACTCAACGTGAGAAAATGCAAAAGCAGAAAAAGCTGCCGCTGCTAAGGAAGAGGGGAATTAACTGATTTTAGTTTAACTGCCAACAGGTAATTTTTCTTTAGCAGAATAGTAGCAGCTAGATAAAATCATTTGCCTCTCTTAAAGAAAAAATCAAGCATTATCATAGCTTCTTTAGTGGTATGTCTGCCTTTGTACATAAACCAAATGTGAAGTTCCCTTTAAACAAAGTTTATTTTAAACTGATAATGGTAAAAACAAAGTCTGTTTATGTATTTCTCCCTTAATTCCTGGAAGATATTCAAAATACAAATTGTTCACGTTTCAGTAGATTCCCCTTAATGAGTGCTATGGTTTATCTCTCCATTTCCCCAGTTTATTGGAACAGGTGCAGTGTCTGCCATCTGTGCCAGCCCCGTGCTATACCAACAAACAAAGTGTTGTTTTGGTTCACTGGGTTTAAAAGTCTCCTGAGAGTAAAGAAATGAAAGAGAAAGAATTTAGAAAGTGCCTAGTGAAGGAAAGGCACTTCAAGTAATGTGCTTTGTCACTCAAGTCTTCCCGTAAATTACCTTAAACTATTTCTAAACTGTTTGAAAAATATTATCTGCAGAGGATTAGGTTTCTGTTGCATCTCAGAGGTTCCACACTATTCTTATCATCCTTATCCTACCACAGTAGCTTCCAAGTTAGAGTATTTTGTTGTCAGGTTGAATTAAATTGTACAGGAGTAAAAAACTCCTTTTTTCCTTCTCTTAAAGTGGAAGAACTGTGAATTTTCTTTTTTTTTTTCCCCCCAGTGTTTCTGCTTCCACCTCATTTAAGAGATACTGCAAATAGCCATCCAAGTTTAAACAAGATTATGTTGTAATTAGACAGACAAACTCATAATTATTTAAGGGCTAAACCAACAACAACAACCCTTTCAGGTTCATTTTGACAGTGTTTATCCAGTGTATCTGGGAAGGCTTACAATTAAAGTGCCTGAAGGGTGGGGATGAGATTTTTCAGCATGCAGTCAGTGCTATCGGGTCCACCTGGCCTGGGAAACTATGCAGGCTTTGTAGCGGAGAAAATCCCTTAACTTAGATCTTCGTGGCAAGCTCTTAAAAGCTACCTTCCTTTAAAAAAACCAACAAAAAACAAGGAAAAGGAGGGCAGAGGGAAGGCAGCTTCCCCCTAAGCAATAATTAAAGCGAGCAGGAGCTCCCTCAGTGCTGGGGGAGCAGCAGATGAGCTGATAACCACACAGAGCATCACCTGCAAGGTTCTCCCTGCTGGATAACCACACAGAGCATCACCTGCAAGGTTTGCTGTGCTGGATAACCACACAGAGCATCACCCTGCAAGGTTTGCTGTGCTGGATAATCACACAGAGCATCACCCTGCGAGGTTTTCCCTGCTGCACACAGGAGCTTTCCAAAGGAGCACTAAGTTTGCTGTGCTTCTGCAGCAGGCTCCCCATGCTGGGCTGAATCAGAGCTCCTCACAGCCCCACTGATGTCACCCCAGCATCCTCACAGCCCCACTGATGTCACCCCAGCCTCAGTGATGTCACTACAGCCCCACTGATGTCACCTGAGGTCCTCACAGTCTCACTGATGTCACCCCAGCCTGCTCAGGCCCACTGATGTCACCCCAGCTCCTCACAGCCCCACTGGTGTCACCTCAGCCTCAGTGATGTCACCACAGCCCCACTGATGTCCCCACAGCCCTGCACAGCCCCACACAGCCCCACTGATGTCACCATAGCCCACTGATGTCACCTGAGTTCTTCAGAGCCCCACTGATGTCATCCAGGCCCACTAATGTCATACAGCCCCATTGATGTCACCCCAGCCCCACTGATGTCACCCCAACTCTGCACAGCTTCACTGATGTCACCCCAGCCCCACTGATGTCACCCCAGCATCCTCCCTCAGCTGCAGCAGCCTGGCCCCAGGCCACCCTGGCAGTGAAGGCACCAGCCCTGGCACCCTCCGAGGAGCTGGCACTGCGTGCTGTGCCCAGCCTGGGGCTGTACATCACCCTGAGGCCCTGGGGCCCCTGGGCCAATCCTGCCCCTGGCCCCTGCCTTGCCTTGGCACTGGGGGGGCTCCCTCGGCTTTGCCAATTGTTCTTCCCACAGCTCAGTGGCTGTAAAACTTTTTAAAAGAGAGCAGAAGAGCTCTGGGAGAGGTACTAAAAAATGCTCATAAAATAATGCAGTGTTGGAGGTTGGGAGTTTTAATTCTGATGGAGAGGAGGGTTTCCTCCTGGGTGAGCACTGGGGATGGGGCTGGGTGGGTTTCCCTTGTCAGTGCCTGGAACACCCAGCGCCTGTACTGAGCCCTTTGGCACCACAAGGGAAAGCAAATTCAGCATTTAAACACAAAATTAAAAATTACTGTACTTTAGAAATTCTGAATTCCGGTGCTTACATTTGCTCCTTTGTATCCATATTTTAACAATTTTATTTACATAAGACAATTGTCTGTAATGCCATGAATGATAACCAGTCATCACTAAGAGGAATCCATTCCTAATTGTATTTGTTCTACCCACAAGCTGCTCTTCCCTTGGTTCTCAAGGTTAAAACTTACTGCTTTTTCCATCACTAAAAATATTCTGAACAATTTAATCTTGCTACTTTTATTTGTTTATTACTCTGCAGTCATTATAACCCCACAGGGACTTTTTAGATGTTAATAAAGAGCACTGCACATCACTTTTCCTGAGGCTTGTGTGGCACTATAAACATTATGCTGAGTTTAAGTTCCCCTTTCTGACCATATCCTTAAAAAATCCAGCATTCGCTAAGAGAATGGAGGGGATTTTTTTCTTTTCTTTTTAACAAAAAGAAATAAAGGCAGGGGGGAAGAAGTAACTTTAGCCTCAATCTGCTAGCTACATAAAACAGTAAATGTTCAGCTGAGGCAGGGAAAAACCAGAACTGCTAGAGACTGCTTGTTTCCTTTTGGAGGAAACAATAAATGTGCCCACTTGTATTTTAACAACATTATTACTGGGCCCCCTAATTACACGAATATACTTGTAATAAACTGCATGAGAGAAGAACAGAAAAAGATCTGTGATGAATGATGCTTTTTCCTCAGCTCAAAAAGAAACTTTTGGGTAACTACTCTTAAATCTTGGCCCAAATCAGGAGATGAAGATATTTCAGCACTATGTGATGAATCATTTGTCTCCTGAGACAGATGAAAAGGAGAAGCAAATCAGACATGTGGTGTAAAACTTCTCTCATTGGTGTGGACACAACTTTGACCTCTGAGTACAATAGTTCCTGCAATCCATGGCATGCAGTGTAATGAAATTACCAGAATATTAGAAAATAGGAAATCCCTGACATTTCTGCTGCGTTAAAGTCTGACACAGGGAATACAGGAACACACGAAAGAACCCAGAACGAGGCAGGGACTCATCCAAGCAAACCCCAAATATTTCTCCAGCAAACAGAAAACTGTCATTTTGCTCATTAGTCCACAGCTGTGAGATGAGAGCTGCTTCACTGAAAATCCTGCAGAGGAGGGAGGTGAATGTAAACCTGTGTGTGTGATAGACTGAGAGCGAGGTGAATCTACGCCAGTGTGCGTGACACACTGAGAGGGATGTGAATGTAAACCTGTGTGTGTGATAGACTGAGAGTGAGGTGACTCCACGCCAGTGTGTGTGACACCCTGAGAGGGATGTGAATGTAAACCTGTGTGTGACACCCTGAGAATCTCCTCCCTGGGCTGGAGCTGTGACCCGAGCAGTGAGCAGAGCCTGGCAGGGAGGACGCTGAGCTGGAAAAGGGATGCTCTGTGCTCCTGCTCCTTCAGAGATGCTCTCACAAACTCCCACACTCACCCCTGTGCTATTTTTGCAGTTGCACACCACAGGACTGAGCTGTGCTCCCTCCCTTCGTGCCAGACCCATGCAGGACACCAGGGTGTATTTCAACAGCTGATCTTTTACCCCAGAGCTGCAGTTGCAAAATTGTGCTTGAAGACACACAAAAACCAAAACAAAGCAGCAAATGCTGTTGTTAGGGGCTGACTCAGGAGGCCTGCGTGGCCCAGCCCTGGTGAGAGGCTCAGTGTCAGGAATCCAGCAGGGCTGTGGTATGCAGGGCTAGGTGCTGCTGATGTCACTGATGGGCTTATCTTGTACCAAAAGAAAATTCCTCTTGTATAAAAGGGATCGTGGGTGGGAATTAAACTGCAAATAAATCTCTGCCTCACCCTCAGATGCCGTTATGCCTGGGGCATGGGCCACCAACGTTTGGGGTGTGAAGGGGACAGACACGTGCCCGTGCCCTACACGTGAATATTTCATGTTTGTTTTCCTGAGGACATTCCTGAAATAGCAGTTTAACCTTGCCATCGCTCTGAGACACTAACATTTTACATCTGCAAACAGGAGTACACGTGGATGTCTGCAGCCCCCAGGTCCTCAATACTCATAGCTCTCAGGGCTGTGTAGAGTTAATAAAGAACAAACAGCTGCCTGCCTATTTCTCAATAAAATAAATGTGTTGCACAGCAAATGTTCCTAGAAAGCAAAAGCTGTGAGTCCCATCCCAGGGTGAAGGACGTGTGGTGCTGGCAGGGAGGGTCATTCCAGGCAGTGACTCCTCTCCAGGTCCCCTGTCCCAATCCCAGTGCCCCACCTGAGCTCGCCTCTCTTGGCAGCACAGAGCAAACATGATGATCTCAAAGAAAAATGTGAACTAGGTCATCAAGTCACACTTGCATGAGGAAGGGCACTCCACAGCCTCTCTGTAAGCAGCAACTGAAGTTTCTAAGGGTTATTTTCCAAAACATCCCCTCCAAACACTTCATTTCTGTCTAATAATTATAAACTGTGTTAATACCACTGGACCTCCCACATGCAGAACACCTGAGAAAGAGGCAGCAGATTGGGTGCAAGGGGAGCAGGGATCTGGCAGGGATTTCCCCTCTGGGGCAGCAGGACCTTTCCCCTCCACAGTTTGCTGTTCCCTAATCTCCCAGCTCTGCTGCCCAGAGCTGCAGATGTTTGTCAGAGCACAGACAAGCTCCAAAGGCCCAGCTGGTCGTGGGGCACAGCTCAGTGTGTACATTCCAAGCTGAGGTTTTGCTGATCACAATCAAAGGCTGAGATCCTTATCTGATGGCCTGTGCCTGATATCTGCTGCTTATTTTGTAATATCCCACAAACTGCTCTCTCAACAGCACCAGAACCTGGGATTTCAGCTGAGAAATCCAGCAAGTTGCATGGCTTCAAACCTGGGAAACTGGTTTTTAATTATTTTCCTTTTATCCCAGCAAACCACAAGAAAGGCTGGATTCCCTGCAAATCCTGCTGTGCTCCTCCCAGGGAGCCTGTGCAGGTGTAGGCCCACACTCCTGCAGCATTTGGGGGGATGCTGGAGCTGTTGTGGCAATACAATATTAAAGGAGGATTAATTAGATTTGTGCCATTTATTTGGGCAGCTGTTCAGTAGATGAAAGGAAGTCTAATGCAAATTAAATGAATAAGCCTGAAGAGGCCAATGTCCAGTCACAGCTCCACTCGTGTCCCTCAGCACAGCTGGGGCAGAAATGGGCACATTCCTTTGGCAAAAATGAGGCATTTGAAGATTCCATCAGCTGAGCTTTCCCTTTCAAGTGTTGCCAGTAGATGCACAACATATACATGTGCTTTTAAAAGACTTTTATTTTGAACTCAAGATGTGAATCTATGGCATTAAGAAAAGCAGAACAATCCTTTATTTAGCTGCACCTGCACCTTAATGCCTAATGAGTTTAGTCTGATGGAATCCAGACCTCAGGAAGGATTATAAATTCTCATTTGATTTCATTTACTTCTAAAATACCTTAAACCAGCTGTACCAGCCCAGAATCCAGCCCTTCTTTCTCTATCAGTTTTCCAAGTGTTGAATCTTTGCTGTCTTAAGTAACTTTATGCTATATAATGATACTGCAATATTAAAAAAACAGAGAGCAGCTTGAAAAAAAATCATGCAGTAGAAGATAATTAACATATAAGCTTAAAAGCATCAGATTATGAGCACAAGTTTCATAAAGTTCTTTTGGCCCTGGAGGGAAGGTTTGGAACTCACTCTCCAGACACCAGAGGTACCTTTGGCCATTTCTGTCTGTTTTGTGTAAACACATCAGAGATGCTCAGGCAGTGACCACCCCAAAATTACTGACTCAGGCTGTTTAATATGAATAGTAGCTAATTTATCAAATTATTTAAAAACTTATTACTTTGCCCCAGTGTAGATACTGGAATGCAAGGGGAAAAAATTTGATCCTGTTACATCTCTGCATGATCAAATCATTGCATTGAAGAAAAAGTATTAGCAAGATTTGATTTTAATTTGTATGCCCTCTGCACGTGCCAATTGCAGATGGAGGTGCCTGTGCCCCCAGCAAGCTCTCATTTTCCTCCAAGTCCTTCCCTTGTGGGCTTTTCTCCCCATTTTGTTTGCCTGTAGCAGTCTCACAGTGCCTCTTATCTCCCCTGGCTGAATCCACTTTATTTCTGACCAGATCTGCGCAGCCACTTCTCTCTCCTTCCTTGGGGATGTTTCCATTTGCTCAGGGTGTGCAAGCAGTCAGGGCAGGCTGCTGGTTTTTGCATCAGTGATATTTGGAGACCTGCTCAGTCTCAGAGCAGGTTGCAGGAAGCACCTTGGGCCCCATTTGTCAAGTGTCTGGACTGGGGGATTATTTCTCTCAATAAACCTTATTGCCACTTAACTTTTCTCCCTCTTTGTGCTCTGCAACCTCTTCCCCCCTGAGACACCCATTACCCTCCTGCTTTCTCCTCCTCCCTTTTCTGTGCTGTGGCTGCCACCCCAGCCTGATCCCCATCAGGAATTCTCCCCAGATTGCCACTATCTCCGTGACCCTTGGATGCCCTGGCAAAATGTGTGACTTGCAATTCACACCTAAGGCTGGCACAGCTTTCCTGGGAAGCTGGCCTGGCCAGATGCAGCTCCCTGGTTCCTCAGCCTTGCTGTCCCCTGAATGACAAAGTCAGTGAGCAGTGTGGTGTAGCCATCATCTCTGCTCAAAGAGGGAAGAGAAAAATGTGCTCCTGCATCTTCACACACCTCCCACAGCTGCACCCAGAGGGTTTGGGGGATGTGTTAGCATGCCTCTGCTCTCAGGCTGTGTCGTTCCACACTGTGCAGACAGAGAAAAGAAAGCAGGAGCAGTGAGGAGCTTCTGCCTGTCCTTCTGCTCACTGCTCAGTTTGCTGCAGGGACATTTCCAGGGCAGGGTGTGGAGCAGAGCTGAGGTGCTGTGCATTCACCCCAGCCTGCCCTGGTTCCCTGCAGGAGCTGCTGCCCAGGTGCATCCCATCCTCAGGTACACAGAGACACAACAGCCCTGCTGTGCTCTGTCAGGGATGAGCACCAGCCTGGCTTAACCCTGATCCCAGAGCCAGCACCAGAGCTCGAGACATCTGTGATGGCCACAGCACTGCCCAGCTGGGGGGACACAGGATTTACAGCATCAGCACAGTCCCCAGCTTGCCCCTCTGGAAAACAGCCACCCACAAGGCTTTGGGGATGGGAGAGCACAGTCCTGGGTTTTGGTCAGCACTGTCCTGGCTTCCCCCTTTGCTGTGAAAGGAGGAAAGGAAACAGGATCTGAGAGCCTGGAGAGGGAGGCCCTGCAGGAGATTTCCTTATAGTGGATTCCAGGAGGATGAAGGTAGAAATAGAGGCAGTCTGTCAAAAGGAACAACTTCATGAACTCCCATTTTTTTTTCTTTTCGCTGTCACCCCTCCCTGAATTCTCCATTCCCTCACACCGCTGAAATCCCACAGCAATCCTCAGTGCATTGCAGCAGCTGCAGATGGATTGCAGCTCCATGTGCTGCTGTGTTTCACGTGACAGGGCTGTGAATAAGGTATTCTGTAGAAACACAACTCTTCCCTGCTTATTTAACTTTGCTTTCCCCAGATACACACGCAGACACAGCAAACAGCACCAGGAGTCACACCACCATGGGTCTGTTTACTATTAGGAGAGTTTTGTGTTCTCAGAGCAGTCCCAGGTGTAAATTTTTCACAATACCTTTCATCTCGTCTGGCTCTGCTTTCAGCAGAGAAACCACAGCCTGAGCAGGCACCCATCAGGGCACACTCGGGAAGGAAAATGGATTACTTGTGCTTAACCTGCCCAGAAACTCCATGGATGTTCTTGAAAATGAAATGGTTTTACCATCCAGCATTGCTCAGAGTGTCTGCAGAGAAATCCCAGCAGGGAATGTCTCTGAATCCAGACAGCAGCATGCATGATTCCCTCTGTCATTTCCTCCCCAGTGGCTGTTTCCCCCTTTGCCATCTACCACACTTGGGAATTTTAACTTACAGGGCTCCTGGGTGACACATGGGGTGAGGAGAGGATGTGGTGGCTCTCAGCATCCTCTGGTCCCCACACACATTCCCCGGTGGCTCCTGGGGCAGCAGGTGGCTCCTGCCTGGCCTGGGTACCACACTGACCCCAGCACTGGGGGAACACCCATTCAGGAACACCAGGAAGGGAGAAACACCCATTTCTGTCCTGAGCAGCCCTTGCTAGCTGAAGTTTGACTGAGTCAGGAAGAACTTGCTGCTGTTTGGGAGATAATTAAACCCATCTTCCCTCGCCTGGCTGTTTGCACACGCACAATGATACCATTGTTCAGAGTCATGCAACACACATGCTGACATTAAAGTGTTTAATCTTGTACTACAGTATTCCATTATTTTTTGGACATCTGTACATGATAGAAAGGCTTCGTATTAAGGGATTTGTTGACAAAGAAATGGCTAATGCTGATACATGTGTGGACTGAAAGGATCTTTCCAAGTTGTGTTCTGCAGCGGGGAGGCTGCTGCTTCCCAGGCCTGAGCCTGGCACAGATGTGATATGCACTGTTGCTATTACCACTTTTCAATTTATAACAAGGAGTCAGTGTTCAGAAGAATTTTGGAAGCTCCCTGCTGGGTTTGTGGCTAGGTGGTCTCGCTGGCAATACCAGCTCCATGCTGAAAGCTGAACAAATGAAGTGATGGCTAAAGGGAGAATATTAACTCCAGAGGGCTTTTTTCCCCCTTTCGAAGCAAAAATGCTCACCCCAGATCACTTTGCAGAGTGAGCACTAAAGAATTTCCAACTTCTGGGTTTGGGGATAGGGATTTATGGAGCCTGGTTTTCATCTTCTTGGAAATTGGTGCATTAGTGCTTCTCTCCACCCATGGATGGGGCAGGACTTTGCCCTGGCACACACTGAATTTACCATGCAAGAAAGAGTTTATCACCTTCTCCTCCCTGTCCCTGGCAGTAAAATGGGTCCCTGAGCAGGGAGCAACTGGGTGCAGGTTCCCTTCTGCTGAGCCCTGCCCTGGCTCAGAGCAGCCTGTTCAGCAAAGGGCACATGGGGGCAGGGCTTGGGCACATAAACCCAAAGCATCAGGGCAGGGCTTGGGCACATGGGGACAGAGCACCAGGGCAGGGCTTGGGCACACGGGGACAGAGCACCAGGGCAGGGCTTGGGCACATGGGCCCAGAGCATCAGGGCAGGGCTTGGGCACATGGGCCCAGAGCATCAGGGCAGGGCTTGGGCACATGAGCCCAGAGCCCTCCAGTATCTGGGGGTGCTGAGCCTGTGGCTCAAGGACAGGCTGTGGTTTCAGAAGTGGCAGGATGGCAGCAATCCCCGGTGATGGGATGCATTAATGGGTTATAGAAAAACCACAGACTATTTTTCTAGTAAGCTTATGTCGCAGGTCAGAATCTAGGCTGTATTTGTTTTTCCTTGGGTTTCTCCAAAAACCTGCACTAGCTTCTAGATGACTTGGAGAGCTGCAGCTATTCCATGTAAAAGGCCTGCCAAATACTGTTTTTATCACTCTTTAAAAAAAAAATTTAAAATATATCCCATCACACATCCCAGGACATTTGCTCTACTCCATTTATAGAACTCCCAATTTATATTCTTCAACTATTTCTCCAATTATTTCTGTAACTGCTGCTTTAGCTGCCTAATGTCAGCATGTAAATCACGAAGCCAAGAGAATGAAACAGATGAAAACCAATCACAGAACTTTGCATTCCCAAATTCTTGCCATTATAAATTTCCTGCCACTGCCCCTGTAACTCTTGCTGTCAAGGACAATGAGGAGGGAAACATTCCCTTTGCTGGCTGTGGCCTGGCATGACATTATTGCAATAATCTTTATTATAGTCCCCCTTCTCCTCAGAAAAATATAAGGACTGGCCTCGCATTTCTTGCTCAACCAGGCGCCCTGCTGAGCCCAGTGGGCTCTTTCAGCTGCACAGACCGCTGGATCCTGCCCCTAATTGGTTTCCTCCTTCTTGAACCCCAGCAACATAAGGAGAAAAGGCCTATATTTCATAAGTGCCATGGTTTTATCCACCAATTTAGAGACAAAGAAGTGCAATTTATAGAGGGAACATTTAATGCCTGTTAATTAGGAGCCCATCCAGAGGTCTCGAATTTGGCATCCCGAAAATTTACAGCTCCATTTCACAAGCACCACCAGCAGGCCCGAGCCCCAGGGGTGGGCCTGGCCTCCCTCCCTCCATGCTGGGAGGTCCCTGCTGCTCCTGCCATGCTGCTCTGGGAGCTGGCACAGGCCAGGAGCCACCCCAAGGATCATCCTTTGGGAAAGGGGACATTTCTTTCCAGCTGGATGCACTTCCCAAGGGAGGCAGGAGGGTGAGGCAGGAGATAGGAGTGGAGCTTCCCTGTGAGACATGGGCTGGTGGGGCTCAGGTGGAGCTGGTTTCTGGGATTCTATTTCTGGGAATTTCTGCACTGAAATGATGCAACAGAGCTCCTGAAGCTCTGGCTTCAGTCTAAGGTAGTGACAACGAAGGGAAAGAAAGGTAAATTTTCTTTGAAAATTCAAACAAGACTTTGCGCTGCTGGATGCAAATGTGTCGGTCAGAGTTTAGAGATCCAGCCTGGACCTCAGGACAGTCCAGTCTCAGCCACCTCTGAAGAAACAGTGCCCATTTTCTGTAGCTCTGCAGCTGCTGGAGAGAAAGCAAATAAAGACTCTCCTACCCTCTAAACTCACCACACAGGTAGACTCTGAAAACCTGTGAGACCTTAATGCCAGAGCCTGGCAGATTCTTTTTGGCATTTGAATTTCTGTGGGGTTTCTCAGGCAGCTGCTGGTGGCTCAGCAGCAGCCTGGCTGAGAGGCTGAGGCAGGGGGTGTTGTCTTTTGGAATCTATTTTCCTTTGACTTATCTTTCAGTCTCTGGAATTCAGGACCTTTAATCTATTTGAGATTAAAGTCCTTAACAAATCCCTTCTGGCCTTTTTTGGGAGTGAAGAAGTTACAGACACCCTACTGCACATTCCTTCTGGAGCCTTTTTCCATTGTAAATGAGAAACAAGTAGCTCTAATTGTTGTAAGCACTACAATAAATGAGACAACTGCTCTCAAAGTGCCTTATAAAAACAATTAACATATTATCAGGTGAAAGCGTTAACAAGAAAATTTAAGTTTTTACTTGTTTATATATTCAAAGTGTGTTCTAAGTGCATCACCCAAATGTGCCTGGGAGGAAGAGCTGTGGAATTACCAAAGCTTTCCCAGTTTGGCAACCTGAGACCAGAGTCTATTCATCTGATGTTGAGTTTCTTTCTGAAAAGCAGTTTTTTGGCATTTTCAGAAAACAAGAGAGTAAAAATACCTAAGCAGGGAGATTGGTCTCCTGTGAAATCCATTGAAATTAGTGAAAATATTTCTATTGACTTGCCTGGCATCTAGATAAGCTCTTTAATTCTTCAATAATAATTATTTTTAACACTGTCATTCAAAAACACTGCAAGCTGTGCCTCACCATAATCCCTGTGTCACGAGGCAGGCCTGGCCACCAGCAATCCCTGACACCACCCCAAAGTCCAACCAGGTTTGCAGAATTAGCTCAGGGTGGCTTTGCCCTTGCCAGCAGAGATTCACAAAGGGGCTGCAAAGAGTTGGAGTTGGTTTATTTCTAACCTCAACATACTTTGCTGTGAAAATGACCAAACGTGGGATCAGCTGAAGTTTCCAGTTTTATGCTGATGGGGTGCTAAACCAGGACCTCAAGGTTTTCTGTCCAACATTATTTATTTGGTACAGGCTTTAACTGTATTGCTGCAAGTTCCAAATATCAGCAGCCACACTGTTTCATCCCTGTCTGCTGATGTTTTTAAGTTCTGTATCTTCAGCACACGCCACGACAAGCACCCAGTATTTGTTGACATTTTATCTCCAGCTTTCCCATATTTTTGGATCTGATACCTGGCTGCCTCACACCTGAGCACATGTGCCCATCCTGTTAGCTTTAACCATCCCTGGAGTTGCACAACTCTGTCCTGCCCCCTCTTGCATCACCACCAGGCCACAACAGAGCCTTGGAGACACAAAGGACTTCAGAGGGCTGGGAGCCCTCTCAGTGTCAGATAGAGCAGCACTCAGATCCTGCTCAGATAGCAAGGCCAGGCTTTCAGAGGTGCTGATCTGACTTGCATGTTTGTGACAGGTGTGGCCAAGCCACTGATAACCACCAGCCTGAGATATTCCTTGTTTTGGCTGCATCTCCTTAATTGTTCCCCCACGATTTTTGGTGTCTTGCTTATTTTCTCATGCATCTGATGTCCTCCCCCATCCCACAGCTCCCACTGTCTCCACCTTTCCCAAGGACTGTGCCAGGGGGAGTGCCTGGTGATCCTCATCCACCATAGCCCCAATTGACTGCCACACTCACCATGCCAAGGGTTATTTCACAACAGCAATTTTAGAGCCCTGTGTTAAATTAGGCCTTTTAGTTAGGCCAGATTAAGCCCTGTGTTAAATTAGGCCAAATTGAGTTAGAATTTTTCTGCAGTGGCTGTGCCTCCAGAATGCAATGCTGCTTCTAAGAATGAGGAGAGGCTCACACGCATCACCTGTGAGTGACTTGGGATTGTTTTTTAGGGAGAGGAAATGCCCTGTTTTCCCACAGTCAGGGCACACGGTCTGTTTCATAGCAGAATTATTTTGCAAGGGTGTTCTTCCTTTTCCTATTTTACAACCTTTGATTGCACATCCAGAGCTTTGGCTTCCTCTCCAAGCAGCTGCCTTGCCAAGGCATTTGAATTGTGAGCTGGAATTTCCAATGTTTGAAATTAGCATCTGAGTTAAACCATTCACCAAAGCCTTTGGGTAGTAGATTTGTGAGAACTATGAGCCTGGGACAAAGATGAGTTGAAGTTCTGTGGGCAGAAGGGCTATGAAGCATATCCAGCAAATATTCAAAATGTTTGATGTGTTTTAAGGGAGCATTTAACATTAATTTAATGGTGAACAAACAGCTGAGATTAAATCCTTCAAGGATGACCAAAAAGTTCTTCTTATGGTCATTGTGTCAATAGGGATCATGGGTTTTATAAATCTAATGGAGGACCTACAAAATCACATCCAAAGATGCAAATAATTGCAACTTTGCAAGATGCAAAACTACAGTCACATCCAAAGAATTGCTGCAGCAATTCTCTTGAACTGTTTCAATGAACACTTAAAATACCACTATTCCCCCTTGTCTTTTTTCTTAAGCTCTCCCCCCACTCTCCCCCTTGCAACTCCTCAGGTAATTAACTGGAAATGACCCAGTTGCAGCATTGTCAGAGGTCTAACACCCATCAAACCCAGGAAACTCAGGCTCCTTGAATGCTCCCCTGCTTACCCCGTGCTGTTGGGCTTAGGGTATTACAGGGGTCTGCAGAAAGTGCTTGATCAGATATACTGTACCACATGTTCCCAAATACCAGCACACAGCAGCAGGACTTGGGGATAGGATTTCAGCCTTCATAATGAAGAGTCTTGCTTTTATGAGTTCGAGTCAGACCCTTAACGTTATTTTAACATAGATTTTGGTGTTTAATTATGTAATAAGATTTACTGCAGTCATCTAACAGATGTTGATTCAGGGTCAGTGTTTCTCATAAATTAGTTCTGAAAGGATTTGTTACTTCTGGGTCAGCAGATAGGTCCAGAGTGCAAAGAAAAAGGGGAAAAACAATAAACACTGAGTTGAAGGGTTTCTTGGGATTCTTTCTTCAGTTACATATCCACATATTTTCATGATCTTAATGACTATAGCCACAGGAATGTTTGCTTTAACACTAAAGATGGCTCAGGCCAAAACCCTATATCCAAACATCTGCAAAGCATGGGAAAGTTCAAACTTTGGGGCTCTTTATTTTATGACCCTGGCTGTTAATTTTTCATACTAACACGACACATTTTTTCTAGGGCTCAGCAGTGGGAATTGCTGTGACCTTTAGCAGCCCCCCAAAAAGTTTCATCTTCATGTGCTTGTTGTCAGACCTTGTGTATAAATTGCAGCTAAAGGCCAGTGTTGGTTGATGTAGTTGTCATCACACACGTATTGAAAAGCTGCACCCACCTTTCTCTGGAAATTCAGCCTTCCCATGTCTTTGGAAGCAAATCATGTTTGCACATCCTACTGCTAACAGCTGCAACTAAACCCACCCTGCATTATACTCATTCTTCTACATTTGTGGTTAAAGGAGGGATTCCATATTAAAGTATTTTTCATTCCATATTAAAGTATTTTTCATTCCATTATAATTTAGTTGCAGATAAATTCCTTTAAAGCTGAAATTATGCTCTTGATATCTTATTCTGCTAGGAGTACTTTGGAGGAAAGGGATTGAGGCTCGTTTAATAGTGTTGCTAGCACGTCCAGGGCAGTTGTAGCCTGCCAAGTCTTTCACAAACACTGGTGAATATTCACAATATTCCTCCACATCAGGGTATGAGACACTAAATGTTGCCCCTGAGATGTTTTAGCAGAGGTGCAACAGAGAGCGCTCAACACATAAAACCATTTGCTAAACTTAACCACCTTTGCCTTGGAAAGTGCAGAGGTTTCATACCTAAAAAGCTCCTCTAAGATGAATCCCAGCTATGAGTAAGAGCTCTGAAGCATTTCCCTGAGCAGCAATCACACAGTGGCAAACTGGACTCCTCACAGAAGGGATGTGAGAGAGGAGGAAGAGTCCATGGCCAGGGGCTGAGCCTCAGCCAGCAAAGCAGCACTGAACCTGCTCCGCGCTTGGACACAGCCCCGCTCCCAGAGCCTCCCCAGCTCTGTCCCTGCCGTGGGGACACCCTGGCCATGGACTCACAAACCCTGAGCTGTGTTTGTGCCACGCAGAGCTGTCAATTAAACAGCACTGTCCAGAGCCACGCTTGGAACTCCTCTTTTTTCAGGAGTAATTCCCTTTAAGTCAATGGATTTACACAATGGATTTGCTGCTGCCAGAAGCAAATCAGGCCTGTAGGAAGACACACATTCCTGGCCAAGGAAATCTCAGAGCTAACTACTTGAATTGTGCACTCGAGCTGCAGAGAGGTCAAGTGGACAGACGACAGGACTGGGACTTATAGGAAGTCCCTGGTTCAAACCTCAACTCTTAAAATGTCATGCGTTGTGACCTTGGGCGAGTCAGTTCATCCCCTTACAGCTCCGTTTCCCCCTTCTCCTTTGTCTGACTTGTCTGTTTAATTTGGAATTTGTTCCAAGAAGGGTGCCTAGCCTCATGTGCTGGGCTGGGGCACTGACACCTCTCCTCCCCCTTGCTGCAGGACTGGATTGAAGTCTTTGTTTCCTCCCAACACTGACCCCTGCTTCCGTGCCACAAGCAGGGTTACAGGGGACCACCAGCTTCCATCAGGGGACAGGCAGGCCTGTCACCCCCTGGGACAGCACACATCCCAACACCAGCACTTGTTATTTCACAGTGAGGGTTGGGAGGTGGAGGGAAGCCCTCACTTTGAACAGTTTCTTCACAGCCCTGACCACTACAGATCCTTTAAAATGAAAGCTTTGACCCTACAGAGAGGAGCCATGAGCTCGCGGTGAGTTCAGCTGGCACCAAATGTGGGTCACTGGCATGAAAAGCCTCGAGGGCTGGAATTTGTGTCTATAGAGTGTGGGTATGCGTGTGTGTGACTGTCAGGAGCAGAGCCAGGCCAAGAACCAGCACTCCTGAAAAGCCCCATCTGTTTGTCTCAGCTCCTTCCCACAGCAGCTCGGTCGTTATCGGTGGCAAATGTCCAGAGTCACTTGTCAGGCACAAAGCTGCCAAAAATCATTAAAACACAATGGCCCCCTGTGCCAGCCAACTGTGAAACTGTTCCAAAGGGAGCCTGATAAACACATATATGTCCATAATAGCCCAGATAGAGGCAGGTATTTCCTCTGTGCTTTGGTGATCTGAGCAGCCCCCAAGGTGCTGCCATCAGATATTCCCGCCCTTGTCTGTTGTGGCAGCTCTGAGGGTGTTTGCTGGTGAGGGAAGGGGAACAAAGCAGGTGCCTAATGGGCTGTTTTCTGTTCCAGTGGAGCATGACAGGGAGTTCCACCACCAGCGCTGCCACTACCGAGAGTTCAGGTTCGACCTCTCGCGGATCCCTGAGGGGGAGGCGGTGACGGCGGCCGAGTTCAGGATCTACAAGGATTTCATCCGCGAGCGCTTCGACAACGAAACCTTCCAGATCAGCGTCTACCAGGTCCTGCAGGAGCACCCGGGGAGGTGAGGCACCCACGGGGACACCCTGCTGAGGGCACAGCTCCCTGTTCCTGCAGGGAATCACAGCCAGGGCTCTCAGAGAGCCTGAGGCCATCAGCACAAGGGGCTGCGTTTGGCTTTGGGGCGTGCAGGGGATCCCAGAGATCCTGCTGCCGCAGCTCCTGAGTGTTGTGATGTGGGCACAAGTGCCCTGGGAGCCTCCCCATGGCCCAGGGAGCATCCCCAGCACTCCTGCTCTGCCCTCTGGGAGTGCTGGATGTGTGTTAGTGCAGAAAAACTATCATAAACCAGGAATATCTCCAGATTTCTGGAAGAAATCCCCCCCTTCGTCCTGCCCCTGATGGATCCTGAGGTGGCAAACCCAAATGCTTCCTTTGGAATTGTAGCTTAATTGCAAACCCAAGGAGAGATGGCCTGGGAGCCTCTCTGTGCCCCAGGGAGCATCCCCAGCACTCCTGCTCTGCCCTCTGGGAGCACTGTGCCATGTGCTAGTGCAGAAAAACTATCATAAACAGGAATATCTCAAGATTTCTGGAAGTACTCCCCCTTTCCTCCCGCCCCTGATGGATCCTGAGGTGGCAAACCCAAATGCTTCCTTTGGAATTGTAGCTTAATTACCAGCCCTTATTATCAAAGGCATTCAAGCTCCCTAATTAACAAAGACAGATGACACCATGCTTTTTATATTGACTGATTTTTTTGTATGTGCAAAACTGCAAGATGAGCTATTAAATCCCTTCCAAGCAATTATTAATGTATGCCAAGCTCCCTGACAAGTCCTCCAGGGAACTTGAATAAGAACATATGTTCAATTTTCTCATCTGGTTTTAGTTCCAATTAATCAGCAATCCCAAACCACTTATCAAAGGCACTTAGTTTCATTTGCACAGATTTCTTTCACATACAAATCCTACCAAAAGTGAGATTGCATTTATTTATGTGAAAAGTATTTACAATCACATTCTTGTCAGAAGTTATTCTTTAGGACTACTAAATATGGGCTAATAATACTATAGCTCTAATTTAGGTTTATGAAAAGAGAAACACAAGGGATTCAAAAAGTGGAAAGTCCAAAAGGGTAAGAAAAAAAAAAGTATATTCAGGACTCTGGCTTTATAGTTTTATAAGAGCTAATAAAAATGCAGAAAAAATTGAAATATGTCAGGAAACCTTGTCAACTTTTTCTTAATAGTGAGAATTTCTGCCGGCTTTGCTGGATAGTAAAAATATTTAACCACTGGTGTGTTTTCTTCCACATCTGAAATTCTGATTTTATAGCTTAAAACTCATGGTTCTCCTGGCATTTCTAATGATGCAATTATTTGCAGTGTTTGGGGACTGTGCTAAAATGAATCTATTTTTATCAAACAGCAGTAATTCAAACTGTGCATTTTAACCAGGTCTTCCTTAAAGGAGAAGGCACCAAGCCAGAGCTGTGCACAGGCCCCATCAGATGTTCTGCTCACCCTAAGCATTTCAGTTTATTCCCTCTCAGGCCACTCCAGAGGCAGCAGCCTCCCTTTGCTGCATCTCTTGAGAGGGTTATTTAGGTGCCAGCCTGCAGGGATGGCCTTCCAGTCTTGGGAAGAGCAGGAACTGTAGATGTGCTGGCAGAGGAGGCACCAACACGAGTGCCAGGGCACTGGGGAACTGCCAGGAGCCTGTTCTGGGGTAAATGACCTTCCTCCCTCATCAGTTGCCAGGGCAGTTCCCCCTCAGGTCCTGATGAGTGAGGTGCCCACTAGGAATCCTACTGACAGAGTCAGAATGAGATCTGATATCTTAATTTTACCATGGTGCATCCAAAAGGTTGTTACAACTTTGTTTAGAGAGGATGGGGAGGCACTGCTGGGGAGCAGCAAATGCTTCTGCAAACTGTCTCCTCCACTAATTCCTACTCCTAAAGGAAAATAAATGTATGCAAAGGGTGGGCATATACATCAACCACTGTCTGGAAGAGGTGAGGAATCTTGCTAATTATACAGATGTTCCAGCCACAGGACTAGATGCAATTTTACTGCATCATATTCACCACAGCAACGCTATTTTTAATGAGTGCTCATGCATATTCCCCTTTTGCATACATTTTGGCACAGGCTGTGGCGAGTTTTGAACAGTTTGTCCTGAAAAAATATTCCTGTTGGTTTGGATTGACCAAAGGTAAAAATATTGTCCCTACCATTTGTAAAAATATTTGCTCTTTTTCTGCATTTTTCCACTGACATTTTCCACCCGGCTCTGTCACAGCCCAGTCATCCAAGTCAGTGTGTCATTGGGCAAGTGCAGAAAGAAAACAAACCCTCTCCAGTGTTGATCAAAAAACACCCATTGACTTTGATGCTTCCTTGGCTGTTTGTCTCATCCTGAGCTCTGGAAAGTCAGCCCCATCTGACGTTGTTAGCAACAAGAGCAAAACAAAGCCAAGCCCTCCGCCCCACGCAGGCAGGGAAACCTCTGCTGCCTTCGGGTTTCCTCCTGCCAGGGCTCTCCTGACACAGAGAATTGCCTTTTGAGAGCTGACCCTGCAATTCTGCAGGCTGTGCAGTGCCCGAGGCACGGCAGATCCTGCCAGGGGCAGCTCAGCATCCTCACAGAGCAGAGAGCAGAACAGCTCCCAGAGCACAGGGAAAGCTCAGGCTGAGGGGAACTGGAGAGATTTTCCTCTGTGGGATGAGCTGCAGGCAGGGTTTTCAGTTAAACCACACAAGAGCCTCCAGTTTTGGAGGGTGTGATGGTGCCCTCAGCTCACAGAAAGCAGAGGTATGAGCAGCTCAGCAGTTAATGGCTTCACGAGTTCAGAGAGGTTGGAGGGATCTAACCAGCAACATCTCCTGTGTGCACTTCATTGTCAGTGAAAAATACAGGCTTAGGTGTTTCCAGAGCAACAGCTGCACCCCCAGCAGGCTGCTCCTGAAATCCTGCCCCTCAGCAGCTCAGTGTTTGCAGGGTAGAGCCTCTCCCCCATCCACCTGCTCAGCCTAACAATCCTGGCAGCAAAAATGAGGGCCCAGCCCTCCCTTTGCAGCAGATGAGATGCCACTCATGACTTTGCACTGCCAGGAATTACATCTCTGTCAGATTGAAGATACTGTTACAGGTGTTTGTAGGAAATCAGGCTAAATGATCAAATATTCTTTTCCACTTTTCCAAATCTTTCCTTGCAAGGCAAGCTCTTCCAACTGGCAGCATCTCCTCAATGGAAAGGCGTGCACAGCATTCTTTAGGCACACAGCATAAGCTATTCACTTTAGGCAAACAAGTACATTCATGAACAAAAATGTCCCAAATATCACAAACACTGATGGTGTTTTAACTGGTATAACATGCCTCAAAGCTCTCAAGTGCATAGCTCAAAGTCCAGTGAGTCATGTCCAACTCCTGTTTGGACGTCATGGCTCACTCACCCAAAAGCTTGGGAAGGTGTTGGACAAAGCCAGTGCCCGGCTTGAGAGCAGCAGGACATGCAGTCCGGGTTTGAGGTGACAAGCTCCTCAGTGGGAAGGTGGCCATGGGGAGCCTGGGGCTGTTCAAATCTCCTCCCCCAGAAAAGGAGGGAGAGCAAAGCAGATCCCAGTGCTCAGTCAGGGCATCCCCCTCAGTTAATTACCCTGCAGAAAAAATGCAGACTGTAGAGATGCCCTAAAGCTCAGAGCTCCATCCTGCTTTTCTGTCTGCACCTTTTGAAGCTGAAATACCTCATCCCAGAGTTACATCTCCTATTTCGTTGGACCCAGCTCTTGCACTGCAGAGTGAATCCCAGCCCCTTTGAAGTCGATGGGAGTTTTGTTACTGGAGAGAATAAAACCAGGTACTTGACCAGCCTTTGGTAATTGAAATGTAGTTGTTACATGTTCACTTTGTGGCCATTATGGATTCCAGGGCTTCAAAGGCAGTGATTTGAATGCTCATGTTACCAGCCCTACAGAAAAATCAGATCTTGCAGGATGCATTCCTGGGTTTGACTTGCAGCTGGAACCCTTTAGCCTGAGCTTCAAACTACAGCACTGCTGCAGCAGATCAAACCTGAGCCCCTCTCCAGACCCCTTTCTGCCATTCCCTGGAGTCTGGTTCCATGCTGTGGGTTGAAACATGTAATTCTAGTACCTAAGAAAGGCTTGGGCCCACCCAGCCCATAAAGCAGATGTGCCTTCTTTTTGGGGCTTTTTTAAGTGCCAGTGTGATGCCTGTCCTTTTTCCCATTTTTTTTAAGTGCCAGTGTGATGCCTGTCCTTTTTCCCACTTTTAAAAGTGCCAGTGTGGGCATTCTGAGGATGGTGCAGCACAGCACAGTTGGATTTAATGATGTGCCCCAGCACCATGACAATACCTACAAATACCAACAATTAATTTGATTATAATTTTTGGTGATTTATCTGCAATTCAGTCATTTATCTCTCAGCAAGTAACAAGGGAATGTGAGCACAGAGATCCTGCAGCTCTCCAAGAAGGGACTGTATCTGGTTTTCTCCTTCAAACCAGTCCTAAAAGCCACTGCAGCCTGCAAAACCTTTGAAAAATCTTGAACTTAGCAAGGCACAACTCTTCACAGGCACCTGAGGAGCTGCAGGAGGCATTCTGCATACCCCAGTGGGTCCTTGCACTGAAGAACAGCCCCTCAATGCTGAGCAGAAACAGCTGTACAGAAAGTGTCAGGGATACGTGTAAAACCTCATTTCTCCCAGCAGTGTTTTTACAACAGGCTTCATGTTTAGGAAAGATGTTGCTTCTCAGTAACAAACTCCCACTGCCACTTTTAATCAGCCTCTGAGATCGAGATCTTACCCTTCACCAACACTGTCTAAGAAAGGCAGCACAGCTACTTGAATCACAGAAAGCAGAATTAAGAATCTGCTGCAATTTTAAAGTGAATTTAATTTTCCCCCTAGATTCAGCAGAATTTACACAGATCTGTTTCACTACCAGTACAGCCAGTTTTCAGGCCAACCCTTGGAAAACACCTCCAGCAAACTGAATTCCTGCTGTGGACATCCCTTCACCTGGCAGAGCCCCTGGGCTGTGCTTGGCTGCTGGCTCCTGCCTGGGGGCACGGGGGGAGCTGTTATCAGTGGGGAGAGCTGTTATCAGTGGGGAGAGCCCTTATCAGTGGGGAGGGAGAGGGGAGGATAAGCAGGGGATCCCAGGCCCAGGGCAGGGAAGGTGTGGGAGGAGGGCTGCATCAGGTCTGTGTACAGAGGGTGTTGCAAACGTGCCAGGGAGAGGCCCAGGGAGATCCTGGGGCCCTCTCAAAGTAGGAAAGTCTGAAAAATATTTTCCTAAGCTTGTCTTTGGACAGCTGCAGCTGACTTTAAGCAATGACACCAAGCAAGCTGGAATCTGGATAGGGCAGGTTTTTAATCCAAACAGATGTCTTCTAGCCCCACATCTCCTCTCACCCTGCCAGGATGTCCTTTTTGCCTTCTCCTCCCTCCACCTGCTCAAACCTGAATGTGAATAACCCATTTCCCCATGCCAGCTCTGTCCTTGCCCTGTGCCTGTGACCCAAACAGCCCCTCTAGGGTCAGAATATGAGTTGAGAGGAGAGGATTGTGCTCCTGCCTTAGACACTGTGGTTTGCATGCTGAATCAAAGAGAATTCAACATATCCATGCCTCAAGTGTTTCCTACTTTAAAGCAGAAGCAGGAGGGTTAAGCCACATTCGTAAAGCCATCCAAAGGCTGTTGCAAGGTGCCTCTGAATGGTTTCTGTTTAAAGCACTGATATTGGAATTCTTGCAGGTAGAGGGGGGGACCAGGGCAGCCCAGGGTTGCTCTTAGGGCTGAGGGATTCCCTGTCCCTGATGCTGCCAGGATAGAGCCAGGGGAGCCTGGGGGCTGCTGCCAGCACAGCCTGGTCACAGGAATCACCTTGTCTTACAGTGTAATGGAAATTGCCAAGAGTCACCTTCACTGTCCTTTTTCCCATTTATTTTTATCCCTCTTGGAAGTGCTCATTAGTGTTTACTGCCACTTGTAAGCAGCAGCTTGAAATAACAGGGCTGACGATGGGGACAGTGAGGGAAGAAAACAGATGTAAAAGCAGGGACTGTTTGGCAGGACTGGCCTAAAATAGTGCAGACCTTACAGCATTATAGTCCATATATGCAGAGTTTTATCTCCTGTTCCCTTGCCAATGCAGAATTTCTGTCTCTCATGTTTTCATTCATGTTCTCCTCATGCCCCAGCTCACCAAGGTAGGTGACTGGGGCAGATGCAGCACTTCTCATTTTAGAGTATATTTTTAGTGTTTATGGCTTCAAACCAAGCTGCATCCCAGGGACTGAAAAAGTACCCCAGCAAAAAGCAAAGAAGCCATAAATACTATTTTCACAAAGCTTCATGGTTGTTAATCCTTTCTCTTATTTCAGAATTGCCATGTTGCAACAATTCGCTTTATCCCACACCTTCCCTTCCCTGCCTCATTCTCTTATTTCTGTGCTCACCCCCACAATCCTCACTTCTTCCAGCCCTTTTCTCTTCACTAAATATTTGTGATCCCTCTCCTTACCACCATCAGCCCTTTGGCAGGTCAGCCCTTCCACCTCCATAGCTGCAGCTGCTTCCCAGACACGACCTCACATGCATCCTGCCCAGCCACCCTCACGCTGCAGCGCTGGTTACTCAGCCCTAGCCCAGAAAACAAGTTCACTCAGGAAGTTTCACAGACCACACAGCACTTGCATGACCTGTAGACAAATTTTTTTGGGAGTGCTTTCTAACAGGAGGTGACTCTCCTGTCTGGCATCCAGTGTGAGACACTACCAAAGACATCAGCAGGCAAATGCCAACCTCCTGTCTTCATCTCAGGCTCCACTGAGAGCCTGGTGCTGGAGACAGGCGAGCAGAAAGCCCCAAATTTTATCATTGCCCAAAGCTCTGACACTCCCGCTGATGTCAGTTCTTTGAAGGCTGAGCCATTTTGATGTGGTCTCAACAGAACATACTTGTGGTCTGGACCCAGACTTTGTAATTTATGTAACTCTAATCTAGACATTAACATTTCCATGTCCCAGCCTAATTTTTCTGTAAAAGGAGGATCATGTGCCTTTCCTATCTCTTGCTCTGGAAAAAGAGCAAGTACAGTTTCTTGCATGCACTGAAATTCTAAAATTAAGGAGCTGAATGCAGGGCCAAGGAACCAAAGGGGTTTTTTGCCTCCTTGCTGCAGAGCCATCACTCACACCGCTCCAGGAACATGCTCTGTGAGTACACACTGTGAAATTGAGGTACAGCAGTGAGATGTGCATAGAAACCTTTTCTCTTTGGGCTCAGATCTTTATCTCTCAGCTAAAACCCAAAGCAGCCCTATTAGTTAGACTGAACCAGCACTGCCTTCTGTGACAAGCCATTAGATGGGAGCCCTCAGAATAAATGATGTTTAATTCTTAGCAGAACAACATTTCTCTGCTCTGTTTACTGTGTCTTGTCCAACAAGGATATCTCGAGGGCTGGCTGCCTATTAGCTGGTGATTTAATGCTGTTTGCCTGTCTTTGGAGAGCAGGACATTCCACTTAAAGGTTTTCTTTTTGAAAAGAACGAGAGGTTTCTTTTCATCTGAACAGGAGCCACATCTCAGGAGCCTCTGTTTGCAACCCCAGTGAGGTTCTGCATCCCACCCAGAAAACACTAACCCAGGAGTGCTTGAACTCCTCCAAAGGGCATCCAACATGGGGCTTTTTGGGGTCCAAATGTTCCAAGTGTGTGTGGGAAGGACATTTCCCTTCAGTGGCTCCCTTTGATCTCTCTCACTTCGGGCTTCCCCTCCAGGCCTATTGTTTGCACATTGCTGTAACTACAGGAAAACAAATGTATTATACAATTTCCCAGACTGACTCACCCTGGTACTTGATGCCTCTTGTAGTCTGCTTACCCCTGATTGCATCATGTCAGCATGGGAAGCTTAAAATCTGTTTTTTCTGAGTAATAATACTGCAGTTGAGCAGTAGCTAAAACAAAAAAAAAAATTATTATGATTGCTACTATCATCAACCTGCAAACTACAAGGGGAGAAAACCAAGCAAGCCAAATCCCTGATTCCTTGTGTGAATCATGAGTTCCAGTCAGGGGCCATGCTGAAATAATGGACTATGTGAATAAAACACCCTTTACTCCTGGAAACTTGGCCTCAGCCACTGGGACGGGCCCATCCATGCAACGGCCTGGTCCCTGGCTCCTGTGGGATGTGTTTGGGTCAGTGTGGTGTAAACAGGGCAGGGTGGGAGGTGTCCTGCACTGTGAAAATGGGGCCACCGCTCCTGGGTGGGGATGGAACCCCAGGAGAATTGTCCCCTGGTTGGAGTTCAAGCTTCTTGCACTGCTGTAACTAATGTGAGTTAAACCCATCCTGTTTAACTGCAGATTTCCTGGGAGCAGAGCTGACCGAGCTGCCAACACCTGCCTTGAGCACTGCTGCCCCACAGCCCCTCCTGAGCCACCCACTTGGGCCCCAAACATCCCCTGAACACTCCCACAGGATCCCCTCTGCCTTGGCAAGGAGGTGGTGCAGCAAGTCTGGTGTAGGGCTTCTTCCACAAACCAGAGCTTTGCTTGAAAGCAAGCACTGATTGCACCCTCAGCAGCACTGGCTCCATATTCAGCCTTGGGGTACCCAAATCTCTCCTGCTTTAGGGAGGAAACACAGAATTTTCTTCCTGAGCCTTGTGCCCACGTGCTCTGCAGGAACTCACTTCAGAAATTTAATTTCATGCAAGCCAGCACAGTCAGAGGTGGGTGGTGACACCCCTTAGCTCTCAGAAGAAAGCATCACCTCTTACACATTCTGGCCCACTAAGGATGAGAGGAAAGATAAACAATAAAAGCATTGCAAAAAAAACCCCCTCCATTCCTGTTCTGTGTGGGACAAAAGCTTCTAATTTCTTGGTATGCCAAAGGGGAAAGAATCACTAAAAGCTGTGAGTCAAAAGCCCTTATGCCAACAGCTCTCCTCAGATTCATTTCTGATCACCTGATGTTTCATGCAAACAAGAGGCACTGTGTAAACCAAGCTGAATATACATATTTGCACTGACAAATCTATAGTGACCGAATTCATAAGGCCTTTTAAAGCTTTGAGGATGTGATTAAAGGGTTTTTCAAGGATAGTTCTTCATTCAAAAGGATATAATTACACTTGAACAAGTTATCATGTTTGTTCACTGCAGGCACAAAAGAGGTTCTTACAGGACTTGTCTAGACACTTCCACCTTATGTCTTTGTTCTTCTTTTAAAGTAATTTTTTATAAAAGTCTTGCAACAGCATCCATTTTTAAATCTGAGTTTTATCTCCTTCTTTTCTGATAAAACTCCTTCTTTTACAGAACCTCTATTTTCTCAAATTTTAATTTTTCAGAAATATGCCAGGAAATGTCTTGTAAGTCTGGAATAATTCCACCTTTTTCAAAAGAACAGAATCTCTCTATTTAGGATCTTTTCCATTTTCTGATATTATTTCTTCAGCTAGAGTAAGCCAGCAGTGGCCTTTAAAAAAAAACCACCCAAGCAATGAATTGAAGAAAGATTGTGACCCACAGCAGTGCAGAAGGTTATTGCCTCAAACAGTTATCTGTAACCTCAGATGAGCCAATTTAAAAAAACCTATTACATATGATAATATATGCACACCATTGTTCCAGCTGCCTTGCGCCAACACTACAGTTATGCATAAAAGTCAGGAAATTATGTGTGGAAAGGCTAATGAGCAGCATTGTCTGCCCAATTACCGGATTTGCATATGCAAACAGTAATTCTGCAGATCTGGGCCTGCCAAAAGTTTTTTTGAAGTTTCACCAGGAGCTCAAGGTTAACAGCAAAGTAACCCCAAACCAGCTCAGCTCTGCTTCAACCCATCCTCCCTTTTTTGAAGAGAATAGAGAAGTTTCACCTGAGGGTGATGGGAGGGGAACACAAACCAGCCCAGCTACTGCTGAAATCCCAACCCCTTGTGCTGCCTAAAGGATGTTTGTGGGGACTCCAGCGGAAATCCTGGCTAAGTGGGAATTCTGCTCTTTGTTTCAGGGATTCAGATCTGTTCCTGCTGGACTCCAGGACGATCTGGGCTGCAGAGGAAGGGTGGCTGGTGTTCGACATCACCGCCACCAGCAACCACTGGGTGGTGAATCCCCAGCACAACCTGGGCCTGCAGCTCTCCGTCGAGGGCATTGATGGTGAGTGTCACACCCCAGCAGAAACCAGGGACTGTTCCATGATTCACAGACAGGGGAGGCAGTAAATATCATAGGCTGTAAATACAGCAGGATTTTGATGCAACACTTTAAGCTCGGGCAATCCTCAAGGCTTTAAGTGAAGTAAAATAAATATCAAAGTAAATCAACCTCCATCCTTTCATTGTATCTGCTGCTACATGACCTATAATCATGAAGCAAATACAGTCTATTAAAAATATAATCATCCAAAATAAATGAACTGAGAGCCCTTTTCCCCCTCTCTCTGGTCAGGCTGCCTTGCAG
The DNA here is from genome assembly GCF_027579445.1 of Ammospiza nelsoni. Taxonomy (NCBI): domain Eukaryota; kingdom Metazoa; phylum Chordata; class Aves; order Passeriformes; family Passerellidae; genus Ammospiza; species Ammospiza nelsoni. The sequence continues at coordinate 2,706,882 of NC_080644.1, read as the reverse complement.
GGCTTCTCCAGGAAAGTGTCAGCTGTCCTTTGGCATTTTGATTTGTGCCTGACAAGGCACAGCTCTGGCCTTGGCTAAAGGATCACAAAACCATAACTTGGATTTAGCAGCAGCACTCAGTAGCTTGGGACAGAATAATCCTGGATATCACCTCTGCATTGCACAGCAGCACCCAGACATCCCTCAACAGCAACAAGGAGAAACATGAAATTTCCCACTGCCACCCTGTCCTTACCTTTTTTGTAAATAATTGATTTAATTCTACAGAGAAACCTACTAATTCTACCAAAACCCAAATTATTCTAGAGCACAAGGATGATGATGAAATCATGATGATTATCATGGATGATAATCAGAGTTTTGTACAAAGTTATCAGGTATGGTGATGGCAAGATGCAGCAATAAGCAAAATGCCTCTAAACGTTTGTTTCTCTCAGCTGAGCTATATCTGGAACTCTGTCAGCATTTCATACAAGGCATTTTTATTTTAAGCTAATAACCTTCCAGTGGGAATTTAGCGTTCCTATGGGCTGAGTTTTATGGCTCCTTTTATAGGATCACTTCAAATTATAGGTTGGTGAACTTGAAGAAACCCCTCTAAAGAATGCAGGAAAAGCTAATGCTGAGCGGATTTGGGCTAAAACAATTATGTGTAGGACTAGTTAATGTAACTTTTACACACATGAAGTTAGCTGTGCTGAGCTGCTCGTGTCAGAAGCAGCTTTGCCCGTTAAGGTCTTTAGAGGGTGGAGGGCATTCACAGGAGTTATCCTGGGTGCTGCCAGGATGAAACCAGGATAAAACCAGGCCAAAACCCTCACCAGTCTGTCATTCTTGCAGGACAAAGCATCAACCCCAAGCTGGCGGGGCTCATTGGGAGGCAGGGCCCCCAGAACAAGCAGCCCTTCACCGTGGCCTTCTTCAAGGCCACCGAGGTGCACCTGCGCAGCATCCGCTCCACGGGCGGCAAGCAGAGGAGCCAGAACAGATCCAAAACACCAAAGAACCAGGAGGCATTCCGGGTCTCCAACATTGCAGGTACAGCACAGCTGCCTGGGAGCACGGTTCTGGCTCTGGGATGGTGTGGGAATGGTTTCTCCCATGTTATTTGTTTGTTGTCCCTCTGGTCACTGGTTTGAAAGGGTGTGGGGTTAGGGTTGTTCCAAAAAATGGCGGGTTGTTCCAAAAACATTCTTTTCCCTGTGTTAGATTGAGGAATCTCTTAATTCAAATTTCAAAAAATACCTCAAGAACCTAACCAGAAAAACTCCTTTTCTCCCATATGAAATAAATTCTCATTTTGAAATGGAAGATAATTACGTTAAAACAATCAGTGATCAGTATATCTGAATCCAAATGCTGTTCATTTTCCAGAGCTCGTGATTTTAAGTTTAGCCCCTAAAAAGCACAGTAGTCCCCAAATTCTTGCATAGAAAAGGAAAACCAATTCATTCTCAGGATAACCACGGCTATTCTGGGGGGAGCTGTGCTTCCTAATTTGGAAGAAAACTCCATCAGGCATTTGAAATAGAAATGTGGCTTAATTATGTGGTACCTCAGAGGTTCTGGCCCTTGATGAGGGTCCCAGCAGGAGCCACAGCTCGGGGCTGGCTCTGCTGAGGCAGCAGCAAATTCCAGCTGCTTCTGGGAGTGCCTCACTGAGCGCAAGGAGAGCTTGTGAGGAGCAGAAGGAAAAGCAAAACAGAGCTTACAATCACATTTCTATAGAATCATTAAGGTTGGAAAAACCTCCAAGATCATCAAGTCCAACTTTTGACCAACTCCCACCTTGTCAAGCAGCCCAGAGCACTGAGTGCCACATCCAGTCCCTTGAACACCTCCAGAGATGGGGACTCCACTGCATTCCTGGCAGCTCCTTTCAGTGCCTGACCACCCTGTCAGTGATGAAATTCTTCCTGAGCCATTCTTTCTGCTTGGGCCTTCAGCTCAGGCTATGTGTTCAGGATGGACAAAACTTTAAAACTGCACTGATTCTCCTTTCATGTATAGGCAATAATCAGAGTGATCTGTGTGCTGCTATTAGGAGGTCAGAGGAAGTCCAGGGGAAAAAAATTAAGATAAAACCCCTTCTTTCCCAGGTCTTTGTTGGCTTTGCACTAAAAAGCCAGAAGTGCATTTCATATATGTTGAACCCAGCCATTATTATATTACCAAAACACCTAAAAAGCCAGCTGTAAGTGCACCAGATGAGCAGCAGTGCCTCACTCCCTGCTGAGGGAGCTGGGGCAGCCCGGGCTCATGGCCACCATTGTCCCCTCACAGAGAACAGCAGCAGTGACCAGCGACAGGCCTGCAAGAAACACGAGCTCTACGTCAGCTTCAGGGACCTGGGGTGGCAGGTAAGGCCTGGGGTGCCCCGGCACATCATTTATCAACTGCAGAACTGAGATACAGCCACCGGCAGGTTTTTTATTTTAAATCCTGAAGGGGAAAAATATTGTTTACAGCCTTTAGCGTGCTTAAGTGCTTCTGCTAAGTTGGGTGTACAAATATTTAGTGTGAGGCTGGCTGGAAGCTCAGCACAGTCAGGTCCTTTTGAGGGGCTGTAGGCCTGCAGGTCCTCTGGCACTGTTGGAGGCATGGCTCTCCATTTTCATCTACATGTTTTTTTTAGACCTGGTTAAAGCTATTTTCCTTTCTGGAAGCTTGTGTCTGCATTGTGCTGCTGGGTGAAGTGATCCTCGTGGGCAGGCAGGGCACTGCTGAATGGATAAACAACTGAACCCAGATGTGCAGCTGCTCTGTGGGCACATTTGCAATGTGGGGTGTGTCCCTGCAGGAAGGGCAGGCACTTCAGAGACCTCTAAGAGAGCTTCAGAAAGGCCAGGGGGGCAGATTGTTATTTATTTTGCAGGCCACTGTAACTGTGTGTATTAATGCTTAGATCTATATGTTTGGTTTATATGTTTAACTGGTTGGCTTTTTGTTTCACTGCATTTCTGTCCTTCCCCACAATCCAATGGCTTCCATTGACTCAAGGACTGGATCATTGCTCCGGAGGGCTACGCTGCCTATTACTGTGAAGGAGAATGTGCTTTCCCCCTGAATTCCTACATGAATGCTACAAACCATGCCATTGTACAGACACTGGTAGGTGCCCCCTGTCTCCTAGCACAGCCTTACACCTGACAGAAATAAATTTATAGAATCATACTCAGAAATAAATTCATACACAGCGGGGTCTCTGAGCTGACAGGGACAGGAGGGTCTGCCTCAGCTCTCAAGGTGCCTGTACCACATGTCTGGCCTGGATTAGAACCTGGCCAGAAATGACCATGTCTCTGTTGCAGGCAGTGGCAGGCTCTCTCTGGTTGGAAAGGGCCCTGTGATAGATATTGCAATGGGGGTTTGGGCCCACTGCATGGGAAGGAGGGAAGGAGCAAGACACCAGACCCACTGTCAGCACCTCTTGGGGAAGCTCTGTAAGGATCCACAACGTGCTGCCACCAAAAGCGAGAACCAGTGAATCCCAAAGTTACACAGCTCAGCTACTGAGTGAGGATATAGGACAAGCAGAAGGTTGCCCAGGAAAGAAGGATATGGGGGGAGGAGAGGGGAGAATTAAATCTTAACATTCCTCTATTTTCGTTCCCCAGGTTCACTTTATAAACCCAGAGACTGTGCCGAAGCCCTGCTGTGCCCCTACACAACTCAACGCCATCTCAGTGCTCTATTTTGATGACAGCTCCAATGTTATCTTAAAAAAATACAGGAACATGGTGGTACGAGCATGTGGCTGCCACTAGGCTTGTAGGACAGAGGAAGAAAAAGGAAAAAGAAGTTATTTGTAAAGAGTGGGTTTGTGTGGCTGTGTGGGGTTGGGGGAAAGGTTGGTGCTCCAGCCATGGGTTTAAAAAAGTCCCAAACCATTTTAGGACCAGGCCTCTGAAAGTTCAGACAATGGAGCAGTTTCTGGATCTGAAGAGGCATTTGAACACATTTTGTTTTAGTTTATTACAGACAATGAGCTTGTAAACTGAAACAAGCCAGAGAAACCGTTTAAAACCAAATCTGCTTACAAAATTGGCTCCTACAGTACATACTTTTGCAAATGAGTCTTTCTGGAGATTGCAAACTCACCAGTGTTGATTGTGAGTAAAACAGTAATAATCTATCCAAGGTGAGACTGTGCTGTGACTAATAAGTGTGTGTAGTTCCTGTAACACGGTTTGCAATAAAATAAGTGAACAAAATATACCTGGAGTGAACAGGTATTTTGTTAGAGAATTATTGCTTCCATCCCCCTGCTTCAATTTCATAGGCAAAACCAAGGATGAATTACATGCAACTTCCAGTTTTAAACTACAGTAACAAAAGCTGGATGTGGATTGACACAAATTCAAAGGACAGGTTAGGCTAAGGAAAAACAAATCAACTGGCAAGCAAAAGAGCTGAAGAAAAGTACTTCAAAGAGTGAGAATTTTGGGGTGTACTTTTTTCTGTCAACAAGGAAGGAGATTTCCTCTGGCAGCCAGAAGGTATTTCAGTTTGCTATGAACTTGAAACAGGAAAGCAGCAAAATGCTGAGAAGCAGGGATTAATCCTGACGTGGAGCTGGGGTGCCCTGAGCAGTCGCTGTAAGAGCTGTAACTAAAGATCCTGCTGCTGTGTGGAAAATGTCCATTGACCTCCCAGAGGGAACAAGTTCTTCCCTTTTCCAAGAACATGGAGACTCAAGTGAGAAAGTGCTGTGAGCCGGGATGCACACCCAGCCCCACACAGACTGGGAACAAGCTGGGAAACCTTCCTGGGGCCAGCGCCTCTGATAAAACCCCCTGCTCTCCTGGCTTCACCTCAAAAAACCCCACAACAATCCCCTTCAAGGGCCACCAAGAAGCTGGAACCAGAAGCAAGAAAATGTCCCCTCAAGGCTTTTCTTTTTCCTTCTTTTAAAGTCACAGGTTACACAAACATCACACTTAAGTAATTAAGGACCAATTAAAGTTGTTGCAAAGAAGAATAAAGAGTTGCAGTAACCAATCACAAACCAATTCCCCACTTTGGCACGCACCAAAGTAGGATTGGTATAAATTTCACCAGGGAGATAAAAAGAAAATAATGCCCAATAAAACACCATGCCCAGCACACCCAGCTCTAAATCTCAGCTTGAGAGAGCTAAACCTCCCACAGATTGGTCCAGGACAGCACAAATCCCTGGAGATGGGTCTCTGCTCAGTGAGCAGATGGGGCCATGCAGCCACAGTAGGGACTTGGCTCCATGTCCTGCCTTAGAGGAGAGTTAGAAGATAAATGAAATTCTGGACTTCACTCGCTGGTCTTCTCCCTTTAAGTCACAGATCAAATCCAGACCAGATGCCTCACTTAAAAAAGAATAAGCAAAGGAAGAAAAAAACCCCTACTGTCTATGAAATTAATTGGAAACTTGTTTCTGATGGCCTAATTCTCATCTCATTTCAGTCAATTGGTGTTTTCCCAGCAGTTTTCTCAGTTGCAGGATTAGGCTGATGGGAGAGGGGAAAAACCTACAACACTGGTGGGTTTTGGATGGGGTCCTTGGTGAGCAGCTGCCACCTTGCCAGATGTGCCTGGCATCCCCCTAGAGCTCCCCAGCATCTGCAGGAGCAGCCTGGCTGCAGCAGGGAGGACTGCAGCACCCTCCCCATGGGCAAACACAGCCAGAAACACGGCAGGACAACAGCTGAAGCCAAAAATCCACCTCTCATGGAGCCTGCAGACAGCACCATCCACCACAACCAGCCAAATCTGCCCTCAGTGCATCCCTGGTTAGGGTGAGGAATGAAATCACAAGGGAGGAAGCATCTTTTGACATTGCATACATATACACCAGTGCTTCTGTAAACCTCCTAAAGGAAGTGAAGGTGCTGCCTAGAAAGTGAAAAGCTAATCATGCCTGAGCTTCCACTATTTAGTAGTCAAGGATTAGTTTTCTCTTGGGTGTTTCAGTGTTGGTGGTCACTGCATTGGTATATTGTGTTTTTAACTTGGACCACGGGGTCTTGCTGTATGGGACTCATATATTAAATATTATGTGGGGATTGTTTCTGTTTTGGTTTTTTGTTGTTGTTTTTAAGCATAATAACAGGATTTCTGTTGCTAGGCTCAACATCAGCTTCACTGTTTGTACATTTTTGTGTAAATAGTTGTCACAAGCGGAAGAAGAATTATTTATTTCCATCTCTGAATTCCTTTTCAATCACATGCAGGAAAAATTATTCTGGGTTCCTAAACACATTTGTTTCCTTATTTAATAAGATATTTATTAACAGTTGGCAAAAATGCATACACATTGCTGGTTCTTTTCATAGAGCAGTTGTCAGAAGCCTTTTTGTACAAACTAGTAAAATAAATCAGTGCAACTTTACAAAAGATATCCCGACGACATTGTGTATCTGTGTGGTTATTCTCCTTTTATTCAAAGAACCTTTCTGGCTGGATAATGTTTCATCTTGGGCCTCTGTTTTCATGCAGCTCAGTCTCTATGTACGGGCAAAACTGTCACATGTCATTATTTGGGGCAGCTCCTTTGGTCCAAATACAACAGGGAGGGAAGAATAGCAAAAATATGGATGTGTTTTGCAGTCTGTGCTGCAAAGATCCATGATTGAATTATAGTGCAGCTGTCAGCAGCTGTTTCAAAGAAGCAGGGGGTAAATTAGTTCTGTTTACTGCTAACATAGTTCAGAGATTTAGTCATCCCAATAAAATTATAGAGGCACAAGAAAGGAAGAAAGAAACTCCAAAGAAACATCAGCCAAGAAGCTGACATTTTCTAATTTAGATTGTTTTAGCATATTTGAGAGATGCTGCTGGCATGAGGTTTCCTACTGTGGATACCACACTGCATTGCTATGGAGGCAGCTGAAAAAAATAATGCTCTAAATCCCTCTATTAACTGAGCATTATATCTTCAGGGCACAACAGCAATTTTGGGGATCTTGTTTTCTTTGAACTGTGAGCAGAGTTATGCCAGCTTACATAGATATATTTGCTGGGCCAGAGGATTCAATCATCAGCATTTGGGAGTTAATCTGCCATCTTCCACAAGCAAGTACAAATTCATAAGTAAATTTGCTTTGAGCACTGCTCTGAGAGTGCAGTAAAGCATCAGTGGAAAGACCTTTGTTGATGTAAAATGGGACCTGCTCAGCTTTTGTAGGCCTGGACTAAATTTAGAAGGAGGATCCTCTGGTATTTCTCATTATGGTCCCAATTCTCTTCATTTAGGTTAAGGCAGGGGTGGTGCCAGCAAGGAGAGCAAGAATAAAATAAATATTTTTGCTTTGCAGGGTCAGTCCTGCAGCCAACAGCAGCTTCACCACTGAGTTCAACACATCCAGCCATGAAATATCTGCTGGTTTCCAGCTCTGCCACAAATACACACAACTTGCTGGATGTGCTTTGGAGCAGCTTTCCCAGCCCAGGAGCCAAAGCTCCATTCCCAAGCTGGTTGCAGCCTCCCCTTGGTCTGCAGCACTCCCGTGGCTTTGTCTCCTCATCTACTGTTCTGGAAGAGGAATTCTTGACATGAATGCATCCACTGCCATAAACTGGCAGGGCCATAAAACCCTGGTGGATGAGCTTCCAAACAGCTAGATTTATCTGAGTAATGACATTTTAAAGCACATTTAAAACATTTTATAGAACAGTTATTCTAGCTTCCTTTCAGGCCAAGCTTTGAGGATGTTGTGTTTGCTTAATTGAGCTGTTTCAGATCCGTTCCAGTACTGACAAAAAAATCCTTTTGTCCCTATGCAGGAAACTGCCTCTGCTGCTGCCAGTGTTCATGTAATAAAAAATAATGATTTAAATAAGCCTTGGTACAAGTTTAAATTCCTGATTGTTATGGAAGTGTCAGCTGTAAAGCCCAAACCAGAGAGGGCCAGCAGGGCTTGCACAAGCCCATGGCCAGGGCCTGCAGGATTCCCTCTGCTGCTGGATTCAGTCCCTCAGCAATGGGAACAGACACTGCTGGATAAAAATCCCCTCAGATTCATCTTCCGAGTTCAGAGTTCACATCCTCTGCCTGCTTCCATCCAAACACCCTGCTTGCTGACTTCCACTGCTGCCACAAACACATTATTCTTGGTATCCAACCTTCCTTCAGAGAGAAATTCTGCCCAATTAAGCTAAAAGGAACCAGTTTGAAGTTTTTATTTATCAGGTAATGATTGACAAGACCTCGAGGCAAAAACTATGAGCGCTTTATATGCTGCAGTCACTCATTACCCAAGTACAAAAGCAACAGAAATAGGTTATTATGGCCACTTTGAGTTGCTCTGTTTTAAATAAAAATATCTATTCCCTTTTCCTGCTTAATGCTGAGGAATTTGTATTCCTAAATCAGCAGCTGAGAAAGACCAGAAGTTTAGGATAGCAGGTTTAACACACTGATTTGTTTCCTAGCTGGTTTTCCAAGGGTCCATTTGCCAGGCAATGGGAACAGACTTTTTAATTTTAAAATTTGGAAAGTTGTTTCTGGGTATTGTGAGGTTTACCACTTTGGGATAAATCTGCTGCTTTCTCCAACAGAATCCTTGTGTATGAATTAATTCCATAAATGAAGACAGCACAATCTTTAAACAGTTGAAGTTTGGCTTTGCATTTTAAAGGAAAACGGGACAAGCCATAGACGGATTCATCAGCTTCAGACATTTTTTCCCTTAGTGAAAGGTATTGGGGAACGCTGGGGGAGAAAAGGGGTCTCAGCCTCAGCCCCACAAACCCTTAGAAAGCCAACTTTGCACTTGAGCAGCTTTTGCAGGCATGGTGAATCATTTAACCATTTGCAGGCTAAAGCTCTACATGGGGCTGCTTGAATTAACCTCACTCTCAAAGAATTGCCTGGCTTGTCTGCAATAACCCCAGTGCCAGGGCAGGCAGCAGTGCTTTGGGGAGTGGAGCAGTCGTGTCTGGGGTGAGTGCTGCACCCAGGGCCTGTAATTAAAGCCACTCTCAGAGCTGAGGTGGCTCCTGAGTGAGCTGCTGATAACTTGGGCCTAATGGGCTTATTTTAAGAAGCTCTTAAGAAGCAAGGAGGGGATGCCAGGAGCTCAGTGGGTCTGTTGTGCTTTAGTGTGTCAGCACCTGGGGCTGTGCTCGGTTCCCAGAGCAGCATTGCAGGTTTGTCACTCTGGTTGTGCAGTGCACAAAGGGCCACAGAGGCTCTTTTGGCCTGGCTCCCCACCTTCCCTTCCCTGGCATGATCTCTCCACTAAATCCAGAGTGGACAGCAGCCCCAGGAGTGGCCAGCCCCTGATGGTGACACCAGCCAGCTGACCTCTGGCTTGGCTAATGAAGGAGAATTCTTGCAGCCTGCTGGATTTACCCCCATCTATCCCCATTTGCTGCTGCTGTGTCAGGTGCTTCATATCAAATAGGTGGAAGCAGAGACATGAGTGTCTGGATTCAGTTATGAGGGGTCAGAGCTCAAAGATATCCTTTCTCAGGTCCCAACAATTTAAGTCACTTTGCTCAGTGTTTAAAACAAGCTGTAGACAAGAGCAGAACAGTCAGTGCCTCTACATCTTCTGCCTCAGACTCTTTAAAAAGAGAGATTTGGGCAGCTGCTTAATGAGAACAAGTTCCTCATTTTAGCTTCTATCTTAGGGTACATATAAGTACACAAGAAAGGAGAACAAACCAAAATATTAGCTGATCCAAAACCGACATGAGAGGAGCTTTGCTTTTGATTTGTTTATCCATTTCTCACAGTGATCTACTGCCACTGCTGACCTGGATTTAGCTCCTGAAGTGAGAAACCAGCTCTTAAATCCACTGAAATCAGTTGTTCTTCCTTAACAGGGAATGACCTGGCTGAACTGCAGTTTTAGGAGTTGATTACTCCAAGGTTAATTACTCCAAAATGGATTTTGTGACACCTCAGGGGTAAGTTTTAGAGGAGACAGCAAGTAGAGGTAGGGCCAAGCCTTTGTGAGAAGAAAGAATGCAGATACTGCATTTTAAATTGTACAACCAAGTTCTGAAATCCACCTTGCAGGGCTCCCTGGAAACCCAGCCAGTGGTTCTGGGGAGAAGGAACACAACACTCACAGAGATTGAGCCACCATCAGCTTGGAGCAACTTTAACCAGGAGATCTTTTTCCCTAACACCAAGGCAGACTTTTTTTTTTTTTTTTTTAAATTCTAAATCAGAAAAATGCACAAGTGATTCCAAGTTCAGCCCATGAGTTGTTTTGGTTTCACATGACTACTGAGAAATCAACTGTAAAAGCTGGTGCAGTTACACAGACACATACCATGCACAGAATGTGAACTGTAAATACTGGCAGGGAGTCTGCTTTAAGAAGCTGCAGTTAATGTTGTGTCAGAACAGCCCTTGGAACCCCCATTTCCAGAGACTTACAGTGCAGGGGGTGGGGAGGGAATAAATCTGATTTTGCTGGAGCTCTGCCTACAACTTCTCAGCCATAAAGCCTTTATTTATGGCTGTTACACAGCATGAAGGATTCAATTTGTTCTTTGTTATGAATTTCAGTGGATCATGTAACTGTTTATTTCCAGATATTAAAAAAACAAAAAAAAAATTGGTATTTTTGGTTTGCAGGAAAAAACAAAGCTCCTCATAGTCTACATCAGTGGGGATGTGCTTGATAGAGACAGGGGGTCCCAAAGCCCTGAAATTTCTCCCTTGGCCAGGAAGAAATTTCCTTCCTCCAGCCCCCTCAGAGAGCTGCTGGAGGCACTTCTTCATGGGAGTAGGTGGGAAAGCATAACCAATTCAAGGCACAAACTGCATCAGCTCCTCACAGCTTTGAGAGATTTCCTGCTTCTAGTAGCAGCTGAGAACAAGATGCTCAATAAAAGAAAAAAATCACAGCCAAAAGGAGCCTCCTGTGTGTCTCAGTGACTCAGTGCACTTTGCAGTGGCAATGTGCAGTCACAGTGACAGTCCTATTAATTAACACTTGCTCAGCATCCCCTCTTCAAAGAGCTTTTATTGATGGCAGTCAAAAAGGAAGATGCTTGTGTTTTGCATCAGTTATTTCATGTTTCTCATCTGGCTCAGGAACGAGCCTTGGGAAACCTGTTTTTTGGGCAAGAGGTAGCAGCCTCAAGTTAAAAGGAGATGGAGGCTCCTTCCTGGGAGCTGTGGGAGATTGACAGCAAATAAAGCCCACGGGTCAAATATTCTGTTCTCCAGATGGGAGTGACAGTCTTTGAGGAAGCAGATCTGGCCTTCTGCTGCAGCACCTCTCAGAAAATGAAAAGGAAAACATCTCTGCTGGCACTGCAGGATATGGAGTGGCTTTAGCTTCCTTTCCAAAGCATGTGTCAGACACACCCTGGTGTCCCCTCAAGTGTCCTCCTTCCCTTTATCAGAGATGGCAGACCAGGGGTGCCTCAGGTCTGTCCTTCCCCTGCCTCCTCCTGAAATGCTCCCAGCAAATGGAGAGGGGGGACAGATCCCAAGGATTGTCGCCACCGGGTCACACCCTGGCGTACCCCAGACTGCATTTACTGCTCCTACAGCTTAAAAAACAAATTATCTGGGGTGATTTACTGCCAGTACGAGAATAGGGACCTCAAGAGCTCTTCTAGGCTCAGGATGCCCCGGTTTTGTCAGCCTCTGGTTGAAAGCACACAGGTCAATTGGACAGAGGAATGGAAAACCCTCCCCAGCTCTGTTCCCTGCCTCTGAAGGGAGTGTGAATGAACAACATGCCAGAGGTCACACACGCATTTGCAGAGAAGTTTACATTTAATCAACAACTGTCCCTCCCACCTGGCACATATGAGAATCTTCTGGGAAAAATAACAGTTAATCAATTCACAAAAATATTGAGCTGCAGCTCTTCCCTCCCTCCTCAGTCAAATTAAAGGCCTTTCCTGTGCAGTGACAGCTGATAAACACTGTGCCCTGTACTTCAGGCCCTCATTGCTGGTGTCTGCCTTAATTGCTGCTCCCCATTTGCCTTGGCCCCCTCTCAAAGGAGGCAGCACATCTGATTGCACACGGAGGGAGATGTCTGCCTCTGATCTGTCTGAGCAGCCTCTCCCTCAAGTCATTCACAAGCGTCTCTGTTACTCTAAACCAGTAAATGAGAGCAGCTTTGGGATGCAGCCATCTCCCCCAAACTAAAGGATTTTCCCTGTTCAGTAGGATGTTGTCACATTTGGCTGCCAAAACTGCTTATTGTGCTGTGAGTTGTCAGCCAAAATGAAGCTCCACTGCTGCCTGAAGTTGTTTTTGTTGAGGCCTCCTCATCTTTGAGAGGGAACTTCCATATCCCCCCTCCCCACTCCATTTTCATCTGCCATTTACTCAATTGCATTAACAGCAGCAGCCACACCAGAAAGTTTGTGGTGATGGGACTGGAATTCCTCAGTGGAGTTTGTCTTAACACATCCAGAATACCAGATATCTACTGAGCTATATATAGAGATAGGGCTACATCTCTGAAAAATTAAAGAAAAAAAAAGCCTATACTTCTGAAAGCCACAAGGCCACAAAGATAGATTATGTGAATTACTGTCATTACCAAAATTGCTGGTTAGAGAAGAACTTCTAAGCACCCTGCATTGCTCTAGAAGCTTGACTATAGGAACCACTGTAATTACAAAGTATTTTAAATCATGCCAGTACAAACACGATCTGGAAATGGAAAATACCGTGCTAGTCATTGCATCTGGAAATTAATGGTTGGCACGGAAATCATGGAACTGGTTACTCATGCCGAGCAGTGGGCACGGTGAAGTCATGTCCAGCACCACTCCTGAGCACCTCTGACTGCAGGCAGAGGTTATTTCCAGCCTCACCCACACCTTGGCAGCCCCAGGTCTGAGGGCTGCTGCTCACAGAGAGCTGGAACCGCTGACTGGGGAGCTGTCAGCTCACAGCATCCCCAGGTGACCAGAAAGGTGTGACACATCTCTGTGAGTCACCTTTGTGTCACACACAAAGGCCAAAGGGCCACACCAGCCACATCACCCTCTCCCACAAGATCAAATCAACATTCAAGTCAAAAAAGTGTTACAGTGAGTCTATTTAGAATAATAAATGTCAGGAACTTGCAAAAAACCTGTGAGAGACGAGTTTGTAACCAAGCAAAAGAAGGGGAAAAAACCAACCAACCAAAAAAATCTTTACAGCATCTTCCAGAGTCAGCTCACACATTTTACTGCAAGAACAGCTTTTGTCCCAGCCTCTGCCCAAGGAAGGAGGTGTGGGGGCACAGCAGAGAAGGACAAAGCAGAAACTCCTCCGTTGACATCACACCTGAGCCCTGCGCACAGCACACAGGCTCCCCTGTCCCAGCTGCAGGTGGGAGAGCTCCTGTTGCACAACGTGCTGGGGATAATCTCCAGCACCATCAGCCTGCAGTGCCTGCCCTCATCCCCTGCTCAGCAGCTGCTGTGGCTCCTGTTTGCCAGATCAAAGCAGAGCTTATTCCATCCATTCCAACCCTCAGGAAGCTGGGATCAGCCTGCTCTGGGATGGAGCTCAGAGTCCCTCCAGCCAGAGCTGCAGCTGAGCCCTGCTGGCCTCAGGACAAGAGCAAACCAGCTTCCAAAGGCAGAGCATCTCCTCATTCTTTGTTTCTGCACCCCTGGTTCCAAGCAATGCTTTTGGTCCCCTACACATATAGAGCAACATCCACTCCTCCCTGCAGATCAAGCTACAGCAGCAAAATTCACAATTTTAAGAGCTCACCCCTGTCAGTGAGTGGAGCAGGGTGGGCAGCACAGAATAGGGCACAGCACACAGAGAGCCTGCAGACAAATCCTGCCCAGCACACAGAGAGCCTGCAGGCAAATCCTGCCCAGCACACAGAGAGCCTGCAGGCAAATCCTGCCCAACACACAGAGAGCCTGCAGGCAAATCCTGCCCAACACACAGAGAGCCTGCAGGCAAATCCTGCACAGCACACAGAGAGCCTGCAGGCAAATCCTGCCAGCACACAGAGAGCCTGCAGGCAAATCCTGCCAGCACACAGAGAGCCTGCAGGCAAATCCTGCCCAACACACAGAGAGCCTGCAGGCAAATCCTGCACAGCACACAGAGAGCCTGCAGGCAAATCCTGACCAACACACAGAGAGCCTGCAGAAAATCCTGCCCAGCACACAGAGAGCCTGCAGAAAATCCTGCCCAGCACACAGAGAGCCTGCAGGCAAATCCTGCCCAGCACACAGAGAGCCTGCAGGCAAATCCTGCCAGCTCCAACAAGTGAGGCCACTGCCCAAATTGCTCCTGTCACAACCAGCCCCAGTCCGGGTCAGGACCGAATAGAAGGTGAAACCAGAGCAAATAAATCACTGGAATAATAATTAAAATAACATAGCTCTAAAAACAATGCACAGAATCACCTCTACCAGGATTCACGCACTATTTCGAGCTGCAGCCTGTTCAGTGGTCAATTCAAACACCTGTTTCTCTGACACTGCAAACCACTGCATCATTTTATCTAGGACAACAAAAGATAACTCTTACCTCTCCAGTACCAGAGGTCACCTTTGTCCTTTCCTCCATGCACTCTTCTCAAGAGAAGCAGGCTGTGACATCAAGGTAGCACCAGCATTTTGTCCTTCCAGGGAAAAGAGAACTTGCTCCTTTCCGAAGTCACCAAAACACCAAAGGCCACAAGACCTTTCCCTTCCTTAGGACAAACTCTAACCAAGCCCCAGAACAAGCTCCCAGCTCAGCCTCAGTGACTGGTTTAAAATCAGCTCAGCCTCTCAGTGACTGGTTTAAAACCCTACAACCCAGTCCTTTCTGGGAACTTCTGATTTTCACCTCATTTGGTGATAATTTACCCATCAGTTTTTCAATTAGGAGGCACAATTATGTTGTCTCTCCCCCATGTGCTCTGGCTCAAGCATGGAGCAGCCTCTCCCTGCCCCTCTCCCAGGCTCCAGCCCTAAGGACATCACTAATTAGCAATCACCCATGGTGCTGATCACCTTCACCTCGTGGATTTTGGTCTCACACAGCTTGTCTGGCCACCAGAAGCCACCCACACACCTGGCCCCTCTGCAAGGGGACTTTCTGCCCTCCATCACTGTGAGGACCTGGCAGAACCTGCCCCTGCCCTGCCTCCCTCTCCCTGCCCACAGAATCAGGGGGTGCAAGCAGCTTCTGGGCTGGTTTATGAGTCCAGCTGGGCAGTGGAGAGGGAGTTCCCAGTGAAATCACTGCTTCCATGGAAAGCCTGGGGTGACAAAGGTAGATTTTTCACATCTCATGGTCCATTTTAGCAAGGATTGCTCCCCAAACAATCCTTGGGGGGCCCCACATCTGCAGAGGGGTTGGGAGCCCTGCCACGTGTGTGGGTGTGCAGGCATGGTCTCAATGGCCAAGGCTGCACACAAGGAGGTTTGGAGGAGGCACAGAAACCTTTTGCCCCTCACATGTGCCTTACAAAAGCCATTTCTGGCTGTGCTGGCTGCCCCCAGCCTGTGTCAGCCTCCCAAGCACTTCTGCATCTTGCTCAGAGCCACAGCTCGGGTGATCAGCACCCCTTTCATGTGGTCTTTGTTCCCTCTGCATCTGGGTCCCACATTTAGGAATCCAGCCCTTGGCAGTGCAGCAGGGATTGGGTGACAGTGCCACAGTCACTTAACTGGTTGTTTACCAGTGCCCCTTCTCTGCAGAGAGATTTTCCTCCAGGTCCGATGGGTGGACAGCACATCCCATACCTGCACAGGGGGTATTTAACAGGGGGCTGTGAGTCTAAGGATTGCAGCAAAACACACCCTGTAGTAACACAACTCTTACTGTAAATTAACTGATTTACACATCAGAGAATTTCAGAGCCTACTCTGGCAAAAGTTTCTATATTGAATATTGATAATTTCCACTCTCATTTCTGTCCTTTAACAAGACATAACTCAGTATGACTGGAATGAGCTGGACCTGGAGTCTTGATTTCTGTTTCACATCATCCACTGCATAGCTCTGTGCAGGAGGCCTCGCCCATCATTGCCGCAGTTTCCCCGCCTGTAAAATTTGAATTTTGCAGGATTTTGGAGGGCATGGCTATGATGGGTGGGCTGTGAAGGACAGAAAGCACTGCATGCAGGGGGCAGGGGTTGTGCTGAGGAGTCTGGAGTGAGCACAGTGAGCAGGACAGGAATGAGGGCAGCCAGACTGCCTGGAATGGGTCACCTCCAAAGCTGGGAATTCTCACACCAAGCCAAAAAAATCGGGAAGAGTTTGGCCCCCATCCACCTGTCCTCATGCAGGCAGTGCAGGGGCCTCTCTGATGCTTTGTCCAATGGAAAATTTATCCTCTGCAGATATTTGTGATGTGTCACATCTCTCAGGCTGCTGCACACACAGGTCTGCCAGCTGAGGGTTTTATGGGCCCCGCAGGGAGGGCAGCACAGTGAGCTGATCCCATCGCCATGGAGAAATAATTAAGAGGTTTTGTTGAGTAAGGCTTGGAAAACAAAAAGTGGAAATGACTAAGGGTCTTAATTGAAATGTATTTCAAATGTACAGTTTCATCAATAATTTCCTTTTTCTCCACTGAGAAACACCTCTGGAATAATAATTAAAAAACCTCTATGAAAAAAGGTGTTGTATAAATAACCTACAGATGTCAGACATGGGGGAGAATTATTTTAGGTTTAAACTTGCAGCACAGTTTGAAGGAAGGCTGTGTGAAGAATTTTAAAAAATACATTCATTTTTATTAGAACTTTATGTTTGCCATTTTTCAGCCTGTTCCTCATAAAAAGAGCAAATTTGAGCTTCTCTGGGGCTGTGGTTTCCATAAGCCAGGTTTAAGTGTAGGCACAAGACAATCTCTACAAGGGGAGGGAGCTGGATCTGGGAAAGGCTCTTGCAAACTAGTTTAAAAACAAAATGTGTATTTGTCTGGCTGTAGGGATGGAAGAAGATTTTGGCTCACTCATGAGCTGTTTAATTCATCCACAGAAAACAGTGGGTCTGCATGGCCCAGAAAGTTGGGAATTGTGGGGATCCCTGCTGGCACAGCCCTGAGGATGGAGCTGGAGTATATGGCAGATTCAGGATAGCTAAAGGATGGCTGAAGAGGTTGTGGGGTGCTGCTGGGGGCACCTGGGGACCCATGGGACTTCTCTGTTCCTCCTTCCTGAGTTTGCACTTGGGCAGACCCAACCCATCCACGTGGATCCTCTGCAGCTCACGTTTCTCAAAGAAAGTTGAGGCTCCTTTGAAAGCTCATCTTGTTTTCCCTAATTCAATCCGGAAAAGAGTCGTATTAATACCAACAGATACTGCCCACACACAAATCAGAAAAATTAAAGGGCATTGCAAAAGTGCCTGTTTCCAGTGGTCAGATTAGCTGCAGACGGAAGCAATTGGGGCTGCATTAAAACTAACAGGCTGTAATTGTCCAGAGGCATTGTCTCACAGTGCAACACTTCTCTTTGGCTCTTCACAGAGATTTCTTGGAATTTTTTCAATCGCTTTTCTGCTTGAAGTATATGCTGCATTTCAGATCTTTCCTTTCCATGTCACAAGAGAATGAGCTAAAAGTTCATCAACAGCCTATGGCAACATCTCAGTGGAGAAAGTTGAAGTAATTTCTTAATGCCATTTCTTATTAGCTATCATCATTGTGTAAATGCTGCAAGTACAAGAGCGCAGGAGGTCTGCTGTTAATCATTATGAACCTTGGTTTCTCCCTGCCTAGCAGTTAAACCTTCAGAATCATTTCATTTCTTTAAAATATACAGAAAACTGGCTTCTCCCAGACCCTTGGGTGTTCCAGTGAATAATACCGTGGACTCAGTTCCCAACCAGCTTTCTGTAGTTAGTTAGTCAGATAGATCTTCTATTTAAAGATAAGTTCCATCCCACCCCTCTGCAATCTGGTTATGATTACTGGTTACTGCCACCCGCAGACTGATAAACTTATAACAGCTGCATTGCAGGAAATCACCTCCAATTCAACCCTGATGTTGTAGGGATGTCTTTAGTTAGCTTAAATAGGCTTTTAACATTCATTTTTTTGTGTGCAAAACACCTATCATTAATTTTGACTCGAGAGATCAAACAGTTAACAATGTGTTGATCCTAGCTTACTTTTAAGTGATGTATTGTATCATTTCTGAGAGTTATGAGGGGTTGATATTTTCTTTTACTAATGCATCAAAGTCGATAAGTGAGCGGGGCAAACCCGCGTCCTGGGAAAGGAAGCTATTAACAGCTCTGCTCGGAAGGTTCTGAGGGCCACATTGCGTCATAGCCCTCCAGTTTATTGAATGTTAACTCTTTTTTTTTCCCCCCCCTAACCAAAGGAAATGAGTTTCTATAATCCTCTGCTTTGAGCTGCATCCTCAGTGGGGTAATGAAAAATGACCCACGCCATCCGATAGCGCGCTGCTTTGCACACAATAGATCTTCACAAGGGCAGGCACAATGCTGCCCCAGCTCCAGCTCTTTCTCCTTGTTGAAACACACAATGAATTTATTTATTGCTGATCTAAAAGGCACTCGAACAGAACGGGCACAGCGGGGGAATCGCCCGAGTTTAACTTGGCATGGTAAGAAAGCAGCCCCAGAGAAAATGACCAATGTGCAGGCTTGGGAGAGCAGAACGTTTTTGTAAGGAGGTTCTTGAAATGGTGGGTTCATGCACATGCAGAGAGCAAGGCAAATTGGTTCCACCAACAAGGCATCTGCTTCCTTGAAAACTTTTTTTTTTTTTGGCAGAATTTGTATGCGAGTTGGGCATGTTGAGTGATTTATGGGGCCATTAAACATACACTAAATCAATCTCTATTAGGGGAAAAAAAAAAAAAGTCACCATGTACTTAAAAAAGACCCCGGAGCGAGATTGTTGAACCCAAGGTCTGATGTTGTGAGGCAGAATGGTCACTGGCAATTTGGAGATGTAACATGAACTCAGTCAGTCAATTTGGATATGATAGTTTTTAATGTTCCACGAATCCAGCAAAATGTGTATCCAATTAACTACTACTAAAGGACCTTACTTATAAAATAATACTTTCGTGGTCAGGTTGCACTTTTTCCACTCATTCCTGCACACAGTTCAGGTTGCACATTTTGTGTATTGGATTAATACAGACAAACACCCATTTTGGGCTGGCTGCTCCTGGCAGGGCTGGGCAGAGAAGAGGCTTTGTCCCCATCATCACAGATTTAGGGAAGGATTTTCTGCTGGAACTAAGCAGCAAGAATTTAAGCAAGAAGTTGTCCTTTGCTGAGGGATCTCTTCAACAGGAAGACCCAAGTGCTGGAAACACTGAGCTGGCAAAGCCCTCAGCTGTTTACTCAGTGCTGTTTTGAAGCTGAAGGAATTCGTAGGTGGCATAAACATGGCCTTCAGTGCATAGGAAAAACATTCTCCTTAGAAAACACATCTGAGTTATTTAAAGGACATGTGCAAAATGTATGCATCCTAAAACAGCCCCTTTTCCAATGTAATTTCATTTTAAGACCGTGCAGTGGGCAGACTTTCACAAATTCAGGCAAAACAAGGTTTTATGAACTCCCCTCTGAATTGCCTATGCAAACAAGCATAACGTTCACATGGAAGCAGGTCAAAAGTGTTTTGTGAATAGAGCATTAAGATATTTTCTTCTTGACTTGGTAAGGGATGGAAAATCTGTAGCAAAGCCCTACAGCTTGTCAGAGGAAATTCTCCTGTGCACGTGTGTGCACACACACGTAAGGGCAGGAGAGTGACATGTAAAGTTTCTGGCATGCCACAAGATGGGATGGGGGAATCAAAAATACTCTGTGAATCCGAGAGCATTTCTCACCCAAGTTCAGCATTTTTACCCAGCTTTTCTTCAGTATTGTTTTCAGTTTTTTGTTTTTTTTTTTCCGATTTCAAAATGAAAATATTTTAAGTGCGAAATGTTTGAGTTTCAAAAATGAATAAATGACTTTGTTTAAAAATTAAAGAAAAAGAAGCAATCCAAAGTTCTCAGGAAAAACAGAATGAAAAGGCAAAGGAATGAGATTGTGACAGAAGCTGACACGAAAACAAGAGAGGACATGGAAGTGATGAGGCTTTGACTTGCACTAGAGCCCTGTTCCTCCACAAGGAACCCTTGAGCTCCATCACAGCCCAGCAGCTTAGGGATCATCTGGGAGAGGTGTCTGGAACACAGAATAATTTTTTTTTGTGGAAAAGAGGCAATGGGATTTGAGTTCTGGATCCCACTCTCATGGCTCTGGGGTTCAAGGGCAGTGACGGCTGAAAACACAATTAATGTAACAAATGTAAACCAGGTAATTACTTTGGTGATACAGCCTAATTGCAAGGAGAACTGGATTTCTCTGAGTACAGAGAGATCATATGCAGTGTTTTCTAGTATATTGGCAATCAAGTGCACACTCATGAGTCTCACATTTCCAGAAAATCCAGAAGCAGATCTCTCTAAAGCCCAGGAAAACTGCCACAGCAACAAGATTTGATAAAAGACACCCCAGACAGGTCAGTGGATCATAGGGATGTATGAGGGGGCTCTCCCCAAACTGCAGCATTTTGCAGCAGCCCTTGCTCAGAGCACACACTGGATGGGGACAGAAGCCCTGGGCTGTCCTTGTCTCGGGGACCCTGCCCTGCTTGGAGCCACCATCTCCAGCTCCAGGGTCTCCTTGCACCCCAGCTTTGCTCCCACTGCATTCAGCTGTCCTGGGGCATTGCTCATCAAACCATAATTTTTCCCTCTCCTGCTTGCACAGTCAGTGAAATACCCAAACCTGCCTCGAACATTCTCCTTGGCTTTCCTCCTCTTTTTTTCATTTGCATTAAAAAGAAGCAAAACAAAGCTTCTCCCCCCTCAAACCAAAACAAACCCCTTTTCTTCCTTTCTTTCACTGCAAAAGAAAAACCAAAATAAACAAAGAAACAACTGCCTTCCCTCCTCCCTCCTCAAACCCTCGGGGGCAGTGTGGAGGTAGAATGCCCTTTCTAATTTCATTGACAGTGCTGTTGATATATAGGGTAATTTTATCTTAACAACCTGTAACAAAGGATAAGACAGTAGTCGTCTTGCATTCCAGACAGTAGGAGATGTTTACTCACTCTCCCAGCAGACTCTCTCATCATTCATCCAGACTTTATTGGGATGCCAGGAAATGGGAAGCCTATAATTTGAGAAAATGTATCACACAGAGAAACTTCTTCTGTTTGGTAAATAAAAGGTAGCTGAGGATAATCTGCTTTTTAAAAAACTCTTCTCGCCGGTTTTCTCATTTCTTCCCAAAACTTTACTTTGGGCGAAACCTTTACAGAGTGTGGTACTGAGGAAAAACATCAGTGGGCACCTCAGGAAGGACTGGGATGTGTCCTAACCCCAGGGCTCTGGAATCCTGTGCAGTTTTTTGAGGCCGTGCTGCCAGCAGTGGCTCAGAGCATGGGATGTGTCTGTGGCAGGGATGGTTTTGTCTTTATCTTTGGAGGCATCACACTGTCCATGCTGGAAACACTCTGAGCAATCTCCTGTGGGGCCAAGAGCAGGGGAAGGGAGAGAGAAGAAAGCACATATTTTGCAGCAAACATTCTTAGGGGTTTTTGCTCCTTAAGTGACTTTCACATGAGTGTTTATTCCTGTTTACGTAGCTTGACATGAATGCCTGGCTTTGATTTGAGGACAAACTGCCCCATAAACCCATGAATGTCTGAATTTAACCTTCACCTTTCCCCCCTAACCTTCACTCTTGCTTTCCCCTTCATAATTGGTGACATTCTCACAGCCAAATTTAATAAAATACGTGTTACTGAGAGTGAACTAGACTGTGAGCACAGATGGAGGCGGGGAGGGATGGAGTGTGATGCTGCTCAGTGCAGGGCAGAAAACTCCTGCTAAAACTAAGGGCCAGGACAGAATTCCTGCTGTTCAGGACCAAGATTCCCAGTGGCCAGAAAACCATTAGCAAATGAACGAGCCCAGTCCTCCTCCAGCCATCAACCACAGCTTGGCTTCTCCCTCTGACAAGTCAAACAAATGACCAAATTCATCAATTCCAGGTTCCCCAAGTGCCATTCCTATGGATCTGTGCTCCACCCCAATTCATCAATTCCAGGTTCCCCAAGTGCCATTCCTATGGATCAGGGCTCCACCCCAATTCATCAATTCCAGGTTCTCTCCAAGCACCATTGCCTATGGATCAGGCTGTTGCCCTAATTTTTTAAGATTTTCTAAGCCTTCTGATGGTTACTTTCTTGTAGCCCAACTTTCCCACACACTTTCTGTAAATAACTCATTGTTTTGTATTATTTTATGGAGGAGAAGAAATTTGGTGGACTGTTAGTTTGTCCATCAAATTGGAGAGAGTGTCATTGGAGAGGTGGCACTGTCACCCTCCAACCCACTGTGACTTTAGGAAAACTATAAATGTTGGAGTCAGAAAATAAACTTCCCTTTTCTTCACCTTGAGAGCAGCGGTGCGCGCTTGTGTTCTTTTGTGTCCTATAGTGAAATCAGGGCTCCACCCAAATTCATCAGTTCCAGGTTCTCCAAGTGCCATTCCTATGGATCAGGGCTCCACCCAAATTCATCAATTCCATGTTGTCTAAGTGCCATTGCTATGGATCAGGGCTCCACCCCAATTCATCAATTCCAGGTTCCCCAAGTGCCATTCCTATGGATCAGGACTCCATCCAAATTCATCAATTCCAGGTTCCCCAAGTGCCATTGCTATGGATCACGGCTCCACCCAAATTCATCAATTCCAGGTTCCCCAAGTGCCATTGCTATGGATCAGGGCTCCACCCAAATTCATCAATTCCAGGTTCCCCAAGCACCATTGCCCATGGATCAGGGTCCTGCCATGCCTCCCATCCATGCTGGCTGTGTGGGAGCTGATCAGCCTCTCCCGGCACAGCAGGCTGGTCTGGAAGGAAGCAGTCACCCCTCCTGGATGCCCATCAAAGAAAGCTCTCTCCTTGAGCTGTGCTCAGCCCCTGTGCCCTGCAGTTGTCAGCCAGGAGCAGGGCTGGCTCTGGCATCCCCTGACAGCAGCTGTGTGGGCTGCACAGGCTGCAGCTCCGCTCACATTTGGGCCCTGTGGTTTTGAGGCTTCTCACCCCACGACAGATTCCCAAGGAGTGTGGTCGCTGTCATCTTCCAAGTAGCCATTAAAAGCAGAGTTGAAGTCAGGGTTATGTTGTACCACAAGCCTTTGAAGAGCTCTGTGTGCTCTGCAGAGCAAACCCAAAGGCCGCTGATGTTCTCTCCTGGGTCCAATCCACCTCTGTTGGAGCTCCACCTCATCCTGGGGAGGGACTGCAGGGTGAATCTGCTCAGCCCTGTGGTCATTAAAGGCCTCTCACACTTGGTCATATCTGATCATAGCTGTTAACTGCATGGCACAGAAAAGAGATTTTTTCTCTCACTTTATACACATGAAGTCCGCTTGGAAATGGACTGAGCAGCTGCA
Organism: Ammospiza nelsoni; assembly: GCF_027579445.1. Classification (NCBI taxonomy): domain Eukaryota; kingdom Metazoa; phylum Chordata; class Aves; order Passeriformes; family Passerellidae; genus Ammospiza; species Ammospiza nelsoni. Next base: position 2,683,514 of record NC_080644.1, on the reverse strand, counting down.
GCTTGCTGGAGGCAGAAATGGATGGAGGTAATTTACCCTGTGTATTTTTTTTACCCTGAAAGGAAATTTAGTTTTTAAATGCAGTCATTGTGGGGTAAGAAGAGAAGGAGGAGGAAAAGAGGCGTGCCTTTAATGACAGGAAAAGAAAAAATCTGTGAGCTCAAACTAATGCAGCTCCCAAACTCAAATAGATGTCACCATAGTGACAAAGCCTCAGACTTCATAAATTTTTTCCTCTTCCCATTTGTGGTGAGCTCTGGTACCCTGTTAAATACATCCAAAGCCTTTTAAAGACTCATTGGAAGCATCTGATCCAGTAGAAGATTTCCTCATAATAACATTCATTAGATATGGGGAGAAACCACATCTCAAGCTGCCTTCCTGTCTCTGAACACCAAAGACATGAACTTTGGAGTTAAAACTCAATGCCTGTATGAGGCTCACTTGCATAAATATGATTTCCAGCCCAAAGATTCCAGGGGGGAGGCCTGTGGTAGGGTAAAAATCCCAAAGATCCCCTTCACCTCAAGCTCTGTTAATCAAAACCCAGGGACTATACATGTGTCTGTAAATAATATTTGATTTAATTCCAATCCAATGATGAACTGGAACTTGAATCAGGCTGGTTTGCACAGGCCCAGCCCATTTAGCCTTCCCAGACAGATTTAACTCATCACACACATGTCCTTACAGCTCAGGCAAAGCACATCCAGAGCCACCACCAGCTCAGGACTGTTTGGAGACCAGTGTGAAACCTCCTGGCAATCACTGCACACAGCAGCAAATAAAAAAATAAAACCAGCATTTCATCACCTGGCCTGAAAGATCTCTGAATGCATCTGATGCCCCCCAAACCTGAGACTCACAGCAGGTTCTTCCGTGAAATCCAACCAGTTTTGGGCCCCAGTGTTGACCAGATATGCCTCACTCAGCATTTGCCCGCTACAAAAATGTCACGGGCCTGAATATTTCAGGATTTACAGCTGCAGAAAACTCTCCAGTGTCACCTTTCTCCCCTTTTATGGCTCAGCCATAATCTTAAATTCAGCTGAATACAAAGAGCTGCCTGTAGACAGCTAATCCTAAAGACAGAGCTTTGTGTGAAACTCGGAAGGAGGAAAAGGAGGAAAAAGAAATCACTGAGAGGGATTGGCAGGAAGGACAAATATTTTTGGCTAATTTTTGCTGGTATTCTCCTACCCTGGTGTGGGGCTGAAGTGAGAGGCTCCTCTTTGGCCCATTCCACATCATTGCTCAGCAAAGCAGCAAATCCAGCACCCAGCAAAGCCCGGAGGGTGGGAGGGGATGGCGGGGCTGGGGAGGAGCAGCAGCCTCTGCTGTCACACGGGTGAGGATTATCCTGGGATCAGCACTGAAACCCGGCCGATAATGCTGAGCTAATGCTGATAATTACACAGCAAAGCCAGCCTGTAACCCAAGTCCTAATTGCATTTAAAGAGCTCTTCTGGCCTGCAGGGAGGTGCTGGATTTGGGTATTCCTTGGGAAGACGAGTGGTCCTGGCTATCCCAGGCACTTGGCACCTGCTCCCATCTCAGAGCAATATCTGTCTCTGCCCAAGCTGCTCACATTTTGCAGAATTCCCAGCTGTGCTGACCTTTATTTGCACAGGCTGTGATCCCATTCTTTGGCAGAGCAGCCTGAGAGACATCAGGTCCCTCCACCTTTTGGCCCTGGTCGTTCCACCAGGGTCAGCAGAGTGATTCCAAGTACTTGGAAGTCACCTCACATTTTCCCTGCTGTGCCTTTCCTAAACACAGAAATGTGTCCTCAGGCACCTATGGATTCCCACAGGGATTGGGAGGCAGAGGAATAAATTTAACCTTAAAAAATAATTCTGTAACCACCACTGAATTTCACACAGTGGCAAAGCCCCTCCCTAAACAGAGACCATCCTGCACAGGGGAAGTCAGTGACCCCCATTCCAGCTTGGGAAACCACCAAACAAGGGGAATCTCCATAAAAGATTCACTGCATATTCTTCCTGCCTGCATGGATCTGTCTCCCCACATTGCTGCCTACCTACATCAGGAATGAAAATTAAAACGAAGGATCCTGAAAACAAGCTAAAACAGTTGAAAGCTACACAAATACATTAGCAACAAATAGCATTTTTCTCTCCTATTGTATTACTACAATGTGTTTGTATATAAACAAAAACGGGGTTTATAGGGTTTTTTTCACTTCATGTGTTAACCACTTAGCAATAGGCCTAATTTTTGGTATTATTTTGGGAATTAGTATTATTAGGAGAATTAGGAATGTCACCCACATTAATGATGCTGAGGAGAAAGCAGAACTGCCCTGGTGCTGCCTGGCTTTGCCTCACAGTGTGTGCAGGAGCTCTGGAGGGGCAGCCAGGGAGAATTGCCAGGGGAGCAGGAATCCCTCCCTGCCCTGCACTCACACTCTCCTGGACCCCAGGGACACCCAGGATCAGCTCCAGGATGCTCCAGTCTCCTCTTGATGCTCACAACTCCATTCTGCAACCACTGCCCAGGACAGCTTGTGAAACCAAAGAGGGATGATCCAGCTTTTATTGGGAGAGGTTTTACCCTCTGCCAGCTGCAGGATGCTGTTTTACAGTCTGTGCAGCCTCTTTGATATCTGACACAAGCTGCTGTGCGGCTGCTTACCTGCTGAAACTGTTTGGATTTGTCCTGGTTCTTTCTTGTCTGCATATGGTTTGTGTCTAGGTATACTTTGCTAATCTCCCACGGCATTTTTTAAGTAGCCCAACTGTTTTTGCCCATGCTATTTTTGGTATGCTGAGTCTAATTGGTACCTTGCACTGAAAAGAATCTAAGTGAAAAATACATTCCCTACTTTAGTTATGATCAGCTCTTTAACACAGAATTTAAAATATTAACATCACATCACACTCTCTACAATCATTATAAAAGTGCTTCTCAAAGCGCAAATGAGTGTTTTGTTACAATATTTATCTAAATGTATCAAAGTAATACACAAATCTGAGATTAAAACCTTTGAGGCAGAATCTGCAAATTTTATAATATCATATAATGGGATAATATTAAATTAATAACAAAACCCAGCACATTTCAATATCCTTCCACAAAAAAAATAATTGTATCTCCACGCTAAATACGAGGACCTAAGACACAGCACCAGATTCCCAGGAAATAAATGCTTTACCCAGGAGGCAGCTGAGCTGGGCTCATTTATATCCCCTGGGAATGGGCACTGATTAAAACACTTGGTTAATGCTACAGGACAGAGAGGAAACAGGAAAAGCTGTTCAGCGCTGCTTTTGTGATTTATCCATCACGCAGTGTTTCCTCACTCTGCGTGGAGATGAGAAATGACCTCAGGAGTGAAATATCATTAATTTTTAGGTGTGGCTTCAGTTTCTCTGCAGGGATCAGCCCTGCTTCCACACAGGTGCCAAAGAGCCTCACGTGCCTCATCCCACCCCTGCCCAGGTGGGATCTGGTTAATTCTGGCTGAGGAGGGGCTGTGGAATGGCCTCAGCCCCGTGCCAGGGACGGGCTGGGGACAGCTCACCCCAGCGCCACTGCAGGAGCCCTGCTGAGCCTCAGGAAATCCTCATCTCCAGGAATAAAACTCTCTTTCATCTTATGGGCCAGCGGTTTAAACTGAGGGGATCACATAATCCTGTTTTTCTGTGGGGATGTTTGCAGCCCAGGGAAAACGTGTAATCCTGCTGCAATCAGTCCAAAACTCCTGGAGGAGAATCAAGGGATGCTGTTATTTGTTATTCCACTGTTCCTCCTTACATCACCTTTTATTTCAGAAATCGAGCAGGAGTAAGTGTTCAGACTCCTTGTTGTGATCTAAGTTTCTTCCTCAGTCTTTATCTCTGTTGAACACTTCCAAACCAAAATTGCTTATTCTGATTGCCAGAGCTAGACCTAAATTAGAGACAGAGAAAATTTGGGGCACCAGGATTCCGCTCTTGATGAGGAATCATTGTGAGTGGAAGGAGGAAGAAGCTGCCATTTCTGCCACTCACATGGACCATCTCACTGGGTAATGCCAGAAGCTGCTCTGCTGAGGTAAAATCATCTCACCCATTAGGCTAAACATGTTTTTACTGATGATCTTAACAAACAGCACTGAGCCAAACTGTTCTTACCTCCTGGAGATGTGACTGGAATGGAATCATTCCACACTGCTCACAGGGTGAAGCTGCAGCAGCTGAAGATCCATCATTTCAGTCCAATTTAGGCAGTTTTTATATTATATACATTAATTAATATTATATTTATATTATATTTATATTATATATTATATAATATTATATTTATATTATATTTATATTATATTAATATTATGTTTATATTACACTCATATTATATTATTACATAAATATATTTTTATATATTTATATTATATTGTATACCATAATTTTAGTCCAATTTAGGCAGCTTTTGTATGATACATAATAATTAATAATTGAAGTCTTGGCCAGAAGAATTTGTCACCCGTGGACAGGAGTAAAGTGCCCTGGAATGGATGAGAATTTTATATTGGGTAAAATATAATTTTTTATATTTTTGCGCATTAAGTTTATCACTTAAAAAGAAGAGGAAGAGGAAATTAAATGTGCTCTCTCAAATAAAAAAGGGCTCTAAAGAGCGGTACCAGAGGGACCCCGGCAGCACCGAGGATGCCCCGGAGAGATCCCGACGGTACCGGGATGTACCAGGACGTACCGGGCTGTCCCGATGGTATCGGGATTGTCCCGGGGAGGATTCCGGGTGCTGTAGGGATGTCCTGGGATATGCCAGGATATCGGGATGGTCCCGGGTGGATGGAAATGCCCGTCCGCTCTCTGGCGGCCGAGCAGCGGAACGGCAGCGCCGCGGCATCCCCGGGATGCAGAACCCAGTCCCGAGAGCCGAGACACGGACAGCGGGGAGCGGCACCGAGCGGGGGCTCCCGGCTCCTGTTCCTGCTCTGCGGGAGCCGCTGGAAAGCCAGGAGCTCCTGGGGAGAGCCAGCAAAGTACAGGTGTTAAGGGGAACGGTGAGAAATGGAGAGTGCAGGGCGCAGAAACAGCAGATCAGGGCATCTCTGCTGACCCCTCCTGCAGCACTGCCTGCATCCCCTGGCTCCGGGCTCCTCCATCCCCTGGCTCCGGGCTCCTCCATCCCCCGGCTCCGGGCTCCTCCATCCCCCGGCTCCGGGCTCCTCCATCCCCCGGCTCCGGGCTCCTCCATCCCCCGGCTCCGGGCTCCTCCATCCCCCGGCTCCGGGCTCCTCCATCCCCCGGCTCCGGGCTCCTCCATCCCCCGGCTCCGGGCTCCTCCATCCCCTGGCTCCGGGCTCCTCCATCCCCTGGCTCCGGGCTCCTCCATCCCCTCCCTCAGCCCGCACACGCTGCTCTCCAAACAAACCAAGCCCAGCATTCCTGTACAGGTGCTCACTGAGCTCCTCAGCAGCTCCAGGCTGGGTCTGTTTGCAGCAGCAGGGCTCTGTAGGGCACCCTACAATACACAGCCACCCCAAATCATGCTCTGTGTGGGGTGGACTGGGGCCACTGGAGGAGATGAGGGCTGGGGGCTCAGATCTCAGCGCTCTGAGTGTGAACCAGCTGTGCAGGTCAGCCCAGCTCCTGGAAGGCCAAACCCCGTGAGCACAGCAGGAGCAGACACTGTCAGGGCCTTGGCTCACCCTCTGCACCAGGGCTGGTGTGGGGCACAAGGCAGAGCAGTACCCGGGCTGCCAGGGAGGGAGCCTGCTCCAGCACTGCCACACTGGCAGCTGTTTAGCCGAGTGTGTTTGTTACCTTGCTTATAACAACATTTTCCAACTACTCCGCTTTGCCAGCCCGAGTTAACTTCTGTGGCATTTCTATATTGCACACAAGATGGAGAGGAAGAAATGACTGTGCTCCTAAACTGGACAGGAGCTGCATATGCCAGCTGCATCCCACTGAAATGCATTGATGGAGGACAGCCAGAAACAATTACAGAATCAAAAACTTACCTAGCCTCACCATAAATGGTCCTGCTTTAACTTAAAATACATATTTAATAACTTTTTATGTGGGTGCTGGATTTCTTTTACCTTACCATCCAACACAGTGTCTGACATCACTCAGGGCACCAATCTGATCCATAGGTCCTCACCTTTGGGCTGCTTGTCACTCCAGGTACATTATGTTTCCATTTACACATCCATCTATCTATCTATCTATCTATCTATCTATCTATCTATCTATCTATCTATCTATCTATCTATCTATCTATCTACAGATGTATATATTTCTCAATATCTCTATATATGATTTTTCCTTGCTGTCAGCCCTCTTCCCTCCTCCCAGGAGCAGGAATCCCGAGCCACCCCTGAGCTGTGGCTTTGTCCTCACCCACCTTCCAGTGAGAACCCACAGCCCTTTCCCCTCACTGAAATGCCATTCCTGGGTAAGTATTTTCCCGCGTGTATCGTGCAGATGCTCCAGATGCAGATCTCGCTTTCTGAAGGTTTCCTTGCTGGAGAGGGAGCGAGGGGCAGCAGTGGAGCAGCACCGGGAAGGATTGTCCTCACCCACCTGTGCCCTCCTCAGGGCGATCTGTGCTCGATGGATGTAAAAAAAAACCCCAAACACCTGCGATTTTCCCGGGGTTTGCCGTGAGCGGGCGGCGAGTGCCGCGGGATGCCGGGAGGCGGCGCTGGAGCCGCGCCGGGAGCCGGGAACGGGAACGGGGCTGCGATGGGGCTGGGAACGGGCTGCGATGGGGCAGGGAATAGGGCTGGCAATATGGCTGGGATGGGGCAGAGAATGGGCCGGGAATGGGCTGAGAACGGGCTGGGACGGGGCAGGAACGCGGATCCCGGTCCCCGCTGCAAACCGCAGCGAACGGGACACGCAAACACCGAGAGGCCAGCCCGGGTGCGAGGCAGGCACCCCCCCCAAACCCCGCACAGTGAATTATTGCTATTCTGGGAGGGCAGACGGCTCCTGCAGCCGAGGTGCCCCCTCCACGCCGGGCAGTGCCTGGGGGGGACACGGACCCCGTGTGCTGGCAGCGCCACCCGGGCTCTGGGCACTGCCCATAGCCCACAACAGCAGCAAGGATTCCCTCCCAACGGATAATCTGCTTTTACACTTTGCTCAAAGGTTTACGTGTCAGAATGAAATGAAAATGTAGTTTCAAAGACAAGCATCTCAAACTTTTCTTGGAGCGCCGAATATTATCCTCACAGTGACCTCTGAGCCATCTCTGCATCACTGTGAAAGGATTCTTCCCTGGGTTTTCTCTCTGAGTTTTTTAACAACTGGTTAGCACCTTCTCTGGGAGGAGCACAGCCATGCTCACACAGAAATCATTCCTTGCGGTTGGCAGTTTTGTCAGATAAATACTTCAGAGGACTCTTCAAGCTTCTTCTGAGTCAATAAAACAATAGCAACAAGGCTGGGTTATGTCTCCTGATATCTTCCCAAACACATCCTTTAGAAGAGTAACTGCTATGGTGCTGATTTAGCATTCCAAAATTATTAACATTTCTATTTTAGCATCACAGAAGCTTAAATGCTGAGCATGTATAAGCAAGGAATTCCATTCAAAAAAATCTCTCATACTCACAGGATTCTTAATTTTGCAAATGGCAAAAATACAATGGCTCCCTTGTGAAGTTATGCACTAGAGTTTGCCACACGGAATATTTTGCAATAGACTTGGATAGATCTCTGATCTACTGCATGACAACTTGCCCTCATCTGTGGACCATCCTGCTGTCTCCATCCCTGGCAAAATAGCACCACAAAGCTCTCAAATATGCTCAGTTTTCCCTCCAAATCCAGCACATATTTATCAGAGCTTTCCCTCCTCATTTCCAAATCTCTGCATTCCAATCTCCTCATGTTCCAGTCTTATCCCTGCCTGCTGCTGCTGCCTCTGCTGACTGTTCTGCACTTCTCCCTGCTTTTACACTATTCCAGTTGCCTGGAATAACCTTCTTATCAAAATGCAACAAGCTGTCTCCAGCTTCTTTTCAGACCATATGAACATCCACCTGTTCCCCTGACAGTAACCATATGCCTCTGGATTTGTTCTGGAGCGTGGGAGGCTGCTTTGTGCAATTTGGGCAAGATCCAGCTCCCACTGAAATTAAAGAAAAAATTCCTATTGATTCCATGGCTCAGACTGGAAATTTCATGGGATGCTTTCCTCCTGTTTTATTACTGCAGCACACTGGGCACATCTGGGATTCTGAATGCCAGCAGTGATTATCTCTAAATTGTGGTGATAGAACACCAGGCAAAGAGGTAAGGCTGGGCTTGCCATCTCAGAAGGGCAGCACAAAATCACTGTAAAGTGATTTATATAAAATTCCTTCACATGGTAGAGTTTAAAACACAGCACACAAGGAGATGGAGGCACCTAAAGAGCCAGACTCAGCTGGGGGCAAAGCCTCCCAAGTGCAGCTCTCCTCGGTGATCTGAGCACACAAACTATCTCTGTATCAAAAGAACTCTGTCAACACTATTTGTGCACAATCATAAACATAATAAATCTTGCCAACTCCTCCATGAACTGGCTATTTATTGCACTCGTCTCCGAGGCTTTCTGATGCCGGAGCTGGAGGCTGCAAACATAAATACTGAAATGATGTGTTGCATATGCCACGGCTTAATTTGCTCTGTTTGATTTGAGGCTTAGTTCTGGAAGCCCCTCAGTGTGTAGCCTGCAGTGCTCCCCGTCCAGGCTGGGAGATAAGAGAGATAACAGAACAAACCTCATCAGCCTCCCTGACAGATGTGGGAGTCAGTGACGGTGTGAGTGTGGCAGCACAGCCAGACTGAACTCCCACAGCCACAACTGGACCAGCACGAAGGGCAAACACAGAAAATCCAACTCAGAGCCACGTCCTGAGAGCAGAGAAGGTGGGCACAACACATCTCGCCCTCAGCACCTGCTGCTGGTGGTGGCGGGAGACCCCCAGTGTGGGAGCCTGTCTGCATTACAGGTGTGGGCAGGACTTTTCTTCAACCCCAACACCAAACCTGGCAGCTGGTTTGATGTGCTAAGAACTAGATCCAGGCAACCCCTAACTAGATCCAGGCAACCCCTGGTTTTTTCATTAAAAATGCCATTTCTGCATTTCAAACAGAAGAAGTCTTGCCCAGATGGGTGTCCCCCAGCCAGGAGATGATTCCCTGTTCTGGAGGTCAGTGATCAGAGCAGGCACAGTGCAGGGGCAGATCCAGCCTCAGAGTATTGGGGGGATGTAGAAACTCACCTTTTATCATCTCCCCCTGATTCAGTGACCATCTAAGGAAGTGATTTAGTGGAACAAAAGCTCCACTTTTGGAGCTTTTGGGACTCCTGGAACAGACAGAAATAACCTGATGGCAAGGGTGGCTTCTGAAGTCCAGGATCTTGCTTGCTCATTAGTTTGCAAAAGAGAGCAGCAGAGATGGAGCTGCATGCATCTTCCCAACATCTCTCTTACTCTGAATTTTGGGGCAGACAAGAACACATTGGCACCTCCAGCTGCAGGTCAGTGATTCCTGGTGCTGGGCTTACATTTTGGACGTTTCTTTACTTACAGAACATTCTGCATGAAAATTCTTGTCTAAGCTAACAAATTTCAGCAAGAACAGAAATACCAAATTCTTGGTTCCAGTCAGAAAATAAATATATTTACCCTGGTTTTATCTGAAAAAGCCCTTCTTTCTCCCTCCTTTCCCCACACGTTTCAATTGCTGCTCGTAACCTGAATAAAATACTATAAACCTGAAGCAATATTTCCTTATATATCTTACACTGCCCACAGGAATTCAAAGAAGGACTTTGTATGAAGTCTCTTGGACAGTTTTGTGTCTACTTACATGATGCATCCAACTGGAAGTTAAATGCCAGCTGAGGAAATGGAGAAGGATGATGCAAGTTGAACTTGTCCTTATAACCCTGGGATGCAGGAAGTGATGGTCTGTCTGATAAACCTGAAAGAAGAACAGATAAATTCATCCAGCATTCTGGGGGGATTGGTCTGCACACCTCTGTCACACACATGCAGGTAGGAACCTCCCCTCTAGCTGCAATAAAATGGTTAAGAAGAATATAAACTGTCATTAGCATACCATGAGATCCTCTATAAAAACCTGGAAAAGGGTGTATAATACCTCAAATATATTTTTATTAGGTATTTCATTAGGGAGTGAAATACCACATCCCTGATGTTTCCAAATCAGAACAAATTAAGATATTTGTTTTACATAATTGGTGTAATTGGTAACTTAAAACACAGCCTAGTGCAGAATTATCTACTTTTTATCTCTGGCAATTTCCATGTTACAAGAGCCCAGTCTGTATTTTACCTTTTCATAAAATCATTCATTGCTTCCTGATCTACATTAGATCTTCCTAAAAGTTCAAAATACTGGTTCTGAAATAATGAACCTTCCAAAGATTTTTTGTAATCAGTTCAATTCCACCCGTGGACACAGCAGAGGGCTGGGAGCTAATCTCCTTGCCATTGTTGTTTCCCTTTCTTGTTTTCTTTTTCCCTGCTTAAACTCCTGACAGCCAAAGGGCTGTTGCTGGGCTCAGACCACAGGAGGAAACATCAGCTCCAAGGAGGATTTTCAGACAGAGGAATTGTCTTCCTGTGTCCAAAGTCAGATCTGTCAGGGCACGCTCACAACTGGAAGAGGCACATCCTCCCTCTCCCGGCCCAGAGAACACACACAGCATCCAAATCTCCCACCCTGAACTCTGGTTTAGGATTCATTCAGCGCCTCCAAGTAAGATGTCAGTGTTATTTTATCAACAAACCCCAAGCAAAGGTCCCCTACAGAGCTGTGTGTTACAGAGGGACGCCGGGGATGGATTTTACAGGAACACACCAAAAACTCTGCAGCTCTGCCTCGTTCAGCTCTGCCTATTCCCAGTGTCTGAGGACGGGTGGCAAAGGGAATGCATTTAACAAGAAGAAGACGACATTAAACATCAAACATCCCTTTGCTTCTGACAATTAATTGAGAAGAAACCCTCCTAATCAGTTGCAGGCTCTCTGTGCGCCGTGAGCGTGACTCCGCGCAATTACCGCGCCTGGTCCAGAGCGAGGGGTTGCTTCTCATCTTTGTGAGATGGGGAGGCAGCAGACAGAGCTGAGAGGTTAAAGGTGCCAGGAGGAGGTCACCAAGGGTGTCACTGGCTCTGAGCTAGCCATAAATAAGGAGCCAGTGTGGTCTTTGGTTTATAGACCAGCTTTAAAGCCTGGCTGTCAGGGAGGCGCTGGGCACACACAGCTGCCCTGAACCAAGGGATGGAGTGAGCAGCACACATCCCAAGAAAGGGCTGCCCAGGGAAATCTGTCTGTCCCATCCCTGCAAGTGCTCAAGGTCAGCTTGGACAGAGCTTTGAGCAACCTGGCCTAGCAAAGTTGTCCCTCAGTCTGTAGGTTATGTTTGCTGTCACCTGAAAGCAAAAAACCTTACAAGGAAGCACGCAATGCTCTAATCTCTTAGGACAGCACTTGCATAAAAGCAAGTGTTTATATCAATGATGCCACTCACTTCAGGCTGATTTTAATCATCAAAGGAGAAAAAGCACATTTTGTTTGGTCTTTTACTAGTCAAAAATGGCTGGTATTTAATAAGCCCTGGAGCCAGATCTCAGTGGGACAGGCTTTTTATGGGCCAGAGGCACCTACTATACTGTCCTCTGCACACACAGCCACTGACCTATGTCCAGCTGATTTGAATTTACTTCCTAAATCTGATGCTTCACCCAGTTAGATCAAAACACACAAAAAAAAGAGAGAGAAACATGGCATTTCTAGACCACAGTTCTTGGTGTCACTACACATTACTGATAATTTAGGAATGCTACAGAACATCTCAAGTTTAAAGTACTTTCATGGTTCCAACGGAGAGCTAAAACAGATGGGGTTTCAGCATGACCTTTCAACCTAGCAGACACTGTTGACCCAGATTATAGTTCAACAAAGCTGCTCCTGGATTCATGTTACATTTTGGGAGAAACACCAGGGTTACAGTGGGAATGGAAATGCTGCCCAGAGGCAGCTCGGGTGGCAGCTCAGGTAGCCACGGGATGGGAATGATGTGTCAGCCCTACTCCCTCTGCAAATACCTTTATATCTCTTTTGGAGAGAGCCTCTGCTCTCTGCCACAGAATGCTAGGAAAATAATTCGGGAATGGGAGAAAGAACAGTGAGAGATTTCACTGGGAAGTCAAAGAGAGGATAAAAAATGAGTAAAACGGGCAAAGCGCTGCAGTTGGAAACACTTTTTTTTCCAAGCTCAGCCTTCACACCAGACAGCTGGAGCTGAAAGTCTGGTGGTGGTGAACGAGAGCAGGTTTTAGCACAGAGGCGGCTGCATTCCAGCACTGGGGAGGGATTGCTGGATCCACCCAGGATCCCCCCAGGATCCCCTGGACTCATCTCTGAGCTCAGCCAGTTGGGAACTGGAGGGGGACCATAAACCACCAAGCACTGTGGCTTCCTTTTGCAGCCGAGGGAGTTCCTGTCAATGTGCTATTATTTTAGACATTGCAGCACTAAAAATAGTGCCTGTATGTTTTTTTAGAAAGCTTGTTGTTTTCAGGAGCTCTGAAAATATAAAGGGTTCCATAAGTGCTCAGAATGAGTTTGTGAAATAGCTGGAATACAAACCCACTTGAAAATGCTGTTTGTTACATTTCCCTATGAGCTCAACTATAAGGTTATGCTATGCAGACCATTTTGCTATAACTGGGCTCTTTACTTAAAATTTATTTTACTGTAAGGAAATCTGGGATGCCTAACTAGTTTTTCTCTCTTCCATATGACAGCAAAAATTCTGCATTCTCACAAAACCTTCCCAAAATGCTACCACCATGCCGAAAGCCTCTTCAATCTCCTTGCCCCCACGACAAAATATTGATGATCCAGACCTTAATGATGTCTGCTTGTAACAGCAACACCAGACTAACAAACCTTATGTCCTTCAAGTGGAGATCAGCCGCACAAGAAGGACCAGGCTGCCTTAATCCCCAAAAGACTGACATCTGTCCTAATTGTGAAATCCAAACAGCGTTTTTAAAGCAGCTTTAGAAGGTGCTGCCCATGTGTGTTGGTGTTTGCTGGAGCTCTTTGCCCTGACAGCAGCAGAGCCCCATCCCTCCTGTCCAGCACAAAGCCCTTGGGATAAAACCTGAGGCAGCCAGAGGGGAATTTCCTAATGCACCATCCCAGCAGAGCTGGATGCTGAGCAAGTAGGAGCTTATCACCAGGTCACTGCTCTGCACTGAAATGGGTGAGGATGTGCTGGTAACGTGCCAACATTTGGTGTTGCAACATTTTCACAGATTATCCCCTATGATAAAGCTGCTGCATTTAATGAGTTTTGCCAGCTCAGTTATGGTTTGCACAGGGTGCAAAGTGAGTTTTGGCCTGGACTTAGCAGTCCCTATCATCCAAAATTTTCAAAGTAGTTCGTCCATATTAATCAGGTCTCAGAGCTGCCTTGTGAAGTACTTGTTTTATTTCCCTAAGAGCATCAGGAATGGATGTAGGGATCCCAGATGAGGGTCCTTGGAGCAGTCCCTGGCAGTGGGCAGCAGCTGCCCTGCCTGGTGGGGAGCATGGGAATGGGTGATTTTAATTTGCTGAATTTTGAACGCAAGTTTCAGAGTGTCCCCTAGCAGGAGTTCTATAGATTAAATACAGAACACCTTAAGAAAAATCTCGTTCTCCTTACCCTGAATCTGCCACCTGCTCATTTAATTTTTATACCCTCTTGTTGCTTTCTTAGAAGAGACATCCAAGAACAAAACAACTTTTAAGGACTGACTCAAAAGTGTCTGATACCCATTACTCACCCTGGATTTATCTGAGCTGTACCTTCCCGCACACACCTGCACAGAAATCAGATCTTATATGGCAAAGCAATAATCTACTCAGGTTGTAGACATGAATTAATAAAACTGACACTAATTGCTGGATTTGTTGCTTCTCCAGGCCCGCACTGCCCTGTTGCCAGGGGACATGGAAGGATGGGCAGAGATCAGCATCCAAAAATAGAAGTTTGTATTTAGATGACTGTGAATATACACAGGCGCTCCTTGCTCATCTTCTTTCAGAGCTTATTTTGTGGCTTTAATTACTTGAAAACCCCTCATTTTAACAGACCATTATTTTTTAATCAATCTTTCTCTCCCATCCCCAAACTCGGGTTTAATGTTACTGCAAGTCCAGGGGAGGCAGATTTTCTGTCCCCACCCATGCAGAGCAGTTGATTCACTCCCAGCCCTGCCAAGGCCAAATGCAAATCGTGCTAATAGGAACAGCTGCTGGCTGCACAGCCCAGGGGATAAACACAAGTTGTGCTCATGCTGCTGCCCCAGCTCCCATCCCCAGCATCCCCAATGCTTGGCTGGATGGAAATCACCATCCTGAGACCCCTCTGCAGCCCTGGTAGGTAACTGAGACAGAGATGCTGTGCTGGGGATGCAGCTCAGCAAACCTGAGCAGGAAAATGTGCAGGGAAATGTGTCTGGGCTCTCCCACAGCAAACTGGCACTGTGCTGGGGTGGCAGTGCCAGGCTGCAGCACGTTAAGGTCTGGCCTGTGCTTTCTGTCCTTCCATCTGCATTTCATCCTTTAAGCCCCATGAGGGGATGTTATTTGTATGGAATATTCTGCAACTGACAGGATGTTTTATGGAGTTTTAGGGTAAGCACAAGGAGGATACCTGGTGAAACTGTTCTGTGTTAAACACAAATGACAGACTCTCTGCTTTGCTCTTTTAAAGCTCATCTGGCACAAATGTCTGGATGAAGCCAAGGCAGGGAAAGACTAAGCCAAGGCTGGTGAAAAATGGGAGAGCCTGGATGAGCTGAAGGTCCACTTCTCATTTTTCCCCTTCCAAGAGCCCTCTGTCCCTGCTGCCACACAGAACTCCAGGTCACTTTTAAACAGGGATCTGTTTTTAAGAAATCCTCTTAAAAATCCTGCTTTAGGGAATTAATTCTTCCGATTCCTTTGGTGGAAATCAAATGGCCCTGCTTTGTTAGCAGGGTTAGGATGTCAGACAGCAAAGACTGATTCCATTTTGTCATTTAGAAAGTGTATTAATAAGTGTAATTAGAAAGTATTAAGATGGCCTTTATCATGCAAGAGACATCACTGCTCTGTCTTCTCCTCCTCTGCTGTTCTCAAAGTGGTTATCCATGCTTCTCATTACCTAAATAACTCTGGATTTTTGTAACATGCCTTGCTGTGGTCACTTTATCCTTTGGCTTATTTATTTACTTGAATCAGGCACCAGAGCCAGATCAGCCTGCTGTGCCCTCTGATCTCCTGTTTGCTCACACAGCCCACGAGGCAAAGGCAGCCCAACAGAGCAGGTCTGAGAGCATCACCCCATGCTGTACCTACCTGTGCACATCCCCAGAGCTTCTCCTGGATCCTGTCCTGGAGGAGACAGAATGTCCATCCTGTGGGCTGCAGCTTCCCAGCTCAGGGAGGGAACCCACACTGTCCCAGCCCACAGGGATCCTCATGGAGCTTTGGAGCAATCTTCCCCTGTAATGGTTATAAAAAAAGCAAATGTGAGAGAGATTTCCTGCGATTTTCAAGATTTCGGGGCTACTTCAAGAACAGGACTTCAATCATTGTGTGACATGCAGATGGAGTAAGGGTGAGGCTGAAATTCTTACAAAATAAATTAACTCTTTTTAGCTCTGGATATAACAAAATAAAATTTTAAAAAAAGGCAAAACATGTCCCCCTACTTTTCCTTTCTCCCTGGATCACATAAATTTGGGGAAAGAATATTATCAGTGTGAGACACAGTGAGTAGCGAATGCACAAATGTTCAAAATGGACAATTTATCTGGGGATAATCTCTCCTGCTCAAAGCCCATCATTCTGCTGCCTGAGTAATGGTTTGCAACCATGGGAACTGTAGTCTCCACATTTGAGGCTGAATTTCACATTCCACTTTGGGTGCAATTTTTAATTCCCTTGAATGCTTGAGAGGAGAAAAAACATTCAAATTTTTTTTCCTCCTCAAAATTCCTGCCTTTGGCTTCTTTTAGGACTCTTCTGACCATCACTCTGGACTTCATCTGAGTCTCAGGGCTCCAGAGTTCTGCCTAATTTCAGATTTTATAATAAAATTTTACCAGATTTACCTTTAATTTCAGAAGATGCAAACCATTTCTACTCCCAATTTAATCAACAACCGCCAGCCAAAGAAACCCTCTTCCCACCTCAAGAAATGACATTGTTTAAATGGAAAAAACCCTGGTTTCAATTAATAATGGAGCATGCAACACATATAATTTACAGCAAGGGCCCTGGAGAAAAGCTTTACTACTGTCAAATTATTTTAGCAAGAATCAAAATTCCAGTCACAGCAACTTGAGCTGTTCTAGAGTGCAATCAGGGAAAAAATGGCTCCACCTACTCACCAGTGAAAACAATATATCCCCTGAAAGAAATCCTCCAACTTTCAATCCTTCTGGGTCTTGTGCAATATTTTGTGGCTTTTCCTAGCACTGTTTTTACGATGTTGACAATCAGATTTTCAAGTGACATCAATACTGGTGGGACAAAACCAGAAACAAAATGAACTGGTTAGAGCGTAGATGTTCTGGAAAGTCAAAGCAAATAATAAATTTAAAAACGCACTTAAAAAACCCCATAGTAGATCTTAATTAAGAGCCTGCCATTTTTATGGCAAAGGCAAATCCTCAACAGCTTGTGTTCAAACTTCTATTAGTATTTCATTTCCAAACAGTCCAGGAGTGTAGGTAACAAAATAAAGTGTGGCCACAAACAAGACAAATGCCATCTGACCAAATTGCCTTAATGCCTTTTAGCTCAATACCAGCAAAAGTCCACCAAAAAATAGCCACATAATTCACCCTCCAAACGCCAGCCCTTCCCTTAGCACGAATCAGGCTCCTATAATTGCTCCCAAGTGGCAAAACCACAGGCATGGAAGCAAATGAACCATGATAAGAGTCTCTCGTATTAAAAGCATCATAAAAGCCTGAGCACAAAGCCTTAGCAAGAAATGCCCTTCTCTCTGCTCATGGCCCAGCTCCACCCCGGGCGCCGCCCGCGCTGGAATTCAGCCCTCCGTGACAATATCCCAGACGTGGCATTAACACTTCTGAAAGCTCTCAGCCATCAAAGGTTGCCCCCTTCACAAGTCTTTTCATACCGAGGACATGATGAAGTAGTCTGGCTCTGGCTGGAAAAATAGCTCAGATGGCACCCGAGGGGCTGTGGGGAGAGGAGCTGGTGGAGAGCTGGCACCGAGGTTGGCATCAGCCTCCTCTGCCCTCATGCAGAGCATGCTCTGCTTTCCAAATCTGGAGCTAAAGCTGCAGAGGGGTTTGTGGATGAACCCCAAACAGGGGAAAACTCCTGTTTGCTCTGGAGGTAACTCAGACAGCAAAAACAAAGTGAGGGGATTGTTGAGGAGCAGGGAGGCGCAGCAGAGGAGGCAGCTCGGAGGCATCCATCCAGCCTGGCCCGGGCAAGGGGAGGGCAGCATCCTCGCTGGGACTGACACAAAGTCAGCCTGGGAGCTGTGCAGACAGACAATGATGTTTTTATAGGTGACACGTCCAGAGCTAATGCAGCTTCTCGGTCCCTGTGACAAAATGGGCTTGTCACCGCTCTGTCTGTGAGCAGAGAGAGCTGCCCTGGCTCCAGCTGCTGGCAGGGAGGCAGGGAGGGCTGCACTCCCACCCCCTGTGCCCTGGGAATTAGGTACTCAGCACAGCATCTGCAAGACCCCAAATGACTCAGCCATCAAAGCCGTGCTCGCAGTGATTTTTCAGGAGTTTCAAAGAGCCCTCTGACAACATGTGCCTAATTCCTTTAGGCGCTATCAAAAATGCTGCCTACCCTGGGGATGGCTGACTAAACAGAAGTCTGAACATTCATGTCATAAATATCTGGAGACAAGCCTGTTGATTCAGTGAAATGTGTGGTTGGCTCCTATTGTAAGTGCATTCACAGAAAACCTCACAGTGTGCTGCCGCTTGGGATTACTTGTGAGCAAAATAAATGACAAACATTTTGGGGGGGGTTTTTTAAATAACATTTTGATACATTACAAAGTGGCTTTTCTTTTAATTTTACACCACATCGTTTAAGATGACATGAAGCAACATAATTTGCTGAGACAAGATACATACAAAAAAATAAATAAAAAAGGATTAAAAGGAAAGCCGGCTCTGAAAGGCTGTGAGTTGGAAAAGGCTGTAATTCAAACCAGAAGGGTCTGGATTGGATTATCCTGACAAGCTAAAAGGAGGCAAAACTGTGCTGTGCATTTATGAAGCAGAAATGAAATGGAGGGGAAGCAATGGCTTCAAAGTGAAGGAGTAACTTCCAAAACCATCTAATTCCAGATCTGAACCCAAAGTTTGGCAGCTCCAAGCAAGCCTGGGACCTACAGAATGCAGAGTCAGGGATGGGCATGGAGCAGCAGGACAACCACATCTCTCTGTGGGAGACTCAAACCATCATCCAGGAGATCACAGTGAAGATGATCTTCCCATGGAATAACATCTTGGACATTGGAAGGCAAACACAGCTATTGACCACCTTTAGGAAATTCAAAGATTGAATTTCAAATTCAATCTTCAAATTCCACTATTGTCTCCACCATAACTGCAAAGCCACGGCAGTGATGGGACAGATTTACTGCAGTGAAAATACAAACCAGCATCTGTGACACGAGCTGGTCAGTCAGAAACCAAACCAAAGGTTTGAGTTCCAGCAGAGGACAAAATCAAGTATTACCAACCAGAGCAGGGCAGATCCAGCTGATCTGATAGCTCAAGAAACACCTTATTTTACAGAATGCCAAATTCCAAAGCCCCAGCTGAAGGCTGTGGGCAGAGGTTGAACCAGAGACCTTCACCCTCCCCTCAGCTGTACTGGCTGGGATCTGTATCCCAATTTTTTTTCCTGGAATTTTCCAAAATTTTCCCATGGCGAATAGAAATGTCATTGAAACAAATATTTTACAAGGAAAATTATACATTTCTCAGGGCCAGTATTTTCCACTGCAAACCTTTTTATTTAATAATAAAATTAATTATAATATGGATTTTGTGGAGTAATTTGAAGAAAAAGAGCATTATTAAAACAATACTCACCTAATACAAATAATTACTATAATAAAACTTCAAAGAATAAATGATCATATTTACATTTTATGTCTGAAGGTATCCTACACAAATTTGAAAAAGAAAGTACTTGAGAAGTACAGGAGCTGGTGGAGAGCTGGATTTTAGCAGCTCTGTTAAACTCTCTAGGCTAAGTGTCAGATTAAAAGTAAATCTTTAATTTCTCAGAGGCCTAAAAATGTAAAGACCCAGTTTTTCACAATGACACCTCCTTACATTTGTATAATCTGGGTTTATGGAGGAATGGCAGCAGGATCCTGGCACTTTAACCAGGAGAGCACAAATACAGCCATGCCAAAAGCCAGCCCTGTGCTGGGAGCAGTCACAAATCCAACCTCTTGGGCAACAAATGCAGCCCCAACTCTTCTCCCAGTCAGGGAACAGAGTCCCTCTCTATTCTCAGGCAAGTAGAATTGTAGCTCCTACTTGCTGAGGTTTTAATGTCATATTCTTGATAATCTCATACACTGAGCATGAGATTCAGCCTCCTGCCCCGAGCCCTTCAGCTCATGCAATGCCTCTCTTTACAGCTTGCTTACAGATATATTTCAATTGGCAATATTCGAAATTTCCAAATGGAAAATAGCTCCTGGTGTGTGAATATGGCCAAATCACAGGATGATTTTATTCCTACCAGTTGTTGCCACGGAGTATGAAATTACAGCTTGTATTACTCCATACCATGGCTTGCAGAAATTTGGACCAAAACTTTAAAAATATTAATGTGTATGCAAATGGAGTCTTGCGCATAAATCAAGCACACACACTTAATAATCTGGTGCTTTGGCTTTATGAAATGATAGATCAAAGCAGAACAAATGAGGAGATGGAACCCAAATTAACACATTAACTGAAACAGAGCCCTCTCAGATCCTGGAAACCACTCTGTGTCTGGGTGTCACATATCCAATTACATTCCTCGTAACTCAAATGACAGAACAGACTGAGAGAAGCGAGGATGCCTATTCCTACTCATCACCAGCTACTCATAGTAATTTTTTTCAGAGTACTAGTAATTATCCTTAAAGAAGAACAATTAAAATCCAGTGTAATTGGAAGTCTGGTTATGATTACGGATGAGTCAAAGTGCTTTGGAAAACGAACACAGAACTGTTTGGAGCTGCATTGGTATTTTATTAATCATGTCATTAAAATGGATCCATGAAGTGGGTGCAGCTATATGGTGGGATTTTCAAAAGCTCTCAGCACTAGCCACACTCTGCTCCTAGTAAAGTTGGCAGGAATTTTATTCCTTGAGTGTAATGGGAGCAGAGTTACGCCAGAACAGGGCATTTTTATAGCATCCCAACCTTATTGTTCACAAGTAGCCAATTCTCTCGGCATTTCTTTAATTCCTTCTGGTGATCCCATAATCCTGACCTTATTTCCCTGTCCCTGTGGCAGCCCCAGGACTGGAGGTGCTGCAATACCTTGAGCCTGGGGGAATACGGGGCAGAAATCTCCCTTTCCTCCCCTCAAGGATGAGAACTGGTGGGAGCTTTGAGGATGGAGGGATTTGGGCTGAGTTTGCTGCTGGGGGCAGAGTGCACAGACTTGGCCTTACAGATCTCAAGAGTAACACACAGCAATTGGGAGCAGATGGTTGGCACCAGAGAGCAGCTTAAAGAGACAGCACTGAGAGCGGAGAGCTGAAAAATAACATAACAGGAGATTTATTTGTGGTCTCTGGTGCAGGGCTGTCTAAGAAATATAAGCAGTGGCTGGTACTTTCTGCTCGTCACAGCTAACGTGGGACCTTGAACCAAACAGATTTTGGCTTTCTGTTTTGCAAAAAAAGTCCCAAAGCCTGATCTGGTAAGAATAAGTCTAAACAAAGCATGATCCCCCTCACACTGTTCCTCTAATGTGGCTTCTTCAAGCACCAAAACTCCAAAGCAGGTCCTTAAGGAAGAGTGGGAACGTACCCCAAAAACACAAAGCCCCAGATTTGAGCACTTCCCAGGATTTTTCCTCATGAATCTGTTTGCTGGCACTGGAAGCATGGACTAAAAGGAAAGAAGGACAATCATTTGTGCAAATCAAAGGTCAAGGAGAAGCAGTGGGAATGCAGGAGCAGCTTCAGCCAGCTCTGGAGAAATCCCTCTGCATCCATGGACAGCCTGGAAAGACACCCAACCACACAGATAACTTGAAAGCCATGACTTTAAATTCTGCCATTTGTTTTGTGCAACAAAATCTTCATTTTAGGAACCCACCTACTGAGATATGATTTATACCAGTCATACAAATGGCATTTAAAAGGTACCAAAGGCCCTCAGACAAAATCCAAAGAATACACTGAAATGCCGTTCTAACAATTGAGAGGATTCCCTGCCTAAGATGCGAAGATCTAAATTTTCATTTTGTAATTAAAAGGAAAAAAAAATCTGCTTGTAATCCTCTTGAAAAGTGATCCCCTTGGACTGAAAAGTCTTAATTCTTTACATCTGAAGGAAGCAAGGTAAGGCAGCACTACACTGCATTTTGTTCTATCGGAGGGAAGCTGGAAATAATCTGGAGAAAAGATTATTTCCAACTTTCCAGCTCTTTTTCTATAATTAACAGGATGTAAGACATAACAAACAGAGGCTGAAGAAAACCACAAACTCTCCATATGGGGCTCAGTTCCTGTTTACTAGTATCCTGTTTACAGCATAGCCTTTGATGGTCAGATAATCAGGCCTCTCATGTTCCCAGAATGACCACACTTATTCTGTACTTATTTAAGGCTGGGAAGACTTTTTAATAAAAAAATATGTCAAGGAAACAAAGCAGAGAGATTATAACAATATGCATCACTACGGAAATACCAGACTCATTGTTATAGAATACAAAATTACCAAATACCCTTTTGTGTGAAAACAGAAGGATGATGTGAGTTGCCAGTTCAAAGGGAGGCAGGGAACAAAGTCCTTTCCCTCTTGCTGCTGCCCTGGCCCACGTCTGGGTCATGCCACTCAGGTGGAGGAAGGAGAAATATCCATTTCCCATTTTCCCACTTCCCAGGACAGTTCTCATTTCCTATTTTCCCAATTCCCAGGACAGTTCCCATTTCCCATTTTCTCATTTCCCAGGAAAGTTCCCATTTTCCAATTTCCCTGGAAAATCCCATTTCCCAGGACAGTTCCATTTCCATTTCCCATTTTCCCATTTCCCGGGACAGTTCCCGTTTCCCATTCTCCCATTTCCCAGGAAAGTTCCCATTTCCCCGTTTCCCAGGACAGTTCGCATTTCCCCGTTTCCCATTTCCCAGGACAGCTCCCATTTCCCATTTTCCCATTTCCCATTCTCCATTTCCCAGGAAAGTTCCCATTTCCTCGTTTTCCAGGACAGTTCCCATTTCCCCGTTTCCCATTTCCCAGGACAGCTCCCATTTCCCATTTCTTCTCCCATTTCCCAGGACAGTTCCCATTTCCCCGTTTCCCAGGACAGTTCCCATTTCCCTGTTTCCCATTTCCTAGGATAGTTCCCGTTTCCCATTCTCCCATTTCCCAGGACAGCTCCCATTTCCCATTTTCCCATTCTCCCATTTCCCAGGACAGCTCCCGTTTTCCATTCTCCCATTTCCCAGGACAGTTCCCATTTCCCAGGACAGTTCCCGTTTTCCATTCTCCCATTTCCCAGGACAGTTCCCATTTCCCAGGACAGTTCCCGTTTCCCATTCTCCCATTTCCCAGGACAGTTCCATTGCTGGCCAAGGGCTCCCTTGGGCAGGGGGCAGGTCCTGCTTCCCACCCTGCCCTCTCAGCTCCAGGCACAAGGAGGAAAAGGGGGTTCAGCTGCATCTCTGGCTGCTGCTTTGCTCCTCTTTAACACAGGGGCCAGTTCAGAGCATGGCCCATCCAGCACAGGCTGGAGGCAAACCTGAACGGCACCAGAATAAACAAAACCAAACCAAATTACTGCACTGAGCAAAACCAATTCCCACCTCGGTGTGCCCAAGTCTCTTTTGGCTGAAGAGTGAAGTGCGTACAGAACCTGTCCCAAATAATAAAATTTTGCACCATCAGCTCCCCCTGTGATATTCCTGGGCCCTTGGGCACAAAGCTTGGCTTTGGAGACAATTCTTTTCCAGTTGTGACCTGGACTGGACCACAGCTCTATGGGCAGCTCTGAACTTGGGAAAAGCACAGCAGCCTGGGGTCACTATTACAGTTTTGGTACTTGCTATGATGCCATCTTCCACTGCCTACCCCACAAAAGAACACACTCTCTTCTCCACACAGCTTCTGCCCCTTTCTTTGTCACACACAACTTTTAGAAACTTCATTCTGCTTGGCACAGACCAAATTTTTGTCACGTTTTGTCACAAATTCAACACTAATTTAATTGCAAACTTTTTTTTTGACACTGCTGGTTGTGTACACAGTGTACAGAATGTACAAAAATGGGAATTTATATTTTTTTAGTTGAAAGGAGCTTTTAGGAGTAGAGAGGCCTGCTGTAGGAGAGCTTCCTATTTTCATTTCTTCTTTTGAACTTGTGTTATGAGAGCAATAATTTAGAGAAATTACACTTGGCAATCAAGGTTTTCTCATCACTTTGCAAGTGCTAAGAAAAGTTGCAAGTGTTTAAGTAAATAAAATTAAGAATGATTACTAGATAGTCGCTGAGAAAACATTGTATGACAGCTTTTATCTCTAAGAGAACTAAGGTTTTGTTATAAATAAAACTGCTGAAATTATGCATTGCAAACAAATAAGATTTTGCTTATTTAGATTTTTCTTCTGATAATTTTTTTTTCATAAATACCTTTTCATTTTGCTTTTAAATCTCTTCAGAGTTGAAAATGGTTTACATCCTAAGCCACATTGCCATACCAGATTTACTGATGTCATCTATTTGCTTTCTACATTGAATGTATAAAAGGACAGCTCAGAAAGTCAGGGGAATTAATCTATTGAGATAATCTGAAAGTCTAACCTTTACAGGATTCTGCCTGGATCAGCTAAAATCAGGTGAATTTATAGGCTATCATTCTTCCAGCCCATTAGTAGCACTCTTTGGATTAATTTATTTATTTATTCTCCCTGAAGAGCATCACTCATATCTTATGAAAGAAGAGGAAAGTCCCCATGACTCACAGAAACACCTTAATTAGTGAATTTGGAAAGGAGAGCTGGTCAGGATACGCTTCCTTGGGGACATGATCTCCTGGGAAAATGGCCAGCATTTAAAAATTTCTTGGAAAAAGATGGAAAACAGATGGAAACTTTTTCAACACTTCTGTTTTGGTATGTAAATGATTTCAGTGCTCTTGAAGAGGTTGAGATTAAAAACTTCAGAACATAGTTAATTAACGGTGATAATCTTAATGTAGTTTGCACCATAAATATACCTGGCCTTTAACCCAAGAATAAAAGAGATGTTTGGAGGGGTATCATGGGTGTGGGAGATTTCAATCTTGTTTAGCCTGAGGTTTATCTCAAGAACTGTCTTGGGCCAAGATCTCCTCTCACAGTCTCCTGCTTCATACCACTATAAACGAGGCAAGAATCTGGCCCAAAAATTTTATCAGGTTTAATATCACCATAATTACAAACAGCCCATTACTCTCAGTAATTACACCAGAGATGGAAGTTTAACTCCATCCTTACCCAGAGATGTTACACTTCGAGGTGATGCCTGTGGCACATGTTCATCCATCTATTCCACCCAATATTCCTCAGGGCAAAGGTGATTTTAAGTCATGTTGAGGACATCCCTTTGGAGCAGAGCCCCTCCAGACAAGGACTTGGAAATGTAATTTTTCAGGAAGAATTAATAAAGCTGCTTTTGAGAGCTCTCCATACCTGAGAGCCAGGAAGCTCCATAATCAAATAACATTCCCAAGGGCTTTTCAGCCTGCAGGAAAATAATTTAATTTCGCTCAATTGCTCCCTAACTATGAGAAAGTCTTAATGATGCGTTGGTCAAACACTGTCACCAGTTCAGCACGAGGTTTGATAGGTCAAACATGGGCATCATCCCATAAACCTGGCTCAGGGCTGAGCTCAGCGCCACCTTCATTACTCAGGTGCTGCTCCCAGCACCTCAGCATTGTTCATCGAGGTCAAATGAGTCACTTGGCACCTCTGCAGGAGATGGAACAATAAAGGCCAGTCCCAAGAACCTTGATGCAACCAGATAAAGGTACTTTCTGCACCACAAACACGCCACAGCTGAGAAACCTCTTACCAGGCTGTGAGCTGCTATGAAAATGCAGTTCTTTTTGGGGTATTTTATTCTGGGGCACTGGAATACCAAAGATCTCTCAATATTTTTAAGGGACAAAAACACTGACTTTGCTGTTCTGAACTGTGCAGAATCCATCTTACAAATTCAGCCATCTGCCGGCCACGGGCCACGAGCAGCTGCCTTTTAGCAGAAAGTGAGGATTGGTCATTGTTTTATTATTATTGAACACCCTTTATGTTGATAATAAATCACTTTAACAACCGTGTCCCTGGAAGGCTCCGACAAACCCGCTATTGCACAAGCCACGTTCCACCCTCTCCATCCAGGAGTTTTGGGGACACCACTGCCCCAATTTCACTGTGCCATCTACATCCTTTGACAACACAAAGCGCAAAAACCTCCTCAGTGCTCATTTCCTGAGGTGCCAAAAGGCCAGGTCTGCAGCTGAGATATTCATCACAGAGCCATGGTTTTCTCAGTAAAACTGCTCTCCAAGAAATCCTTCTCATCGTGCCTTGCTGAGAAGATTTTTCTATTCTCTTCAGTTATCAAAGAAGAATAAATATTAAATAGAATTGGTCAATAGTTTTTAATGTGGTTTCTTTTTATTGCTGGAATATTCTGCTTTGCCCAAACAGATATAGTTGGGAGGGGTGGGATGGCTTCAGTAGATTTTTTTTCATTTCAATTATTCTTCTAAAAACAATGGCTTTGAAATGGTCAAAGAAGCTTTCTTTGACATTTTCAGAACTGAATAAAATCCCCTTTATTTGAAGCAGCTATTAATTTTCAAATATAAGTTGACTTATCACCAAAAAAATCTAAAGACAGAGATGAGTGTTTTTCTGTTGTGGTATGGGAAAAACATTTGAAATCTTAAAAGGTCTCAAGGTACAATGAACCCATTTTTTGCTGAATTCTAGGACTAGATATAAATTGTAAATACTTGGGGATTAACAGACAGAACTATGTCTTCCAGAATACACCAACAAACCAAAATCTAATCTACTAACTATGAGATATATTAACAATAATTGCATTACAGTGAAATTTCCTTGATTGAAATTAGTGCCAAAGCATTCACTGAACTGCAAAGACCAGTCTGGACATATCACACCCAGCTTTTTCTCAGGAGCAGATCTTGCAGAGAGCCACTGGGCTGAATCTGATCTGATTCTACTCTCACCATCATTTCTGGCTCCTCCACTCCAGCTGGGACAAAGCCCAAAGAAAAATCTTCAATTGTGTTAAGATGATTTCAAAACATTGGAATTAGAACTGGGAAATAGAACTTTTTGATTGAGAATGTGACCAAGACCAGAAATGAGGAGAAAGGAAAAAAACCCCCACGTGCCTCTCCAAAGTGAGTGGTGTTTAAATATCAGCCATCAGCCTCTGCTCATCAAGGGCTCACTCAAGTAGTGCAAATATGTCTTTCAGTCAAGTATTAACCCTGCTGGAAAGGGGTTTACAACAGAGAAGTGGTCAATCAGGGTCTCTGCTCAGATAACAGCTCTCCAGCACACGCTCCCTTGGGAGAAGCCCTCAAACAACACATCCCATCTCCTAGGTAACTGCAGCCCTAGATGAGAGCTGTTTTATTAGTTTCCTAATTAAATTTCACAAACTTCATAGCAGTGACAGACTCCTGGTTATCTCTGCTGCAGAAATTCAGATGGGACGCCGGAGGGGAAGGATGGGGCCGCTCCTCTTATTGCCTGCCAAGATTCTGTGCTACCGGTTACACTCGTCAATCTCTATCTGCAGCAGTTAAGAGCTATAAAGAATTCATTAAAAGGGCTGAGATTTATTAGAGGCTCCTCCGTCTCATTAAGGGTGCTGATGAAATGTGAAGCCCTTGAATCCACACGCCATCTAAGAAACGCTCAAGTAGAGCCTATCAAGTTTTGGCAGAGAGGGGGAACAACCTTTTTTCCCAGACTTTCTCCCCCCAAAAAAGTAAAATCTGAGCCATGGTTCTAATTTTTGTTATCATTGCTAGAAATTATACTTTACAGCTGTGTCTGCTTCCTCCACCCCACTCATGAATACAAAATGACAGCAAGATTTGAGTGTTGCACAGCCAGAAAGACAGGAAGGAGATAAGAACTGTTAGAATTTAGTATAAAATGTGGGAAAAGCATTAAAAAGAGGGAATTAGAGGACTCGAGTAGCAACTGCTGTGGGAAAACCAACTTCCCCCTCAAAATACCTTCAGTGAAATACTGGAACGACTGAAAATAGTGAAAACTTTTTTGTTTTCCTCCATTTTCTGCAGGAATTTCAACCGTTCAAACATTTCAGTTCCGCTCAAAGCTCAGAAGATTTTGGACTGAGCAGTGTTTTTATATTTTCAACTCAGCTTTTAATTTTCCCTTTTCCGTGAAAAAAAGGCATGTTAAAAAAAAAAAAAAAGAAAAGCAGGTACTTTGTACTTTCTGCAGAATTATTTTGTCTCTGAAGAAATCCTCGAGAACATTTACCTCTGAAAATGCCAGATATAATTGAAAGAAAGTAGGGGAAGAAAGAAATGAAAGGAAATGTGGAAAATTTTCACCCCATTTGAGCTGTAAGGAATGATGCAGAGGAGATGCCAGGTGTGGACTTGCCTTTAGCCCATCGCTAAAGCTGAGCTTGTCCCTCCTGCACATTACTCAGCTCAGTCAATAAAGGCAGATCGAGCCCCAAACAGAATTCTGAAAGGAGAGGAAAAAACCCCAAACTGTTCTCCTTTAAAGCAAGCATTGGCAGGGTTTTTAGCTCAGCAATGACCTCCAGCCCAGCTTGGGGTGAGATATTTCCTACAGGGCCCCGTAAAGGCAGCGGCTCTGCCTCAGACAGCTTTTCCTCTGGCGTAAAGACCGAGATGCCAAAGGCACAGGGAGGTTCTGTGGCCAAATGAAATTAATTCTGCGCACCAGGCCTCCCCCCCAGGGAGGGATTACAGCCCAGGTAATGAGAGAAATTCTCTGATGAGGATGCATGTGAGAAAAAGCCGAGTCTGTGTGCAGGGCGTTGGGTTTGGGAGTGCTGTCACCCCATGCAGGGCCAGCCCAGCCCGTGGTGGCACGTGCAGGGCTGGAGATGAGAATGCAAACGATAGAGACTTCCCTGGGTGCCAAACGTTTGTGTTTGCTGCATTTTGTATATCTGGGAATGCAAATACGGCTGAGAAAATGGCGCTTTGCATCTCGATGGAGATAGAAATCTGAGGTTCCCACAGATTTGTTCTCATTCAGGCCATTCTATGAGACATATGGAAATACCCCATAAACTTATGCTGTAACAGGAGAAATGTCAACAGAAACCTTACCAAACTCACCAGGAGAACATGAGTCTACAATACCTCCTTTTCTTAACCCTCCCCCACTTTTATATTGAAATAAATGCCTATTCCTCTAGGTTTATGTAAATTCTGCCTATTTTTTATTTTAAATCAGTGTTAGAAGAACAAATTACCTCCCTGACCAACACCTAACAGGTCAACACCTATTTCAGGAGGATTTCTTCTGACCAGCAACAACCACAGAGGAGTCGAGAGAAGGAGCCTTGTCCATGTAACCAAGAGAGCAAAGCCAGGGCTGACCCAAGCAGAGCAGCATCCAAACAAAGCCAGAATTCATTAGCAGAGAATCTTAAATTCCCAGGATAATCAGTGTTCATGTGTGAGATCTCCTTGGCAAGGCAAACACGTGTCCCTGCAATCCACACACAGGAACACGTGCAGAGTCTCTGCCAAGCAAAACCATAACAAGTTCTTGCAATGCCAGTGACTAACACTTACCTGAGTTAGATAAGGCAGGGAAGCCTAATTTGAACTCAAAACCCACCTAAGGAAGGGAAGGGTTTGTATTGTTTTCACTGCTGTTTCCAGGTGCAGAGATGCACGTCCTGCCCCTCTCCTGCTTTCTGGGGAATTTGGGTGACCGAATTTCCAGCAGCACAGAAACCCCTCAGATGGGCACTGATGGTGCCCATATATGGTGCCCATCAGTGATGCTGTTCAAAGGGGAGGTTGAGCAGGAGCCAACAACACCTGGAAATGGTGGGGATCACTCCAGAGTGGGGCACACACCCTGCTGTCCCACCAGAAACACCCCTGGCCCTGCAGACACACAGCACTGGGGTGCAGGTACAAGGAACCTGAGCTGTGTTACTGCCCTGCCTTGGCCTGGATCACAGAGCCCAGCAGCCTGTGAAGTGCAGATGCTGATAAATCCAAAACTCAGAATTCTTCTTGGTGTGTAACAAGTCACTGCAGAGATCCAGCCCTTTCCACCCATCACACAGAAAGGCAGTGACAAAGTCAGCCCAAACAGCTCTCATTTTCTAACTCTGCTCTTAAAGAGCCTTGATTCCTCGTGCTGCAGGGTGGGTGGCTCAGACTCACAGATATTTATGCATTTCCTTATGGTTTTTTTTAAGTGTGTGAGCGTTTCTTGGAAAGAGCGTGATGGAAAAGGCGCTGGTTCATCTCCCCCTGTCTCACTGCTGAAGAAAAACAGTGGCAGCACATTAAAGACTCAGCTGAGTTGCACTGGGGACCCAGAAGCCCTCAAGCAATCAGGAAAACTGTTTGTGGTTTTGTGCCTTCAAGTAATGCTAGCACCAAAACTTTAATGCACACTTCTCTATAAAGGAGTGGAACTCCAAACCTCTGGGCTCACTTCTCTACAAGGTTCAAGACATTTATGCTCTAGAACCACCTGGAAAAAATTGCCTGTGAGTTACAGCTGTGCTTTCCTCAGGAAAATAGACACCAGCCTTTATCCTGTATTTCTGTTTAGCAATATCAGTGATCTAGGTGAAGACATTGTTGTGCCAGCATGGATTAGTTACACAATCACTGCTTTGGAGGGTGTGGGAAGCTCATTGCATCCCTACAACAGAGAGCAAAAAGACAGAGAGGAGGTTTTTTTTAATCCACAAGACTCCAAACAGTCATAAACACATGCAGCTCTGGAGCCCACCAAGCAAGCAGGTGAAAATACATTAACACGAGCATTTACTGTAACAAGTCTCTTTTTTCCCCTGCAGACATTTCTGCTCATTCAAAATGTGCAGCGATAAATCAAATTAGATCAAATACAACTGCCTGAAAGGAAGCCACACAATAATCAGTTTTGAATTTTCCCACCCTTCTCCCATAAAAAGCCAGTGCAGTATTACAGAAAGTTAATATGTGCATCTTGCCCATTATATCTGGCTTGAAACTGTACAAAATGACATCTGATAGCAGCTTGTATGGACAAGCTCTTATTAAACATAATTACTCAACAAGGTCTATCCTAAATCAGTTAATGATCGGCAACAGACAGAAATTTACTGGTATTCCCTGACTTTGCATATTATGGGAGTAGTTTTTAATATTAAAAAGTTCATATCATTCCTACCACTCTTTGATTCACCACTGATGAAGTGAAAGCACAATCTGATTACGTTAATTGAGCGTGTTGTCAGATTGTCACTTTTCTCCTTTTTAATTGCCTCCCCTCTCCTTCATTAGCCCTGACAAGCCACATTTTCAGCCCAACATCCCACTTTGCATGCCTGCTTTTCCCATGTGCAGTGCCACAGACCTGGCTGCTCCCTGAGCTTCCCCGAGCTGCAGGATCTCCTGGGGCAGCAGGGATGCCCTGAATCCCTGGGAACACCTAACAAGGGTTTGTATTTCCTGCTGCAATGCAAAAGTAGGAAATTGTAAGAAAACACAGCATTTCTGAGGCTGTGTGTGATGGTTCGTGCTGTCACAGGGGTTACAGACTAATGGGAGGAATTAGTAATTCCTTATGTGTGTGTGCACTTCAGCTGCTCTAATACAAAACAGCAAAAAAACTGTCTCAAAGCTCTGTGTGGCAATTCAAGGGGTGGTTTTGCATTCTCAGGGGTTATTCAGAACTGCTCTTTCCAAGCTGCTGAGCTGTGTGTGCTTTGCTGTGAGCTCGCTCCTGCAACGTGGGAATCTGTGCAGAGCTGAGCAGCAAAAGGCAGGAGCAGACCCAGGGAAACATTTCACCTCCTTTCCTCCCCAAACACACAGAAAGAATTCTCCCAGTAATTGAATTTCACTCTGAACTTACCCAACTCAGTTTTAAGTTTCTTGAGACCTCCTAGATTTCCACAAAACGCTGAGATCTGCCTGGGAGTTAATCAAGGGGTTAATTAGTTAGGTAGTCCCCTCACACCCCCGCTCTATTCATTTGTTTTAGGTGAAGTTACACCTAGTTTTAAACTGCCACTGTAGGAGAGTCCCAACTTGTTTTGCTATCAGTTGGCTTTGATAATTTGCCAGGGAGTTAATCCTGCCTGACACGCAGCTCACAAGATGCAGCTCACCTGTGTTTTATCAAAGCAGCTCCCTCTGCTTCAGGAGTGGGGAGAGCAACCCTGCCCAGGAAAATACACTTTGTAAATGATTCTGCATGTGCTTTTAAATGTTTGGGGTTTTTTTTCCCCTTCAGGAGTTTTGTCTCTCACATTACGGCTCTGGCTGTGTTTATAGTCACCTTCTGTCCCAGAAATTTGTGGGATTTGGGAGGGTGGCTTCACTGAGAACACAAACACATTTGCTGACAGTGTAATTACTCCCTTCCCCAGATTTGTTCCCTTGCTTTCTTAAAGGCAGGACACCTACAGTCACAACAGCAATATATCACTGGCCTGTAGCACAGCTTTCTTTCCCCTGTAAAGTGTTAATGAAGTTCCTGTCCTTGCTTCTCAGTAATTGTAAAAGCATGTTGGGTAATATACTGGCCACACTTTATTAAAGCACTGGCCACACTTTATTAAACCCTAACAATCCAATCCCCTGCTCCCTGCTAGGGAGCCCTAACTCCAGTTTCATTTGGAGCTCATTTCAGCCTGCTCACATCTCACACTTGGTTTTAATTCTTCCAGGGCCTGGTCTGAAGACACCGTGCCTGGCTGCAGCCTTGTCAGTGGCCCACATGTGGCTGTGTCTGCACGATTTCTAATGCAAGGCCTGATGCTGGAGGGTGCAGAGGGCACAGAGGGCTCCTGCAGATGTCCAGGGGGAAACTGAGGCAGCTCTGGGCCCCTCAGGATGGGGGGCTCCAGGCTGGGCCAGGGAGGTCCCTGCAGGATGCTCTGGGGACAGCATGACTCAGCAAGGCAGTGACTGGGAGGGGACAATGGAGGGGGTGGTGGCAGCTAATTATTTGACAATTATTTCTGTTGAATAATTATTCCGAGGGGCAAGGAAGGGGGTGAGTCTGCAGTGCCTGCCTTTTTTAAAAATTCTTTCTCTTTTATTCATTTCTCATGATCCTGACATGTGATTCTTGCACAGACAGAGGTGGGATGAGGTGGTGAAATCCAAGGGCCCATTTGGGTTGGTTCTGTCCCATTGGCACTGCCATGGTGGGAGAGAACACCAATATTAGGAGCAGATTCCATAGCACTGCTCATCCAGAGGCCTTGGGAGGTCAGCTCAACCACCACCATTTTTCCTGCAGGGAAACTGAGGCACGTGATGCCTTCTTTGCAGGCCTGGAGGTGGAACTTCCCTAATGAGCTGTCCTTGAGACTTTCAGTGCGCAAGCCTCCACCCAGAACAACCACAAATCTGCTGCTGCTGTTAGCCACATAATTTCATCTCTGTGAAAAACATAATTTCTTCATTCTCTTTTGTGTCTTTCTACCTATAAAATCATCACAGTCTCAGTGTGGAAGCACACACATGTATTTGTGCCCAGAGAATATCTTGTTATTTATGAGACACAAAGTACATTGTTGTGTTATTCATGAGGCAGAGGTAACCAAGCCATCAAACTCTTGGGTGTTATGGCACAAGAAAAGGAGCCCCTTGTTTGAAACCTCAGAAGAAAAGAGCATTAGTGCATGTTGGAGATGTAAAGTGATGTGAACTTGGACAGGCCCATGGAGAGCACACCAGGCAGAACCCTTGGTGTCTCATTTCGAGGCATCACCTCTGCAAATAATGCACACCATCATTTTCTGTCTTCCCTGATGACAAGGCTCTTTGATTTTCTGAAGGAAACATAATTGAAAGATGTGTGGCTCCTCCTGCGTGTGATTAAAGCATTAGCAGGATGGCCACAGTGCACAAAATCACTCAGAAATGTCATGGCAGACGAGTGCCCAAATACTTCTTTGGCACAAAGCGATTAGCTCAGCTGGATTTCCTGGTTAAATACAAGGTTAGATAAATACTTGAATAAACTTCTTTCAGCACGGACAGGATTAAGGAGAATGTCTTATTCTTGTGCTGACAAAGTTTTAGTGCTTGCAGACTGATTATATCTTTAATTTAAGACGATTATTTTCCATTTTTGGTGATTCACAAGGGGAGAGATTCCCTCGCTGTTTGTGCTGCTGGAGTCATCAGGAGGAGCAATTCCAGCTGCCCCTGGAGCCCATGGGGAGGTGGTGGCTCCGGAGTGGAAGGGTTCAGGTGTTCTCTGGTGCTGTTTTGGGGGGATGCTCACCTGGAGAGGTGCAAGGATTGTGGCAGCTCTTGTATTGGGTACCCCTGGGCCCTGCTGGACCCCTCCTGGCATCCCATTGCCTCCTCCTTTTGGCCAACCCATGTTGTAGGGATGACCTGCTGTGGAGCAGGGAGCCAAACCTCCCACCAGTGGTGCTCCACATGGTCCAGGACATGAGCAAACTCACTATTAAAGCAACTTTCTTATTTTAGCTTCTCCTGAGGTTGTGGTCCACAGACAATGCAGCAGCTGACAGTGGACTCAAGCTGCACTATGTGCTAGTTACAAAATATTATTAGTGTCTAATTTCAAATTAGGAGCCCTGCCATGGTGGAAAAAAAAAATATGGGAAAGTTTTTTTGTTCTCACTTAGTGGAATGAGAAAGATGCACACCACATTTTTATTTTCCTGCACACTCACTGCAAATACAAATTTGTGTAAATACTTGTGCAGTGAGTGTGTGTGTGGTTAATGGCTGTTGGCAAATGAGCACCACCACAAAAGAGTCACAGAAACACAGAATTTCTGAGGTGGGAAAAGACCTCCCAGACCATGGAGTCCAACCAGAGCCTGGTCCCCATCTTGTCACCAGCCCAGAGCACTCAGTGCCACATCCAGCTTGTCCCTGGACACCTCCAGGCATGGAGATTCCACAACCTCCCTGACAGCCCCTTGCAATGCCTGACCACCCTTTCAGTGAACAAATCCCTCCTGATGTCCAGCCTGAAGCCCCCAAGAGCTCAATGCTGTTTATTGCCTCTCTCTAATCCCAGTGGTCCAACCCAGAGTAGCTGACGTGGACAGTCTGGGATGTGAGAGATCCCTGGTTCTGTCCCTAATCTTTTAATTTAAAGGTCAGGAATCTACACTCTGCCCATCAAAGGAAAGGTGCTATGAAGGACAATGCTGGGAAAGCTGCAGGTCAGTTAAATTTGCTCACAGACAATCCTAGACTGGCATATTTCCCTGGTTTATAGGATCTGCAGCTAGAAAATATAGAAAATATATTACACCTTCAGCGTGTAAGGAGTTATGCAGCAGCCAGAGATGAAGCCTAGGATCTGAGTGAGAAATAAAGCAAAAACACTGCCATAAAAATAGAAGGCTCAGTAGTGTTCCACGTTGCATCTTTGGAGAAGATTAATTGGCTTGGCTGCTGTTGTGAAAGCTCTGATAGAGCACAAGGCTCCAGCCAACTTCTGAACTCCACGGAGCCACAGAAGGGCTGGGTGCTGAAAAACTTTGAAGAGCACAACATCAAACCAGCCTCAACTTGAATCTGAGAAACATCCCAAACCAAACCCAAACAATGCTGCTGAGTGAATGATTCAGGGCTTTGGTACGACCCTCCACATCTCGTGTGCAGCAGCAGCAAGGATGGTGATAAAGAGCAGTGGAATACCCAGAGCAGAATCACAGAAAATCAATAAGAAATATGTATTTGTCCCTGGTTAGGCAGGTTTAAAACCATCCTATTTGAGGCAGGTACCCTTTGCTGTCCCTGTTTCTGAATGAGAATCTTCACCAGGTTATTTAAGTTTCTGGCACACACAGATTCTGAATCACAGCCTGACACTGGGAGGGACCTCATGGAAGGCACAAAGCCTCTTCCTGATACTAAAAAATTCAGAGAGGCAAAGA
This sequence comes from Ammospiza nelsoni, assembly GCF_027579445.1. NCBI lineage: Eukaryota > Metazoa > Chordata > Aves > Passeriformes > Passerellidae > Ammospiza > Ammospiza nelsoni. The sequence continues at coordinate 2,648,051 of NC_080644.1, read as the reverse complement.
ACCTGGCAGTTTGCTCCTTTGCTTCACCATCTCTCTATTCTCCCAAAGGTTTTAATCCTTTTACAACCTTTCTTCCAGCACAGAAACAACTGAAAATGGGATTCAAAAAATGCCTCTGCATTCTGGGCAGACAGCAGCTTGCAGTTCCCAGGTAAAGGCAAATGTTTGGCTGGGAGAATATTTACTTAAAATTGGCACTACTGATATAGGACAACTTTTCCTCCAAGTGCCTTGGGATGTTTGATTAAATGAGAAGTGTTGCAACAAAGCAAACAGTGTTCATAAGAGTGCTAATAATAGCAGTACCTGGAGTCACTGCTCCCATAAATAGAGACCAGCAGGAGATAACTCCGTGCATTTACATCAGATCACCAGAATGTCTATTTGCCCCAAGCAAAAATGATATCATGAATATTTTATCATTATCAATGCTTGCAAGCATGGGCCGTGTGCAAGGCCTTCAGGAAGATGTGCAGCTGTCAGGAGCAGCACAGTGGATTACTGTGCCATGTGGAGGAAGGCAGAGATAACACTCACCTCCTCCCTATTGTCTCAACTGGAAAAGATCAGATCCAGCCCCATGATTATTATCATATAGTGAAGCTACCAAGGATAATGAAACAGCTCACTCAGGAAGTAACATTGTACATTAATCTTTTCTTTCTATATTAATCCTACATCAAAGAGGAGTCTGCCCTGGCTAATTATGAGATTCAGCTCCAGAAGATCACTATTTACACTCAGGCTATTCTGACTTTCCCTCCAAGCCCTTTTCCTTCTCTCAACATCTCTGCTCTGTGAGCTCTTTGCTGAAGGGAGGTGATGATGCTGGGCACTTTTTCTGCTGCCACCTGCAAGGATGTGGCACACATTTTAGTGTGGCAACACCATGTGTTTATTGGCCCTGTTGCTCATTCAGAATCCAAAATCACAAGCTACTGAATGAGGATGGAGCAGCAAACAGGATTTGAGCTAAAGGATGGACATGGAAAGAGTGAAGATGAGTGAGAGGCAGGTGGGTTTGGATGGACCATTGCATCCTAAATTTTACTGACCACAGAAAAGAGAACAGAGAGGTTGAACAGAGTGAAAGACACTCAAATGCTGTTGGATATTGACAGACCAGTTTGTTTTCCCAGAGTCCATAATTCCCACTAAGCCATCCTGCCCTCACACCACAGGGTTTCCTTGTGCTACCAACAGCCCAGTTGAGGAGACTTTCTCCTTTTGGAAATTCTGTCTGGGTTTTCCCAGATGAAGTGATGGGCAGTCAAGTGATGGAAAATGTATTTTGGCCTTAAAACTTCCCTTAGTTCTGCACTCATTGGCAGTATTGATGTGACCAGGCCCTAACTCTGCTTCAAGAGTGACTGCTGTAATGCAGTGGAGGAAGAAAGAAAGAAGAGTTATTTGACTTGAGGCTCAATCTCTTTTGTTTTAGCAAGTCCCAACCAATGTAAAATACCATGGGTTTTCTGATTTTTCCACCACTTTAACTTTTCTCCTCACATGCAGCATTTTCTTTCCTCCTTCCCATCCCTCTTGCCTCCTTTCTTCTTTCTTTTCATATTTCTCCTCAGGCTTTTCTTTCCATTGCCTATTTCTCCCCACTGCACTTCTGCACTCCAACCTCACAACAACCCAAACTCTCAAACAAGTCCCTAATCCTCTCCTAATCTGAGGCATACAATCATTAGCTGAAAATTGATATTTTTGCTGCTCTGTGCTGGCACAGCACCAGGGAAAGCTCCAACTCTGCCCTGCTGGGGGAGCAGCCACTGCAGCACAGCTGCTTTGGAGAAATTCCAGATTTATGGATTAGCTGCTGCAAAACACAGGGTGGATGAAAAACTCTGCTGGGAAGTGGGGAAACAAGGAGTAATCTGCCCTCTCAGCTGGGTTTGAGGTTCCTATTTGCTCTTTGAGATCTGCCACAGTGTCAGAACTCAATCTAATCCTTGGTCCAGCTGCTGCCTCCCTGCTCCAGGTAGATAAAGAGGTTTTACTTCTCGGAGTGCAGCCAAAAGAGGTGGTTGTGTTTAATTTACATCCTTTCTCACTTGGAAGCTGTGTGTGGTGGCACTGAAAGGTGGCTCAGGGAGTCTCAGATGGGAGATGGGGATTTGGGGTGACCAGGGCTCCCAGCCAGGCACAGGCTCTGCAGAATCCCAACATTCCTGCAGAAAAGGCTCCAGAGGAAAGGCTCAGATCCACCTGGATTTTGGCTAGGATTAAAGGGGAAGAGATCCATTCACTCAGTTCAAAACCACTTTTTTCAGGAAGAGATGGGCAACTTCCACATCAACCGAAGCATGGACTTCAACAGTGCATTCACTCAAAAACAAAAATGCAGTTTTTGTGTTTGCATTCCCTCATTAGAGTTTTTCCTCACTGCTACATACTGACTCATTAACAAATTAACATGTTTTGATTCCACTGTGAAAGTCTTGAGATAATTGTTACAGCTATGGTCCTGGGGCTGAAGAACTGTGCTTCTAAAATGCTTTTACAGGCTACAAATTGGATGCTTTTCATACAGGTTATCTAATTTTAATTACAATTTCCCCTCTGGCAAGTTTTTCTTTGCTTTGAAGTTGTTAGAGTTTTGTCATCCTTGGGGAGTGAGCAGTTTCAGATTATCATCATGTCAGGTTTTATGTCCATAGAAACACTTTTTCAACAGTTCTTTCACATGAAGCAAGCTTTCATCTGTGGGAGTTTTATTGGTCTAAAAGGTATGACAAGCAACTTAAGTGTGAGTGATGTCCTACTTGTAATGTGAAAAAAAAAATCACTCGAAGCATATACATCAGCCACTAAAACAAACAATCACTGTCCCTACAGACACAATTGCAGAATGTAAAAATAAGACATTACTTTCAACTCACTGTCTTTTTTCTCAAATAAGCATTTGCCATTTTCAAGCAATATTTTGACTGCCTGAGTCATGAACGGCTGAGAAGAAGGGAAGGGGAAGCAAAGGAAGACTGAAAAGAGTTAATATCTCATAAAAATGACCCAGCCGAGGTACAACATCTGTCCACCAAGCCCTGGCAAGGCACCCCTGAGCTCCAGCATGGGTTTTGACCAGCAGGCTGCTCTGGGTGTATTTCACATGACTAATTGCATAACACTCAGCATTCTGCTTTCATCAGGAGCAGATATGGTCCCTCCCTGGGCTGCATTAGAGGCCTGTCCATAGAGAACATGTAATCTCTTGCTCTTTATTGCCAAGATGTTTACTGGTGCTTGCCAAAGCCAAGGAAAAGAAGGATTTAGCACATAGGCATCTCCTTCTGAAGGGCTGATTTGTTTGTGTTTGGAGCCTGGGGCACTATGGCCAAGGGACAATCCAAGATGTTGGATTCCAAGTGTATCAGCCACCTCTGTGCCAGGGATTTTATTTTTTTTTTTTGGACAGAATTTTCTTGATGAAGCTGTCTGGGTTTGCAGTGCTGGCGTTGCCAAGCTCTGCATCCCCAGTTTGATGGGCTGCCAGCATGTTTGCTGCTGGAATGCTCTCAGAACTGCAGTGAAACACCCAGCAAAGCAAGGATGCTTCATCTGGGTGTTCAGACCTTTAGCCCGCATAGTTTTAAAGCAGTAAGAGATACAAGAGCAAATAGTTAATAAAAATAAACAAGCAAACACGAAGCTTGAGGAGTTTGCTGGGGAACATGAAAACAAAGTGTATGGGGGAGTGGAAGAAGATGTGTGCAGGTTTTTCTCTCATCTCTGACATTCCTGAGCTAACAAACAACAGTCAGCCCAAGCAGGATCCAAAAGTGACTAGGGGGAAAATGTTCTGTAGGATCATTGCTCAAATACAAAATTGCCATTGTCTTCATGGGGATTTCTAATGATGTAAGATGGTAGGAAAATTTCAGGTTTAGCTTCCATTTCTTCACCCCCAAAGATCCTTTCTTCATACAAGAGATCTTGGATCCTGTTCTCCTGGAATGAAGTCGGGCATTTTCAATAGAAGATCAGAGGAATTAGCCTGAGTTGATTTAAATCCCTTTTAAATTTATGTAGTCCTTTAAAATCACATGAATTCAGGTTGCAGCTTCAGCCCAAATTTTGCAGCTGGAAAAATTATGGGATTACACATAATATATAATTATGGATTTATATAAATTATATAAACAAGACCTACTTTCCTGAAATGCTGGATATTGGTCAGAGGAATGCAAATTAACAAGATATCCTAGGAACAACAACAGCAACAAAATGTTTAAATAAAATTAATAAATGGAGTTGGTGTTTTCTGGTCTTTCTCATCTGATACTATTTTAGATAACTGTTGACAATAAAAGAACTATTCTAGATTTATTCCTGGAGCTCAATTTGCAACTGGTTTCTAATTTTAATAGTTAAGGAAGTCATAAACAAGATGTAATTCTTCATGACCGTCAATGGGATTCCCCAATTTTCAGGAAGGCAGATTGGAGAAAGGGGCTTGGAGCTGCAAGTGGAGCCACTAGAAGAGCAGGTTCAGTTACTTTGGGCCAAGTCAGTGTAAAAGAGTCAAATCTGTGAGGATGTGAGGTGGCCAGAGTGCCTCAGTTGTTCCAAATTCCTGTGACCTGCCTTTCACCAGCTGCTCCAGGTGTCCCAAGAGCTGGTGTCCCTCTCAGAAGGTCTGCAGAGACTGAGGAGCACTCCCAAAGGGAGCTTAAGGCTTTCAAACATCAAACTAGAGCTCACCTTAAACTATGTGAGGGTATCAGACTTTTCCTGATGAGGATTTAAATGACACAGGTTCTTTGCGGGTTTGACCACAGTGCCCTCCTTTTAACCCTTCCCTCAGAGTGGGCCATTCCAACCAAGGAGAATTACACCTAATTCTGAGCTGCAGGAGCTCAAAACCCCAGAGATTTCCCTGTGCCCTTCCCAGGGCAGCCCTCTGGGGACACTCCTGCAAAATTCTACGGTAAGTAGTTGATGTTTCCAGGGCTGAGGGCTCTGGGGTTGACCAAGGGGGGAGAGTTCATGCAATGCTCCACTCCTGGTCCTGTGGCCTCCAAAGGCAGGGATGTGACAGACCCTCCACTCACAGCCCTCTGGAGCAAATCCCATCCTCCTGCCTCTCCCCAAAGTTGGGACATTATGGTTTTCCAGGGAACCTCAGCATCTGCTTCCTCACAGAATCCCTGACAGATAAGCTGGTTCTAAACATTCCTAATTATGAACCCAATTAACTGTATCCATAGCATGACCCACAGCTGTGCCAAAAACACAGCAGCAAAAAATCCCTCTGGGCATCCTTCAGCACCTACGCTGAGACTCCTGCCCTGTACTTCTGCCCCTCCACTCACTGCCACTGAACCAAAGAGCACAAAAAAGAATCCTGCACAGTCAATCTTCCCTGCATTTGCTCATTAAAATATGGTCAGCCTCCATGAGAGTTTTATTTGGAACAAAAGGACTGTTAGAGAATTAGTCACAGCCTGGGAGGCAGGAGAGGGCATTGTTTCATGGAGACAAGAAAGGCTTTGGGGAGCAGATGATTCTAATTTACCTTCTTGACTTTATTCAGCCACTTTTAAATAGATTTCTCTTCATGTGGACTGCACTGTTTATAGCTGTGAAGAGGAGGAAGGCTCGCTTTTAACCCCTGCAAAAGAGCAAGGCTGAGAAATAAATCCTGCTGAATTCTGCTTCTTGCTGGATCAGCAGAGATCTCAGCTCAGGTGACTTCTCCAGGGAACAGCAACCAACTTCAAGAATTCCCTGTGAAACCTAAGTGGGCTGTTCTTGCACTGAAAATAAAATCAAAAGACCTCTGTTTCAAAATTAAATTCTTCTAATTTAGGTACTTAATTAAAAACTGTACTATTAAAATCTCTCCATTTAAAACTTTCATGTATGAAAATATTTTAATTTACTTCTATTTATAGATTTATGTTCCATTCTGAGATGCAAAATTTTGGGGATAGAGTTTGAACTTTTCAGGCTCTTTGGAGTGGGATTTTGCTTAACAGATTTCAGAAAGATTTCAGGGCAGGGAAAGCAGTTTTGGACCAGTTTTAGTTAAAAAAGACCATTTGAGAAACCTCCTGGATTGAATTTATAGCTTAAAATTCAACTCTGAAAGAGGAAGTGGAAAAGAAAAAAATGAAATTTTATTCTTTCATTTATTAAAATTGTGATCTTTGTGTATTTCCATGTGTATATATTTATTTAATGTACATTTTCCTTAGTTTCTGTCTTAGTTTCCTTAGCTTCTTTTTGTTTCCTTAGATCCTAACTTGAAAGAAAATTGTAAAAGAGAAACTCACTGAACGGTGGCCTCTCATAATCTCACTTTTTAAAAGAGGAAAGCTGAACAAGCAGAAGAAAAGGTGTTTTACTCTGTTTTCAAAGCTTTGTTTTGGCAATCTCCCGTAAAACTCAGATGCCTGAAGAAATGTTTGACTAAGAGAGACCTTTGCTGAAATGCAACAGTTACATTTAAGTTGTTCTTTGCCTACCAAAACATTTTATGCAGACATGTAAGACCTTCCCAGAGATAAATCCCACACCTTTCATTTCCATACATTTAAGAAAAATAAATTACTTAAGTAAATCTTCCTACTTTAAAAGTTCATAGCAGGATGAAAAGGGAGAGAAAAAAAAAGAACTATTCTGCTTAGTGCACATGTAAATAGAATTCTCTCTCCCTCACAAAACACATCCCTCATGCAAACACATATTTGGATTGGCTTCATCCATTTCCAATCACAAAAGCCACCACTCCTCCCAATAGTCATCAAAGGCATGAGCACAGCAGCTCTAACAATTGCTGCCATGGAGAAACAATTTAATGAAAACATGTGAATATATTTTTAGAGCCTCATAATACAACTTCTCAACTGGAAATGAGGGGGGAAAAAAGCATCTCATGACCATGGGTTTGATCAAGCCCACCAAAAAATGCTCTGCAGAGCATAACTTGAGAGCCATTGTATCACACCAGAAACCAGCTCACCAAATGAAACAAATTAAGGCAAGTCAGTTTAGAAGGGCAAAAATATCACTCTTTGTTAGTGCAGGACTGATGGACTCCTCAGTGATGAGCTAAACAAGCATGTCCACAATCACTGCAGCTTCCAGTAATGTCATTCAAATTAGATTGTTCAGGGGATGCTCTGAAGCAGTGCTGAAGCATTGGCTTGTGCTGCTGCTTGAAATGACTGAAGGAACAGATAAATGCAGTTCACAATATTCTTTCTAAATATTTAGGGGAAAGATGGGGCTGCCCTGGTTTTTTTTTTTTTTTGTCATTTGGAAATGAAGAGCGATTATACATTTTGCTGAGTTTTTGCCATTTTACCTGTGACCCATCTCAGTTGTGTTTGAACCCTTCTTAATCAAACGTGACAGAAGGTCAGATAAATAGCAATTTAAATTCCTCCAGTTCTTGTGAAAACAGTTAGGTACAGGAGGAAGGCCCTTGCAAATACCCAAGGCCAACAAGAGGAAAAGCTTCATTTAAAGCTTCCCTTTTACAGATACAAGATTAAACCAATCATGAAATATGAATGCAGAAAAGAAAATATTTGTTAGTTCTGGTTGTGGAATATCTTGAAGTTTTCTTCCATTTTCTCCCAGCATTTTCTGCCTTGGCTTCAGTGATAATTCCCTATCCCCAGTGCCTTCATTGAGTGTCTAAAAGCCAGAAGGGAGACCTGCCCTTCAGCCCTGGTTGTGATTAAGGGACTTGTGATAAGAATCCTCAAAAATGTTCCTTAAAGCAGCCAAAAAGCAGAACTATAACAGCGCAGTGTTGGCTCCATCAGGTTTGCTCCTCCATGAGCTCCCACATCCCTGGCTGCTCTCAGAATGAGCTCCCCCAGTTGTAAACTCAACACTTAGGTTTGGTGTGAATCTGGGAATTCTTTGTAATTGCTGCTCCTGTGATCCTGAACCCAAACATTTCTCATGCACATTCTTCCCCAAAGGAAGCATTGCTGGAATTTTTACACTACATCACTTCAGCTGTTTAAAAATCACCAAATTCTTCCTTTAAAAGCTAAAATCATTTCAATCCCTGCAGGCTGCTTTTTGGCCAATATTGAACACCTAGTGGCTTTGCCCTTTCCATGCTGTATGGGCTTGGTGACCTCCCATCTGCACATGCCAAGGAAGGCCCTTCTGACATCAAAACATTACTCAAGAAAATTCCTTTCAACAGCAGGTACTTTACTGACCTAGATTAAGTTGCTTGAGACGTCAAAGCCCTGGGAAAAAAAAGAAAAAAGAAGCTAAAATTGGCCTAAATGACTTCAGGCATAAAATCTGACCAAAGGAATTATGTCAGATGCTATAAACAGAGAGGAAAGCATGTAGGGAATATGAAGGATTAAAGGGAAAATCAAGTTAGAGTGATTTTTTTGTTTTCTCCCAACTAAAGAAGATGCTCCTACTTGTTGTGATGTGGAAGGAAGCAAGGGCTGTTGGCTGCCACACAGCTGGCTACAGAATGCTTTTATGAATGTTTTAAGAAGGAAAACCAAAAATGTGTTGACTGGAACACTCCATGCAATTCTGGGCTTCATTTGAACTCCTGAGCCTCTCAGTAACAGAAATTACGAATTTATCCAGGCTTTCTTGGAAGCGAGGCTTTGCCCAGCAGAGCCTGTGTGGAAATGCACATGAGCAAATCCCAGAGAGGTGCAAGACTGACCTGGCCCACAGCCCAGCACATGTGTGCCATGGGGGGTCATTGCTATGCCTCCAAAATTCCCTCTTGCCTTCCTTTATATCATAGGTGAGGAGGGCAGAGGGGCCTGTAAAGAGCAAAGAGAGAAAACCAACACAATGCAAGGGTCCAACACCTTGCACCTTCAGTCTTGAATTAACTCATATGTTCACAGCCACGCAGCTTTTAAGGAAAACCTCCCTTACTGAGATCCATGCTGGTTTTTGACCTCAGAACCCTCCATCTGTTCCAGCACCAAAAGCAGAGGCCTGACTCTGACGGGCACTGAGCAGCTGAAGCACATTATCCCCTTCCAAGCACCCTGGCCCTGCTCTCCCAGCCCGGGCCTCGGCAGGCAGGTGTCGAATGCAATCCTTCACCGAGGCAGGGAGGGATTTGCTGCCCTGCAGAGTCACATCCAGGCACTTGGGAAAGGTCACATTTGCTGCATCCTGCCCTGGTCAGGGCCTGCACTGGGCCCCCAGCCCACACAGCTTCACTGTGACACAGCCAGGACAAAGGAGAAGCAGCATTTGCACTGGCACCTCTGCCAGGAACCCAGACACTGGAACAGCTCCAGATAATAAATGATAGAACTCTCAGAAAGTGTGAAAATACATGGCTTTTGGGAGAGTACTGTAAAGTGTGACCGTGTTCACAGGGGTTCTTGGGTGAAGGAAGCGATGAGGATCTGACTCCATGTTTCAGAAGGCTGATTTATTATTTTATTATATATATTACATTAAAACTATACTAAAAGAATAGAAGAAAAGGTTTCATCAAAAGGCTAGCTAAGAATCAAATAGAAAGAATGACAACAAAGGTTTGTGTCTCGGCTCTCTGTCTGAGCCAGCTGACTGTGATTGGCCATTAATTAGAAACAACCACATCAGACCAATCCCAGATGCACCTGTTGCATCCCACAGCAGCAGATAATCAATGTTTACATTTTGTTCCTGAGGCCTCCAGCTTCTCAGGAGGAAAAATCCTAAGGAAAAGATTTTCCATAAAAACATGTCTGCGATACTGTAAAGTTCATTTTTGGGTGTATTTGGCCCAACTAATAAATGATAGAACTCTCAGAAAGTGTGAAAATACATGGCTTTCTGAAGAGCATTGTAAAGTTCATTTTTTGGGTGTATTTGGCCCGGCAGTGCCAGTGCCTGCAGTTTCCCCAGATGGGCACTTGAACACAGCTTTGCAAAATAAGGGTTTTTAATTGGTTATTCATGATGAAAATGTTACAGTGAGCTAAGAGTGCCCCACAAGATGGATACTTAGAAACCCAGTTATTTTTGTAATGGACATAAATAATCCTCTCGACAGTAGCCTGGAAAACTCCCCCAGTTTGGTTTGCTGGCTCTCCAAGCCTTGCCACCAGAGGCTACAGAGGCTGAACAGGAAAACAATGAAACCCTGAATGTCCTAGAATAAAAGGAGCATCACCCTTTCTGAAATGCAAAACTTAAGAAACTGTAGAGAGGGAAGCAGAAAGATCTAACAGAATGTCAGCTAATACATGAAACCAGGGCTCCTCAATCAAACCTGGAGCACTGGAGCCCCTGTGTGAGTGGAGACCCCCCTGTCAGGAGGTTTGGAAAGTTTCTGGGTGGAAATGAGCAGCTCTGGGAGCTCTGATGGTACCAAACAGGAGAGGTGAGTGAGCCATGAACCAGCACCGTGCTGGGTGGCGGCAGAGGAAATGGCAGGACCAGAAAGCAAAAATGAGACTGCTTCCAGCTCTCCTGGAACTTTGGGAAGTTTACAAAGCACATAGAATGGAAGCACCTCTGCATTGAATTCTGACCAACAGTGTGTGTAGATCTCTGTGTGCCCTAAACCCCTCAGAAGGGAATGCAAGCAGCACCACACATTTCCTTAGGGATGAGCAGCCCATGGGTGGTGATTTAAAGTGATCTGCTCACGTACTGTGACACCAAGGCAGGGCTAATCAGAGCCATTACAACAGTGAGGCCCAAACCTCAGCCTGAGGAGCAAAAGGATTTTCTGCTTTTCAGTTTCCAGTTGCTGAGCTCATTCCTGACTCTTGCAGAGTCACAGCGCTGTTCCCATTGAAAAGGAAACAAATGGATTCACTTAAATTGAAATATAAAATCCTTCCCTCGACATTGTTGTTTGTGCTGCCCTCTTTGACTGAGTAATTTCCCAGTCTCCTGACAGTCCTTAAGGAAGTGCTTAAAGCCTGAGTCTGAGCAACACCCACTGTGAGGAAGGGGTCACCCAAACTCCTATCTCCTACTGCTCAATTTAGTTAAGAAGCAAAAGCCTGTGCTCATATTCCAACACATGTTTCTGCTTTTAGATCTCTGGGAACTTTATGAGTCTTTTTTCTTTCTTTTTTTTTTCATCTGTTCTCAGAGCAAATGTCAGTGCATTCAGAGTCCAGCCAGGTCCTTATGACCACAAAGAAACCCCAGAGCTGCACATGGGGACAGTGCTGGTGGCACTGCCCCAGAGCCACCACCCTGCAGGGCCAGGGGTAACACCAGGCTTTGCTCCATGACACAGTCCCAATTCTGGACACAGGGAATAACTACCCAGGTGTGACAGCAGGACAGTGCCAGGCAGCTGGAGAGCCCAAGGGGTGACCACAGGGTGAGCTGCAGCTGTGCGAACCCAGGGCACAGGGAATATTTCCCTGCCTGCTCTGGGGTGCCCTGCTCTTGACCCTCATTCATAGGTAAAGTTTCCTAAACTCCAGAATAGACTGGAATCCACAAAAGTGTGAAATAGATTATAGAGAGCAGTGTAGGTGTATCACTTGGTGAGAAATTGAGGGTTTGGGATTTTTAGTGTGTTGTGGATGGCAGCAAGATGGAGGGCACAGGGTGTCATCCTGGGTTTCTTCTTCATGCTTCTTCTTCCTCCTTCTTGGGTTTGGGTGGCATTTTGTAATTGGGCAGAAAAGTCCCCATTGCAGCTCTTTGGGATCAGTTATTGGGTTAAAAGGGAAAATAATCCAGGTGTCAGTTCTTAATTGGATGGTTTAGTCTGAAAAGCCCTTGTAACAAGAGATTGTTGGCCATTTTGTGCCTTCTAATGAAAAGCTGCCCAAATCACAGCAGTGAGACTGTTTTACTGATAAGAGATAATAAACACCTGAGTGTGAACATGAACTATCATCTCATGTGCCTTCAATCCAGACCCAGAAAAAATCCACAACTGACACCACCACGTGCAACCTTGGCACGTGCCAGCAGAGCAGCAGGGAAATGTCCAGCCCAGCTTCACTGCAGACAGGTCCCTCCTCACACCTGCATTATCCACTCCAGATGAGAATAGGATTTCTCCTGCACAGTTGGAATACTCAGATCTGTGTGAAACAGCAATTTATTTACAGAAATTTTGAGAGAGGAGAAGAAATTGCTGCCTGCTGATGCTGCAGACCAGTATGGTCTCAATTTTCCCTATCATTTTCTTTTATTCACCTGCCCTGTCTGGGGTGGGAACAATCGTTGTGTTCTATGTGTTTTCCAGCTCTCTCAAAGCAGAGTTTCTAAATGTTATAATGAGTAAATGATTCAGATTAATTAATCTAGGATTAATTTGGAATCTAGGCCTTTTCATGAGCTGGAGCATCTCTGAGATGAGCTGATTGTTTTGTTGCTGATGAGTGATAGAGATAGGCAAGTTGCTTCAGAAGCTGTTACACTCTGCTGGCACTGAAACCATATATAATTTAGTGCTGCCTAAAGCCTCTATATTCACTTTCCATCTACTTCTGCCCCAAGCATGGACACAACTTTTTAAAATGGACATGAAAACATCTGCAGCTGCTTCATCTGTGCTTTTTGTGTCACTGCAATGGCATAAACCCAATATAAACAGGAATAGGAAAATACTTTCGAGTGTTCTGCATTTTACAGCTTCTATTAAAATTAATGAAAATGAGATCTAAGGGTTCCAGAAGCAAATCAGCACTAGAGTGCTTAGAAATGACACCTTAAGAAATTAAAATACTCAAAGCACATGAGAAAATAATTTTTTCAAAGGAGATGTAATGAATTCTGACAGTTATTTGTATAATGTTTGTTATGTGGCATCACTAAGATTTTTCTACTGGTGAAGGTTAGATGAAAGTGTTTTGACAGCTCTCACTAGAGGGATGATATTTAATATAGAACAGTTTGCAAAACAGTATCAGGACCTGGGAATACCTTTTTGGTTAGTCATGGTCACCTCCAGCCCTGTGAAGAAGAAAAAAAATCCCTAAATCCTGAAATTTCTGGTTTTAGCAGCTCATGTCACAAAGAAAATATTACCTGAGGTTTTAAAGAATACCTCTTTAAGGCAAAATGAAGTGTCCAAACATTAATTTTCGTGGCTTAAATGAACTGAGGTCTTGAAAATGACAAAGCCCAGAATGGAATCTGAGTTTGGCTTTTCAGGGAAGACTGATTAGCAAAATGGGAAAATCTCTGAAATTTGGGAAGGCTCAAACCTGAAGTGTCACTCTCAGCCCTGCACAGCCAAAGAATGCAGAACACAACTGGTGTCACCCAAACTCCAGACATTGGGGCTCTGCAATCTCATTTTCAGCCCTCCTGAAGAGTTTCACCCCCAATTCCCAAGTAAAGAAACCCTAATGGCAACTGCATGGAAAGAAAGCAAAGTGGACCTAAGGAGAAGTGGGAGAACAGCACTGCTGCTCTCTGGTCAGAGACTCCTTCTGGGAGGGTTCTCCACGCACAAAGATGAATCCCACAACATTTATGCTGTTTTCTACTAAGTTTGGGGTTCTTTCTGCACCCCCAGGGTGGCTCCTGTGAGTTTCTCAACAGCCTGGGTGTGATTTTCCTTCTAGGAATTCTGTGGAAAAGGTTCAGCCCTGCAGAGGCTTTACCGAGTCCTGTTAATCCAAGTGGGAGCTGTTTGTCCACGTTGGTCCCACAGGGAACTCAAGGATGTGTTTGTGTGTTTTGAGGAATCCCACAGAACACAGTGGCAGTTTCACAACTGTTCTCCTTTGGATTAAAAAAAAAAAAAAAAAAACAAAAAACAAACCCAAACAACATCTATTTCATAAAATTGCTTTGTTACAAAGTCGACTTTTTTTCCACCCAAGTAGGCAGCTAAAGGTCTACAAGAATTTTAGATTTCCCCATGGAAAAAAAAAGAAATTGCATTTCCTGAAGAAAACTTGTGGAAGAAAATTCTTAGAAGAATTCATTGTTAGCTGAAAGTACAGATCTCAGCCAACAAGAAATTTCTATGACAACCTGCCTGTGCTAACTCCAGCCCTCAATACATTTAATTTTTGGGGCTTCAAGCCTTGATGTAGGGAAGGTTTTCACCTCAGCTTGTGCAGGAGGGAGCTGAGTCCTCATGTGCTCCTGGTTGCTGGCAGCACTGCTGCTCAGCAGCTCCATGGGCTCTCCCCAAATTTCAATTTTCACACCCTCCAACAGCATTAAAGATGACGAGACATAAGAAAAACAGAGTGAGAATAACAATAGCAATCAAACTTGTGAAAAATCAGGAGGCGACAGTTTAAAAATTATTAATAACTGCAGGCTTGTTTTGCTGTGTCTCACAGAATGTGGGAGAAGGGATTTGCTGGGAGAGGCAAAGGACTAACAACATTTAGAAAAAAATATATATTTGTCATTGGGAGCTGCTCTTCAACTTCAAAGCATCTTTAGTCTCTTAAAAGGATTTACATTTGAGCTGAAGGGAATTTAGGTAATGGGCAGCTCTGAGAGACATCCCCTCTAGCAGAGTTTTCACATATCACACAGCAAAGGAAACAATTCCTATTGAGTTTCACGGGATGATTTATCATCCGCCTCTCCAAGGCTCTCACTGGCTCTTTAACATTCACTGCACACTTTGTGAAACTGCCTAGAAAATGATGGAGCTGACAAATGTCCCCTGTCCTGTCTGGAGCTCAGGCCATGCCCGCAGCCTCCTCCAAAACCAAACACAAATGAGAAATTCCCAGCACCATCATCAGAGCTTTGGGTGCCACTTCCCAAGCACAGGAATGGGTTTCTAGGAGCTGGAGGAAAAGATACAGGGATTGAGGATATAGGGATTTTCCAAGGAAGGAAACAAACTACTGAAAACACTTTTTTCAAATAGAAATCCAGACTTATTTCTAAAAGAAATGTCTGAATCAGAGCCTGGACTTCTACCAGCTAAACTCCATTTCAACAACAGCTGAGCTACTCAACCTAGGGATGTTAGAGGGGATCTCAAAATAAAACATGGAGTAAAACCTATCCATACACTGGAAAGGATATCTGTATGATGCAGCTCCCCAGCCTCACATCCAGAGTTCTCATCTTGGCCTGCACCACACGAGTGTACAACCAGAATGAAACTCCTCATAAGTACCACAAAACCAAGTGGGACAAACCCAAAAAGCTGCCTTTAGAAACACCACTGTGAGGATATTGCTTTTTTTTTTTGAATGGAGAGTATTCATCCTTATAGGAAAGGAGGGCCCAAATTTCATTTCAGGCTACTGGCCAGGTGCTGACCTGGTGTAAATTCAATATGTCTTCATTTCAAATTCAGGATGTCTTCACTTCAAAGACCTTACTCCAGGTTACAATCCTGAATATAAAATTAGAACCAGTGTGATTTGTGGTTAATCATTTCACCTCAGAGTGCTTTTGTGGAACGATGTCGTTCTTCTGCCTCGCAGAGTTTATGGATCAGATAAAAGGTGCTATAAAAATACGTTTCAGAAGATTTACTGCTGTGATACACAACTTTCTGCCAACTCTTTCTTCTCAGCTGACAGAACTTTCTTAGCAAAATGTCACCTAGAGAGAAGTCTCTGAAGTAGAAAATATTCACTGTTTTAGCTCAAACCTGAAGATATGTGTGTACTGAGAGTTTTATCTTGAAGCCAATGTATTGGTCACTGGGATTTTCTGGCTGGAAAAGCCAGGAAAAAACATCCTTTAAGCACTTTTAGGCTGCCCTGCAGTGGTGTCTCAGTGCCTGCTGCTGCCCCATGCCAAAAGCTGGGCAATTTGGGGTGGTTTTTTCTTCCATCCCTACTGCTGCTCACCTTTCTTATTGGATAATCATAACTTTGGGGTTCTTTAATATCTTATGCGCCCAGACACAAAGTTTTAAAACACTTTACAAGCTCAAATGAAGGCTCATTACATAAACTAAGGAGAGAGTAAATTAAAAGGTAAATCCATATTTTTCCTACTTTTTTAGAACCATCGATTCCCTGTCATCTGACTAATTTCAGGGGTTTCAGTGGTTCTTGGAAGGGTCAGAAACACTTCCGGGAAACTTAAAATTCGGTGAATTCTTAACTGACTTCAGGCATTTTCAGCCCCGATTTCTTTTCCCAGCTTTTCTCCAGCTACTGTTTCCACCAGCACCCACAATTATTTATGTGGAGCGCTCCGAAAAACCAGCGAGTTTAACAGGACTTAAATGCTTAAGTGTTTAAATATCGGGGATTAATTCTTGCGGCTTCATACCAGATTAAAAATAAACGTGCTCTTTGTGGCGCTCCTTGTGCGCGACAAAGACCGGTTTGAGTCTTTCTCGGCTCTTTTGTTTCTCCTCGCTCGTAGATAGCACTTAGAAAAACACATTCCCAGTGGCCCCAGAGACTTGAATATCCTTTTGAAAGGGAGGATTCCCTCCTCCTTTTTAGCCCGGGGCGAATCTCAATGATAATGTGAAATACCTGCACAGAAACTGGCATCTCTGCTCTCCCCGAGCCGCGCGATGCACCTGGGGGCAAAACAGAGGTGTGTGAGCAACGCAACGCGGGCTTGGCACGGGGCTGAGGTTTCAGCCCCATCATGTGATGGAGCCATTGATTCACCAGCCGAAATTAACTCTCTCCGCCCCAGAATCACATCTCCCGGGACGCTGATTCCGGGTTTGGGACCGGGGATGGGCGGAGGGATGGACAGGTGAGATCCTGAGTTCGGCCCAGGGTCTGGAAAGTGGGAATGGGGCTCTTCTGCACACCCTTGGGGATTGTGCTGAGCTCCCATCTTGGGGACAGTGGGAAAACGCTCTTTAATTGGAATATACCTCCAGACCTTGTCCATGCAACATCAAACAACTCACCATAATAATATAATTATTACTCACCCCTAATATTAAAAATGTTAATACCAAACTATTATGACCAAATTATTAATACCAAAACTATTACCAAATTATTGATACCACTTTTAATATATTGTAATTTAAAACAAATTAACTTTTAACTATAATTTTAAAAATTGTAACACCTATGTTATCTCATCCTTCACATTAAACTAAAAATAAAATAAAACCGTTTAAAACACCTCTCAATTACCCTATCTCTAAATAAAAAAGCATTAATCCAACACTGATGGCTGCGGTGTGTGTGGCCAGGGTGTCACACTCGCTGGTGGTTGGGGACAGGGGAACGCACGGCCCCAGGGAGGTGCTGGCACAGCTGATGCTGTGAAATGGAGAATTTAGAGGAAAAAAGTGCCCTGGGCAGGTACTTCCCTGGTCCGTGCCCTCCTCCCCACAGCTGCATCAGGAACAGCACAATATCAAGCGGAGAACGAGATTAAACTCACACAGGGAAGGGACTGAGCAACAGGAGAGAAAAGCCCATCCGGGCTGCCCTGGCAGAAAAGCAGACCTCGAATCCAAATTCAGCTTTAAATTCTCTCTCCTGCCTTCCTTTCCAGCCCTTTTTTCCTGCTTAGCCCTGACCACAGAGAGAATTTGGAGCAGAATTCCTCTTTGCTTTGATTTTACCCAGAGCACCCAAAGGTAGATGCCAGTCCTGGATGTCTGAGCTCAGACTGGGGGTGTTGTGTTTTCTGTGAACAAAACTAAGACACATTTCCTTTTCTTTTGCAACATAAGACGGCTTCAAATGCTGCTTAGATCCCAGTCCTCATAACCCAAGTCAACTGGTCTTTTCTCTTTTCTTTACGAAGTGATAATTATGACAATATGCAGCATTGTGTCTCTGTGACTTTCATATCCAACTTCAGTGTTTCTAATGTAGCTTCACATTCATTCTTTCTCCCATCCACCCAAGAAGCAAAGGCAAAGATAATTTAGAAATCTTTAGGGCTGTTTACATTTGGAATGTTCATGGGAAAAGGGCTTTGAAATGAAAATATATTCTGACAAGAATGTTATTGTTTAGCTCTGTTCTGCTAAACACGACTTAAACACACTCAGAGTTTGTGTCTTTATTTATGGATTTGATTGGCAATTTAGGAAAACCACCATTGGTTATTTGAAGAGGGTGTTTATTTAGTGTTACAGTTTTGGGTCAGTTCCCCTCAAAGGAAACTTCAAGCATATAGAATGGCAAACTTGACAAATCATGTCAACACTTGGAATTGGACACTGCTTTCCATTAACTCTTGGGTAAACTAAATATATCTGCCAGGGACATTTTTTGTTAAGTGGTTATCAACATTGTGCTCTACCAAGGAATCTTGACTGTGCCATTTTCAGCTTTTAAAAGCCCACAAAATTAAGGTGGAATGGAGAAATAAGAAATGCACTAATTTTCAGGGCAGAAGAGGCAAGGCTGGGTTTGAAGAGGTGTTTGCACATGCAAATCCAACATGGTGAGAGTGGGGAGGATAAGTCTGTCCTGGATTTGAGTTCAGAGGGATTAAAGGACAGTTTCACCTGGGTTGTTGTAATCAGCCAGAATCTGGCATGCACAGCACTCACATACTTCTGCAAAATCTGCTGTCTGACTCGATTCAGTTTTCAAAACCTGTCCTTAGCCCATGTGCTGGCCTCACCCTGCCATTGCATCACCCCTGACTCCTCCTGGGTGCTGGATGCAAAGGGATGGCTGAGATTTGTAGCCTGAGTGTGTCATGCTCTGAGAATGCTCCTGCATGCCTCTCTGGGAACCGAGGGAAGGAAACACTTCATTCCTGACCCCTGCATGTGGGTTTCACACCTGTGGTGCAGAGAAGATGCTGAACCCTGCAAGAGACATTCTGCAGCCATCCAAGACACCTGGAGAACCCAGAGGGCAGCAAGAGCCCCCAGGACCCCAGGAGCTTTCAGGGCTAAGCAGGAGCTGAGACTGAAATGTAATTTTGGTTCACTGCTCACGTTTGTCTTGGACAAGCTGAACAGTCCCCAGCACTGCAGTGGGAGCATCTCTGGGCAGTGCAGCAGGGCTGAGAGCCCATCTGCAGGGACAGCAGCCAATGCCATTTTCTGGGTTTGGTGTTATCACAGCAGCAGGAAAAGGCTGGCAAGGCTCTCAAAACTGAGAGGAAGTGTCTGAGTTTGCTCAGTCAGGGGAGTCACTCCTGAATACAAGTGAGCCCTGAGCCCAGTCCCAAGGGCCTGACAGAGACCACTGATCTCCAAAATGAACTTGCTTTGTTGAACACTGATCTCCAAAATGAACTTGCTTTGTTGAACTCAGAAGATACAAAGCGCTGTGTTGTCGCAGACGTCTTTTCATTAAAAATCCTTTCCTTAGGATTTTTCCTCCTGAGAAGCTGGAGGTCTCAGGGACAAAATGTGAACATTGATTATCTGCTGCTGTGGAATGCAACAGGTGCATCTGGGATTGGTCTCATGTGGTTGTTTCTAATTAATGGCCAATCACCGTCAGCTGGCTTGGAAACAGGCCCCGAGCCACAAATCTTTGTCATCATTCTTTCTGATTCTATTCTTAGCTTAGCCAGCCTTCTGATGAAACCTTTTCTTCTATTCTTTTAGTATAGCTTTAATGTAATATATATCATAAAATAATAAATCAGCCTTCTGAAACATGGAGTCAGATCCTCGTCTCTTCCCTCATCCGAAAACCCCTGTGAACACGGTCACACTGTATCATTCAATTTGTTTGAAAATCTCAGCTCCTTTCCCCACACACTTAACCTTAGGAAAACTTCTGAGAGCTTTGGACATTTTCCTGGAGAAGTTACTGGTCCAAGGGTCTGACTCCTGGGTCACACCATCTCCAAGGCTGTTTGTCCCAGTTTATCTGGGAATCTCAGCTGGAGGTTTCCCAAGAGTCTGAGATCTCTGTGGCTTTCAGCTCCACCAGACTCAGATAATATTTCAAACTGTTTTTTACAGCATTTAGGTACTTTCCACATCTGGCCCTGAAGCTGGTAGTGTGTGAGGCTCAGCTCCAGTAAAACATAAACTGAACTTTATGAACCTCATAAACAAAGAATAAAATAAAACATAAAGTCTCTGTTGGTTTGCAGATTGGCCTGGTGCTTTTATTTATTTATTCATTACCCTCCCATTAAAACAACAAAAATTATTTTAAGTTCACTAACTTCCTGAGAAATGTGGAAAACCAAATCACTGGTTAGGTTTCAATGCAGCCACTTATTTCCCAATGTCCAGCACACACCACTGCAGACATTTTCCATATTGCTTAGTTAAAATATATTCCTGCACTTAAAAAAAAAATTAAAAAAAACCCAGTTTTATTCTGCCTTTGGCAGAGTTCTTGTAAATTATTACAATTATAATTCAGGCAACCTGTCTGTTGGAGATGGATTTTTAGGTCCTCACAGGGGTCTCCAGACCCCTGGGAATACCCATCAGGTTTTTAAGCACACACACCATGGCAAGCTGCACTTCCCTCACCCATCAGGAAGGACTCGTGAACAACTGTCCACAATCAGATATTTTAAACCTTTCTACAACAGTATGCAATTCAGCAAATCCTGTACTTTTCTTCCTAAAATCCCTTTTACCAGCACAACTGCTGTTTCCAGGTGCTGAGGTTTCCTGCAGCTCTGCCAGTATCCATTGTTTCTGGAAGCCCTGAAGGTCTCAGCATTTCCAGCTGCTGAGAACCAACACAGGAGCCAAAGCTCACGAATTTTTAAATGTACAGTTTTGCTATTGACCACTCAATGGGTTTTGGAGCCCCAAAAGTTTTGTCATTTTTGTCTACGTTCTCTCTCCTCTTATAACTCAACTTTCAAAGTCTGACCCTTCCACAGGCAGTTCCTTCTGGTGTAAAGTTTTTATTCAAGTTTGTTTCTGCACAGAAATCCATTCTACCTCTCTACAGATAATTCAAATATACAAATAATTCGTGTTTCCTTCTCTGTCACACAGAGGAGAGCACAAACCTGCAAGGCAACAGCTCTGCACTTCCCAAATTGTTTTCCCACAGACAGGCCCAGAAGGGATCTCAACCAGAGATTTGTCTCCTCTCCCAGCACAAGGACACGTTCACAAAGGGATTTACAGGGGTCTGGGAGCTCCTTGCCCTGGTGAACATCCCCAGCTGCCTCTGGAAGTCCCAGCACTTTCCAAGGATGAAACACAATTTAAAATATCCAGTGCTTTTCACAGGGATGTAAAGATAGCTATCACGCAAATTTTCAGAAGTCCCAAAAGGAAACTGCCTGAAGTAGTTAGAGAAGCTGATGGAGTGCAATAACCACGGAGGAGATTTTTCCTTGCTCCCCAGTGGGTGCCTGAGCTCCCGACAGTGCCAGGGTTCCAACAAGGACAGGACTGCACTGGAAATCACCTGCTCTGCTGCTGGGAGCAGAGAATTGCTGCGCCCAAAAGGAGAAGGCAGCCCCAAGAGTGCCATGGGGAGCTGGGTATGGCTCAGTTCCATAGCCAGGGCCTTAGGGATCCATCTGAAAATCCTCCTTGATATTTAAAGCAGCGGCAAATTAGCCCAGAAATGTTGGTACAACGAGCTCTAATACAGCAGAATGTTTCTCACAGACGGGTTATAAAGAGCAGGAACATTTTGCAAACAGACTAATCTTAGCTCATGCAAGGCTAATTTCAGTATAAAAACTGGGGGGCACCAAACCCTGTCACCACTAAATTCCATATTGATTCAAAATGACATCTCCTAAAGAAAGATAGCAACTGACCATAACAAACACAAGACAGTAAAATAAATAATGCTATTTCTAGGGAGGAATTTATAGTCCTGAAGTCACTTAAGAACAGAAGGAAGGTCAGGAAGAAGGATCACATTATAAACCCAAAGCTATTCTGATCTAATGAATGGCAAGGAGACATTTTGGCCACCTCCTAGGGAGCACTGATTATGGCCACTCAGCAACCTCTCTAGGTGGTGGTTAAAACATCTTGTTTCTATTCATTACTTCAGCAGTGTATTCATTCCACAACAGAGTTTAGGAATCCCTCCCTCCTCCCCTGCTGCACCCCTGGTTTGCAAATATGTCGTCTGCAAGAAAAAGGGGGAAAAAAAATATCCAGAATTTTACTTCAATGCATCTAAATCTCCATTTTTGTGCTTTCCAACCCCCATTTTTTCCACTCTTCAGAAATTGCAGCGAAGCCTCTGTGTCTGAGGGGAGAGAGGTGATGCTGGAAAAGGAGCCTTAGCCCCCAGGTGCAGGGCAGGGCAGGAATGTGAGCAAGGAGTGGAGGCACTCCTGCTTCTCCCCTGCTCTGACACTGCCTGGGCACAGGGCACAGAGGGGACAGGGCTGCCCAGGCTGCTGCAGGGTCACAGGGGGCTCTCGGGGGGCTCTGGGGGTGATAGAGCCAGTGCAAGTGCAGAATGTGTGACAGACACACGTCCCTGCCAACACCACCCTGTGCCTGACCCTCTGCCCTGCCTGTCTCCATCTCCCAACACATCTCAGATTCATCCAGGGCATCCCAGCAGTGCCCTGGGGAAGGTGTTGCTCCTGTTCCCACTCCTTTTCTTGGAAGAAAACCTCGCTCCCTTCGTGGCTATAAATCTTTCCACTTCCAGCCCCAAGGTGTCCTGGCTAGTCCCTGCTCAGTAGCTCTTGCGCTAACATTTGTCATTTAGCTCAAAAATACTCCCTCCCCTTTCATCTTCCTCAGTCTAGCCCAGAGTGAGATCAAACCCAGAGAGAACAAACCCAGAGAGAGCAAACCCACCTCCCTTTCACATCCATATTGCCAAGACAAACACCCCAAGCTCACTCCTGCAAATAAAGCTTTTTGCACCCTGTGAATAACTCTGATCCAGTTTGAATTAATCCCCCCGAAATGCGGGCAGTCAGAAAGGTGCACGGCATCCACAGCTGACACCAATGGGTGACAACCTCCACCTCAGCATCCTGAGCCCCCCAGGAGCCCGGGCTCAGCCTCTGCTGCTCCAGGATTTCCATGGAAGAATGCAGAGAGGCGCCAGGCAGCAGGGCACTGCCCAGAAATTCCCCAGCCCCTCAGCCCAGCCTTTAGAGATGTTAAACAAGGCCTTTGAAAGTCGGCCCTGCATGGAATTATCTCCAATTTCACAGAGATTTGGGGAGCAGCATTGTTACCTTGTTCCAGTCAGGCTGGCGTGTGCTGGCCAGCTCGAGTGGCTGCTGCTGTAGATTTAGTGCAAACACAGGCAGATGCTGCTTTTCTAATAAAAACTATGTTTTAAACAGCCTGTATAACATCTTAACTGGTTGCAAACAGCAAGCCAGTTATAAAATCCACATGCCTGAGACATATCACCATTTAAAATATGTTTTTTCCGTGCCTGAAACCAGAAGATTTCTCTTAAACCAGAAGGAAGGAAAAAAATCAACTTCTGTAAGACCATCACAACCACATTTCCACAAGGTCAAGAGACATTTCTGTCTGCAGTACCACCTGCCTGTCACGATAAATAATTTTTGTTCTGATTTGTGAAGTTTGCTGCCGTGGGAACGAGCCCATTTGCTCCTTAATGTGTGTAAGATGTGCAGCAGGACACAGAATTGGCAGCACAGCCAGGGCCCAAGAGCTTCTACATCTGTCCTCAATATTTCACTCCTTGGAGATGTCAGCTTTCCAAGTGCAAGGTTAGCAGCAGGGCTGATCCTTGACCAAGGTGTTGCCTTAAGAAAACCTTAGCACTCACATCGAGGATTTCTCTCCAGCAGAGGCCACGTCTGTCACTGAGAAAAATGCAGTGGGTGCTCTTGCTTTTAAAACAGATGTCCCAAATCTATGGAATATTGTAAAATCTTGGTATCTCACACATCTGTGTAGTCATGCAGAACCCTCTTATCAATGCTGCTGGACTTCATGAGTAATATGGGCCAGACACTTTTGTAAATAAAATATTTCTATGGATGAGGCCATGGAGTTGTGTGTGAATGAAGCTTCACAGTTCTGCATTTGGGGGGTGCACCCAGCTGGGAGCACCAGTGCAGCCCTGAGGAAGATGCATCAGGATGAGATTTTGGTGAGTCCACAGTGCCAGCCCAAACTTCTCTCCTTGTGTTACTCAGTGCTAAAATTTCCCATTGAGACACTGCTAGTCCAGTGTGAAAATGCCAAAATAATTGTGTGAAATTGTTCTGTGTAAAACTATGAAAAATCCAACAAAAAAGAGATTGCTATGGTTTTATAACCAATAAATATATGTTAGCAACATCAAATGATTGCATGGTCATTCTCATGGCTATACAGATGTTTGTGGTGGGTTTTCAGATCTATTACCACTATTTATTAATTTTTTCCTATATATTACAGCTATGGAGAAGAAATAAGAAATGCCTCAGCTGCTCTTACAGCATCCCTCCTGCACATGGAGATCTGGCTGGTGTCTCACTGGATGCCACAGTGCCCAGCAAGACCCCAGCCCCAGAAATCACTGAGACTCACCCAGGATTCTGTACAAAGGTCCATCTGTTCCCATCTTAAGCAATGTTACCTCAGGGATGTTGGAAAAAAAGGTTTGGAAAACCTAAGCAGAAATATTCCAAGTATTGCATCTGCTTGTGTAACCTGGCAAAATTTTCCAAATGCAAATCCTCTTAACAACGATCTCAAACCTTTTTTGAGGTTTGGGAACTGTCTGTTTTTTCCACTGTTCCCTGAAGATCAGGAACACATTCACATGGGTGAAGCAATCCTAGATGTCCTGATCCACCAAAATACAGGGCTCAGCATGTTGTTTTTTGGACTGTGCCTTTCCCTCAAGTGGATTTGTACAGAGAGGTGCAGCAGGGTCAGACTCATCCCTGCTGGGTTACCTGTCCTGCACTGGGGTTTTCTAGGGCTGACAGAGGAACACATTTGGGGTTGGGTGAGAATGCAGGAGATGCTGGATAAACCTTGCTGAGCCCTTCTGTCATTCACTGATATCCTGATTGTTGCCATCCTGAAATCTTTCCTTGTCTTCTCCCCAAAACTGAACTCTGAGCGTGGGATTTTCACTGCGGCAGCATGCTTGAGGTTGTGCGTTAATAGGATTTGTGTGATTTGCTCAAACCAACAGTATTTTTGACACATGTGCACTGATTTTCTATTCGTGCCAGCCTTTGTCCCAGCCTGATCCCACAGTGTCCATTCCTCCCTGCAGACAGCACGAGCCATCCCATCTGAACTCACCACCACTCGCTCACGGTCTCTTCCTCTCCCTCCCCCAGACATTCTTTGACATGATTAGTGGCTAAATCAGATTCTTTAATTGAAAGAAATATAACTGAACTTTCTTCTGTTGGGAATGTGCCAGAGGCCACATCATAAGCAATGTCAAAGAATATTGGAAATGATCTAGACCTCTGACATTTGTGTTTAGCGATTCAGCATGCCCCAGGTGGTTTGTTTGGGATCGGAATTTGTCACTGCTCTGAGGAGATAGTCTTTGGTGGTTGGGGCTTAAGGATTGCTGCAAAGAGATATAAGAAGATATGTTTAAACAAGTCACTGGAATGCTTTGCTTTAATCTCCTACAACGTTTTGCACAGCCATGTCCAGGAGGATTTCTCTGGGAGAGACGTCCAGCATTGTCTGATTCTCTCTGAGATGGCAGCAATTTTTCAAATACCCATTTTTTTAGAGCACCTTGCAGCTCAGATAGGAAATACCGAAATGTAACCATCTTATTTAGTCTTCATTCCTTTGTTTTTCAGTCTCATCTTCCAAATACCAGAACAACTGTCAGTTATTCATTGAACCTTCTTCCACAACTGTGCAAAACCTAAATTGTACGTGGGATCCCACAAGTGGGCCTCATGTTACACTTTTCATGTAAGATTTGCATCTTCCAGTGTATTTGTCTTCTCAAAGAATCACTGGGCTGGAATGTCTCCAGAGGTCACCTAATCTGTGCCCATGCCCTGAGGATCCTCGTGTACAATACAGCCTTCTGGAACCCTCTGAACTCTGAAATGTTTGAAGTGTAGACCAGCCTTGTTACATTTTCCCTTCATTTACTTCTCTAATGTTTCCAGATTTCTCAGAAACATCCATTCACACTCCTCAGAGCTGGTAAATGGCTCAGCCCTGACTCTCCTAAGTACATCCCCCACCTGGAGACCCTGCATGGAGCAGAACCAGCACTTGAGGATTTGTAGGTCACTGGAGATTTAAACCATGGTGTTTGTTACACTGAGGACTACTGTAAAGCCAAGCACCTAAATTACAAAAATATTAAACTCTTCCCATGTGCCATGAAACTCACTTCCCAAATCCATGCACACTTTGGACACAAAATGCATTTCCCAAGAGCCAAAGTCTCAACAGCAACAGTTTGCTCTTTTACTCCTGTCTTTTGGGGCCTCTACTGTCAGCTTCAAAGGAATCATTGTTAATTGTTCAGATCGATTCCCAGCTATGTTTGATTTATTGCTGGGTGATTTATTGAGCTGCTGCTCTCCCTGTGCCTCTCAGGTGCTGGCTGACAGGCAGGGAGCTGCCCCGCGCTTGCACTCGCCACTCCCTCGCAGAAAGGGAGATGCTCTGAGCATACAAAGAGGCTTTTTCTGCACAGCAGCTGGAGACCACCGACTGCCTGATAGGGGAAACCCTCTGACACCTCCTCATTCCCTCCAACAGCTTGAAGAGGGATCTTCCCCGAATAAATCTTTGAAATGGAAATGTGAACGCGTACAGTGGAAGGCGCACAGCTGCTCACCCTCACCCTGCGCACGCAAACTCACTCAAAAAAAAAAAAGGATGAAATATGTTTAAAGTTTTGCTCAAGTATTTCGAGTGTTAACTTTTGTAGCTGCATATTCATGTGTAAAACGAGGCAGCAGGTGAAAGCAGGTCCCAGGCAGGAGGTTCACAGCTCCCCTCACACCAGGCAGGTCTCAGTGCAGTGATTGCAACATCCCTGGGTTTGTCACCTCTGTGCAAATCCCAGCTGGACTGAGCACTGCCTGCCTGGAGCTTTGTCACCTTCCACAAGTACCCCCTGTTTTGTAAATCCTTAGGAATGTCACTGGACAAACGTTTTGCATTCGAATCATGTGGGGTTGTAGCTTGTTACAGCTGCGATTGTTCTGCCTTGTGAATGCACTGCTCTGGTCTGGCAGCAGCTGCTTAAACTGCCCTAAAATCATGATAGGAATAATTGGAAATACGTATTTTGAGGAATCTTTTATGACCACTTTAATTACTTTGCATTTACATTATCTGCTCTTGTATAAATATATGTTTTTCTCTCTTTTTCTCCACACAGCCAAACCACTTGTGACTGAAGTACAAAACAGAGCCATGACAATTTTTCTTGCAGGCAACATCCCATAAAGTTTTAAAGACAGATTTAAATTGCAGATTTAAATGCTGCAGATTACTCATGTAGTTGACACCCTTCACTTTCTACCAAACAAGTCTTTACAATCTTTACTGTACTTTACTGAAGTACAAACAGGGGCAAACAAGAACACATTTTTCTCTGTCCTAATCAGATGGAGAGAGGATGGAGTAGAAATGAGCTCCTCTAGGAAAACATGTGCAGTGAGGAATTTCTTGCACAAGAACAAAGAGAAATTGTGGGGAGAGGGTAGGAAACCACGTTGCAGAGTCAATGCAAGACAGACAGCAGACCCTAGAAAAGAGAGCTACCCCTCTTTACATCCCCTGCACTAAAGGAATGGTGTACATCTGGTGTGGGGAGCCACAGCAAATGCAGCTGGCGACCATTCTCATCGGGATCCTGGAATAACTGGGGACTTAATGATAATGGATAAGCCCACACTGGAAATTAGGCAAGAGGAATGAAGAGCCTGCCTGGGTAAGGTTAGATCCAACCCTTGGCTGGGGCAAGCTGTGAATGCCAAGTCTGGAGCAGTGGCATTTGGGGGCTCCTGAGTGGGAAGATGTGGTACCAGGAACAAGGCCCTGGAAATGCTTCAGTGCCACAGAGTACCCCAGCCTCCCTCTGCTAGCCTTAGACTCCTTTGTTGTCCTGTCCTATTACCCCTTAATTCTGGAGATTCCTAAAGATGAGCGTCGGCGATCGCAAACAATAAACGCAAATAAAAGCGCAGAGCATCCCTGAGCCCCGGCTGCTCCTGGCTGCGGGCTCGCCCTTCCCAGGGATGGCTCCACATGCAGAGACGCCAGCCCCTTAAACCACAATGTCCCCAGGACCCCAGACCCTGATCTCTGCCCTTGTCCAGTGCTATTCTCCTCACACGGCCGTATGGTGTGAGCCTCGCAGCGCCGAGCGCGCAGCGCGGCCGCCTGACAAGGATAGCTGTGGACAGGGGCACTGCCTGTGCCCAAGGGACCTCTCCATTTAAAAGATAAAAATGTACAGCTTATGCTTGAGATCACCACAGTGGCATCTGGTAACGGGCAGAGCAGCGTTGCTGTTTGTAGGTTTGGGGTTGGGTTTTTTTTTTATTGCTCTCGTCCCTTGTTTGGTGATTAAAAAAAGTGAGGACAAACGAGTCCAGGTGGGGATGGCAGCATGAGCTGGAGCTTCTGTCAAGATTCAGATTATTTTTAAGAAAAGATAAGCATTTTACAATTCTCCTTCAGCCCAGATTGAAATACCTCTGACAACCTATAAATCTGTTATACTTGCCCAAGTTTAAAAGGAAAATTAATTGGAAGCAGGAGTGACAGTGTGGCAGTGAAAGCCATCCCAGGGCAGGCCAAGGCTGACCATAGAGAGAAGGGAAATGTCCCACAGCCCAGCCCCAACAACCCCCAGCTCCATTCTCCAGTCCCATAAGGAGCTGGACATCTCCAGGCACTTCATGGCATTTTCCTGCCCATTGAAGCTTGGGCTGTGCTTGGACACCTTGAGAGAAAGATTTACAGGGGTGCTCAGTTATTCTCCTCTGTTTCATGCAAAATGTTGGCTCTATCATGGATACAGAATCTTCAGAGAAGCCTATGTGGGCAGCAAGGGGATTAGTTCATCCCTTAATGTGATCACAAGGCTGGAATTAGAATTGGAACAAGCTCGTGAGAAACAAACTCCACTGTGTTTATCCAGCATCTGATGAGGAGCACCTCAGAAAGTGTCAAATCCCTGTCATGTTCCAGCCTCAGGTGCTGTTTAGGGAAGAAGCACTGTGGACATCCTGTTTGTGCCACTCCAGCCTGGTTTTCCTTTCTTTGGCTTTTTTGTAACCAAAATAGGATGGGTTGGGAACATGTCCATTTCACACATGTCCACACACAACACACAGATCAGTAACAGATTTGGGTGCAGGATAAAGCTGGCCAAAGTAAACAAACTCCTGTGCTGTCTCTCATGATAATTCTTCTGTAGTTACTTACAAATCAAATTATTTGAGAATAAATGCTGCTGCAGATGCCTATAAAAGACAGGATGCAAAAGAACCCTGCTGGACCAAATAATGTCTGTTGAAGTGTGAAATGTGAGGAGGAAGAATCAGACCTGGACTTGTCATAAGTAAATATGTGAAAGACACCAGCAATGCAGCTTTAATTGTGCACTGCCTCAGCAGCAGAGGAAACCCAGCCAGTAAAATAACCAAATTAAACCAAGCCTCAGCTTCACTCACAGGCACCACATCTGCAAATTCTGAGCCTTGGAAATACTAGAAATCTATCTCTGCAGCTCTAAGCAGACAGCAGGGAAGCACCTAGCATTTGTCTTCCCTTCTGCCTTGGGAACAGGAGATTTTGTTTGCCACAAGGCTGCATTTTGTTTCAAAATCACCTGACAAACAGGATTGTTGCTGCATGCTATCACAGCGGGATGCAAAAGCAAGATCTTCAAAGCACAGCTTAAATAAGTTTAGTCTTAAAAGAGCAGTGGAGGGAAGCTACTATGAGAATTTTGCTATGCATGAAGTGTTTCTGAAAGACAGTGATCACCACTAATATGGCCAGAGCTCTTGGCTTCCCACTCTTCCAGGAAGGCCACAAGGCCACACTCTTCTCAGATTGCTGGTACACACTTTTTGGAATATGGCATTTGTTGCTCTGAATGCTTTGTGAAGCTATTGTAGCTGGAGGGGCGAGAGGAATTTTTCCCTTTGTTTGCAACGCTTCCACAATCATAAATAAGCATTGTCTATAGCGCTGCCTGCATCGCCACGTCTTGTTCCCACCCACTTCCATGGCAGAAGATCATTGGGCTCAGGGTGGGATCTCCAGCAGCCAAGAAACTTTAAACTTCGTGTAAAATGAGAGGCACAAATGCCAGCCCGAACTCCAGCACGTCTCAGGCAGTATATGCTGCCCAGCTCCTCAGTTTCTGTGCAGACAATAGATACCCTTTTCTGAGTTATGGCCGTGGGACCTGATCCTGCAAGGTGCTGAAAGCCACCAAAGGGCCCAGGGGGCTGAGCACTCTCAGGGGCCTTGGCACTTCGTGCTGCTCAGCCCCACAAAGAGAATAGGGATGGACAAATTTAACTTTGCCCTCAGGAGTTTGATCTCGCCTCCTCCACTCCCCATCCCCTGCGAGGCATCTCACCGGGCTGGCCATTTCTCCAGATCTTGTTTTAATTATTTAAGTTGAACTGGAGGACTTTTTGTCATTCCTTTTTGTGGAACACTCTGTACTTGGGGGGCCTCAGCTGGATATCCTGGGTTATGCAACCAATGGTTAAAGCTATTGTTTTCAGAAAGAAATTGCATGAATCTCATTAAATGCACTCTGATCAGGGGAGGCGGGATGCGTCTTTAAAACTGCATTTGGATCCAATCCTATTGTCCCAGATAGGGCTGCCTGCCCTCTTTTCTGATTTAGTCTTAAAGAAACTATTGTGTAGCCTTAATTAATTTCATATTGGATCACATTATCGCACTGCAACTGGCATTTGCTTGGAGATGCCTTCGGCTGGTCGAGAGTTGCTTCAAACCAGGAGAGGGCAGCAATTTCCCTGACAAACCGAAAGTGCAGCACAATGCTTTACTTAAAACAGGTTTGACAAGGTATAAACAATCCAAAGGGCACAGGACTCGCTGCAGTGCAAGCTAGAAATGGAAAAAAAAAAAAAAAAAAAAAAAAAAAAAAAAAAAAAAAAAACCAAAAAAAAAAACCCAAACCCAAACGACACATGCAAGAAAAATGTTTGTCATTCAAGCCTGCTATTCAAGCCACAGGTGTATAAATACTCCAGGCTTTCTTGGCCTCTTGACTTAGATAGTGCTGAGCATTTGTTATCAGCCTTAGATATTTCACAGCCACCAGGATGGACTGCAGCCCACGTTGGGGGAGAAACAGACCCAGTGTGTCACTTCTCCTCCTCTTCTACCCCCATGATTTATGAGCATAAACAGGATTGGTACTGGAAGTTCTTGTTCTTCAACACATCAAAGTGGACCAAAAACTAGCCTTCAGTCAGGAGCCATCCTCCAAGCCAAACTCATTCCTGATGCAATTTTATTTCATTTTTGCCTACTGTGGAACAGTGTCAGAAAGGCTTGATGACAACAAGGATTCTGCATTCTGCCCTTGCTCCTGATCTGTCTCAGTAATGTTCACCCTCTCCCTTCACAGACACAAGCCATTAATTGTCTCTGCTCTGAGTGGATTGAAACAGAAAAGAAGCAGGATTTTATCCCCTAAATTTCCTTGTAACCATATTGATTTGCTCAGTGGAAAGAAGCCCAAATTACCCCCAGTGTGTGACGGGTAGGGCTCAGCTGGTGCCACAGGCCAGGGCACACAGGTGACACCGTTTTTGGCTGTGCAGAGCCAGGCCTGGCAGCCTGTGCATCCCAGCCAGGCTCCTCCATCCCCAGATCCCTCCCCAGGGTGGGGGGAGATCCCTCTGCTCCCTCCAGGAATTCATTTCTGTGACAGGTCTGAAAAGAAGGGAATCAGGTGTGTGGTGGCCACCACACACTGAAATGCTGGAACAATTACAAGGCAGGGGAAATTTTTTTTTTCTCCCAAAACTTTGATTTTCCCATTTTTCTTTTGGTTTGTTTCATTATGTCAAATTTCCCCTCCAAGGAGCTGCTCAAGCATTCCATTTTCTGCAAAGAGCAGACAGCAAGTCCTCCTCTATCCAAGAAAAAATGAAACCAAGCCTGGGGATACTTGGACTAATGCAGAAACGTGCTGGAGTTGTCTTTGGAGACAAGAGTGATCTGGGGAATCCTGGCAAACATTTCTCACCATTTTCCCTTCCAAAGAGCAAATGAAAGGCAATGCCAGAGCTGAACAGGCTGAGTGCTGCTAATCCAACATTTCCAGAGAGGCCAAGGGCTCTCCAGGGTTTGTTACTGAAATGTGAGGCAGCCACAGCTCAGCACACAGGTGGGGAGGCAGATCCTTCTCTGGTGCAAAATGCTGATAAAATCCATCCCCTGATGCCAGTGACAATTTTTAATGCATTTTTCTAAAAATACTCTAAAGGTTTGGACGCTGATTTTTTTCCTTGTGAAAAAAAAAAAAGAAACCAAAAAAGGAGTGAGAAATTCAAATAACTCCAGGAAAAAATTTAAAATATTATTATTATTGAAAGTATTATGGAAAGAGATTAATACACCATAATTAGGAATCCACTACCCCTTTCAGAGAATGACCCATCCAACCATTTTAAATGGTTTATCTTCTTTCATAGAGTTTAGCAAATACTTTGAGAAACTCTCTTGGTATACCTTGAATCTCTGCTATTTAATATTAGTAATTTACAACATACTTTAGACATGCTAATTAATCATTAGAAACTGAACTTTTAAATAAGGATCCAGAAAAATTAAATATGGAAGAAAAATATTGAGTTGAAAATCTGAAACGTATGTTTTTCTAACATTTATAAACAATAAATAACTGAAAATCCTTATTACCTGGAAATGGTGGAATCACAACCCAGACAAACTGGCATTGCTATTCACAGTACTTTTCACTATTATTTTCATTTTTAAATGCCACCTTTAATCGTCTTTCTCCCGTCATAACGTTACCCTGTCATCACTTTCCTTCCCTTCCTCCAGGCAAATGTTGATGTAAGAAACACAGGAAAATGTTGTGCTGCAGAACAGCTGGGCAGTGCTCAAGGTGTTTCTCTTTTTTTTAACAGCATCTTTTATCTCCTGCTCATTCGTTCTACCTTTGACCTTTGTGATATCCTTTCCTATATCTTTCCTTCAGACGAATATTTTAAAAATTGAAGTTAAAAGATAAGAAAATTCTTAAGGGTTATCGCGAGTTGAGGTTGTTTCCTTGAAAATTTTTATAATAAAGTAAGTGACCGAATTTCTGTTGTTTTTTCCTGCATTTCAGCCATCAGAACAGCTGAAATGTTGCACATTTTAACCTCACATTAAGATAGTAGACTGGGGAAAGAACCCCGTAATTAGCTTCATTCATACTTTTTATAATCTGCGAGGGTAAAAAGTAACTTTTGGAGAGATGCCTAAGGAGAACGGCGGCTTGCAGGCTGCTGGCATACCGTAATTTGGTAATTCTGGTAATTCCCCCATCTGAATTTCCCCCTTCAAAGGAAAGCAAGTTAACATTTCACCCGGGGACAGTGGGGACAATGGGGCTGCGGGTCAGAGCAGCCGGCCAGCGGCTCCTTCCCCAAGTTTGGCTGCTCGGAGTTTCGCGGTGCCTGCAGCACCACCCGAGCAGCACGGGGATGGTTTATCGGCTGAAATGGTAAAATAAGCGGGGCTGCTCGCTGTGCTCTGATGTGCGCCCCGAGGGGTTTCTAGAACCGCTCCTAAAATCGGGTCTACCTTAGAGCCACCCCACAGCCCCTGCTGAAATCACCGCTGCCGAAAAGATAAAGCCAAAACAGAACAAAACCCTCCATAAAATCGCTTTGCCAGGAGCTCGCGTAGCGGCACCGCGGCTCGGGAATCGCTTCAGCTGCTCCAGCTCTCACTACGGGCGGGCAAATTAGTGGTTACACAATTAAAATTAAAAATCCTGCCCCGTTTTCTGCTGGCCGGGAAGCCAGGTGGCGGGTTCGGGGTGAGGTGGCATTTTCCGGGCTCAGTGTCTGTCCCCTGCGCCCGGGGCTCCGGTGCCACCCGTCCGTGCCCGGGGCAGCGCGGGCATTACCCACGGCATCGCCCCCGGCATTCAGCCGCTCCGCCGGGCTGATCCACGCGGGGCAGGGCAGCCGGGACCCGCGGTGTCTGTCTGTCCTGCCGGGGATGCCGTCAGGTAGCGGGCATGGAGCGCCCGCCGCCCGCGGGGCTGAGCCGCCAGCCCGGGCTGCGCATCCGCGGCCGGGCACAGCGGGACCGGTCCCAACGGGAGCTGCCTGACCCCGCCGGGGTTTGCACCTCCTGAGAGCCTCGGGGCCGCTGAACACGGAGGAATCAGCCCCGGGGCTGCTGCGGGGCTGGGAGGCTCCGGGGATGCAGGAGAGGCTCGGCTGCAGCGCAGTCCGGGTGAGAAAAGGAAGGACCTTGGCCTCAGAGCAAGCGCCTAGGGCTCAGCCCATGAACCCCTTTCACTTTGTCTTAGCACCTACCGAATTCACAGCACCTCCTGGGACTCAACCCATGAGCCCCTTTCACTTTGTCTCAGCACCTACCGAATTCACAGCACCTCCTGGGACTCAACCCGTGAGCCCCTTTCACATTCTCTTTGCACCTATCGAATTTACAGCACTTTTGGCTGCAAAATTTGGTTTGCAGCGATTGGCCCCTTTCCGAAGCAATGCTCACTTCGACACCGCGCTCACAGGTTGCCAAATAATCCTTACGAATTTCACAGGTATAAAGAAAAAAAAAAAGAGCAGCAACAAAGCCCCCAATCCTCCAGCCCCAAAGCAGCACAAAATCTGGGCTGTGCAGTTGCTGTAAAACTTTCCTCCTCCCCCTCTGCCTGCTCTGAAAAGAAGGAGAGAGAACATACGTGGTGACATGAAACACTTCAGAGAAAAGCAAACAAATATTGGCTTCTCCGGAGAATCAGAAACATAATGATACTATAACGCTAGCAGTTTGTTTTTCACTGCCTCGGGCTGCTTGGCAGAACGTCACAGTAAAATCATCTAGGCATGAGAGATTAGCTGATGTCTGTTTTGCTCTGAGGCTCCATGCCCTTCTCTTGAGGGACCTTTACACCTGCTGAGGAATGCTGCTTCCCAATGGCCACGGCACCAGCAGGGAAGCCCCGAGCCTTTGATCAAGCCGGAGCAGGCGTGCTCCCCAGGCAGCTCCAGGGATGCAGGCTGGCTGCAGGAACCGAGCTGAGCTCCAGCTGCAGAGATCTTCATCTGAACCCTCAGCAGGGCAGCAAAGCGAAACTCAGGGCGAGGGCTGGGATCACACCACGCACGCGGGCTCACTGCATCCGTGGGATGGGGAAAATGCTGTGGCACAAATCCTGGGCTTGGCTGGGGACAGGGAAAATTCCCCTCCGAGCGGGGGTTTCACTTCAGAGCAATTAAATGCTGCAGTTTGGGCAGTGAATGCTTTATGGAACAGGTGGATTTGCTGTCAGAACGGTCATTGCACAGCCTGAAATTGTTTAAAACTTTTGTCCCCAGCTATGACCAGGCAGCACCACCATCCCCTGAAAATGATTTTTTTACCTCTCCTTATCATGCAGTCAAATGTGAATTTAGTGTTGGTGAAATGCATTAAACACTGAGAGAACAAGGGAGACAATCTCAATGGAGCCGTCAATCAGAGTTCTGTCCCATCCCCCAAAGTTTTCCTAAACTTTAAAAGCAGTAGGACTGCCTGCATCTGAAGTTCCCTCTGTGCTTATTTCAAGGCCAAACAGTGGAATTTTATTAGCCTATACCACGAACTGTTTCTGTAAACTTTTCCCCAAAAGAACATTGAAACCATTTGCATCAGTTTAATTAGCTGGCTACAGAAGAGCTTTCAAAAATCTACACTAAAATAAAAATGAAAAAAAAAAAAAAACCAAAAAAGAAGAAAGCCCACTATAAAATTGACTCGCTAAAATAAGTTTACCTTCCCCCAAGCAAATGAGCACTTGCACCCATTTTGGTGGCATCATTTGCTTCTGTCATACCATGGGATTTCAGTTTCCAAGGTCACTAACACACCCTGGCATGGCTGCACAAAGCCCACAGCTGGCAGAGCCACATAATTCAGCACTCACAAGGAAATCTGGAAGGAATCATGCCCTGCAAAAAACCCCCACTATTTATATCAGCCAGTATTTAACAACAGAAAAAACACATTTCTAAAAGTGTCCAAGACTCATCACGGGTTGGACTCGATGATCTTTAAGGTCTCTTCCAACCCAGTCATTCTGTGAATTCTGTGAATTCATCAGGCCCCTATTGCAAGTGGTGTCCAGACTTGATGGAATCCACCCCATGACTGAGCCAAACACCATCTGAAAAGCACACTAAAACTGATATTTCTATAATTTTTTTCCCCCATAGGTTTAAAGGTATTTTTGTTCTTGATAGGAGCTTCCAGGTGCATAAAATATCTGTGACAACCGTGCTTCTCAGCAGTGTTAATTGGCACAAACCCCTGCCTAACACATGGCCCGTGCCATGCTGTGCCACCCCAGAGCCCTCCTGCTGCAGCCCCAGCAGGATGGAAACCATCCCAAACACAGCTCAGGCACCTGGAATCCAGATTACAACACACCCTCGTGTAAACCAGGCTCGCACGCAGAAACCCAGTGGAGAAGCCGTGGTTTTGCTCAGAGATGGGGTTGGGAGCAGAGTTTTGTCCCAGCCCATGTGCCTGCTCTCTGCCCTCTCATGGATTAGTGCCCTCCCTGGATCCTGCTGCTTTCTTGGCTTCTGGTGCCTCTGGGGCACGAGCAGAGCTTTGCTCTTGCTTCACACAGCACCCAGCACGGTATAAATAACCAAAGTGAGTGAATCAGTGCCACAAGCAGCCCTTGTCTGCAGGAATCTGCTGAATCAGCCAGGCTTCCCAGGGGAGCTGCGTGCTGTAAGGGCTCCGAAAAAAAAGTGGGAAGGCTGAATGGGAGGATGCCCTCGCAGATACTGCCACACAGATGTTTGTGTTTCACAAGGACTGGTCTGGGGAAGAAATACCCTCCTGCCCCCGTGGGTTCTCAGGGAAATGGGCGCTGTGCCCACACCTCAGAGCAGGGCTTGTGCAGACCCTCAAACCCACCCAGCAGAGATGGGGCTGGCACCAGCCCAGCTGGGTTTGCTGTGCCAGCCTGAGGGTGTGCCCAGCTGGGAGATGCCTCAGCTGAGATGGGCAGAAAGGTTTGGATTCACTCTCTGCCCCCAGCAAAGAGCTCAGTGCAGCCCCTCTGGCAGGAGCCCTGGCAAACCCACAGACAGGATTGGTGTGCCCTGATCCCATGAAATGGGAAAGAAAATGGGAATTGAGAGCCAAACTCTCCTTGGGAAACCTTCTCCAGGTCATCCCCTAGCTTGGTTGCAGGTCAAATGAAGAAAAAACCCAAACAGTTTAAAGGAAATAAGAGGAAACAGGCAATTCCACTGAAATTGGCTCAGGTTTTCATTAAGTATCTCCTTTCCTTACTTTACCCTGAGCACAGACAAGCCTGTTCCCAGAGCCCAGCAGGCAGTGCCATGGGGGTTTGCTCTGCAGGAACCTGGGGCTGCCCTGCAGCAGCAGGTGCACACAGGGCTGGAGGATGCTCTGCTGACCCGGGGAAACCGAGGATTGGGCCCTGCACAGCTTTGTTCCTGCCAGCAGAGAAGGGTTTAACACAGGTTGTCCTGGGAGACTAACAGCATTCCTAATGTATGCAAAAAAGAAAAAAAAAAAAAAAGGAAAGAAGAAGAAAAAAAGCCCAGAGAGAGAGAACAGAGCGCAGCGACAAGCTGATTTGTCACTCCCTGAGATGCAAGAGT
This sequence comes from Ammospiza nelsoni, assembly GCF_027579445.1. Classification (NCBI taxonomy): domain Eukaryota; kingdom Metazoa; phylum Chordata; class Aves; order Passeriformes; family Passerellidae; genus Ammospiza; species Ammospiza nelsoni. Next base: position 2,610,467 of record NC_080644.1, on the reverse strand, counting down.
TCTTTAGGACAGGATTCTTAAGCCGTAGCTTGTAAAAAGCTGTTTGTTTTGTACTGACCTTCCCCTTTTATGTAACATGAGAGGCATGCTTCAGCGAGCCCTGAATGCAGCTAAACATATGTCGTCAGCTGTGCAGCGCTGCCCCTCCGATTAAAGTGGATTTTGGGAGCATATGTGGGAATGGGCTGGCCACAGACACTCGGGGGAAATGAAGGAATACAGGGCAATTAGCAAGAGCAATCCCCAGACCTCTCCACTAAGCCTCCGTAGGAAGTACAAAGACTTATCTCGTGGGCATGGAAACAATTAAGGTCAACAAGTAATCGTGGAAAAGGAAACTTTAAAAACAAGGAGATGGTAAATGACCTAGTAAACACCCCTCTTGCCCCCCTCACAGAGCTGGGACACATTTCATCTGGGGTTCATATGCACAATCGAGCTGGCTTTTGCCTCCCCAGCCCCCCTCACATAATGACTTCCCCTTGCAATTTCCTGGAGGAAGTTGCTGGAGCGATCTTTTAGTGATAAAAATAAGCCATAGTGATTCTTAATTTTCACTCAAAGAATTCTCCTAATCTCCTAATTAAGGAGCACATGGCAGCAGTGTCCCTTAGAAAGCATCAATGGGACAAGCAGCCCCTGCAGAAGAATGCAGTTATCCTGGAGGACAGAAGTATCTATGGATCATTTGGCCACATGGATAATATCCCGTGTCTGACTCCTTCTCAGAGGTACATGCAAAGAAGGACTATTTTTGATAAGAGGCTTTCTTCACAGTTATTTCCTTTTGATACCAGTCATTAGCATTGGAGAGGAGACGTTGTTGCATCCTTTCTCCCAGTTTGAGAAGCATTAATTGAACAGTGGAGCCTCAGCAGTAATTGGGAACCCAGGCCCTGTCACTCATTTTCTCACCTCCCTCTCGAGCGGGTGGGACAGAATTTCTGAGGGTTATGATGGCACCGGGGAGTCCTCCAGGGTTTTGTGTATTTGTTTTTATCAGTCTGACTTAACATATGGTATTTGTGTGTCCTCTTGACAAACACTTGAGAGGTGACCTGGAACAGCACTCGAGTGTCTGCTGCCAGCTTGGAGCTCCTGACTTACATATGGAACAAGCAGCATGGTGTCAGTCTGAAACACGGTTCTGCACCCAGTCAGCTGCAGTTGGAAGTGGGAGCCCCTCAGCATGGCCAGGGAAGGGAAAGGAAAGGATGTGAGTGTGTGTGCAGACCACCAGTGGCTCCCAAAATGTAGTGACACACAGAACCTGTTTGAGTTCAAGTACATGCGGCAACACCAGACCCTGTGTCTATAGTAAAGCAAGCACAGATTTCTCAGTTTCTCCTCTGGCCAGACCAAGAGGGTGGCTTGTACCTTTGTAGCTCAAGAACAAATAGAATTCATCACTGAGTTGGACCCTGGGTCTCTGACAACAAGCCATGCTTTTTTGTGCCTTTCTTCCTTTCATCATCACAATTTACCTCAACAGTTTATGCAGCAGTTTGAGCTGTGAGGAAAACACAGATAAGATAATATTAAACAACTGCAATAGTTTTGAAACGTGACATAAAAATTCCTTTAAGCCCAGATGTGCAGGACTTGGCTGCTATTAGTGCATCACCTGGATGAAAGGATGTAGCTAAGAATCAGTAGGAGACTGGTTTTGTGCAAGTGTCTTCTGCTCTTTGTTTCCCTGCTTACCACATCATAATCCCATCCTAAAAATGCGTCCATTCAATGTCACAAATATATCTGAAGTCCTTGTCACTTGTTTCTACTGCAGGGTACTCACAAGATGCTTTTAGAGGAAGTACTCAAGCAGTACATGGCCAGAGGCTAAATCTGGCATACAGTGACTGTAACAAACTGTGACATCTGTCACAGCTCCTCTTGCACAGACCTATAATGATTGCTCTGGCCAGAGAAGAAGACATCTGAAATCAGTAACTGAATAATGCTAATGATACTTCATAAACATCACAGCTGAGCTATAATGATGCATTTCTCTGAAGAAAGATGCTGAGAGCTGAGAGGGGGCTGACTGGCAGATATTTACCCCCCATCCATTTTTCTGTCCATGAACATCCTTGTGAAGTGCTGCAGGCAGGGAGCTCTCATTTTATGCATCCCAAACTGCAGCAGAGACCACAGCATGTAGCAGAGGGAATGCACGTGTCAAACATGTCAATAGAGATGAAATAATTTCATCCATGTAACTTTGGCATCAGTCTGTATCTATTAAATAACAGCATGTGGGAATCATCTGGCTGCATATGCAGCACCACTTTAACCTCAGCAGCAATAATTTTTGTTATTTTAAGTCTGTAAGTTCTCTGGGGCAAGGAATGTGCCTTTCTCCCCACCAGGATCAGTAATTAGATGTGTTTTTGTGACGCTGCAGATTACAGCAGAGCAAATCAGGTGTGCCAGGTGTGCAGCTCCGCAGACGGGTCAGGCCATGCACCAGTGAGCTAACAGCCTAAACAGGCAAGACAGACAACAGAAATATCATCCTGAACTCAGAGCTGATGTGCACAGAGGTGACACATCTTGCCCAGGGTCACAGGGAGGGCTGTGTCAGAATGCAGAGCCCCATCTCCCCAATCCCAGTCCAGCGTCTCTGCTGGAAATTGCTCCTTCACCACTGCACTGAATATACTTGTACTGTTTTACACATGGCTTAGCCTAATACTGCTGCATCACAGCTGTCTCCAGCTGCTTAAGAAGCAAATGTTTGTGCCATAAATTACAGTTTTTGACCGTGTGACTGTTAGCAGTTCCTGCTCATTGCCAGTAACCCTTCCCCATTAGCCACAGCCAAACTCAGGACTGGCCGATGACTGACAATTGTTACACAGGGCAGCACCCCCGTGTCAACATATTCACAATACCTGTCATCACTTCTTGTCAGTAATCTTGATCTAGTTATGATTTAATTTATGCCTTGTGTGTCATAAGCCAGCACTTAATTTTTTTTCAAAGCAATCAAGTGAGCTCTTTTGTTGAGCAGCTTCATTTCTTTGACAGATGCTGAAATTGGACTTTTTTTTGTGAGCAGCTCATATCGTTCTGGCATATCAGTGGTGCACCAGTGTTACCAGCTCCCAGGGCTGGGGACTCTCAGTGTGATAGGAGCAGTGATACAGAATTCCCTGCAGGAAGGGAAGGAAGCCTGGCAGCACACCCAATTCATACTAACATGAAGCTAATGACAGAGAATTTGTGACAACACAAGACCTGGATTTTTGAACTGTTGCTGCGTGTGCCAAGCTTTGCTTTAATTTAAGCAGGTTCCTGATGTGAACTTTGCTCGTGTGCTTTGGGCAAGATTGTCACACACGTTGTTTTCCTGCAGTGACAGTCACCAACAACACCAACGTGTGCCCTGAGATACAGGTGTGGAGCACCATGGCAAGGGAGGTGTGACTTGCTTCCCAAACGGAAAGGTCATTGCAAAATTAAAAGCTGGGATGGAGTGATAAAAAATCCCCCATTTTTGTTGGAAGTTAGAATTGACTGCTCTTTTTTCTGCAGGGCATTGCTGACAGGGATACAACTCAGGACATAGAAAATTCCAGATTTTAAACACCTGACTGTAAAGGACATTTGCATAACTTAGTTTTCCCTGCTGTAGAAACTAATCACAACAAGAACCACATCTTAATAGCATTGTCCCACTTCATACACACAATCAGGAGCTTCTAACTGAGCAGGAATGCACGCTGTCCAGCTTCCAAGCAGAGAAAACCCATAATCAATGAAACAAGACTGAGGAAAATATACATTTTAAAGAAAATAGAGCAAAATCGGAGATTGCAAGAAGCCATCTGAGATGCTCATTTTCATAGAGAAAAACAGCAGCACTGGCCAGACAGGAATCTCCCTGAATTGCCATGAGCTTTCCAGGAGGAACATCATCACCTCCCGGTGTTCCTTCCAGCTTCACTTGGTTTGTGATTCTGAGATCCTTGAGAGTGGCATCACAAGGACATCAGCTGGCTTCCTCAGCTCTCACTGGCCCATTCCATCAGGCCCTGTGGATTTGTGTATGCACAGTTTGTTTAAATATTCCCTAACTTGATCTACCTCCACCAAGGGAAAGCTTTGCTTGCTCAGGACTTTCCCTCTGGCCCCAGGACCTGTGATTTCAATATTTAGCCAAAGAATTCACTGGATTCCTTGGCCTCTTTCCTGCTCTTTGCCACCAAGTCCCCTTCCTGTCCCTCTCCAGAATCAATGCCAGAGGAGCTTTGGTTTTCCCAGCTCCATCATCACTGCAGGTCATGACAGATCCTGCTGGATCACTTGTTCCTGCTCCCACCTCTTGGGTGCTTCCAAAACTCACCAAAAGTCTGCCAGGCTGTGAATGCAGGAATCATCTGCATTCATTCAGCCCCACACACTGCTTTGGCTTGGAGTACACCTCTTTGGTTGCGTGCACTCACAAACTGGATTTATCTTTCAAACACCCACCTGACCCAGTGCCAAACGAGACAATCCATAAAAGCTGTCATTTGAGCACTGTACCAATTACAGCTGGGAGTGCCACAAGGGTGTCACAGCAACAGCTGATCAGATCCCAGATGAAATCCTCAGTCCCAAATCCCATAATAATTGCCCTCGCTGGATTTGTAGCACCACAGCTGCAAGTAAGACTGGGAGACAACAAATATATCAATGGAATTGTCGTTCTCCAACAACTTTCCATAACTTGTGGCGTTTGAAAAGCAGCTCCAAATAAAATCTGAGATATCCATATGATTTACAGAAATCCAGCCCTATGTTTGATTTGAGCAACTCAGCTGGGCAGCCTCTCTGGAGCAGGACAAGTGCCCACAAATGTAGGTGCATCAAACCTTTTGTACAAATGCTTGCAACTGTTTTCAAATCATCATAGGCTCAATCAGTAGCACAAAGAAAAAACACAGCTGAGAATCTTTTTCCTATAACAAACAAATCAATGAGTACTTGTTCTCTGCAAGATCTAAGACAGGCAAAAGTATGGGCAGGGACAGAAAATGAAATCTCAGGTAAGAGGGATCTAAAAGCTTTTTTCCTTCACAGCTGCCACTCTCCTGTGGTGTTCACACTGCTGGGCTGTATTTTGTTGCAGCAAACTTATATTTATTTCATAACCACAAGCATAGGCTTACAATTCTGTAATGGCTGACCAGTAAATAGATGTATTTCAAGTACAGGAATGAATTCAGAAGTAAAGACTATTTTAGTGTTTTGATTTGCTACAGTAGGGCTTAGGAAAAAACACCAAAGTAGAACCTTTCTTGTGATTTCACATTCATCAGATAAGAAAAATGCATGGTTTCAAGCACCAGTGATAAATCTGAGCACATCTAAAGGTGTGCAGAAATATTTGTAACCAGAACTTGTCCATGCTGAACATAACCCAATAAAGCCAATGACTGAATACATCAGCACACGCTCACACACACATATATGCTGTGACTACCCTTATCCCTTTTGCTAAACTACTTCCTTGCAGGGTGAAAGGTCAGACTAATCAGACAGAAATTAACTGCAGCTGGAAAAAAACTTCAGCGAGAAAATGCTTAAAATAATTGCGTTGCTTTTTTTAACCACATTATTGCTCCTCTCCAAGATGAGCACTTGGCATGTGTGCAAAGGCTGCAGAGAGAGCAGCTAACAAAAGGGAGAACTGGAGAGGAAACATTCACTCAGTTAATCCAAATCCATATCTCTGCATACATGGAGACAGCAAATACTCCGAGGTTTAGGAAATACTCATGTCAGGGTAGCCATGTTAGCCCTGCACACGTGTTGAACAGAAAGCAACAGGCTGCTGCATTTTGTGCCCAGATAAATGCGAGGTTTTAAGTAAAACAATTTCCAGCACCACCCACTCGAGCAGCAATATTGTCATGGTTTCATTTTACCACTCTGAATGGCAGTGCAAGTTTTTGCCTGTTTGGAAATGTAATGTCGAAGCAACTTGTTTTAATTTAAGCAAGCAGAAGCTGCCAACCATCTTTGCTTCCCAGCCAAGAGGAATTTATCTTACACATTTATTAAGTCATCATCTAGTTAATGACCATCATTTTGTAAATAGTGCAACAGAATGAAGACAGCCATCCAGCACTGTTAAAACTGATAAGAGACACAAATGGGCCAGGCCTCAAAGCAGTGCAGAGTCACTGTCACTCCAATGGGAAATACCCAAATTTACCTCAGCCAAAGAAACAGCCCTCCTACTTTCCCCCTGTTGTAAATATCAGGTGTGTTTTCTCCAGCCAGAACTGCCTCAGCAAAACTCCATTTCCAAACTGGTGTTTTCACTTAACGGAGCTGCTCTTGGAGGTGTTTTCCTGTCCATGGTTGGTTGTGTAGAGAAGGGGAAATAAATTACAGGGTAAATAAAGCACCAGAGACGGAGCTTCATTCACGGAGCTCGAGTGTAAAATGAAAGCTTTGTAGACTAAAACTTTTGTTATGCTTGGAAGAAACCCTCCCTGCCTAAAGATTTTAATCTTAAAGTAGTTCATTTCGTTGTTTAGTTGAGGTTTTTTTAAAGCAGACTGATAAGGAAAAGCATTTTTCCTTGGAGAATGAGATCTTGTTTTATTGACTAGATAAGAACCTAGTTCTTATTCTTCACATGACACTGCAATCCTAGTAAATCAGTGAGTTAAGGAGTTATTTACTCCAGGTTCTAAGAGGGAAAAAAAAAGCCAATTTCTGCTCATAAATGTAACTGTAAAGAAGGTTCCTCCAAACTTCCAGCAAAGCAAAATCCCTGACTGAGCAGATTTTGGCGCCCTGTCAGTTTTCTGAAGGCTACTTTACATATAAAAAGTTACACTGGATTAACAAAATTATGTGGTTTTAAAAGAGATAATTAAAGCAATACAGCTTTATGTGAAAATACCCTTGAAATAAACTTAACCTAGTTTATAGAAGTTTAGCTGCACTGGGTAATTTACAGCACAGCTGTAAATTGCAGTGAAAATGGTTGGCAGCAGCAGGCTACAACACACTTACTTGTATCAGCACAATGGTTTACATGAGCTGAGTTTAAACAGAGTCTTAAACCACATCAATATCCATGCTGAGTCAAGCTCTTGCATCCTCCCCTTCTTGTTTTGTTAGTTTTTCTAGCCCAGTTGTAAAAACATCAAGTATAATTCAATAAATAAAGATATATCATAGCAAGGCAAAGCTAGGACACCTGGACACTGGCTGAAATTAATAAATTAATAAAGTGTGCTCTGGCATTCAAATGCAAATCTTTGGCTCCCTGTGTGAACTGAGTGAGAAGCTGCAGCTCCATTTGCTTCCTTCAGATAAAGCTCAGTGAATTAAAGGGGTCTGAGCAAGGCTCAGGTTTATTTTCATGTCATATAATACAAATGTGCTATAGGTACCTGTGAACAGAGTTGTGTAGAAGCAAGTATAGAAGCTGCCTGTTCCTTTCTCTGCCCAGAGTCTGACTGTGGTGAGGACAGGACCACTGGAGCATCACCCCACAGCTCCTGCCCCAAAACTCCAGGGCCAGAGCAGGCTCCATAGCAGCACAACCCTTAAGCAGGTGCTGAACTTTAATTACCTGCTCCAGTCTGCAGTCCTGAGAGGTTTATGAGCCCTCTGTAATGGCTTCTGCTGTAAATACCAATCTCTGACTTCTCCAAAATAAGAGACGCTGGAAGCACAGAGCCGAGCTTTGCTCTCAGGTGGGAGTTTGTCATGGAAGGAAGAGATTTGGAGAGCTGTGGGATTGGGAAGAGCCAAAGGATGAGGTTTGGGCTGTTGTTTGCCATCCTGGGAGCAGTTTCAGGCTGAGGTGAGGCTTGTCCATCACCTGCTGCACACTCCTGGCACCTTGCTCAGCTCAGGCACTCACCCTCTGCCACCTGGCCCTGCCCTCCCAAGATCAATACACGGACCCAATGCATGAAAAAGAGCAGAACTCACAGCCATGACATGTTATTTTAAACCTTTTTATCCCCTTTCCATCCAAGGAACAGGACAGATGCTCAAGCTGCTGTTTGGACCAAAGTTAGAATGCTGCCTATTGTAAATTGTAAATTAGGTTGCAAAGACATTTCAACAACTAGTAAAACTACTCACAGTTCATCTGAAATTACATTTTCAGGATTCAGAACAAGTTACCTCATCATCATAAATGACCCAATTGTCCAAAACACAATAAGGATATGTCTTAGAAAGAGACAAAGAGGACATTATTTCCCTGGTCTCTATTAATAGGGATTCCCCCAAACAGAAGAATCATTTGAGTGGAGATATATTTGGAGGCAAATGAATAGGTCCTTCTAGTTATTCACAAGACTATACTGTTGAGAATGTAACAGTTGTTTAGGTTCCTTTTTTTTTTTTTCAATTGCACACTCTGGAGTGGTCTCACATGTGATTAGCTGTTTTCTTTCAGAAAATAAACTGCATTGTACAATGCATTATTTTTTCATTTTTTAAATGTGCCAAATCATTAGAGAGATGCCTAAGTGTCTCCAATATGAGCAGGATCCCTTGTGAAATAAAAAAGAATTTTTATCCCATAGAACCATCAAGAAATCTGAATATCCAGCTGGGTCTGATCCTCACCTCATCTGGAGGTAACCTTCCTGGAGGGGAATTTCTTTAGGCTCAGCAGAGCCACTATCATGTCTGCAGCTCTGACACAGAAAACAATTTAAGGCCACTCAGAAACTTGAGCAGGAAGGCTGGAGAGTGCTGCTGTCACTGCTGGCAGTGGTACCTGGGGACACAGGGGCAGAGCAGGCAGGGGACAGCCAGAGGCAAAAATGCTTTGAGAATAAACATCAGGTCAAGCAGAAGGGAGACTCAATTTGAGGAGGAAAATCCATTTTGTAGCAGTGAGGACATAAACACCTCTAGATTTATTCTGTGTGTCCAGCAAAGATGAAGACATTTTTCTTTTTGCTGCTCAGAAAGCAAAGGGATTTACAATACACGTGTTCTCTTTTCTTCTACTCAGAAGATGCTGCACTGGCAAGAGATGGAGAAGCAATATCATGACAAAAGAGCAGTCCAAGCTTCCCTTGGTGCCCAGTAATTAACAGTTATTAATCTGGGCAGCTTTTAAGTGTGCCAGGGTAAATGGGAGCAATGCAGTCCTGCACAGAGCTGCATGTGGCCAGATTCTCTGTTTTCCCAAAAGCCAGACAAACCCACTAGGAGCGCCCTGATGCCGTGTGAGGAAGGCTTCAAGCATCCAGTTTAACTTGTTTATGGCTGCTGTGGGTATTGCCAAGCTGCCCAGCTGTGGATATTGGGTATTGCCAAGCTGCCCAGCTGCAGCCCAGCTCCTGCGCTCAGGGATGGCTGCGGGTCAGCAGCACAGCCCAGGGGTTTGTATGTGGCCTCCAAGGCACACACAGATTTTCCTGACCTGTAGTGAAGTCCCTGTGCAAGTGTTTCAAGGCCTGAGGTGCCACTGAGGCCGCTGAGTCCTGATTTCCAAGCCCTCCATCCCAGTGTGGCTGTGGCAGCCCCGTGCTCACAGCCCAGCCCAGGCACTTGTTTCTCTCTAAACAGAGAGGAAGAAAGTTGCCAAAGTTTCTGGGAGAACCAGTCAAGACCCATCTGAGTGGAGTAGCTCGCAGCTAATGGATGCTGTAAAGTGCCAAACATGCTTCACCTTTACTATCTTCCCTTTTTACACAGCATTTTACTTTTTATAATGATGTTCCCATTATCTCGGCCCTATCTTCCCATCCCACAGCTACAGGCCATTAGCTATTTTTTTTTTTCCCTTTATAAAAAAAATTAATTAGAATTGAAAAGGTTGACTAATAAAGGAGAAGACTGTTTTCTTTGGCAGCCCTACTCACTTTATTTATGTTGGCATTGCAAGGCTCCATCCTAATACAAGATGCACCTCAGCTTGCATAATGCATCCTGCCTTCCCCCAGCAGCAGCTCTGTGGCACAGCTTGTCTGTCCTGACCTCTAATCCTTCTCCAGCCTCCTCTGGGTCAGAGGCACCACTCTGCCTTTCCTTGATCACAAAATAACCCCCCAAAACAAAAACCAAACACAACCCCTCAAACAATTCAGCGGAACACAGGAGCAGCTTTGTGGGTCAAATTGCTCTCAAATACAAGAGCTGCAGGAAAGGTGTCCGGGAATTTTGGACTGATGGGATTTCTGGGCAGCTCCAAGGAGGAGCAGGAGTTGAGTTTGTGAAGGAATTGCTGCCAGTGCCCAGTTCTGCTGTTCTGGCCCCTGAAAACTCCCAATCTGTCAGGTGGAAGTGCTCGCACTGCCTTTATATTCTTCTCTTGGGAAAAACAATGCTTGTTCCAAAGCATTCACTGATAAATATGGAGGGGAATCCTGCTTTTCTGGCAATTTCACAAGATTTCCCTAATCTTATTCTTAAATTGGTCTTTCCCATGATTAGAAAATACATAAATAAAACAATCCTTCAGGTAAGAAATAGGCAGAAGTATCGTGGGACAGGGAGTTTTAATAAGCTCTTTCAAAGCTTTACTTTTGAAAAATTGTTTCCAGAATATTATCTATAAAATCCACAGGTCCACCTGATTGCCTGTTACCTGGGTTGCCTTTGCAGAAAGGAAAAAAAAAATCCAATAATTATGAAATTATGAGATCTAGAGGAAGAACCACTGAAAAGAGTGCTGAGGTTGAAACTGCTGCTTACAGTACAACATGGACACGTGGCTTGGTGACATTTTACCTATATCTGGGTACATTTACATCATTCCTACCTGCAAACCTCATTATCAGACAACAAATTATTCTAAAACATCACTGCCCAAAGTTTTCACTATGTACTGAGATTAAAATTATCTGTATACACACAATGGGTTTTCAATTTACTCATCAGCTGCTTGATAAACCACAGTACTGAAAATGAGACAAATAAAATGGTTTGCAAATACTTCCATCTGCCTATTAAGCTTGATTAACACTCCCACAGATGCAGTAAAAAAATCAAATAATTAAATCAGTTCAGTTTTAAAAGCAAATAGGTCAAACAAATTACATATGGAATCTGGCACTGCTGAAGAAGGATAAGCACATGCTTAGATTAATAAGTAATTACCCATACAGCAGCAATGCCTTAATTTCTGACCACTAGATTTTTGTGAGTAATTTAAATTACATCTGTACAATGTGGAGGGGTTAAAGGTACAATCTGTGCTGGTATCCCAGTGGCAGTTATTGGATACCTCTCAAGGTTTTCCCAGACACACAGAACTGCAGGAATTGCACTCTGTGAACTGCAGATGCGTTTGCAAATTGAATATCAGGAATTAAATTGTTCTGACGGCTGCCCTTGCTCTACACCTGAGGCTGACACAGCCACCCCTGCCCTCTGGGAGCGCTGGGCAGCTTTCATCCTGCAATAATGAGGCAGAAAGCAAGGATCCAAATATCCAAATTGCCAGCATCCAAGAGAAGACTCTGGGTTCGGATTTTTCCTTCCAGTGGCACACACAGGCAGTCTGGTGAGGATGGATGGATGGATGGATGGATGGATGGATGGATGGATGGATGGATGGATGGATGGAGCAGTGTTTTGTCAGAAGCAGCAGTCCCAGCACTCATCTATCACACCATGAGCTCAGCTTAGCAACCCCAGCTGAATTTCAGGATCCCTCAGGCTCAGAGAAAGAGGGACATGCCCTTGGCTCATCTTCCTCCGACTCCAGCTTTTGGATAACTCAGTGCCCTCTCAGTTCCTCGCTGCCCCCATGTGCTGCATACGGATTTTGTGCAATTAAATCACAGCTGGATGTTCGTCAAGGCAAATGTGCTGAAATTCAGGCACTGGGAATGCTTTTGCACAGATTAAACCTCCACTGCTCCCAGCACCCAGGAGACATTTGTCCCATGCTTTGTTAACCGCAGCAAAGAAGGTTCCCATCAGAGACCCCGGGATTTTGGGTGCCCGACCGTGACACTTCGGCACAGATCTGTCAGCTCTGGACACCGCAGTCCTGCTGCCTTCCCTGTGTTATCTGTGACAGACACAGGAGAGCAGAGCTCTCAGTGAGAGCTTCAGCTCCCAGCGCAGAGCCCGCATCCTCTGCAAGCGCACAACGAGAATTAAAAAGTGAAAAAACCCTCCGTAGTACAGAAAATTTCCCGTTTTCCTTATCCCGCTGAAAGTCTGGCTAAAGGAATACCTTCATCACTTCAAATTAGAGGTGTGGGCACTTTGAAAAAGCACAGCTTTTTCCTGAAGGAGTTTCTGGGCTTCTCCTTTCCCCGAAGCTTTTCCTGCAGGAGCTCCTCGGGGCAGGGGAGAAGCCCCGCAGTGGCAACACTTTCCGAGCGGAAAGTGTGTTCAAAAGTAGGGCTCCAGAGGTAAATAAAACTCTTTCGACAATAACGAAAGTAAATAATGAACTTTCTTTCGGTGTCAGTTTTGCTCTGTTAGTCGCTCCATAATGCGATGCTCTATAAAAGGCTTGAAAGAAGATTCCTTGTCAGCCTGCGGTGCCTGGGGGGAAAGCGAGCTGCTCAGCCCTCACAAGTAATTAAAGATAATCAGGGAAAAATGCGAGGGTCTGTTGTACTCTGCATTCCAAACCCCACCTACAACAGGAACAGCGCTCGAAATGATTATTTAAATTTAACCTTTTTTTTTTTTTTTTCCCAGGGGATCGGTGTGGGGGGGGGGGGGGTGGGATTTGTAATTGTTTTTCTACTGCCGTGCTCCCGAAAAAAGCAAGAAACAGTAAAAAATCAGATTCAGGAGGATCGATACTGACAGAAAGGCACTAGAAACTCTGAACTAGCTTTTGTGTTCTCCTGCCTCTGACAGATTTCTATCAGCAATGTTTACCTTCAGGTATATTAAATGACAGAGCCAAACCTGCTTCATCTCCTCAAGTGGGATTAATTTACCACAGAATATTTATAGGAACAAATAACAGCTTTAACAAATAAAAGAATAATAATTCTAATAACAGTATGTATAACAGGGAAGGTTTCCCAGGTACTTCATAGACAGCAACTCCCTCTGGAACTTCATTTATCATGAGGAGCAGCGAGAGTTACAGCCTGGCAAATAACTTTGAAAAATCAAGCCACTTATTCAGGTGCAGACTCAGCAAGGGAACTGCTGAGTGTTGAGCAACTTGGGGAATCTGGTTGAGACTCTCTTTCATTTCTGGTGCTCTTTGAACTGCCTGGCACAAATCCTGCTCGCTGCACTCAGGGAAACCCGGAGCTGCCGGCTCTGGCCACACAAGGGTGCCTCAGACCAAGGGGTGACATTGCTTGTGTCCTGCTGGCTGGGCAGGGGACAGAAATGAGTGGGAGACACCGGAAATAGAAGGTGAATTTAGATGGAGTCAGAGTGATGTTCTCCTAATTTATGGATGCTCTGCACCATGGAGCCACAGAGAGCAAAGGCAGCCTGGGTGACACAGCCTGGGTACAGCCCAGGTGACACTGAGAGTGTGAAGCTGCAGCCAGGCACACCCCAAACCTGCAAAGGAAGGGTCTGTGAACTCTGCCTCGCATCCCCTGCTCCCCTTGCACTTGCCGAGCATCAGAAAATCCTATTTGACCTGCCCAGGGCTCCATGTCCCAAGGATAAAACTCTGTGGGGCCAAAGAGAGGGCAAAGCCTGGTGTGAGGCAAAGGGAAATCCATGGATTTGGGACTCCTGAGTGCTGAGGATGTGCAAGTGCAGAGTGTAAGTGCTGAGCCTCCTGCCACCTCCCTGGCTGGCTCTGTTTGCAGCTGGAAAATGTGAAAACTGAGTCAGACACTTGGCACTGCCAAGGAAAGCACAGCTATTGTCTTTGAGGGCACTGACCAAGCCCTGGGCAGGTTTGGATGGTTGCTGCCAAGTTAATTCAGATTTAGCCAAAGAAGCAAAGGAACCATAAAATTGTGGCAAATAATCCATAACACACTGAAAGGTACAGTATCAGGGGTTTCTAGACTTCTTCGATTTTTGGACCTCAAACAATTTTCTAAACTGTTAGAAAGACCTAAGCACACAGACACGGGTACAGAAAATTTACAGTTCCTGACAATAGCTTTTGCTATTAGTAGGTGCTTTTTTTGTGGATTCCTTTGAAGTAGCCAAGAAAACCACATCACTGCTTCCATGATTCCACAGGCAACAGAAGATCATCAACTTCCAATCTATTTTGTCTAGTAATTGTACATGTTTGTTTCTCCCACACTCCGCTGATGTGGAGTTTAACACTCAAATATTACCAGTTAAATACAAAACAAAGCAAAACTGTTGATGCATTATTTCACAATAAGTAATATAAAACCATGAATAATGGGTTCCAAATGATGTAAACATGTGTTTAGAGTACTGCTTAGAGCACTGATGCTGACCTAGATTTGACCTTCCCAAGTATCCACAATCTATTCCTTCTTTAAAAATAAAAAATGTTGCCTAAAGGAAAGATTGTGTTGTCTTCACAAATGATGAGTGAGGATTCCGTGTGACCGCAAACAACAGAAATACTGTACAGGTCATAATTAAAATGACCTTATAAAGTATCCCATGGAAAAATATTTTCCAAGAGACTGGACTCCACTGAATTTTGTGTAGACCACACACTTTAATCCTGCTCCTACTGAAGTCATTGAGAGTTTTTCCATTGACTTCTATGTGCCCATGGTTTGGCCTCCATTAGCCATGCATGGAGCATATAATAAAAGCAAACATCAAAAATAAAAGTTGGTCTAAAGTTCCCTAAAAAGCATGCCCACAGGGAATTGCTGGGGAAAAATGCACAAAACAATTCTGGAGCGAGTGAGTTTGTGAAAAACACTATCCCACTTAAAAAAAATAAAAAAAGTCTGAGAAATTTAATTTAAGCCATATGGATGCACAAACCATGTAATTAATAAGGAAATGATGCTGATTGTTAATATAGACATCTGAAATCAGCCACAATGAAATCTCGTTATGTCAGGACTGCAGCAGCCTGGATTCAGACAGAACATGCAGCATCACACACTGGATATAATAGCATTACCAGGACATTCCTAACAAATTTTAGGCAGAGACAACGTCGCATCTTTTCAGCCTGGAAAAGCAGTACGTCTACACAAGATGCAATTATTTTAATTCAGACTTTTAATGATCTATATAGAGACAACAATGGGCTGTTTGTTACCAGCTGAACCGGGGGTTCCACCCAGCCCAGCGAGACCTCGGGAGCCACCCTGGGCAGAGCGGGGTGTGCTCAGATACATGAAGCTAATGAAAAATGGAGCAGAGAGCCCCAATCCAGGGGGTTTGCTCCCCAAAAAAGCGGGATGCCCCGTGTATTGTATGGCTGGGCGCAGCACACGCACGCGATTCAATTCACGCGGCTCGTCCCCAAAGTCCCCAAAGCGGGGAGATGCTGCATCTGTCTCGCTCAGAGAGCGACTCAAGTCCTGCCAAATCGAGTGTGACCTTCAATCTGCCACTCTCATGGTGAAAGGCAGCGGAGTAAATTACTTGGCCTTCCCTTTCTATTGAGGGTGAATGCGAGCGGGCCGGCGGGACCTGCCGCCGCTCCATCGCCAGTGGCACCCCACAGTTTACACAACCCGGGCTGAATGCCATAAAAGAGGGGCTTCATTCACCGGGGGCCCGCATGCAAAAGAGACGCCCATTAGATCATAGTAATTATTCCATTGACATCACACAGTGCCACAGTGGGACGTGCAGGACTCATCAAACACTTCTCTTCACCGGGCCCGGCCGCTAATGAGGCCCAGTGGCAGCATTGTGCCTCCCATTTACTCATGGCCGTGCCTGCCTGCCAACAACAGCTCAGCCCTCCAGACAGGCTGCCCCTTTCAGAGCCATTTATTCCGCGCCCAACCTCTGACCTCAAGGGTTATGACATCAGCAGCCCTGATTTGTGATCATTTTTATTGGCGGACATTCAACTCTTGTTTCCTGTGTTTAACTCTGCCTCCCTTTTTTTAGCTAAACTTATTGGTTCTAATAGGCATCTGCCAAAAGACTATAAAGTAAGCCAGAGCTCGCACAAAGAGGCTTCTGATCTTGCTATAAAAAGCCCCACAGCTACTATTTATGCCAATAATAACGAGTAATTCATTATCTAGGTGCACAAAATCTGTTAACCACTAAAATGTTGAACAATTTGGAGCAGATGTCCAACAATTTTATGAGTTTTAATTAAAATGTTCTATGTATTTTCATCAATACACCTGGGTTTTTAAATTTACAAAGATGCTACATGGGCGCACAACAGTACTTTGGAAATGGTATTTTTTTTTCAGAGGGGGATTAAGAGGGGATGATTTGGGCTAATCAGATGCTGATTTGTGGCGAATTTTTTCCCCATTAAGGTGTTGATGCAAAATCAAAGAGGAATTAGAGCTGAGATTTAAAAAGACAGAGCTTTCTTGGGACAAAGCAACGATATTTCAGGAGTCAGTGAACTTCAGTTTGTCTGCTTGAAATAGAGAAGGGGAATTTGCATTTTGAAGCAGAGTCATTAATTTTAAAGCTAGTGTTCTAAATGGAAATTAAATATCTTTAGAGAACAGGTTCTAAAAACACATGTTTTTCATAATGCAGTTTGTTTAAGCACTGTGATTTCCATATAGCAGAAACAGGTATAATAACAGACAAGAGATTCTTTATCAAGAATGCAAATAATAATTTTCCAAAAATTTGACATTACAAATCACTATGCAAGCACATAATCACAAGTTTGCATGATTTATGTTTTTAAGCATTTGTTAAAAAAAATTTAAATGCTTAAGAAGCTGATACCGAATAAAATAAAAAATATTTTATCTCTGCTCTTTCATTTGGATAATGGGAAGGTTTTGGCCTGAAGTTGAAAACTAACTAGTTTTTTAAAAGGATGGTTTTCCCTCAATTATAATCATAAGCAAATTAACAAAAAAGAGGATCCTGTTCAGCTAATTTCAAACAGTTACAGTTGCAGATGATGATTTCAGGAAGTGGTTAAGTAATAGATTTTTTATTGTACCAGGAGGACTCAGTGTAACCAGCCCTACACAGAATCTTTGTAATGCAGCCCTTTCAGGGCTAATATGGATATTTAATGGATTGGATTGGGAGCTGTCACCAACCCCTAATGTATCTCTAATGGAATCTGAGGATTTACATTTGTTTCCCAGATAAGATTCTCATCCAGCTTCTCTTTGTAGTCAAGTCAATAATTTTACTCATTATTTGCTAATCTTAATTTCATCATCTCTGCCAGTATTACCTTTATTTACATAGCTCATTTTTTGACAAAAGCTGAGCTGCTGTACTTTGTGCAGCAGTACTTGGTGATTGCACTCTCTGCCCTAAATTGCATGCAATTCACACAGTTTTGTACACAAAACAGGGAAATGCATGAGCATTCCTAAATGACCACGCATAGATATTCATGCAAGCAACAACCTGTTTTACATGCAGATGGCTTTAAAAAGCGGGACACACAACCCCCTCCCCAGCTCTTCTGGAAAAAAGGAAAGGAAAAAAAAAAAAGCGGGGAGGAAAAAGAAAAAGCAAAATGAAAACAAAGAGGACAGGCTGGACTGGAGGCACAGGAGAGCTCCAGGGGCACCAGCACACTCTGAAGGTTTGTACAGCTCTGTGGATCTGGATCTGTTTAGATGCCAGATTGGGGAAGATTGAAAGAAATGAGAAACTCCACATTGCAGGTCAGCTGAGCCCTCTCCTCTCAGAACGACTTCCCTAATAAATACCTTTACCCGGTGCACTGTGATTGTGGCTGGTGACCCCTAAGGGAGCAGGGGAGCAGGTCCATGGAGTACATGGTCCTTGAAAGTCCACTGGAGAAAACAAACTGCTTGGTTTGGTTATTGTGATGCACTTCTGCTGAGGGTGTGCCCTCCAGCTGGGAAGGCTGTGATCAGGTACCTGTATTCTATTTTTGTGGTGAATGTTGGGGGGGAATAAAAGAAACGGCCCTCCACCACATCCTTTAGCAAGAGACACCACTCTAATATATTTCATGTCCTAGGACAGTTTTCCTAGGTATTAAACCATACAGACAGAATTTTTAGTTAGATCAAGGAGTCACTTCCCACAGTCCTTTTGTAGGACAAAATTCTTGCTAATACAGCAAGCAATAGCCAATTGATTATATATTAAAAGCAACAATGCTATAAAGTTTTAATCTTTCTTCCTGGGCATGCAGAAAACTTCTCTGTACCAATGTTCAGATGCCATCCTCAATCACCATACAAACAACAACATATTTCCTCACAATATGTTGATATGAGACACCAATAATTTGTTTTGAGGAGACAGAAAAACTCCAACACAGTTTGAATGCTCTCAGCTCTGAGCACACTAAGAAACAGAATTATTTAGGAAAAGTAATGCCCTCATCCCTTATGAGATATTACGGGATTATAGAACAACTGAGTCTGGAAGGGATCTCTGGATTTTATCTGGTCCAACCAATGCTCAAAGCAGGAGCAGCCTCTGATCCCTGCTCTGGTTTGCCAAATTCTCCCTTGCACTGGGGATCCCTGGATGTGACACTGCTCTCCAGATGTGGCCTCACTGCTGAATAGAGGGCAAAAATCACTTTCCTGTACCTTGTGTCTTCATCAAGCCTATCACTCAGTTTTCCACATTATTTCCTCTCCACGTAACCCCTCCACCAGGTCAGTCACTGGTGCAGCTCTCCTGAGAACAAGGAAGGGACAGGAGGAGTTGGCACTGGAGTTCACCTTGCAGAACCTGATGTTGGAGTATATTTGGGAATGTATCCAGGCTGTCTTTTTCAGATCCCTCCATGAGATGTTGGCTGCAGAAAAGCTCCTTACACCCAGCTCAGTCTACAGCCAGGTAGAAGCTTAAAAGTTGGGAGCAGGAATCACCAAGGCACAAATACAGGACCTGACTTCACCCAGCTCCAAACTAAATCCAGACTTCAAAGCTCAACACGGAGCACAGCACATGGTCACAGTCTGCAAGGAAGTTGTGCACTGCTCTGCTGAAGGATGTTAATGCTCATCACCATTCAGAGCACTCAGACTGGGGAAAGCTTAATTAAAAACATCTGACAGGCCATGATTATATTCATACATAATCGTCAGGATGCCTGTACCTGTTATGCCAGATCTTCATACTGTAAATAATTAGCTAAAGGAAACCTCAGGAGGTTTCTTCAGAACACATACTTCACCATATTCTTACAGCATTTGCAATTTTAAAATCAGAAAATTGAAGTGTATTTTAAATAGGAAACACTAATAACAGAGCTGCTTGTTTTTTCCCTGCATTAAGAGCAGGATTAATTTTCAAGCACTGCTGCACATTTTCCAGAGCAGTCACTAATCTGCTAATCTGTCTTTTGTAGAAGTGTTTAAATCGTTATGATCAGCTTCCTCATGCAACTATTGGGTTGAGTATTGCAGTGGAATAATTAGGAAAACATGAGGCAGAATTCCAAGAGAAAACAATGCAACTGGGGAGAAAAGAAACTGGGTTTGCAGTTAGGGCACAGGCTGAGGACTTGGGGCCTTTGGACTCTCTGTTGGGACCTGGACCCAGGATGAACACGACCAAAATTCAGGGCTCAGCTCCCTCCTCCCAGCCCCTCAGTGTCTGTATTTGGGATTAGTACAGCACAGCCCATCCTGAACTAAAATCCCAGGGGATGCCTCAATCCTAAGGAATTTGCCCAGCAGAAGGTGTGATGCTCCTGCACATTTTCTGGCCAAGCTGCCGCCTCCAGATGGGAATCTGGGAGCTCTAAGGCTGCCCCTGGTCTGCAAGGTCCTGGATGCTCTGTCACCCACTGACAGAGGCTCCGAGTGAAGGACAGGATGGAGTCTGGACCAGGACAAACCACAGGCAAGGCTGGAGCTTGCTCTGGGTCCCAGGTGAGTCACACAGCCCTTGGTCTGGCAAAATCTACTGTAGAAGATCCCTGCATGGTCCCTGCTGCAGATCCCTGAATGGTCCCATCTGTAGAAACACTGGGATTTTAGGGCCAGCACCTGCTGGTTTTAAATAATCCCCTCCTCATATCCACACAAAGGCAGTGGGCGCCCAAGTGTGTGGGACTCACACTCTGCCTGCACACCTGCATGGCACAGGTGACTGCACTCACTTCGGTTTGTTTTATTTTATTGGACTTGGTAACCTAATAAAAAACAGAAGGGTTCAAACCTGTAACTCTCCCTTCCCAAACTGGTCCTTTTGAAATACCTGACACTAGACTTGACTTTTCATTTCTGCTTATTAGAGCAAAGTTTTGCTGGTTACAAAACTGAAAACAAAATTTCATAATGTCTCGATGGGGTGAAAAAGCAAATATTGATATGCATCCCAATGAGCTTTTAGGATTTTTTGCTTCTAGAGAGTCAAAGATTTGCAATGCCCCATCTTTGTAAGGAACACCATGAAGTAAATGCTGCTTCCCCAGATTACCAAAGCCAGTTTCTGTAGCATCTCTCTGTGGTTAAGTTCACACTGTCCCCAACCAGGCATTTCTGTCAAACTTTTCTCTCACTGAAATATCTCAATATAAAAAGTAGTTTTTCAAATGATATTCATATTTTTTCACAAAAATCACAAAAACTGCAACTTGATTTACAGTTGTGAGAAAACCTCAAACACTGAAGTTTTGAAAACCAGAAGTGTGGAGTGCAATTTCTGTCCCATCCCTCTGCTGTAACACTCTTAGAGAAAGAGTTTTGCCTTGGAGTAACAAAACATGCAAACACAGTTTTTTTTACTCTGTCCCATTAGGGAAAAACTATTCAAACAAAGCATGACTTTTTTCTCTTTCTTTGACATATTCAAACACAAGTTATGGCTGATTTCAAAGAGCTCTATGGCAGGAAAATGTAATCTCAGCAATGATATATGCAAAGAGTGCCCCTCTGTAGCACGTGGTTGATGCTGTAATTTTTGGAAGCTGCAGATTGAAGGCAAACCAGTTATTTCCTGGAACTGGCGTTTCATAAAGGTTGCAGTCCCAGTTTTGTAACTCTCCACAGGCTGCCCTGGTAGGAATTAATGAAATACCTGGGCAGAGTAGTCAGAAGGGGAATTAAGTTCCCAACACATTCCAGCAGTGACTATTGCCACACCCGCTCTCGACAATGACCAACCCTCAAAAGACAACCACAGAAAATTTGTCATTCACATTCCTCAACATGCAACAAAACAAAGGAAACAACCAAAAGGGAAGGGAAAAAAAAAATCTTCAGATTCAGTCAATAAATTGCATGTGTTCAAGGAGAAAGCTATAAGGGAGCTCAATAGGAATGTGTGTGGATTGAACAAGTTATCCTTCCTGGGAAGGGCTGACCTGGTCCATGGGTGCAAGGTGAATTTACTGAAAGGAAAAGCCAGGCAGAGTGATGTTTGAGGGGCCATAAAGTGTCCTGTTGGCTGACATGGTCATCTCCCCTCTCCTAACAAAATCACAGATTTTGTCAGTCAAATTTCCTGTCTTTTTGTTGTAGATCATTTCCACCCCAAATGGCTGAAGTACACTTAGGATGAAATACTGAAAAAAAACCCATTTGATCAATAATATCCATTACAAGTTAGTGTCACACAGTGCAACACTATTCTGTTTACTCAAGGTGTCACTTAGACTGAAGAATAACAATCACTTTACACTGATTCTCCCAGCAAGAACCACCTTTAAATATTCATCATATTTTGTGAAGTCAACACATTTTCACAAGACTGTTACTTTGGTTTGTCATTTTAAAAAAGTCATTCCATAAATCTAAACGAATTCCTCATCATGACCTACCATCATCTGTCAAAAAGGTACTTATAAATATGTATATGATCATTCTTTCTCTTTTTTTCTTTTTACATGAAGAAGGTATCAATGCTACAACTAATTGGGCTAATTTGCATCAAAGACTATACATAATTAATTTGTTTGTTAAAAGCTTTCAGCATTTCTTACAGGAAGTGCAAGAGATCATTGCTGAAGTTTGGAGAAGTAATTAGCAATAACAGATGTCAATGCACATAATTGTAAAATGAGACCAGAAAAGGTACTGACAGAGTCTAATTTCACAACTGGGTTTCTATCAAATATTCTGCTTAATGGTATATAGAAACAACGATGAGCATTTATTCTTTCCTCATTCCAAGGAGAAAGCTAATTTCTACCACTAAATAAGAGCCTTATTTCTATTACTGCTTATAATAATTATGATATTTAATCAGCCTATGCTCAGACATGAGCTTGTCATGGATGCCAGCCACTCATTCCTGGAAAATGCAGAGCCACAGCAACTCCAATGGCCGCTGGACCTTGTGATGGACACAGAGGCAAAGCACATCCCCCAAAAGGAGCAGAGGGGGCTGTAACCTCATTGTGGCCTTTTCAGATAGAATGAACAACATTCAAACAGAATGAACACACGAGGCTGGGTGAAGTCAAGGAATGACCTGGGGTCACCTCTGTCCCACCTGTGACCTGTCACATTGCATGGGAGGTGAGTCCCTTCTCTCCTCATGGGTTCATCCCCTCTGATGCTGCCAATGTTGGGCACAAATGGCTCTCAGGGTCGTGTTGGGGCAGTCACAGAGAGTGTGGATACCCAGACTCAGTGAGCGTGCCACGCTGGACATTCATTCACAGAGTCCCCTCCTGTTGCACCTCTTTGGGCTGCAGTGTTTGCCCTGACTCAGTCCTTAAATAAAACTCACAGCAGAACAGGTCTCCTGGCTTCTCTCAGCATTGTTGTGCTGTTACTTGGCCCAAATTCCCCATCCTAATTAAACCTTTCACTGAGAGCACCCATGGCTTTCAGCCACTCTCAGCCTGGCTGTTTCAGTGTGGCTTTCCAGTGTTTCCATAAGCAGCCCATGGCCCTAGAGGGAATGTGGCCCAGCTCTGGAAATACATGTCCCCATCCATAGCTCTTGCATTTGGGACTGAGGGTTCCCCACAGGGGACTCTTTTCCATGTGCTGTGGCAGATCACTGCCCAGCTTCCCCTAATTCCTTCAAATTGCGCGGCCTCCTCCATCGCACCCTAACACGTACAGACACAATGCCAAGAGCACATCTTATTTTAGATATCATTTTATTGCTATCTATGACTTTGCACAGCATCTATCCATGCTCTAAAAATTGTTTTTGAAAGATAGAAAGTGCTAACCAATCTTGCCTGAAAGGAATCCCTCTCCTTGGAAGGAACTAATGGTAGCTACAGAGCACGCAAATGAAGTGACCAAGACGCCCATTGAGGAACTGCTGGCATGGAGGATAATTATGACCTGTGAAAAGCTCTCCTGGAATCCCATCCATTAGGATTATCCTACATGAAAGAAGAGTTTTTCAGTATGAAAAAGGACAGGTGTGTCCACACCACAGCCGAGGTGCCACCTTCATTGTCTGAGCGACAGTTTCAGCACAACCCAGTCATTACCGTTTCCTCTTGTATCCACTCTTAACAAGATTAAAGTTTTCTGTTCAATAAGCACCTACTCTTCTCTGGCCAGATTGTATTAGCATGGTTGGCATTCCACCAAGGTTTAGCAACTCTTTCTAAAAGGGGTTTAATAAAGGACTTTGCAAGGATCATATAACTAGACAGAAAGAGTGTAGATAATCAAATTACTGGCTTTCAGCACATACTTAGCCTTCCTTGCATCCAGCCAAACAAGATTTCACATCAAATGCAGGAAAACTCCATGCAAATAAGCTGCTAATGATTATTAGAAGATTCTCACTCTTATGAGAGGATGTCTTATGACAGGTACTCAACATTTGCTCAAATGATTTGTCACCTCATTTTACAACAAATTTGAGGTGACACTTTTCATGTTTAAAGCGTTCCTGGAGGTATTTCAGATTAATTACCACAGCACCTCTGAGTTTATGACTAGTGAGTACTCAGGGATGAAGGTGAGTGCTTGCCCATGGTCACCACCAGTGCACATGTGTCCTCTGTGGCCAAGCCAATGCACCACAGGTTCTGCAGGGCCCCAGGTGCCCACTGGGCACCTTCAGCACCTTTCACATGGGCCCTCACTCTCCCTCATTGTCCCTCTGGTGAGGCAGACACAGCCAGGGACCCCCACGTTCTCTGGCAGCCTGCCTGAGCTCAGGTCAGTGATTTGCACTGAGTTTATGTGGTTACCCACCGATGGCATGGACGCACCACACCCAGCATCTCCTACATGTCCAAGACCACACATTTCCCCCATCTCACTGTAGCTGTGATGCAGAAAAGCCAAACTGGCATTAAAAGCAAGGCTTCCCAGCCCCACGGTTCCTTCTGAACCCCTGGAATGGATTTCACCTTTCCCATTGTTCCTCCTTGACTGTACACGTCTGTGGGATCCCGTTTGTGGCTGAGGCAGCTGGCAGGGCAGCTCCAGAGGAGGAGATGCCAGCTCTGCCTGGGCTATGCATCACCAAGTGTTTGTCTTATGCCTAGACCTGCCAAAAGCCCAACATCAGGGTTTCACTGTACTCTCCCAGCATAGCAATGGTTAGATCCCTTTTATCTCTGATGGTAATTTTCATGGACCCCTGCCAGGTTCTTTATGTGCTACAGAGTTCCCCACTTCATTCAAAGAGAACTGTATTGTTCTCTTCCCTATTTCCTCAAATATACTTCCAAAAATTCAGCTCTAAAAAGAACAGGTTTTCTTGGAACCTGGTGCTGGAGGCCCTGGCTCCTGATAGCTCATAAGCTGCATGGACATCACAAAGATCTTTACAATCAGAAGCTTTAATGAAGATAGACCCAGGCCAGAAGCTTAAACCAGATCATTGTTAGCTTTTGGTATTTACAGACTCAAAATTTATGTATATGATTAATTAATGCATAAAATTACATTGGTATCTAGCTGACTCCCAGTCTGAATACACCTCAATTTTATCAGTAAAGAAATTGGCTGTCAGCTGGTGTTGCCTCAAGGTTTCCAAGTGGATGTCACCATTCCAAAACAAAATAGTGAAGACCATAGTACATGACCCACAGCAGGGTGACCTAAAACCTGGAGTTGAATCCATGCCAGGCTGAGGAAGAGCTCTGCAGAGGAGAGCAGAGCAGAGCTGCCTCCTCACCACGGCTCTGCAGGGCAGCTCCCTTGCACCAGACCAACTCACCAAGTTTCCCCTGTGGAAGGGAGCCCATGTTTTGGGGATAAACTTGCCAGTCTCTATGCCAAATTTAAGGATCATAATTGAGATTAGAAACAATAATGCAACAATGCCTTTCATTTATCTTAGAGTTTTCTATCAATTGTAACATACAGGTTTTGTTCTTTTTTTTTTTTTCTTGTCTATTTTGTGTTTTAGGGTTTTTGTTGCAACAGGAAAAGCACTGCAACACTAAACACAACAAAGCAGTAAAACATTTGGGAAGGAAACACAAGAAAAATGAAACGTGGTTTCAGACCAACCCATTTTTTTCCCAGTTCTCCTTCCAGTTCAGAAAAGTAATTATATACACAGCTGTGACTGGAATTTGTGATTGTTTCCCCTAAATATTGCAGCTAGCTTTAAACACAATCACATCCAGAAAGACTTTGCTTTTTGCAGCATAAAGTTTAAGAAATAATAAAGGAACAAAATACTTTGAGTGGCTGTTTTGCCAACAAGAGTAAAAAGGGGTTACAACTTCTTAAGTTAGAAAATATAGAAACTACTTAGGAGAAACAGAATCCAGAGCAGTGTTCTCATTCCTTGCTTTCCGTCCCTGCTGTTATCATTACAGTAATGAAATATTTTGATCCTGAGGTTTTTCACCTAATAGGTTCCAATTAAGGACTTTATAAATTACGTAGATGTTAAAGACTTTTTTTTTCCAGCTGCTTTCACACACTCGCTCCCTTTCCCCTGGACCCTTTCATGACTGCTTTGCAGACTTTATTAAAAAAATGGGAAATTGCACAGTCCATCTAATTAGTGAAATCACAGTTTCATGCAGCTTGCATGGACCAATGGCTGATATCAGAATATTCCTTATCAAAGACACTTCTCACTTGAATCTCGTTCCAGCCCAAGAATGGCTGCCCAGAAAAACTCTTGGCTAGGGCAGGCACACAGAGATCTTCCAGCATCTGCTCCCTATCCAAATAAAGTGCTGGAATTACACAAGGAAAAGCAGAATAAAATATCAGATATTACACACCTTCCATTTCACCAGTTTTACTGCTGTTTACACCTCACACACACGGCACAAGTGATTTTTGATATTCGCTGAAACACAAGTACGACTTAACATCCAAAATTACAGGATCCCATACAGGATACTCCTTTCCTGCCCTCCAAACATTGTGATTCTGTGGCAGTTCCCTGTGGACTTGTGCAGCTTTTTCCCCTTGAGTTTTTGGAAGTGAAGGAATGAGTTCTGCTAGATGTCAACATGGATCAGGCTCGTTAGTGCAGATCTGAGTGCTGGGAGAGCCCTGGCTCCAAACGCTGGGCAGCGACAGTTAATTTTTCTAATGATCCACAAAAGTATCAGGAACATTTCTGACATTTTCCTTTTAATTCTCTTCCCTTACAACCTTCCCCAAAAGTCCACAAATCCAAATGACAGAGGGTTACAGCACTGACAAGCACGTGCTTCTCTCTTCTTTGGAAATATTTTGAATTTGCTAGGAAGAAGTTTCTTACTGCAAATATTGCTAAATAAATCTAACAACCAAATCTCTTGAAAGACAATTATGTACCATTAAAAATAAATATCAGAGAATTTTTTCCCAGAAATTACTATAAGGATTTGATAGCTAGCTAAAAACAGAAATATTTTTCTAAAGGATGATTAATTGAAATAAGCTTAGTTCAAAACAATTTTTAATTTAAATTTTCATTTAATTTTAAATGACCACTCATTTATTATTGCTGCTATTAAAATAACCACTCATCTTTTGTACAAACCAAGACAGACTATTTACATCACATGTTACAGATGAAACACCCACAGACTGCACAATTCTTGAAAGATTGTGTTGGGATCTATTTATTGATGACCCCAAAACCAATTTAAACAAAGAGAAAACTTTCTATGCTGTAGCATCACACCCTGTTGAAGTTTTTTCCTACACTCTTGCTCATTGCTTTTCTACTTTGAGTCAATTACCTGAAGACTTGGCCACACTGCATTGTTGTTGTTAGGCACAAGTTTCTCCTACTAAAGCTGAACTGAAAAAAAAGATCAAAGAAACTTTCAACAGTGAAATTAGGGCACGTAAAGTTGAAATAGGCATTTCTTGCAACATTTAACTCATTTAACTCTTTTGATTGCAAGCTTTCTCTCTCCAAAAGGAAGCGCCAGAGGAGATAGAAACACGGTCAAAAAAACGCGTGCCAAGGTTTTTTTCCTTATTCAGCACCCCTAAAGCACAGCCTCTCTCAGTTCCCAAGGTCTGTTTTGCAGCATCTTTGTGAGGCAGGTGAGTTGCTGCTGTTGTTGAAACCATGGGAAAGGAACACAAACCCTGCACCTGAACAGGGGCTGGACGAGCAAACCTGGCTGAGCGTGGGTCTGACAGCTGGTGCAGAAAGCACAGGCACAAAACACTTGAACTGCTGCACTTTGTAACAAGTCTCATTTCAGTCCTATATCTACAGATAGACACAGGATTTTATTCTCTAAAGCTCTGAACACACTCCTTTCTTTTCCTAGAAAAAGGAACCACCAAGAGCCCCGACCCATCTCCTGGCTGAATAAAGCTTGCTTGAGCAAACCCCCTCACACACAGCAAGGCTGAGCTGCACAAAAGTTGTGTTTTCTTTCTGGCTGCCCAGAGCAAAAGAACTTTCCCCTCTCTCCATACTTGTCTGGCATCATCAGAGCACTGTGTGTCTGCCCCTCTCTGTGCCCAAAAGGCATGAAGGACATGGAGGAACTGTGGGCTCCATCACATGCAAAACTTCTATTGCAGCACATCAGAATCAGACATGATCTCTTCTGACACGACATCAAGGAGCAGTTTTGTTTCTTTCTCCACCCCAAGCTAAATGCAGGGTTTATATTCCACTTGTGGTTAAAGCCTGTGTTCAGAGCCATGGATCTCTGTGAGCCCCTCAGCTGGATCATGCACCACAGCCCACTGAGAGCTTGCTCCTCAGAGCTGCTTGCTTTGTACCTGCTAGGGCTCCTTTCCTTTCCATTATTTACTTTCAATTATTTCCATTATTTCCAAATTTGAATATTTCTATTCCCTTTCTATTTCCCATTTCTATTCCCTTTGGTTCTGGTGCCTCTCCTGGAGCAGAGCAGCAGCCTCAGCAGAGAGGGTGACCCAGCCATGAGAACCCCATGAGGAGTTTGGGGACAGGGGGTGGCACATGGACCCTGCCATGGCCCCACACTCAAATCACCTCAGCAACACCTGGCAGCCCTGAACTCGCTCATCTAAACTGCCCTTTCCTTCCTTTCCTCATCCACCAAATTACCTCCTCCTCACTGGAGGAGCAGCTTTGGAAAACATGAAAAAAATGGGAGCAGCCGGGAAAAAATTCTTTCAGTGATTTCAGTTATTTGACCATTCCAGTGTGGTCTTTTCCTTGCCAGACTTGGGTTTTTCAATCTTTGATGGGCGTTTGGGTAATGGTGAGAAAGGCTGTGCCGTTCCCAGCACAGCAGGAAATGTCCACCACAAATTCCCCACAATAGAGAAAAAAAAAAAAAAATCTTAATTCTTTTGCAAAGATGGAGTTGCAGAGAGATATTTATGAATATTTTTTTCTTTAAAATTATTATTTCATTTGTCAGCAGATGACTATGGTCAACATAAATGAAAGGAAAACCAGTAGAACTATTTCTTAAAAAGTATTTTTTGCATAAATTAAATCAACCCTCAAAAATATCTCTCAGAAAAGAGAAAATTTTACAGACAAATGGATCTTTTAAATCAAAAGTTCCACCTTTGTGAATAAACAGTCCCAGACATGGACAAAACCTGGAGAGCCATCAGAACAGGGAGCAACCACAGGAACCAACTGGAAGCTGTGCCATTTTTCTATCCTCTTAATATTGAAACCCTTCTTTTTTTTTTTTTTTTTTTTTTTTTTCTCCTGAGCTGAGTGGGTTTCTATAGCACTTTCATATGCACACAAATTCCTACCAGGAGCTGGGTGTTTGTATTAATCAAAAGCATGTGGCAACATGCTGCACGTGGAGATAAACAGCATGGTTAATTGAGAGAAACCTTCTGCTCAGCGTTTTGCTGCTCCTGCTCCCTCTGTTGAGTTGGTTAATTTAAAATTAAACTGAAAAAGCCTCCAATGTTTCTTAAAATTTCCCACTGAAAAAACTGCAATTTAAAAAAAAAAAATTCTGATTCCTGTGCCATGCAGCATCTACAATACATGAAGTTTTTTACTCTAGACAGACACCAGCATTTCTTTCATATGCCAAATTCTTTAAGCTATATTAGTTGGAAATTGAAATTGATGGAGGACATCTGATGTAAAAGATTCTTTTCTTTAAGTTTAATATGCCACATCACATGATCTTGTCAGGTGGGATCATGTCAGTGGTATTTATGCCATAATGTGGATCAGCCATGTATAAGTTGACTGTATAACACACCAAAAGGACACAGATTTTTTTTTTTTTAGCAGTATCTTGCCTGACTTTTCCCCTTTTCTTCCCTTCTTTTTCAAGAGGAAAAGAAGTCTGAGTTATGAGCAGTGGCTAAATCACAGAGAACCTTCCACCAAGCCCAGATTCCTGATTTGTGCTTTGTGTGGGTGGATCAGAGAACCAGTAATGGGAAAGCCATTAGATGAAAATGAAAGAGAGTTTTTCTACCATTTTCTTTTGGCTCAGCTGTTGCTATGATATTTTTCTTCTACAAAACCCTGAAAACTCAAAATTCTGTTTGTGGAATCACATTTCTGTGATTTTCCCTCTCATTCTATCACTGAAATGGAGCAGTGTCTGAGGTTGTCATTCAGCTGAAGATTAGGATAAATAAATGAATAAATTTACAGAGTCTCTGACATGTTTTAGGACTCCTGGCAGCCCAAACCATGATGGGTGGCAAAAGAAAAATGTCTGAAATCCTTGCTGTGCACCGAGGAAGGGTCTGAGGACAAATTCTGCTTCCATTGACACTCTTCTCCCTCTCCTGAAGAATTTGGTGATGGAATTTGGCCACGAGCAGCCAATTCTATACCTGGGCTGTTGGGTATTTATCTCTGAACTCAGAGTTACAAGTGCATGGCACAGTGACAGCCAAGCTCTGAATCCATGGATTCCTTTTGTTCTTGAGGAAAGAAAGTGATCTCTCCTGCTGGTAACCAGGAAATCCAACTGGGCAGAGGTTTCTGCCAATAACTTGTTCTAGCAGAGATTTAAATAATCTTTTTGAGGTCTCTTTCCTCTGCCCCTTCCAACACAGAGCGGTTTCCACTTGTTCTGGTGACACTGTCCCTTTGGTCCGTGATGCTTTTCACGGGGCTCACTTTTTCACAATAAAACAGCAAACAATTTGCTGAGAGAACCCAAACACATGCACAAGGCTCCAAAATTCAGCTTGATCACATCAGCCATCCCTCCAAGGCCAAGCTCACTCACCAGGCACAAGGAGTGCAAGAGCCAGCGGCCTGCGCTGCCTGTGGTTCCACGTTAGCACCACCTACCCTCAGCTGGGAAGGTAATTTAAAACACACAAAAGCAGCTTTGCCAGTTCTCATTTTATCCCACACAGAAAGCTGCTTTGATTTGCAGTTGGTGGGGCAGGCAGCTGTTCCAGCTGTGCCACGACAGGCTGCCTGCTCCTGCTGCTGTCCCGGGGTGGCTGCAGGAACCTTTCTGTGGGAATAAAGCTGAGCGCCAAAAGTAGAACTGGGATAAAAAAATCAACTGGTTCTAAGTTTTTCGACCAGTTCTCCTGCATGCAAACTGGGAGCAGCTCAGAACTGTCACCTCAGAAGGCCATGCAGCTCTAAAATTGCCTTTCTGGCCCCAAAACAATGAAGGTTTTCCAATGCCAGCCCAGATGCAGGAGCAGAGGAAGCACGAGAGCCAAGTCTAACACTCAGACTGTCCATTGTCAGCTCATGAATGGTTAAATTAATAACAGAGGATATTATTCATGTTCAAAGAAGTCTGAAGTCTTTGTTAATCATAATTAATGTGTTGTCTCATTCTGGTTTTCAACAGATACAGGAGAATGACATTTATCAGAAGTTTGGAAGGATCTCCATCTGGGCAAGGAACTGCCTGCAGGTAACCAACACTGCCCCAAGAGGTGGCTAAACCAGAAACATATAATATGTTGCAACAGAACTGCTGCAAAAACCCAGAAATCTGCTGTTTTCTATCCATTTGTGCCTTTATAGAACTGTTCAAAAAAACCTGACTTACAGAAGTTTAATGGTACTTGAAAGATTAAATCTGTTTCATTCCTTGATAAGAAACAGCTATTACAGAGAAGACATCCCATTTTTATTTACTCTAATTATTTAAGGAAGATGCTTTTTGCATGAATGGATGAAATCTGCAACAAACTCCTCCACAGATTCATGAAAACAAGGTGCCACTGATCACAAATAACATATTCCAACTGACAGAGAAAGATAAGTTACATTAGTTTATATTTCTGGAGATGATCTAAGCTCTTAGTTATCTGTTACATCAAATGTCTCAGTTTTCCTTCTGTAATCTAATATCCACCTTCAAGCTCGCCCCACATTTAAAATTTATACAAGTTTTTTCAGATGCTGCCATTTTGCCTCAGGCTTTGTAGGTGTTAAGCTCCAGTAATAATCTACACTGTTTCTTTAAGAAAGTTCATCCATTCACTTTAATTACATTTTCAGCCCTGGTTATTGTCCCTGTGCCTGCAAAGAATGTTTCCAGCCATAAAAAACCATTATCTGCCACAATTATGGATAACCAGAGCGTGGCCAGAGGGCAGAAATGCCATGGTGAATGATTGTACCGCAATTCAGCGCAGAATTTATAACTTTCCTCAGGGCTAACTGTCAGCCTGATCACAATGCCTGACAAAAAGATCCAGTAAAGCAAATGCAGATGCTTCTTCTTGCCTGCATGGTTGCTCTTTTTAATTTTTTTTTTTATCAAGGTGCAGTTTTTTGTGATGCATTAGGTTGCAGCCACCATGGGTGCAACGCTACAGAAGGGTCACTCAGCCTAATTCATTTTGCTGGAGCGCAGATTTGGACCATACAAGTCCAGCACCATGGTTTCAAACACAGTGTTCCTGTGCAGCCAGGACACCTCTGAGGGGCACAGCAAGCCCTGCTGTGTGTCTGCCCTGGTGGCCAAACTGCAGTTTCATTTCAGCTGCATCACGGCCTCCCTGCTCCCCGTTACCGATGGAGACAGAGATAATTTTCCACAGCTTCCCATGTTACTGCTCTTGCAACGTTAGATCTTTCCATCACTAATTCTTGTGGTTATTAACATCCAGAGGAATGCCAAACTGGGAGAAAGATTAACTTTTTGACACAGCATTTGAGCATATTCAATTATTTCTCTCATTCCATCAGGACAGAGGTTTGTGTTACTCCTCTTGATGCAGGATTGCAACAGAAGAGGGCAAGGAGATCATGAGTCCCACCACGATATTTCATGAGCAGAATAATACAAATCCTTCTATATTTTCCAGCCAGAAGTCTCAAAGTACAATACAGACATGACTCAGAATTATCCTCCTTGGTTTTGTGGTGAAAGAAAACTGAGCAGTAGAGAGGGGCTGGGGATGTTCCTTGGTGCCTGTGCAAATTCCAGCAGAGCAGCAGGGTCTGCCATCCCACCCCTGCCCATGGCAACCACATTTTTGGACCCTTGGGAAGGAATAAAGCAGGTTGAAGTTCCTCCCCAACCTCTGGTGTGCTCCAGACTCATTCAGCCTGTGCTCAGGTAACACATTCCCACAGAGCAGGTGAGCCCCAAATTGGACTTTGTGCCTAATCTCGGACTTTCAGAGGCAACAGAGGCAAAGTCATGGTTTTAACAGAGGATGCTGCCTTTCTCAGCAAAAAGCTAAGTGCAGAATAAAGAGCTTGAAAAAAAGAATTCATTTCTGCACCAATGTCTCCCTGGGATTTGCTGTGCTACCAACAGGACAATAATGCCTGTGGACTTTAGGAAGTCAAGGGCTTTTTAAATGTGTGGCCCTGAGTGTCCACAGATCGGACTGAGAATTCTCTGTAGATCAGCCTAATTTTCCTCATTTTAGTTTTAACCGCAGGAATTCAAAATATAGAAAAGATAAAGGCTAAAAATTTTGGAGAAGATGACAGAGCTGAGTTTTGCTTGGTTCTAGGTCCTGCTGTGAGATTAGTGGGAAGGCTCTGCCTAGCAAAACCCCTCTGGATTCTGTTCTAAACTTTCTGAACCTCCTCTGAACATGACCAGTTCCAAACCAGATGCAGCAGAGCTCTTTGCAAAAGTATTTCTCACGATCTTTGAGAAGGCAAATCTTCCTCAATCGCCACCACCCCAACCCCACTCTGGCATGAACAGGTCATAAGATTTGGCACCCCTGATCCTGCTTCAAACCCAACTTCTATCCAAAACATCATCAGAGGCAAAACTCCACCCCTTGGCACATCTTCAATAAAACATCATTCTACCTGAACCTCAGAAAAGATAAACCATTAAAGTAATAAGAGGATAATTTAACCTCTTTAATCAGATAATCCTCTAGCACATCGGACATTTATTTGCAGGGTATGTTCTACCGTAATAAGATTGCAGCTCAGATTTAAACAATTCCCCACCCTCAGAAAAAAGCTGAAGGAAGTGGTTGAGACATTCCATATCTCAGGTGCCATTATGTGAATGTGAAAACAAATGAGTTTAATTGGGGAGAAATTCATCCCAGACACAGGGCTCGCCCAAGGCCCTTGTCTGAGAAACCCCACTTAGCTCTGCTCTAGCACAGAGCAGCTACACAGGCACTGGATGCCAATTAAGCCCTACTTATCTTTTTAATGAAGGGCTAAATCTGAAAATGAATTATTGTTTTGATGTGCAAATGCTGTTGGTTTGGTACGGCAGTGAAAGGATTCTATCTGTGGGGACACTGAGGTGATAAAGGCTTTGCATGAAATTCCATGAAAACGTTCTGGAGCTCTCCATGGCTCTCCAGCAGCCTGGAAAACAGTGCCTGGCACTCAGACTAAAACTGCAGATTCAGCAGCCCTGGATCCTCCTGTGTCTTTGTGCCAGTTTCAGCCAAGCGTTTCTTTCTGAGACCAAAACAAACAGAAAAGCTTCCCTGAAAACCAGAATGTCTCATTGCAGCGTTTGCTAAAATAATTGATTTCTTTTTCAAGCAGTCATTCATTCTCGTGTTTCCCTCAGTGTCATAGAAATAAATGTTGAGCATTCAAAAATAAAGAAGCTGTTTTACTTTGGGCCAAGCCAAATACTTCTTTTAGCTTTTCCATAATTTTTCAATTGCTGAAAACATTTTAGAAAATTTTTTGGATACTTCTTACCAGGATTTGTTGTTTTTCTAAATTTAAAATTGTCCAGGATAAGCAATTAATACAAGTCAATGTATGGTCAAAGACACTGTAAATAATTAGAAAAATAAAAGAAAAGCGTAACTTTAATCTCATTTAAAATTCAAGTTAGGGGAAGACTGTAATGATTTTTTAGCTTTTACTGAGATTTTGACCTTCTCCCTAACAATCATAAATAGGATGTAGCTATTTGAAGACAACAACACAGAAATTGTTTCAATGTGTTAGCAGTCAGAATTTGACTTTAGGGAGTGGAATGGTGATTAATTAAATGTCTGACACATGGATATCTCACTTGCAAGACTAAATTTCCAAGGAGAGATTGTGTCACCTAGATTTGGGGAATAGCTAAAATTGTCCAATACAAATATTTTTTAAAGGCCAGAGGAGTCATGGGGATAGGAAGGGTGAAGGGAAACACTGGCCCTTTCTCACCTCCAAAATATGCTGCTTTTCTGATATGAGCAAGGGTGTAAAAAAGGTGTAAAAATACAAATTAATCTATATCACAGGCCTCTATTATTTAAAGGAACACTGTAAAATATCATTGGAGACCCACAATTTGCACTGCCCCAGTCATATATCCATGGACAGGTTTGGGGGCTGGGATTAGAGATGTTAAATTCCAGATTAAAGTTTAAAAAAAAGACAAAACGCCACCCTATGTGAACTTAAATCATCCTCGTTTCTGCCCCACTTCATTACACACAGAAAATTCCCTTTGCATGACTGCAAGATCAAATCCCTCATCCCAGATTGTAATTACAGAGCAGTCAGGGAGTAGGTGCCATCTCCCCTCTACAGGGTCCCATAGCTCATTAGTCAATCATATTATTAAGAAATTCTCAGTTTTAATAAATGAAGGTGGTGCTCATCTCAAGGCTGAGAATGGATGTTTTTATGGAAATAAATACTTGATGCTTATCTTCACAGCATCTCCTTAAGAAAACCATTATCACTTCAAAATTGTTCCTCCGAGCAAAAAAAGTACAATTACGTAAGCCTTGTGCAAGCCAAGCCAGGAGGGGATGCCAGGTTGTGTTTATGTTTTTGCCATATTTTAGACCCAAAAACTCAGCCACGGAATAAAGCTGGTGAAACTTAATACAGTTTCAAACCTACAAAGACCTGGTGCTTCAGCCACCCACAGAAGAGCAAATGCCTCTGACAGGCTCCATTCCAGCTGACTCACAAATTAAATCTGGGTTTTGAAGCTGCCTTTAGTGAGAGCTTGTTCCTCAGGTAGGTCCATGGAACAACGGGATAACAGAATCCAGTGCTTTGCTTAAATGCTAAAAATCATCCACTTAAGGGGAGCAATTATCGCTGATCCTTCATGCTAGCTACTTAGCATTTAATATCTTACTCCTTAAGATATGAAAATAAGTTATTTTAACCTCCTGGAGTAGGTCTGAAAAGTCTCCTAAAATTTCTCAGGACCAGTCGCATTTAGAAGTAAGTGGAATTACGTTCAGAAGCTACTTAGATGCTTTTAAAAAAATCCTGCTTGATATTTAAAATACATAGCCCTCCAGTGATTTTCCCTTCAGTACTTCTTGAAATCAAGCTTTAAAAATGGACTTTGGAGCCAAGATGCATCTTTGTAGCTGCATTTTCTGTTGGCTGGTTTTCCTGCTGTAACACAGGGCTGGGCTGCTCTGTCTACAACTGAACCCAAAATACCCACAACTGAACCCAAAATTACCCACAACTGAACCCAAACTGCTGAGTGATTGGGAAAGAGGCTGTGCTGGGACTGGCACACATCAGTCTCATCAAGATCGACCCTGCCTGAAAATATTGTCTATAGTAAATAAAAGGGTTTCAAAACACCTCCTTTTGAAAGTGTTTTTCTTTGGAAGCATTAAACTGCCAGAATCCAGCTTCTTTACCACATTCTGCAGAGATTAAAACTGATGGCAAAATGAACTCTCTAAATGTCATGGGAAATAACATCTCCTAATACTCAAGCTTTTTACTCTGAGTATTCCATACATGCTAACTTTGAAATATGATGTTTGCAATGCATATTTCATATTTAGTCCTTGCTGTGCAAAGAATGTGGATTTTTATTAGTGCAAACATTCAGAAGACATTATTACTTTTATAATTAATTAATATTTCTATTATGGAAGTACACAAAATTCCCAGTCAGGATAGTGAGCCTCCAATTTTAAATAATGCACATGCTGGTAGATTTCTATTTATGGTAGTTGCATCTCACAGACTAAGGAAATTTGGCCGCATATACAAGACTGTAGGGTGGCTTTGCCCCTGTGCATTCACAGCCATGCAGCTCACTGGGACTTCAAGTGAAAAGATTAAAACTACTGTCAGGATGGAGAATCATCTGTCTGAAATGCAATCACCATAAAGGGGACTTTTACATTATTTTAGTATTTTATTGCACAGCAAAAAAGAAACCACAGTAAGGTCTTGTGCACCGCTCTGCAATAATCTCAGCGTGTCCTTTAGTGGAACAGCTCCCACTTTGCACTGGCAGGAGGAATGCAAGCCTGCAGGTTTCTGGGGTTATTTGACTCATCAATTAATAGGTAATCTCAGGGACACATCCACACCAGCCCTCGGTACCAGGTCAGCACAAGGCTGCCAAGCCCCCTAAGGATGACATTACCACCTGGTTTCCTTTTCTTTCAAGCAAATCCCAAACAGCTCTGACACTTCAGCCCTATCATTTCCAGTGATAATGAAAATACTTAGCACTGTAGAAAATTCCCCAAGCAGGCTTTGAAAAACTAAATCTCTAATTACAGAACACATGAGCATAGTAAGAATTTAATTAGGAGCCCCTGACCCCTCCACGTTGGCACCAGAGGCCCATCCCAGCTCGGCCGCCCCGGCTGGCGGGTGAGGAGCTCTGGCTTCTGCAAAACCCGTCTGCCGGCAGCTGGAGCTGGGACTGCTCACACCCTGTTCTTGCAGACAGCGAGGAAACCATCCAGTGTCCCAAATAAATTAATGAATTACTCTCGTCCTCCCAACAGACTCAAGGCTGGAGCCAGGAGCCGTAATCGCGCTCCTGCTGCCTCTGAGTCACGGAGAGCCGGAGATGGGCACGGCGTGCAGAGTCAGCAGAGGCGGATGCTGAGCTGCATTGTGTCTGCAACTCAGTCAAACCAGTTTAAAGATAAACTCTTCTTCCCCTGGCCCCTTCACAGGCCCCTCTGTGCACACACGGCGCTGCCGTTCCCCGCCACGCAGGCGGTTTTTGGAACAGAGCGCCCGGCTGGCATCAAAGAGCTTTTGCCCCTTGGGTTAAACCGTGTCAGTCCAGGCCCTGAGCAGGCAGAGGAACCAACGCTGAGCATTGCAGAGGAGCCTGGAGGAGCCAAGCACTCAAAACCATTAAAATTCAACGGGAGGGGAGCGCTCGCGCTCTCAAGGGTTTTGAACATCTCAGTGTCTGTCCCAGGGTTAATGCAGCGAGGAGCTCTCGCCCTGTTGCTGTGTTTTCAGACACAAAGGAGGGTCCAGAGATGCAAGGACAGGCAGGGTGACACCTTTCTGTTCAGCACAACCACAGGAAACTCCCCCCAAAAGCTGCCACGTTGATTTTCCCCCAATGCCAGAGCCGCTGCACAGCTGGAGCTGGAATAAATGGTGCCTGCTGCAAACCATTGGTACTGTGGGAAGCAGAAAACACCTTTTTAATTTTCATTTTTTTTAATTTCTTCTCTGAACTTTCATTTCACATCCCACTGCATGGAAATGGGAATTTTTCATAATGAACCATTTTAAATCTGTCTCTGATAAAAACAGAATTACTGGCAAAACATATTAAATCCCCTCTGCCATTGATGTGGCATTTGAAATTAATTGCCAGATAAGTTATGGGAGATATTAAAGGTCTGTAAGTAAATTTTAAATATTTTAATATTCAAAATTCAAACCATGTTGATCACACAGAAGAGGCTGCAGAGCTTGTTTCTTCTGCGTGGCTGTGATGAAACGCTAGGAATCACTTTTCTGGTAAGAAAATATACAGACTCAATCTTTTGGTGATTTTTACTGATGTTCGCTTAATATTAGTATTTCAGGTAAATGTTTCTGCCCCAAGGTTCAGCTGTATGTTTGATCAGAAAAATAAAAAGTTAAACTAAGCAAGTGTCATGATTAAAACCTCAGGGAGCATTTTGGGCCAACTCAAATTTTGGATAAATCTAGTTTGCATAAAACTGGCGCTAATCCATGTATTTTCCTTAATTCTTCTACTATTCCAGTGTAAAGAAAATTATTTCTTCATTTTTTAGCAATAAGAATAAGAGAGTTTATTCTCATTAAAGATACTAAAACATCCCAAAGCTTGATTTTTGCAAATAACTGTATTTACTTTTTTTACAGAAAAAACTAAACTGCAAAAATTATTTACATTGAATCATTTTACCCTATGGATATTCTCCAAAATTTTTCAATTCTTCAAATTTTTCAAATGTGTTTAAAATAAATTAAACAAAAAAAAAGTTTCATCAACTAAGAGTAAATCTGATCCTGCACCTAATTTCCATTTACAAGTTGCAAACATGAAAGATTTTTTAGGAGAGGTCATCTCAAAAAGAGGGAAGATAAACACACAATTCCCCTTAAGTTGCAGTAGGAATGTCCCCACTATAGGATGTTTTCAAGTTGTTTTTTGGCCCCAGGATGACACAACACCCCAACTGCTGGTCCTCCAGGCTCTGCTCTCATTGTAAATGCAAAGTACAAGTCACAGATTTTTCCTTGGAAATAGAAATTGCAGATGCCCAACATTTGGTCGTGTTTTGTGCCTGCTGTAGGTCAGGAGTGGGATTAGGAAAAGATGCCCTGATATTCAGGTCCCAGATTATTGCCCCTTATTCACATTCAATTGCAGTTTCATCCCAAAATAATGCTGGGATCTGATCCAAGGGAATTGCCTTTCCCACTGATCCCAGGGCAGTGCTGCAGCCACCAAGGCACATCTATAATTTTCAGTACATGCCACTTTTCCAAGTCTTTCCATGGTGTGTGATGAACACCAGTGATGGTTACAAACATTGATTCACCTTGGGTCATGCTGCAATGGATCTACGAGTCAGCTCTGAGGGATGGAGGAGGAAAAGGATCTCTTATCAGCAGCAGGAGAGGAGCCAGCCTTATCAGGAGCCCTGCAAGAAATCCTCCTCTGTAACCCACAGGGCATCAAAGACAAGGAAAACACCCAATATTGGGATGGCAGGTGAGAACCCAGCTCCAGGAATGGTGCAGGATGTGAGACAATGCCATGGCAGCCACCAGAATCACCAGGAGCTGAGATCTTGAGGATCTCGGCCACAGGACTCATCTGCACCGCACAGCATTGAGCTAAAAATTAACAGGGGAGGTGCACACAGCTATTGCAGAATCAAAAGCAGCCCTGCCTTACCAGCATGGGGTTTGGGAGTATTTTTCCAGCATTTGTGCAAATGCAAATTTCTGCTGTGCTGCACCGCAGCCAGCTCCAATCTCTCCGTGCACCAGGTTCCACTGGTGTAAATGGTGATAAAGACAACAACTTCCAGGGTTTTATGGTGGTGGTGAGAATGGAAATCATTATCCCCAGTGGGGAATACTTTAAGGCAGAAGTGGAGGCAGGACCCTGCTCCGGACTCAGTTTCTGCTCCAGCTCCCACCATCAGTCCATGGGCAACTTCTGCACCTCAAGAGCATTTCAGAGATCCAGGAGGGACTGTGCCTACTTGCACAGGGAATTCAAACAGCTTATTACCAAAGCCATTTTCTTTTTTTATTATTACTTTCTTCAAACAAAGCTAATAAATCAAATCACCCAAGATGCACATTATGCAAAGCTTAATTAGATTTGGCACACATCTCGCTAGGAGTAGCACCCATCTGACTTCAGATCAGAGAACTCAGGTTTGATGGGTGGAACCAAATCGCCCACTTTGGAGTTGCTAAATCTACTTTTAAATGCAGTGTGTTTGCATTTTTTCACTCTGGGACCTGGAGGAGGTTAGCTTTGACTTCTGGGCAACGGGAGCAGTGGAAGGGAATTCAGAAAGAGGAGACATGTATCTGAAGAGCATAAATCTCTTATTCTGCAGGCATGGAGAAATCACAAAGTTGGCAGCCACCATTTCATGGGGCTTCATTTCACATTTTCTAAGACATTCTGGGGTGCTTTTAATAGAAGCATAGAAAACTAATGCAAAAATACTATTTTAACAGCATTTTGTTTGGCACAGCAACCTTCATTGCCGGTACCCTCCTGATTTTATTGCCAACCTCTTGCTTTTCTCACACACGCAGCTCCTCTAGAAACAAGACCTCGCGAAAATTTCAGCTTGATATTTTTTTAAGTGCACTTATGACCTTAATAGAAATGAAAAAGTGAAAAGGAAAAAAAAATTCTATATCTAGTCAAGAAAAGGTGCAGAAAAAGATTTTTACAGAGTAGAAATGCTGCCTCCACACTTGATCCCTTTTCTGCTGAGGAGCAGCAGCAGTGACCAGCAGGGTATTGGAAAGAACCTGATGAGCAAGACCAAGATAGTGCAACAACTTGCCCAGATGTTGCCCAGATGAGCAGAATCTCTGTGGATGGTGCTGAACCTCCTTAGCAACCTCCTGGTTCCCCAATCCCCTTCCATGGAGGGGCACATGGGAGGCAGGGGAGGAGGCTGAGCATGGTCACACTCGTGTAAAAATGAGCTCAGAGCTCCCTGGGGAGTCCTGAGCTCCAGATAACAAACAAACCACAGCTGGGCAGAGAGCAGAGAGAGAGAAGAGTTTTTCTGGCTGGTGGCCAGGCTGTGCCTCAGCTGCTCACCATGGAGGGAGCTGGTGCCAGCCCGTGGCTGTGGTGACACTGCAGAGGCCATCACTCCCTGTCTAACAGCACAGCTGGCTGGAACAAGGGGGGGTTTGCTTCACAGAGAGCCCCACACGCTGCTTGTGCTGCCCAAACCAGCACAGGCTGAGGCCCAGATTTGTGCCCTGCCAGCCAGGTGACAGCTCCACTGCCAACCCTCAGCACCATCCCCTGCATCAGCCCGGGGCAGGAGGGACAGCACAGAGCCCTGTCAGATTGAGACACCCTCTGAACTCCACACTCATCCACCCAGCATGGACACAGAGCTCCTGTGCCCAAAAACACCAGCAGTGCACTGCACATTTTAAATAACAACTGCCTGCAACGGGGCAGCTCACAGGCAGTCTTCCAGTTACCACTTAATTAGGAAAAATAATAATATATTCAGTAAATTATTTAATGAAACAATTATTTCATGCAGA
Source organism: Ammospiza nelsoni (assembly GCF_027579445.1). NCBI lineage: Eukaryota > Metazoa > Chordata > Aves > Passeriformes > Passerellidae > Ammospiza > Ammospiza nelsoni. Next base: position 2,568,749 of record NC_080644.1, on the reverse strand, counting down.
AATCTTAGGTTAGCTCTAGTCAACCAACACACAAAGAAGATATGATAATTTGAAATTAATTCTTCAGCGTGACGCACGCATTCAGGGTCTGCCTTTAAAAAGGCGCTGGGCTCCAATGCTGAAGCCTGAGTTTTGTAACCTAAACACCTGACATTTTTCTGTCTATGAGATGAGAGGCTCACATTTGCCTTATTCACAAGCACAGAAATGGGCAGAAATAATTAAATAAAGGGAGCCCAGTTCATGCTCCAGTGCACCATGTAAGAGAAGCTGCGGCTGACAATGACATTGAAAACCAGTTGTCAGTCTAATGTAATCAGAGAGACAATTGGCTCTGCTGGCAAGAACTGAATTAGTGTTTTCTGTCTGAATCAGTGTCATCTTCTAGGGAGCAGTGAAGCTTATGCAATGATAACAAAACTCCCCAGAAGCTGCATTTGTTACTGAAATATGGTGGTGCTTTGGTGCTGTGTAACCTCATTCTGTAACACAATATACCTCATGGTCATGCTGCTGCTCTCATGTTCCTTGCAATGATACAATTCAAGGACCAGATAGGAGATCAAACTAGACAAGCATAATATTAAAACTTTAAAACCTCCCTTTGAGAGCTGATGTGGTTTATTCCCAGGCGTGTTGCCTGCTCTCTCACTCGCTGCGCACACATGAAATCAGCACAGATTCCAGGCCTGGATGCAGCTTCAAATATTTGTGCTTTGGGGGAGACAGAAGGGTCAGTGGTGCTGGGCTTCATTTTCCTAATGAGGACAGGTGAATTTCAAACCAAGGTCAAATATAAACAAATGTCCCTTCAAAAGTAGGACCCGTTGCTGATGCACACTTGGATTTTGTAATGAGACTCTAAGAGTCAGTCTTAAAACAGCATTTTTAGGATTGTGACAGCATCTGCTAACTTCACCTTTATTTGTGTTTCAGTTCATAGCAGTGGGTATTGTTGAGCACTGGAACATGCTGAGTAAAAAAATTTTGATTTCTTTTTTCATTTTCACTGTGGTGGAAGCCTCAGCTGCATCTGCTGCCCGTTGCCTGCAGAACCACCCCATGGGCCCCTCATGGAGGTGGGAATAGTTAGCAGGGGTCTCCTTCCACACGGTCCAAGAGGATGGAAGGGTGTGCAGGTACAGAACAAAAAGTCTACCTCAGAAACGCCACTTATCTTCACAAAAATACTACTCCAGCCCCCAAAAAATTCTTACATTTACATATGGTAATAAAACATTAAGAATTATGTTTCTATTACAAATGACTGGCACTAAGAAATTTCTGGTTTGTCTTCTATTAATAACTGTCTTCTCTTGTGTTCAGCAATATTGGTCAATAGGAAACTCAATAAAAGCAATAAAGGCAGATGGTTCTCATATATTGGTTTTAAAGTTTTTTTCTCTTTTTCATCTACACCACCTGTTTTTTTTAAGAGATATTGGTATGAGGGCAGGGTACTCTCATGGATTGATATACATCTGTAATTAGCAAGCTGATCATCCTCCTCAGGCCAGGGAGACACTGCATGATCTGACACTTAAAGGCACGACATCAAAATACATACCCACTTTTTTTATAATTAACATTCCACATTAAATATTCATTAAAACTTACATAAATTATTTCCTTGTTCAAGGCTCAACTTCTCTGTCCTTGTTCAGACAGAGCTCTCATTGAATGTGTTTACCCAGCTAAGACAAGACATGACCACACTTTAAATCTTTTGTGCTGCCATTAGTCTCTGTCAGCCTCTGGTCTTGCTCAGAGAGCACAACACAAATCCTGAAGTTCCTCGTGTGTGATTCCCTTTTCTGTTCTACAAAAAACCACCTCAAAAACAAATCCCAAACCACAGCAACAACCGAAAACGACCAAAAAATATCCCCAGAAGAAATCCCTCCACGTCTGTTGGAGCAAAAGCTCCACTCAAGGAGAGGAATTCTGCACAAACAAGAGGAGACTCACGGGAGCAGGAACGTCCCCATCACATCTGCCAGGGCTCCACGGAGCTCCTCGCTGCAAGACACAGGCATTGAGAGGAAGAGGGGAGAGGAATGCTTCGTGCCTTACATCTCCTGTGTGTCAAGCCAAAGCCCCAAACAGGAAACGTTTCCCCAGAAGAGTTTTGGAACAACGTGCTTTTCACATGGACGGGGTGAATTTTTTAGGTCTCTTCAGAAACTGTTTTGATTTAGTGAAAGAAGGAGAAGATAAAAGGCTCAGTGAGGGCCAGGCAGATGACCACATCCCCTTGGCACACACCTTGCAGTCCAGCTCTGCCCTCTGAAGACGCGGACACTCTCCAGCAGTGCTTATTTATCTGTCATGTCGCGGTGATGGATGTTACTGTTGCTCTCAAAAACATATGCTCAGAAGTTTATTATGGCACTAAATATGGGCTGGGTAAGAATCTGGATTGTTTAAGTGTCAAACAGTGACAACATGTGTACAATACAACACAGACATCAAGGGGGAACCAGCTCAGCTAATATGTGGTATTCATAGAAGCCTCTAGGAACAAAGACCACCCATAAAGCCCAACCAAAGCTGCCACAAGAATAGGTGGTGCTGCTTCCGTCACTGCGTACTGGGTGCCAGTTGGCTTCCTAATTAGATTAGCAAGCTAATAAAAGGCATAAAACTCAATAAAAGGACAATATGTTACAAGTTTTCCTATGACAAACATTGCTGTAAGTTCAGCAGATTTCTGCTCATGGTAGGTCATGAGCAGAACACCCAGTGCATGTTTGTTTTTCTTATGGCCAGGTTTGTTCTCTTTATATTTTCTATGGATTGTACTTTTTATTAATGAGAATTAATAATAAAATAATATTACCTTATAATATCAATAATAATAAAATAATATTTCCTTAACAATGATATCCCTGAGTATTACAGTTTTCACATAACAATCAGCGTAAATAACTCTCATACTCCTCAGCATCTTCCTTCAAATAATGGTGTTTGGTTCTATTTCGCATTATATTTTGTAAAAGCACGTGGTAAATTGGTTAGCACAAAAAAAAAGGAAAACTGTTAAATAAATTAATTAAGCCCCAAGAAAAACAAAACCAAAACATCTCCTTAAATACATGAGTTGGAACTTAGGACTCTTGGAGACAGCAGCACCACATGGGAACTGCTGGAGCTTTGTTCTCATCCTGGAAGAAAAAGAGTTCAAGCAGAATTTGAGCATTGCTTGACAAGCCTTCAAAAGGATTGAACAGAAAAGGAGTAAAAGCAAAGAGTGGCAAAAAAACCCCAAACAAACACAACCACCCTAGGACAGAAGAGAAGGATAGGTGGAACAGGAGAAGCAATAAGAAAAGAAAAGATTGATGGGAAAAAGAAAAAGAAAAGATTGATGGGAACTTTAGACTGAAATCTAAATCATCTTCATCATGTGCACATATCAGTGAGTGGTAAAAGACCACTCTTCTTCTTTGATATATCAAACCATTAACATCCAACTTTCCTTTCTCGGTTACTGTTAGTAACAGAATGACCAAAAGAAAAAAAATGAGCACAATAAAACAAAACTGCAAGTTTTGCACATGTGAATTAACATTTAAACCCAAAAAAACCCTGTCGAGACTCTGATCTGCAGTGCAAGGGCCTCAGAATACAGCAGCAGCCCTGAGAAACCCTGAACTCTCAAGCTACAGAGTGAAAGACCCAGAAGATGCCGGCGCATCTTAATCAGCAATTTACAGGATGACCTGAGCAAAGTTCTAAGGGCTTGAGTGGCACCACCTACCCCACAAATCCAACATTCCCCATATCCCCTGACACAAAGCAAAGCTTCCCAAGGTGGGACCCTGCCCATAAAGCTACAGCAGGAATATCTCCTGGGATTAGGATGGCAAAGGCAGCAGTTCACACTCAGAGGGTCCCAGTGTCCAACACAGCTCCCCAGCCTTTTGGAGAGCCTGCAAAGTCTTTTCCCCAGGCTCTCTGGGAGGAGAGAGGTGGGCTGAGGGAGGTGTGGGTGCTGGAAAGAGAGAGATATTGGCTCCAAGTTAAACAGCTTTTTGTATGCACAACCTGAGGCATAAACAAGTCAGGATTTGCGTGCTGGACCTTTGCATACACAATCTGTGTGCTCTGGAAAAATCATTTAACAGTCCTTCTATTGCAGGGGTGTGAAAACACTGGGTCAGCTTCTTTGTGTTTTAAACTGCATAGAAATGAGTGTGAAATAAGGAAATCCACAAGCAGCTCTCCACAGCCCGTGGGTTACCTGAACAGGCAGCTCTGGGTGTGAGTGAGGAATGGAGAGGTGGAATTTCATGGCCTGGGCAACAAAAGAAACCAGGCTGGATGGACAAAAAGCTCCATAGATGACCAGGGAAGTCCCCAGATGACACCACCTCATATCTGTGCAGATTTCAGTGACAATAAACCCATGGCAAAGATCAAAGCAAGGAGCAGTGGTGGCACAGGGACAGGACATCATCACATGGGGCCAGATGTGCTGTTTATATATTTTACTGGATTTCATTGTTGAGAAAGTGCTCTTCCAGGGGAGGACCCCAGCTCTCAGACCTCTTGGAATACAAGGTTTTTCAGAAGTGACTTGAAAGCAAAGAGGGTGGGGGAAATCTGATTTAATAAATGATATATAGGAGTATAATTATATGGTTTTAAACACAGTTCCAGTTCACTTGTCTCAGCAAGAAACGCTGGTGTGTGAGAGAAATCATTTATATTGCTTACTATGGTTTTTCAATCTTGGCAAGCACTTTTTCCATTCTAAGATGTGGGAACACCCACATCAGTAATTACATACGTTAGCAAAAATACAAGATAACTTGTATTCTGGAGAGGGGGGTTTCTCCCATTTCTCAGTGAACTCTGAGGGCAGTAAAAGGGAAGATCTCTGTTCTACAAGCTTCATAACTGTAAGAAATTATTAATGAAAACATGAGCTTGTCTCTATGTAGTAAAACACAGGTCCGTTATCCAAAATATCATTTATAACACCCCCGTGACAAAACTAAACATTTTTCATTTCTGGGCACTTTATTCTTCACTTCCATAATCCTGCCACATGCAATCCTAATACATGCAGGACAGACTCCTGGAATAGTCACAATCTTTTACCTGACCTTGTACAGAACATTTTCCTGCACAGATTTTTCCCAATATGTGTCTGGATATAAAGACACGATCACACCTCATTTTTTGTTTTGTTTTCTTTTCTTTTGTGGTTGCACAGCTCTCAAATCTCAATAAAGATTTAATTACACGCTGCATTAAAAGAGAATTGGGTTAGCTTTCTTTATGGTTTCTTAAATATTCTTTTTATTAAAGCAGATGCAGATCATTAAGAAGAGCAATGATAAATAATGGTCCACGGGCAAAATAATAATCTGTCCTTTTGTATATTTTGGAGTTAAAAAGCCACTAGACCTAGAGACATCACACTAGTTGGGCAAGGCAAGAATGGGAACATCATATTTTTCTAACCCTGGATAACCCCAACTTGCTATTTGCTGCTAAATGTCCAAAACTAACTTGTATTCTATTTAAAAAATAGAATATTGTCTATAATAAAAACAGCCTATTTTTTTTTTAATTAACAGCACCATGAATTTTCCATGGGCTTTATGTCAAGTTGTAGGCTTTTAAGATTTCCAGAATATAAAGCCATTCAAATCTTCAATTTTAATATTCTAAAAAAATCACCTTGTATATTTCTGGGATTTTAAAATGTTGATCTCCCCACTCCCAATCTCTGTAATCCCTGTGTAACATTGGTGTAAAGGGTCTTGCAAGCTTTAAGTCATCATCTTTAACCAGAGCTGAATTATTATGTCAAATGGTTCAGAGCATTCCACGTTTCTTTTGTTTAAGCAGAATTGGGCCCAAAAAGCACAGAAAAAAAAAAAACCCCACAGCTTTCTGGCTTTCATGCCAGATTTTTAATATCTTAAATGACATGGCTCGATGGAAAATTTAAAAAAACAGACCATTAAAATGCTATAATATTAAGTAGCTCTTAAAAAAAAAAGCAAACCACACTCCCCCCTTACTGCCCCCCCAGAAAATCCAGATGAACACAGAAAAAGCTGTCAAGCTCAGTCTTGTCCAAAGCAGATCTGCCAATGTTCTGACAATGTTTGCACTTGCTTGTCAAAATGGTCACTTCAGCTGAGCATCATTTACACTTTGGCTTACAAATTAGTTATGTAAATTATCTGTAAATTTAACATGGAAAAAAATCCATCTACTTTTTAAGATATAAATATATAAATGTACACACCTTCTATATATATTATAAAATGTGGTGTTGCAGGGCCAACATTTCCTGGCTGAAATGAAATAATGTAGTTGGAGCACCCAGGAGAGACTGGAGCACATGGTTCTCTGCACCCGGGCTTCCCTCCCTCCTCTGCCACCAGCTCCTGCTGCAAATTGGAGAAAAAGCCCTTTAATGCCTCACTTTCTCCATCTGCAAAGTGCACAGGGCTGGTTGAGCTCGTCCTTGCATTATCTAGCAAATGTAAGGATTTTCTCCTCTCTGAGCCGTGTCAGAAGGTGTTTGAGCAAATGACCACTTTAGAATTGCTCAGAAAGCCATTTTCAGCAAGGAGAGGAATGTAGGATTTTTGCCAACTGTCTCTTGGGCCAAATTTCACATTTTTGGGAGCTGTGCTGCTCATGTAGTTGCTGCACGATGCTGTCAATGCACGGGGGCTGGAGGAGTGCCTGGGCTGTTTATGGGAATGTCTTTAATTGTTCAGCAGATTTTAAAGATAATTAACCATATTGTTATTAAAAAATAAAGGTGCTGAGAGAGCTTTGTCATGGATTTCTTTCCTTCATTTATAGAAAGAGCTCAGCTGAATATTTACACTAAGACAAGTAGGGCCAGTTAGGGTAGGAAGAGAAGAAAATCTTCGAAAGAGAGAGAGAATCCTGAACCTGGGACTATGAAAGTGAGACTTTCATCACAACAGTGAGAGCTTGAGCAGGAGGGAATCTTAAATCTCCCTGAACTCTATCTGTATATGAAACACTCTATACACTCATATACGCTCTATCTGTATATGAAATAAATCATTATCAGGCACAGAAATAATTGGAGATAGGTTCTAATCCTGTGTCCCTCAGAAACAAGGACTGAGGAACACCTCTTAAAATTTGGATTGATAATAATATATACACTTAAAGTGTGAAGCCTTTCAGGGAGGCTTTGTCTCCTCTTCCTTTCTTCTCCAACATTTTGAATACCAAAAAAAAATCAGCAATGATTGTTCTGTCATGGCAAGGAAATCATCATGAACATATATTCTAAATTATTTTCATCCTCTGATAATTTTACTAATCAAAACTTGCTTGGTTTACTCTTGTTGACAGGAAAATGTTGCCTGTTAGTGAGAATAGTCAATGAGTGACTCCTCATGAAGTGTACACAAAAGCTTTGCTAAATTTAGTCAGAGTCACGTCACTCTATGGACATGGGGTTAATTCCTGCCTCCTAGGGTATGCTGACATTCCACAAATCCCAGGAGATCCCAGAATTAACATGAATGGGTAATGCCAGAGCATTAATATTGTGCTTCACAGCACCATTGACTATCAGTCATCTTCAACCCCAACCTGTTCTCTGCTTCAGTTTCCCGAAGTACCATGAGCCTGACAGGAAGGTGAGACACAGATGCATGAACTTGCTTCCTCAGCCACTAACTGGAGTTGGAATGCTCAAACTACTGGTTTTATGGCTCTGAATATCAAAACTCTCCATCCAATTCAACCAACAATTACACACATGCAGCAGAAAAGCATTGCCGACTCTTTAATTCTATTCAGGGTTTTCTGTATTTCAACTTCTATGCCAAAGTCAGGAGCTAGACAAAGCTTTCTGCATCCTACTTCACCAAAATGCCATTCCATGTTATTCCTGACCCAAAAATAGAGGAATGAAAGACTGGGGGAACATAGCAATTTATCCTGAAGTGTTTGAGATCCCAAGCCATGAACACACAGCTGATCAGCCCATGAAGAACCAGAGTAGGAAAATTAGGATGAACTCCTTTCTCAGGATGCTGATACAAACACCAAAGAGGTCGACTTCCATTCCACTTTTACATCACATGTTTTATGCCTAGAAATTCTACCCGTGCATAAATCTGCAGCAAAGAGAAGAGAAACCTGGGGAAAAGAGAATGTCCTGGGAATACCCAGCACTTTCAGCCCACAGAACCGTGCTGCTCAGAGGGAGGCAGAATTCCAGAGGGTCAAATAACTGGAGTGTGGGTTGCATTTGGTCTTGAGTCACAGATTGATGATAAGAGGACAACACTGTAGGTGTGCAGGGTGAATTTAGCCTGAGAGTCTCCTGTTTTCCAACAGGCAGCCCTAGAGAGAGAGAAATAAATCCCTGAAAAACTCGCAGAGAGCTGGGAACAGCGAGACAGCTCAAGTGATCCACACTTACACTTATTATTAGAAGTGAGAGAAAGCTGCAAATAAGCCTGTGAATATTCTGTTCCACTGCATTCAAGTTGCTTCCCAACCTGATTCTTCAAGTGAGCTCCTACACATCAATCTGTGCAAATACCAGAGCAAAAACCTGCGTGCCACTCAAGACTTTGGTATGTTGCCTGATCAGGACAAGGAAAAGGAACAGGTTTTGAGACTGTTGCACTGAGACAAGTTTTGCCTAAAAATAATGTACTTTAAAGGTGTTTTAAAAAGTGAATTTTAAATTCACGTTCAGTTTTAGTATTTGCATCAACCCCTTTTCCAACCAGGAAAAAGAAGAACGCCATGTGACTTGGATACCCATTACAAAGAGCTGAAATTTTAAATGTTGGAAACCCACAATGAAGTGCTGGCAGCCAATCCACTGACAAAGAATGAATCAGGAAATCAGCTCAAATAACGAATACATTGAGAACCTCATAATAAAGTCAATTACAATTCATGCACAGAAAACAGACACCATTCATCCACCATCATCCGGTGAATAAATCCCTGAATTCCCCGTTATCTGAAAACGTTTCTCTAACAAAGCTGGATCTCATAACAGCTTCCTAATTCAGCGTTTTCTGGCAGTAAGGGAGTGGGAGAACCTATGTGGAACATACAGAGTGTCAGTTTTCCTAAGGGCCAGATTTAGCAGTGCCTCCTGGCCATCCTCCTGCTGGGTATCATCCCACAGTGTAATTTAGGCTATGGACACATCCCACCAAGCAGCTCAGCAATCTTTTAGGGACACTCTACAACCAAGTGAAGAGTTGGAATTTGTCAAATTTCTATTTTAGCCTGAGGTGAAAGCCTGGCCACAGAAAGTTTCAGATTTGGCTTCAGCAGAGCCAGGTTGCAGTTTGGCTCGTTGGCAGCCAAGGGACAGGAGGCAGAAGCACGTTTTCCCTGTAGGTGCTCCTTTGTATTCCTCAACCACTTTCATCCACTCCCGCGTGCTCCAAAATCTTTAGCCAGACAGCTCGTTTGCATATGCTTTTGAGATACTAATTAAACACGTACAAACAAAGAAAAACCTTGCAGCAGAAAGAGAAAACACAAAGAAATTAAGGAACTTACTTCAGAAGTCTCGGGTAAGCCACTCAATTGGGTTTTCCCCGCAGATTCCCCTCCTGCCTTGACTTCCCTGATCCACACACTCCGCTAATTCCAGCACTGAATCCATACATTCATCAAGTGGAATAGCTTATAGACATCAACCACAAAGCTCCACCAGCACAACTGCACACAAGCACATGCTTGTTGAAAGAGGGAATCTGGAACACCTTGAGAAATGTGTACAGCACATGCCATTCATCTGCTGGCTCCCTGAATTATTCTGTCTAAAACAATGCACCAGCTACAAAAAAAACCCAACCCAAAAGCATCAAGAAACGCAAAACCACAATGCTGAAAGTATTGAGTAAAAGAGATCTGGAAATTCTATGTGAATTTTAGCACAGAGGTGACATTAAGGGAAAAGGGAGCAGTCTGGAAAACCAAGATGCTTTCAGTCAAAATTCAAAATCACAACAGTGAAACTAGAATTTTAGATGATCATTTCAAATGCATTCCTTCTCTAGCTCCACATTTCAGCATGATAAATGCGTCAAGCTCCCTCTAACACAATCTTTCTCTACCAAGGGAGTTTCCCAGAGAGAAAAAGTTCTCCAACTTAACTGTCTAAATAACACAAGTAGGAATACTTTTTTCATCGTTTGCCACAAAAGCACAAGGTTTCCTCAGGTCTACCCAGGGCCCAGAATATTTGAGCTTTAGATAATACCTGACAGGTAATAATGGCTTATCTTGTTAATTTTGCTCTTGGGAAAACGGCAAGAGGTGATCAACCCCTGCTCCCTTTTTGTATGTTTGTTTCCTATCACAGATTTTTTTTTTTTTCCACAATGAAATGCAGATAAGAAGTTCACCTCAACAAGATAAAGAGTGAGATGGGTGCAATTAAGTCTATGGAGTAATTTGTTTTCTACAAGACCCACGACTTCAATAACATAACATCTAAAATGCTGGAGGTATCAAAAAACTGGAAAGAAAACCAATAAGAGGAAGATGAAATGTCAGCAGATGGATTAACATCATCGAGAATGTGCCAGATTCTTAAGGCTATATTAAGCAACAATTTTTTTTTCCCAAAGCAAATTCTATGATAATTTTAATAACTTTACTGTGGAACTTGATTTCCTTTTTAACATTAATTCCCTGTTTTCCTGCAGGGAAGGGGGCTGCTCCCAAATCCCTGTCATGTTCCAGTGTCTCAGACGGGATCCCTCACCCCAAAGGCTCCACTGCTAAATTCTCCATTGCTGCTACAAACGCTCACAATGCCACATAATCATCACTCTAAATTATGTCATCGCGAGATTTTTGTTTAATTTGCTCACTTAAATTAAAAAAAAGAGGAAGAAAGTGTGGTTTCCTTCTAGCTGATCTGCTGTGCTTGTCAGCCATCACCTATGTGCTGGCTGTCCCAGGGTCTGAGCACAACCCCCTCAGGGGATGTCTATATATAAAATATGTGAGACTCAACGGACAGCTGATTTAATATGACCTTATCAGCTTATGGCACAGTGTCTCCTACCATTCTTCTCTGACAAAACTGAGGTGCTTTTGGCAGAAGGCAATAGATACACACCAGATCATGTTTAGCTCCATCCCCAGGAATTTAACAAGACTGATGCAGCCTTTCCTATCGTTTTCTCCCTCTTAAAATGGGATTTTCAAGAACATTGAAAAAAATGGCACATCACTGCCTAAATGCCCAGCCTTGCTGTCAAAGAAACAAAGGCTTTATGGGGCAGTTTGTTTCTTTACATCAGAATTCTTTTATTTGTGTTTTGGAGAGGGTTATTTTCCAGTGACCCTTGATAAGACCAACAGGAGCCAGCAGAAAGAACAGAAATTCCTGCACATGAGAGAACGCCTAAGGTGAACTGGGGATGGAAACTGCAGCCATGAATGGCATCAATACACAAGGGAAATAACTGTAAAAATTACTTTATGGGATATTTGACCAGTCATTGTTGCTTTGCCAACCCTATTTCTGGACACTGCAGCAGGGCTGGTACACAACCTGTTGCCATCCACATCTCTGCATTTTCCAAGGATGAAAAGAAGCTGGAAAATGTAACTTGGACATGGTTGTGCTTTGGTTCTGGTTCCAGCCCAGCCATCCAGGTCCTGAATCTTCCTGCCTGTGCTTTCCCAGAGTGGATGCAGTCACTGCTGCCTTTGCAGGGAGCTCAGAGCACTTTTTTGAGGGAATCTGAACGTGTGCCATTGCTCCCTGTGGCCTCCTGCACCACTGGGGGCTGCAGTTTCAATTAATTCCCATTAAACCATCAGCTCCCTTTAGAAGCCACTCTTGATTCTGTGTTTGTTCTAATTAGCACCAAATAACAAAAGTATAACAACAGCACCTATTCCCCCAACATTTTTAACAAGCTGTCAGAGAAGGAACAGTGTGAATAACAGCAGAGTTTAATATGCTACTTTGCTTTTTTTATTTTTTTTTTCTTAATCCCTGCATTGAATTGCTTTTAATGTTTCTGAGTGACCAAAGCAACCAATTTTGAGGTCAAGTGAATACACAACTCTTTGACACAAAGAGTTCAATCTTGATTAAAAAAATTATCCCGTGAAGAAATCCCCTCAAATGACTCCGGAATGTGTCATCTGACACATTTATTGCTCAGGGTCCCTGCCAAAGCCATTCAATATATAATTATTTCAGCTGTGCAACAACCCTTATGCCTATGCACCCAAATTCTTCAGCCTTCTCCAGGAGAATTTTAAAGGAAATATTTTCAAACATCAAAATAATGGTACATTATTGAATGTCTGAGGTGTTCTTCCTTTGCCAGAAATCTGATCCACAGGTGATAAAAACAGCAATTTCCTCTCACTACTGATGAAATGTTCCCATCTGAGAACTTCAGGGATGCAGAACCTCATCTCACCTTGCTCCTGCAAGACCTGAAATATCCTGCAGGCTCCACCAGGAGCAGAGAGCCCTCCAAGAGGAGAAAGAGGCGTTCTCAGTGAATATTTCATGTTATCCACTCAACTAAAAAGAGATGTAGCGAGAAAATGAGGTGGGGGGGGATAATGGATTGCTTCTTGATATAAATATATTGATCCTAATTCAGGGAGTCCCTGATGCTCGGATCGCTGGGGGCTGGGGAAGCCTCACTTGGCCCCGTTTCTGTGAGCCCTGCTGCAGGTTCAGCTCCAGCCCCGGGCCATCCCCCTGGATTCCACAAGCAGTGCTCTCTTTTTCCGTGGCAATGCACAGAATGTGTCCCACCTTGTCTGAACACCTTCAGACCACGCTGCAGCTGTTCCCTCAGCCTGGGCCAGCTGCTCAGATGTGCAGTAATTCCCCTGGAAGTCGTAGGAGCCCTTCCAACTCCTGCCACCTGAGAATGCTGCCTACTGTTCCAACCTGATCCGCCATCCATCCCCCTGCAAACATTTACATGGAAAACAGGTTCAGGGAAGGAGAGATTGACAACTTCGTGCCTGATATCCTAATTGTGGGCTGGACAGCCATTTATCTTGTCTCTGATCAAACCTACCAGCTATGAGAAAAGTTTCACAACTGCAGGAGGCTTTGTGTTGCAACTTGCAATGAGAAATGTGGCATCCTGCACTATGGCTGAAGTGCTCAGTGCACCCAGATCTGTCCTCGTGGCCAACACAACTTTTATTATAGGATTTTTGTTATTGTTGTTGTTGTATTGAAGAGATGCAGCTCCACTCTTTGAAGTTTAAGACTAGTTGTAAATTCCTTGAAGTCAGCCCTATTTCCTTTTATATTAGCATGTTAACAAGCTTTGGAAGACTGACAGACCTTACAGGAAGACACAGCTGGGTGCTCCTCTAGTCTGGGCTTAATGAAAAGCAGAACATGAAGGCTGAACTCTGTGGCTTGTCTGCTGTTTACAGACTCGGCAGGAAGAATCCACTGCCCCAGTGATGAAGGCAAAACGTCCCCATCAAATGCTGATACTTTCTGTGCTACCAAGGAAAACAGTTGGGATTCATTAAGAAAGGAAATGCCACGATATTTTAAATTACTTCTGTAGTTTTAAACCTTCGTACCAGATGAAATCCAACAACAAATAAATTTTTTAAAAACACAAACAGCAAAACAAAACAAACAACAAAAAGCCAACCCACCCTGTGGAAGACTCTGAAGATATGGGATTTTGCAAAGAGGAATTGATTAAAGAGTGAGGGCCCGACCATGAGTGTGATCCAGAGTTGGACTAAGAAGAAGCAGGTTACATTTCAACTCCTCCATGGTGCTGTGGGCCAGGTGAAAACGTGAAAGATCGGGAAGAATCAAAGATTATACTCCCAAAAAAGAAGCAGACAGCAGTCCCATAAACCCACTGGGAAGTGGTGCTCATCAGGATGACAGAGATTTCAAAGGATGCTCCAGGGATGTCTGTCCCACAGACAACGGGTAACACACACCTGCCAGAGGCAGTTCCATGGCCACCTTTGGCATTATTTGGGTTGGAAGGATCCTCCTGTTCCTGGGAATCCCTTATGCCACTCCAGCCCTTTTCCACCTCAAGGGCTGAGGAGAGCAGCCCTTTCCTTCCATTTCTGCCTGTCCAGGCCCTAATTGTTAAAAAGCAAGTTCTAGAGAGCTAAAAGGGAGATCAAGCTGTGCTGCTGCATTGTGGAGCTCTAACATCTCTGGACAATATCCAGGAATGCTGTCTCTGTGCCGGATTTTAACAGCAGATTTTACTATGGCATCTATTTACATAAACTTCTTTTGATTTAGTGAAATATATGCTCCAACTCACTCGCAGGACACGTCTAATTTCCACATGCATAAGAGACAATTGTAAATATAAACCAAATAAATGCAGGCACAAGTGGCCAATTCTAGTGAACACCACACACAGCTGCATTTTTCCCACCAATCCATAATGCTTCAGAGACAGTCAGGTGCTCAGGAGGAAAGAACATCCACAAGCTAAACAAAACCTATTTCTGCATTGTTATTTTACATCTCTTTTAAACAAAACCTGGTCATCAATGGCCAAGACAAAGCTAATTTCTTGGAGCACGGTTTTCAACTCAACCACGCGGAGTTTTGTTTTTGCTGTTATTACAGCAGCATCTTTAAAACCCTGAATGTTGAGAGCGAAGATCACCTTCAAACACTGTCCAGCCTCCCCAGGCGGATGCCGCGTTTCCACGCATGCTTGGAGCATTCTGCTGCCTGCCACATTTCCATGTGCACCTGATTATGCAGCCAAAACATCCAGCCAGAAATGTAAATAACACAAGGCCTGCAAAGGCCTGGGCTGCTTCGTGCAGCATTCCAAGTGGAAGTGCAGAATCTGCTTTGATGAGCACTTAAAATAGATCAGGGAAAGGCAGCCAGCCTGGTGGGTATTCCCAGCCTGCAGGGGAAACTGGTCACTGACTGGGACATACTGGGACTACAGATGTGCAGACTAAAGACCAATGAGCTGCATTCATTACTAGGAAAAAACCTCCAAAATTTCATCTACTATGGATCAAAACCATAAGCGCTTACTTGAACTAACTTACTTGAACCAACAAATCACTTTACCAAGGGTATGAAAAGTGCTTCTGAATCCAGCAGAAGCAACAATGCCTTCATTGCCAAGGGGATTTAAACTGATTATTTCAAAACAGATATAAAGACGTTTGGAAAATCTGCCTCCTGTTTCATTATAAACCATAAAGCCTTTGTGCAGCTGGGTTTGCCTCGACTTTGCTGGATTCAGTGCAGCTCTTGAATAGACTTTTTATAAGGCAGGTGTTGTCAGTTAAATGAAAAAAAAAAAAAGCACAACCAAATAATCTAGGATCAGGACAGAAGCCAAAACGTTCAGGTTTATAGATTTAAGAAATGCTTTTTATGTGCCTCATGCACTGTTTATTGTCATGGGTCAGTTGGTGCTGATAACATCCAAATTAAAGATCTTTTTCTGACTTTATAATGCATCCAGTGCCCTTCACTTGGCTGGTGTAGCCAGCCTCTAGAAGTTCATACAATGCTTCATTAGTGCTCATTCATTTGGGAGAGCAGTGCTCCATCTAACCTGAAATGTTATTATGGATTTTTATTTATTTATTCCAATCCTACTTCCCATTAAATTTGTAACTCATCCTACTCAAACATTTTGCAACTTCATCAAATAGTATCAATCAGTGGAATTATCTCCCTGCTTCTGTTATTATCCTTCCATTTCATCTTAAATCTCTGCATCTGACTCTGAGAATTCACAAAAGAGGAACTGTTCTATAAATAACATATAGAAAGTTTTGACTAATGTGGAATGAATGTGCTCCTCTCACAATCTCCATGTAACCTCCATAATGTCAAGCCCCTGAGTGATTTTGTTGATTATGTACAGCATCCTGACATGCAAACTCACAATTTAGCCTGAGGACATTTGCAATTAATTAATTAATCCCAACAGAAATTATCAAAACTCATTCAACGGGCATTGCACAGCCAGCAGCAAGCACAAAGAGACTTTTTAACCACAGAGAAGAAGAATTCTTCAAGCAGAAACAAAGCCTGCTGCAGAAAACAGAATGTAAGTCTGGGAACAAAGAAAGCTTCCTTTTAAAGCAGGGATGCAGGAGTTGCCCAGAGGTTGCACAAGGTCCTTGCAGACCTACTCTGATGTTTGTCACCTTTCCCTCAGGGCTCTGAGGGTTGTGTCTGGCCTCTGACATGGCTAACCACAACATCTCAACCTATCCAGAAACACTGACCTGAGAAATGAGCAGAAGATGCCCCAAAATCCTAGGGAGGTGTGCGTGTTTGGTGTGCTTTTTCTCTTGAACGGGCAAGAACTACAGTTCCTTTTGCGCAAAAGGAATCACCAGACACAGCCAGGAGGAGCTGGTTGAAAATCCTTCATTTGAAGGTGCTGTTCAAGCTCAGAGAGTCCTTTATTGAACGCACAGAAGGTGTTTGCAGCACGGGCGCTCCCCAGGCCGGCTCCAGTGGAGCTGCAGCCCCTTTGGGAGGGCTGTGACTGATGCCAGGTGACGGCACAAGTCTGACATTTCTGCTGCACATTATGTGCTCGAGCAAGCCTGGGCTCACAGTGCTTGCCTGGGCACCGAGAGACCAAGAATGCTGAGCTGCAGCAGGGGGAAGGAGGAAATCCCACGGAAAATGCAACCAAATACAGCTGCTAACAGCTGGGGGATAGGACTGGACCTTCAATCCTGAATTACGCCACCTGCAGCGATGATGCAGCCCTGCCTCAGCACCCACTGCATCCCCTTCTAAAACCACATTAACCTGACTCCTGGTGGCCTTCCAGTCCCGTTGTGGATGCTCTCAGGAATGCACGTTTTGAAGCTGCTGTGTTGAGAGGTCTGAGCAGGAGTGAGAATAAAGAGGCAAATTCAAGAACAGCCTTCTGTGCACACCGGTGCTGTGTAGTGCTTCAACTCTGCTGCACTAAATCAGTCTCTGAATAGATAAAGATAGATAAGGTTTCTAAATAGATAAAGTTTCTAAATAGATAAAGAACTTTTTATGAGGTAAAACATGTAAATTAAACAAAGACATAGTAATCTGGGATCAGGGAAAAATACAAAATATCAACAGTGACAGAACTTGAAGTGAAATATTTCAGAGCAAAGTTTCAATTTAGTCAGACAAAGTATTTTGTTTCAATGGAGGAGTGTCTCAGTGTTGACTGTTTCAGCCTTTTTAAATACAAATGTTCTAAGGAAAAAGCTGCTCTGAAATTTAAAATGTATCGCTCTTAATTTCTTTGAATAAAATTTCATCAAGACCATCATTATTTTGTAAGGGAGCAAGGGGTAAATCATTTGCACCATCCCAAAGTTTGGTTAAAACCACGTTTTTATGCAGAAAATGCTTTTGACTAAAGTTTTCCTTCGGCCAGTTTGGTTTCCTTTGTTGCCTGCCAAATCCACAGCAGGGATTTTTAAATTCTTATTTCCTTTTCCTGTGATTTTTCCCACCCCACCCCAGGAGCCTCTCCCTTCAAGAAGCTCCTGGTTTTGCTCACTGGTGAGACTGGAAGCGCTGGTGACTCTGGGCCACCTCAAGGACCATCTGCATCCCTCAGCAGGGCCAACCTGGCACTGCTGGAGCACTCAGATGCCCCAGGGTGAATTTTGTATCTCCCTGCTCCAGCCCAGCCTCAAACTCAGCTGCTGGAGTGGAAGGAATGTGGCAGGACTAAATCAGGGATTCCTAAATAGATTTTCTACATGCAAAATTTTGATATTTAGCAACTTCTTGCCCTCAAATCAGCCACGTGGGGGTGACTGTGGTGGGTCTGAGGGACACCAGATACCTGTGTGCAATAGAACAGAGTATTTGTGCTGATAATCTGACCCAATCCTCCTTTCCCTCTGGAACTATTCACCACACCTGTCACTAACCCAGTCATAGAATCTCCAACTTTGCAGAGTGATTTCAGTGTTTTGTTCTCATCTATAATTTCAGTCTTTTCTTCTGAAAACTTTACACAAAATTTGCACTTCAACCTCTTTAGAGCAGAGCCAATATTTCATTAATAAATTCTTCAGTGGGATCTCATCCCATCTCCTGTCACATGTGCAGGAGCCACCACAATATTATCAATATTTAGGAATCTCTACACACCAAGTTCCACCACAGATTAAATTCATAACTATTTTTTCGTCTCGCCCTCAATAATTTTGAGAGGCTTCTTTTCTAATTCCCTCCTTCAGGCCTGGGACATTTAAAGGAATTGATTGAAATAATTTCCTGGTTATGTGACTCATACATTGTGCAGCCTAACATTTTAATTCCTGGTGGTTAAGGCTTCCCTGCATCTCACACAGCACTTTCCCAGTTGCCTCAAATACTTCTCAAGCAGTATGTATATAATAAGGAATAAAGCAGAGTGTGATTGGACAGCTGAGAACAGCACAAGGAATAATTTGCTGAGTTTTGTTTATATTGGATGTTGAGAATCCACTGTAAAAATTAAAGGGAGGAGGTTTAACCCCTGAGCCTGCTGGCCATTTGCACATCCCCACTTCCTGCTCTGTTCATTAACCAAACACAAACCAGTTCTTCGTTTACATTTTTATTTCTTCTAAATATGTCTGTGTTTAGGACACAGAGAATCTAAATGTGTGCAAGATTAAAAAAATGCATTAATGGTATAAATCTGTCCAGATCAGCTCCTTGGAAATACACATGGAGAACATGATAATGCAGTTTAAAAATCCAGCCCTTGGATTGCAGGTGTCCCTCACAAACAGGCATTAATTAGCATTAAAGAGATGTTCACACTGAGCAGATGATAAAGACACTGCAGTTCCCAAGGCTGATATGAGGGTGAGCTGTACAAGTCACCTTCTTTTAAAAGAAAAAAAAACCTGAGAGGGTTTTACCCTTCCAGCTCAGTTTTTAAAAGGGGAAGAATTCCCTTGGCTTTCCTCTTTTAAAATACCAGAATCAGTTTTCATCTTCTCCATTTTTGGTGGGTCCCTCAGAGGTATCTGATGCGTTTAAACCTCTCCAAAACAGTGGCCAGGCAGTGGCAGGGCATAAGGCATCAGGGAAGTTTAGGGAGTAAAAATCCCCTTGATTCCTCAAAGCTGATTTCCCCCTTCATTATAATTTCACCAATATTTGCTAGATTCCAGACACTTCAAAGTTTAGTGAGATTTGACCGTATAGATGATAAAACAAAAAACCCATATCCATAAAATCCCAAAGGAATCCCCTTTAAACATCTCACTACAGCTTTGCCATGACCATAGACATTGTCACCAGAATATTTCCCTGATGAATTCAGATATCTGTGAGTCTGTGCCGAGTATTTAGGGCCAAATTCTCACACAGGTGTCTCTATCTGCCACTACAGAGAGCAAAAATGACCCTATGAACATGCACATGCACCAAAGAAACAACACCAAGCCAAGGAATGAGTGCGCATGTTGAAAACTGAGCAAGAACCTTTTCTTTTTTTTGCACTTAATGACACAGAGAAAACATTGTTTCTCCTGTAGCCTCAAGAAAGGAAGTACTGAAAGATCATTTTTAAGTATCATAACAATTTTCACACAGCAGCTTCTGTGAAAAGGGGTCCCAGTTATTTAATCCTCTGAATGCAAGCAGTCCTGGGATGAATCCATTATGTGAGTTCCAAAAACTGAAACAAGAGGCACAATTCAGGCCTAAGACAGACTGCAATTTACCTCCCCAATCCAGTAGCTGGAGGCTTCAAAGGGAAAGTACAGCTGAGAAGAAAGAAAAACACAGTGGAACAAATTATCCACCTAAGTGATGTAAAGGGACTGGAATCCAGCCACAACTGTAAGATTTAGATTTCTTCTAGCATACAGGAGAGTGTGAAATACCCTGGGACAGGTTTGGTAAACTAAAGGCCCAGCACTCTCCTCCCACCCTCCACACAGAGATATCTCCGCAGAGGTTGCACGAGTCAGAGTGGGCAAAGGAAGAGGGTCAGAGCTCTGCTATTCCAATCTGACATGCCTCTAATTTATTTAAGACCATAACGAACTTAGGAAAGCCACAGAGAGCCACCAGGCCACCCCTGAATTTGCAAATCTTCCCCTTATCTGTTGTAATCTGTTTTAAATCCAATCATTTCTGTTTGAATAAAACCCTTCCCTTAGAATAACATCTTGATTGAGATGAGAAACTGTTATTTCACTCCATAATTTTTTTTCCCCCCAGGCTCAATGCCCTGTTACTTGATGCTTTACCTCTAAGGTGAACTTAATGGCTTTCTCCTCCATTCTTTGCTTCTTCCCATGTCTTTCTTCACTAGATTAGAAACATATATTGCATGCTGTGCCCTGGAGGCACTTAGACATGCAACCAGGTCACCTCCCTTCTTGAAAAACTTAGACTAAGCCCTTGAGTTCTCACAGCAAGAAATATTCTTCACAAATACAGCAATATTTGGGAGTTTTTCACTCTTCTTCCCAAAACAAACCAAAATAAAAGATTCATTTGTCTTTGCTCTTCTCTCCATACTGTGACACAATGAAGGTCCCTCACTTGCAGGCAAAGTCCACACAAAAATCAGCCACAATTCTCACGTGGGTTCAGCTGGTGAGGGGGAGGTTGCTGCTTTGCCCATCACCACTGCAATCATCCTCCAGTGGCAGTTACACAGTGCTAATCGTTCATTTTTAATTTTCAACCTAATTTCTGTAAAATGAAGCCAAAATGACTATGAGCCTTGATGAGAAGAAGTTTTTAGCGCAGGTCAAAAGAGCAAGGATGGTTCACAAAGCTTTGCACAAATCCTCTGCAAGGCACCTTCCTGCCAGCTCCCTTCTCATGCAGGTTTCCATATTTCCACTACAAAGTCCTAATTTCTCTCTCATGTTTCTCTCCTTTCACTTTTCCCAACAAACCCTTGCTCTTTCTTGAAGGTTATTTGCCTACACGTCAGTCACATTCAATTCAAAAACTGCGTTGAAATAGAAAGAAAGGAAAGATGAGTTAATTTATTGTGATAATAAGGAAGATCCAAAGAATTGTTTGCAAAATAGCTATTTTCCTAAATTTACAAGGCAATGGTCAGAGCCAAGATGAGCTGCTCTTCTTCATGAAATGCATGCAAGCACTGAATGGCTCTTTCCTGTGCCTCTATTTTACTAAACTTGTCACACCAGATTTTACACTTCCTTCTAAATTATGAGCAAAAAGATCCCTTTGTTTGTCATTTTTCCGCTTTGCTGGGCATGGATCTCGACCAAACAGTGCAGCCGAGTTCCCACCCCCTGCTCAGGGCAGCCCGAGCTCCTGGAAATGCCCCTAAGGGGTCTCTGAGGGCACCTGGGTTTGCTGAGCCCCCTGGGCATGGCTCACACCCTGCTGCTGCTCACCTCCCTCCCCTCTGCCATTGCTCAATGCTCACCGTGCCTGGGGGAAGGTGGGAAATGCAGGGCACTGCATCTCTGTGTCTGCAAAGGGCTGGCACTGACTCCCATTCCCTCCCTGCTGTGCTCCAGGGACAGGGGCATGGATGATTTTTGGGTGAATTTGGCATGGGGCAGGGGGCATGGATGGATGTGGCTGATTTTTGGGTAAATTTGGCAGGGGGCATGGATGGATGTGGCTGATTTTTGGGTAAATTTGGCAGAGGCATGGATGGGTGTGGCTGATTTTTGGGTGAACTATACAGGAGCAGGGGACATGGGTGGATGTGGCTGATTTTTGAGAGAATTTGGCAGGGGCAGGGGCATGGATGGATGTGGCTGATTTTTGGGTGAACTTTTCCTGCAAGGGAGGGACCTTCATTGTGTCAGAGTATGGAGCAGAGCAAAGACAAATGAATTTTTTATTTTGTTTTTTTTTAGGAAGAAGAGCAAAAGTCTCCCAAATATTGCTGTATTGGTGAAGAGTATTGCTTGCTGTGAGAACTAAAGGGCTTGTTGAGTTTTTTAAGAAGGGAGGTGACCTTTTCCTTTCCACAAAGCACCTGTTAGCTGCCTGCAATGCTCAGAGCCTTTATTTGGATTACTTCACCCCTCTGGCACACAGCTTCCCCTCCAGCAGCCCTTGGTGTTGTCACTGCTACCTGCCTGCCGTGGGTCACCAGCACAATGCTGCTTTTCCTACCTCAAGGCATGGAAAGCTGGTGGGTGGTTCAAGCAGCCAGGGGAGGAAATAATGCTGTGAGCATCCCTTGGTCCGAGTTCCTGTCCTGAGGCTTGTTCTGTTATTCACAGAGCAGCAGCAAGCAAACAAGGAAAACTGAGCAGTAACCTCCCACCTCCACCAGACAAATGGACTCATTTTTCCCTTTTTTATAATTAGCTCCTCCACTTTTATGGCTGAAGGGGGGGGGCAGGTGGGGGCTGCACATCCTACAGCAAACTGAGCACCACAGTGAATCTGGTGTGAGGGGAGGAGGGCAGGAGCAGGGACAGCAAAACCAGAGAGCTTTAACAGGAGCTCCTCCATGCACACCCAAGGCCTGCAGTGACAAAGAGAGCGCAGAATGATCCCAGCACTGCCTTGGGAGCCTCTCCCAAGGAGCTGCTTGCTCGCTCATGCAAAGAGCCCTCATGTTTATGCATCACACACCTGCACGCTCACACACACACAGGTGTGGCACCTCGAGGTGTGGGGTGACCCAGGCTAGGGGTGACCTGCCCGGGCACAGCACCAAGCTGGGCACTCCCAGCCCCTCTGCTTGTCCCAGCACCTCCCCTGGCCCTGGGACACCCTGCTGGCCCTGGGGCACCTCCTCACCAGCTGCAGGGCACGACGGGGTGCCCAGGGTGGCACTGCAGGACTCCTGCTCTGGGCAGGAGCATCAGGCAAGGGGTGGCACCAGGAGCCTCCTGCATCTCACCCCAGCTGAGCACGGGCACCTGGGGGCAGGGGTGGCTCTGTGCCCTGCTCCCAGCACTGCAAAGTGGGGAACAGCGCCTTGATAAGGAGCCTTCTCCACCAATACTGAGAACTCTTACTCGTATCTTTCAGTTTAAACCTCTACAAACGGAGTGCTGTAATCCCAGCATAATCTAATGCAGAAATATTTTTCTTTCCCCCCTCCTCTCTCTTTCTTTAATAATACAATGGGAAACTGTCATAATCCCAGCATAATCTAATGTAGAAATATTTTTCTTTCCCCCCTCCTCTCTCTTTCTTTAATAATACAAGGGGAAACTGTCATAATCCCAGCATAATCTAATGTAGAAATATTTTTCTTTCGTCCCTCCTCTCTCTTTCTTCAAATTTGCCCTGATGTTTTTAATTTGTTGCAAAGTGGCAAAAGTTCTGGTGATCTTTTGGGCAGACACACACTATGTAAAGTCCTTTACAAATATAAAACCAAATTACTGAAGACTACTGCATAATTATTTAATGGAAGAATATTTGAAGAAATGGGATTTCAATGTGACTTTTCAGGAAATTACAGGAAGATTCCTCAAATAACTTTCATTTCTCATTGAAAAGATACCGTCGAAATTTTCTGAAGTATTTCCTTTTTATTTTTTGTTTTAAAATAGTGGCAACTTTAACACACTAATAAATCTTAATGCAAGACTCTTTCAAATGTAATTGTACTAGCTGTAGGCTAGATTACAGGTGTCCTTTCAGACACTTTAACTTGCTGTATTTACATCTTGCTGCATCAATTGTATGGCTATTGTAAACTTTATATTATGCAAGGTGTGTAATTACACAGCCTCCCCAGCTCCTATCACAAGTGCACACCTGGCCTGCCTCTAACAAGCACATTCCTTCTCAAAATGACTACGTAATTAGAAAATTCCACTTCTTGGCCACAGCTCTGTGCTCAGCACACGCAGATTTCTCTGTGAACCGAGTTTCCATTTCTCTCACAGGGTCACTGGCCACGCTCTGAGCTGCTCATTGTTTTTAATCCTGACGTGACCTTTACACTAAATACAAAAAGCAACCTTGGGATTGAAAAGCCTGGCATGGTGTCATGAGCACAGAGAATGATTTCAATGAGCCCAGCGCTGTTTGATCAGGGACCAGTCCTCCCAAGGTGCTGAGTCCTCATTTCCTGCAGGTCCCAAACTGGAGTCTGTGCTGTCCCAATTAAAGTCTGAAAATGAGGCATTTAAAATCCACAGCCACTTGGAGAACTCTCACTTTGAGAGTTTCCAGCTTAAGATGTTTTGTCACACTTAGGAATCCCTTACGGTGAAACCTTCAAAACTTGGTTTTCCTGCATTCTCACACACATAAAACCAAAAGTGCCAAAACTTCACTGGAGAAACTGATAATTTATCACTGATTTACCCAAGTGGGGCTGATTAGAGAGGTGTATGAGCAAGGTCAACAACAGTAAATATGTTAATATTTGCTGCAAACAACAGGGAATACACTCTGGGTTCCTTCTTTCCTAGAAGGGAGAGGTCAGGAAACACAGGGAAATTTACAGGAAGGTTCCAGGACTGGGAATTATTGGAAGTGGCAGCTCCTTTCACAAGTATTGTTGAGGATAGAAGGGAGGTAATTGTAAATCATTACAGAAGAAAAAAAGAGTGCCAGATCCCAAACCCACAGAAATCCTTTGGAAACAAAAAAAACAAAAACAAAATCAAACCAACTAAGAGAAATGCATAAGTGCTTTCCCACACTCCTTTAATCAGAATTTTAGATTCATCTATGTGATCTGTGAAATAGTGGTTATCAGATTAAACCCCAAACTTCTCTGCTTAGTAACAGGTCCCATGAATTCACATGAATAAAGGGGCCAGATTTATAGGCAGATATTTTAATTCTGAAACAGTTAACATAACAGTCAAAGAAATGCTTGGTTACTGACACAAAGGGAAGGCTATAATTGTAACATCTTTGCTCTAAGGTGAATAATTAAGTAGATTCCACTGACAAAAGGATGAGAAGACTGTGCCTCAGGACATTTAGTGAGTAGAACTGAGCAACAGGTTACAGGGAAGCAAACAAGGCTGTATTTAAACACAAACCTATTGAGACTCGATTATTTTCAATGCAGAACAAAAAAATTATTCCTAAAATGAGCAATCCTTGGACAGTTTAATATAATGAGGCAGAAAGAACAAATTCAAGGTCACAGATATTGTTGTTACAACTTTTTATGTCAGGGCATCCTTTTACTGTTCCATCCTCTTTTTCCCCTAGACTCTCAATTTCTTCACAACAAAGGTAGTAATAGTAAAATATATATATATATATTTATCCTATTCTTTAGTTAATGAAGTCCTTCAGTAAAGCTCAGCCATATTAATGAATATGTTTTGCAGATTTGGCCCCTAGTGTTGAAAGAGTAAAAAAAGCCAGCTACATATTTGCATTCAAAACCATTTTTCTTCATTGTAACTGAGAGTTTAAGTATTCATAAATCAAACTGTAAAGTTCTGTTGTGGGAAAACCACAGAATTCCTGTATGGTGATCCACCTAGAATTCAGAATTAAAGGAACTGCCCGGGTCTGTAGCATTTAGGTTAGGCTGGAAATCATCTCTCCATTGTGCTGGTGCAGACCGAAAGGCAAGGAGATAAGGGACCTTCCCCCAAAGTCTTTCCATATTCTTAGCATTTATCCCCTCTGCTGAGGCTGGAATCAACCCTTTTCCCAAAGGAATGAGGAGATTGTCTCCTGCACATCCTTGCTCTCCTACCTGATCCAGGCTTGGATCACCCAGGCACCACAGGAGCCCATTGAGGCTGCAGAGTGTGCAGTGATCGCCTGAGCAGTGATCCAGCACCACTGTGATGCACAAACCACCTCCAAAAATCAGCCCCAGTTGTCTGATGTGCCACAAATCCACCCTGCAGAAGGAGGGTTTCCAGCTGCAGAGCCACTGCATGCTCCGGGGAGCCAGGAGTGCTGCACTCAGAAATGATCTAAAGCCAGGCTGATGTCACCTTGTCTTGTCTCTCTGTCACCTGGGAGAGAGGGCAGGATGTGGCTCCGGGATGGCACTCAGTGAACAGCTCTGCTGAGGCCTGGGTGGCACACAGGGTCAGCACACACACAGAATTCCAGGGAAGGATCAGTCCATATTCACAGCCCAGAATCCTGGGGACACACAAGGCAGGAAGCCAAGGGAAGGACTGGATGGGCTGGCCCAACCTCCATCCAGCAGGACTATCATCTTAAAAGAATGATTTTTAAGCTTTGCTTTTCCATCTCCTATTAATTTGTTTGACATGACCTTATCAGGACTCTGCTAGTTATGCTCTGCTTTCCTTATGTAGTTGTTTTCAACAAAGTGAAACTGCATATAGTTGTCTCCTTCTGTTATGCCTTCACTTCTGCAGTGCTGAAACATTAAAACAATTTGAAAGATATGACAACGAAGTTCCTCAGTACAGTGAGCATGTGGATTGATATGTTTTGATTTTTTTCTTTAGAGAACAAGACTTGTCAGTGCTCAACTAGAAAAGCTGCCAAATACATCATCATCTCTCATTCACTATGACCCAGGTGCTGTCAGCCCAAACTGACTGTTTTCAGTAAAAAGAAAAAAAATTGTGTTGGGTGAGTTCAAAATGGATCCCAAGAGGTGCCAATTAGGAAGCATTTAAAGTGCAAATTCTAATGTTAATTCTCTGAGTTCATTTGCCCTGCGTCCATTACCAAATCTTCAGTTAAAAATGCAATTTACAGCTTAATTTTGTGCTACACAATCTGTTTCCTTCCTGCTCCACATACTCTTACAGTTGCACGTAGGACTAAGAAATGCATTTAAATATTTGATTCGCTGCCATTAGCAGGAGAGAGGGAGAAGAAAAACTTAATGATGGATGATATGATACGCTGTGCACAGAATGCCTTCATGCTATTCACAGCACATTATTATCAACATACCTCTTCCCATCATGTGCATTTTTTTGGGAACTAAAACAAACAATGCCACTGAACCCAGAGAGGATTCCCTGGTAAGAGGGATTAAAGTCTATAGATCATATAAATGCTGTTGAGTGATGAGTTTTGTTCAAATCTTAACTGTTTATTTTGGTCCTGATTTTTCTGCAATAAACATCTTTACATTGAAATGTGGGGCTTTGCTGCCTTAAAAGGAGCAGTGAAATGTAATAAACAGCTAAAACCTGCTTTTATATACCTCAAAACCAGTCACCTAAATCACTAATCTAACCACTGCAATCATCGTGTAGCAACTTAATCCTGGGAGAAATCCAAATGGAAGGGTTGGTAAATACTTTTAAAATTATCTGTATTTTAAAATGTGCTGTTTCCAATGCAAGGCAAGGGTTTTTTGTGAGGATGCCAATGCTCCTTTATCATCCAGAAACAAAAAACCCAACTACAAATTGTGTACTCCTATTTTGCACATTTTGAAGGGTTTTTTGCAGTTTCTACTCAGTGGAAGACAACAAAATAATGAGCTGAGTAAGGGCCCAGTCTGGCACAGGAGGGGAATGATCCCAACCTGGACCTGCCACCAACATCAATGGAGAAATATAAATAATTTATAAATGATCCTGAAATCATGGCTCATATTAGGAGTCAGCACATACAGCAATAACATCATCTGAACCAAAGGTGCACCCACTTTTTGCACAGGTTTTGAAGTCAGAGTGCACTTCAAAGCACTTGGCTTGGATGGTTTATTTTGGCCAGAGTAACGTCAGAAAAAGCTAGCTTTTGACACCTGAATTTTTCTACTTTCTAATGGGAAACTAAACCAAATCAGGCACCAAAAGAAACATTTGATGGCAACGGGATCATTCACAAGCTTAAAAACAAGCATATGCACTGCAGCGTTGAAATTTTTCAATATTGAAGATATTATGGTTGATTACTTGCACAGGAATCCAGAGGGACTCTGTCCTCTACTCTTCATTAATAGTAGAACCCAGGGTGGGGAAAATCTCCCTTAAAAATTAAGCTCAGAAACCTCACAATCCAATTAAAGGAACCTCCCCTTCTGTGCTGCCATTTTCTGGCACAATTTTTCACCCCATCCACAATTTTTTATGTTCCTCAAACAATTTGCTTCAAAAGGCATCATGGGGTTAAAGGGATGCTGCAAATCTCCATCTCCAACTGCTCCTTGTGATGTTTTTAGATGAAGAGATGCCTAACCCTGTGCCAGCCCCGAGCCAGAGCTGTGACCAGGGCTCAGACACAGGAGGAAACCAGCTAAGAGAAGAAGAAACCTCCACAGAGCAAAATTTAGAGTATACAACCACTCCTCTGGCATAGGTCAGACCAAACCTGAGGTGCTTCATGCCCTGTGTGTTTGGCTATCTCTGCTCGCTTGCCTTGCTCCACATTAGCAGCTCAACGACAGGCAAATTAATTAATTTCCCAGCATTTGGTGCAGCCAGCATGTGCAGAATTGCCCAGCCAATGTGAGACCATTTGGTCAAACAGCATTTGCAATTTGCTTCTATATTTAGGCCTGTTGCCTGCAAAAGCCCACACATATATTTAACAAGGTCAGTGGATGAATTTGGGCGAGTGGTGAGCAATTTCTGCCGTGGTGAGATGCAAACGTGATGAATCAAAGCAGTTTATTTCTCTTATACCTTAAAACGTAAAAACACACAACCCTGAGAAACACCTTGTGAATCTCATTTCTACTGCAGTGTTTGTTAGAAAACTGTCTCTTTTTTGACCTTTTGGGAAAGGTATAAAAATATCATATTTGATCAAGATTTTGAATTTATAAAAGCAAAAATCCCTGAAAATTTCCTTCAACAGAAATACGTTTTATACTCAGTTTCCTCTTTTCTCTTTTTAGATAAGCAACGTCCAACAAAGAGAAACCAAAGAACATCTGAAGCAGAAAAGCACTATACAGATAATTGTTTTGGTCTAAGCCTGCATCTAGACTCTGATGGAAGACTGAAGTCTCCTTGCATGCAAGAACCTAAGTAGCAATTCTAGTTTAAATGCCTAAATATTCTTAATTTTCACTTTTCTTGGATAAAGTACTTATTGGTAAATGGTGTTCCTGTAGCAATCAGCATTAGTTTGAATAACTGCAAGCATATTTACATTTTTCCTTCAGAGCTATAACCTTTGTACAAGATGCAACAAAAGAGAATCAAAGGTACGGTACTATTAGGAAATACAATTTTTTGAGTCCATTGAAACTCAGTTGAGTTTAAATCGCCTTTTTTTTTGTTGTTGTTCTTAAGGTACTTTCCCTTCTTAAGGTTAAAACCAAGGTTCAGAAGGGTCGAACCTTTTCCTTTTTTACAAGGCAGTTACTACTGACAGGAGCCCTGGCATTCAGGAGTGCTTCCACAGGGTCTGCAGACGTGGCCCCCATTCTGCCTTGTCACTGACAGGGGCTCGGAGCACGCCACAAAATTCCACAACCAAAAAACCTCATTGCGGCACGACACCTTCCTTCAGCACTGCTGGGGAAGCCAGCTCAGGAAGAAAATGTGTGTTGAAAAATTCATGGAGCACACAGCCCCCTGCAGAGGGGTGGCTTTGGTACAGGGACATGTAACGTTCCCAAGCACCCAGCGATGGAAAAGCGTCCTGAATTCCAAGTGCTCTATCTCAGCTCTATCTCCACATGAGCTCTAGCCTGCAGAAACAGAATTCTCTGTTCCATGGACAAGTTCCAGGAGCTGTTTCCGTGTGTGGTGAATGCCAAAACTGGGCCTAGTCGGCTGTTATTAAAATGTTGCTGTCAAGCTATTAAACGCTTGAAAAGCCCAGAATTAAAAGAAGCTTTATGCATGTACTCCCCACGGTGTTTCTAATCGTGCCATTGATGTCTGCAGATCCAGTTCCCTGAAAAATTTAGCTACAGTTTGTGTTTATAAATCATTGCTTTTAAAGGCTGCCACCACACCACCGAATCTCGGGCCTGGGTTTAATCCGCAGCTTGAGCAGGAGTGAGATTGTGCTCACAGATTGCAGAGCACTCTTCAAAGGCACTGCTGAACACAGGTGCTGTAGGGGACTGCTCCTCCCAGAAACAGGGTGTTCTAAAAGCATCCCAGCCTCCAGTTGGACCAGTTTGCACTGGGAGCCTGCGAGAAACTCCTCCTTCACCTGCATTGCCCCCGTTCCACATCATTCCCATAAATTCCCAGGACGTGCTGGGCCAGCTTGCCACAGTTCAGCTACCCAGCTACTGAAATGAATGGCTGAAAGCACAGAATTTACTACATCTAAAAATCTGGTTATCCTTTCATTTAATGAAAGGATTTTTCCCATCTTTTCATAAGATATAAGATACTATCTTTGCAAAAGACTTCTTGCTGTCTTTTCATTTCCATGTTCAATACCAGCCCCTTCAAAGAACAAAATATTGAAATAATAAAACTATGCCAACATTCTTTTTCTCAAACAGAGCAGGTTTTCAGAGATAACTAGAGACACATCTATACATACAGGATAAGTAATGAAACAATTGTAAGAGTGAAGGCAAAATACAAAGATTTTAGGAAGTGGTCGCTGAACGATGGCATCAAAAGCATCAGAAAAATGAGGACAGGTGAGGGTACAGCAGCAATGGGGTCAGTCCCATGTGGGATCTGTGCTGCCTGCATCCCCTGCTCTGGCTCGTGGACAAAGGGAAAGCAGGGATGCAAAGAGCCAAGGATAGGAGGGAAAAATAATCATCCTGTAATTGGCTGCTCACTAATGGAGTCCATTAATTAATGGCCACGGAAGGCCAGGTAATTTGTGGTCAGTGGTGTTCAAAAGATAAACAATCTAGACTGAATCAGCCATGTGGAATCCCTCCATGCTGGAGCCATCCTGGGGAGACTTCAGTGTTTCCAGGGAAAGGGAACAATCCAAGCACCCATCACTTCCAATGGCACCAATAAGTCTCTGTCTCATTGAATCTGCACCAAACACCATATAATCTATAAAAAAATTGCAACTGTCTGGTGTGCAAGAGGTGAGAAGATTTAGGGAGACTTCAAGAAATGCAGCAAAAGGCACATTTTCATTACAGAATACTTGGAATAATCCAGATCAAGAGAACCCAATCCAAGCGCCGACTTTTGCCAAAGGTGATTTTTAAACTTGTCCTCATCTAATCCTTCTGTGCAGAAGGAATCATTGGTAGGATGATAAATACCCTGTTCTTTGGTGAGACCTGTGGGAGCATCCTCGAGAGCAAATCTCACGATCCCAAGGCAGACTGCACTTCATTCTCCTAATTCACAATTATTTTGTTCAAGCGTTTGATACAAGATAGAAAGGGTTTGATATCTAGAAAACCCTGCATGTAATACCCTCCTGACAGATCATTACACGAGTCTAATTGAATTTAGATCCTGAGATATGCTGCTCAGAACTCGTTTGCATTTCACTAGAAATGAGATGATCATCTTTACACAGAAACTGTGACGCATATTTTCATGCACATGAAACAAATACCAAAATATTCAGGTATTTGTGTGCTTTATTTGCATTTAGTTGCTACCTCTGTGTAAGGAACCAAGCAATTACTCTAACAGGTAATTATGTACTGACATGTAATTTGCATAAGAAGGCAAAAATATCCTGCAGTTCACTCATTCTGTAGATATTTGGGACAAGAAAGCAAACAAGAGGTAGAAGAAAATCTGCATATTTGCCCAATGGACACAAGGAAAGAAAAAAGAAATCTCCATTGTTTTCTCATCAACAATTTCCCCCTTTCCCAGAAAATGTGTTTATTCTCCTGTTACTAAATTTTAAATAACAAGAATAAACATATGCAAAAAGGCAAAACATTGCTAGTTTTATTTTTAGCCTTCTGTTATATGTGAATCACAGCCTCTAATTATTGGAATTTTTGCTTAGTGAAAGAAAAATTTGTACACACACAGACCTTATAATTGATTCAAACAGAAACATTCTTTTTTACTCAAAAGGGAATATTTCTTTGAATTACAGCAATTATTTAACAAAGAAAACTGTCATTCTGGAATGAAAATCAATAACTTTAATTTAGAAATAAAGAAAACACTTCAGCATTCACCATTCTTTCCCTTACTTTGTGGGATAAATTATCTGCCAAACCTATATTCATGCAAATTTTTTTTCTCAAAATTTAAACACTTTACTGGGAAGAAAGCCGGGTTGTGCATCCAATTCCTTTTCCAAACCTCATCTGTGGCCAAAAAATTCCTGGAACATCTTGCCCCTGTGCTAGTCATTAGTGGGTCACTGCAGGCTGCCTACATTGCAAAAATTCATAATTAATGGGATATCTGAGATTTGGATCCAGTGTGTGGATGTTACAAAATACATCACAAGTTTTCATAAGCTTCACAGAGAGCTGCTTTGCTTGTCCTACAAGTCTTCCTTGAACTCCACCAAAATATGAATTAACTCCCAGGAAATGAAGACAATTCAGGTTTCTGGTATCTGACCATGGTGGGATTGGAACTGGCTCAGCAATAACACGACAAACCTAGCCCCTGGTATCCCTCACTTCCCAACTTCCTTTAATATTTTCCTTGAATTTCCTCCCTCAAGTTTTTC
This sequence comes from Ammospiza nelsoni, assembly GCF_027579445.1. Classification (NCBI taxonomy): domain Eukaryota; kingdom Metazoa; phylum Chordata; class Aves; order Passeriformes; family Passerellidae; genus Ammospiza; species Ammospiza nelsoni. Next base: position 2,536,297 of record NC_080644.1, on the reverse strand, counting down.
TTACACTGTAGGGGAAAGTCTCTAGCAATCCAATTCCAACTAGGGAATTCTGCTCTAGGATTAACTAAAAGAGAGGATTATGGGGTTTTTTACTTCTATCAGGCAACACAATCCTATTTTACCTTTCTAACACCCCTACACAGCCAGCATTCAGGGAAAGGTGCAGCTTCCTTGGGGGACAAACCCCCTAAATCAGTTCTCCTTACAGTGACATGGCAAATATCTCCTCCTTGGGACAGCAACCCAGTGTAAAGCTGTGCTGAGAACTCAAGTACACAACCAGCAGATAAATGAATATAGAGAACTGATGTTTTCTCTGTAGTATTTTAGGCAATAGCTTGGATATTTTGAGTGTCCCTTCCATGCCCTGCTGTGGTTCCCAGTGGGACAGGACAGGGACTGTTTACCCCATTCCCTACTCACAGGTTACAACGCAGAGCAAGGCACTGCACACCCATCCCAGAGCATGGGAAACCAGCCCTGCACTGCCTATGCTAAATCCCAGACATGTTTTTTATCTTCTAATCCCAGGCTGGATAACAGCAAACAGCTGAGTCTCCATTAGTTGCCCAACAGGACAGGCCAATCATCACATGGTGCTTTTCACACCTGCTTCCCTCTCCTTTCATTTTTGGGAGGCATAATATTCAAACCAGAAGAAGAAGGCAATGCTCTACACCATTTTAGCTGTTTCCTTGCATCTCAGGAAACATTTGATCTTTTTCTCCCCACTTATCCGACCTTTTTTCTCTATTTAATTCCATGTTAATCACTTGACAAACCCAAGTTTGAAGGAAATATTAGGAAGTTTCTGAACTTCTCTCCTGAGAAATATCAGAAGCACCATATTGGTTTTTTCAGAATGATTTTTTTAGTACACTTTTGCACAGCACTCTATAAAATGTTGGGTTTGTTCCCTCAGTGTTCCTTGTTTGCTTGTAAAGCCCTTCCCCAGCTTAAAGCACCACAGCCAACAGTTTGTCACATGAATGTACCAAGAAGCAAAACACCTCCACAGGATTCTCAGCACTGCCAGACTTGTTTAGGACCTTCAGCACATCCTCAGCCAAGCTGTGCCTCATTTTACTGAGCAGAACAAGAGGTGTAATCACAGAGTCTGCAGTCCCTTCTGGGCTCAGATCAAGAATTGGTCTGTGTTCACTTCTAAACTGCTTTTTTTGGCAGAGCTTAAAAAACAGAAATGAGAGTTTTGTATGTTAACATAGTATGCGTGTGTATATATATATTAGTATTTAATATATATGCAGGTACATGTGTGTTCAGAGCTCCAGGTAGGAGAATTTTAAACAAATGGAAATAAAGATAAAACAGACACAGAACTTTCCTAAAGCAAACAATGAAAGTGATGATTAGCCTTAAAATATCACGCTATTCATTAGGCAGGAAAGTTCTGTGTTCCCAAACCCTTCTTTGCAGCCCCTTGTCACACAGACACTGCTGCTCCATGGGGGAGGCTCCAAGGCAATGGATGCTCCTACAGCTCACTGGGAATTGGCTGTGCTGAGGAATTTGGGAGCAAAAGGCCCCCAGCACCTCACAGTGAGGAGAGCAGGGAGGGAAACTCACCCTGCGCTGGAAGAACAGAGCACAAACCTCGTGTCCTGCCTGGGTCTGACCCCAGCACACAAATTTAAAGGGTTTTTTCTTTCTTCCTTAGTGTGGTTTGTTGCCACTCATTGCACTGACCTGTAAAGTCAAGGCCTGACCTTTGTTTTCGAGTCCAAGTGAGAAAGCAGATGAGATACTGGGACAGAGGCAGACTTTTAGCCTCAGAGGCTGGCAAGGGAGGCACAAGTGCTGCGCCTGAAATCTGTGTTGGGCCATGACCAAGACATCACTTATTCCACAGCCAGCCATGGACTGTCACTTCGTTTCAGTACTAGAAATAAAGGGTGGTCTGACACATAAGTCATTAGGAAAAAAAACAAAACTAAATCAATATTCCTAAGCCTCACAAGAAAAGAATGCATTTGAGAGTCAGATTTTTTTCAAGAAGAAAGTCAAGTCCAAATGCTAGTTAGGCTTGTCTGCAGCTGTGAATTGTGCATGTAAAAATATACACTGAGACTTCTTTAAACATGGAGCCAACGTTATAAAGAACTAGATGTAATTTTCCAAACAAAAATGCTATGGTCCCTACCTTCATTTAGCTGGCTAGTTTGCATGCTCAGAAGATATTCACACTTAGGGGTAAAAAAATGAATTCATTTTAGACATGTAAAATTCTACCATTTCACACCCAGAAAGGGAGGGCTGTATCTTCCAAGGAAGAGGGGAGCATGCTTGAAATGATCACCCTAAAATGACAACCAAAGCCTCATATTGGTGCTAATGCTGTTAATTTAATCTTTGAATGGAAAGCTACCAATATTATTGGGAGCCTTTTGAAGACCCCAGTTTATGGAGCCTAAGACTCGTATTGTGAGACAAACAAATTATTAATATATCAAACCATTATCAAACTAACATCATACTTTTTCTACCAAAAATGTTTTAATGTTTTCTCAGCACATGAAGAATTCAAGAGAGACCCTTCCACAGTCAGTGCTCATCCCAAATTCACCAATACCTCAGAATTACACCAGAAACACACTAAATCTGCTTTATTCCATTTGCTTTAACACATTTGTTTAAAGATGTTCTCTTGTTGGTTCATCTGTGTCTGAAGTCAAGTGATCTTATTTATTATCTTAAAGTTCCTGTAAGTTTTCCTCAAAAAACAGATCTTTTCAGAGAGCTGAATATAGATTACAGGTAAAACAAAATCCTTAATCATTTAGAATTTCTTAATTTTCCTCATGTTATCACCTTTATAAGGAGAGATTATGTTAAAAGGAAAAAAAATAAACAACTGTCATGCAAGGCATTTGCTTTTAGCAGGGCCCTGGGTTCCTGTTTCCTCCCTCAGCACAAACACAATGAACCCAAAGTCTGCAAAAGGCTAACACGAGAATTCTGCTTCAGACTCTGACTGAACGTTAGTGACCTGTACAATGACAAAAATCATTGAACCAGTCAAGGCAATTTGTGATGAAGAACTACAGGGCTGGAAGAGAAGCGCACTCGGAGCACTGCAGAACCCCAGAGTCATCCTGCCCTCCTCAAAGCAGGACGGGCAAATCTCCCCTAGCCACCACGGCAAACCCTCTGCTAAAGAATGAAATATTTGGGTGCCCTCACAAAACAAACAAATCTGCATCTCAAAACCCCTGCTTGGAGATGGCAATGTTTGGAGTTGGTAATTTGGCAGAGTTACAAAATAACATTTCAAAAATCTACTTATTTTTCCAGCGTCAATGCTCCTTTCTGTGCGCCATGACAAAACTGACTCCAGTTTCAAATGCACCTGTCAGAGCTGTCAGCCATCAACAGCACTCTTTTGTTGTTTGGTTTTGCTGCCAGGCTCTTCCAGCATGTTTTCACTGAGAGGAGGAGGTGTCATCTGAATATGGCAAAACAAAACTGTGACTCACTCAGCAGAATCAGACAGACCTTACAGTTTGGAGTAAGGCACACAGGCTGAGACTGCAGACTCCTCCAGACTATCTTTCTGCTTGCACAGCATCAGCACAGAGCTGATCCCACTGCAGCAAAATAACAAGGTAATGAGAGGAGCCCCGAGCAGGCAGCAGCCCTGTGAATCAGCACTGGCTCCGTGCATTGCTACACCAGCCACAATTAAAACCCAGCCTGCACAACAGAGGTGGCAGAGCAATATTGGAGCTCACATGGTGTGGGAAATAAAGGAATACATAATATTTATAGAGCAAAGGAGGAAGCATGTCCTTTGGATGTGTACTCCAAAATTATCTGAGCATTCACTTATTCTTTCTTTTACTGATTTTTTTCTTGCTCATAAATTTGTGCCACCAAACCCAGGCATTTTGTACCCTGTGGCAACTCCTGGAAGTTATAACAGTTGAACTAATGAGATCTGTGAAAGCACTCCCTCTTTGAGAGAGGAAATGATTTTTAGTCAAACAGTTGAATGTTTTCCCTTACCATCTGCACAACCTTTTGTTAAAATACCTTCTATACCAAGACACCTGACCAAACAGATGGGAGAAGAAAAAAAGCCTTTGTTAAAGTTTTGGCATTCTGTTTCTTCAATTAGATTCTTCAATAAGTTTTCAGCAAAACCAGTCCTATGGTCCACATATTTTTAATCATAAATCTTTCGCCAAGAAGGGGTGAAAGGAAGCAATTCATGGTGCCCTGAGGTGTCTTTATATGTCTGAAAGTACTCTACTGCAAGTTACAGAGCCACAGCATGGTTTGCGTCAGAGGAGACTTTCAAGCCCATCCAGTGCCACCCCTGCCATGGCAGGGACACTTTCCACTGTCCCAGGCTGCTCCAAGCCCTGTCCAGCCTGGCCTTGGACACTTCCAGGGATACAGGGGCAGCCACAGCTTCTGTGGGCACCTGTGCCAGCACCTGCTCACCCTCACAGAGAATTCCTTCCCAATATTCCTGCTAACCCTGCCCTCTGTCAGTTTAAGGCCATTCCTCATGTTCTGTCACTACATGCCCTTGTCAAAAGTCTCTCCCCATCTCTCTCAGGATCCCTTTAGGTACTGGCAGGTGCTGTAACATCTCCATTTTCCTCTCCAGGCTGAAGAATCCCATCTCAGCCTGGTTTCACAGCAGAAGTGCTCCTTCCATTCACTCCAGCATGGGACCACCCCACAAAACTTGGCAACCTCTTCTCCACAGGTCCCCTGCTCCCCACAGCAGCAGTTCCCTGAGTGTGAAACTCTGAAGCAAACACAGCAAACATTGACTGAAGTACCAGGGAAGAATCAGAGAGGTGCCACCTCTCTTCATGGACTTAGCCTTGAAGGACTGGGCAAGCAGTTGTTGTTTTAAATGTTCAGCACAGATGTCAGCCCGGGCCAAAGACAACATTGTGATACAGCTTTGGGCCAGCACAGAAAATCCAAAATAAAACACACACAGCCTCTTGATTCAGTTCCTATGAAGTGCTCAAAACTCAGGTAACTCATGGCATTGCAAAGGAGTGCTTGTTCATAACTAAATGTGTGAAATTCAGTGCTGGCAATACTGTAATCAGGATTAGGTGTGTACAGATTATGCTTATAGAGAAAGTGTAGCTGAATTATTTTTTTTCTCTTGCTCTGGAAAAGATCACCACCTCTAAAAAAACCCCTAAATGTAATTTTGTTTTTTGCTAAGCAATGGATTGCCAAGCAGCTTGGCAAGCCTGTACCAGGCTGGGCAGGGGGGTCAGGCAGTATTGGCAGTAAGGACTGCCTGCCCCAGATGGCTGCAGCCCTGCACCGAGCTGGGGCCCAGGTGCCAGCAGAGCACTGAGCACATCAAAACCACAGCAGTGCTTCATTTCTCCAAACAACTATGCTGTTAAATACTCAACCAAAAGAGTGTCAAGCCAGGAACTCCTGAACTCTAGGGAGGTTGGAAAGGCAGCCCAGTGAGCAAGGGCAGCATTGGGCACATCAGCCAGCTTCCTCCTCCTGGTGCACAGAGCTCATTCCCCATGGAGCTCATTCCCCTTGGCAGAGCCCCTTCTCTGGAGTGGCCATTTATGGGGAGAAGCCTGGCAGATGCAAGAGTCAAGTGCCAAGAGTCTGGATGCTTTTTCTCCTGAGCTCTGCCAGCAGTGGCATCTGGTTGCATGGCTGGCTCCTTGCTCAGCACACAGGGGGGGCCTGGCCTGAACTCTGTGAGGGTCTGGTGGGTCAGTCTGTCCCTGAATAGCCACCAAAAATCCTCTCTCCACTCACCCTTTCAAAGGGGAAGAGGACAAAGCCAGGATTTTGCCCAAACCCTCTGCCCATATCTTTTGTGTGCTGTGCCCAGCCCAGGCCTGGCTCCGTGCGCTCTCAGCAGGCCCATGCTGGGGCAGGACAATTCAGCACCGAGTTTTCCTCATTAAATTCACTCTGTCTTCAGGTGGGACAGGAATGTGAAGATTGTTGTGTGTCAGGATGGAGACAGCCAGGCAGCAGCCGGGGCAGCGATAGGCACAGGGCTGTGTCACGTTCACCTCAGCCTACACAGCGTGCACAGGCCGGGCCTGCAGCTCGCTGTTTGCATGACTAACTACCAGCCTTATGTACATTTACACATTCATTTATGCTGCCAGATTTTTGTATATTCACATGGTGCTACATGTTTTCTGGAAACTCGGGTTCCTGACTCTGAGGTATTTGGGAATCTCACTGTGGAATCCAATGACTCATTAACATTTCAGAACTAGACTCCTTAGTGGAAAATACACACAATTGTAAAACAAAAAAAAGCATTAAATCTGCATTTTTTTTCCTTCCCTTCACCTCCATGACATCATTAAGTCTAAACTGCTCTTCATGCCCTGTTAGTCATTCCAACACAGGCAGCAAAGCTGGCAGCTCCCATTGATTCCCCTTGCTTTGAAATGTGTGTTCTAAAAGCAAATTTTGACTTCTACCTCATGAAGAAATTTATCCATAGAAAATAAACATACTCCTTTAACACACTTCTTCTGTACTACACTTATTTCTTCAATTTTTTTCCTATTACAGTTTTTCATTGGATTGATAACTCAGTAATCTCAGAAGTGCCTCTTGAGCTGTCTGCACTGCTGGGACCTCCAAGAGCAAATGTAGGGATGATGTTTGAAGTGCAGGAAGCACAGAAGGGCTCGCACTGCAGCGCACGTAGATTCATGTGTGGGAATGATTATCCCCAACTTTTCAGCTCTTTGATGCATTGTGTGAAAGATACCCACAAATCTTAACCAAAAGTTTCCTACATTAAAAGCACAGCCAAGCAGAGGAGCCTGGTCTTCTGGCTGTGGAGTTTTGCCTGAATATATCCCCATGTGAATACCCTGCTTTGAATGATGTAACATGAAAGGATTGTCTGCATTGTGCAGAAATTCTGTTTCCCATTACTCATACTTGTAAATATATCTGTTCTACAGCTCCCTAAGAAATGAACAAGCCTTAGCATCAGAAATATTCCTAATACATTTTTAGGCAAAACAGAACGAGCTAGCTGTTCCATGATATTAAGTAATTCTTTCATGCTTTGCAATGCCCCAGAGTCTCAAGATAGCATTTGGATGCGTTTATGCAATTTCTGAGATTGCCTACACAGGTACTATTGGGTCTTTTCCCACTCTGACAAGAGCTTTTCCTTGGAAGCCTGATGAACTGCACTGCTGACAGTGACACAGTGGCGGAAACAGGCAGGCAAGTGCCTCAGATGTTGGAACAAGAAAGTATTCCAGCATTTTTAGCACCTGGGATTCTTACTTAGCAAATATCCCCACTCCAGCTATGGTATGGAAAAACTGCAATCTCTGTATGTATTTTGTAAAATATAAAAGATGGACAAATGAAAGAAAAATAAGATTAAAAAAACAAAGTAAGGAAAAAAGGAATTTTACCAAAGTGTAACTTAGTTATCAGACTCAGTTTGATCTCTGAGCAGTATCACTGCTGCCCTCAGAGGAATGATTTGATTGACACATGATGTGAGACCCCTACACTGAACTCAGCTTGGGTGAAAAAATACAACTGTGCATCAGATTTTCTCAAATTCAGTAAAAAAATATCCCACAACAGGGTCTTGTCTGTACATTCACATCTACAATAGAAGCTTTTGCTACCTGAGAATGTCAGGCAGGAGGAGGTGATTTTTACATGACATTTTTATGCTCACCAAAGTACCACACGCAATCCTAAGAAAGCTACAATAGCCACAGAAACTGTCTTGTCTTAGACCTGATCTACTTCAAATCCAGCTTTTGAAAAGGATTATCAGAAGGAGTTATAATGGTAAATCTCCAAATCACTATAGACTAAGCAATTCCTCCTAAATGGCTCCTTTGGGCCTTTCTGCTGAGAGCAACAGGCTCCAGAGATCTGCAGCTCCCCAGGATCCCACAGACCTCCCAGCTCCTCTGCCTCCCCAAGCTGGCAGGAACTGGCACACAGGAAAGATGATGACAAAGATTTTCCCCAGCAATGAGGTGGGGGATTAGACATTGTGACTGCAGTGGGGCAATCTGGAAAAATCTAACCACGAGGCAGCAATTTCTACACTCGATGGAAGATTTCAACACTGAGTTCACGTAAGTGAGGGAGAATGAATCTTTGAGCTCCTCTCCTTTGCAATGGATCTGTATTAAAATCTCTAGACGTGATGGCAGATGCTCTTTGATAAATATGGGATTTCACTTGCACCACTGCCGTACCACACATGCACAGGGTTGTGTTTCCTTTTTATCCTTAGGAGAGTGGGATGGTTGAGCCCTTATCGTCCTGTTTATCTCACCAGTGTTCATTCCCTTCAGCAACTGGGCAAAACCTCCCTCATTTCTTGATCAATAAAGCAGCACCTGCTCTTTCCTGCCTGCGAGATTGCTATTTTGGAGCATTCATGATTTCTCCTGCCAGCAACAACTCATCTACTTGTCTATTTGAGTCCAGACTTAAAGTTATTTGTAATATATCCTGGGAAATGTCCTAAGCAGCTTGTGAAGCAGTAACTCAGGACAAAAAGCACAGTTTAAGGATGGTATTTCTTCCCTGCTCCATCTCACATCAAGGAAAAGCAAATCCACCTTCACTCCTGTGCTGTGTGAGCAGGGATAAGGTGCTTTTGTACAGAACATCTTCCTTGGCTTCACCAACACCACGAGGAGAAAGGGAAGGCTGGGGCTGACTCAAGGGCTACCCCACTGGTTATCAGCACATTTCAACACCTTTCTCCTCTCTGCAGACACTCCAGCAGCACAGGGCTGAAGGGAGCAGTGAACACCTGGTGAAAGGAGGCACTGCTGGACTGGCACCTATCCCCAGAGCAGCACGGCCTGGGAGTGGCTCCCAGGGAGTCTCTCCCCAGTTTGCAGATGGATCATTCATTCTCCACACATGACTCACTGCAGACCTGAGCTGAGCATCTGTCACCTCTGCCAGGAGACTGAAGGAGACAGAGGCAGGCTGGAACACACCAAGGGACTCAGCAGGGAAAAACCTGAACATATGGACTCGAGGAGAGGCCAGGGTGATCTGCTTTTGCACCAGGAAAGCTGCACATCTCACAGCACGTGATAATTTCCTTAAAAAGCTAAAGCATATCGTGGCAACGTGCCTAAAATAAGCCTTGGTGACCTCTAAGGCCCATCATCATTATGGGAACACAGGAAGAGTAGAGATAAAGGACCAAGAAAAGGAATAAAGCCAAAACCACCATTTTTCTGGCTATCAAAAATGATATGTAGCTTCTCCTTCAATGCAGCAGAGGAGCAATGCAGCAATGCTGTGCTTGGTTTGTAGCAGCAAAGGCAGCCACAGAGCCCTCAATGCATTTAGGTCCAAATGGCATCAAAACCCATGAAGCCCAAATACTGGAATAAACCAAAAAGACATAATTTCTTCCCTGCTTCCCTTGTCAATTTGCACACTATCTTTTAAATTTCTCTACTGAATTTCCTCTTCTTTTCTAAAACTTTTCTAAAATTTTTGCTCGCAGCTACTTTCCAGTAGCAGTGGTTTATCATTAAACAGGGGCTGGCAAGTGTTGGGAGCTTGGTTTGCCCCACGTTTTCCATGGCAGTTGTGTTTTTATTTTAACTGGAAGCAGTAAGATGGTTATAACCGGAACATCCACAGTAAAAGGGGGTCACACTAAACATGCCAGACCTGTCTGGGCAGGTCTAATTTAAACACCAGCCTTTTAAGAACGGGACTGTCTTTGAATGAGATTTCTTTGTACTACTGAAGACAGCACACACCCTTTTCCTGCTGCTTGATTAAACAGCACTTGCCCAATGAATAGATCTTGATCAGGAATAGAAAATGCATGGAGCTGTCCTGGGGAAAATGTGCTATATCCTTTCCCAGACTCACCTGTGGGAAGACATCTAGAGCTGTATTGAACACACAGGCCTTTCAAATCAGTCCTCTTGCATCTGGACCTCTGCTCTGTCAACCGTCTGTGCCTTTAAAGAATTCCCTTTATGCATTTGAACACCATCAATCATTAATGGCAGTGGAAGTGTCTCACAGCAAAGCTGTACTTTGGCTTTGCCTCTGGAGGGCAAACACCAACCAAGACATGAACTGTTTCATGGCTGTAGCCCAAAATCCCCCATCACAATCACAGCAGAAGGGCTGAAGTGCACATTTCAGTGCTCTTGCAGAGGAGGATCCTCCCTTAGTAAAAATAACCCTGACTTTACTGCAGGAAGTCATCCTTTGCCTTGTTCCACTCACCCAGCACCACACACCAAGGACAGCGAGGCAGCCGAGTGCCAAGGAGGAGCTGGTGTTCACATGCAAGGTGAACATCAAAAGCTTGCACTACTGTGCTTTACTTCTTCCTGTTTCAGGGTGTTTGGCTTCTACAGATGCACTGAGTTCATGTGAAGAAAAACTCCACACCATAAATACATTCTCATTAGATTTCCAGAATAAAAAAGGATAACAGACAATTTCACTCCATCAGAGCAAGAAAATTTGCTGTCTAGAACACAGAGCTGGATTAACTCAGCTGTCTGCTCCAGTTTTCCTGAGTTATCTTGGGGAAATCATCCATCTCCCATAGAAATGAGCATGAGCTGTCAGGTGTTGCAGCTCGCACTAATTTCAAGACTTTGCTGCTTCAACACATTTCAAAAGTTCACACCTCAGCCCCATTGCTGTAAAATGGAAAGAACAGCATTTCTTGACCTCACAATAACACCATGGGGATAAACATGTCCTAGGTTTTGAACCACTTGAGGTTACATGGACAGAGCGAGGTCAGGCTGGCCCCCATCTCCTGGGGTGACTCACCTCTAGGAGAAGGTGCTTGCATTCATTTGGAAGGACAACAAGGCATGACTCAATGGATCAAAGCAATTTATCACTAGTGAAATCAGCACCTAATGTTAAATTCTGAACTCCTTTCTGCCAGTCCATTTGCATATTAGAGCTTTACATGGTTAGTATTAGCTGAAACTAGACCCACTTGACAGGCAGAATGGTTAATTATGTGATTATGAAATTTCTGCAGCGGCTCTGGTAAACATTGTACAAAATGGAAATTATTTTTGCAACAATTTTTTTTTTTAAGCGTTGTAATGTATTTGTTCTCTCTATTTTTTGAAGCCTTCAAGAGAGAATTTTGGGAGGCACTCCTCCACCATTCTTGCTCCATCCACACACTCAGCTCTCAAGGGGCTGGAGGACAAAGCTTGACCATGCTGTTAGAAGACTTCAACTACTCCTCAAAAATTTATATTGTACTACATAAGCATCTGCCTGCCTCTTCGGATGGCAAATAGGGATCATTCTGCAAAAAGAATTCTTTACAGCACTTCATCCAGCTTAGCCCTTGTCTCCTGGTACTTAGACAAACAGTTTTTGGTTTATGTAAATAGTTGGTGGATCACATTTCCCTGGCTGCCACACCCAGCCAGCCTGAATCACCCAGGGAAACATAAAGAGAGTCCCTCTTTTATGCAGTGCTTTTCCACCAAAGTACACAAGAGTTGCTATGTTACCCTTTCCCCACCAGCAAACAGATTTTTCATTCTGAAAGGACTTTTCTGTGGATCAACCCACTGCATAATGCCTGGTAAAGTTTGATCTGGTTAAGAGGAGGAACACTGGGTGGGAAACAAAGCAAAATAAATGCTCTAAGGGAGCCTTGACTTCTGGGCTTCCATGTTGGTGCTCCCACCACTGAGTGCTCCATCTGCTCCTCCTGCAGACCCTCTCGTGCCCTGAGTGCAGGACAGGAGGATTGAGGCAGCCACAAAAGCCACGGAGAAAAACCTGGATGAGCCCAGGAGTTCACCTACAAAGGCTTGTCAGCTGCCATTAGTTGGGCCTGCTTTCCTGGGAAGATCAATTCAAGGCAAAGCCAACTGGATCAAGGGTAGTTACGCCTCTCCAGTGAAAAAATAAGGATCAGGAAGCAGTCCTGTGGCCACTCTCCACCCATTCCTGGCTGTCCTGCACTGCAAAGCCTCCCCACAGTTATTGGGACAGCAAAGCCCAACACACCTCACATTTGACCACAGCTCAGCTCTGCTTCCCTCCTCCAGGAGCCAGGAGTTCCATCCTTCTCCCTGTTTGAACCTGGAATCAAACTCTCTCCTGAGGCTGTTGGTCACTGCTGCAGCCATGGTGCAATGCTGGGAGGAGATGCAAATCTGCTGCTCATGCTTTGCAAAACTTCAGAAATCATTTCTAAATCAAAGCTTTGTTTTAAGGCTCAAAGCTCAGATGGGGTAGAGAAATGATTTTTGGATGTTTCTATTTGCATTGTGAGGTCTCAGAAAGCCTCAGCTCTAGTTTCAATAATCAATCAGCCTCTCTGCACTCAGACTGCCACACTTCAGCTACCAGCAAGCAATCCCAGCCTGAGAATAGCCAAGAGCTCCCAGGGATCCCCTCTTCTCCATCCCAGGTCCTCTGGACACCTGCCCACATCCAGCCTGACCCTGAATCCCACCTCCAGCCCAACCTCTGCCTCACATCTGCTGCAGGAATTTAAAAGAAGTCTGAAGAACAAAGCACTGAGGTCTGAATTCTCTATGGAAACCTAAATGTAATCCCTGCTACGTCAGCAACCTCACCTAAACTTTCCAACTATCACACACAGAGCACTGGAAAGGCCAAACCCAACTGCTGCTTTCATTGATGAAACAGAGGGAAATTGGAGTTGCTGGAGTTATTCCTACTTATTGGCCATTAGAAATGTGAAAAGCTTTGATTGATTGCTGGAGAACAATTCCATTGTTGGGCCAGCTCACTTCAGAGCAGAGTGTATAGACTGCAGCCTTTTCTGTTTGTTTAAACTCTTTATAGAAATTCTTACATAGCTGTGGTTAAACAGTTGTAAATACATGTGCATTTCCAACTGTGTAACTATCTCTGTTTCATCACTCCTCTAATGCTTTAACTTTGCACAGTTCCTAATTTTTAGTGAAGTATAATTATATTGATTTGTCTCTCAGAATTCTTTTACTTCATTAATTTTGTTGCTATATTACTCAGACTGATTTTGACTGTCACAGTGCTTATTAGCAATGTGGAGCATAAAATATGATGTGTAAATCACATAAATAAATCACTGCAACGTGTATTTTACTCTTCATTGAAGGTGCAAGCCACAGCACTTCCTACACAATTTCTAGGAAATATCTTGGCACTGTAATGCTTTGAAACCTTGTGATAACCAGAGAACAAAGCTCCTAAACCACAATTTAAACAAAAAAGGGGGAAAAGAGGAAAAAACGAAGAAAGAAGAAAACATCTCTGGGTGGATTTTAACTACAAAGCCATTGGTGATCAATGCTGAAGTAATTAGAAGAAATGGTGAGAAAAGAGAAGTTTTCACCAGGGGAAAAGTGTGAGGAGAAGGCAGCATCAGTGGGCAGGGGCCTGGGCAAGTGCCCACAGCTGCTGGGCAGCTCAGGGCAGAGCTGCTGGTGTGGTGCTCCCCATGGGAGCTGGCACAGGCTGGAAATGAGCTGATGTGATACATAAATCCTCAGCAAAACTGGCTGCACACACCCAGCTGAAAAATGTAAGTAAACAATAATTCCTGTCCTTTTTATATCTATTGCTTCAAGCTCGAGCATGCTTTAATCCTTCATTTTATTTGATATCATTTACCTTATCCAATGCATATAAAAGGATATGTTCTCCTTCTTACACTGCCTTCAACTTTCTATGAAACTGGCTTTAAGGAGTAGGCCAATATTTGTACAGCAGATAATACCCAAAAGGGGCTCCCCTGTCTAGGTAGGCAGAGAAAATTCCCTTTTTAGGCCTTCAGCATAGAAAAAAAGCACAGTATGCTTAGAGAGGCACAGCCTGGATTCAGCCAGGTATTTGATATTCCTTGCATGTGTCCCTCATGTCAGAAAACTGAGGACTAGGTGCCAAAAGTCACTCACTTTTCAGATGTGACATGTCTAGGAACGCCCCCATCTTTGAACAGAAACAATCAGGAGCATTTCTCTCTTGTAGAGCTTTCATACACTTGTGAGAAATACAGGGTTATAAAGTCCCCCATGCTTCAAACGAGAATAGAGGGACTGACAGGGGACAGAAAGTGGTGGAAAATAGGAAAAGCAGTTAAACAAACGAGCCTGGAGAACTGGGTTCTGTGCCTGTCTACCTCAGGTGCTTTGTTTGGCCTTTGGCAAGTCACTTATCTTCTCTGTTTCTTTAATGTTTTTATGGAAACTCACAGTTAAAATGATGTGCTTGTACAAGTTACAGACCAGCACTGAGGGCAGTAAAGGCATCTCTGAGTCACAGAAGAGAGAAAAGCAGGGAATGAAAGGATGGGATTGAAGTCAGGATGATGAGAAGCCTCAGCTCCTGCTCTCAGTGTCTGACATTGCTCCTTTATCACCAAGCCATCGACAGAAGCCTGGGTTGCTTTGCCTCTAAGGGCCTTATTTTATCTTCTCACCTGCCCAGGTAGGATTTCCCATCTCGGGAGTTTGCATAACCATCGCAATCATCGTGTGACACCGCTGAGCTGGCACCTCTGCCTCGCCACGCAGTTATCACCTCCCCATCTCCACATGGCCCTCGTTTGCTGCTTTTGCTTCCTGCAGGCTGAGCTGGGAGAGTGGACTGCATGTGCTTTAAATTAAAATCCCTCCAGTTACCCTATGTTATCCTGGGGAACACCGTGCTGCACTGCAAGGTTCACCTCTGATTGCCATCTTTGCTAGCAATAGTGTTATATGTATTCAAATAAAACCTACATGGATGGCTGCAAGATGCACAGTAGCTGCTTTGAGTACTTTAAGGCCTTTAATAAATTCATACTTCATAAATAGTTCCATGCCCAGAATGAATCTGTAATATCTGGTTTCTTTCATCACAGTAGTATTCAAGTTGCTGAAATAGTCTCAGTTGCCGATTTTTTTCTCCAGTCTTATTAAACCACAAAAACTTGTATACACCCAAAAAACTCAATTGCCTGTGGAATGGAAGAAGACTTTGGATTTCAACCAGCCTACTTTTAGCTGATCTAAAACCCCTAATGCAAGTGACATTGCTAAAATTTCCATTCTAACAGAAGTTACCACTGAATCAGAGCTGCACACACAGCTGGGAAGCTCTGCTGCCTCCTGAGCAGATGCACTGCAGGAATAACTTTTATCATTAAATATTCCTGCAGAAGATCCAGTGCTCTGCTTGACTCTGTTTCGGGAGATTTTACTCTAACTCCTCAACATCAATTCTAATTCTAATCCTATGATGAGGCAGAATGCCTCACCTCTTCTCAATATTCCATCAGAATCACTGCAAAGCCTTTTGGAGGAAAAAAAAGACAAAAGCACTAATTCATTTAAAAAGAATGCTTTCTTGGGAAAAGCCACTTGGGGCTGTACCTTTTAAGATCAGAAGACTGGACACAAAGAAGTACCAGACATGACAATTAATAAAAAGCAGGAAAGTGGTTTTTTGATGCCTAAAGCTGGAATCAACCCTGATTTTAATCAATCTAAACCCAGTACTGGAGGTATCCCAGGGAACATAGTTCTGGCCATAGAAAGTATGGACGGGAGAAAGCAAGAGAAAGGTATTTCTCAACATGTTAACAATTAACAATTAATTAATACATGACTGAAAGCACTGTCACTGTCCAAACTGGTACCACAACCCTGCATTTCTGTAACTATATCCAGTGAAAAGAGGACACTATTTTTTACCAATGTGAACAAGGATTTGTAAACCCTGGTGTGCAGGCAGGCAGCACCATTCTGGTTTTAGAGATGGGGCATTTTTCCATGACTGCATTGGTTTGAGGTCCCCCACCTTTAGGGGCTTTCCCAAAGAGCCTCCTGCCCTTCACACAGGTGAGACAGAGGCAACTGCTGCACACATTTCTGTGATTACCACACTAACGTGGGGTGAAAAGGCTGTTCACCAGGATGGTCTGCGATCCAGGGTTTGAGTTGGACAGCTCTGGGTGCAGGCACTGGAACCTCCTTGTGCTCCAGGAGATTCCTCTCAGCAGCAGGGAGAGCAAACAATCTGCTACGAGAGCACTTTATGCTGTCTAACAATGTTTGTGTGTGTCTGCAGAGATAAAAAACCACCTCATGCTGCTGCTGAATGACTCCTTTCTCCCTCCCTATTTGGATCTACTCCAAAGCCAGGATTATAACTGCTCTTTGCTAAGCAACAAATATTAACTATTGCTACTTCATCAAAATCCTGCACCAATGCATTTAACCAGCTTATCAGCCAGCAAGATGATATTTTCATATTTGCTAGCCTGGAGCTCCACTAAAATTAAGATCAACTGAGTACAGATATAACAATTATCAATTTTCATTCTTGAATAACAGCTTGAAAAATTGCCTTCAGGAAAAAGGAGGGTCCTTTGCTTTAGATAAAAAAAAATAAAAATTTAGATATAAAATTAACTGCTTTTTCTTCCTCAGGCTAAACATGTGGTTAAGCTCACTAAAATTATTCAACAGCTTTACAGGTTGCATCCCTATTTGCTTTAGCTTTTAGGTTGATAAATGAGTAAGTGGAAAAAAAGCTGTCAGGTAGATTACATGGTGCTACCAGCCTGCACTTTTACCTATCCCATACTGAATTGTTTCCTGCAACCAGCTGAAACTGTACCAAGAGGGGAAGTTTGAACTGAAAAAATTCCTCAAAAGTTGCCAAGTCTGGTTGGATATCAAACATTTGAGTCAATTTGATCTTTGTGGGTCACACTGGAAGATCCTCTGTGTCAAAGCAGCTTAATGCCAATTGAAGAGATAATAGTTTTACCTAAACAACTTCATAAAAATGGAAATACTAAATATTCGTTATTATGCCCAGAAAAATTTAAAAGTTTTGATCATGTGAAATTACTGGTAAACTTAGAGGTAGACAAAAACTCCTGCAAGAATTTTTTTGTTTCCACGAGCCTGGCACAAATATCAGGAAGATTTGGTGGCTCCATCTTCCCCAATCCCCAAGCAAACAGAACAAATCTTTTATGTACTCTTTATAAGGCAGCTCCCAAAGGCAAAGAAAATTAATTAGAAGAATAAACAAAATAATGGCATTTCCTCCCTCTTCCTGCTAGCTCCTTTTTAAATTGACAAGTGCCAGGTGATTGATTGATTTATTTCCATGCAAAAATGAGGTTTTTTTCTGTCACTGGAGAAAACAACACTGTTGGGTTTTTGAAATTTATTTTTCCTTTTGAAGGTTTTCCACTGAACATACCTGACATTGTTTTAGTGGATCCTACCAGCCCCAGTGAGGCAAATCCATGCAACTGAAATAATGTCATCTCTGGATTGCTTAAAGCTGTACAAAGATGAAAGCAGCCCAGTTCTACCTTGCTCAACCTGCAGAGATTGCAAACTCCTTCTCCAAGGCACGTGTGGTGGGGCATTGCATGGGATGTGTATCCCAGGAAAAGGTCAAAGGCACTGATATCCTGTTGAGCAACATTTTCTATGACTGAGACAAATGTAGCATCAGATCAAAAGGGAGGAGGCTGAGCAAAGGATCAGCTTGCTATCAATTTGAAGACACAAGAAAGACAAAGCGATTCCATCGAGAAAAATTAACCCACAGAGATAAGAGAGAGATGGTGAAACTGCTTTGAGATATGTTGATAAAACTGCTTCATCAAAGTGGTAGATTACCTGTAAAATGAAGTCTCCTAGTGAATTTGGACAGCTTTTTTCCCTCCAGTGAAAACATATCCACATAAATTGTACCATTTGTAATTTTTAGATTTCAATTTTTATGGCTTTTTCTTTTGGTAACAGATCATCTTTCTGAAGTTTGAGTTTAAAACAGCTGATGTTGAAACAATGCCATAAAGCATTTTAATTACATCAAAATAACTGCTTTCAGGGGTTTTGTTCTTCACTTAGATCTCTTCACATTTTCCACTTTTTCCCCCAATCAAACCCAGAAACAGCAGCTAATTTAATTGTCCTGCCCAGCTTTCCCCACTGCAGAGGTGCACAGACATTGCAGGCAGGCACAAGCTCTGCTGGTTCACCTTTGTGCCCATGGAAGAGAGAACCACACACCTGCAAAGAACCTTGACAGGAGAAGCTTTCCCAGGCAGCCTCTGCAGGAATCCCTGCCCTGAGATTTCAGCCTGGTTGCAAACTGGGACTCACCACCTTCTGCAGGTGGGAGACAACCAACAGGCAAAAATTCAATTTCTTTCTGATCCTAAACTCTGGATGCCGACAGAAACCCAGGATGTCCTCATGCACAGCCCTGTTTGTCTTGGCAGCTCCAGCCCAGCCCGGGCTGGATGGCACAGAGCAGTTTCCTTCCCCACATTGTGCCAAACACATTTTGTGCTGATTAAGCTGCACGGGTGAGATTAATTCCACCGTATTTGAGTAGAAGAATGAGTGGCACCTTCAGGAAGGTTATTCATAAGGGGAGCTGTTAGGCTGGAGCCCAGCAGGGCTTTCCCCCCCTTCTCCACTTGATCAATAGATCAGGGCAGTAATTACAGCCACCATCAACAGCTGCTGGTGCCATTGAGAGCCACTGTCCTGCTGGGCATGGAACTGGCTCTGGGATTGCAATTAACACAGCACCAACAGCCCTGCCAGAGCAACCAGCTATGAGCCACTCAAAGGTTCATTTTCACAGCCTCAAAGACAAGATGCAGCAAAACAATAGTGCACTTGGTAAAAAAAAATAATTGGGAATCTCTTTTGAAGGAGAACAATGCCACCTTCGCTTTCGTTTATCCCTGCTAGGAGTTTGCAAAAGTTTTGTGGTGGTGATAACATTAAGGAACTGTCTGGATAAAACTCCCAGCTTTTACACCTGTTATGAGATACCTGACATAACAGCAAGAGGTTCAGGTAATAACTAATCCATGATTCTTCCCTTTGCTGCGGCAAAGCTGGCTTATTCTGCCATAGTGAGAGGTGTGCACTCCACAGGTGAATGCTTCCCATCCCCAATTCTAGTAGGAATCAGTCAACCAAATGTCTGTCTCCATTGAACACCTCAGCCATGGGAGATCAGTGCAAAACACCTACAACTCAGTCTACAAAGGAGAGCCTTTCCATAACAGTAATTTTCCAGGAACTTTCAAACATTTATTGTGTCCCCAAGTCTTCTGTGTCTGCAGACACAGACACGCTCGAGCTTTTGTAGGTTAATGTAAGCAGTGCATGGAGTTGAGCACAGCATTAGGATTCAGGCCCCTCTAGCTAACCTGCAAATGGAGAGGAAGTTCAGGATCACTGGCACATAATTGTGCAGTTGGGGGAGCCAGCCCAGCATTTGACTTTTCCCTCGGTTCGGATTTCCCTGCATATAGAAAGAGTGGGTGGATATGGCAAGACATGCAGTACTTATATATCAGCTGATGTCACATCTGAATGCAATTCTAGATTTACTATTACAACTCTTCCTTCATCTAGGCAATAACTACCTGCCTGCTAAAAGGCATCAGATTCTTTTATTGTTAAAATGAAACCGGACCTGGTACCCTGGGGCAACTGATTTCAATCTCCAAGTTCATATGGTTTTTCTTGCTGACAAGACTGGTTTGAAGGGGAGCCAAAATGCCAGCAGCAGTTGCCCTTGCTAAGGAGAACCTTGAAAGACATTGTGAGGGTTGCTAATAGAGTACACACACAGAGTTTTCTGCAATAAATCCTGGATTATAATTAGTTCCCCCAAATACAGGAGGCAGTTTGTGCCCTGATGTGGAGGAGAGAAGAAATCTTGAGTTTGCAGGACATCAGTCTCCCAGGTCAAGTGGTGCACTGAGCTGCCAACATCCCTCAAAAGTGCAGGAGGCACTGACAGATCATCTACAGGTGCAAGGACCAGATTTTCACATGGTCTAAGGGCTCCTGCACAAAAGCAATAAAAACTTTGTGCATTTGCTTGTGTATGACCAATTTTTCAAATATCAGGTCTGAGACTTTTGGGGTAAACCACATCCAGGAAAGTCACCAATCCCAATGCAACAGAAAAGCTGGAAATTGTGTTATTCAAGACTTTTAGGCCATTTCAGAGAAATGGTGTTGCACTGTTGGTGTTCCTATAGCGGTTTCAACACACTTCAACATTGCCATGTGACATGCTCTAATAACAAAAAATCTCTGTGGATTATGCACAATTATAAATTTTCCTGACACCAGATGTGATTCAGGAGGAGCATCCCCCTTTGCTCTCCTCCTGTGCTTTCCCTGCATTCCAAGGAACTGTTCTCTGTGAGTCTCTGAAGCCTTCATAAAGAAGCATCATACCATGCTTACCATAAATCAGGCTTATATTCAAGCTCTGGTTTCTCCTCCCAAAGGATTACAGTTATTAGAAATAATTATTTTTTCCTTACTACTAAACCTCTGCATTTGCAGCACTTTCTAGGCAGGGGTTTGCTATGGTTTGCCTGTGCTGAGCAGTTGCTCTGAATAATTGCACCAAACAGTTCCAGTTTTTCTGGACCTGCTGCATATTTCTACATTTTGCAAACACTTTAGAAGAAAAAAGTAAAAGAAAAAGCAAAGCAAGGGCACTGTTGAAACCCTTGGGCTGCTGGGCAGCTCCAAGCCCATGGCACCTTTGTGTGATTGTCCACCCTTACACACTTCACCCATTGTCCCCTTCTGCTGGGGACAGCAGCTCTCAGATGTCACTTCCTTGGCCACCCGTATCTAAATGCAATTTCGCCTATTTTGGCTCCAGGATGGAACCACCTTTCAGGAAACATAAGCACAGATGACTCCATGGTTTCCATTCCCAACCTCTGCTCTGTCAGTGCTGATCTTCTCAGGAGAGCAGAAGGCTGCACTGGCCAAACAGCCCCAAAGGCTCTCCAGCATCTCCTTCATAGTATCTCATCACTTGAAAAAAATAGCTATTTAGAAGTCAATTATATAAAAAAGGGGTCAAATCAAAAGGCAGATCACCCCCAGCTTTATCATATCTGGAGAAAAATCTTGGATGTGATTGTTTCACAGCTGGTTCTTGACTTTAATTTGTACTCTTATGTGCCTGTTGTTACTAGAATTCATATGCATTTGCACTCTACTGTTCTATAAATGAGACAAAAAGCAGATTGTTAGATTCAGAAATTCAACACAATCTGTTCCAGCCCATCACATCACTGTCTCTGGTATCCCCATTTCCAAACAAACTTCCTTGCAGCTCCCAGCCTCTGGAATATCTGCCCTGAAGTCAGTGCAAACCAGGGGTTTAATCCTCCTCACTCACCACAGAGTCTCTTTTCCCCTTTCACTGTAAGAACCTGGCGGGTGGAAAGCACTGTGGGGTTCCTAGAGAAAAGACAATTCCCATTTCCAGACCATTTGGATCTGCATGTAAATACTCTGTTAATAGAGAGCCACAGATGGCTCTTAACTCAGCAGCAGAATAAATATAGCCAATTTTATTTGATCTGATCTGAGGTGGTTGATGAAGCCATTTGTTTACAAGTGTGTTTTTTAAATAAGATCATATGCAGTGCCCAGAGCATTGTCTGGGTGCTCTTTTATTACAGTTTGTAAAACTCCAAATAAAAACGGGAGGCGAGCCCATCATTCTTTGGAGCTTTGCCTGTGCAGCAGTAGAGTTCTGGGCACATCACTAAGTATTCAAAATAAAGCAGAAAGAATCAAAACAGCAGATTTTCATAGCTATGAATTTGCACTTGTGCTCAGCCCCACACAAAGATGACACAGCTTGCACATGTTTTTTACTACTGCTGTTCACATGGCTGAGGGGAAAGGAACAAATGGGGAACTCTGAGGATGCACTGGAAATTTGCAATTTGGAGGAGCCTTACACTGTTACACACACTTTTCTCTAGAGCATTAAAGTGGTATCAAATAATATCACAGTTTTACATGTGATAGGCCACCCTACTGCTCTTATTTATTTATCTCCCCAGAACAGGGTCGTAAATCTGTAACAGAACATTTTAAAAGAGGCAGGAGGTAATCAGTCAATGCAAAGGCTTCCTTCTCACAGCACTCAAAACCCATGTAGAATTTATTTACAGCTCTGACCTGCGAGTTCCTCCCTCATTTCTCTGATCACTTGATCTGTTTGAGTCAAGCAGAGCCTCCCTCATGGTCCTGCTGCGCCAGCCCCATGTGCACGAGCACAGTCACTCCTGCCACCAGGAGCTGTCACCACCAGCCCTCAGACAGTGCCCCAGGGCCTGGTGGGACTATTTCACTGCTAGCAGAGCAGGCACAGAACAACCTGTGCACCCCCAATACAAACATGATAGAAAACACCCACAGCGCTGGGAGGAGCGGGAGGATGAAGAACCCGTCTGGACTGCACTGCCATTTGGATATTGGTGCTCAGAAGATTAAAACACAGATGAAATACAGCCATGGCATAGGCAGACTTGCAAACACAGCCCTCCCTCCCTGCCATGTGCAGCCTTTTAATCAGAACAAGGCAATCTGTGCAGACACACAACCCAAACTCCACTCCTGCAGCTCCTGCACCGAGCTCACTCTGGATGGGGCTTTGTGCACTGAAGAAAATTGTGCAAACAATGAGGGAAGCAGCTCACTGCAGCTGGAGGGGGCACAGTCACAGCAGCCTCAGCCTGAGCTGCTCAGCTCTGCTCTTCTTCTGGCATCTCCAGCAGGTTTGGCAACACAGCTCTGCTCTCCGCCTCAGTGGCATCAAGGGTTTCCTCTGAGCAGAGCTACAAAGCTGCCTCCCAGCCTCTGCAGGGTATTCCAGGCTCATCCAGACCTTTCTTTCCTGTTCCTGTCTGAATGAGGGCAGGATATGAGGAGAGGAGATCAGCCAATCCACCTGTGTCTGGTGTCTGGCTTGCTTTCGGTCTGATTTCACATAAAAGCCAGGCTGGGGAATACATGGAATGCACACATGAGTTCCTATTGCTGCCTCAACATCATTTCCATCTACTGACCAATTAAACTCATTCAGAGGGAAAAGAAAGTGCAGTCTCACACTTCCAAAGGCATCAGGAAAGGAGAGGGGCACCTGACAAATGTTCAATCCCAAGAGAGCATTGGTTGTCTCAGTGAGAGACCTTGCACTTTGTCCAGCACTAAAGCCCATCAGCCACAGGACCCCTATAAAAGCCAAGCTCCTTAAGTGGCATGGAGATACCAGTCTTTAAAAAGAAAATAAAGTTTCTATCTGGCTCCAGTATTGATTTATAGAAAAACACTTGAAAATGGAAGCAGGAAAATACTGAGACACTCATACTGCACTCTCTGCAGCTTAAAAAAAAAAATGGAGTAAAAGATACTTAGCCTCTTGTTAAGATAATGAAAATTCAATTAAGTTTAGGAGGAGGAAATACTCATCCCCTTAGAGCTAAGCCAGAAGCAGGGTAGAAAAGCCCAATCAGCAACATTAATGTGGACTCAAGCCCATTCCAAGTGTCCTGACCTTGGTGCTGCAAACTCACTCCTGTTCTTCACTGCCTTGACAGAACACCTGGAGCACGGCTCGGCCTCTCTGCCAGGCACAGCTCTCCCCTCAGCCCACTTGGGAGCTGGTCCCTCAGGGGAGGGGACATCCCAGAGCCATCTGTCCCCACTCCCCATAGCAGCACCAAGACCTGAGTGCAGCACCCCAACCCTGCTCTGCGTGTCCTTGCTGCTGTGACATTGGCAGCTGCACTCCAGATGCCACTGGGGACAGATGTCCTCTCCCAGCCAGACAAATTGGAAGTGGCATGTGGAGAATGATTGACACCACATGTAAGTTCCTATTCTGTCAAAGCCCTGCAATGTTGTTAGTTGTCAAACCCAACCAGCCTGCCATTGCTTTGCCACAATCCTACATGATGCCCAATGTCTACCAGGCTTTTCAGCTGCCCACAACACTCACAAATTCCTTTCTCAGGGTTGTACTATACCTTCTGCATAGCCTACAGTCATGCAGGCTTATGAAAGTTCCCTTGCTGCACAGAGGATGCTGTAAAAATTGTTTTTGCTTGCTGGACTTGTAGGAGAGGAAGCTCTCTTAAACTGAAGGCTTTTTTAAATAAAAAAAAAAAAAAAAGGCAAAACTTGCTCAGGCACTACCAAACTCTGCATTCAATGGGCAGGACTGGGGGGAAAATAAAACCCATTAAAAATAGGATTTTAAATCCTCCCTTTGCAGCATTCAGCAAATGCACCTCAAAGTTTAGCCTATAAAGGAACTGCCAGACCAGTTCAGCTGCTGATGGGAACAGTCCTGGATCCCTCCACCCGCAAACCCAGCCCTGGCTACACAGAAAGACACTCTGCAGTACTGCCATGTACACAAAGCACTGAGAAATGTGCTAAATTGTTGTATTCCAGATTGTCATACAATGATACAAACAAAAGACCAACAAAGAGAGAAATGGCACACCTGTCTTGTCAATAATCACTTTCTGCTCATTCACTTTTGTACTGTGCCATCAAGAAACTAATTTCAATTGTTTCAAGCCAGGGAGCTTTAAAGCATTCAGAGATTTTTCTAAAGCAATGAAAATATGGGTCGTGGCTCTTCCTCCAGATCTGAGAATATAGCCCATGGCTCTCCTTGCAGGGAAGGCAGGCTGGAATTCTGCTGGGAGCAGTTAAATCATCTGCACCTCTGCCTGGGACCACTCAGGGTGCAGCCAGAACTCAGGGTTCCCTTTCCTTGAACCATTGTTATAAATATCCACATTTAAAAAAAAAAAATCATATTAATTCTATTAAAAGGGACCAGAAAATCAAAAATAACGAAGTGAAAGCAAAAGTCTTATCATTAGCAAAGGATTTAATTAGAAAAACACCTACAAGTCAGGGCAGGAACTGCACCTTGCTTTGCCTGTGGAACGCAGCTTGTGCCTCCCCAGCCTCACCACAGTGCAAATATTCAGCTATTTGTTGAAAGAGGGGGAAAAAATATGTTCTCTGCTTGCATAATCAGTACTCCTGAAGCTTGGGGATGCTTGAATTAACACATTCTTGAATTTTAAAAAGCTTGAGTGAGGAAATTCAGCCCACCACCACTTGAGGACTTATTTTGTCCCCATGGGACCTCAGTGCAGACAGCTCTTGTGGAACAGGAATCCTCCCCAGAGCTGGGAATGTGGCAAATAAAACATTGGCAAAGCAGACTCCAATAGATTGATCGTTACTACACCTTGATGAGTTCTTTTTGGGTATTCTGGGGTTTGGGTTTCTTTTTCCCATTGTTATTCTGGAGTATTTTGGTTTTTTTTCTGGAGTAGTTGGAATATGAAGAAAAAAACCCTAAAATTTTCAAGAATTAGCTACTTCTGCTGGAAACACCCAAACCCCGTTTTACTCAAAAGCCCATTGAGTATTTTTATTGCATGTAATATATCCAGTGAGTAATTCCTGAGGCTTCACTCAGAGCCATGGCCACACCATAACTCCCAGAGAGAAGCCAAGACCTCAAGTGAGGCAGCCAGAAGCAAATTTTCCTGGGTTAAACAAGAAGGGCAGATAGGTGGTATGGGAAATTCATCCTAATACTACCAAAATTATGAGCCATGGAACATTTGGCCAGAAATTTTCCCCTAATTTTCATAGTGTCAAGTGTTGAGTGGACCAAGGAACTCATGTCTTACAAAACAGATAAACCAGGTATCACACATCCAGCTATTGATAAAAAATGTGATTTATCATCTGCAGCCATCTGACACCAGAAATTGTGGGGTTTTACCAGTAATTCTTCCCCTTACATCCATTTCACAAGGTCTGGTAGGGGATAAGAATTGAAGTCAAAATTACTCCTAACATGAAATAGTCTAATTTAGTTGGTACCACCCCTAAAAATTACAGCTGTATCAACAACTGTTAAGCTTCTCCACAGGACCTTTTCGAGAGATTTCTGGATCAAATTAGGGTCACTTCCAGGACAGGAATAGCCCCACCTGCAAGGTTTCCCTGCTTGTGTGAGGCAGGGCAGGAAACCAAATCTCAATTTCCCCACCCTCCCAATTTTCCATGGTGGATGGGCCTTCCCTCACCCAGCTGTCTGCAGGGCATTTTTGCTGAGAAGGAATGGTTTTCCAGAACTCCAGTTTTGCTCCCTCTGTCCCTACTCAATGAGAAATATTGTCCTGAACTAAAGCAAAAACTTGCTGTAAGAGGAGAAAAATAATCCTCCCTTCAACATGGTCAGGAAAGATGCTACAAGTTCTTCTGCTTTCTATCAAGACTCCTTTTCTGGGACCAAGACAAGCAAGTTTGGGAGTTTTTTCCTACTGTAAGTGTAGGCATCCTTCCTTCAGTTTTAGGAGAGGGCAAAATGGTGATGTTTCATTCTTCGAAAAACAAAACAAACCCGAGGAGAATAACAGAACGTGGAGTTGCACTGCAGTGTGTTACATTAGCCACAAATATAGAACAGAGATCCTTTTTCTTGGCATTCTCAGGACAATAAACCTGGATGTGCAGAAGCCTCCCTGAGGTTGAAATCAGTGTTCCATCCTTCCTGGCCTCTCCCAGCAGAGCCAGACCAGGGGATGGGAACACTTGGAGCCTCCATCAGTGCAGTGCAGGTGGAACCAGGCTCCCCCTGCCTGAGTTTAACAATTCTCTTTGCTCTCACCAGCAAATATCACTGATAAATCTCTTCCTGCTCTCTGCATTTCCCCCAGATCCTGGCAGGTGAGCTGCAGAAAGCAGCACCTGCAAGGAAGGAAAATCCTGAATAGCTCATTCTCCTGTGCCAGGGCAGCATCTGTCCTCCCTCTTGGATTGCTCCAGGTTAAACTTCCAGCCAAACACAGCAAAATAAACCTCAATTTTCTCCACTGTGCTGCCATCCATTTGGGGGAGTTTTAACAATTTGCTGGTAAATCCAACTTTGAGGAGCTGTAGTGATGACTAATCACCAACAGACATGTAGTCACAGCTGCTCAGATATTTATTTCTTGTCTAAACCCAACTCTGAATACTTAAGCACCTTAATAGAAGGAGAATAATAAATACAGTCCAAATATAGGCAGCAATCCAACAGAGCCATCACAGCTCTCTTAAATCCCCCATCTTTCAACAGTGCTCCCTCCAACAGCTCTCACCATTGTATAAGAAGAATGTAGCAGAAAAGCAGAGTAGGAAGGACTGGCATAGTTGCCATATTTACTGCTTTCACCTATTTTTTTTTGGTTTTTTTTTTTTTTTTTTTTTTTTTTTTTTTTTTTTAACTCAGCACATTCAGGTTTGTCTCAGATTCTTTCCCTGTGCACAGCAATCAGCTCCCTCTGCTCCAGCACACGGAGATGAATCAAACCCATCCCAGGCTGCTGGACAGGAGGGGGAAGGGGAACTGCACTGGTGACCTGAGCTCTGGTTTTGTCTCACCTGGAAGGGGAGAATGCCAGGGTTAGGACAGACAGACAGACAGAGCCCAGCCTATGTGCCCCATGTTCACCCAGGGAACACCAGGATGGGCACCTGGGCCTCCTATGGGAATTGCAACAGAGTAAGAAGAAAATATCTAAAATATACATATCAGCTGCTAACAGCTCTTAATTGGTGGAGTGGCTGCTTCATTAAGGACAACCCCAAGCATCAAACGTAAACTTGATTGGGCATTCTGGGAATCCATGAATTACCCAGGGGAATGGAAATGAAGAGGATCTATTTTTAAGCCACATTTTGACATTTCTTAGAGGCTTTACCCATACACTTAGTTTGACTTTTTCCTGCTACTACAATTATAAACTTTTAAATTAAAAAAAATCAAAAATTAGGTGATTACAGCTTTAAAAATACTAAAATCTCAAAGATATTGATCTCCCAGTAAAAACCAAAATCACCAGCCTGTCAGCTTTAACTCATATGCACTAATTTTTTTTTGTATGTTGAGCTTGCAAAGAGCAAACAACAGAAACGGAATTATTTTGTCTCAATAACAATACAAAAGCAGCAACTCAAGTGAGTATCAGTGCTTTGAGTTTTTCTTCATGAGGGTATGGAATCTTAAAATGCAGAGCAGCACTTCAGGAACATTTACAAACTTCGAGAGGAATTAAAGACAGGCTTGTACATATCACTATACACACAGAGACATATTTCATTTAAAAGTTAGGTATGAACTTAATCTGTCTTTCAGAGTGTTCCCCCTCTTCAATTTACTTTAACAGACAAAACTCCCCATTCTTGACCTGGCCTCTGTCATAAAGGTTGGTCTTTTCCCTCAGACACTCAGGGAAGGCAAATCCTGCTCTTGCAGTCCATCAAATGAGTTTCTGTCTCCTCTAACCTGTAATTGAGGTTGTAACAGATGGCTTTGCATTTTG
Source organism: Ammospiza nelsoni (assembly GCF_027579445.1). Taxonomy (NCBI): domain Eukaryota; kingdom Metazoa; phylum Chordata; class Aves; order Passeriformes; family Passerellidae; genus Ammospiza; species Ammospiza nelsoni. The sequence continues at coordinate 2,508,030 of NC_080644.1, read as the reverse complement.
CAAGACCAAAGGTTGTGCAAGAGCAGCAGCTTTATTTAAAGGGACAGATTTGTCAGAGCACAGAGTGAGGTAGGAGCTTGTGGGAGATAAAAAAGAATTTCTGGCTTTGAAGGAAGACTCAGAGGAACAGCACTTGAAGGCTCATCTGCCTGTGCCTTCTCCATTCTTATTAGTGGAAATAACAAAACATCCTCACAGCCCTGTGTGATTAAGGACTTCCACCTTCTACTGTAATATTGTCAACACCTCTGCTGCCAAAGCCACTGGCTCTGTTGCACCCAGGTCAGGCAGAAAGGCTGCACAAACACTCCAGGTGAGGCTCCCTAATAGTTCCAAAACAGCCAGGAGAAACAACATTTTGTGGGCGATGCACCCCTGCCTCGCCATGCCAATTCTTTGCGCAGCACCACAGAAGCAGGAGCAGAATATTTGGAGCCAAAGCATCAGGAGGGCTCAGCAGGAGCTCCAGAAAACATCGCTGGTCTGGTGCTAAACCCAGTCTGGGCCACAGAGCTCCCTCCTGCACAGCCCTGGTGCTTTGCAGAGGGAGCCCAGCTGGCAGCAGGCTGGAGCCCAGCTTCATTGGCATCACACCCAGCAATGTGGCTGGGGACAGCTTCCTGCACCGGGTACTTGCCAAGGCTTTGTTTGTTTGGTAACCGGGATGGGGAAGAGTCCCAGTGGCCCTGAGAGAGGTTATTTCAGTGCTGCACCTGGGCACGTCTCAGAGCAGCTCCTCTCTCGTCGCTGGCTCACCCAGAGCGTTTCTTCTCCCCGTTCCACACACATCCCTCCTTTTTGAGCCTGTTAAGTGAGTCCAGCCCCCCAGGCAGAAGGGTGGGACCTTCCAACTTTCTGGCTTGCCACGGTCTGTTTATCAGATCTAATGAAGACATTTATGGGTTGATGGTCTGACAGATGCTCAATTTTCTGACTGGATGAGGAAGTCAAACTGTTATATAAGAAGCCAATAAGTACCATTCATTCCTAAAGCAATAAACCACTGCTGCATTTCCAAGTTAATTGGCACAACCAAGCCAGTTTGCTGCGAGTGTATTTAATCAAATTTAATCTTTAGTTGGGGGCTTCTGTAGCACCCTGCACTATCCTATCGAGCATCTAGAACACTGATATTGCTCTTACAGTGCTCTGTTTTCTGCAGCTCTAGCCAGGATCAAAACACATTGCTAACACAGCAGAAAACCCTAGAGACATTCACACCTCTCACAACTTGCAAACCTGGTGGGATTAACACTGAGGTTTAAGTTAAAGTTCAGAAGGTTTTTCCTCTCCATTACCCAGAACATTTAGATATTCTTAAAAGTTCTGAAAAGAGTTAAAGGTTTCCCTGTTAGAAAAATCCATCCTCTAACAAGGTTTTTCTCAGCACTGGCTGTCCAAGGTGTTTACTGGAGGCACCACTTTGCCATCCAGCATATATTAAACCCAGGAGTGTTTTGTGCTCAAGCACCAAGGCTTGATGGGGCACGTTCTGTGTGTTCATTACAGGGAGCCTCTGCAGCAGAGCAAGGCATGAGACCAAAGGCTATGTCCCATTGGCTGCCTGAGCCCTTTATTAATGACCCCATTAAACATTCCCTCAAGCTTGCAGTTGCACTTACCCAGTTTACTTTCATAACATTTTTTTTTTCTTTTGACTTATGCTTCCATAGCTGAAGAGTTTCCTTAGGGAGTCCCAGCAAAGCACTCAGGGATGGCTTCTGAAAAGCCCAGGACCTTGGTGTGGAGGTGCCACAATCCCAGTTTGGGGCTGGTGGATCTTGCCATGGGCTTTCCTGCCTTCCATCCCCAGCCCACGTAAGCACAGGCTGTGGATCAGGCAAGGGAGAGCTCGGCCACCTTGCTCCTTGCAGAGCTCCAAAATCCCTCCCTTCAAAGACCAAGTAGCCTCCTTTTCTCATGCTTAGCACCAGCATTCACACACAGCAGGAATAAAACATTATTATTATTATTATTATTGCTTTAAGTGAGGGTAGAGGAAACACAGCCCAGGAGTAATTCACCTTTCTTGCTGCTGTGAGATACACAAAAAAAGCCACACAAACACCATGTCAACCTTCAAGAGCCACTTTCCCCTCCCAGAATATCCCCATCCTCTCTGCCACTGGATTAATTGCATTCAGCAGCCAGAATTAACAGCAGTGCTGAGCTCGGTGCTACCTCAGGAGAGAAATGCAGCCACTGGGAAGCGACAGAATAAAGGGAAAACTCAGCCCCCCAAATCACTGCCCCATCATTCACCCTGTTGCTGCTGCACTGGGAAATGTCAGGCTGCATCTTTAAGAGTAGACCTGTCTCTGCAGCAGGAGCACAGAAAGCTGGCAGTCGAGAGAGCAGAACGGATGACAGTTTTTGGCAGCGGTTTCAGCTGTCTTGTTGGGTTTTTCAGATTAATCAGCCCCCTTGGAACACTGAACAGATCATCAGGACAATCCCTCAATCCAAGATCTTTTGCAGTGGAAAATGAAAAAAAATAAAAAGTCATAAACTGGGGCAGCAGCATAACAGAGGCAGCATTCTGAGAGGGGCTCTGAGAAAGGGCCTTACCAAGACAGTGTCTAAAGCCAATGGCATTTCTGCACCATCACCCTCTGCCTGTGCTCACACATGCTGGGGGTTTTTCCTGTGTGATTTTTCAGGAAGTCACAGACTGAAAAAAGCTTCTCTCCATGCTCCCCATCCTCACCATTTCAAGCTCTGTTAAATACATTCTGTCAGATGCCAAGAATATTGACTGTTTTCTTTATATGAAAATCCTTCCTTCCACAGTAGCTAAGACCATGGGCACGTGCCCAATAAATTTTATTTGAAATACTGAGTGCCAATAGGACAAATAGTCAGGAACCTTGTATTTTCTTAAAGATTCATTTACAACAATAAAATTTCAGAATTTTACTTTTCCCACATGAATTCTGAATTCAAAGCACTTCCATGCCTAACAAATATTTCCTTATTGCCCTTCCCGGCAGAAATAGAATTCTGTAGTGTAAGAGCAGAAGATTTATTACATCAATTTCATCACTTGATTATCTGCTATAGCTCTGTATAGCACCTCACTGTGCTGGCCCTCAGTATTTAAAATTTAGGAAAGAAAGAGGCAATTTTGCTAAGGAGTTTCACTTTTCCTCCATTACACAACGAACTGCCAATTAGCTGTTATGCAAGTTTCTGCTCACCATGAAGCGAGCTCTGCCTTCAGCTTGCTGAAGGTGGCCGGCTTGGAGGAGCCAAAAGTGAAATCAGATTAATCCACGGTGCTCTGGACCTAAAGGCAGAGCTCCCTGAGCCCCCCTCCTTGGCTTTCAGAGCTCCCTGTGTGCCCCTCCTTGGCTTTCAACGAGGATTTGGGAGCATCTGTGAAGCTGCTCCACATCAGGAGGTAAAGCTCCATGTTATCCCTGGGGCTTCCATTTGCACGTCCCACCAGGTGAGCACAGAGGGTGACAGCCAGGACACCTCCAGCAGGCTCTGCCCTGCCCTGGCCCCACACACCTGCCCACCCATGGCACTGGGATGGCACCAGGGCACTCAGGGCAAACCCCAGCAGCTCCCAAAGCCCCCTGGCACACCCCCACAGAGCTCACCACCCCTAAACCAGACCCCTGAGCACAGCCCCGTGTCTGATCTGGGACAGAGGGGTCATTGTCAGTGTGATGGGCACTGCTGACGAGCCAGCACTGCCAAAATACCCCCCCTCAAACCCCTCTAGCGTGGCTGGGACTTCTCTGCTCCCACCAATTCCATCCCCTGGTGCCCTCCCTGCAGCCCCAGCTCCTGCCCTGGCACAGCTCTGCCCTCTGACCATCCTGAGTCCCTGCTCTCGTCCCCTGTTGTGCCCAGTGATTTATTGGCAGTGCCCAGTCACCCTCCTGGGTCAGTGACGAGCTGTGGCCGTGGCCAGCGAGCACAAAGGGGCTTCAAGCAGGACATGCCAGGGTTACAGAACACACGAGCAGGGAGATGTTCTTATCACAAGCAGTTTTTGCAGCCATAGCCCTGAGAAATCCCATCAGAGGGGAAGAGATGAGTCAAGTCTCGTACAGACACTTTACACATCCAGACATTCTTGCATATGAGAATTTACTGCATATAAAAAATGACCTCTGACTTTTTGTGCCTCTCCTCTACACTGTCATAAACAAGAATATCATTTCAAGAGATGCTGTCAACTTATATTTAGCCTAGTTTTTTTTTATTTTGTTTAAAAATAAAAGCCTCCTGTAAAGCATAAGATGAACAGAATTAAAAAAACAATTCTTTGAAACAAAACAAAAAATTGTGTTGTTGCCTTTCAAACCCTTACCCTGTAGCACTGAAAACTTGGAATTGTCCACAAATGAATATGAGACTGACATGATATTTATTATCCAAGCTTAAAATAGCACAGAACAAACAGAATACAAATCATGGCAAGTAAAAATTAATTTAAAAATTCAGTTTAATAATCTAACAGTTCAGGGGCAATATGTGGTTTATATTGGCAGTGGCCTTTTAATCTTGCAAATCATATAATTAAGAAAACTTAATTAGTAAAAGCAGCGTTTGAATATTAGAGCTGTGAAAATATCTCCGAAAAAATGGCAAGTATTGGCTTGAACTTTTTCTAAGCCTCAGTTCTGTGTCTGCATGCACTTCTATGAATATAAATAAAAGGCAGGCATAAATAAATGGCACAAGCACTCAGGAAATTGTGAAGTTAGAGCGTTCACAGAAACCAAAATTGCAACCGCTCGCGCTGGGGCCCAAGGCACAGCCCAGCAATGAGGAGCCTGTTCTGCTTTTCCATGAATCTCCCCGTCCCAGCCAGGCCAGGGTGACAAAGGACAATTCCTAGAGCCAGCCCTGGAATTCGCAGCCCTCTCCCAGAGCCTGCAAACTCCTCAGCCACCAGCAGAAACCAAAGGAAGCAGAGACAGCTGTCTGCTTGGGGAAAGCTGCACACGAGTGTTTGCAGAGAGCCCTGACTTGTTCCATCCATCCAAAGGAGAACAATGGAAAGAAAAATGAAAAGAAAAAAAAAAAAAAAAACAAAATAAAAAAGGCTCCTGGCAATTTTCAATCTTAGAAACCCCAGCAAACTTCAGACCTGTAGCTGAGTTAAAAGCACCAAAGCGCCGTCACAAAGTCTCCCTCTCCAGAGGGGTCTGTGAGATTCTCACAACTCCTTGGAGCTGCCACATTTACCTCCAGCCCAGGCACCTTCTACAAGCACAAAACCCATTAAACTCACATTTCCTCTCGGCCAGGTAGCCAGGGAGAATCTGTACAACACGGAAACTCCAAAAACTCCAAAGAGCATGCAAATGGTGCAGGCACTGAAGTAACGACATCCACAGGCAATATTCCCACTACCCTTGAAGATTTAGGTAAAAGGGGAAAAAAAGCCCAAAACAAAACTGGAATGCTGTGAAGTGCCAAAATATTCTGCTCTGTAAAATCTCAGGGAAGCATTTCTCTCAGAAGCCTGGTTTAATTAGTCCTGAACCATTAACATTGCAGAAAAGGTACAGTTTGCAGCAAACCAGTTTACACAGATAGTGAGTTTGATTTTATTTAAAGTTTCTTTTGCAATATTTGCTCAGGAGTGTTTTTATTGTTACTCTTCTGCTTTGGGACATGCACTGCATTTTTCTAAAGAGATGATTTACCATTGCCTTTCAAAAAATAAAGAATCTTGCATTCTTAATCTGATCAGACTGCTTTGTTTCTAGGGGACACTCCAGTGATTTTTATTTGCTTTATGAACAGCTCCCAGTATGGAAACAAAGTTAGGAACCCCAAGCAGATCCAAATTTTCCCCTTTGAGTGTTTCAAGTCTCCGCTGCCCTTCAAGCTGTGCTTTACTTAATTTCAGAGAATAAGAGCCCTCAAACCCCACATGGAATCCAAGGTCTTGCCCTACACCCACCCTTCTCCACCTCAGTTCTTTGGAAGAGCAGCTAGAATGAGCTGTGGAGGTTTGAAATAAAAAAGAAAGACACAAACAGGGTTCTTGGTGGCCTGAATTTTGTTCTTGTGAAACGGAGGCCATTCCAATAAAGGTAACAGCGACAGGTTGTAGTTTTAGCAGAAATCTGGAATGACTGCTAGGTAAAGTTGTATATCTGTGGGATAACAGTAGTGGGATGTTCATGTTCAAAATCCTCACCCAGCTCCAATGTCCCCTCACATGTCAGAGCTTTCCTCACATCCTAAACCCCCCTGGAAAGGAGCTGTTGTGTTTATCAAACCTGCCCTATCACCAAGCTCATTTTTCCCCTCATTATCTTGCACAGAGCAGAGCTGCTTGGCAGTTGACATCCAGCCTGGAATGATGACACATTAAAGGGTTTAATCTCCCATAATTGGGAAAGGCTTTCAAAGAAAACAAGAGGTGTACAAGGGGCACCTCCCCATCCTGGCTGTGCAGATGTCACCTCGGAAAAAGGGAGGAAATTTCCTGCTTTTCCAACTCTCTGTGTGCCAGGAACACATCACCATCCTCAAACCTTTTCTCTCCAACTGAACCACATTTTACAAGGCAAACCAAGAAAGATCTGGGTAGTTTTTACCCTTTGCACATGTGCAAAATGCCCTGGAATTGGCTCAAGAATCAAACACAAAATCCAACAAAATTTAATTGTGGATTCATCCTTTCAGCTGCAGAATTATCAGCACACCAGGAAACAACACAGTAAACAAAAATAAACGTCTGGACCTTATTTATACCTGCCAGAGGACTCGATGAAGGAGGTTGACCAACCAAGAAAATGAACATTTGTTTCTGACAGGGATCTATGCAAAGCAACAGGGTTTTAATTTAGGGCTCTTTTCATCAGAATGATAACAGCTGTCATCTACTGGGTGAGCACAGTAATTACTGAATCTGCTCCGTGCAAAATGAATACCCAACGTTTCATTTACACAATAATATCTCAATCTGCAGCCAGGGACAGCCAGGCACATTCCCACGGAAGGACTCACTCACATCCCACCTCGGGATTCCTCACATTTCACAGCCAGCTCCCCCAAAAACCTCAGCAGTTTTAAAGTTCCTTACAAAAATGGCCAGAATCGTTTATTGACAATACTTATGGTCCTAAATCTTCAAAACCCAGCCTGATTTTTCTGATTTTTTCACTAGTTCGTAGAAATAAATAAAAGTTTTCTAAAGTAGCATGAAAATTCTTCCCACCTACAATTTTAGTTTATTTCCAGTCTTATCTGCCACACACACAGTGATTGTTGATTGTTGTTCCATTCACAATTTCCACCACAAGAAAATAAATTTTAAAAATACACTTCAAAATTGAGACCACCTGGGGTCTTTTTTGGGTTTTGTTTTTTGTTTTTAACAGGAACATTTAAATATGTTTATCAATTAAATAGTAACTGACCTGAAAAAGAGAGCTTGGTTTTAAATCTAATTGCCCCAACACTGAAGAGTTTAAAAAAAAAAAAAATCTTTTTAAAATAATCAACTCTGATCCAGTTTCTTAATGGAAACAAATTTGGATTTGGAAAGCTAAACAACCTGATGAGAGACTGCAATTCTTTTGCTTACTAATGGAACAATCTAACTAGAGTCATTATGGGAATGAAACTAATTTTAAAAAAGTGTTTCCATCAAAACATTTGCAATTGCACAGCAGAGATCAGTTTAAAAGTAGATGTTTCCTGATCATTAAAACAAGTGAAGTAAAATTATATGTTTTGCAGAACTGCTTGTACCAGCCTGGGCTGTATTATGAGGCAGGGGGCCAAGAATTAAGTGCTTCCAATCACTAAAAAAATACCAGTAATTCCTGTATAACCTCACACCTTGGAGAGCAAAACCCTTTCAGTGCACTGTGTTGTTTTTTTCATCAATTGGAGAGGATGTGGCAAATAACTCAGGATTAGAGAAATCACTTGGAAATCCATTTCAATCAATCATTTCCCCCTGTGCAGCCATGCCCTGAAGATGTTTTGCCAGGGCTGGTTTGCATTCAGAGTTCAGCTCTCTGCCTTTTGCATCCCCTGCCACGGAGCAGTGCTGGGTCTGACTGGGGCTCCTGTCCCTCCAAACTGCCTCTCACCGTCCTTCCCTGCTCCAAATCCATGGATTTTAGGGTCTGATTTGCATTTCAGGGTCTGATTAATGCCAGCACAAAAGCAGCGAGGTGGGAGCCTGAAGGAACTCGTTTTGATAAAATTATCTTTGTGTTAGACAGCAAACAAATAGGGAGCACCCAATTTATCTTAATATTTTAGGGCATGTGCTTAAATCCTATCAATTGCAAAGCCCTCTCAGCCAGGTCTTGATTAAAAAGGGAAAAAAAACCCCAAAAAAAACCAGCTTGAGTTTTCAAAGGAGCAAAGGAATGAGGGCATTCATCCCCTTTGGAAATCAAATGAAACTTTGGATGTGCAGAATAAAGAGTTCCTGTGACGAGCAGCCAAAAGTCAGCCTGCAGGAGATGTTTGAAGCAGATGGCAAGAAGCAGGGCTTCTATTTGCAAAATAAATTTCAACTTGAACAAGAGTGAGCCAGTGTCAGACACTGATCCTTTTCCACATCAACATAACTCAAGACTTAATTTTATTTCTCTCCTGCAGACAATATGTTCTGATGGGAGTTTTTTCTTTCACCTATATATATATATTTCTGGAAAAGCTGGCAGGAAACTGCCAAAGAGCTTCTTTATCATGTTCCATTTAAAGGAAGACACTTTTCTGGGAAAAAAAATTGCAGGAAAATGACATGTTTACTTGGAATAAGGAATGATTTTTCAGTAACTGAAGTTACAACTTTTTACAACAACTCCGTCCAATTCATTGTACAAGAGTGCTTACAGCAGTTATTAAAAAAATAAATCAAAATTAGAACAACAGGGCTGGAAGGGATCTCAAACAATCTTCCAGCTATTCCCCTCCCCACTCCAACCTGATGTTTGTCTCATCTTTTCCTCAGCTGAAACTCACAATCCTTACAAATATCCCCTTACAGTAAAATTGGATTTCTTATGTCTAGCTTTGTAGTAAAAATAATTATTTTATGGGTGAATGGGCACAGAGGATAAACTCTCTTCCTTCTTTCTGAAGGTTTGTAAAGCCTCCCTGGTCTTGCCTGCAAGAAAAGCAACCCAAGCTCAATCTTTCACAAACTCTTTTTCCCTTCCTTTTTAGATACTCTTCACCTGGTCTTCTATATTTCCCAAATTGTGGTGCCTAAATCTGGAAATTATTTTCCTCCTAAACTCTACCAAAACGAGTGGAAGATTATATCTGATATTCCCTTCAAAGTTTATTTCATTTATAATGCTTTTTGCTCTTTTTCTTTTGGAAACAGCATAACTTTAGGTCATGTTCAGCAGGTGCAGGTGGAACCACTACATCCCTTTTACAAAATGCAGACACAAACAGGTTTTCCTGCTAGAATCCTAGAAGAATAATAAGATTTGTATTTCAGAAAGCCTCATCTCCGAAAAAAAGAGCTGAAAATCTGAATGGATGGTGAATATCTTAAATAATATACATAAAACTGTGCATCTGCACTTAGAAGACGGGTTTTGAGAATTCTGTAGAGTTGCAATTAAGTGAGGGGTTTTTTTAAATACAGATTTAAATTAAGATTTTGCTCCTCATTACCTGGTAGTTGCTCACTTTAACTTGAGTAAAACACATAATCAAAGTGCTACTAAATCATCACTCACTGCTCACTGATGTAAGTCTGCATTTGGGTCTCAAAATTAAAATAGGAAAAGACAAAAATACACGAGGCATATTATTTTCTATATTAATTTTACACGTTACAAACAATATCTTTGCTCTTACAAAACAGCCTTTTAGGCAACTGAACTAATTTTAGAGCATCTCTATGCAAATGTGCTGCTGAAATCACACCTTAAATACAAGTCAGTATTTAAATACCCTCCAGTTTGGAGACTCAAAGAACAATTTCATCAGCAAATGGTTTTGTTGGGAGCACCAGTGAGTAATTGCAGGGCCCTGGTGATGCTGTGCTGGGACACTTTTAGCTCCTCACACAATTTATTGTCACACCTGCATGCCTCAAAAGCAGGAGTTTTGTCCTTCCTACAGCTGCATTCAGCACTGTCAACTCCATCTTGTTCCCTCAAGATGTAAGGTTGGGAGGACAGATGGCAAAGAGTGCGGAGCAAACAGAATAAATCAGTTTGTTTGGCAGCTGGGTGAGGAGTTTTATACTCCAGAGGCTGTTTGGAAACCCAAGACAAAAGGTAGGTGTTCCATGTAGTGCTGAAATGCCCGTGCTCTGCTCCTCCAGTGCCCAAAGTTAACTGAACAAGAAAAAATTGACTTAAGGGGTCACAGAAACATTGAGAGCAAGGAAAAGTGCTTTACACAGAGTTACTGCTGCAGTTCCCAGAACAGGAATTCCCAATGGTGCAGATTCCTCAAGTTGAGAGGGTGACAGCCCTGCTCTGACACCTGTCCTCCCACGCTGCCACTCAGGCACACCACACAGGGACATTCCCATGTCCTCTTGCCAAATCCCCCTCTGCCAGCATGTCTACAAGCAAAGGAATTTCAAAATAAAGCCCAGCATGTGACAGGTTGGCTCATTTGCTTAGGAAATGTCACTTTTCCCATTTGATGCACAGTTGAGGAATGATCCCACTTGCAAAGGGAAGGCAATTGCTCAACCCAGCACACTCTGGCAATTTTCACATAATTAGCAGAATACATTTAGTCTTAACCTTCTTCTGATGAATTCAGTCACACCTGTTTATGTGAAATCAATTAAGAGACCTTAATCTTCTTAGACAGTTTCCAGCACTCCATGCACAGGTTCAGGCCTGTTTCTCGTATTGCGAAGTTTGAGTTATATTAAAAAAGAAACAATTATCCCATAAACACAGAGACCTCAATTATACCTTTTAATAATTAAACCCAGCTACACTTTTAGTCTGCAGCCTCTTGGTGGCCAGTCACACATCAGTGCAGCCCATTTTGCCTCTGAGAGGGGAAGGGGCAGCAGAAAAAGCCCAAAGGAGGTGAGCAGGAGCACTGGGTGACAGAACACACATTCCTGCGCCTGGATTGCTCAGGACTTGTGCCCTGACATCAGGGATCTCAGCTCACGGGGTCATCCAAGGAAAGGAAGCCCAGGCTGCCTCCCCAGAGCATCCGAAATCCCCCTTCTTACAGAAGAATTTTTTGGGGAAGGATTTAATTTCACCTCACTTCAGGCATGTCCCTAAAATAGACATTGACAGCAAGGCAGATGATTCATGCTTCAGAAATGCCTGCATTTCCTCACTGCAGAGCCTGCACGAGAGGCTCAGGTCAGGTATCCAGAGCTGGAGGAAATCCCACCTTTAGTGAGGATGCACAAGCAGCACTTGTACATATTGATATACTTGATATTTAGTGAGAGAACAAAGTGCACCAGTCCCTGCTCACCTCTACAGTCAGAAGTTACCTGACTAGTTGAAGCTAAAAAAGAATATTGTTCCAGTCTCCACTGGGCAGAGTTTGTGGTTTATGGCATGAGGCAGAGTTTTATGCCAAAGGAGAATTTAAATCCCACATCTGTGTTAGTTTCTTGGATCTGCTACGCTGGCAAGTGAGTCACCCTGAGAAATCTTAAATTACTTTTCATCATACATCTAACATCATAAAAAGCATTGAATTAGTGTCCAGAAATAGCTCAAATTGCAGCAGGAGCAAGAAGTCCTTGCACACTCACAGATTATCTCGTGGGGTTCACATGAAAGGAGCCAGGAGCACCTTGGAGGTTTTAGGGCAAAACTAAACAGAGCTGCACAAAACTGCTTTGAGGTGGAACAAAACCAATGAAAGTCAACATCTTCAGCCAAGGAAACCCTGACATTTAGTGTGTGGCATGTGTGACCCACTCCATCAGACCTCCTTGGAAGCTGAGGTCCTGCTCATTGCAAATGAGGAGTTTCTCTTGCAGTTGTACACATGCTGCCTTTCCAGCCATGTTCATTACACTGATTTTAGAAGGTGAATGAAAGAAAGGAGGAAAAAAAAATATAAAGTTCCCTTTTTCCCCTCAGCCCTTTCTAGGGAAAATACCAAGTAGCAGCTAAAATCTGTTTGAGATCAACTTTTGTTTTATAAACTTTGGGTTTCATTCTAATTGTTAGGGAGACACATAATAACTGGCTTTAGCATAATTTTCTTTGGACTATCTCCCCAAAGCCACAATTAATGTAAATACCAGTGTCTTGTTAGTAATTTCCTTTCATTGGTAAGGGCTGAAATGCAATGATCCGACCACAAATCACAAAGCAAACAAGCTTGCAGCGCTGCTCAGGCTGGCGGGGATTATGCAGTTTGTGCAGGAAGGGCTGATAAGGGAATGTTCTGTGAGCAGAATTCCCGGACTGCTTGGAAGGGTTTCCTTGCATGACAAAGGAGGAGCTCCCAATCCTCCTGAGCAGGGCAGGCTGCAGCTTCCAGGGCAACTTGGGCATAAAGGGGGGAAAAAGCAGAGCCAGGAGTAGGTGCGGGGTCAGAGACCAGGTTATGGACTCTCAGTGCACAAACCTGGGGGATTTACTCCTCTTTTGTATTTCTTCAGGTCCTGAGGGGTCTCTAGTGATGGACAACACACACCCACAGCAGGAGATGGGAACAAACCTCTCTGTGTCTGTTGTCTGTGCCAGGAGAGCCCTTGTGAAGAAGAACTTTACCCTTTTTGAAGAACCACCACCACCTCTGGGTATGCACAGCCCTCAATCTTTCTAGTTTTGCTGTCATTACTCATCTTTTTTACCCTTCACTTGCTACCATACAAAACCACAGGTATCTTAATGCCCTGTTTTCACTTTATAAATGGATATTTTGTTTAACAGCCAAAAATACACATCTCCAGTCAAACACCCAAATAACTGAAGCGGGTTTCAGTCAAAACTCCTCTTTACCAAATCACCTTTTCTCTATCACAGACAGAAATGCTTCTAAAATACGCAACAGTAGAAGATGCTTTACAGAGAAAAAGTTAGAATTCTTGCCTGAAATACAATTGGCACAAACACAGCAGAACAAAATCTGGCTGCAGGACCAGTTTGGTGTTGCAGGACCATTCATTCTCTGCAACACTCAGCAGGGACAGGTTTCCAGCACAGCCTTGCCTTCATAAAACCACAGCAAACATCACAATATCAATCCCTGGGTTTATCTTGGCATTTTGTGAAGGGAACAGCTCAATCCCAACTCTTCCACACTGCTCCATCAATTAACTCCTCAAAAGTACAGAGCCATCACTTACCAGAGCTGTCATTCTCCCAGCAGGGCCTCAGGAGTCTCTCTCCTGGCAGGAAAAGCCATCAGCTGCAAGGAAGAAGATGGAGGGATAATTAAATTAATCCCTTTGCCTTCCCAAGCAAGTCAAGTATCACCCTTCCATATCTGACATCTTGCAGTTTAGACTCTCTTCAGGGTGAGATGCAAAATAGACACAGTAGCTGGTTTGGAGTGATAACAAAGGTACGTGCCAAGGGGAGAAACAATTTGCTTGTGGCTGTGCAAGGCTTTTGGACATGAGGAAATGAGTGTACAGCTGGATTTTGGGCTGCTCCAGCTTTCTGCCAACTTTCTGGGCTCTCTAGCACAGAGCTCTGCCCTTGCTGTGCTGGTGGAAGGGAAATTTGCTTCCCAAGGTGAGGGCTGGGTTATTGTGCCACAGTCACACCAGCTCAGGTGTTTGAGATGCTTTAAATTGGAGACTTCCATCACTCCTCAGAGGCATCACCTCATCCCTGGCACCACATTTTCCTGTAGGAGCTTCACAGTACTGACCTTGCTCATCTCTACAATGGATGGGTTTGAGAGCCCCAAACTACTTTGCAAGGATCCCAAAACACATTTGAATTTGTTTGCCCAGTCACGAAGGGCTGACACATCCCTTCCCAGTCTCACAGCACCTTAACACAAGGAAAATACAGAAAAAAAAAAGAAAAAAAAAAAAAAAAAAGAAAAAAAAAAAACCACAAAACCCCCACTAAAACTCCACACCAATTTGGAAATCAACAGCATCTCAAGAACTGATCAGATATATGTGGATGCAAACACAGAGATAATGATTTATCATCTTGTGTATTCTACATCCCCTTTCCCCTCCTGTTTTTCCTCTAGGCTGTTTCTATATTCCAGCTCCAATTTCTGCTCTGGGTTTTCATTGTGCTCCTGGTGTAAGAGCCACCCATCCTTTCCCATCTCGTTCCTGCCATCCTTTGGAAGCGCCCATGGATGATTTTCCAAGGCCTGAGACCTCGCTGGGGTCCACTTCTCAGCAGGAAGCTCCTCCAGCTCCCCTTTGATCCAAATCACTCTGAACTTTACATTGCATTGCCCGACTCCCTGACCCTGCAGTTGATGGTTAGTCCGATCTTTGTGTTCCCATCACAAGACACTTCTCAGCTAACATCACATTTGAGCCTATTAGAGCTGCAGATTCAAGAGGAGCCCCCTAGGAAATCCTGAAGGGTGGAACTGGGAATACAGCACGGGAGCAATGAGCTCATTCCCAACAAACGTGATCAAAACGATGGATCTTGCCAAAAGTGCCCATTGCCCAATTTTTGTTCTTCCCCAGCTACAGGGTTTCCCTCACACCCTTTAATTACTCACACCTTCCTCAAGGAGCACGGCTCAAACAAACAAACAGGGGGGAAAAAAAAGTTACACCAACGTAGCATGATCTTGACATCCAAGATGTCAGAACCATTTTAAACCCCTTTATTGCAGAATGATGTCTTTTGTGCTCCGAGGCATGCTTGCTATTCATAGATCCACTGCTCAGCTGTTCCAGTTTTTAGTTCTGCATAAATGCCCACTCATTATGTCCAGAGGGTTTTGCCTGTAGCTTTGTGTTTGTAGCCTTGAGGCAAATGTCTTGATGGCTTAGGGAACTCGTAGGGAATGACCAAATAACATCGGATTTTCCACAGCAACGAAGCCATTATGGGACAGCATTTCTATGTAACAGCACCCTTCAGTGTGCAGTCATTATAACTAAGGATTTAACCGGGCTCTGGGGACACAACAAAAATCACTTTGAAGCCAAAAAATTCACGGTGAAATCCTAAGCATTCGGTTTCTGAAATGCTTGAGTCAGGCAGCTTTGTCAGATACAGTAAAAGCAAGTGAAGGGGAAGGAGTTTTATGCACATCTTAAGAATGAATCCAAGTGTTTGGAGCTGTGCATGCAGAGCTGGGAGTGCAGCTTGCCTGGTGCATTCCTTGCACACAGAGCTGCCTGCAGCTGCATCTGGAGCCACCGTAAGCACATACACAGCCCTCGTTAAAACTTTTAGCCACAGAATTTTAGCTATGGCCGAAAATTCTGAGTGTGTTGCTCACAAATTTTGAGGGAAATCTGCTCAGACTGCAGGAGATTACACAGCCCAGGGAATGCAGCCCCTGAAGCCTGGCCCTTTCCAGCTGTGGTGCTCCCCACACACTGACTAAGGGATTTATCTGAGGGTTCCTGCTGAGTTACAGACCTGTGGGCACCAGGTTAAACAGCAGAGAAGGAAAAGTTTGCGATAAAAGCAAGGATACAGTTTGAGCATTGGGTGAAGACAGAGCTGCCCAAGTGTGGTGGGTTGACCTCAGCCTGCAGCCACCCACACTCCCACCCTTCCTCAGGAGAGAAAAGAAAATTTAAAAAAATGATGGTTCCACATAAAAACCGCTGAGATCCCCAAACAGCTGCTGCCATGAGCAAAACAGACCTGATTTGGAGAAAATTAATTTAGTGCATTGTCAATATAAATAAGTTTGGATGGTGAGAAACGAAGACAAAATTAAAACACCACCTTGCACACCCCCAACGCTTCTCCCCTGCTCCAGCCAAGCTCTGGAGTGGCTGCAGGAGATCCCTGCAGTGCTTTGAGCATCCCACAGGGATGGCAGGGCTGCTCCTCACCCTTGTCCCAGCTCTCCTGGGCAGCACTTTGTGCTATCACACCTTTTTTACATAAGGTCCACAGCATTGCTGGCACACCTGGCTGTGGGCATGGACACCCACCCAGGCAGGAAATACAGGAGAGGAAAGCTGGACCTCTCCAGTGGATCTCTCAAACTGCAAGGGAAATTATGGTCAAAACCCACCAAAAGTCACTCCCTGCTCCCAGAGACTGGGCTGCAGAGGAGCTCATGCAGAAGGAGAGGCTGTTTAGGTGGGAAATGTGTGGAAATAATCCCATGGGGAGCAATCTGTGCCAGGGGCTGGCCTTAATGAGCTCCCTGTTGTGGCACATGGGAAACTGCACCAGTGCTCCCAGGAGAGCTCCCAGGTGGCACCCACAGGCTCTTCTGTCACTGACATATTTTCTGAAAAATCCTTTCCCTAGGATTTTTCCTCCTGAGAAGCTGGGAGGCCTCAGGAACAAAATGTGAACATTGATTATCTGCTGCTGTGGAATGCAACAGGTGCATCTGGGATTGGTCTCGTGTGGTTGTTTCTAATTAATGGCCAATCACAGTCAGCTGTCCAGACTGTCTCAGTCAGTCACAAGCCTTTGTTATCATTCTTTTTCTATTCTTAGCTAACCTTCTGATGAAATCCTTTTTTATATATTACATTAAAGCTATACTAAAAGAAGAAAAGATTTCCTCAGAAGGCTGGCTAAGCTAAGAATAGAATAGCAAAGAATGACAGCAAAGGTTTGTGGCTCAGCTCTCTGTCTCAGCCAGCAGACGGTGATTGGCCATTAATTAGAAACAACCACACGAGACCAATCCCAGATGCACCTGTTGCATTCCACAGCAGCAGATAATCAATGTTCACATTTTGTTCCTGAGGCCTCTCAGCTTCTCAGGAGGAAAAATCCTAGGGAAAGGATTTTCCATAAAAAGATGTCTGCGACAAAGGGCTGCATTGATGGGGCAGGAAGCTGAAGCATGCAGCAGAAATGCTTGGCTGCGTGGAAAAAAAAAAATCAGAGGTGCAGCCAGACCAGTGACTCTCTTGGATAATGTGGTGATGTGGTCCAGCACTGGGATGGGATGGAGAAGGAGCTGCCATCCCTCCCACAGGGGCTGTGGTGCTCTGACAGGATCAGAACCACAAACAGAGCAGGGCTGGGTGGATGTGAGCGTGCATCTCACCCCACATCCAGCCTGCATCTCCAGGGAGGCTGGGCTAGCAGCACAACCAGCAACAGCCCTGTCACAACCACTCAGCCCTGCCCGAAGTAACAGGAGAAGAATCTCTGCATCACACAAAGGTTGAAGGCAGCAGCGGCCCGGCAGGGCTCCAGCCCAGCAGTGACTCACCAGAACTGCTGCCAGGGGCTGTGCAGGGCTCACCAGCCCTGCTGCGGCCCCAAAGCCCAGCTGAGCATTCCCTCAGCCTCTTCCCTCCCCAGGGATGCCATTCCCCACCTGCCTGGTGGCTCTGGGTTTAACCCTGCTGGAAGGAAGGGCCCCAGGGGTTTTTAGGTACCTGGTTTTGAGGTGGTGTTCTTTGACACCTTTCCCTTGTATTGTAAAGGTCAGCTCACACATCCCAGAGGGAACACTCTCACAGTGATTAAAAACCCCAAAAAATTAGAGAGGAAAAGTTTAGTTCTTGCATTATTTGCCCAGTTCAGGGCTATGTAAATGTCATGTTTCTTCCTCAGACACAAGAACCTTCTTCCCTTCCCTGCTCATTTGGGTAAGCTGGGAACAACAGCTTTTGCTGCCTACAAAGCAGTTGGGCCACAGCCCCAAAGTTGCCTGCACATGATGGAGTTTCAAACCTCAGAAATAAGTACAGGGCACAAAGAGACTTCCAGCAGCCAGACATCAAGTCACCAGCTCCAGGAATCAGCTCTCACACCCAGCAGCAGCAGCAACACAGACAGGTTTGCTGGACTCATTATTGTAATGAAGCTCATTAAAGTCCCAAGGGAGGCTGTTCCACAACATCCCGGGTGCAGTGCATCCTGTAATCACCATTTCCACCTCTCCCAGAGTGGGGCAGGCCAGAGGGGTCACTGCAGGTCACCCAGCCCAGCCTCTGCTGGGGCAGGGTCCCCTCGAGCCCCTTCCTCAGGTGGGTTGTGAATGTTGGATTGTGAATATCCCCAGGGAATGAGAGCCCACAGCCCCCAGGGCAGCCTGTTCAGTGCCCAGCTCACCCTCACAGTAAAGTTCACCAAAAAATGGGGCAGGAATTCCCTGTGCATCAGTTCCTGCCCATTGCTTCCCATCCTGTCCCTTGGCACTACCAATCACAGCCTGGCTGTGAAAAACAAACAAAAACACCCATCCAAATGTGGTTGAGAGTGGCCTGGAGAGGGACAGAGGGATGGAAGGAGCCCCTTGGCAGGTGTGATGACATCCCTGAACACTCCCAGAGCCAGGCCATGGTCAGAGTTCAGGGAAGGGCACACAGGAACCACAGGGAGAGTCAGCTTTCCTTGTGTCATCCTCATGAATGCAGAGTAACCTCACCGTGGATCTGGGCAGGGATGTAAACCCAAAGAAAGGATTGCAGGAAAGAAGCTCAAAAACATCCAGAGACACAAAAGTCTGCAGTTAAATGAAGCCTATTAGCACAGGCACGGAGCTACTCCTCCATGCAGTCCTCTATTTCAACAGGTTTATTTCCTTTTATCCTATTTCTAAGTTCACATCCTGGTACAAGGCAGGAGATTGCCCCCTCTCCAACCAGTAAACTCATAAGAGATGTAAAAGGAGAGGGATGAGGAGAAAGAAATGTAACAAAAATTTTAAAATGTAAAATTTTTTACTAGACAAATCCAATCCCTCATACAACCACTTTTTAAGGCCATGCTGACAAGGGCAGATTTCACACCCCTCACAGTCCCATGCATGGAGCTATTTGCCTTTCTAGTCATGCAAAGTGTTTAGGTATTTCACTGTGACTTACTGCAGCAAAAACTAGGGGTCTGATCTAATTTTTTAATGGAGATTTGATTAATTTTTTTAACGCAGCAGCTGTAGCACATGATCTCCATGGCCATGGATATTTCACAAACACCAGCCAGCACTTCCCAACGCATCACAACAGAGACAGCACCCAAGCTTTACAGTTGGAATCCACTGCTCCCAGCCCTGCCCTGCCCGAGCTTCAGGTGCATTTTTGGGGATGCCAGGCCAGGGATTGACCTATGCAGCAGAATCTGAGTCACCCCCAGTAATTAAAAATGCCCTGGGTTGGAGACTGCACAAGCTTTGGCTGTCCCTGCCACAGCCCTGGTGTGGAAGGAGGGATTTTTCCAACAGGTCTGGAGAAACATCTCCTTCAGAAGGGACGAGCTCACTCCTCATCACCAGCACAACTTTTCCTTTCTGCTCATGGCCCTACTCCGAGTAATTGTTATACCCAAGTGCGCTGTGACAGATTTCCAAATCGGTGACCCTTGAAATCCTCTCTGACCAATTGCTGACACAGCAACTACAAGTTTCTGATAGCCTTTTTCAAAGCTTTTTCGCCTCGACTTTTTTTCAGGAAAACAAAAAGGAAAGGGAAAAAGGAAGGGGGCGAAAACGAGGAAAGGGAAAAAGGAAGGGGGGAAAACGAGGAAAGGGAAAAAGGAAGGGGGGAAAACGAGGAAAGGGAAAAAGGAAGGGGGGAAAACGAGGAAAGGGAAAAAGGAAGGGGGGAAAACGAGGAAAGGGAAAAAGGAAGGGGGGAAAACGAGGAAAGGGAAAAAGGAAGGGGGGAAAACGAGGAAAGGGAAAAAGGAAGGGGGGAAAACGAGGAAAGGGAAAAAGGAAGGGGGGAAAACGAGGAAAGGGAAAAAGGAAGGGGGGAAAACGAGGAAAGGGAAAAGGAAGGGGGGAAAACGAGGAAAAGGAAAAGGAAGGGGGGAAAACGAGGAAAAGGAAAAGGAAGGGGGGAAAACGAGGAAAAGGAAAAGGAAGGGGGAAAACAGGCAAGGAAAAGGAAGGGGGAAAACAGGCAAGGAAAAGGAAGGGGGAAAACAGGCAAGGAAAAGGAAGGGGGAAAACAGGCAAGGAAAAGAAAGGGGGAAAACAGGCAAGGAAAAGGAAGGGGGAAAACAGGCAAGGAAAAGGAAGGGGGAAAACAGGCAAGGAAAAGGAAGGGGGGGAAAAGGGGAAACAGGAGAGGAAAAAAAAGAGGGAAAAAAAAGTTTCCTCAGTTTTGATCTTATGCAAACGTGCGGGGTTTATGGGTTTCTGTAAGGTGCTGGCCCGGGGCTGCAGCGCCCCTGGCCCGGCTGTGATCGGCTGCCACGGCCCAGCCCCGGCCTGCGGGACCGCCCGGGGACCCGACCCGGGACAGAACCGCCGGCACCGGGGACAGCCCGGGGGGACACGGCCGGAGCATCCCCGCATCCCGCACCCAGCGCTGCCAAGGCGGAACCCTCGAGGTTTTCCAGAAAAGAAGAGCATTTCCCTCATCCTGACCGATAAAAGCTTTTTTTTTTTATTATTCATCGTGACTCATCTGAGGAAAATGAATACAAAAGAAAAGCCGTAATCGGTTTTAACGCCTTTCTCTCACTTTTTGAGTTCTCACCCAAATACTCGTTCTCATCCTTACGTCTCTCATGCCAATCACTGCCCTACCTTGCCAGCAAATACAAAAAAAAAGGATTAATTTTAGCTACGCTCTTGGGGTTTTTTTTTTTAACACCACAGTCACGTAAGTCGTGAGGAAAATCACCAGAAAAAATTTTTACTACAGACTTCAACAGAAATCACCCTGAATCCTCCCCCCAGCCCAGCATTTTTTGCGGATCGCACTTCTGGAGACATTTGTGGAGCGCATTTCTGCTCTCTGCGGGAAAATCAACAGGAGCGCCTCACAACGGCATCTTATCAGCCCTTATCTCTGAGCAGACAAAGCCGCTAAGTGCGGGCGTTTGCTGGCCAGCAGCACAAAGGTTCCCCGTTATTGGGGCGGTATTGAGGCTCCGAGGGCACTCTCACACAAACATGCATAGGTTTAACCCTGCTCTCAACGACCTCATACACATGCAGATGTGCCCTGGCTCCACTCTGCTATCAGCGCTTACCTTGGCTGGAGGATGGGGCTGGAAAATCCTCAGCGAGGGGCAGCACCCAGAAAAAAGAATTTCAGGTTTATTTCTGCTGCTGTGCTGGAGCCATCCGGCCCCAAACCCCCACTCAGATCCCCAAAAGCTGAAGCCTGGGTTTATAGGAACTCCTGTGAGGGCTGGAAAACAGGATCCTCTGCAAAAAGGCCAAACTTTAGCTCCAAGTGATGCCTCTGTCCACGTTACAGCTTTGCCTCATCCGCATCGGCTGCTCACAGGCCGGTTAAAAGCGATTTTGAACTCAATAAGCAATAAAAGACCTTCAGGTGTGCACTGATGGGTCCAGCGCTGTCCCCACGGGTGTTTCTTGTTAAGGTTGTAAAGAACCAGAGCCTCATCCCATGTGCTTCTGGTTTAGAAATTAACACTTTTCTCTTGTTTGTTTTAATGCCAAGGGTTACTCAGCTTTGGGGCTCTGATATCAGCATCTCTGCTGACAAGTTTGGTGATCAGTGCTTTTTAGGACACAAGGATCCATGTCCAAGCAGTGGACAGTGATTTCTGGCAGTTTAGGACCTGCCCTAGAGGTCACTGACACTTTGACCATTTGGCTTCTGAAAACACACATTTTCCTGGCACCTCCTGCTCTGAACACCCTCAGCTTCTCCCGTGTTTTCTCTGGATTTCACCACACCTTAACCCTAAATATAGAGCGCCATTTTTTGGTAATTAGAGATTCTTAATTAATTAGAGTAATGGATTTAAAGATTCAAAGCTTGACAAATGAGCTCAGGCAAGAGTTGGAGAAAATTACTGGTCCCAGGTAGCTGTCCTGGCGCTGTGCTGGAGGTTAATTACTGTTTCTCCAAAATATGTGTGCCTCTATCCCAGCTCCAATCCAGCACCCAGCTCTGTGCTCTCGGCTCTCCAGCAATCCCCACACCTGCAGCTGTTCATGGAGTTTGGGGTTTTCTCCTTTCTCCATGGAGCTGCAAAGAGGGAAGGACAGGATGAAGATCTGGCAGAAGTAATTCCTGCCTCCAGACAGGATCCCTCCTGCCAGAGAGCTGAAATCAAATATTTTCCTTTCTCTCTCTTTAGCCATGGAGCTGGCAGAATTTTCAGCCACTTTCTGTCGCTAAAGAACTGTTTCAATCAATTACAAATAATTGTTTTATTGCAGCAATCAGCTGGAGAACATTATCTTTCCAGCCCTTGGTTTTAACTGCCACTTCCCCCTTGGTTTTATGCTGATTGACCTGGAAATATAAAATCTAAGCTCACCCAAGAGATGTCTCCTGTTCTTTGGTTCCTTCTCTGCACTTTCTGCTGCACTCACAAGTATTTGAGCTTTGTGGCACAGAGGAAGTGTCTGTATTATTCCATGCTGTCAATTCTGAATTATGGGCAAAAAATATTCTGCATGAGTATTTAGGGAATGTGTCATGGCACTGTGAGAAAGGCCTTCACAAGAACCAGTCAAAAAGGGGCTGTTTAGCTAAAAGGGAGGGAAAAGGGAATATTTGTGGGCAGCCCTTACACAACAATGGTACATGGAAACCAGCTGGAGCATCCCTGTGAGACACAGGAGCATCCAGTGGCTGCAGAGGGGCATCTGAAACTGGCAATAAACTTATTTCTATAACCCTGAGGAAGTGAAAAGGGAAGAGGGAGAAGGCAGCAAATGATACAGGACAGAATCTGAAAATCTCCTAAAAAATGGTTGCAGGGGAGCCCCTGAGGGATTTTGGCAGAGGTCACCCATGGATGGTGGGACACGAGGCACAGAAATGTCCTGAGTGCCACAAGTGCTTGGGTAAGACCCAGATTTCACAAAAACACGTCTGGCTTTGGGAACAAATCCCCAAATTCATTTCCTGTGGCTCAGTTCACCATCCCAAATGGATCCTGAAGGCTTTGACAAAACTGGCTCCAGGTTCCCCACACAAAACCTCATTATCAATACGCACATCATTCAGAGATTTATTTTAGTGACAGGGAAGCGTCTTTGTCCCTTTCCTTGTGTTCCCTCAGTGAAGTAACAGTTTGGGAACAAAGTGTGAACAGCACCTCATTTTTTAAAAATAAAATAAAATAAAATAAAATAAAATAAAATAAAATAAAATAAAATAAAATAAAATAAAATAAAATAAAATAAAATAAAATAAAATAAAATAGTTATTGCAGAATAAGTTGCCAAAGGCAGCCCAAACTCCTGTCAGGAGAGAGGCTCCAAACCATAATTAGGCCAAAATATCTACAAGGATGTACATAAACACTCCATGCAGGAAAAAAACAGAGAAAAAAGGGCTGCAACAAAGCAAAGCCAGCTACCACAGCAAGGCAGCCCCATTTCAAGCTGCATTTCTGGGTTTGTTCATATTGCAAAATTCTGAAGGGACAGGCAGCAGGGCTGCAGCCAAGAGTCAGGGAGAAACAATGAATAACAGTGGAATAAGTGGAGGGCAAATTAAAACTGAGTCAGGAATAAAGTGAACTGAAATCAGTTACTAAATTAAGACAAAAGTTCTATTTTTATTTAATATTTTACTGGTTTCTCATCATTATTTCTCTCTGAAGCTGCAAACACCAGGGAAAAAAACTTTCTTTTTGAACTGAAAGCAGCAATGCCATGAAGTCCCAGTTTGGTGAGGTGGACTCTTGACTAATCCTAATTTGCAATTAATGCTGTGTGGTAATCAGGGCTCTCTCAGGTGATGCCCTGGGTGCCACAGGGGGAAGGAAGCAGCTCCATGGATACACCTGGGATCAACATTCTGGTGCCCAGCAGCCACCCAGGCCAGAGATGGATGAGATATTTTCTTTATTTTCTTTTTCCACAAGGCAATTTTTTACTGAGTGACATAAATTCTACTATTTTATGGCTGGGTATCAAATTTTTGTAGGAGGGCAGCACTTTACTAAGTTTTTACTTTTAAACCCCTGATAGTTTAAAGCTTTTCCTTCACATTATGACCAAATCTCTTCTTTAAATGGGAGATTGGACAGAGTGATGTGAATGGTCCATTTTCAAAGGAAATGAAAAATGGAATTTCTGAAGAGCCTTACACTAAAACTTCTTTATCTTTTAGCCAGCTCAGGAATAATCAGTGTAAAAACAGTAAAAACATGAAATTTTGAGGATCAGGAAGAAGCACATGCCTTCTTGAGTGCACATATCCCTTAAGATTACCAACTTTGGGTGAGACAAGTTAAAATGTCCTTTTCAGGGGACGGAACAGAAGACTTTGCTGTTGTTTCATGGTGCTGGCACAGCTTAGAAGGTGGTTGGGCTTCAAAAGAATATCCCAGTTGAAAATTAGAGTAAAGAAAGGCTCTAAGGTAATGGAAACTCCACATTTCCAGTGTCCCACACATATGAATAGAACCCGAGTCAGTACATTAGACAATTGACTGGCTTTGCTTGAATGCACGCAGGAATAAATGGAAACATCCTTATTTCCTATCCCAAGGGGCAATTATTTCACTGCCTGGTTTTGTGCATTAATAAAAAAAATTAAAAAAAAAAAATGAAGCAAGATTCCATTGTCTGGTAGCTCAAATATCTTCCTATATATGCTGGGTAAGCAGCCCAGCAGCAGGAAGAAGAAAAAAAAAGAGGAAAAAAAAAAGAGGAAAAAAAAAGAGGGAAAAAAAGAGGAAAAAAAAGAGGAAAAAAAAGAGGAAAAAAAAGAGGAAAAAAAAGAGAAAAAAAAAAAAAGAGGAAAAAGAGAGGGAAAAAAAAAAAGGAAAAAAAAAAAAGGAAAAAAGGCACAAAACTGTGTCATTGCATTCTCTAAACAAGCTCTCACCATACCCAGCAGGTTTCTCTGCATAAATATATAAACTCCACAAAAATACCCTTCAGGAGGGCAGCTTGTTTGTGTTTTTCAGGAGTTCTGTTAGTCATCATGTGTCCTGGCTGTGCCTGTGCCTACAGATGGTCCAAAATGCTCATTTCTGAAATGCTACAATGAGTCTAACAAATGCAAAGGCTGGAATTTCACACCTCTTTAGGAGGGAAGGGGACTGGATTGCAGCTCCAAGCCAGCTTTTCCTCCCAGTTCAGCACTGACAGGCACTCAAGGCTTTGTGCTTCCCTCTCTTTTCTTCTCCCTGCGCACCCCCAGTGGATTTCCTGCAGCCTTTAAAGGGAAAATGAGAAGATAAAAACGGTTTGTAAGCAAAGCGTTCAGAAATGGGACGTTTTGCCTCTTTGCACCTTTCTGGAAGAAGCAGTGCCATGATGGGAGCTGGATCCTCCCTGACAGCCCAGTGCCACCTTCCTCAAGGGCTGAGCAGCTCTGCAGGGCCAAGGACACACACTAAAACCCAATTTAGGTTCCTGTTTCAGAAAGCACTGGGAAAACGAGCCAAATTTCTCTTCAGGAAGGTTTGTTCAGATATTTTGCATCCGATACCCCAAAAATTCCAGCTCCTGCCTCACTCCTATGGCACGAAGCACTTTGGGGAACTTCCTGCAAACCCTAAACTTCCTCAAATCAGCAAAATCCGGCCAAAAACGGATGGGAGACCTCTCAAATTCCACACCCCGTGTTTTTGTGAATATTTGGACACAGATTATTGCAATGCAGGCAGACTGAGCAGGAGACAAAGCTGGTGGGATTGGTTTTTATTGAGAGGCAGCCTCGCAGGGTTTGCGTTTGAGCTGCCTGGTTAAACAGGCAAGATCATGACATCTTAGGAAAGGAAGGAAAAAAAAAAAGAAAAGATTCTTGGAGATACATAACGTGTTTAATTGAAACCATTAGTTTTACTGGCAAACAGCTTCATCTTTCTGTTCTGTTAATCCGAACAAAGTGCTGCAATTATGACTCAATACATAATGTCCCCCAGTGCTACTCATGTGCCCCACACTCCCCCAGCAGAGAAAGAAAACAGAGCTGCTCTCAGTTAACAAAACATTCCATGCTTCTAGCCAGAATACTTTTATTATATGGTTATCATATACATCAGAATTATAGTGGGAACATTTACAAATATGTGAAGATAGCTCAGAACCTCCGTTATTCACATACACACTAACTCACACACTCAGGTTTGTCTTTTTTGCATGTCTACTCAGTTACCAGGTGAATGATGCACAAAATTATTGCTTTGTGAACAAACACCTCAGATTAAAATCTAATCTTCAGTGGCAAGAATCGAGATTAAAAAAAAAAGTCTTAAATACCCTGTATAACATACCTGTGCATAAACCTAAAGATATGTTTAGCTTACCCATTACCTTTGAAATACTTACCAAAATTAAAATTTGAAACCCATTTATAAAAAAAAGTATTAAAAAGTTCACCATTATTTACAAATCCGATTAAATTACACATAAATAAATATTTACATTCAACACACTGCTTCCCTTAATACACATAAAGCCTCCCTGGAAGTATTTTTTGGCCTTAGTAGGCAAAAAAAAAAAATTTAAAAAAAGTTATGTGCCTATTCTTTCAAGTTTCCCCCCCAAATTTAAAAACAAGACAATATAAATATGTGAATAAAGCTGCAATATCCTTAGACACAGAAAGTGAATTTTCTAAAAGTATTTTCATTTTGAACTAGTCCTCGTTAAAACAATACCAAGATAATATAAACTGCAGCCAACGTTGCTGCAGCTTTTAAAAGCCTGAATATTTCTGTAAAAAATTAGCATGTCAAATGCCATCTGAAGTCTAGAAGGATTTTAATACTCTATGTTAATCTGAAAATAAAGGAAAAAAAAAAAGAGAAAAAAAAAATAAAGAAAGAAACCAAACGGATTTTTTAAAACAATCCCACAGAATAATTCTACTATTTTCAGGTGTTTATAAAAAAAATTTAACGTACATAAATCTCTATACCACTGCTTAATACTGTTTTATTGTTACTGTTGCGTTTTGAGAGAAAAAACCCTGAAATTGTATCAGAGAGCAGAACAGGCTTCCATCTAAAATCTGTCTCTTAAAAACTACACATGAAGCTGGTCAGCCACGAGATACTGAGATGTGGAAAAGGAATCTAAATAAATCTCTGTGGATAATTCCATCAACCCCCCCTTATAGCACCACTGTAACAGCAAAGGATTCAATACACTCGTGCCGAGTACTTATCTCCAGGCAATTGCTCCACACAACAGGGATACTGCAGCTTTTAGCAACACTTGTGTCCCACGGATCCAGCAGGAGTGAAGATCCTGAATGATTTTTATTTTCCTCCCCTTTTTCCCCTTGTTTCGTAAAAAAAAAAAAAAAAAAAAAAAAAAAAGAAAGAAAAAAAAAAAATAAAACCACCCAAATCTCTATGTTCCCCCTGGCAAGGAGATGAGAGTCTGTGTAGGAGGAAGGGCAGAGTCTGGTTTTCCTCTCACTTCCTGTGCTTGTCCATTTTGTCGATGGTTTTGTTGGTCTCTGCGGGGCTCTGGTCGCCAGCGTTCATGTAGGATTTGTCTGCTATTTTTAACGCCTCGTTTAGGTAGTTCTGCACGGATGTCATGGCAGCGCAGATGGCAGCGCTCCCAAAGCCATGTGTGATCAGGCTGAAATGAGTCAAACAGCCCTGGATGCCAGGGTCCAAGATGGGGCTGGGCCGCGTGTTTCCAAGGGGGGTTCTGTCCTGAGTGAGGAGGTCTGTGAATTCCTTACAGATCTGCCTGCAACACACAAGGGGCTCACGCTTTACACCGCGGAAACAAACCCAAATAAACGTGTGGATAAAGCTGCAATATCCTTAGACACAGAAAGTGAATCACAAATAAACTGAAATAACAAAGAGATCTGCATCGATCGTTTGGCATTTGTGGCAGGAACTAGGAGAAATTCCAAACTGGATTGGATTTCCAGGTTTTGGTTTATTAGCACCACTTCCTGACGAACCTTCTGCTGCATCCCCATCACAAAAACACTCTGCAAAACAAACTCTGCACCTCTGGTGCCTGCCTGGCTCTGCATCGTTTGCTCCAGATTTGGGGTGGGAATTCAGTGCTGGTTCCTCTGAGAACTGGAGCAGCTGAAGAGGAGATTTAATTTAGTTGTGTATATTCCATGTATATGTAGGGAGGCCGAGGCCCTGATCCTGCAAACACTCACACATATGCCTGGCAAAACATGAGTGCCTAATAATGCTCCAGCATATGTTGTTTGCTGCTTGTAAATCTGTCCCCTTGAAGGGATTTCACAGGAGCTGAGCAATCTTAACAGAATCATCACTTTATCAGAATTTCTCAATCACAAACCTCTTCCAGGGGATTTTTATGAGTGCCAGTAACAATGCCAATAAGGAAAATACTCAAGAGAAGGAGGAGTGCTTGGGAAAAATTAGCACAGTGTTTAAACTATAGGCAAGGGAGAGTAGATTTTTAGATTTATACATTTTTAAGAGACCTATTATTGTAAAAGATCTTTTTTATAAGAAGGCTGAATGGATTCAACAGCAGGAGTGTGTTTTGCACTCCTGATGTGAGCACAAAGCCAGGGCACCTTTCTCAGCAGCTCAGGCAGGTTTTTCTCAGCCCCTCTGCAGAGTGAGGGTGCTGCCAAAAGCAGGGAATTCCATCCACCCCAGACCAGAAACCATCCCAGAGCAGAACAAACCAAAGCTCTGCTAAACCTGAGCCTGGGAGAGGAGCTCAGCAGGGGAAAGGGGAAAGTTGAGCTCTACAAAGTCAGTTTTGGATAAGCTTAACTCAGCCCAGGGACCTGCTCAGGACAGGGTTTATCACAGGCACGAGGGTCTGCAGAACAGCCACAACAAAGCTCCTCTACTTTCCCCTTCCTTCCCCTTCACCCAGGTCTGTGACAGGGATTTATTGGAGCACAGGGACTTTCCACACCTCCAAAGGATGCTTCCAGTGAACTATAAACATCTCCAGCCAGAAGAGGGAAAAAGGGACTCTCCAGCAGCTCCAGGGTCCCATTGGAAGCTCGCCAAAGGGAGCACACAGGGGCTGAGCTTCCCCTGCTCCACTCCTGGCCCTGCCACACCTACAGACACCTTGTCCTTAGGGTCACCTTTTCCTTAAGGTCCCTTTGTCCTTAGGGTCCCCTTGTCCCTAGGGCTCTCTCTCCTGTGTAGGATTTTTCCTGAAGCTTTCACTGAATTTGAACAGAACTGGTCCGAACTACTTTAGTTACCTACAGAACTGTTACCCTTATTATTGGTTCAGACTAAAATAAAACTGCTGCAAGAGACACCTTTTCCTTAGGGCTGTCCTGGCGTAGCATTTTTCCTGAAGTTTTCACTGCATTTGAACAGAACTGTTCCGAACTGCTTTAGTTACCTACAGAACTGTTACCCTTATTATTGGTTCAGACTAAAATAAAACTGCTGCCACAGCTGAATTCAAACCAAAACCAAATAAAAAGAATTGCTTCATCTTCCTAATTAAAATTACACACAAAAATCCACCGAACTATCCCCCAGTCGCAGACAGTCAGAGTCAGACAAAAACACGTTCAAGAAGGGGAGAAGAAATAAAATCCAAGCTGGAAGCTTACTTTGCAGCAAGCAGCATGTTCTTCCTGTTTGCCATCTCGTTGCGGCCCATGTGTGGTCTGGTTAAATATTCAGCCACTGCTTTGGAAGGAAATTCTGTCTCACACACGTAGCCAAAGTCACGAGCAAGATGCACAGCTTCACCTGGGGGGGTGAAAGGGAGGGCTTGGTAAATGCTAAAATATCATTTATTGTAAGGAAATCAGGGACGTTAAGGAAAAAACGTTGTGGATTTCTGAAGTGTATTTCTGTTTTGGAAAGCAACACCATTCTGTCACTTGCTACGATATTTTAATTGATGGATCTGTTTCTTTGTAAGTTTGTATCGAGAAAAAAGAAATTTACAGGGTGACTGCTACAAAAAAGAATTCTCTTGCTTTAGTACTAGAAAGAAAAGTTCCTGTCTCTATCCAGAATAACTGTACAGGAAAGGACTCAATTCAGTCAAGATCAAATTGTCCACTGATATTTTTAAATATCTGCCAAATAAATCTCACACTATAATAAAAGTTTTCAGTTTAGTATGCTTTTGAAATATTTTTTCATAAGAATTTTCAGACAGAAAACCAAACTGCAAGGTGTATAACCAGGTCACTTTTTTTCATTAAGACAATTAAAATAAAAGATTGGTGAGATCAGTGCAATGTGCCTGTGCACACACATCAGCTCTCCAAAACTCCCAAGCAAAGCTTTTAAAAGCAAGTTGCTGCATTATAAACAGCAGGAAGGTATTGTTAAATCATTTTTCACTCTTCCCATTTCAGTGGCTGCCTGTATTCCTATTAAACTGTGCCACTACCAGGAGCTGCTTGAAACAGGAACACCAAATGTAAACCACACACACACACATATATACACACATTTATACACACCCTTCAGGTCAGCCCCACTGACAGAGGGTCCACAGAGCATGGCCCACATTAAAGGGGCTCCAGTTTCCTAGCAGGAAGCCCAAAGCTATAAATCTCACTTTATAAGCTCGTTTATTAGCAAAGCTTCTGAGGACACCGCTGAGGTGGGGCAGGGCTGCGCTCAGCTGCCCCAGAGTCCCCGGGTTTCCCAACAAGAAACCAAACCCAGCAATGCCACGAGTTTCACCCCCTTTGAAACCTAAAACATCCCTCGGGAGACAGAGTGGGCAAAGGTGCCCCATCATCCTGGCGGGCGGGAATTCTGCATCCCTGCAAGTTTGGCTGGGTTTGGGTGAGAGAACAGCACAGCCCCTCCTTAGGTGCTGCAACATCCCCACCACGCTCACTTCAAAACAAACAAAAACCCCAGATTCATTTCAGGGACTTTCTAACCTTTCCATGCTTTGCCCAGAGGATAAAAGCTGTGCACAAGGGGAGAAAGTTTATTTTTAAGACACACTCGGGGACTGACCTTCCACCAAAGATGTCAACAGTGTCACATTTGCAGCTTTCCTTCTGCCAGCAGGAAGATTCAAGCCAATTTTATCCAGTTTTTCCCTTAATGATCTGCCACCATTTTTAGATTTGGCTCTGTAATTAAAGAGGAAAAAAAAAAATGGCCTTATTTATCTTCAGGGAGCACTTCTTTTTAAGATGAGAAATTCCAGTTACTGACATTCAATAGGGTTCTACTGGGGTGGGGAGAAGATAAAAAACAGGCTCTTTTCAAGTGACCTACTTTTTAAATGCTCTACTCCAATCCGGCCAGGATGAAACACAGCGGGTCAAAATCAAAATATTTTAAAGTGCACCACTGAAACCAACAGTTGTAGAATGATCACAAGCCAAATTAAGTGTATGCAGAAAAGGATGTGGAAAATGTCCTTGTAATGATTAATCAGGACCACGAGATTTAATAAAAAAAATCATTCCACAGGGTTTTGGGAATCAGAGACAGCTCCACGTGCTGGTTTTGAGACAAAACCCCCAGCTCTAAACAGAGCACGAGAATCACTGTCAGAGCTGTTAATAGCACTTCTCCAGAGGCAGCAGAAGTGCAAAGAAGTTTTATTTCCAAAGCCTATTAGGATTCAGCGTCGTTGGGCTGATAAAAAATCAGGAGCTGCCTGAGAGGCTCTGTGGCTGTGCTGGTGTGGCTGTGCTGCTCACACACAGCAAAACAGGGAAAATGCAAACACGAGCGCAGGGGTGAGAGGCTGGCAGGGCAGGGAGGCTCCATCCTACCCTCCACACACAGCAAAACAAGGAAAACACAAATACAAACAGGGCACAGGGGTCCATCCAACCTTCCACACACAGTAAAACAAGAAAAATGCAAATAAAAACAGGGCACGAGGGGAGGCTGGCAGGGCAGGGAGGGTCCATCCATCCTTCCACACACAGTAAAACAAGAAAAATACCAATACAAATAGAGCGCAGGAGGAGGCTGGCAGGGCAGGCAGGGTCCATCCAACCTTCCACACACAGTAAAACAAGAAAAATACAAATACAAACAGGGCACGAGGGGAGGCTGGCAGGGCAGGGAGGGTCCATCCAACCTTCCACACAATAAAAACACAAACAGGGCACAGGGAGGGGAGGCTGGCAGGGCAGGGAGGGTCCCCGTCCTACCTTCGCAGGACTCCTCCTAGCAGGGAGGCATTGAGACACTCCGGGGGCGAGAGCCGCCTCTGCACCTCTGCCACTGTCACTTTGTACTTGGACGTGGAGCTGAGCAGGGACAGGCGGCCCGGCACGGAGCAGAACACCTCGTTGGGGTTGATCACCACCCCGATCAAGCCGTCCTTCTGGCACGGCAGGCTCAGAGCACTGTTCTTCGTTAGGGAGATGGGACCTGAGGGTGGAGAGGGAAAACAGGGATTTTTGTAAAAGGGGAAATTAAATAGAGAGTGGCAAGTGGGTTTTTTTTTCTATAAAAACAAGCCGGGAGAGAGGATTTTGTTTGGTGTTAAATGCTCACCACACTGGCCCCCATCCCCAGCATCCATCCACCCAAATGGCCCCAAAACTATTCCTGGCCAGCTGGATTTTGCCACCGGATTGCCGAACACAACCAAGAATGCTTCTCAAAGCACACAAACCCCACACCAGCAGGCTGCAAGGTAGCAAAGCCGCGCTCACAAAAACTCCACACTACAACACACTCCAAATTAGCATCCTCCAGCTACTGCCAAAACTCTTCCCGAGCCAGGGCAGGGAGAAACCTCCCGGCTCCTGCTGGGCTCCATCTTCCACCTCGCACACGCAGATTTGAGAAACCGCCCTTGGCATTTAATCCCAAACAAATTCCTACCAGAGAGCAGCACAACAGGGAGGGACGCAGCCCAGGGGAGAACCGAAAGTAAAGGAGCTGCTGCTCGCTAGGAGCTTCAGCCTTTGGGTGAGGAGGGACAACAAAAGGCTTTGGAAGGAGCAAACCACAGATCCGGGCTTTTCCATCCCCTCGCGAATCCGCCCGGTTCTGCTGCTGAAAGGGTTAAAGAGCCGAGGTCGGCCCCACTCCCGGAGGGGGAAGATTTGTCAGTGGTGCATCTGACAGCAAAATTATTCTCCCATGAGCTAAAGGCAGCAATCAGCGCTCTGACACACACTTCTGCTTTTCCTCAGTTAGGTATTTGTTTGAAGTCTTCAGAGGAAACTTCTGATTTTTTTTTTCAAGCACAAATTTGTTTAAAAACAAAAGCAAGAAAAAAAAACTAAATTACTGTAAATTGAGTCAATACGTCTTCCTCCTTCCTCAAAACCTCGGCTACAAACCAATTTCGATTAAGATAAAGCCAAACAGTCTTCTGCCAGCGAATTCGGTCTTTACTCAAGTCTTGTGAAGAGGTTAAAAAAATTTGGGGAAAAAAAAAAAAAAAAAAAACTATCTTCGAGTGATATCAACAACAAAAAAACTTTAAACAAACAAACAAAGGAAAAGCCCCGTGTCACTTTACACACACGTACTTCAGGAAAGATTAAAATCGGTTCAAGGTCCTGGTTCCGATTAAAGCCACAACAGAAGAGCACACGAGGGGGGACAGCCGTGTCTCACAGCCCAGGGCAGTTTGTCCCTCGGACAGCATCAGAAAAATCCAGCGACAAAGAGTGGAATAAAAACTCCTCCGCCCTCCCGATCCCAAAGGATCGTTCTTTATAAAAGTAATAGGGCGTCACTTCACCGGCGCGTCATGAAACTTTTAACTATTGACAAGGGAAAGTAAAACTGCGGTGCCACCTTACTGACCTTTTCTAATGACTGTCTGGTCATGCATTAGTAAATGTTGATCTTCCACATTCTGGAAAGAGAAAGGGGGAGAAAGTTTCGCACCTGGAAGAGCCGAGAGGGTTTAGGGAAACCCATCCCCTCCCGCGCACCCGCAGCCCGAGGGGCGAAGGGGACAAAACGCGGATTTCTCTGCGCGGACGGGGATGGGATGTGCGGGAGGACACGGCGCCCGTCCCGCTTTGCCGAGGGGGCTCAGGCTCCCTTTACCTGCACCTCCTCCATCTGGTGGGCCATGTCGTGCAGGCCCAGGTTATCGGCCAGCGCCGAGGCGTCCAGGCCGTGCCCGTGGGGCAGCAGCAGCTCGGAGCGGCGGAAAGCGTCGCGGCGGCTGCCGGCGGAGCCGCTCTCCAGCGCCGAGAGGTGCGGCACCAGCCCGGGCCGGCCGTGCGGGGCCAGCCCCGCCGCCTCCTGGCTCTGCCGGTTCGGCCAAGCGCTCTGCTGCTGGCTGGGCGGCGGCGGCGGCGGCTGGTGCAGAGGGTTGATGGAGAAGGGGTCCCCGAGGTGCGAGTAGGGGTCGCTGGACTGCGAGTAAGGCAGCGGCTGGTAGGGCGGGGGGAAGTAGGGCGGCTGGAAGTCGGAGGCGCCCGAGTGCGAGAGCGGCGGGGCCGGGCTGTACAGGTGCTGGCTGACGGCGGAGAGGTGCGGCAGCCGCGGGTTCCCGTTGCTGCTGCCATCGTGCCGGTCCTGGAAAGCACACAGGGGTGGGGGACAGCGGGGTGGCCGTCAGCGGGCTCGGGGGACGCGGCGGCCGCGGGTGGTGGCGCTTGGGAAGGAGAGAGGAGAGCGAGAGCCGCCCCGCTGCTGCCCAGAGTTTGGGGTTTTTAAGGCGCTTCGCGGAAGGAATCCGCCCCGCTCCCAGGGAGGAGGTTACAAAGCAGGTCTCGCTGCTCTCCTCATCGCAACTACACCAGGGCAACCCTTCTCCCGCTCGTGCGAGGCAGCGGGGGAATCATTAAAATCACAAAAATTCAAATCAGAGACGCAGCCGCGTTTCCGCCGCGCTGCCTCGGCGGGGCCAGGGGGGCTCGGAGCGATGGGGACCCCCGGCCCTGCCATCCTCCCCACCCCGAGGGGCGCCCGGGCCGGGGCTGCCGGCTCTGCCCGCCGGGAGGGAGCGCGGTGCTGCCTCCAGCCGTGCCATCGCCGCTCCTGCCCCATTCCCAATCCCAGCGCTCAGAGCTGAAACGTCTACATTGAGCTGATCCAGGGATTTAGCAGCTTCTGGCTTCACGGTCATTAAAATAACAGGGCTAGTTAATAAGAGGTGAATGGGGTCCCAATGGAGCGTGAAGCGGGCACTGCGGCTAATCTGTAGGAGCCGAGCAGGCGGAGCCGGGGGGGCACAGACGAGTTCGGAGAGATCAAAACCCGGGAGCACCTCGAGGCGGATGGGAGCTGCTCCCGGGGAGGAAAAACGTGGGAAGAAAGGAAGGGCTCGCCCTGCCCGGCTCAGCAGCTGCTACCTGCCGGCCCCTCCGCATCCCTGCGGTGCGCTCCGCTCCCACAGCCCCGCGGCTCCGGGGTGCGGGAGCTGCTCGATGCGGGATGCGAGCTCGGCTCTCCTAGCTGGGACCCATTCAATTCAAGAGTTCAAAAGACTCCGCAAAGAAAAATAGAAAAATATAAAAATACGAAAATAAAAATTATAAAAATTCGCACCTCCAAAGGAAAAAAGGATAAAAGGGAAAAAGAAAAAAGGCCAAGCGGGCTCTTGGGGCAGGGAGCGCTGCCGCTCCGGCGGGGAGGCGGCGGGGCTGGCAGCGAGCGGGGCCGGGGGCGGCGGAGCCCCGCGCTGCCCCGGCAGCACCCCCGTCCCCCGGCGGCCACCCCTCCCCGCAGCCTCTCACCTCGCAGTCCTCTTCGTACTTGACATTATCTGCTAGTTTCCACAACATGGCGTCCAGCGTCCGGACCAGGTGCGCGGTGCCGCGGACAGAACAGCTCGGCCCCCGCCACGGGCGGTAAATCCACGCCGGCGCTGGGCGAGAGCAGCGGCGCCCCGGACGGAGCTCAGTTGGCAGGCATGAAGGCAGCGGACGGACTAACCCTCCGCGCTGCTTGTGGTCACTCGGGCTTTTTTTCCCAGCCCAGACGCCCTTAATGGCAATAGGATTATCCTAACTCCTCCCCAGGGATGGCTCGGGCGCCGCGGCCGCCAGCCACTCAGGAGGGAGCGCGCAGCCCCAAGCCACTCCTTCCGCGGCCGCGCAGGGCGGGCGGGCAGCGCGGAGCCCGCGCCCCTCCGCGCCCCTGCTCGGCTGCGGGCCGGGGGCGCTGCCGTGGGGAGCGACGGGGGCACGCGTGGGCACCCCGGGATGGCCGCGGCTGCCCCGCTCTGCGCGGGTTTGGGGAGCAGAGCTGTGTTTTCCCCGCTCCTCCCCGCGTGTATGGGCTCTGCTGAACCCCGCGCTGCGCCGCCCCCACGGCCGGCGGTGGTTTTGGGCGAAATAAACTCGGGAAAAAGTCCTGGCAGCGAAAGCGAGAAAGTCCGAGCGCAGCCGGGGTTTCAATTTGCATAATTGTCAAGAGTTTGAATTACTGATTACAACTTGTAAGCTACCAATGTTTAAGGTGTAATTTACTTAATGATCCGACAAGATTATTGCAGTGGTGTCGAAGCCCCGGTAGGTAAAGCAGCCCTGATTCAGCGTCCCCGGTCCGGGGCTCTGTGAATTTTGCAACTGGTTCCTCGCATCGGCTTCTTTTTGTTTTAACTTTTAAACTTTTTTTTTTTTTTTTTTTTTTTTTTTTTTTTTTTTTTTAACGAAAATCCCGTCTGTCTAATCTTTTCGCGCAAACTCGGGGCTGGGGAAGCAGGTGGGAGGTGAGACAGGCATTTTCGGACGCCGTGAGCACACTTTCATCTAAGCTTAGAAAATACTTCCCTGCCAAATTGCTACCTTTCTGCAGGCATTTGATCTATGCAGTTATGTGTGTCAGACAAAATGAACATCGTTTTCAAAAGCAACGACTTCTCCCAGTGTTTTGAGGTGCATCCGGATCGCTGCTCATTTCCATGAGAGGAGCAAGTGTTTGTTTATTGTGGCAGAGACAAAAGCTGACCCTGGGCAGTGCTGGCTGCGGAGATCTCGGCTATCAGAGCCGGGGACGAGCCGCCCCAGAGCTGCTATTAAAGGCCCGAGATAGACCCACGTCTCCAGATTTAACCAGCTCACACTTCACTCACTTCCCCCCCCCCCCCCCTTAAAGATCAGGGAAGAAAAATAACAAGAGCGTTAATTAAAATTTAAAAAAAAAAAATCCAAACACCATAAACCCCTCCATCAGATTAAATGAATGATCTAAAAATAAACGCGAGGAGGACGGGGGTGCTGGAAGTAACTGTTGGAGGTGTTATCTGCCTTATCTAGCACGCAGGTGCTGATTTGCAGCAGTTGCATTAAGCCCGTCATCATCAGCGACTCCACATTATCATTTTTGGTGGAGCCTCTATTTATTTTTATTTTTTTTAACGACGGTGTTTTTCTTCCAGGGATGTTCCTTTGAAATGCAGTTCGCGACGATTATTAGCGAGTGTGCTTGCGCTGCTCCTGGCGTCATTAAGACGAGGAATCTAAATAGTAAAATACAGGGGGAGCTTGAAGTTCATTTGTATTAAAGGGACGAGATGGATTTAGAAAGAAACGAAGAAGGGAACCGTCGAGCCTCCCTGGTTTGGGATCAGCTCTTCTTCCTTCCAAAGGGGAATTGTAACAACGTTGGTTATTTTTATTATAACCTCGGAAGGCAGATTTTGTTTCTGTTCAGAAATGTCACACTGAGAAACGAACATGATTTTATCATTCTTTGGGATTGTACACCTTCGTTTTGGTGGCCAAACTCACAAAGATGAATTCGCGTTATTTATTGTGTATTAGGAATAATATTCATAAACAGAAGCGTGGAAGAGGATGAGGGACGTATAAGAAATTACCTAAACAAGGCGACCGAAATAAACACTTGGCTTCCTAAACAGCAAGCCAAGAGGGCAGAGAGGAGGCTGAACGACCGAGTTTGAGAGAAACTTTCCCGTACACCCACTTGCTCCTCGTTGTGCGCCCGCAGCCGCTGCCGGGGACCCGCGGGGAGCACGAGGGAAGGGAAGGGAAGGGAAGGGAAGGGAAGGGAAGGGAAGGGAAGGGAAGGGAAGGGAAGGGAAGGGAAGGGAAGGGAAGGGAAGGGAAGGGAAGGGAAGGGAAGGGAAGGGCGGGCACGGGTGCCCGGCAGGTGATGGATGCTGGCCCTGCCCAGGGATGCTTTGGTGCGGGCACACGGCAGCTCAGCTGCTCCGGTTTTCTCTGAGCTCAGGGAGAGTTGAGGCTCTTGGAGCCGCTCCCTCTGGGCACAGTGGCGGTCCCAGCCAGGTGCCGTTCCCGGCCCGGTGCCGTTCCCAGCCCGGTGCCGTTCCCAGCCCGGTGCCGTTCCCAGCCCGGTGCCGTTCTCAGTCCGGTGCCATTCCCAGCCCGGTGCCGTTCCCAGCCCGGTGCCGCTCCCAGCCCGGTGCCGTTCCCAGCCCGGCGCTATTCCCGGCCCCGTCCCGTTCCGCAGCGCTCCGCGCCTCGCTCAGAGCCCGGGTCGGTCCCCGCGGAGCCGCAGCCGGCCCGGCCACACGATCCGCTCCCAGCGCGCTCCGGGGATGTGTGAAATGTGAGATGCTGCTGCACGGACACCGAACCGCCCCGGACACGCCTCTGAGACTGGGGCAGAGCACGGTCCGACCCGCAGCCGGGCAGGGAGGTGGGCGCTGACAGGTGGCGGCTTTTATTTACTTATTAAAAAAAAAAAAAATTAAAATTGGTGCTCTGACTCCGGGGATATCCCCTGATTCCGGGCAGAAGAGGTGCCTGCTCCGTGGGGGATGAGTTCCCTTTCTGACGAGGCTGCAGTTTCCCGTGGGGAGCACGGAGCACCCCCAGGCGTGAACACGCTTCGGGAGGGGAGCCAGAGCCCACTGCTGCGCCTCTGTCACACGCTGTAGTTTTCCTATTTGGCAGCAATTAAAAGAGAGCGTGGGGATGCTAATTAGTTACATCCTTCTTCCTCTAAAAAAATTATTTAAACACACACATATCTGTATTGTTAATGAGGCTGCAGCAACCTGTCCGGATTGTCGCCTGGGCTCCTGCCGAGCTGCACAAAGGCGGGGGCTGCCCCGCGGCCCCGGGACACTGCGCGGGTTGGGGCGCAGGTTGGGGTGTCCCCCCCGAGGGGCAGGACCCCCGCCCGCACCCCAGGGCCGGAGCAGCTCCCGGGGGGCTCAGGGGGTCCCCGGCACCGGGGCCGCGGTACGAACGTGCCAGGGGATGCTCCGCAGCACAGCCATGGCCAGCGGAGGGGCGCGGAGGGAGCATCCCCACCGCACCCCGTCCCGCTGTCCCCCCGTCCCCAGCCCAGGCACCGAGACCCAGCCCGGCCGGATGGCCCCGCCGAGCACAGCCCGCACGTTCCCAGGCTTTCCCCCCGCTGTTCCGCCGTTTCTCCTCCCTTCGGGGCGCTCCGGGGGTGCGGGGGGCGGTGTCTGAGCGCCCCTGGAATCCCTGCCTGCCGGGAGCCTCTCCTCGCCCTGGCCGGGCCCCCCCGGCCGCAGAGCCCCGGGCAGCTCCCCCGAGGCTGCCGCGGCCCGGAATGGCAGCCCGGGGGCTCCGGGCACCTGCCCCGCTGCCAGCCGTGCCCGAGGGCGGCCTGGACGGGGCTCGCAGCGAGCTGGGCTGGCGGGAGGGGTCCCTGCCCAGGGCACGGGGCTGGAGCTGCGCCGTCTGTCAGGCACCTCCCAGACAAACCATTCTGTGATTCTGTGATTCCGTGGTTCTGTTATTCTGTCATTCTGTGAGTCCGTCATTCTGTCATTCTGTGATTCCACACCGGTGTGGGAGGCGCAGTCTGCACCATCAGGGCTGTGGGTGGGCTGGGCCCCCCAAAAGTGAAGGTGATGGGGAGTGGAGAGGGGCTGCACTGCAGGAATGAATCCCTGCCCAGCTCCCAGCCTCAGCTTCCAGCCCTCACCTCTGCAGGAAGTGAGAACTGCCCACACTTTCTTCATTTCCCCCCAAACCTATTAATTTTCTCAATAAACACCATCCCAGCTGTGTTTTCCTCCTGCTCCGTCCCTCTGGAGCTGGAGGAGCAGAGTGCCCTGGCCATGGTGTGCCCTGAGCCTGCAGCCCAGAGGGTGTTTGGCAATTCCTGGGCAGCAGGGACAGGCTCTGGCAGCAGGCACTGCTGGGCCCGGGCTGAGATGCTCCCTGGCATGTGGCAGAGGCTCTGCAGCCGTGTGCAGCTGCCTGGGGCTCCTGCAGAGCAGTTGCTCTGGCTTTTGTGCACCAGAGGTTCTGTCAGGCTGGGTGGTTTGAGGCAGGAGAGGGATACCTGGCAGAGAGAGGGTTCCCAGGAGCCTGCCTGCAGCCACAGCAGGGCACAGGGCACAGGAACAGCCAGATCCCAGCCCGGCCCTGTCCCTGGGGCAGGGCATGAGCACAAATGTGACAGCAGCTGCATTTACCCTGCTCTGCTCATTCATAGAACAAGGGTGACAATCCCAGCAGGGGCCAGAGCTGGATTCAGCTCTGGTGGAAGCAGGAGAGGAGTGGGGGCTGTGGTCCCTGATTCCATCTCTGCCCAATGACCCCGAGATGCCTCCTCAGGGCTCTGATCCTTCCATTCTGGAGAGATGCTCTGATTTTTTAAAATTCCCTCCTTTTTATGTCCACCAGGAGCTGTTAGCAGTGTTGCTCCAAAGGCTGTCATTGCTGGACTCTGTGTAACCAAATCCAGCTCCCCTTGCAGGGAACAGGCTCAAATTAAAAGATAAAAAACCCCAAACAGCCAAAGCACCACAATGCTAAAAGTGAAATCAGGACTCATATATTTAGTTAGGCTGTTTCCTGTAAGTAAAAAACATAAACAGGCTCTTGGCTCAATAGACACAATTCATATTATAAAAAATAAAGTTTGGTGATGATGTTTCATGCAAACAGTGGCTGGGGCACAATGCTGATGTTTGGGGAAGGTTCCTCTGTGGACAGAGATGGGCACCAGGTACAAAGGGTCCTTTCCATCCCTGCCTTTGAGGGCTCCTGCAGCCCATGCACTGCCAGGGTATCCATCAAGCATGTAAAATATAATTTTTAAAACATTCTCCATGTACATCCACAGACACACACAGACATGGGAGGAAAATTGCCCAAACACCTCCCAAGGTGACTTTGGGCACAATATAAAGCAGAGATGCAGACAGTCCCTGTGCAGGAGGGAAGGAATTTCCAAGTAAGTTCCCTTATTTCTTGTTACCTTTCACTGCTCAGGGGTGATGAAATAAGGGAACTGACCTTGATGCCAGGACAATGGGTCATGTGAGTTGAAGCTGAGGATTTTCCCTGCAGGCAATTTAAGTAAAGAAAACATATTCAGTTACTCTGTGACTTCCATGGTCCAGTTTCTGCAAAATTCCTAATCCCTCTAAATGGCCATTTTTTCCCGGAGCTCTCCATCAAACTCAGCTGCACAAAATCTGAACTGCATCACAAATGGGGGACAAGCTCTCTCAAGTTGATTTTGGTCACTCTAGCCAACACATACAGGGGCTGAGTGGTTCTTTAACAGATTTATTTTTTCCATGTAAAATGTGACAATTCCTGTACACTAGTGCTGCAGAGGCACAGAGGGGATACCCCAAGGTGAAAGAATTCCTGCTGGTTTGAAGGCTCTTGTCCATGTCCAGGTGATTTCATGCAGGTGGGGCTGCAGAGGGACACAGGTTTGGGGTGTCCAGGTGATTTTTCTTCTATTAAAACCCCACAAAACAGAGGCAAGATGACTCAGGGTGATTCAGTTCCAATGTGAATTCAGGCAGCATCTCAGGCATCTGCATTTCTGGGTTTCCTGGGATTTAGGAGCCACAGTCCAGACACCACCAGGCAACACAGCACGAGCAGCTTTAAATCTCTTCCTCTTCCTCCTACAAAAATCCAACACTGGAAAGCCCTAAGTCAGTATAAATTCACTGTACCAATGGAAATGTATGGAAAATGAAGCTGGCAGTAACTTGCAGCAGTTTAATGCTGTGTGAGATATCTTTTGCCCACCCCATTGCAGCCTGACCTGGTCTGTCCCCCTGTCCCCAAAACCAATCCACAGACGCTCCAAAGCTGACTCCAGCCCTGTGCTTTGAGTGGCTCGGCAGGAAGGCAGCCCTGATCCAATTTGGATTGTTAGGGGAGCTGGGTGTCCAGAGAGCTGGAGCCTTGGACAGCAGCTGAGGGAAGGAAGCCTTGGGGATGTGAGAAGAGCTGCTCTGGGGCACGGGGAGCTGTGCTTTGGAATGAGAGGGAATTTGGAGGGCAGGGAAGGTGGATCTTGCACTGAGAGCTGCACTGGTGTGAGGTGGATGGTGCCTTTGAGAGCCAGCCCTGGTGCTGAGACAGGAACCAGGTCACCACTTCCTTGTGGTGCTGCATTGGAATGGAAAACAATCACAGCATGAAACAAAACCAGCTCAGCCCCAGGGATGCAAATGCAGCGGCAGACACGGCTCCAAGCAGGTCAGGCTGCACCCATGCAAATGCTGGGGCAGCCCAGAGCTCAACCAGGCAGCCAGGAGGGTACAGGGGGGCTCAGGGTGACCCCAGCCCAGCCCGGGATCTGGGGAGCCTGGCACAGAGTCCTGGGATGGGGTGGGATGGGGTGGGGTGGGATGGGATGGGATGGGATGGGATGGGGATGGGATGGGGATGGGATGGGATGGGATGGGATGGGATGGGATGGGATGGGATGGGATGGGATGGGATGGGATGGGATGGGATGGGATGGGATGGGATGGGATGGGATGGGGTGGGATGGGATGGATGGTTCTCCCTGTGCCCGTGGGGAGCTGTGCCAGCAGAGGAGAGTGATAAAGGCTGCTCTGCCCTGTGCAGACACAGAACAGCCCAGCTGAAGTGCTCATCCTTCAGTGGGGCTCAGCCTGGCTGCCTCCTGCCAAGGAATCCTCACTCCTTCTGCTGGGCTGGGCTGGGATCTGCTCACAGAACTGGCACTGAGCTGGGCACCAGGGCTGCTCCCTGCTCCCAAATCCCTACTGTGCTCCCCGCTCCTAAATCACTTTGGTGCTCCCAAATCACCATGGTGCTCCCTGCTGGGAAAAGGAGTCGAGGCTGTTCCGTGTTCCCGAATCACAGTCACCTCCTCTGCCCAGACATCAATAAAGCCATCACGATGGCCAGGGAAATAAGGCCCTGTGTGAGGGTCCTCCAGGGCACCAGCAATGCCCAGGCTCCCCGTCCGTGCCCAGGAATGCCCGGGCTCCCTGTCCATGCCCAGGGACATGGGCTCCATGCCCTGTGCCCATGGCTCATTCCAGCACAGCCAGCCAAACCTCTCCATGCCCTCAGTGCCTTCTGGAGCCCAAAGCTGGCCCTGCTTAATAACACAGGGGTGTGGATGGTCACAGGGAGGCTTCCCAGTGCGTGGAGGGAGGGATGAGTTCACACCTTGCTGCCACAGCTTTTGCCCAGTGCTGGTTTCCTGGGATGATGAGTGGAAGAGCCTCATGCTGTTGATTGTCTGAATAAAACTGCACAAACTGGGAGAGGAAGAGTTTGAGCACTCTCCTTTTAAAATCCTGAGCCCTCCCTCCCTAAAATCCCCCCTCAGGATCTCAGGAGAGCGTGCTGTGCCCGTGGTCGGTGGCGAGGATCCTGTCTGCACACAAGCAAGGGAGGAGAATCCTCATCTCCAGCAGCCCCAGAGTGAGAATGTGCCACGCTCGGCCTGCCCTCAGCAGCCCTGCACTGCCCACACACGCAGGAGCACCACCAACACTCCTGGGCTGAGCTGTTCCCTGGCTCGGAGCAGGGCAGCGGGAAGCAGGCACATGTAAAGCGTTTCCGCGAGCCACAAACCCGCGGCTCACCCTGCCCCGAGCTGAGCCGGGAGCTGCGGAGCCCTGGGTGCGCTGGGACGCCCAGGAGCTGCGTCAGTGCCTCTGCAGCTGTGCCAGCTCCCTCTGAGCTGCGTCTGGAGGCCTCCCCAGCCCTGGCACGCCCAGCCAGCCCTGAGCAGGCCCAGGGACAGCCCTGCCCCTGCAGATGTGCCCAGAGCACCTTGCCCAGCACCCAGGCGATGCTGACTCCCAGCGCGGCCTCATCCCCTCCCCGGGACGTGGAAAACTCTGGGTGGAGGCTGTGACATCCCCAGTGAATGCTGGAAACAGAAAAGGAGGGCTTGCAAACGCTCTGGAATGGAGATCCCATCAAAGGAAATGCAATGGAAGGGGGAAAAAAAATTGGGAAATTTTGTGACTACAAGAAATCAGACTACAAGTGGACCGGGATTACATGAGGTGCAGGCAAAGGATCAAAAGAGGCCAAAACTAACCTCAGAGATGGTGCAAAAGCAGGGGAAAAAATCAAGGAGGAAGGAAAAAAAAATCAAGGACACAACTTTGAGGGGAAGAGATGAGGGACATGGTATGGATACTTTAAAAAATAATAAAAAAATCTTGGCCAAAGTGAAAGCCGTCAAAAGGCATGGGAAGCCATCAAGTGCAGGGACATGGACCAAAGCTTGCCCAATTGAAATTGCAAGATTTCGTTTCCCTTCCCGAAAGGAAATTTCATTTTTCTTCCTTTCAGGCAGGGAAATGAAATGCTGGAATGCAGGAGGAGGCTCTGGGCAGGCTCCCCACACACAGCAGGCTGGGACAGCCCTGCAGGCTGCAGTCTCAGCACAGCCTCTCCCTGCACCATGCAATTGCTGCTCCTTGTAATTTTCCCCGAGCTGGTGCCATTGCAAATGCCATCCTTATCTCCCTAAGTACAGATCCTCTCCCCAGCCATGTCACACAGCAAATTGTTACATAAGCTCATTAAGTTTTTTAATGTATCTATGTTAATGGGCACATAAATATGGAAATCTTAATTTCAGGCCTGTCTCTGAAAAGCATTAGCTGGGAAACTGGTCTGAGGAAAAGCAAACAGGGCCCAGGGACAGCCAGGGATTTATCCAGGGTTTGGTGGATGGAGCAGGAGATGTTCTCCATCACCTGTGACCCTCCAAAAGCTCATTCTCAACACAGACCCTGCAGTTGCTTTGTGTTCCTCCCACCCTCAGCAATGCTGCAGTGGCAGGTTGGATTTATCTCTGTGATTTTTCTCTCTTATCGCAGGGGCACTATTAGCACAAATAAAAGGACTCTGG
Organism: Ammospiza nelsoni; assembly: GCF_027579445.1. Classification (NCBI taxonomy): domain Eukaryota; kingdom Metazoa; phylum Chordata; class Aves; order Passeriformes; family Passerellidae; genus Ammospiza; species Ammospiza nelsoni. The sequence continues at coordinate 2,463,172 of NC_080644.1, read as the reverse complement.
CTCTCCAAAGCAAACAGAGACGTTGGCTGCAGCCCAGGGATCCCCAGTGAACAACTGCAACCTGCAGAGTGGCTCAGCAGAATCCCATCCACGTTCATTTTCTGCACCATTTACAGTAGTAAATACTATTTCAGGTGTATTCCTGTTTGGCTCCACACCTTTAATTTGGTGATTTAACGCGGGAGAACATCTCCACACCTCGTGATCCTTCCCTGCAAGGATCCTGGCAGGACAGGAGCTCCCAGGCCAGGCTGTGCTCTCTGCATTCACCCCACAGCTCCTGGGACATGCACCAAGCACTCAGGGCCTGCAGGTGCAGCTCACTTTAATTACTGACACGGATTTGCTGCCCCAGAGTGACTCCCTCACTGCCAGGAGATGCCAAACCCTGTCTGGAGGCACCCAGGGCCAGAGGAGCCATTCCCTGCCCACCTGGTTCAGTGCTGTGATGGTTTTGGGGGCCAGCTGGGGTGTGCACAGAGTGTCACAGCGTGTGCCCACCCAGCAGGGATGAATCCAGGTGTCCCTGCACCCCTGGGCTGCTGGACGGGGAGCAGTGCCCACATTCACTGGCACTGCCCATGGCCTCAGGCTGCCCTTTCCTGGGGCACCAACACAGCCAAAAGGGACTTGGCATTTCTCCTTTTCCTTCTTTTCCTTCTCTTTCTCAGCTCCTGGGTCACTCCATGCATTTTCTGCTGGATCAGTGACTGGAAGTGGCTCCAGGGGGCTCCCATGGGCACCAGGTGCCCATCAGGGGCAGTTTCTGCTTTGCTTTTCCTGCACATTAAATTCACTTCCCTCTCCCGCCGCTCTCCCTGCCAGGCAGAGATAGAGCCCATTCCCAGGCACTGTATTTGGGAAAATACAAATACGAATTTCCTCGTGGCACAGCTGGGATGGAGGCACCTCTCCTGGGCCTGGCCATGGCCTCAGCTGGAAACAAAAATGCTGGAAACAGAAAAGAAGGACTTGCAAACACGCTGGAATGGAGTTCCCGTCAAAGGAGATGCAATTGAAGGGAAAAAAATGAAGAAAATTGGGAAATTTTGTGACTACAAGGAAATTTTGTGACTGCCCGGTTTCTCAGGGAAATGCCGAGTGCTCCGCAGCCCCCAGCCCTGCAGAGGGCAGCCGGTGTCATTGTCACGTTTGTGAAATATTGCAATTGCTAATTGGGCAATAATGACCAATGGGAAGGGCATTTCCCGGCTGGTAACTGCAGACTCCGGGCCTGGAAGGTCGCTATCAGTCACCCAGGAGTTACTGAAGGACGGAGGAGGAGAGGAACAGACCAAAAAGAGCAAAATCCTCATTTTTAAAGTGCTTTTCCATTGCCCTGCCCAGCAGGGAGGGAGGGCAGGCACCCCAGGGCTGCTCTGCCCCTGCCCCTCTCTCCCAGTTCCTCCCATTTCCCAATTAATCCCCGTGCTCATGAAGAAACAGGACATTAAATATGCAAGGATTAGCTCATTTTTTAATACCTGGCTAAAAGGTGAAGCTGCAATTAGCAATAATGGGCCTGTGTGTGCTGATCCCTGCCCGCTTTGAGGGGAAGGTTTACACCCACTCCGCTCCCAAACCGGGACATTTCCCCCATTTCACACCCCGATGGGGCTGGCTCTGCTCTCCCTGGCAGGTGACTGCATTTCAGTGGCTCACAGTTAATTAAACTGCTGTGAATTGCTGCCTTTCCTCGGGGCTGACCCTGCAGAACCCCGTGGGTGTGTTTGTGCAGGGGAGCAGCTTGGTTATGGACACACAGAGCTCCTGCACCTTGGTTATGGACACACAGACACACAGAGCTCCTGCACCTTGGTTATGGACACACAGAGCTCCTGCACCTCTGCTTGGGGACACACAGAGCTCCTGCACCTTGGTTATGGACACACAGGGCTCCTGCACCTTGGTTATGGACACACAGAGCTCCTGCACCTTGGTTAGGGACACACAGAGCTCCTGCACCTTGGTTATGGACACACAGAGCTCCTGCACCTTGGTTATGGACACACAGAGCTCCTGCACCTTGGTTAGGGACACACAGACACACAGAGCTCCTGCACCTCTGCTTGGGGACACACAGACACACAGAGCTCTGGCACCTCTGCTTGGGGACACACAGAGCTCCTGCACCTCTGGTTATGGACACACAGACACACAGAGCTCCTGCACCTTGGTTAGGGACACACAGAGCTCCTGCACCTTGGTTATGGACACACAGACACACAGGGCTCCTGCACCTTGGTTAGGGACACACAGAGCTCCTGCACCTTGGTTATGGACACACAGAGCTCCGGCACCTCTGCTTGGGGACACACAGAGCTCCTGCACCTCTGCTCAGGGACACACAGACACACAGAGCTCCTGCACCTTGGTTATGGACACACAGAGCTCCTGCACCTTGGTTAGGGACACACAGAGCTCCTGCACCTCTGCTTGGGGACACACAGACACACAGAGCTCCTGCACCTTGGTTATGGACACACAGACACACAGGGCTCCTGCACCTCTGCTTGGGGACACACAGGGCTCCTGCACCTTGGTTAGGGACACACAGACACACAGAGCTCCTGCACCTTGGTTATGGACACACAGAGCTCCTGCACCTCTGGTTAGGGACACACAGAGTTCCTGCACCTCTGGTTAGGGACACACAGACACACAGAGCTCCTGCACCTTGGTTAGGGACACACAGAGCTCCTGCACCTTGGTTAGGGACACACAGAGCTCCTGCACCTCTGCTCAGGGACACACAGAGCTCCTGCACCTCCTCAGCCCGGCCCTGGGGCCACCTCCGAGGGACAATCAGGGACAAAAATTCACATCCCGTGCCCTAATTCCCCACTCAGGGCCTGGCAAGGGCACCCTGCTCTAAATACAGGCAAAGGAGAGGCGGGAGGGAGAAAAGGAGCTGCCAAACAGACATGGGGTGGGATGGGGTGGGGTGGGATGGGATGGGATGGGATGGGATGGGATGGGATGGGATGGGATGGGATGGGGTGGGATGGATGGGGTGGGATGGGATGGGGTGGGATGGGGTGGGATGGGATGGGATGGGATGGGGTGGATGGATGGGATGGGATGGGATGGGATGGATGGGATGGGATGGGATGGGGTGGGATGGGGTGGGATGGGATGGGATGGGATGGGATGGGATGGGATGGATGGGGTGGGATGGGATGGGGTGGGATGGGGTGGGATGGGATGGGATGGGATGGGGTGGGATGGGGTGGATGGATGGGATGGGATGGGATGGGATGGATGGGATGGGGTGGGATGGGATGGGATGGGGTGGGGTGGGATGGATGGGATGGATGGGGTGGGATGGGGTGGGATGGGATGGGATGGGATGGGATGGGATGGGATGGGATGGGGTGGGATGGGATGGATGGGGTGGGATGGGGTGGGATGGGATGGGATGGGATGGGGTGGGATGGGATGGGATGGGGTGGGATGGATGGGATGGATGGGATGGGATGGGGTGGGATGGGATGGGGTGGGGTGGGATGGGATGGGATGGGATGGAATGGGATGGGATGGATGGATGGAATGGGATGGTATCCCTCTCTCTTTCCCTGGCAGGGAGGATGCTGGTGCTTGGATTTTTAACAAAACCCCAATTTTCACCCGAGTCCCCAGCTCAGATAACAGCAAAGGGTCAGAAGGCTGACATTGAGGGGACCCTCCCTTCCCTCTATAAATCATGGAATCACAGAAGGTTTGGTTGGAAGGGATCTTAAAGCTCCTCTCATTCCAGCCCTGCCATGGGCTGGGACACCTTCCATCAGACCAGGCTGCTCCAAGCTGGCCTTGGACACTGCCAGGGATATCTATGATCTAATATCTAATCTATCTATCTATCTATCTATCTATCTATCTATCTTTTCAATTCCTTATGGTTGTACCTTGGTAAAAAGCATAAAAATAAGAGAAATCAGAAAATGCAGATGAGAAGGTGCAGAATTGTCAAAGGCAGATTTTGCTCTCCTAAAGGGGTGTCCAGAATTATTCTCCAGTCCAGGATCACAGCTCTGAGATGTCTCCAGAGCAGCAGGAGATCACACACAAAAAGCAGATTTCGTGGTCAAGGTTGGCTTTTGGCTAAAGGAAAAGTGATAAAATTGCAGAGGAAATGTCACTTGCAGAGCTTTGAACATTCAGACTTTTTTGAGAACACAAATGAGCGGAAAGCTCCCAGTTTGCAGGCTGTTTTACTGCCCTGTCCTTGGCACACCTGCAGGCAGGCAGGGACTGCTGCACCTGGCTGGGAGCTGCAGGCAGAGCTGGGCAGCACAGGAATTCCATCCCCACACCCTCAGCAGGGTGGAATTCTCCCTCTGGGGAGAAGATGACAGCAGCCAGAAGGAATATGGCAAAATGAACCATTCAAGCACACAGATTTTTTATTTTTTTTTTTTTTAATGCAATATTTCCTATTCCCTTGGCCCAAGGGATGCTCTGAGCACCCCTGTCTGACCCTCAGTGCCTCCAAACGATGCCAGCTCACCTCACCTGGATGCAGGCACGGGGCAGGGTGTTCCTCCCCTCCCCTGTCCAGCTTCTCCCATTCCCAGAAAAAGCAGGAAAGTCCTGTTACCCTGTCTGGATAGCCCTGACTATTTAATGTTCAAACCAATCATGATGGGCCCACAGGAGCCATGAGAGGCTTTTCTGGAACTCCTCTTGGGGATCAAACCCTGCTCATTTCCCCCCCAGGTGGGGTGTTAAACCAGCAGCACCAGTGGCACAATGACAGGACCTGTTATTCCCCAGTGCAAGGAGGTTTTCCCACTCTTCACGAGGAGCAGGAACCCATTAGGAATCATACAAAGCAGGATTTATGTGCAGCCTAGATTGATGAGCCATGTTATGCCGCCTTTCGAAAAAATCCCAGAGCAGTCCACACCCAGCACAAATCAGGGGAATAAAGGCTTTTAGCAGACAGTCTGTGAATTCCTTAAAAAAAATATTCCATCCCGCCCGTACAAAAGGTCGGCGAGGAATTTACAAACGGTCCTAATCCCCCCCTAATCCTTTAAAACACCGAGCTGTGATCACAGATGCTGCTTGGTGATTATGTGTCTTCAAGGGCTTGTTTGGATACTTATTTAAGAGATACCAACTCACTTTCGTCATGGAGAGATTCACCGTGGCTTGGCGTGTTTTTGTAGCACATTCTTGTGAGGAGAAACCCAAGAGAAACCCCAGATCTGCTGGGAAAGGGCAGCCACCCCACCCTGGCTCAGATTTTGGGGACAACCAGAGCTCAAACCCACGGGGGATGCAAGGGGAGAATCCTCTCCTTCCTCCCACCCTCAGCTGCTGCTTCCTCGAAAGTGGGGAGAGCAACGGCTCATCTCATCTAAAAAGCGCTTGAAGACTCATTCTGAAAAATATTTCAAGATTCATTCTAAAAAATATTTCAAGACTCATCTCATATTAAAATTATTTCAAGATTCATTCTAAAAAAATATTTCAAGACTCATTCTAAAGAATATAAGACTTATTCTAAAAAATACCTCAAGACTCATCTCATTCTAAAAAATATTTCAAGACTTATCTCATACTAAAAAATATTTCGATACTCATGCTAAAAAATATTTCAAGACTCATCTCATTCTAAAACAATATTTCGATACTCATCTCATTCTAAAAAATATTTCAATACTCATCTCATTCTAAAAAACACTTCAAGACTCATTCTAAAACAATATTTCAAGACTCATCTCATTCTAACAAATATTTCAAGACTCATTCCAAAAAACACTTCAAGACTCATCTCATTCCAAAAAACACTTCAAGACTCATCTCATTCTAAAAATACCTCAAGACTCATCTCATTCTAAAAAATATTTCAAGACTCATCTCATACTAAAAAATATTTCGATACTCATGCTAAAAAATATTTCAAGACTCATCTCATTCTAAAACAATATTTCGATACTCATCTCATTCTAAAAAATATTTCAATACTCATCTCATTCTAAAAAACACTTCAAGACTCATTCTAAAACAATATTTCAAGACTCATCTCATTCTAACAAATATTTCAAGACTCATTCCAAAAAACACTTCAAGACTCATCTCATTCTAAAAAATACCTCAAGACTCATCCCATTCTAACAAATATTTCAAGACCCATTCTAAAAAAGCTCCTCAATTCCTCCCCAGCAGCAGCTGCAGAGGAGGCACAGGGTGTGATTGCTCTGGTGGTGCCTTCAGCGAGCTCCTAATGGAGACTTTGGCTGCTTTGGGTTGTGTGTGATATTTCTGTGTGCGCAGATAACCAGGGCAGAGCCGACTTTTAACTGCTCATATGTGTTTAATTAGAGTTGCATTTTTAATCCTTTTAATTTGTATCTCTTTCTTAATAACCTCAGCTTGGCAAGGGTTGAAAAGGAAAGAAGTGTCATTTGAATATTGGGTAAAAGCTGGTAGCAGCTGAGCAGATTGTTTAGCAAAAAGGTTTCAGAATGTTCTTTAAAGACTGTGGGTAGCAATTGTAGCTAAGCCGAGGTAGCTAAGCCGAGGTTTGCATCCTTTGGGAATAATTTCAGAGCAGCTTAATAAAAATCCTCTGGAGATCAATATATCATCCAAGGTATGGGGTGTTTAGCAAGTGTTATCTGTCTGTAATCTCCAGGCAGGTAAGATCACAGCAACTTCGATTTTTGCAGCCCAGTTCTGAAATCTCAATGCAATCACGCCATAAATTCATATTTAACTTTTGCACCAAAGGAGAAAAAGTCATTGCAGAGTTCTGCAATTGCTGCTGATGAAAGGAAACATGCTCAGAGGTTAAAAATCCCATGGGAATGCTCCAAGCTGAATGAGTGAAAACACTTTCAATAATCTCTGAGTCTTGAACCCAGCTCTGATGGGGAGGAATGAACTCATTTCACAAGCACTTGCTTCTTTGCTTCAGATAAATCTGAAATTTTATCTCAGGAAAAAACTCCCCCTCTCATTAAATACAGGATAACCTGAAAAGAAGAACAGATAAAATCAGCAAATACAGTTGCAGATGCTACCATGAATTTTACCCAACACTATGGATGGATCCCAACTCTTAGACAGCCCAGACTCCTCAGGCAGGTGATTTCTGCTTTAGAAGAAAAAAGGCAAAGAGATCATGTGAAAAAATACCATAAAAGCACCGTGACACTTTGGGTGTCTTATGTGGCATAATCTCCTTCTTGGCAGTTTTGCTGTAACACTAAAATCCAATATTTTGGTGTAAAAAATGATCAATACTCTGGGCAGTGTCTGTGCCCCTCAAACGCAGGATTTGCTGGGTTTGCTGTTTCTGACCAGCTGCTAACAGAGGCCAGCTCTCAGCATCTCCCACTTTGATTCCTCAGCCTCCTCCCAGCGCATCTGAGGGAGCAGCACACAGCGAACAAAAGTTTATTTTTCTTTGCTATCATGCACAGGCTGTTTGCAAAGGGCCCGTGAAGGCCTGAGCTGCTGGAGCTGGCTGGAGAGTGCACATTTCCAAAAAGGCCAAGTGTTAAAGCAAGAGCTTCATTTGTGCCCTGGCAGAACACAGCATCCTCATCCTCAGGACAGCTCCCAGCGCCAGGAGCTCACAAAGCACCTCATGTTCCATTTCTGAAGATAGAGGTAACTCAGGGAGGAGGAAGGAGATAACTCAGTTCCCAGCCAATGACCAGAACTGTCACCTCTCCCTGAGCAGCCCCAATCCTGCAGGAATTCTCTCTCTGCTCCCTGCCAATCCTGCAGGAATTCTCTGCATGTGCAGCAGCCCCAATCCTGCAGGAATTCTCTCTCTGCTCCCTGCCAATCCTGCAGGAATTCTCTGCATGTGCAGCAGCCCCAATCCTGCAGGAATTCTCTGCTCCCTGCCAATCCAGCAGGAATTCTCTGCATGTGCAGCAGCCCCAATCCTGCAGGAATTCTCTCTCTGCTCCCTGCCAATCCTGCAGGAATTCTCTCTCTGCTCCCTGCCAATCCATCCAGCATTTCTCCCCTGCGTGTGCCCATGCCCACACTGCAGCCCAGCCAGGGCAAGTCCCTGCAGGAAGCTCTGCAGCTGTGGATATCTGCAGGAAGGGATCTCTGCAAGCCCGCCCCGCTCTGCTTTGCTCTGCCTGCTCCAGTTTTGCCCTGCATTGCTGTGGCCACGCAGCTCTGGGAGGTTTTGAAGTCAATAATGGTTGCTCTGGTCAAGGCTCTTGCCCAACGCTGTGGCTGAGGGGATGTTCCATGCTGGGGGTTGAGTGGTGCTTCCCAGAAGGCTCCAGAGGTCTCAGACACAATTGCAGGGTTGTGTTCATTCCTTTTGTTCGTGCCATTGCTGGGCTGCTCTCATATGGATCATTTTGTGACTGGGAACCAGGGGTAACCCTGTGATGGTGACATGGGTGACGTGCCACCAGCCCTGCAGAGCACTCAGAATCCACCACAGCAGTGAGGGCTGAGTGGGAGCAGAGTGTTTTATTCCACCCTGCAGGAAAAACTCACTGATGTGACACTGGGAATTCAGCTGTTGAGGGGAGCCTCTGCTCAAAGAGCTGGGTTGGATTTTCACATTTTCACATTTTCACATTTTCACACCAGACTGCTCCTGCTGATGGATATCCTGCCCTGGGAGGTGGCAGGGGGTGTGATGCCATCTGATGTCCTCGTGTTGGGTGCACAGTAAAATGTGACAGACACAAAATGACCCCTTGGGGGGCTCACAGGGGTGTCCTGCCTTTCTGGGGAAGGTTTCTCTGGTCCTGCTGGAGTGGAAGAGCTGAGGATGCCATTGCTGGGGCTGTTTGAAGGGCAGCAGTCACACCCAGCACAGCTGCAGGTGCATTCCCAAGGGGAGCACCCAGAGCACGGCAGGGATGCCCTGCACCACCCTGGGGCCAGGACCTGCCCCTGTCCTTTCTGTCATCACCCTTCCCACTGCACCCCCAAATTCTGCAGCCCTGCTGGGGACACAAACCCTGGGAACCCGTGCCTGCCTTGAATTTATCTCCTGTCAATAATTTCTGGCTGATGTTGAAGCCATCCTGAGCCACCCCTCAGTGAGGGTGTGCCGGCACCTGTGAGGAGGGAGCGGGAGGGGATGGCACCGATTAACTCACCCAGCACTAATTAACTCACCCAGCCAGCAGTGCCAACACACTTTTCCTTAACGTTTCAGTTATTTTTTTAAACCAGGATGGTGCCACCTCTGTTTGGCCAGAGCCCAAACAGCAAGGGAGGATTGGAGCACAATTTATCAGCCTGAACCAATCCCAATGGGAACACAAGGAATGTGACAAGAGCAGAGCGAGTGCCACCCAAATTCATGGCCTGAAATCTCCTCCAGTGCCAGCAGCTCCCCTGGGTGCCAACCCATCCTTGTGCCATCTTCTCCCCAAATCCTGCCCTGCCTTTGATATGTTAATCCTGCATAAAGCAAATTCTCCCATTAGAATAAAGTCCATTCTGGTCTGCCTGCAATCTGCATGATCCAGTTCAAAGTTAAATTAAAAATCCCAACCTGTGTGAATGTTGCAATCGCATGATGAAATCTGTAAATCTATTTTTAATGTCTTAATGCTGAACGAGGCAAGGCGACTGCTGCATGGCATTTGCTTTACACTTTTTGGGATTCTCATGCACTCATTAAATATTCACTCTGCAGCCTTTGCATTTCCAGTACTGCAGGACCCTAAAATAGAAGACAAGTTTTTCTTTCCCTCTTTTGTTTCTGAAATTCCAACTTGACTCCAAGATTTCTCCAAATCAAACGTGAAGCACTAAACCCTGCAAGGAGAAAATGTTTCAAATTAATACAGATGCCAGAAAATAGGATTTAAATCCTAAACATTCAGCTATTTACATCGTTTTTAGGAGATGACAGAGCAAAATGTTTGATTTCGTTTCAACTTTAGGATATATGCAATGTTAATTCTCTGAGTATCTTGTTTTTATTAAGAAAATATTTGAACATTGCTGGAACAATTCTCCCAAATCATCATCTTACAGAACATTTCTTGGGGGAGCAGTTTGTGCTTTTCATTCTGATCTGGGACGGAAACAAGCTCTGAGAGACAGGAATTGTCTGTGTAACAAACTCTTTATTTTCTGACCGACTGACTTCGCAAAATCAGTGTATGAAGCAGTGAAATGAATCCTGCTGCTGTCACTTGGGAGCTCGGGCTCTGCCTCTCCCTCTGTGCCGCCACCTCTTTGTCACCATTGATGTCCCCGCTGGGATGGACTCCTCGGTATGAGGTGTACACAAAAATCGGGTGTGTGAAACAGCCGAGAGAGCAGGGAAGGAGGGCAGAGGCGATGCATTTGCCCCGAAATCCCGGATTTTCCCAGCAGAGCGGCTCCTGCAGCGCCGCCCGTGCCCCGGAGCCGCGGGGCAGCGGCACAGCCCGAGGGGGCAAAGGGGAGATGGGAACCGCTCGGGCTGCCCGAGGCTGGGAAGGGACGGGCATGGACAGCCCTGCCGTTCTGTTCTCCTGCCCCTCTTTGTCCCCTCTCTTGTCCCTCTCTGTCCCCCCCCGTCCCCTGTCTGTCCCCTCTATCCCGCTTTGTCCTTCTCTGTCTCCCATCCCCTCTCTGTCCCGTCTCTACCCCCTCTATGTCCCCTCCTATCCCCTCTCTCTCCCTCCTGTCCTCTCTGTCCCCTCTCCGTCCCTCTCTGTTGCCCCCTGTGATTCTCTGTCCCCTCTCTCTCCTCTGTCCCTCCCTCCTCTCTCTGTCCCCGCTATCCCCTCCTGTCCCCTTCTATCCCCTCTCTGTCCCCTCTCTGTCCCCTGTCCTCTCTCTCTCTCCCCCCTATCCCCCATCTATCCCCTCTCTGTCCCCTCCCTGTCCCCCTCTATCCCCTCTCTGTCCCCCCTATGCCCCCCGATCCCCTCTCTATTCCCGCTGTCCCTCTGTCTGTCCCTCTGTCTGTCCCTCTGTCTGTCCCTCTGTCTGTCCCTCTGTCTGTCCCTCTGTCTGTCCCGGCGCTGCCGTGCCCGAGCCGCTGCCGCCCCCTCGTGGCCGCCACCGGGAAGAGCAGCCCAGCCTCGGCCCGCGGGCTGATTTTGGCTCCAAACTCCTTAAATAAAACCAAATAAACCCAAAAAAGTCTCGAAGAAACTCAATCCACCCCCGTGCTCAGCCATTCCTTCGGGATCGATGCATCCCACAGCATTTCGGGATGCTCCAGGCGCCTGCTCCTGCTGCGGATCCCGCATTGCCCGGGCTGCATCCCCAGGAGCGCCCCTCACTCATTTACAGGTGCTCGTTCGCAGGGAGCTGGGGAAAAGCTGTGTGCGGCACTGAAACTTGGTCCGTTCAGTGAAATTCCAGCTTTTTTGGGGGGGATTTTGCCCACTGGAGCGCCGGCTGGCGCTGTCCATGGAGCCTCCCCGCTGCATCCATTGGGACCAGAGCGCTGGGATGGGTTTAATGATTCCTAAAGGAATGGGAACATGCAAACCGAATGAGCTTGGGGCAGCTGAAACCTCAATGGGGGAGTAAAGGGCTGCAGTTTAAGAGATCCAAGCAGCCCAGGCCGGCCACTGCTGACAGCAATTCAGATTGGGCGGCACTGAATGAAACAACAGCGCTTGTTCAAATATTTGGAAAGACAAGGGGGAAAAAAAGCTCTTGGAGAAAGAAATCCTGCAGTGCTGGATGAGCTCCACGGGCTGACTGATGCGGGGCTCTGTCCCAGGAGTCAGCAGCACCAAATAGCTGAGGAAGGTGCGAGGCGTGGACACCTCACCTGCCCCGGGACACTGGAATGGCTCAGGGCAGCACCATCAGTGTGTAAGAACCGGGTAATCCAACGTGAAACATCAGAGCTCAACTCCATCCAAGTGAGCAGACAATGCTGTTTGAACGGCCGGCTTCTCAATTTTGTTAATTTAATTTATTGGTGCCGGGCAGTGAAGAGGAGCTCAGATCCAAAGTTCAGCGCTGGGCTCACTAAAATTCCAAGTGCTGCCATTGGGAATGGGTGTTCCCAGCGGCTGGGGCAGGCAGGCAGCAGCTGGAGGTGGCACCGGCCGTGCAGGGCAATCCAGGGCTGACAGGAGCATTTATTTGCAGGTATTGTGGTCGGCCTGGCCAGCGCTAATAACCATTGCCATTCATAAGCATGAAAGAGTCAAGTATTCCCACCCCCCTGCTGCCATTTGAAAAGTATCTGACCTAATTATTACTATCCCTGTTGTGTAAATTCAGCACTTTGTCAGTCTGAATAAATGTACATTAGCCTTAACATGAGTGAAACAAGTTTAAACAATGAAGGCAGCTTTGTAAAGCTCCCTCGCTTTTTAACTTATTTGACACCACACTAAAGAGCCCATTTAGACTAAAGAGTTCAGCACATTTTGGGACCCATTAAATGCCCAGGTTGAGACTAGATATTCTCCTTTTTCTTTTTTTAATTTGTCCTCCCCGGTTGCTAAAGTCAGCAGAATTGAGCAATAAGCTGCTTTGCATTTCTTTAGCTTTGTAGGCAAGTTGCAGAAAGCTGCACCCATCCCAGCCAGCACAGGGCAAACCTCACTTATCACTGAGACCAAGGCATTCCTTGGAATTAGTTTTAATTAAAAGAAATTGCTCTTAATTAAAAAAAAAAAAAAAAAAGAGGAAACTCATAGCACAAAAATGTGATATTCATGACTGCTAGGAAAACTTAGACTGTCAAATTGTTTCTATTTTAGGCTAACAACATAGAATTTAGAGTCAGGTCAGCCTTGCAGAGAATTATGGAATTATTATGGTTGGAAAAGAGCTCCAGGACCATCCAGTCCCACCTTGTCCCCAGCCCAGAGCTCTGGGTGCCACCCCCAGGGATGGATGGGCACCCCAAACCCCCCATGGCAGTTCCAAGGCCTTTCCATGGGGAAATTCCTGCTGATGGAGGAGTGACAAACTCCAAATCTACCCTGACTCCAGCCCCTGTCACATTCAGGACATGAGCTGGAACAAGGAGAAAATTTAGCCAGTCTTGGCTGCAGGACAAATGGAGATCAGCCACAAGGGAGCAAAAGGGGCTGAAAAACCAGAGGATCATCACCCTCATCATTCCCTGTTCCCTGCCCTCCTCCATCACTGAGGACATTTCTGAGGGCAGCAGAAAGAAAGAGACAAAAGAGACAAAAGAAACAAGGGGAAAACTGGGTGGAAAAAGCAGCAGAGCTGAACACATCTGCAAGGGGAACGGGTTTATCCAGCAGTGAGCCCCCGAGTTTTGAGAAAACCTCTCGGAGATCCCACACAAAGGCTGGGCTCTGCTGGATGTGTCACAAAGAGCTGGCAGGGAAACATTTTCAAGAGAATTTCATTTTACTCAAAGCCACAATGAAACCGGTTCTTTTCCAAATGAGATCTGTGGTCAGTCTGTAAATTGAATTCTGTCACTGACCTGTAAGAGATCCTTGGATCCACAAGAAGTTCAGTGCTTGACAAAGCCACAGCTCTGACGTTGGCAGCAGCTCCTCCCCAGGATCTGGGCTCTGGGATGGATATTCACATTACAACCCTGGTTTACAGGCAGAGCTGCAGAGGGGTTTGGATTCCATCCCTCTTACTCATTTTGAAGCTTGGTTTTAAGGAAAAAAAAACCCAACTCAATTATAATTTCTAGCTGTCAGGAAGGAATTCCATCAGCTCCATCCTCCAGAAGGAAATCCACACTCTAGCAGTAATCAGTTCCATTTGTGACCCTCCCAACAAAACCCTTTTTGTCTGTGATTTGTATTCAGCTTAGGACATGCTGATTTCAGCCCCTCTGTGGATTGTAATGTCTAAACAGCCTTTTTATTTTTAAATGCAACTAAGAAACGATTTGGCAGGGTCTGAATCTGAAGCAGAATCTCCCAAGTGCACTGGGGTCTGGGCCCACACAAGGCAGGACACTCACAGACAACTCTGTTTGTTCAGTTCAGCTAAGAATAGGACATTAGTAAGAAATATTTTAACCTAACAGGCATCATGTTTGGAAGGGAATTTTCAGCTTTCTTGGCCAATTTGAGTGGCATGTGATGATCTCATGGTGTGGCAGCTGGAGAACAAATGAAGCTGCAGCTCTGACCACTGAGGATGGGCTGGGTGTGGGAACTCCCTCAGGTTTTGGGATTCAGAGGCAGCAAAGTGGAAAGAACTGAGGCAGCTCCAGGATGCTGATTCAGGACACAGAACCTTCCCCTTGTGCATACCCGGGTCAGCTTTCACCACCAGAGTGAGAAGGAATTTGCCGCATTTCAATCCCATCCCCAAATTCCACACCAAAACAGCCCCCAGTTACACAACTGGCACTAACTGGATTTTTTTTTAAGATTTTCAGAAGGGAGGCCAAGGCTTGAGCAGCATGGAAACAAAACTGCCCCATGAATTCCCCAGCAGTGCCCCATGGATGCAGTGCTGCCAGAGACTCATGTGGCACCTCACAAAACACAGATTTCACATTCTGAGGCTTCTGCAGTCTTCAACTTTCACCAGCATTCAAATTCACCTACATTAAAAGAAAATTAAATTGCCCTCTCCAACAAAGAGCAAACCACAACAAAGCAAACATCCTGCAGCAAACTATTCCCTTGAATCCATTAAAAATTGCAAAGTCAACGTTCCAGAGCCCATCCTGTGCTGCCAACAGCACCAGTGGCACTCTGGGCTCCTGTCTGCCACCAGCTGTGGCAAGAACTGCATCACAGACCAGAAATATTTCATATTCCAACGAGATTTCATATTCCACATGCCAACAATACATCACATTCCGTCCCAGCTGGAGCTCTGTAAAGGGAAGGAAAAGCCCCCACTGCAAACACCTCCAGAAACCATAAATGGTGTAAGGTGGGGATGGGGGAATATTGGACACAGCCCTGGCAGAGAGACAGAGCTGATGGACCCAGGGGTACAGGAAGAATCAGGCAGGAATTTGTTCTAATAAATGAGAAAATCAGAAGAAAAAGAGTTTCTGTTATGGCCCTGTGGGCAGGAAAACCTGGGACCAACAGCTTGCCTGATTTATCACTAACAAAGACAAATAAACTGAATATTATGTTTCTCTGTGTATTTTTAGCAAAGTATTAACTACATCAAAAGCATTAAACCAATTCCCTTTAGGATTTATAACTGCTGGAAGTAAAAGAAAAGTGCAGTCCTATAAAATACAAAGAGGATTTTAACACGTGTTGTCAAACAGAATTAAACTGCAAATAAAAACCCTACTGTGGGACACCTTTAGTGCAGAAATTTCATTATCTGTAAGCAACAAATAATAAAGGACCATAATGAAAAGAATACAGAACAAGAACAAAGCTGATCCCCAGCCATGCATACAAAATGTGCCTGAGTGCTTCCTGGAAGCTCCCACAAACCTCAAACTGTTTGATGTGCTCACATCTCTGGGAAACAAAAAATTCTTATTACCACCATAGAAACTCTGCAGCAAACCAATTTTTAATTATACCTATCAAAATAATAATAAAATCCCAGCAGTTTCATTCAAGCTGTTTGAATCATGGAGACCACCTATGCAAATATCAACAGAGCATTTGAATCTCCAGGTAACTACTGCCAATTATACATGGGGACACTTTTAAAATTATATTACAAAGATAATTAATCATTTTCACACACAAAGGTAACAAGGTAACATCATGCAGTGGTTTTTAAAGCCTCCTACTTTCTGCATTTCTATTCTGGTTAGTTTGTGCCAGGATTAGAAAAGCAGATTTCAATTTTAAAAGAGGGAGAGAGGAAAGTGAAGAAGTTCCAGCCTTCCCTCTGGTCGTTCCATGTGGGTATTATGGGATTCAGACATTAGCAAGGGAATATTCTGCTGCTAGAAACAGGCTACAACAAAGTGGACAAGGATGTTGCACAAACATTTTCATGACTGTGCTCTCATCCACTCTGTCAAAGGTAAATTAGTTGAAAAAATCTGCAGAAGCTTTTAGAAATATAAAGTTCTACTGAGGGCCCAGTTGGCTTGACAAAAAAAAAATAATAACATTAACGACATAATTTCTATTTTTGCTGTCAGAAAGTTACAGAGGGCTTGAATTCTGTAGTAATACACTGAAAGCTGTAAATACACAATTATTTTGTGGCACAAATCAACAGAGGAGGAGAGCAGGAACTTCTCCTCTCCTCCTCCTGAGGACACTGTGAGGATAACATCCAACTGGGAGGAGAAAAGGAGAATTTTTGTGCAAAAATTCCAACATTTCAGAATGAAATCTGCTGCTACAACATGGATTCTGCTGGTCTGCTTCATATTCAGCAGAAGCTGCAGCTGACACAGGTTCTCCAGCTATGGCCAGGTTTATAACCAACTCACAAAAAGGAATTGCAGCACCAAAGCTCTGCACAGAGGGAGCCATGGGGAAGGAGGGAAGCAGCCAGGGTGCTCCTCATTGTTTCAGAAATAGTAAGCTGTGTGAGTAACCCAGTTGGAACACTCCTCCTTGGAACGCTTTGCTGAGCTGTGAGTTGTAAAAATAGATTTGTAAGCCTCAGACTTGTCCTCGCTGTCTGCAATGGATCTCTTGGTGCTGCTGGAAGCTTTATTGACTTTTCCTGGGACTGCTGGGTTTCCATTCTCTGAGGGGAAAAAGGAACACAATGAAGCATGACAGCTTACAACGGACAAAGGTGGTTCAATAAAGATGAAAAACAGTGTTTGAAAATTTAAATATATGCATTTTTCAGCTCTCTCATAAATATTTCCCATAACTGGATGCAACAGCTTTTAGAATTCACACTCAAAATAGATTTAGAAATTTGAGAGAGGAATTCTGCAAATCTCTTGCACTGCAATTCAGAACTGACAACACTTATTCCTCCAAGTGAAAAATGCCTGATGAGCTCTGGTGTTTAGCAACATGAAAGCCCCCACAGCCTGCAGTACTGTTTGGAAATCAGCTCCCAAATGCCAAAAACTGAGCTTGTGCCACACCTTCCCCCAGGGAACCCCTCTGCTCCCTTCATTCTCTGCAAAGTTATGGCCAACAACAATTCTCAGCATCAGGAGATGTCTGCAGTGGGGAAATGCCCATCCTCTGCTCCTCAGACCATTTCTCTCAGTGTATTTTATCTCCTGCTACATAAAAACCCTTTTTTTTTTTTTTACCATTTCATCTCCCAAGTTGAATGGATGGTGTTTGAAAACGCCAAGTCTCTGGTGCAGAGAAATGAATGCAGAAATTCAACATCCTGAGTCAAAGTAAGGCACAGGGGTTCCCAAGAATTGGGTGTGCAACCCTAAATCCTCACAGAATTAATCCCAAATCCTCACAGAATTGGGTGTGCAACCCCAAAATTGTGCGTGCCACCTCAAATCCTCAAAGAATTGGGTGTGCAACCCCAAATCCTCACAGAATTAATCCCAAATCCTCACAGAATTGGATGTGCAACCCCAAATCCTCACAGAATTTGGTGTGCCACCTCAAATCCTCAATGAATTGGATGTGCAACCCAAATCCTCACAAAATTGTGTGTGCAACCCAAATTCTCACAGAATTGGGTGTGCAACCCAAATTCTCACAGAATTGTGTGCAACCCCAAAATTTTGTGTGCAACCCTAAATCCTCACAGAATTGAGTGTGCAACCCCAAAATTGTGTGTGCAACCCCAAATCCTCACAGTTTTGTGAGTGCTATGCCAAATCCTCACAGAATTGTGTGTGCCACCCCAAATCCTGACAGAACTGAGTGTGCAATCCCAACAGAAACAGTTTCAAAAAGCACTTTTTTTTTTTTACACCCTCAGAAAATAAAAAATTAATTAATATTATTAAAATTACAACATCCAGGAGCAATTCTCATCAGCTGGGATGAAATATTTTTACAAGTCTCTCCTGTATAAAAGCAGACAGTAGAGGGCAGGTCAGGCATTGCCGATGGAATTTCAGCTTCTCCCAGTTTATCTGCAGATCATCATTCTCAAATTCTTCCAATTATTCTGATTTTTTAAGGTGCAGGGTTTAATTCTTCCCACAGAAACCTCAGACTCTAAAGATGTACCTATTCTGTTTGAAAATATCAGTGTGGGGACATTAAACAGCAGAATAAATAAATATTAAATAAAGAGAAGGCACCATTCTTTGGATTTAAGGCTGCTGTAGGTTCATCAGTTCATCCTAAAGTTCTATTCCAGTGTTCCCAAGGTCCCACAGCAAATCAGCAGTTAAAACAGAGGATTAGAAGTTAAATAATCAGGGTTTTTTAACAAAATTCATTCAAATAAAATGCCATACCATAGTTTTTGATCAACTGTACATCAGGAAACTGCAAATTCTCCCCCACTACATCACAGCCAGGAAAACAGACACAGCAAACCCAAGAGTGTGTAAAGAAGAATTTCTAATTTCATTAAGTCAAGTTCCCAACTTAAAGCAATATTAGAATGACATAAACAAGCAAATCTGGCCCCATTTTCACATCAGGATTAATCACCAACCTGAACTTTTGGTGAAGATTATCTGCCTGCTTTCCCCAGAGCTGGAATTGACACAATCCTTTCCACTCTTAGCTTTTGAAGGACCTGGAGAATCTAAAAAAATAAATAAATTTTAAAAAACAGAAAAATGAAATCCTGACAGCTTCAGGACTCAGAAGGTGAGACAGAATTTGAGAATATTACCTGCAGAGGGCTCTTGCTGAGAAGCTGCTGCTGCTGTCTTGCCTTTCTTTGATTTCTGAAACAACACAAGCAGAAATCTGTACAGACTGAAAGGAGATAAAACTCCCAATTCATATTTGATACACACACAATTGAATTCACAATATTTTTATTTCTTACCCAGTAGAACTCTTACTTCTACATTTTTTGTATTATTTCTACATGGAAAAAATAATAATCTTGAGAACCCTGCAGTTACATTAAAGAAAACTATGCAGGACAAAATTGGATTTGTCTGGATTTAATATTTTGGGTTGCATACTTTGAAAAGGGGGGTGTGTTATTTCATTAAATGATCATCAGAACCCACCCAGCAGCACAATAAATTGCACAACATTAATAAGACACAATTAATTGTAATAAATAAAGATGTTTTTCAATAAAAATGTCAGAAGAATCTGGAATCTTGCATCCACTCAATTTTGTTTAGTCCACAAAAAATTCCTCCTGGGCACCTGCCAATAACTGAACCCTCTGCTGCAGTATTGTTTGGGAAGAAAAGATGCAAATAGTTAATCTAACTATTTAAAAAGCATCTGTGCAGCAGATTTTCCACATTAATTTATGTTTGTACAGATTAACAAACAGAAAAAACAAGAAGAATGGCTTTGATTACATAAAAAGATGCACTATAACAGTCATTAGCATTATTCTCACTGGACACATTCTGAATTGTGAACATGTTGTAAGACAGCTGCACAAACTCAAAGAAAATAAATATATTGAATTCTGTTGTAAAGCTCAGGAGAGCCCCTGCTGTGAAGCAGAGGAGATATAAGCTGGGGATGGTGTGGCTGGACAGTGCCCAGGTGGAAAGGGACCTGGGGGTGCTGGTTGACACTCGATTAAATATGAGCCAGCAGTGTGCCCAGGTGGCCAAGAGGGCCAATGCCATCCTGGCCAGTATCAGAAATGGAGTGGCCAGCAGGAGCAGGGAGGTCATTCTTCCCCTGTACTCGGCACTGGTGAGGCCTCACTTGGAGTACTGTATCCAGTTCTGGGCCCCTCACTTTAGGAGGGACATTGAGTTACCTGAGCGTGTCCAGAGGAGGGCAACGAGATTAATAAGGGGCTTGGAGCACAAGCCATAGAAGAGCGACTGAGGGAGCTGGGGTTGTTCAGCCTGGAGAAAAGGAGACTCAGGGGCGACCTCATTGCTCTCTACAACTTCCTGAAGGGTGGCTGTAGTGAGCTGGGGGTCGGCCTCTTTCTCCGGGCGACAACGGATAGAACAAGAGGACACAGTCTCAAGCTGCATCAAGCGAGATGTAAGTTAGAATTAAGAAGGAAATATTTCACAGAAGAAGTGGTCAGATACTGGAATAATTTACCCAGTGAGGTGGTGGAGTCATCATCCCTTGAAGAATTCAAAAAAAGACTGGATGTGGCACTTGCTGCCATGATCTAGTTGAACAGTTAGAACATCGGCTGGACTTGATGATCTTATAGGTCTCTTCCAGTCTTGAACTTCTGTGATTCTGTGTGAAATGCCACAGCCAATGTTGCTGCAAGGCTGCCCCAGGAGGGGGTGGCAGAGGATCAGGGCTGTGCTGGAGGCAGCTCCAGGAATGCTTTGGGTGGGCAGGAGCCTAAAGCTCATCGCAGCCAACCTTCCCCAGACAGAGCAGTCCTGTCCATTCTGCCCGTCAGGCTCCTGGCAAACCCCAGGGACACGCCACAGACATCTTTTCATGAAAAATCCTTTCCTTAGGAAAGGATTTGTTCCTGAGAGGCCGCAGGAACAAAATGTGAACATTGATTTTCTGCTGCTGTGGAATGCAACAGGTGCATCTGGGATTGGGCTCATGTTGGATGTTTCTGATTAATGGCCAATCACAGTCAGCTGGGTTGGACAGAGAGCCAAGGCACAAACCTTTGTTATCATTCTTTCTGATTCTATTCTTAGCCAGCCTTCTGATGAAACCTTTTCTTCTATTCCTTTAGTATAGTTTTAATGCAATATATATCATAAAATAATAAATCAGCCTTCTGAAACATGGAGTCAGATCCTCATCTCTTCCCTCATCCGAAAACCCCTGTGAACACGGTCACAGTGCAGGGGACTCCCACCTTTTCTAGGGGTGGATTCACCAAGAAAAGTCATTTCCCAGATGTTTTGTAACTCCATGGATGCATAAATTCACCATGCAGAACACAGACTGGAGAGATTTCAGTATGGGCACAGTGACAGCTGAGCTTGAATCATTTTTATCCTGATCCCAGCTGCATCTTCCTGACGCTTTGTCTCATGGGGATAAAGAAAAGGGGTTTGTGCTTCCTGCCCCAAACAGGGAAGGGAAGGGAAGGGAAGGGAAGGGAAGGGAAGGGAAGGGAAGGGAAGGGAAGGGAAGGGAAGGGAAGGGAAGGGAAGGGAAGGGAAGGGAAGGGAAGGGAAGGGAAGGGAAGGGAAGGGAAGGGAAGGGAAGGGAAGGGAAGGGAAGGGAAGGGAAGGGAAGGGAAGGGAAGGGAAGGGAAGGGAAGGGAAGGGAAGGGAAGGGAAGGGAAGGGAAGGGATCTGGATAACAGCACCAGGACAGTGGGAATTGTGCTGCCATGGGCACTGGGGCTCCCAGGCTCAGAAGTGCAGGGACAGCAGAGCTGGTTCCAGCTGCAGGGACCAGCTGGGGCACCAAGGTCACCACCTGAGGCTGGGAGATTTGCAAATCCTGTCCCGTAATTCTCCACCAACCAAACAAATCCCATTTGCATGTTCCTCCAGGGCACACAGAGCCCCAGGAGCAGGGCACGGTGTCCTTTGTGCTGTCACCCTAAAGCCACAGCTGCCCTGCACACTCAGGCACTTTGCTGGGCAGAAATTGTGGGCAGCATCACCTCCCAGATTATTCAGTATTATTTGCTCCAAAACTACAGGTGCTTTGTTAGGGCCCAGTTCCTAAAGAAAACCGAGTGCCACCAACCACTCACTCATCTGCTGAGATCTGCAACAGTCTAGCAGCAAATTATAAATTGATTTTTCACCCCAAACTTTTAACTACCAAGCACTGAGGGGGAAAAAAAAGAAAAAACCCTCTGAACAGACACCATGAGATTATCACTTTTATGTCAGAAGTCATCAGACATGAGATGCAGAGACTGTGAAAAACAGGAAGCAGAGCAGCAGGATTTTTATGGAAAAGTATCCTTTTGATGTATTGCCCAGGCCCAGAGATGCTGCACTGGCACAGATGAATACAGCCCCTGTGATGAGGAGGAATCATATGCTCCCCAGCAAGTAAACAAGCATTTGTTTGAGAACAAACCAGGGAAATATTTGCATGGCAAAATCAAGGGATGAAACCTCCATCTCGAGTCTCAGAGGCTGAAAGCATCAGATTTATGATTTATGATTTATGTTCCTGAGATCCAGCTAAGCCTGAGCACCCTGAACTGAGTCAGCACCAAAGGTTTGCTTGCTCTGGCATCCTCCAGGGAGTTCAGGGAAAACAGCAGTGCTGACAAATCCCCAAATGCAGAAATGCCATCTGACAAGCACAGAACAGCTCCCAGCTCACGGGGCAGAGCTGAAGGATTTCATTTCCACTGCATTTTACCTGGGCAGACAGCAAAATGCAAAGGCATGAACAGCACGGTGGGAATTAGGGCAGCAGTGATTGCTGAGGACTCTGAGAACCACATAACATCCTCAATTTCCACACTCTTACAGCACCAGCCCAGGAATGCACAGACCCCAACATCCTGGTTCTGACAGAGGCCAATAAAAACCATCTTATTTTATAAGATCAAAAAACTGATGCTGTCATCGGGAACTGCCACAAGAAATACAGGGATTATGTAGCTCATTACTAGAATGAATTCATTTCAAGAAAACCACAAAATATTGTTCCATTTTACCCCTTTTGAGTGCACAAGGCACTTCCTGCTGGTCAGGAGAAAGTTTAGGATGTACAACTTCGAGATGTTATTGGCCAAATACACACAAAAAACCCCACTGCTTTCCAAAGTAGTGTCTGAATACAGCACAGCTCATGGAGTAAAGTCCTCCATCTTTATAAAGATCAGCAAATCTAAGAGCAGATTCACTGCAGACAAGAATTCTTTTCATTTTATAATAAATTATAATTATATAATAAATGCAATTATATAAAATATATAAATCTAATTAGATAATAAATAATGTATAAAAATCTCACCTTTTCCAATTTACTTTTAAGTCTTCTTTCCTCCATCCTTTTCTTCAGAATTTCCACATCCTCTTTATTACCATTAAGGACAATCACATCTTCCTCTTGAAAGGGAACACCACACTTCATGAAAGAAAAGAAAGGACAAAATCGCATATTTCTTTTTCTGTCTCCTATAAACAACAGTCTGAACTAATTATTTTATTTGTGTATTTTCTTTTCATGGTTTCCTTGTTTTACTGGCACAAATGTACTTGAAAGTATTCCTAATTAATATCGACTCAATTTACTGAACCCCACAGCTAAAACCCAAAAGTACCTTCTGATTTTTAGTTATGAATGCATCTGATTAAGACCTGGATGCCATTCTGCTCTTGAATGTGTCTTTCACCTTAGTGAGATAAGAAACAACAACTGATGGGAGCAAAGGTGTTATTCCTCCACATGTGGAACAGACAGCAAATTTTTCTCTTCAACTGGTAGACAGAAAAACATGAAGGGTTTTTTATTTGGGTTTGTTTGGTTGTTTTAATTTTACTGTGGGAATAAAAAGGAGTCATAAAGGCAGAATAATTCATTACCCTTGCCTTGCTGCCTCACTGGATTCTATCACAGAGACCATACCCTTATCTGATTTATCAAACACTCCCAAGTTTCCAACTACTTTCATAAATTAATCTGGATAATGGCTGTAATGTGCTCTGTGTACCTCCACATGTTTCATGGTTGAAGGCACAAATGTTTTCCTGTGCACATTTGCAATAATTTGATGTACCAGCCCATTGACCATGATGTTTTCTTGTCTAAGATCTCAATTTGCCTTTTTTTTTGTTTACTTGTTTTTGTTTTGGGGGTTTTTTTGGTTGGTTTTTTGGGGTTGTTTGTTTGTTTTTGGGTTTTTGTTTTTTGCTTGGTTGGTTTTGGGTTTTGTTTTTTTTTGTTATCTTGTTAAATGCTTTCTATTAATCTGCAAGATTAATTTATAATCCTACCTCTGCCATTACTCTCTTTTTTCTAAATGAAGGTTTAGAAAGGTTACTCCTGTATTTGCAGGAGGAATTAAACAAATGAAAGGACACATGGGCAGGACTTTGCTCAAGTGCTGAGCACAGCTTTAAACATGAACCTGAGACTGAGAGGAGAACCAGGGTTAGAGAGGGGCACAGCAGGCAGGAAAAGTCACACCCAGGAAATGGGGGAATAGCTCACATTTCTCCATTTCTACTCAAGGAGAAATCCCAGCCTGGGGTGATCTCACACTTGGGAGTGAGAAGAAAAAAAAAAAAGCAAGAATTTCAGTCCAAAATCAAGAAACTGATTGTCAAAATTGAAAGTCAAATCAAGAATTGACGAAATTGAAAGTCAAAATCAAGACTTTCAGTCCAAAATCAAGAAACTGATTGTCAAAATTGAAAGTCAAATCAAGAATTGAAGAAATTGAAAGTCAAAATCAAGAATTTCAGTCTTCATTCTGTGACAGGAGCTGGCAGCTGACGTGGCTCTAAAGAAGCCCCACAAATTCCTTTATAGAAGCCCCACAATTTCTTTTCTAGGGTGGTTTCCTAACACAGCATTTTTCAAACATATTTTGTCAGCAGACTAATTCCATTAAATGTTGCATTTTTAAAAGAGCAACCAAATTCAGGTTCCCTTCTGGAAAACACAGGCTGAATTGTTCAAAACTGAAAAGTATTTACAAGAAACAAGGAAATGAGGACAGTGTTCTTTCCATTCCCTGAAAAAAAAAAAAAAAATTTGCCATGACAACATTGGATTATGTCAGAGACCATACCCTTCCAAACATCTTAATGAGATAAAAAGCAGAAAGAAGTTTCAGTTCTGCAAATTCAGATGTTTCTTCCTTCAGATTAATTAATTAAGGTCTTGGGGCAGATGTTTCTTTTATGATATCACAGGGTCTCCTCTGCTGTGCCTTGTTTATCTTGGGCCTTTAAATATAGATGAAGGTACTTGCTGAGTTTTTAGCACCTTGAATAGTGGACATTCCTAAATTACATTAAAGTATAAAATACAAGATTTTTAAAGTACTAATGAACTCTTAATTTAAGATGACTTTCTGAATTCTAGAGTTTACAGTTTCAGCTGCCCAAGACAAGAGTTGTACATTATTTCTTGCTGTAAACTACATGGACACATTTATTTTTTTATGGCACCTAAAATGCAGTTCTGTGCATGACTACTCCAGTCTTAATGTAACACAAATAAACAACAGATAAAAAAACAGATAAAAACACAAATAAAAAAACAAATATGTTTTCATACCTAAATATTTACACCAGTGTTACAGCCTGGTGTCTTCAGAGAAACCTAAAGGCTCTTTCCTACATTTAAACAGTGAATTCCTGCAGTTCTCCTGAACATAACCATTACCAGGAAATGCAAAATTCCCACCAGGACATGGGACATGGATGGCCACAACCTGAGTGTCCCTCTTCAAACGGGGACATTTTAGTAGGATTGATCATCTCACTGTTCATCTCCCAGCCACACAAGCTCATGTATTAAAAATTATTCTTGCTTGCCACATTTAACTAAAACTTGTTTTAAGAGAGAGAAATTTCCAGAGGTTTAGCCATTAAAAGTACAGGAGCGTAAGATTTGCTGAACATGTTTTTTTTAAAATGTCACCTAAGCCAGACATGCAATGGGTCAGGGAGCAAAGGACGAGTTGGGAGCAGTGGAAATTTCCCACTCAGTCATTCACAGAATGTGAACTTCCACTCAGGAGCTGCAGTGTTTACTTCAAAACCAGCTCAAGAGAAATCCTCATTTTACAGAGTTTATCTTAAAATCAGTGATAATTTTGTACCTGTCACACCTGCAGCTGTGCCTGAACTTCGAGGATTTCTCTGTTTATTTCAGACCAACATGCTATTTTTATCAGAATGTTTCCTCCCAATCCCAGCACATTTAAGCTCAATTTTCCACTTATTAAAGAACCTTTAAAAGACTGTAACAGCAAACTGTGTGTGTGTGAAGGATGGTTCAAAGAAATCTGCTCCACGCCTTTCTGGCACCAGAGAACACATAGGGTCAACACCTCCTACTGCATTTCTGCCTGGGGTTCATTTTACACAGACTTTTGAAATTTTACAATTCGGGGCTCTGCCCTTGTTTGTTTGCTAATCTAAAAATTAGAGTTTGAAGGGCTGGGTCTTACAGAACTTGTGGTTTCTT
Source organism: Ammospiza nelsoni (assembly GCF_027579445.1). Classification (NCBI taxonomy): domain Eukaryota; kingdom Metazoa; phylum Chordata; class Aves; order Passeriformes; family Passerellidae; genus Ammospiza; species Ammospiza nelsoni. The sequence goes on along the minus strand of NC_080644.1, from coordinate 2,437,190 downwards.
TATCTGAGTGTTCTAAACATGGCACACGGCTCTATCACACACATTTATCACACACACCTCACTTTACTGCTACAACACTTACATTCTGTTTATTTACATTCTGTGATTTATAATTATTATGTCCTTCTGCCTCCTATCCATTACCAATCTATTTTTCTAGCCTTTTGTATCAGCTCTTCTCATTTTCCTGGCCCAGCAGGGCTGGTCCTTTGCTGACAGAAGCATTCAGCCACAGCACTCACACCTTGTCGCAGACATTTCTCCACAGAAATCCTTTCTTTCAGATTTCTGTGTCTTCGGGAGGCCAGAGGCCCCCGAAGAGAAGGTAAACAATTATTATCAGCTGCTGTGGAATGCAACAAGATTCACCTTGATTAACTCATTTTCTATGTTTATAATTAAAAGCCAATCATCAGTGCAAGCTAGCGGACTGAATCCCGAGACACAACTTTGTTGTAAATTCTTTTCTATCTATTCTTAACTTAACTAACAACTCTGCAAAACCTCTCTCTATATTCTATTAATATAACTATAATACATTATATCATATATTAATAAATCAAACCTTCTAATTCAAGAAACAAGATTCACCGTCTCTCTCTCATCAACTGCGCCCACACAAGTTGCAGTAATAACACCTAAACCTCCTCCTTATCTCCTGACCCACCAGGGCCAGACCCTGCTCTGCACAAGGGCCAGCAGTTCCATTCAAACCCTTTTTTTCTTATCTCAGGGCTTGATCCCCGTTTTGCAGAGGCTGTTACATTTACAAGAGGCACTCACACTGAATTCTTTCGCTGACTTACACTTTAATTCTTTCTAACTCCCGCTAAGCCGCTTCTCCCAAGTGAGGTCTGTGCTTCCAGGGGATATTTCTCTTTTCACGAGAGATCCTTTTCAAGGAGATTTATTCTCTTTTCAGCTGCCAGCCTCTGCGAATGCCGGGCAGCAGAACCGGAAAGTTTCGGCAGGCGAAGAGTTAAGGGCAGGGGGAGGAGGAGGAGGAGGAGGAAGAGGCGGCGGCGGAGGCAGTTGCCAGTGCTGCAGCCGCAGCTCGGGGAGCTCAGGTGGGACAAGGGGGCACACACGGCGTTGTTCCTGCTCCTGGGTGATATTCCCAGCCCCGGGTGATATTCCCAGCCCCGTGCAATATTCCCTGCTCCTGGATAACATTCCCAGCCCCGGGCAATACTCCCAGCCCGGTTCCGGCTGTTCTGCCGGGAAGGCAGCAGCGTTCCCGGACAGCACTGCGGGATGGAGCGCTCCGTTAATGGTTAACGGCACCGCCAGCCCTGCTGAAGGACAATGAGCCCCCAAATCATCTTTTTTATTATTATAATTATTATTATGCTGCCGTCTCCTGGACCAGGTAAGGCTGCATCTCTTTCTTCTTGCTTTTTCCTTATGTAAAGTGGTCATTTTACTGAGAAAACGCTGCGCCAAGCTTTACACTTCCTTTCCTTCTTTACGAAGGATGGAGGTCATTAGTGCTAATTGTATTCTAAAAATCACGGTATTTATGCAACTTATTATTTTTACAGCTCTAGAACTTAAGGGTTTAAGTAGCTTGCATTGTTTTTGTTTTAAATTACTGTGAGGTCAAATACACAAGGGGAAAAAAACGTAACGGGAAAAGAGGAAAAATAGCAAAGACAAACACTAAAACTTCATAAATTGGCTGTACATGCAAATTACGCAGTGTTTTTAAATAATTATTTAAATAACTGGGTTTGATGGAGAACTATTTTTACTCAATGCATCTCAAAGTCCAGAAGCAGACTCCATGTTCTGACCCCCTTTTAAGCAAAAAGCAATGGGAAAAACGTTTAAAAGAACTGATTTTAACATTTTTAAAAGGATTGAATTAGTCTTCTCTTGTTTATAAAATGTCTACATTAATACCTGTGTAAATACCTTTCAAACAAAAAAAATCAGCTGTAAAAAAGTTGAAATAAGTATTTAATGCTTTTTCAGCATTTCATTAGTAGATGAAGCATTCCCAAGTCATTTGTCTCACTAAATTACAAGGTCATACGAAGCAAACTTGATCTAAACTTTAATATTAGGCAAAGAGCACAGAGAAACCAGAACGTTTCAAGGTGCAGTGATGCAGTCCTAAATGCAATGGCAAAAAGCAAATGGAGTTGTTACCACAAAAGGCACAGTGTGTGCTAATGGGGTCTCCATTTCACAGCCTTTTCCAGTCATCATCATAATTCCCCTTTCCTCTAGAGTTTACTTTGTTAATTGAGATGGAGTGTCTTAGGCTTACAGCAATTTTCTGTGAAGCCACGTCCTTAAAAGCATCCACAAAGGTGCTTGGAAATCTCTGCTGTTTTTTCTGTTATTCCAAGAATGTCACACACTACTTGCAGGAGTTTTAAAAATTCATACAACTCTAGATTTAGAAAACCTGTGCACAAGGTAAGAAATGCTGAGTTTCAGAGACATTCTGCTAACAGAAAATCCTTGTCATGGCACTCTTACATAATGAGACTCAAGGGCAAGACAGTCCCAGCAGGGTCATCGTGGACAGTGGACATTCCCAACAGGATCTCTTGCTCCTCAAGGGCAGCAGGAAATTTGGGATAAAAATCCCTCAAGCAGATAGGGCTGAGAGAATGCTGCTAAACAACAAATTTCATATCCAGTGGCACTGACAGCTGCAATTCCAGCTCTAAGTCTGGTACCAAAAAGCTTTCATTCCATAGTATCCTCCCGAGGCTGAAAGATGTCAAATGCTCTTGCAGTTCCCCATAAACATGTTAACACTGGAGAGGAATTGCTGCCTCTTACCTGATTATGGGCTCTTTGTGTATTTTTATGCTGCCATAAAAATACAGTTTCTAGATGTCACACAGTCTAGTAGGAAAAAATCCATGGTAAGCACTTAACAGCCTGAAAAGCCCCAGAAGCTATTACTTGCAGGGTAATAAAAATTCAGGGGTATGAAACAAGCAGCTTACAGCTTGGCTCTCTGGAATTACACTTTGCAACCTGTCCAAAATGTATTTAAGGATAAAAACCTCCCAAGCACCCTCATTCTGGACAGGTTCAGAGAATATTCCAAGTTGGAAGGGACCCACGAGGATCACTGAGTTCAACCCCCAAGTAAATGATCTGTACAGTGATGAACCTGCAATCTTGGTGTTATTTTATATTTAATCAGGTATAAAATCCTAAATATTTTTACATCTGCCTGCTGTTTTTAGTGTAATTCTTATATTCAGAATGAACCTTCCCGTGACACCACAGAGATCTCATGACATTCACTAATTCAGAGGAATCTCAATGTTCCTCCTGCCAATTATTCCCTCAGAATAAAGAGTTTATCCAAGTCCAGCTCTGTTAGAATCCTAGCTGCTGAGAATTTTAAACTTTCTGTACTACCAGACACTAACCCCCAAGAGAACACTACATTTAACCTGAAGCCATAAAAAAGCTTCCAAAATTAAATAACAGAACTAAGATTCTAAGTGTGTCATTTGAATAGAAGTGTGCAATATCACATAATAGAAAACTTAAAATGTAAAGGTTTAGAATGTAGTAATATATATATAAAGCAAAATAGAAGTTTTAGAGCAGAAGGTAGTCCTTCTTCACATTCTTCTTTACCTTCTTCTTCATAAGTTTAAGTAATATTGTGTAATGATGGTAATTAGGGCTCCACAGAAATCAGTGTTTCCCCAAATCCAGCCCCTGGGTATGAACATCATGGTCCTCAAGAAACCCCTCTGGGCTCTGGCACAGAGAGGGTTCTGTGCAAATCAAATTAATGGATTTAATGTCATTTTTAATGCAGAAATGCTGCTTTTCCCCTTGCAGTGGCATCCCTGCTCTCCTGCTCTCTGCACAGCATCCAGAGGTTGCCACGGACCTGATTTGCTGCAGCGTTTTGCTGGGGTGGATGGAAGGCTCCCATCAAGGTTGTTTACCCAGTGAATGGATCCCTGAGGAGCTGCAAGGCTGAAATCCCCTCCTGGGAGCTGCCTGCCTCCTGTTTGGCTTTGAGCTGCCTGAAGAGCATCCCAGGAAGATGGAGGAGCCCTGCACCTGACAGGCAGCTCTGCTCTCTGGAACGTCAGTGGGAAGGAGGCACCATTCCAGCATGAAATCCAGTGCATGCCAGTAAGGAGAAAAAGATAAATACATTCCTTCCCAACAGCCTAACAAGATCTTAAAAATGTGGGAATATGGAGGATCCCTTCCCTGGGTTCAGTTTGTTTTCTTGATGCTTTTTGAATTTCATGTCTCATTGGTGCTTTAATTACAATGCCCTCTTTATTTTCAAGCTTTTAAAGGACATACTGAATGTTTTATTAAAAAAAAAGTATTTTCCACTTCTTTCTAATGAAAACCTCGAGCCTTCTAACCACAGCAGCATTCTTCTAATGAAGCTATCTTTATAAAAATCTATTTTTCTCTGTTTCTGTGAAAGCCAAATACTTCATGATTTTGACAGCTGCAACATGTAAAATATTTCAAGGTGACATGCAAATTTTGTTTAAAAAATCATTGAATGAAAGAAGAGAAAATTAATTACCTTTAAAATAAATTTAAAATGTTTAAAAAATTAAGTATTGAGCTCAATGAGGATTGATGCACCTTCTCCTTGGTATCTTTCTCTAGAATTTTGTGCTTCAAGGATAAAGACTTCATGTAATTGCTGTGGGATTCAGGACTGCTGCACTCTCATTCTTCTGACTGTTCAACAAGGCAAAGGTAAGGAAAAAACCACATTGGAAAAACTCCTGTGCTAATAGTGCTGCAAATTTGTTATCTCAGAATGCCAGTACTGGCATTGTGTCCTTATCTCAGGGTATGCACAAATACCAAAAATAAGAAATGAGTGTTGTCCCCTTGTTCAGTTTTCCAAAGCTCAAATACAAAGATGTCAGAGGAAAAAAAAATAAAAATCTCAGAGTCAGAAACATTAGCTGCCTTTATAAGGATAAAACCCAGTGTATTTTCTGGATTACGTTTTAGCCTCTTCCTTCTGTTTATTTAATAAATTTTCTGTTGATTTAATTTACTGAATTCTGATCCTCTGGCAGAACTTCAAGTTTCCCAGGCCTTGAGGAAATCTCAGCAGCAGCTGCTCCTGAGCACTCAGAGGAGCTCAATTCTTAGCTCAGGGATCATCTCCCACCTGAGGGGCTCAGACCTTGGTCAAGCAGTGAAGAATTCAAAGCCATTTTGGGTCCTTTTGTACCATTTTGAGATCATTTTGTCCTGGAAAGAAAAAATTCCTGCCTTGTGGCTCTGCATTCCCAGGGCTGAGTGGGCACACACAGTTCCTCCTGGTAGCAATCCCAGCATTTATAAATGCAGCACAAACGTGGCATCTATTTAAAAAAATAAACAGGTTCTTTCCCTCTATCTCACTTTTCCTTTCAGATGATCTGAATGTTTAATTGGACTACGATAAGAAGACAGGAGCTGGAAGTAAAAGATGAACCCACTTCATGCAAAGAAATCCAGATTTTTAGTGTGTGTTGCCGCCTGTATGTCCATCTACACCTTCATTTACCTAACGGTTCCACTTTATGACGAGTCAGATGAGCAAAAGTTCCGGGTCAAAAGAGCAGAGTGTGGTTTTTACCCCGATGAACTTTGCTCTGCTCTTTTTGTGGGGAAACCTGCAGCCTCTAAAATTGGAAACTTTTGTCAGAAGTCCTACCAGCCCAAAGCCCTGAGCTGCATTCAGACTTCCTGCAGCTGCTCCACAGTGCTGAAGACTTTGCATTTTATCACCAGCCCACTGTCAGAGGAAGAAGGAAATTTCTCCTTGGCATACATTATTACAATTCACAAGGAGCTGGAAATGTTTGTGAGGCTGCTAAGAGCTATTTATATGCCTCAGAATATTTACTGCATCCACATTGATGAAAAGTCACCCAGAGGTTATAAAACTGCTGTACAGAACATCGTTAACTGCTTTGAAAATATTTTTATTTCCTCCAAAAGAGAACACGTTGTTTATGCAGGGTTTTCAAGATTACAAGCTGACATTAATTGCATGAGAGACCTCGTTAACTCCAAAGTTCAGTGGAATTATGTTATTAATCTCTGTGGGCAAGATTACCCCCTGAAAACAAATAAAGAAATCATAGAATATATAAAAACCAAGTGGAATGGTAAGAACATCACTCCTGGGATAGTGCAGCCCCTGCATGTGAAGCACAGGACAGAGGTCAGCTACAGGGAGTTTGTGCACTCAGGAGTGCCCTACGTGTACCCAGCAAAGGTCAGGAAGGCTCAGCCCCCACATAACCTCACCATCTATTTTGGCAGTGCCTATTACATCCTCAGCAGGGCCTTTGTGCGCTTCACCCTGAGTGATGCCCGGGCTAAAGCTCTGCTGGAGTGGTCCAGGGACACCTACAGCCCTGATGAGCACTACTGGGTCACCCTCAATCGATTACCTGGTAAGAGTTGGGTATTTCTGCTGCAAATAAACCCAGCAGGGCAGGGAGAGGCTGTGAGCTCGGAGCTGAACAGCTCTGAAATGCAGAAATAAAATAATTTCTTCAGCTTTGCTGCTGCCCTTTAGAAAAGTCATCTCTGGTGGCTGAGAAACAAAGCTTGATTGCAGGAAATGGCTATGGCAGTGCAGACCAGGATTTGGGAAAATGCTGGTTAAAAACAAGTTTTTTGCTGCATGAAAGCTTTTGCTCTAAAGAAATTTTAAAAAGCAATAATACTGAGAATGATACCTGGTCTTATGACATAAATATCTGCAAATAAATAGTTAATGTGACTGCAGTTAAGAAGTGTCCAGCAGTGAAAATTTTCCCTGGAATAAGCAGAAAAGAATCTTATCAGAGCCTTTTGTTTTGAAAGATGCTCCAGGGGCTACACCCAATGCAGGCTGGGACGGAGACCTAAGAGCCATTAAATGGAAAGATCAAGAAGGGCTCTCACACAAAGGCTGCAAAGGTAACGTCAGTTTTGATCATTAACTTAAATTTCATTCACTGGTGAGCATTAATTGATTACATATTATTTAAAGCAGCTGTTAAATGCGCCTCAGTGGTCATATATAATTTATTTTGGAAGTGTTAAATAAAACAAGGCACCCTATAAATTACTGCACTATATCCAATTGAAGAGATTTTAGATAAATGTTATATTAATGTATGTTAGTTGCATATTTTATATATTTTGAGATGAGCACAGTATCCATACACTGACAACGCTTCTTTCAGCCCCTAATTACCAATGCACTAATTTGACTGATCAAGTCTCAGTGGAGGGGCTTTACCTGACAAGGATGTTTGTCAGGAACTTTCATCAATATTGGCTTCAATCCCTTCAATTTGAACAACAATAGGACAGAATAGTGCTGGCCACATGGAAAGCATGCAGAAATAATTAAAATCCCCAAGTGTGCAAGCTGAAGCCGGGTGTGATCGAGCAGGGAATCCCAGCAGGAGCTCAGAACATCTGATGCCCACCTACAAGATTTTATTGAGCAGAGCAACATGGCAGGGAAGCAGCTGGAGGTAACAAACATCTATTTATGTAAAACATAAACATTCTAAATGTCTTTATAAATTGTGGCATTATCCTCCAGCTCCATTTCTATGGAGAAATCCAAAGGTGAGAAAAACTCTTTTAAAAAACGCTTCCGCTCATCTTCCCGCTGCTGCCACACCTCTCCAATTTATCTCTGCAGGTCATTACGTCAGAGACATCTGCATTTATGGCCTGGGGGACCTGCAGTGGATTATTGAGTCCCCCCACCTGTTTGCCAACAAGTTTGAGGCCGGCAGCAACCCGCTGGCCCTGGAGTGCCTGGAGCGGCGGCTGCGGCTCAAGGCGCTGCGCCAGGCTCGGGTGCCCGTCGAGCAGCACTGGCGCCTGCAGGAGCACAGCCCCTTCAACATGCAGCTGGATGTGTGAGCCAGCCCCTCACAGCACGTCCTGGGCAGCAAACAGCAGGAAATGTGCGTGTGCACAGCCACAGCTTCTCTGTGCATCGAGGGTAAAGCACAATCCTGCACGTAAATGGGTTTATTTATTCTGGTCGCGATGGGTTCGTTCCCAAAGAATGCCTGAATTCGAAGGGGGAAGTTCGTAATTCATTGAGTGACTTGTTTAGCTGGAAAATTAATATTCCTCATGTTCACAGCCAAAGCATGAAAATAATAAAATGGAAGCAGTGACTGAACAAAGATAAAATACGGAGAAATAACAGAATAAAGTCTTGGCCACTGAATGTCTCGTGAAATGTTTTGAATAATGAAGTTGATGTTAAAATTTCAGAGATTGTACATAAGTGACAAGCAGCTTGTGACACAGCCCATGCCACTGGGGGGTGAGGGGTTGTTTTTGTTTCCCATGGCCAGCCACATCCCTAATTTCATTTTGTAGCATGGCAACATCACTGCTGCCCTTCCAGGCTTTGCTCCTAATGACAGAAGGATCCTGCAGCACATGTTTATCTCCAAGTCTCTGTTCTGAGTCTCTGCAGGAGTTTAGGGCAAGGAGACAGGGAAGATTTGAGGCCAGGGATTACAGGAAAACTGAGCAAAAAGCCATTTTTCAAATGTTTCTCCATCCCAGTATACTTGACTGAGAGAAGCAAAGAGCCTGCAGCAAGTGCAGTAACACCTGGACAACTCACTTGATTAAAAACTGCAAATTATTAATAAAAATGAAATAATAAAAATTTAAATGGAGCAATTTCAATGCAATCTTCAATATGCACCCAAAACATCCCTGAGTTTTTACAAGAAAACTGGCCTATTTTGATTGAGCCTATTCCCAAAAAAATCAAATGACCCAACAACAGGACATGCAAGTTCCTTGTTCCCAACTTATTCCCAGGTTGCTGGAACTCCTCATTTTCCCACACAAGTTTATTGGAAACATCATTTCTGCAAATGAACTTTAACCTAAAGAAAGGCCAGCTGGTCCCTATTTATTTACAAACTCAACCCAAAGGCCTGTGCTGGGTTTCATGGATAATCCAGGACTTATCCTGAGGCTAAATATTGCTGGAGATAGTTTTTTTTATGGAGGGAAAAAAAGCTAAAAAAGAAAAGGAAAATAAAAGCCAGGCACATGTTCATGCTGAGCTTGTTGAGAGTCTCTCTCCAAACCATGACTGAAGCTAATGGGTGTCTGGCATGTACTAATCACAGCAATATTCATAATTAATTTCTCTCCAGTCCACCGTGGGGCACTGCCAGCATTTATCTACTCCATGATGTCTTTTACAATGAGAATGGAAGGTTCCTCATTGCCATCAGTGCAGCAAATCCAGTCTCCAGCTTTCACCCCTGGCACCACCACACACAAAAATTGTTGTGCATCACTTGCAAATTGAATTAAAATGAAAAGTTCAACAGCCAGGCACTGTGTATCATGGGCTCCTTTTGCAGAAACTGAACCAGGCAAAAAACCTGCACAAAAAGGCCTCTGAAAATACAATTGTGGTATGACTTGGAATTTCTTTGCAGCATGACCTTCTTTGCTTAAAGGATTTTGGATTTGAAACAAAATTTTAGGAAAATCATCATTAAACCATTCTCAAGTAATAAGAAATAGTATTCAACTCATTATTGTGATTACATGACCACATCACCTTGAAACACACATGAAAAGCCTTCACACATGAATTCTGTGTTATTAAGAGCTTCTCAATCAGACCTCAGCAAATATTTGTTAATTTGGTGCCCTAGGAGCAGAAAGTTCCAAAGTGACCCAGGAACCACTGCTGCACACCCAGCTCTGCATCTGACAGCCATGGGCATAAATTCAGAAAAGCTTCATATCTAAATTAAACCTGGGGTTAAGTGTTTGGTATGGCACAGAGCTGAATATTTAGGGCACTGGTTCAAGTTTGTGTTTACTTGACTGTGAAAACAAGTCCAGAATAAACTTTGGAGTGATCCAAGAAAGTACATTTTAAATGTAATCTTTGAGTACATTTTTGGAAGTTGGATGTGACTTTCAAAGTGACCCCCAGAAGGACTCCAGCACCAATCCCAGAACCTCATTCCTGTCCCCACACGCTTCTAACATATTTTACATGCACAGGAACTTCTTTATCAATTATTTCTAGAAGAATCTTTCTGAATATTATGAAGAATTTCCAGTTGCATGCTAAATACTCATTACTGAAAAAATGCCAGGAAAAAAATATGTGAGATTCATTTGGTTTTTATAAAATTATCAGACTGGCCAAACCATGGGCAAAACATCTCACTCCTGCATTTTATGCTCTGGTTACACCCATCCATCAACAAAAATTTAGATGCAAACAAAAAAAACTCATTAAAAATAAATTAATATCTGCCAAGAGGAAACAAAGCCATTAGGACAGAACAAAATGAGCATTGAAAGCAGCAATATGAGATTAAACCTTACAAAATTCAAAAATTTGCCAAGACAAAAGTGTTTCTCTCCCAAGTCTTGTTTAATATAAATATACTCCATGTTTTATGCAATATCAGGGTGTTCACAGAAATTAAATAACTGCCCAATCTTGCTGATAATGAAAGCAGTGATAGGAAAAAAGGGTATTTGCTCATTTTATCATTGTCCTTAGCTACAAAAAAAACCCTGTACAATGAGATCAGCTATGTGAAATTAGGTCAGTATTTTCTACAATAATTTACAGAACTGCTGAGAATTCTACAAAGTTGGCCCCACCCAAAAATAAAAAAAGCAATGCCCAATGTCCTCAAAAATACAAAACATAACCTGAACATACAACCAGTTTAACCATAGAACAGGTAATGAGAAAACACAAGTAATGTGCATTCAGGAGGAAAAAATTACCAATCAAACAAAACTCCCAGAACCAAACCAATCACCCTTTTAAGAATTGAAATTAGTACCAAATATTGGGAAAAAAAAGTAGTTACTGCACAATTGAACTCTGAGAACAAAAATACTGATTTTTATAATTATTTAGAATATTTTTTTAATTTAAAAGGCCATGTAGAAATACTTAAGGCCATCATGGAACAGAACTTTCACAAGTTCCATTTCAACTGGCGTACTGAGATTAAAAACTCCCTTTTTAGAGCAGTGAATGCAATTGTATAAACACACACGTGGCCCAGCTGCTTCCACAGCTGGCAAAACTCACCTTGTGACAAACTTCTGCTTTAATTTCCTTGAGAGCACGCTCAGAGAACACACAGCCACAGTTCCTCAGGAAGCAAAACCTGCCAACAAAAGACAACACACAATAATTTTTGTGGAATTAAGCGAAATCTGTGCAGTGCTAGCAGGTCACAGCCCACCTTCTTTACAAGTTCTTGCACCTAATCAAACAACCAGCATAGTTAAGTGGGTAATTAATTATTAATTTGCACAATGTAAAAAATGAATGAAAAATACTGGCTATATTAAATCACAAGAGGTATTTTGGTTTTTTATCTTGAGTATCTCCTGGCTAATCCCTCTCTGGAGAAGAAATTCTTTGCAACCATTAAGCTGTGAACTCCTCCTCTTGTCATCCCTCAGGTGACACAGAAGTTGCTGCTCTGCCCAAACCAGGCTGTGAGGAAATCTCCTGCCCCAGAGCAGTAAAATACAGATTTACTGCAGGGCTGGGACAGAGAATCCATCTCCAGTCTGATGTGACACAGGGAGAGACAGAATGTGAGGAAAGGCTGGGAAAGCTGGGATTGTTCACAGGAGAAGCTCTGGGGTGAGCTCAGTGTGGCTCTGCAGGGCCTGGAGGAGCCCCAGGAAAGATGGAGAGAGGTTTGGACAGGGATGGAGGGACAGCACACAGGGAGTGGCTTCAAACTGCCAGGGGGCAGGGATGGATGGGATACTGGGCAGGAAAATCCTTGCCCAGAGCAGCTGGGGCTGCCCCTGGATCCCTGGCAGTGCCAAGGCCAGGCTGGATGGGCTGGAGCCCCCTGGGACAGTGGAAGGTGTCCCTGCCATGGCAGGGGTGGCACTGGAGGAGCTTTAAGGTCCCTCCCAACCCAAATCAATCCATGATTCCAACTCCTTGGTGTGACTCTAAGGGAGGTCACATCCCATCTGCTGTGCTTCAGCCCCCAACAACCTTTAGGCATTTTCCTCTGCCAACGTTGCCCTTTCTCCTTCATTACACATCTCAATTCATTCAGGAAAAGGTGAACTTTTACCTTTCCTCTTAAACATACCATGAAAGAACACCCAGAAGCCTCTTGAGCTCTGAAAGTTCAACCTTTAAAGCTGCCAGCCAGGCAGATATTCCCCCCAGCCCTGGGTTAGCTCCTGGCTCCCATTCCCAGGCAGTTTCCCTGCTCTGTGTGCAGCTTGCAGAGCCCTGACCTGTGCCTGCCGTTCATCTCCAGCCCCACCACGGGGCAGATGAAGCGTGCAGCCTGCAGGTCGTCGTACTTGTCCCCCTTGATGCTCTCCTTGTCCCCACACCAGGCTGGGTTATCCACCAGCTGCAGCTCTGTCACGTTCTGCAAAGGAAAAACACAAACCTGCATCAGAAACGGGAGGGCACTGCTGGGGGCACAGCTGGAGTGCTGTGCCAGCTCTGGGCCCTCAGTCTGGGAAGGACATGGAGGGGCTGGGAGCACAAACCCTGAGAGGGAGCCCTGAGGGAGCTGGGGGTGCTCAGCCTGCAGAAAAGGAGACTCAGGGGTGCCCTCAGGGGTGCCCCCCTCACTCTTTAAACCCCCCCTGAAAGGTGCCTGTGCTCAGCTGGGCTGGGCTCCTTCTCCAGGAACTGACACAACCAGCTCAAGCTGTGCCAAGGGAAATTTAGGCTGGATTTTAGAAAAAGCTTTTTTCCAGAAAGGTGAGAAAGCTCTGGAATGGCTGCCCAGGGAATTAAACATCCCTGGGTGTGTTTAACAAAGCCTGGATGTGGCACTGGGTGCCAGGGTTTGGTTGAGGTGCTGGGGCTGGGCAGGACTCAGTGATCTGGAAAGTCTCTTCCAACCTGGTCATTTTAGGAATTCTGTGAAACCTTAAGCTTTTTTCCCTGTGATTTTTGAGCCATCCTTATAACAATCCTTAACATTTCTGCCATTGTGTTTTGTTGTTTGAACACATTAATCTATAGTTACAGCAGGACTCATGAATTAACATTTTGTTTTAACTTCTCACAAAGTTAAACACAAGCTGTTTACCTTAATGCTCTTGATATGGGATGCAGATTCCATGGGGGTTTTATCAGGGGATTTGTCCAACAAATATTCAATGATGGCATCTTTGTTGTACAGCCTGCAACATAAAAATCCCAGTGGTTATACTGGGTTGCCATAATGTTTCATATATATAATTTTATATTTATAACTGTAATAGCTCTTATATTTTCGTATTTAATTAATTTTACTATTTTAATATAATGCTATAATATAATATAATATAATATAATATAATATAATATTATATTATATTATATTATATTATATTATATTATATTATATTATATTATATTATATTATATATAATTAGTATTTAATATAATACATGGGATTTTATTTTAATAAATTTAATTTTATATCACTTAATTTCATATTCAATATTTTATATTTATAAGTTCAATCGATTATTAATAAATTAAATTACTAAATATTTAAATAATTGATTATATAGTTATCTAATTTTAATAGACTACTATAACATTATAATAGAATCTATTACATAATTAATATTTAATATACTACATTAAATTTGATATATATATTTCAATTAATTTTATATTACTTAATTTTGTATCTGTACCTTTATATTTATAATCTTAATTTATTTTATATTTTATATAAAATTATTTTAATATATTTTATTAACTTTAAATTATTTAATTTTGTCGTTATAAGTCATATTTATAATTTTAATTGATTTTATATTTTTATATAAAATAAATTTAATATACTTGAATTAATTTTACATTATTTAGTGTTGCATTTAGAATTTATAATTTTATTTTAGCTCCTGAGGAGTCCCTGGCACATTCCCACCTGCCCAGCTCACAGGCCACGATGGGCCGGCGCAGCTTCTCCTGGCTCAGGGCACAGTAGAACCACCTGGCCACCAACTCAGCAACTTTGTCAACCTGCAGGGAGAAAAACACTCATTAGTTGAAAAAATTGTAAATTATTTAAGCATAAAATCAGCTCATACGCGAAGCATTCAACAACCCCCAGGTTTCTTACCAAACCTGCTTTGTGCAGAGTTAATTCATAAAATAACTTCAGCCAAAGATTTTGGTGAAATTCCTGATCAGTTCTCCAGCACTCCCAGGGCATTTCCATTGTCTGACCCCCTTTGCATGGGGAAATTCCTGCTGTGCCCACCCTGAGCTGCCCTGAGGCCGTTCCCTCTGCTCCTGTCCCTGTCCCTGTCCCTGTCCCCCCCTGGCAGGGAATTCCAGAGGGAAAAGATCCCTGGGGATCCTCCTGTGCTCCAGGTGAGCCCCTCCCCACTCCCCAGGAATTCTCCATTCCCTTCCCACTCCTCAGGAATTCTCCATTCCCTCCCCAGCTCCTCAGGAATTCTCCATTCCCTTCCAGCTCCCTCAGGAATTCTCCATTCCCTTCCCACTCCTCAGGGATTCTCCATTCCCTCCCCACTCCTCAGGAATTCTCCATTCCCTCCCCACGCCTCAGGAATTCTCCATTCCCTTCCAGCTCCCTCAGGGATTCTCCATTCCCTTCCAGCCCCTCAGGAATTCTCCATTCCCTCCCCACTCCCCAGGAATTCTCCATTCCCTTCCCAGCCCCTCAGGAATTCTCCATTCCCTCCCCACAGCACACAGGCCCCGCCCTGAGCCGCCCCCAGCGCCACACTAACACAGGGGCCCCTGTGCCTCCCCGTCCCCGCAGCCCCGCAGCCCCCCAGCCCTCACGGAAATCTCCCCCCGGACCTTCTCGACTTTGCGGGGCCCCTTGACCAGCTCGTGCCGCTTGGGGATGGTGCCGCCATCGCATCCCATGGCTCTTCCGGGTTCTCCTTCCTCGCGCACTTCCGGGTACGCCGATCCATTTCCGGCGCACTCCAATGACGCTATTGCCTAGCAACGATCGCTTAGAAGCGTTCAGTGTTGCTTAGCAACGGCTGGCTGGGGGCGTGGCCTTGCTGCCTGGGCGGGGCGAGGCGGGCGAGCCCATCGCGCCGGGACCGGGGGTGTGCGGAACGTACCAACTCAGCGCGGGGGGGGGGGGGGCGGGGGGGAAGAGGTGTTCCCAGCGCCCTTCCCGCCCCTTTCCCGCAGGTTTATCCTTTATTTTTATGAGGAAATCCCCCGGGATACCCATTTCGGGAGGATTTGCGGCCAAACCAGGCGCTCCCGGGGCGGTGAGGGCTGGCGAGGGCGCTGAGGAGGCGCGTCCCGCCCTCAGCGCTGTCACCGCGGTACTGGAGCGAGTTTAACCCACAGGAATTCCCTGTGCGGTGCGAGCGCTGCCCCGAGAGCGATATCGCGATATAGTGACCCATGTCGGCGATAAATCACCCGAAAACACGGGGGGGACAAGGAGAACCATGCTGAGGGGGCAGCGGGTCGTCGGGGCCGCTCACACCGTGATTGTCCCTTGTGAGGGCGGACACCCAGCAAAGGCCATTTTTGCAGCCGTAAAATAAATTAATTAGGACTACAGTTAGCACGGGTGTAGCCCCGCGAGGCTGCAGTGTCTTTGTCACACCCAGAAATGTTCATGTCCAGAAAATTAAGGGATAAAGTTAAAAAGCTGCACAGACCGAGGCTCTGAGGGCTGGGCTGGAGCCCCCCCGCAGGAACAACATCTCCTGTCCAGCTGCCCCAAGCCTCTGCGCCTTTAGTGATTATTTATTTAGAAATAAATGGGTTTTTCTCAGCTGGATAAGTGCTCTGAGCTCCGGATTGTGACAGGATGGTGTGCTCCCTGTGGATTTATCAGAGTCAGGGCTTCTCCCAAAGTTTCCCTCTGTGCTCAGGTACCAGCCTGGTGCATTTCCTATTCACCAGACTTTGTACTGTGTTACATTTGTTAAAACCAAAAATTAGCTTTGTAGCTGTTAAAAAAAAAAAAAAAACAACAAAACAACCCTGTAATTAAAACCTTTGAGTAAAGTCCTCGAGAAACAATTGATATTGGGATATCATAAGTTACAGAACATTATGCAGCTACTTTTAAAGACAGACTTTACAGGAGTAGAAAAAACAATTAAAAAGGAAAATACATTTATCAGACATACATAGAGAACAAAAAAAAAAATAAGAAATCAGTCCAATAATCAACAACTTTTGCTCCAATACACAGCAAACATTCCCACCCAGCCACTGTGACAATGACATTTTCCAGGCAGGATGTGAACAGTGGAGAAGAAAGTGCAGATTTAATTCTTCTGCATCAGCTGCTGTGGGGATCTTCAACTGCAGTGGCACCCAGGGAGCTCCTGGTGGGAATTCTGAATGGGGGGATCTTCACCTGCTACCAGGGAGTTCCTGGTGGGAATTCTGAGTGGGGGAGATCTTCACCTGCACTGGCACACAGTGAATTCCTGGTGGGAGTTCAGAATGTGGGGATCTTCACCTGCTACCAGGGAAATTCCTGGTGGGAATTCTGCTTGAGGGGATCTGCACCTGAACCAGCACCCAGGGAACTCCTGGTGGGAATTCTGAGTAGGGATCTTCATCTGCTACCAGGGAGTTCTTGGAGGGAATTCTGAGTGAGGGGATCTGAACCTGAACCAGGGTATTCCTGGTGGGATTTCTGAGTGTGGGGATCTTCACCAGCACCCAGGGAGTTCATGGTGGGAATTCTGAATGTGGGGATCTTCACCTGCACTGGCACACAGTGAATTCCTGGTGAGAATTCTGAGTGAGGGGATCTTCACCTGATACCAGGGAGTTCCTGGTGGGAATTCTGAGTGAGGGGATCTTCACCTGAACCTGGGAATTCCTGGTAAGAGTTCTGACTGGGGGTCTTCACCTGTACTGGCACACAGTGAATTCCTGGTGAGAATTCTGAGTGAGGGGATCTTCACCTGATACCAGGGAGTTCCTGGTGGGAATTCTGAGTGAGGGGATCTTCACCTGAACCTGGGAATTCCCGGTAAGAGTTCTGACTGGGGGTCTTCACCTGTACTGGCACACAGTGAATTCCTGGTGAGAATTCTGAGTGAGGGGATCTTCACCTGATACCAGGGAGTTCCTGGTGGGAATTCTGAGTGAGGGGATCTTCACCTGAACCTGGGAATTCCCGGTAAGAGTTCTGACTGGGGGGTCTTCACCTGTACTGGCACACAGTGAATCCGTGGTGGGAGTTCTGAGTGAGGGGATGTTCCCCAGAACCAGCACCCAGGGAATTCCTGGTGGGAATTCTGAGTGTGGGGATCTGCACCAGCACCCAGGGAGTTCCTGGTGGAGTTCAGGTGCCCGGGAGCAGCAGTGGCCCCTCAGTCCATCATGGCCCTGAACTGCTGCGTGTACTGGGCCAGCTGCTCGGCCTGCTCCCGCAGCTCCCGGCTGGCCTCGGCGTTGGGGAATTTCAGGGCGGCGCTTTTGGTGGCCAGGGCCAGGTTCTTGAGCAGGCTGCAGAAGCGGCTGCTGCTGTGCAGGATGTCGCCGCGGGCCTCCCTGTCCTGGCTCTCCTGGCACAGGGAATCCACCAGCCTCTGGCCCACCATGATGATGAGCTTGCTGTGGGAGATGAAGATTTCGGGGGGCTGCTGGCTGCTGAGGCTGGCGCTGAACACGCCCAGGGCCTTGTGCAGGGCGGCGAAGCACAGCCTGCAGTGCTCGGGGAGGGGCGTTCTCCTGCCAGGCTCCTGCCTGCTGCCGTTTTCAGTCTTTTTTGCGCATGGCAAGACCTGGAGGAAGGGTTAAAACAGGAAAATATTCAGCCTGGTGTCACACGCTGGTGGTTCTTTGGTTGCTCTACCCTGAATTTTTGTGGTCTCCAAATCACCACACCCTGGAGCCTTTACAGTAATTTCTCTTTCCATAAAGTGTTGGAAATTCTCCTGATTGCTCTTTTCCCCTAAATACAGTTTTAATATTGGATAGCACACAAAGTGCTGCAGCTAAACATCAGTCCTTTACACAGTCTGGCCTTGAAGCTTTCAAATAATACAAAACATTGATCTTTAATGGACTTAATTGGGGTTATGAATGATTAAAATGCACAAGACAAGAGTCAGTTTAGTGCCAGTGCATGATAAGATACTTTGAAATACTGATTCTCGCAGTCTTATCTCAAATGATGCTGAAAGGCAATAAAATAAACTGTATGACTTTAAACTAGAGTTGTTTGATTGAGGAAAATAAGTGCTCTTCACAGGTTCTCAGCAGTAATTCTGGGAAATGATCTCTGAGAAGCAGATAGGTCTGTATGTGTAGAGATGCATGTCTGAATGCAAATTACTCTGAGTTTTAGCAAGCACAGAAATCAAGGATTAAAAGCCCTCTTAAATAATATTTTCAAAGTCAGAAATACCTTTGGGTTTGACTCTGTACTCTTCTTTGCTACTTCTTTACCTGAAATGACTTTCTGTGCCTGTTGCAAATTAAAATGAAAGCAAAGTTGAAACAACTACATAAAGTATTTAAATATAAATGTGGTTTTCTCTTATTTCATAGGGAAACAACTACTTGTTCTGCAGCCTTCATGTTGCAAATAGAAATGGGGGATTTTTTAGAAGGAGCTGCAGCTTTTTTCCTCCTAAAAATGATCCTGCAAGATCTGAGACTGAAACCAACATCAACAAAACATTTCAGTGTAACATTCCCTAAATATTAAGGACAAACAGCATTTCTTTGGGAAACTAAGGGAGATATTCTTAGTAGATACTTTAGTGATTCTAAGGAGATTCTTACAATCATCCAGAATTATTCCAGCAAATAAATGTGATAATTCACAGAGTTTAATTTCTATGCAAATGGGATTTCCATCCAAGTTAGGAAGGAACATCTCTTGTCGTGCCAAACACAGTGTAGTGGCAGGAAGAGAAAAAAGAGAAGTAAGGTATTGCTAACTTCCAATGAAACCTACTTCCCAAATGAATTCAAGCTGGCAAGAATGATAAAAATGCTTGATTTCCTCTGTTGATTAAAATTAATGCTCATTGTACACGTGCCATCCAGCACTGTCCCAAAATCCTGGATCTGTGTAAATCTGGAAAGGGGATGTAGTGCAAACTGAATGTGGCACTGCAAAGTAAAATAGTGCTGCTAGTGAACAGCCCAACATCTGCAGAGGGTGAGGAGTTCAGAGAGGAAACGCCGGTGTCACTGACCTGTAGCTGGACATAATCACAATCCTCACTGCAGTTCTCTTCTGGTTTCTGCACAGGGACCTGGCTTTGGCTGGGTTTCTCAGGAGCATTTCTCTGCAGTGACTCAATTTCTACTCTTCTTGGCATTGGGATCTGTTTTGCCATTTTGCATTCCAGGTTCACTTTTGGTTGCTTCTTTTCTTGCTCCTTCTCGTTCCTCCTGAAGAGCAGCTTCCCGTTGGCGATGATGATGGACACAAACCTCTTGATATCATCTGGAATTGTCCTGGCCACCATAACAAAGCGATCCAGGTCATCAGGGTTGTTCTGGGGCTTCCTGAGCACCAAAGCCTCCAGGGCCCAGCTGCAGCTGTTGAGCGCTTCCCTCGTTTCTGTCAATATTTTGTAGGAGCTCATGAGGATTTCCAGCTGCTTTTTAATTCTGGCCTGCAGGTTGCTATCCGTGAGGTTGGAGGCGTTTCCCTTCAGGGCTTGAGCAAAGGCCAGGAACTCTCCCAGTGACACCTTTATATGGTCCACTGCTCTGTGGATCTCCTCCAGGTTTTTCTCCAGGTGCTCCTGCAACCTCCACTTGCTGCTCACAAAGATCATTAAACTGGCGACGGAGCTGGACACGCCGTGCTGCAGCCGGGTCAGGGTCTCGATGGCTGCTTCCAGCTCCAGTTTGATTTCTTGGACAGGCTCTGGTGATGGTGACAGCCTAGAAAACGACTCAGCAGAAGAGCTGGAGGATGAGGAGAGAGTGCTGCTTCTGCTGTCCACACTAGAGACACACAAACTGTCATTTTCCGACTTGGCATCCACGCAGAGCTGTGGAGAAGCACCGTGTGCTTGGTCACTGTTGTTTTCCATCTCTTTCTTGGAGTGCCCAGCACTGGGCAAACCTTTGGGAATATCATAAACGCTCTCCTCAGAGATCTGACTGTCAGCCTTGGCAGCCAGGAGCCTCGGGGGCAGCTCAGAGCTGCCGTTCTGTGGCAGGAGGAGCGCGTCCCGCGAGGGTGGGACGTCGTACAGGGGGATTTCTGGAAGCGTTAATTTCCGCTGTGCTGGTGGTGGAATGTCGTACAGCTGTGGGTTCCCAGCCCTGGCTTCGGCTGGAGCCTTGTACCTGGCTGGGGGAATGTCATACAGCACCTGCTTCTCCCCAGCCTGCCCAGGAGGGCTGGGTTTGAATCCGGAATTTTCAGGGGAAACTGGAATATCGTAAATCCATTCGGACTTCCGAGGGTTTGGCAAGGTGTTGTAATGGCCCCAGAACTTCTTCTGAGGTTTATTTTCTGAGTCATCGGGCTCTCTTTTGGGAGGGACATCATATAACTGCAACAGAGCACAGAGGGTTCATAAGCCATATTTATAAACGATAATGAGAAGCAGAACTGAATTCTCAGGGCACACAAATGTGTGCAGCTCCACTGGTGTCAATGGAACAGCACCCCAGAAAGGCTGCCTGTATTTTTTATTCTCTAACATGCCCAAGCTGCATGTATAAAAGGTAAAATATTTGGAGCACAGGTGATAGATCCTACAGCAGAATCCATAGCCAGTGAAATCTGTAGACACTTGATTTTTCCCCACTCACATGCACACCCTTTCAAGCAATAAATCACCAACAGACACCACTGACTCTGCTCAAACACCTTCAATAAATTTAATTTTTGCTTGATACAAATATTTGTGCGTACAGCTGGAGTCTAAGCTGGAAAAGGGGCATTCAGGACCATTTGTTGTGTAAGAAACAGTGGGGAAGAGATGGGAAACCTGTCCCTGCTCCAAGGCAGGAGTGACAGATTATTGTGTGCCCACCAAGCCTTACTTACACTGCCTGCTGGTGAGTCCTGGCTGCCAGCTCCTCCTCTTTCTGCCTTGGATGGCATCTTGTAAAGCTGCTTCTGCTCTGCCTGGAAGCTCTCAGTGGATCTGCCCAGCATGGAGCCCTTCCTTGTGCTGGGGGGAGTGGCACCACTCTGCTCAAAAGGAAAATAAATTATTTATTTTAATCCTTTTAGAGCCCACTGGGGCCCTGAGTGGGATCAAAGGCTTTGGGCCAGACATGAGTGGGTTGGGTCTGAGCAAGGATCACCCAGGAAATCTGTGGATAATGGTGGGCTCAAGCCTGCACTCCAACATTTATAGATTTCCAAAAGTGACAGTGGATTGCAGGGTGACAGTGCCACCTCTCCAAGGACACTGGACAAACCAACAGTCCATCAAATTTCTCCTCTTCCATAAAAGAATGCAAAACAATGAGTTATTTACATAAAGTGTGTGAGAAAGTTTGTTACAAGAATGTAACCATCAGAAGGTTTAGAAAATCTTAAAAAAATCAGGGTGACATGTGACATGTGACATTCACTGAGCCCAGGGCAGTGGGACAGCAGCAGGGACAGGATTGTGTAACAGGACACGTCACAGTGGTGTGACCAAATCCAGGGTGTGTTTTTCCCAGGAGGAAGGTGATGGGGTGACATTTAATTCCTTGTGGACGTGGGCTTGTGACTCTTCTCTGAACACCCCCAAATCACCCCCAGCAAATGACAGCACCACATTTCCTCACGGATTCCAAGGCAGAGAGGGTGACAGCTCAATTCTACTGTCGCCCTATTTGCTTTCTGTAAAACTGGGAAGAAAATTATCTATATTTAGCTCAAAACCTCAGTTCTCCTGAGTTTCTTAGAAATTTAGAGAGCAACATGTCTTAAATCTGGTGCATTTCTAGTAAGCACTTCCATTTTTTCTGTTATAATTCTCAGGCAGAGAGAGTGACACTACTGATGTCTTACTGAATTTTCTGTATCAGTGTCAACCCCTCTGCTTCAGAATCCATGGGGAAATGCCTTACTGACAGAAAAAATGGAAATATTTATTAGATATGCAGCAGACTTAAGACACATTGCTCTAAATATTTAAGAAACTCTGGAGAACTGAGGTTTTGAGCTAAAACCAGATGATTTTCTTCCCAATTTGGCAAAAAGCAAACAGGGTGGGAGTAGAACTGAGCTGCAGATGTGCTCTGAGGTGCTCCAGGGAGGGAGGGACAGGACTCACCTGTGGCAGGGGGGACCCTCGGTGCTGCGAGGAGGGGACATCGTACACCTCACCCCTGATGTTGGGGGCTGAGGCCCTGCAGGCTCTGGGCAGGGTAGACAGGTGCTTGGAGGGGAGAAAAAATATTAATGTTAATTTTAATAATGATAATGATAATGATAATAATAATAAACAATAAACTGCATCAGCAGGAAGCTTCGAAAAGTCATTCAGCTGAAAAATCCACTGATGTAATCACAAAAATCCACTGCTGGAGTAATCACTCTTAAGTGATAAAAACCTTCAGCTCTTCACTGAAAGTGAGAGACAGGAGATGACCTCACAGACAATAGCATGTTTATTCTCAAATAATTCTCCCTTACCAGCATTTCTGGTACATTTTAGATAAGATCTGACCTGGCACAAAGACAATCTGCCTTACTAACCACAGGGCAGAAAAGGTTTGGAGAAAATCCAGCTGCAGTTATCACTTAAAGCTTTAAACTGCCCAAAAGCAGAACCACTTAAAAAAGGAAGTGGGGAAATTTTGACTTCTCCAAGGCCACAGTCATTGGGTCAAGCCAATTTAATGTCAGAGCAGCAGAAAAGTGCAGGCTGAGCATTATTCTGTAGTTATGAACAAATGACTCATTTGGAAGGATTAAACCTTGATGTCCTGTCCAGCTCCATAAACAGGGAATTGTATCTTTGCAGTCAGCTTGATTAAAACATAATTTGAGCAGCCATGACCAGATCTGTGGGACAATTAATGTCACAAAATATGAATGCTGGGTTAGGACTTTTCTTTTTTAGAATCAATCACCAAAAGACGGAATTTTGTTCATCCAGCCTGCCTTGAGCCTGGCTGCCCTCAGCTGATTTATAAATGGGCCCTTGCAAAGCACTGACCTCCAGAAACACTGCTGGGGTGAGATATTACAGGAAATGTTAAATTGGTTTTAAACTGGAGGGAGTGATTCCCATTGAGCAAGTCCTGCAGCAGCTAAATGTAGGGGAAATATGGGAGAGGAGGAAGAGTGCAGCTTCACTCTGCCCGGTTCAGCTCTCATGTGGGAACAGGGAATGAGGAGTGAGCACAAATCCCTTGAGTGCTGTGACAGAGAATCACAGAGCCACAAAATGCTTTGGGTTGGGAGGGGTCTGCAAGACCATCTCTTCCACCTCCTGCAAAGGACAAGGACACCTTCCACCATCCCAGGCTGCTCCAAACCCCTGGAACTCCTCCAGGGATGGGGAATCCTGGGCAGCCTGTGCCTGAATAGGAGCATCTTCCTCACAAACAGGGGCACAGCTTCCCTGAGTGAAAGGGTAAAAGGTAAAAGCCATCCTTAGGCCAGGTCTGCTTCCAGATGGACAAATCTGAGAATCCAGCAGAAAGGAAACTCACTGGATATCACCTGTTGGCACTTTTGGAAGTGGCAGTAGAACCAGAAAGTGCCCTGGGTGTGAGGCAGAAGCAAGGAGGTTTCTCTGTGGGGTGAAACACCCCGGCTCTGAGGGATTCATTCTTGTTTCACTGCTTTCAGTCAGCTCCCCCAAAGACTCACAGTGGCTTTTCCCAGCTGCTCAGAGCACAGCTGAGTATGGCAGGAGCTTTGCCAGCTGTGCCACAGGATCTCTGTGAGATGGTCTGGATTGTTCTGTGCTCCCTGAGCTCCCCTGCCTTGGGGACAGCCTGTGACCACCGGGGTGCAGCTGGTGTGGGGACAGCTGGGACACTGTGCCACAGGCAGCCCCACTCTCAGCTTCTGGATAACCATCAAAAAGGACATTTCTTTTTCATTCTTCATTCTTTTTCATTCTCCATTCTTTGTCATTCTCAGACTAGGCACAGCTTAGGTGGATAAATTCATGAAATGAGGCAGGGAGAGCCAAGGAGCTGCTCTGCCAGACCATTCATCCACATAATGAATAGATGACATTTTCCACCTGATTTGCTGGCACAACATGGAAAATGGATGCCAATCTCTGATACAGTTTGCCAGAGGCTCCTTTAGGGTCAGGAATGTGGGGAAATCAATGACAGCAAGTGCAGAAGAGTCTCGTGTAGCTGTACTCAGTTTGAGTTTGAGCTGTGGTCGTGCACTGCAGCTGAAAAGGAGGTTTTGGTCACCAGGGATGCCCTGAGTTTGTTGTTTTCCAGCCCCCAGCTGGCACCCAGCAGGAAGCAGCAAGGAGGTTTCCATCAACTGGCCTTCCCCACAGCAGGAGGCAAGGGGGCTCAATGAGCCCCATAAATCAAACCATCATTGAATCAGCCTAAAACACCACATAGCTGAATCTTCTTCCTGTTCCTTTCTCAATTAGAATTTCAAATGTGATTTCCATACACAGAATAAAGAGGCACCCAGGGCTGGAGAGCTCACAGGACTGAACAAAACCTCACACTCAAACTCTGTCCCCACCTGCTCTATTTCCCTTTCATTACGAAACGTTCCCCACTCATTTTTTTCCTGAAGAAAGCACAAGGTTTTGATGGTAAAAACCAGTGAGATGTAATCAAATTGCATGTTCTGTGTATGTTTGAGTGTCAAACACGAGGAGCTGGGAGAACGAAGAGCCAGGCCATGGAGCTGTAATGAAACCCTGGAAAACCAGTTTGTTCTCCTCTATAACTGGGGGAACTGGTGGCAAACTCTCCTCCTGTACACCTTGGTCAACGTCTCAGCAGCAGCAATAAAGGGCTGGGAGAGAAACTGAGGGCACAGAGCAAAACTTTGTGTCCTTCTGTGTCTGGCAGGGGCTGCTGCTTGGTGCAAGCCTAGGGACAGCACAAGAGACAGGCAGCAGCATTCTGAGCTTGCTGAGCTGCTGAAGACAGTAAAACCCAGACCAAACCCAGCAATCACACACCACAGGGTGATTTTTTAAAAATTATGAATCATGTTCCTGTGCAGATGGATGTAAAGACTCCACATGTGCCCGGAGGGCTCTGGATGGCTGCTGGAGAAAGCTCTGTGTCTTGTTATTTTAACTTTGTAAATAATTTATAGATTCTCCCAAACAAATGGTATATTCTTTACTTCCTGCCCTGTTTTACAGCTGTTTCAAACTGTCAGAAAGGTGAGGGAGCACAGAACGTAGAGACTCTCATCTGTCCCCCAGAGCAGCATTTCTCACCCTATGCTATAAACTGATGGGAATTTCCTAAACATCATCAATTCTTCTGCTGCAAACTGCACTGAAAATCTCAGGCTTTCTTATTTCCCTGCTCCCAGCCATTGTTTTAACAACAACATCTGGGTTTTTCAGAGCTCACCTGAATGGTGTGTGGAGCGCTTGGTCCTCTCATTGAGCAGCTGATGGGAGTTTCCTAAAAACCATCATTCCTCTGCTGCAAACTCCACTGAACATCTCAGGTTTTCTTATTTCCCTGCTCCCAGCCATTGTTTCAACAGCAACATCTGGGTTTTTTAGAATGCGCATGGAGCATTTGGTTCTCTCGCTGAGCAGCATTTCTTAACCCATGCTATGAATTGATGGGAATTTCCTAAAACCCATCATTCCCTCTGTTGCAAACCCCACTGAAAATCCCATCGTCCTTATTCCCCCCTCCCAGCCATTGTTTTAACACCAACACCAGGTTATTCCAGAGCTCACCTGGTGCGTGGAGCGCTTGGTCCTCTCACTGAGCAGCTGTGCTGCCAGGGCTGGCACCTGGTACACGAGCTGGGGCTGGACCCAGCCCTCCATCTTCTCGTAGGTGGCCGAGGGCGCCGTGGGCACTGTTGGCGCAGAGGGCACGGAGGGCACCTGGTAGATGCCGTGTGCGGCTGGCGGCTCCGGGCAGGGCGGCAGGAGCTGCAGGCGGTTGGCAGGGGCCAGCCCGTGGTGGCCGTGCAGGGAGCAGTGCCACCAGCCCTGGCTGCCCGCCACGTGCTGCTCCAGCACCGTCACGATGTCCCCTCTGCGGAACGCCAGCTCGTCCGAGCACTCCGCCTTGTTGTCGTAGAGAGCCTTGGCCAGGCTGTGCTGGGGACACGAGCGCACACACAGTGTCACTTTGTCACTTTGTCACACCGTGCCAGGCTCCCTGCTTCCACCCTGCTGTTCCCACCCTGCTGGGATCCTTTCCCCACCTGGGTCTCGGTTTGATTCACCCACCCCTTTGCACATTGAACAGCCTCTCTGCAGCACTGAGCTGGAAAATCATCAAGCAGGGTCAGTGGAGCTCTTAGGAGGAAGAGATTAGAAAGGAAATAAAACCCAAAACACAAACCCTAAAGGTTTTCCAGCTAAGGCCGGGCTTCATTAAATGCCAACTTTCAGGACAAACCCTCAATACTGTGGAGCTGGAGAGCACATCTTTGCCATCACAGTTAAGTGTGGCACTTGGTTGTTGCAGTAAGGCAGGAAAATCATCAAGAAAGGCTTCATAAAATCAAGCTGCTCTGCTGTCTGTCATTTCTTCTAAGACAAGATGGCACTTTGCAAGTTCCCATGTAAAGCAATCTTGGTGTGAGCAGTTTGTTAACATAACAATCTATTCCTGGGTGAAAAACAACCAGTTTTTACACCATTAGATAGAAAAATGAAAACTATCTCTCACAAACAACTTTTCCTGCATGTCCACACCAGGGTTTGAGTGACCAGTCAATACAGGATAACAACTTGTTAATGACCAATAAAGTAATTAACAAGAAAGCTCCCGACCAATTGGAGTCCCACACCAGGTCTGTAAAACTGTATAAGAAGGAGTTGTGTGAATAAAGAATGGGCTTGTTCCACCATGAAGAAAATGGAGTCCATGTGATTTATTCCCATACTTTGTGTCTGCTATGGTCAGTGCAATAAAGAAATAGATAATAATATTACTGTGATACATTTCTTCATCACCTTTTCCTCCTCAAGGCCTTTAAAGAGCACTCCTAATCATTATTTAGATTTATTATATTAGACTTACATATATTGAATCTGCAAGCTAAAACACAAGAAGTTCCACCTCAAAATGAGGAAGAACCTCTTTCTGTGAGAGCCCTGGAAGAACAGCTGTCCAGGGAGGATGTGGATCTCCCTCTCTGGAGACACCCAAACCCACCTGGGTGGATGCATTCCTGCCACCTGCTCCAGGTGACCCTGCCTTGGCACTGGGGCTGGACTCGGTGATCTCCAGGGGTCCTTTTCAACCCTAATGGTTTATATAAAAAACAGGGATCTATTCTGTGATCCCTATATGGAAAATAGGCATCTATTCTGTGATCCCTATATAAAAAACAGGGATCTATTCTGTGATCCCTGTATAAAAAATAGGGATCTATTCTGTGATCCCTATATGGAAAATAGGCATCTATTCTGTGATCCCTATATAAAAAACAGGGATCTATTCTGTGATCCCTGTATAAAAAATAGGGATCTATTCTGTGATCCCTATATAAAATAGGGATCTATTCTGTGTCTCCTATATAAAAAATAGGTGTCTTTCCCATTGTCATTCTGTGAATTCTTCATCTCATAATTATTCATTACAAGATCACAGAATCATGGAATGATTTGGGTGGGAAGGGACCTTAAATATCATCCCATCCCACCCCTGCCATGGCAGGGACACCTTCCACTGTCCCAGGCTGCTCCAAGCCCTGTCCAGCCTTCCAGGGATGGGGCAGCCAGAGCCAGCAGGTAGCTTTAGTCACCTGAGGCATTTTTGCAAAGGGTAGAGAAAGCTGTGGATGGCAATTTTTAGGTTTCTTTTCAGTACAAGATAGATTTTGCTTTTAGCTTTAAAATGGACTGTATCCTCCCCGGTCAGTGGGACACTGGCTGTGCCTCAGCATGAATTTCTTATCAGAAAGGGCAAGTAATGTCCAGAGAGATAGCACCCAAATAGGAAACGTGATGCCTTGTATTTTTGTGCAGAGCATTTGCTGTGGGGCAGCAGCTGGCCTGAGGCTGCAGCACAAGAACTCAAATGTGTCAGCTCAGCTGACGACCAGGGCCCGCTGTCGGCTGCAGGCATTTCCTGAACAATGGCTTTTTGTGGGACAGGGCAGCTGCCAGGGGGGACAGCAGCCCCCTTGGCCTCCTGCTCCAGCCTGGCTCGTGCCTGGAACATGGGAGTCACTTTGGATGGGGACAATGCCAAATGTTGGAGTCAGGAATCCCCCCCTGGGCCAGGCCTGGGCTCCACACTGACAAAACATGAAGAACAGCCAACTTTTCATGTTATCCATCAACACTGCTGGCTCCTTGGGCTGGGTGCTGCACAGACACACTCCTGAGGGACAGACCCTCTCAAAAAAATGGAGAACAGCCAACTTTTCATGTTATCCATCAACACTGCTTGCTCCTTGGGCTGGGTGCTGCACAGACACACTCCTGAGGGACAGACCCTCTTCTTCTGCCCCTTTTCCACATGCAGAGCCTCATCCAGGCACACACAGGAAAAGGGTGAAGGGCCAGCAAGGCTGGGCTCAGGGCGTGAGCCTGGTGGGGCACACGCAGCAAGGTTGCCCTTCCTACGTGCACCCACACAGCTGAGAGAAACCTTTGGTTCACATTGTGGTTTTAGAAGGCATCTAAATATTGACATTTCCCTTTTCCTGTGGAAACAGCACCCTCAAGATGCTGCTGAGCCTCATTTTATAACCAGAGACCCAAACCTTTCCATCAGAGGGGTCCCTGCTGGAGGCACAGCACACATTCCCTTGGTTTGGCCAATAAAAATGTCCAAATGTCCCAGGGCCAGCAGCCCCCAGCCCGAGCCAGGCTGAGGCAGGACACTGTGGCTCAGATTTTGCTGACCACATCTGTGATCAACACAAACCCAGGAACCTCTAGAATCATCCCAAATCAAGCCAAGCAGGAGATTATTAATGAATCAATTAAATCATAGGGCACTCTGGGGAACCTGACCTGGCTAGAGAACGGATCTGTTCATGGATCATCTCATATCCCATCCAGAGAGATGGAATGGAAAAATGAAGGCTTTGACCAAAGAAGTGATGGAGAGAAGCCCTAAACTCCAGTCTGTAGAACATGACTGAACTGAGATTGTCAGAACATGCACAGGCAGGGTCAGTGGAGCTCTTAAAAAGAAGAGATTAGAAAGGAAATTAAACCCAAAAAACAAACCCTAAAGGTTTTCCAGCTAAGGCAGGGCTTAATTAAATTAAATTCCAAGTTTCAGGACAAACCCTCAATACTGTGGATCTGGAGTGCACATCTTTGCCATCCCCCGTCGTATTTCAGTATTTCAGCAAAATGTAGAGTATTTCAGGAAGGTGCGGAGTATGTCAGCAAGGAATAGAGTGTGTCAGGAAGGTGCAGAGCATTTCAGCAGCCCAGCAGCAGCTCAGGGGGTGAGTGCTCGCTGCCCCTGTGCCTGCAGGGCCATGGTTGGGGTTCTCTGCAGGGCTGTGAGGCAGAGCCCTGCCCTGCCTGGTCCCCCAGCTCCCCGGGGGTGTGTGAGGGATCCCCCCTCCTCTCCTGTGAGCCCCACATCCCTGCCCTGGCTCCAAACAAGGGCTGCATTCCCAGATCCCAAGCCCTCCAGGATGCTCAGTGAGCAGGGGCTGTGCTGGGGGCACTGGGAGCTGCATTTCCCTGATACCCAGCACTGATACCTTGATATCCCTGATATCTGGCTGTGCAGTGTTCTCTGGTGCCTTGTGTGTTGTGTCCTCAATACCCAACGTGTAAAGAGCACTAAAGCAGCACAGGTGAGGTCCAAGTGATTTTCCTTCTCTGCTTGCTGCCCCATTCCCGTCAGCAGCCTTGTAAAACCTCTCCTAAGACAGAGAACATCAAAAAGCCCCACAAAAAGCACCTTGAGAGGCAGTGCTGGGGCTCTGCTCTCGCTGGGTGGGTTTACACAAGCTGCTGACCAAGCACAGACCTGGGAAAGAGCAAAGAGTGTCCCCTGCAGCCCCTGCCGAGGCACTGGGACCCCCAGAGCCCACAGGGCAAGGCAGGAGGGTCCCACACTGGGGGATTGACAGTGCAGGTCCCTGGAACAGCCTCATCCCGAAAGTTCTCATCCTGCTGCAAGCGCATCTCCTTTATGGGATTGTGGCTCAGATGTGGACAGAGTAATTCCCCTCCAAACTGGACTGGTCCCATCTTTGTTGTTTGCAGATCCTCGCCCAGCCCTGCTCCCCTACAAAGCCCTGGCAGCCCCTGGGAGCAGTAGGGATGAAAGCTGCTCCCTCATGTTTATTAATGGAGAAATTGTAATTAAGGGCAGTAAAGCTGATCAGTGCCCAGGTCTATAATGTAAAATTTTATACCCTCAGAGCGACATCTGTGCTCTGTGTACACAATAGATATTTATGCTAAGGATGGAACATCCCACTGTTACTAAAATCTCCTGGTGCCTCTCCTATCCCAAGCCTGATCTTCATGCAACAGAGAAAAAAATATCATTATTAAATATATAAAAACATTGCTAGAAAAATCCAAGTGGACACAGTGATGTTCAGCACGTGATAATTTCGGCATCTTGCCCACAAGCCTCACAAAATAATTTCTCTATGCCGTTGTCCCACTCAATTTGTATTTAGAAATCTCAATTTGCTACCCTCTATTATTCCATGTGAATGGGTACTGCACTATTTCACAGCATTTCAGATAAAAAATATATTTTTCATTTATTATCTTCAATTTGCTTCCTAAAAACCCCTATTGAGATCACGTAAATAAACTGGGAGTTTATTCTCTATAAACTGAGAATAAACTCCCAGTTTAACCCTGGGAGTTTTTGTGGATTGAAATATTTCTCATGTTGCACATCAATATATGAGTGAGCTCTTTTACTGCAGGAAAGTGGGACTTAAAATATTTGAGGAGGAAGAGATAGAGGGCTGTGTTTGCTAAACAGTTCTGCTCATCCATCAGAGACACCTCGGACATGTTTACAGAGCAGCTTCCAGTTAATCTCTTCACCTCCCAGCAAAGCTGCAGAAATAAACATTCCCCAGCATCCCTGAGCTGGGAACAGCTTTCCCTGAGAATTCCCTGTAAACCCCAGACCACTCTGAGTCACTGAAGTTTTGCTCAGTTAATTGTAGAGAGCTCAAATCAACATGCACAGAAAAAAAGGAAAATTTACCTTAAAAGCTCAGATCATTCTCCACCTGCATGTGCTGCATTTCCTGTGACCTGCAGAAAGTCCTTCTGCATTTCTTTGCTTCGTTTGTGTATTTTGGAAAATAAATGTTCAGCTCATGCAGAAGTTTTGTGTGAGCTTTGAGGAGGGATGAACATCAGGACTTGTTTTTGTTGCTTTAATTGATTTTGTGGGGGTGGAAGCAGGTGCTGATCACAGGTTTTGAATTCTAAATTTGATCAAATACAGAAGCAGCACTTAAAAAAAGGAAGCTTACAAATCCTGCAGCTTCACACAGGGCACTGCTGCAGAGGTGGGAATTACAAGCTGGAGTTGTGCTAATTTGCCCCAGACTCTCTTTTCTCCACAAATGAAGTCAATCAAATGCTGTGTGTGTTAAAATCACAAGAAGGGGAAATTTCAGCCAGGATTTCACCCCACTCAGAGCATTTTTACAGGGGTGCTCTCATGCCCATGCTCAAGGGAAAATAAATTGCCCATTCCAGGGGTGTGGGTCCTTCAACCTTTCTTTTTCCCATATGCACCCAATCACTTCAGGGTTTTAAAAATTTTTAAACCTTTTCGTTTCTTAATTACACCTGACTACATTTATTTCTAAATTTAGTCTATTTTATTTCTATTTGTAGTCTAAATGTAGTTTATTTCTTCTACAGCAAGTCCTGCTGAGTACAAGTGTCCTCAGAGCAGCGTCCTCACCCTCCTGTGAAACCCAAAGAAACTCAGCAGGAGCAAATGGACATTTTTCATTGAAAAATAGAATTTTTCAGGAATTCCTGCTGCTGGAGGTGCCAGGCTGCTGTCCCTGCGTGCTGTGCCCTTTTTCCCTGGTGTGGCAGCAGTGGGGAGCTGAGGGCAGGGTGGGCAATTCTGATCCACCAAGAAGCAGCAGCAGCACAACTCTCACCGCTGCATCTTCCTGGCTGCACTGAGCAGCCCCCAAAATCTTGTTCTCACCCCCAAATCTCGTCCTCACCCCCAAAATCTTGTCCTGACCCTGCCCTCTGCGCAGCCCTGCAAAGCTGGTGTTTGTGAGATGAATGAGATGCACTGAATAAACTGAGGAGTGGATGGTTTCTGCGCGAGTATCGCTGAAATTGTCCCGTTTCTCCGGGCAGAGAGGGTTTCCAGCTGGGCTAATCCCTGGTGAGAGTGCCCAGGTCCGGGCAGCAGCTGGGCTCTGCTCCCTGGCTGTCATTAGCGGGGACACATGGGGACAGCCCAGCCCTGCCTGCCTGCCCAGCTGAGCCACCCCTGCCACAGCCCCAGCCCTGCTCTGCACAAAGCCCAGGCACAAACGGCTGCAAAGTGGCTTTGATCCGTCACTCATCCCCCCCAACACACCAGGAGAAAAGAGTATTTCCCAAAAATGACTATTTCCCAAAAATGACTATTTCCCAAAAATGAGCACTGCTTTCCTCCCCTGCAGGATGTGGCCAGTCCTCACCCTCGAGTGCAAAGGCTTTCCCAGGCTCACAGAGCTCAGACTGAAATTACTTGGCTTTTTCCTCATCACACAGTGACCTCAATTCTTGAGACATTTCCATTACCCATTTTCTTGGAGTCAATGCAAAACCATCATCTCCTTTGAGGTAATGCACTGCTCAACTCTTCACCTCGTTTTTTTTTTCCCCAAGAAAATGTGGAAGTGACCAGTGCAAGTCACTCATGATCATTTCTAATAAACTTGTCATTACTCAATGCACACAGAGCAAACCCTCACCCTCCTCTGCCACGCCGGTGCTCTTGAGAAACAGTTAATTTGGGTTATATTTTAAAAATTCAGTTAGTGATGCGCAAAGCAGCTGAACACACACGCTGCAAAGAGACCCCACCAGATGCAGATTTTACTCTCTGTCCACTACAAATGGAATCAGGAAAAGTCCATAAATCAACTGCAGCAGAAAGAAAAGAGCCCAGTACTCACACTGACCTTCATTTTGCTGTGTGTCCCTGTTAGTCCATCACCTGAGGAGGAGGATGAGGATGAGGAGGATGAGGAGGATGAGGAGGATGAGGAAGATGAGGAGGATGAGGAGGAGGATGAGGAGGATGTCCCAGCCCTGCCGGCGGCTCAGCAGCTCTGGAGGCTCTGCCTGGGAGCCTGGGGAGGCAAAGCTCAGCCTCTGCCTCCTCCTGCTCTGGGAGCCCCAGGACAGCAGCGCTGGCAGGGGGGGGAGCTCATTACTGGCAGAGCTGTCTGCAGGGAGCTCTGGCTGCAGCTGGTGATGTGCAGGACACACGGGCTGCCCTGCAGGGAGAGCCTGCCCGGCTCGAACACAGAACCCGGGCTGCAGGGCTGCACCAGGAAAGGGGCTGCATTGGGAAGCGTTTTTCTGCAGCGTTTTTTACTCCTGGTTTGTTGTGTTTGGCTTTTTGTTTGTTTGTTTAGGTTTTTAATTTTTTTTTTTTTTAACTTCAAAGTGCTGTGAGTTTTGATACACTTCTAATCAGTCTTTAGAAAATGGAACAGATCTCCTTTGTGGTTATAAATCCCCTGCAAAACCACCTCACCCTGCAGAGGCAGAAAAGCCAAGGAGGAAAGCTAAACATGACCTGCAGCTGAAGGGCTTTCTTTCTTAGACTATTTAAAAAAAACTCCTTGAATATTATTAAGATATAATGTTATTTAAAATTATTACTCGTTGCTATTTGCTTGGCAGCAGCTGAGTCCTGGTCATGCTGGTGCACAGGTTTTACCACTTTGGACTCAGGATATCTTGAGGGTTGGCAAATTTTTACTGGTTTTGCCTTTGTACACGTTGGCTTTTCTCTGGTAAAAGCCTCTTCCTTCCTCTTTCCATAGTAGCTTCAAGATTAAATTAGACACTGGCTCCCAAAGCCACAATCCTGCAGCTAGAAAAGACTTTAATAACTTGAATAGAAAATGCTGAATTGAAAACCTTCATCAACCAAATCTACACCTCTGGGGTGGGAGCTGCTGTCCAGAGGAGAAAGAATTGCTGGCACAAACCAGCCCATTTCAATGCCTTTGTGGTTTTTCTCTTCTTTCTTTTTTATGTTTTAAACATCAGGAGCAGCAGTTTGAGCCCTTCAGACGCCTCATGCAGCTGATCAGGAGCCGTTCATTTGCTGCCCTGGAGTTTCTCAGGTGCTCCAGCATTCGAAGTGATGGGGTGGTATCAGTTACAAACCCACAGCTTGTGGCCACAGAACTGCTTTAAAATGCAATTAAACGTTCCCATGAATGAACCCCAGAGGGAATTCCTGCTATGCAGGGACACCTTCCACTGTCCCAGGGGGCTCCAGCCTGGCCTTGGGCACTGCCAGGGATCCAGGGGCTGCTCTGGGCACCTCTGCCAGGGCTCAGCACCCTCACAGGGAAAGATTTTTCCCTAATATCCCACCTAAACCTATTCTCTGTCCCTTTGAAGCCATTCCCTGTGTGCTGTCTCTCCATCCCTTGTCAATCCTCTCTCTCCATCTTTCCTGCAGCTCCTCCAGGCCCTGCAAGGCCACCCTGAGCTCACCCCAGAGCTTCTCCTGTGCAGGTGAGCAATGCCAGCTCTGCTCCATCCCTCTGCCCGTGCTGGAGCCTCCTCTGGGCCCTCCCCAGCAGCTCCAGCTCCTCCCAGGCGCCAGGGCTGGGCAGGGGAGCTCTCTCTGACCTGGGCACAGAGTCTCTGTCACCCCCGTGCCCGTGTTTGTGAGGATGTGAACCGGGAGAGAAAAACTCCAAACCCACTCGGAGCGCACCCAAATCCTCTCCCATTTTCCCTCGGCCAAAGCTGTGGCCCTGCAGGAGCTCGGAGGGGTCTGAGGTTGCAGCAAGGGCTGCAAGGCTTCCTGTGCTGGCCCTGGAGACGCAGCAACAACAACCAAACACAACAACAGCCCTGCTGAACTCACCCCCAGCTCCTCACAGGGGCTTTCCCCTGCAGGTGCAATAGCTGGGGCACAGGGATCGTCATTGCAGAGCATTTCCTGTCACAGCAACGCTGCCGAGTCCAGAGAGAAATAAAAAAACCATTTGTATTTTTATATCATTCAAGTATGATAATAAACATACTGCCAGGGTGGTAGGGGACTTATAAAGAGTTCGTAAATGATGTTGCAGAAATAATTTTGGTGTTTTATTACTCAGCTGAAGTTGACTGGGTGGGCTCTGGCCATGTCTACAGTGCTCACAGCAGAACAGGCAATCAGTTTGCCACCATTACATTGATTTATTGACAATCCACTCTAGAGAACTGGAAATATATGTAGAAATAGAAAATTCTTCTATACAGAGATGAAAAATACCCTGCCTCAGTTACTGATGACTCAGTGTGAAAAGTTGCCCCCTAATCTTTACGAGCCTTGATGGAAAATTTGGAGTGTAAAAAACATGACTCATTGAGCTCCTACTAAGCTTTCCCCCCACTACACTTTGTATTAAATTTCCAGGAGGCAGTTTGTTTACAGTAAACACTGAGATCATAATCCACAATGAAAATCCTAATTCCAGTCACTTATTAGACTTGCAGACAGCAGGACAGCAAGGCATTGACTTTGAATCAAGATTTCAGCATTCTCCAACCCTTACAGCTGCAGCAGGGCCTCTGATCTATAGAGAATTAATCTAGATGGAATGTGGATACAGGAATAAATGCAACAAACCTTATACACTGGGTCCTGTCTTTCAAAATAGG
This sequence comes from Ammospiza nelsoni, assembly GCF_027579445.1. Classification (NCBI taxonomy): domain Eukaryota; kingdom Metazoa; phylum Chordata; class Aves; order Passeriformes; family Passerellidae; genus Ammospiza; species Ammospiza nelsoni. Next base: position 2,401,235 of record NC_080644.1, on the reverse strand, counting down.
AACACAGAGTGTTTCAAAATGTTTTCTGGTTTGCTTGTAACAGAAAGAAATTCTGTCATGCAAGAGGGCACCAGGGCTGGCAGAGAAAGGATCTGTGTCTCTGATGTCACTGCAGCACAGCAGTAAGGTGCAACCTTGACGTTGTATCTTTATAATTTCACAAATGTGTTTATTTCCAGCACAATTCTGCTTTATCCAGCATCCTCAGCAGAAGATGTTTCTCCCAGTCAGTGGTTTTGTCACCATGAAAAGCACAGGGGGACATCAGGTACAGGAGCCTTCTGTCCCTTGAGATGAGGAACCCAAAAACTTCAGAGCCACAGAACTGAGGCTGGCAGAGACCTCTGAGTCCCAGCTGTGCCCCATCCCCACCTTGTGCCAGCCCAGAGCTCTGGGTGCCACCTCCAGGAGTTCCTGGGGCACCTCCAGGATGGGCACTGAACCCTCCCTGGGCAGTTCCAGTGCCTGACCCCCTTTCCATGGGGAAATTCCTGCTGTGCCCACCCTGAGCTGCCCTGAGGCCGTTCCCTCTGCTCCTGTCCCTGTCCCTGTCCCTGTCCCCTCCTGGCAGGGAATTGCAGAGAGGGAAAAGATCCCTGGGGATCCTCCTGTGCTCCAGGTGAGCCCCTCCCCACTCCCCAGGAATTCTCCATTCCCTCCCCACTCCCCAGGAATTCTCCATTCCCTCCCCACTCCTCAGGAATTCTCCATTCCCTCCCCAGCTCCATTCCCTGCCCTGGACAGCTCCAGCCCCTCAGTGTCTCTCTGGCCATGAAGAGCCAGAACTGGAGGGCTCTCATCGCTGCCACTCCAACATCACCAAGAATCCCACTGAATTCAAACACCAAACCCTTCCCTGCCCATAACCCAGCCCTACCTTTGCAGGTGTGCTGCTCCTGGGGATTTTATCCGTGGTTGTCATTGTGCACCTGGAGCAGCACGGAGAGCCAGAGGAACCAGAGGGATGGGGACCCTCGAGCCGTGCCCGTGTGGGGAACTCCCCTCAGCAAAGTCCATCTGACAGCTCTGCCCTAGCAGCACTCACAGCCTGCAGACAAGCTGCTCATGTGAGATAATATCTGAGACAGCAGAGATGAAAGGAGGGCAGAATAAAACCCAAGAAAAGCCCTTTTGGCGACTGAAGTAAGAAAGCGCCGTGTCAAGCGGGATTTTCCTTGGTCTCCCTGCAGCAGCTTGTCGCAGTTGAGCAGTGGGAAGTGTGAGCCCTCTGCCCGGGCTCCTGTTTCCTCTTTTGCAGCAGTGAGAGCAGGGCCGTGGCACACTGAGGAGCTGCACAGCCCTGATAAGGGCAGGATTCCACTGCAGCTCCTCCGGCTTTCCAGGCAGTCTCAGCTCTCACAGCATGAGGAGCAGGAGCATCAGCAATTCCTGGCACCTCCAGAGTCACACAGGAAAGGTGTTCCCAGAGTCAGGGAATGCTTTGGCTTGCAAGGGGCTCAGGGACCACCTCATTCCATGGGCAGGGACACCTTCCAGCAGAGCAGGCTGTCCCAAGCCCATCCAGCCTGGCCTTGCACACTGAATTTCACCCTGGGGTTTTCTCCCTCAACAGGATTAGTTGTTTTTCCCAGCCCTTCTTTCTCCAACAACCTCGTGGCCTTGAAAGGATGCCCAGGATATGGAAAGGCAGTGGGGTACCAATGGCAGGATGGTTTTGTGTTATAGAAGTGACTTTTTGCTCTTGCCCTGTGAGTTCAAGCCCCCAGAGCTACGGAAACTTGAGGTGAGAGCTCCCCCAGTTCACAGCCACAGCGATGCTTCAACACATAAACCACAAAAAGAGGGTGGTAAAAGCAGATTCCAAACACCAGTAACAAGTGCATGAATTACAGACAGGTGCTTTAGCAGAATTAAAAAGGTGGCACTCCAAAACTAAAAAAGCCACTGCTGCCACCCATCCCACATCACGCCTCAGTGACTGTGCCAGGACTTCCCTTTCCCTGCCCCCAGCTCTGCCTCTCCTGTTGCCCCACCAAAAAGGCACCAGCACCACCATCCCTCGGCACCACTGCCCCTGAAGGCTCAGAACACAGAGGCAGAGCAGGAGCAAAGAGGATCCAGCCTCAGAAATGTTCTGCATAGAGGGAGCTTTCAAGAGAAAATTAAATTTCATTATTTAAATAAAAGTCTCCCACATTCTACATCTCGAGTCTGTACCTGATTCAGGTGGAACACAACAAATGCATCATTCCCAAGTCCCCAAGCCCCAGCCTCCCATATTTGACCATTTCTCATTTGTTATACAGAAAACAAACACAATTCCCTCTTTATGTATCAAAGAGCTTTTTAAAAGGCAATCTTTATTTAAATACAGACAAAACCTGTACCCTCACCAGCCCTTGACAATTCCTCAGTGTCATAATGGAAGTTAATCCAGCAGCAAGAACCACCTCAATTTCACAACCCTCACCAAGGCAAGTGCTGAGCTCTGACCCAAGGAGCCTCCCAGCTGTGATGCCCAGGAGCTCTGCACGAGGAGGCCTCAAAAAACAAATTTAAGGCTCTGCTCAGGCAGATCTCTGGGAGAATAAGTAGAGAATTTTCCAACTTGGAGAAGTTTTAAGCACAGTTTCTCAACAATGGGCACTGGGTTTGTGACTAATTAAAAAAGAATGCCATTGAAGCGCTGTGTAAGACATAGATAAAGATTTCTCAGTCAAATGAAACAGTGACATTTCTGAGGTACACAAACAAAAATTCAGATGCACAGGTTTCTTTCTTTGAGAGGATATTAAAGGTCTCTAAGGCAAAATTATTTTCACTTGCAGCAGCACTGTCACATTTAATTGCAATGTGGATATTCCTTAAAACTATTAGGAATTCACTCTGAGGTCCCACTTGTTAAGATAAATTCAGAAGAGGATGAGATGAAGTCTGACTTTAACACGAGAACTAGAAGACCATTTCTTGAATTCATCTAAACAATTGAAAATCCTGTTTGAATTCTTATGGCACAACTCAGAACTGCAGGCCTACTCGGCCAAGAAACAAAAAACACAAAAGAATTCACCAAAACCCCAGACTGAAGGATACAAACCAGAGCTTTACAAATAATGAATTGTGGCTGAAGGCAGCTTAAGGCTTTGTTAAAGTTTCTACACCAAGTTCTGCCGCTCTTTGTGTGATCTCTTCTCTGCCAGAGTTCAGAGGGATTGCACAGACACAACACAGAGCAGAACCGGCTCCTTCTGAGCAGGACACAGTCCCATTATCACGTGTGTGATTCCAGGCAGGGGAACAAGCTTAGCCCTTCCTGCCAGGATCATTTCATCCTCCACCCACTCCTTCAGTACAATTAGAGACGACTTACAAAAATTAAACCACGCACGCTAATAAAAAAAATTAGCGTGGGGTGCAAAGTCTCAATATTTGCCATTTCCTGCCGGGCGTGACAGAATCCCAGCGGGCCAGCACCGCAGAGCCGCCTCAGTCCGTGGTGGATCTCCTGTACCAGAACCTGGCGCGGTAGTCGTCGCTGCAGGTCATGAAGCCGGGGTTGGTGGGCGAGTGCACGATGCAGCGCACGATGCTGTTGTGGCCCAGCGACAGCAGGTTCCTGCGCTCGGCCGTGCGCGAGTCCCAGCAGCACAGGCTGATGGTGCGCTCGTCGGGCAGCAGCACGTAGTCCTCCGTGTGGTTGAACACAGCCTGAGTCCTGTGCACCTGGCGCCCGCTCAGACCTGCACCTGAGCACACACGGCACAGCGCGGGTTAGGAGATTTCATACGTGTGTGTCATGGATGGATTCTATACACACACGGCACAGCGCGGGTTAGGAGATTTCATACATGTGTGTCATGGATGTATTTTATACACACACGGCACAGCGGGGATTAGGAGATTTCATACATGTGTGTCATGGATGTATTTTATACACACACAGCACAATGGGGGTTAGGAGATTTCATACATGTGTCATGGATGGATTCTATACACACACGGCACAGCGCGGGTTAGGAGATTTCATACATGTGTGTCATGGATGTATTTTATACACACACGGCACAGCAGGGGTTAGGAGATTTCATACGTGTGTGTCATGGATGTATTTTATACACACACGGCACAATGGGGGTTAGGAGATTTCATACATGTGTGTCATGGATGTATTTTATACACACACGGCACAGCGCGGGTTAGGAGATTTCATACATGTGTCATGGATGTATTTTATACACACACGGCACAGCAGGGGTTAGGAGATTTCATACGTGTGTGTCATGGATATATTTTATACACACACGGCACAATGGGGGTTAGGAGCTTTCATACATGTGTGTCATGGATGTATTTTATACACACACGGCACAGCGGGGTTAGGAGATTTCATACATGTGTGTCATGGATGGATTCTATACACACACGGCACAGCAGGGGTTAGGAGATTTCATACATGTGTCATGGATGTATTTTATACACACACGGCACAGCGCGGGTTAGGAGATTTCATACATGTGTGTCATGGATGGATTCTATACACACACAGCACAATGGGGGTTAGGAGATTTCATACATGTGTGTCATGGATGTATTTTATACACACACAGCACAATGGGGGTTAGGAGATTTCATACATGTGTGTCATGGATGTATTTTATACACACACAGCACAACAGGGGCGTTAGGAGTTTCCATACATTTGTGTCATGGATGTATTTTATACACACATGGCACAGCGGGGGTTAGGAGCTTTCATACATGTGTGTCATGGATGTATTTTATACACACACGGCACAATGGGGGTTAGGAGATTTCATACGTGTGTGTCATGGATGTATTTTATACACACACGGCACAGCGCGGGTTAGGAGATTTCATACATGTGTCATGGATGTATTTTATACACACACAGCACAATGGGGGTTAGGAGATTTCATACATTTGTGTCATGGATGTATTTTATACACACACGGCACAGCGGGGTTAGGAGATTTCATACATGTGTGTCATGGATGTATTTTATACACACACGGCACAGCGCGGGTTAGGAGATTTCATACATGTGTCATGGATGTATTTTATACACACACAGCACAACAGGGGCGTTAGGAGATTTCATACGTGTGTGTCATGGATGTATTTTATACACACACGGCACAGCGCGGGTTAGGAGTTTTCACACATGTGTGTCACAGACATGTTCTATACACACACAGCACAACAGGGGGGTTAGGAGTTTTCATAGCTATGTGTCACAGATGTATTTTATGAAAAATTCTTTCTCCTGAGAAGCTGAGAGGAGAAATTAATTCAGAAATGAAATATAAATAATGATTATCCACTGCTGTGGAATGCGACAGGTGCATCTTTGATTGGTCTCACGTGGTTGTTTTTAATTAATTGCCAATCACAGTCCAGCTGGCTCGGACTCTCTGAGAGTCACAAGATTTTATCATTCCTTTCTATTCCTTGCTAGCCTTCTGATGAAATCCTTTCTTCTATTCTTTTAGTAGAGTTTTAATACATCATTCTCCTTTAATATAATACATCATTCTCTTTTAATATAATATATATCATAAAATAATAAACCAGCCTTCTGAAACATGGAGTCAAGATTCTCATCTCTTCCCTCGTCCTGGGACCCCTATGAACACCACCACATCTGTGAGTCATTTTCCCTAAGCATCAATTTTCTATCAATTTTCTCTGCTGTTCAACCACTTCCACAAGCAACAGGTGGTGCAGTAACAAATATTCTTTGGTAGTTGTGTCACAGGACCAGAAAGATTTGGGTCCAGCCTGAGCCCCATCCCCACCTTGTCACCAGAGCACCGAGTGCCATCTCCAGGTGTTCCCTGGATACCTCCATACCTCCCTGGGCAGCCCCTGACCACCCTTTCCAGGGGGAAATTCCTCCTGCTATCCATGTATATATGCTAAAATTCCTAAGGGGACAGAAGGAATACCTTCTCCAGCTGTGCCATGTCCAATCCTTTACCTAGGAGTATTTCTGCCTGGTATTTCTGCATGAGGCTTTCAGCTGTGACCAAGGAGAGGAGAACCCAGAGAGCCTGACAATCCTTGAGGACCTTTCAGTGTGTTTCTCACACAGCACAGGGGCCATGCCCTCAGATAAAGAGTGTTTCCCACAGACCCTCCTGGGATCCTGCAGGTTTCCCGGGAAGGTGCTGCTCCCTGCTGGCTGCTCCCAGCAGAGCTGACTGCAAACAGGGACCTGCAAACCCCAAAAGATGACACACACCATTTCCATTTCCAGCATCTTTTGTGCTCCTACTGCTTAAGCACCTCAGTGCTTGACCCCAAAGCCTCTCACACAGCTGCTGTCACATGCAAAGCTTCCACAGCCTTCATCATTCCCTAAATCCTGCTGAGATCCAGGCATGGCACTGTCAGAGTACCTTGCACACAACTGCATCCCTGGGGAAAAATACACAAAAAAGGGAACAAACCAGCTGCAGGTACATTTCAGAGCACTGCCATGGCTACAGAGCCACAGAGTTAATGGTTAAATCAACTGCCCTGAAGTAGCCTCAGTGTTTCTTCTTATTTTTCCCCAATTCAGTGATAACTTCCCTCCAGAATAATGGAGTGAAAAATTATGTCAGAAAATTCTCCAAAATCTACTCAGACTGAAGTATTTGTACACTGATACAGAGAAGCTTCAAGCTTCTCTTCTGGAATTGGTCTAATGGAAATATTTTTAAAAATCCTGGGCAATTTATTCTCAAAGCAGCAGTTTCTCCATTGCCTTTAGGAATTATTATTTTCTGACAGTGTTTCCAGCCCTGCCACAGCTCAGCACCTGGAAAAGAAGGTGTCTGGAAGGTCACCTGCCACATACCTGTGTATTTCACCAGCGTCCGCCCAGTGGATATCTCCCAGAGCTTTGCCACAGAGTCTTTCCCACTGGACAAAATATACTTGGAATTTTTGGAAAAAATAGCAGAACAGACTTCAGCTCCATCGTGTGCCTTCTCAAAGGTGGTGATGCAGCGGTTGGAGACCCCATCCCAGAGTTTGATGCAGCCATCCTTGCTGCCTGTCACGTACATGTTGGCGCTGGCGTTGTAGTTGACGGAGCAGATGGCGTCCGTGTGCTGGTCCTGGGGGTTGCAGGACACGAAGCACTGGAAGGTGTTGATGTCGTACAGACGAAGGGTTGGGTGCTGGGTCCCCACCAGGATGAAATCCCCAGAAGGGTGGAAAGAAATGGAGCGTAACATCTCTGCTTCCTGTGGGGTTAGAAACACACGGCGAGGTGAGGAGGGGAAAAAGCTCAGCTGGAAGGGTTGGTGCTGGTAAAGTGCTAAAAAACCTTCTGGAATTATCAGCAGAAAATGGAAAATGTTTCCTGTGGGATTGAAATGACAGGCTGCTCCTGGCTGCACTGTTTCTGTCCTAGAGCAGCCTGCAGTGCCCCCTGATTTTAGGATATCACCCTCCCCAAGCCCAACACCTAATCCCAAATGCTCCTCCAAATCACAGATAACAGAACTGACTTCCAAGTCAATTCAGATTAGAGTTGGTCTAATGAATAAAAATCTGGCAGGTTCTGTTCTTAAATACAAGTGTCCATGATGCACAGTATCAAGACACAATCTCTGTAAGCTCTGCAAATGCTGTTCCTGTGTGCTCCTGCACCCCTGATCACCTGAGGCACAGCCCAGCCCACACCACCTCAGCACTCAGACATCTGAGCTGTGCCTGCTCTGAGCAGCGTCTCACCTGGATGTACTTGAAGGCTCTTTTGGCAGAAGGCTTTGAATAATCAAACAATTTAAGTGTGTAGTCCCTTGAGCCAGAAGCCAGGATCTGTTCTGTTGGGTGGAAAGCCAAACACGTCACCTCATCCACGTGATCGTACAGAGTCCGGATCACCGGGTGGTTCTCCATGTTCTGCTGGGCTGTCTCATTCATCATCACCTACAAACAACACTCAACATGTTGCTGCTCTTGGAAAATAAAGCAGCTTTCTGACAGGAAAAGTAGGTTTTAGGCTTGCCAGAGTGGCTGAACAGCAGCTCCTCTCTGACACAAGCAGGCACACAATCTGCTCCCTTGGTTATCTGAAGGCCCTTTATATGTCAACAAATAAGATCCTTGTGTCTTTATGAAGGTCAAAACAACTTGGCTCAAGGACAAACTACTTCAGTAGCAGACAACTGGTGCAAGAAAACATCACCTTCATAAACAGCCCAAAGCAAAACACTGACTGCTGGGAAGAATCAAGAGAAGCTGCACCAAACCTGCAGCTCTCTGCTGAGAATCTGGTGTGCTCTGTCCAAAAAGTCTCACTTTTCATTGCCACCTGATAACTGCCTTGGAGAAAGATAAAGCAAAGCAATGTGTGAAACAGTTCTGAAATACCCAGAGAAAACACAGGTGGCCAGGGGGGCTACAAGGCCACAGGTGGGTTTTACATGAACTGTGCTCAGACATTACAGCCACCATCAGCACCCAGCAGAAGCCACTCCTGGCTCAGCTCTCTCCCTGCTGCCAGGGGTGACACCATGTCCTTGCTCTGGTTCTTCCTCCTTCAAAGGGACTTTATGAGCAGCTGCTGAAGTAGGGAATATGCTGAGACAGGTATTTAGTCCAACCCACTGAGGCAGCCACAAGGTACAGATATGAAATGGAGAGAACTCCCAAAAATGATTACAATCCATTATCCCAATGGGCATAGCATGAATGGGATTCCAATTGATTACAATTCATTATCCCAATGGGCATGGCATGGATAGGATGCCAGAAGTGATTACAACCCATTATCCCAATGGACATGGCATGGACAGGATTTCAATTGATTACAACTCATTATTTCAATGGGCATGGCACGGACACAATTCCCAGCCTGGTACAAGCCCTCAGCTCGATGGGCATGGCATGAACACAATCCAATCATGGTACAAGCCCTCACCTCAATGGGCATGGCACACACACAGTTCCCAGCCTGGTACAACCCCTCCCATGGCACACACACAGTTCCCAGCCTGGTACAACCCCTCACCTCGATGGGCATGGCATGAACACAATTCCCAGCCTGGTACAACCCCTCACCTCGATGGGCATGGCACACACACAATTCCCAGCCTGGTACAAGCCCTCAGCTCGATGGGCATGGCATGAACACAATCCAATCATGGTACAAGCCCTCACCTCGATGGGCATGGCATGAACGCAATCCAATCATGGTACAAGCCCTCACCTCGATGGGCATGGCATGAACATAATTCCAATCATGGTACAAGCCCTCACCTCGATGGGCATGGCACACACACAATTCCCAGCCTGGTACAAGCCCTCACCTCGATGGGCACGGCATGAACACAGTTCCAATCATGGTACAAGCCCTCACCTCGATGGGCATGGCATGAACATAATTCCAATCATGGTACAAGCCCTCACCTCGATGGGCACGGCATGAACACAGTTCCAATCATGGTACAAACCCTCACCTCGATGGGCATGGCGCTCTTGGCCAGCATCCTCTCGGTGTCCAGGATCTTGATGGAGGCGTCGGCCGAGCCCGTGGCTATCAGCTGCCCGTCCCTGCTGTAGGTGGCCACGCGGCAGGGTCCCTTGTGGGATGTCACGTAGCAGGTCTCGTACTCAGAGGCCTCAGGGGACATGGTCTGCACGTCAGCATCGAACTCCAGGTCGATGCCGGTGCCCGGCGCCACGGTGTCTGAGCGGCCGATGGCGTACTGCACGGCGCTGTCATCGTTCTCCATGCCTGGGGACAGCAGGGTGGCACTCAGCACTGCTCCTCAGAGCCTGCCACGCTCCTGGGAAAGGCAGCCCTGGGGGGAGAGCTGAGCTGGCAGAGCGGGTTGGGTCCCACAGCTCTGGGGAGGAGGGAGGGACAGCTGGGCTGGAGCAGGCACAGCTCCTCACGAGCTCTGGGAGTGCCCCAGTGAGGACTGGGAAAGGCTGATCAATGGTCTGGGAATACCCCAGTGAGGACTGGGAAAGGCTGATCAATGGTCTGGGAATACCCCAGTGAGGACTGGGAAAGGCTGATCAATGGTCTGGGAATACCCCAGTGAGGACTGGGAAAGGCTGATCATTGGTCTGGGAATACCCCAGTGAGGACTGGGAAAGGCTGATCAATGGTCTGGAATACCCCAGTAAGGACTGGGAAAGGCTGATCAATGGTCTGGAATACCCCAGTGAGGACTGGGAAAGGCTGATCAATGCTCTGGGAATACCCCAGTGAGGACTGGGAAAGGCTGATCAATCAATGCTCTGGGGATTTATCAGATTGGGAAGTGCTGATAAATGCACTGACCATCAGTCACAGGCCTCTGGTCACAGAGGAGCAACAAGCTCCAACCCTTATTACGTGAGTTTTAAAGTATAAAACCCAAAGTATTTACTGATTCTTTTCCTATTTAATTACTCTGAAGCCAAACGATCCCTGCACTGCAAGGGAAAAGCTTGCTGGTGTCCAAGCCCACTTCCCAGACTTTTATCTTTATTTCCAGGATGCAGCTACAGACCAGAGTTCAGCACTGGAAGAGGCAACAGGGCAGATACAAGAGTTTTCAGCCCAGTGGTGATGTTTTTGCTTCTTTCATGTCTAGAATTTGCATTTCAAACAGACACAAAGCTTCACAGATTCATACCCTCAGAACTCAGCTAGTTCAGGCAGCAGAACCAGTTGAGTTACACATGGTGTCATGGCCAGAGCTCTTCCAGGATTTGGCCAGCTTGTTCCAAGAGCAGCTCAGGGGTTCCCCTGTTCTCCCCACACTGTGGCACTTCCAGAGGAAGCACAGGGAGAGAGCAGGTGACAGCCCTGCTGAGACCCCAGAGTGTGCAGCTGTTCCCTGGGGACTGATCTATAAAAGCCAGCAGAGATTGCCAATGGAAGGACTTGCTCCCTCTCCGACACTGTCAGGAACAGCCAGATTGGAATTATTTCTTTCTGAAGTCAGCAGAACTGTGAGGGTGTGATCTTCCCTCAGATCTGGGGGCTCAGTGACCCCATTCACTGGGATGTTTTGAGAAGACACCCAGAATCCTGAGTGTCCTTAGAGGAGTCCAAACAGATTTGGGCAGCACTCAGGGATCTGGTTTGTTGGTAATGAAACAGGAATGCCCTTCAAACCCCACAGAGGCCAAGGCTGTACCAGATGTACAAGTGCTGTGCTATTACCAGACACCACCTTTGCATCAAAGGTGTCTTTGCAGTGACACCAACCTCTTAATGCACTGGGGAATTAGAAACTAGACTTTCATGTCAGCTTTTGATTCCAGCTTACCTAACTTAATTAGGTGCAGCAGTTGTTCAGAGGGTGCACACACAGACTGTGGTTTGATCTCATTTATCAAGCCATTGGCAATGTTGATGTATCCATCATAGAGCAGCTGGCTAATTATCAGTTTGTAAAGTTGCTGGCGGTCTTTCAAACTGACTTTTGTCCTATACATTGTGAGCAGGGACTGCCTTGGGGGGGCCTGGAATGAAGAACAGAAATCACATACAAGAGAGTTGCATGAAACCACCAGAACCTTGGAACAAACCTCAGGGCAGGCACTAAATACTGCTGTGGTTTTGGTGGAGAGCAGAGATGGGGAGAGGACAGTGTGGAGAAAGAGGAGGGAAAAGGGAAAGAAAGAAGAGGAAAGGGTGAAGAAAAGGTGGGAGAAAGGGAAGGAAAAGGGAGCAGGGGGAGGAAGAAGCAGGAGGAAACGGAGGAAAAGACAGGGAAGAAGAGAGGAAAAAGAGAGAGGAGAAAAGGGAGAAAAATGAGACGAAAAGGGGGAGGTAAGAGGGAGGAAAAGAGGGGGGAAAGGGAAGAAAAAACCTGTTGCGCTTGTTTTCTGTGTCAATGCAAACCTGGCCCACACACCGAGGCGGGCCGTGCTGAGCGGAGCAGAGCCGGCAGCATGTGCCAGCGGAGCCGCCGGTGCTGCCGGCGGGCCCGGGCTCCGATGGATGGATGCACGGGGCGCGCAGGACAGCACAGCCCAGCACAGCCCAGCGCCGCGCCGGGCCCGCCGCCCGCCCCGCGCCCTCCCCGCCCTCCCGCTGGCGCGGAGGGGCCGCGGCCCCGCGCGGGCGGTGCCGGAGCCGCGGGCGGGCGGCCCCGGCGGTGCCGGTACGTACCGAGCCTTCCTTCTGCCGCCCGCGCTCTGCCCCTAAGATGGCGGCGGGAGCGCGGAGCGCATCGAGCGGCGGCGGCGGCAGCGGCGGGGGCGGCCGGGCTCGCAGGACGCTCCTCCGCGAAGGCTGCTGCATCGAGCGCCCGCACATCGATGGGAGGCGGCTCTTGGGGGGGGGCGACACAACGGGGCGGCGTCACGTGAGCGCCACACCCCCCGCGTCACGTGCGGGAGGCGGGAGCCCCCCGGGATGGGGGACGGGGGGGGAGACCGCGGGGACCCCGGTCCCGTTTTGGGGACCCCGACCCCGCTTTGGGGGCCTCGATCCCGTTTTGGGGACCCCCATCCTCAACCCCGCTCCAGGGACCCCGACGCCGCTTTGGGGACCCCCATCCCCAACCCCACTTTGAGGGGCCTCGATCCCCGTTCCCGCTCTGGGGGTCCCGATCCCCGACCCCGCTTTGTGGACCCCGACCCCGCTTTGTGGACCCCGATCCCTATTCCGCCCCCCTCGCCGCGATGGCGATCCCGGGGTCCTTCTCGCCGTTCCCCCTTCCGGGGGTCCTGGGGGCCCCTCTCGCCATTTCGCCCCTTCCGGGGGTCCCTTCTCTCCATTCCGGCCCCTGCGGGGGTCCCGCTCCCCATTCTCCTTTCCAGGGATCCCGGGGGTCGCTCTCCCCATTCGTCCCCTTCCGGGGATCCCGAGGGTCCATCCACGTTCCCCTTCCGGGGGCAGCGGGGCCCTGGCGGAGGCCGCAGAGCCGCGCTCGGGGCGGGACCGCGGGCGGGGGAGCGGCGCTGGCCCGGCCCCCAGCGGGCGCGGGGGGAGCCCGGGGCTTCTTTTGTGTCGCAGCCGCAAAGCTCCGGAGCGCCGCTTCCGCCAGACCCCGGATCCCAAACACGGCGACGTGAACGGGCTGGGAATGAAGCGGCTGGCGCTGCTGCCCGGCCCGGCCCCGTCCCCAGGCAAACCGTCCCCTCCCCGAGTGCTACTCACGTCAGCCTCGAGAAAGGGCAGCCGGAGCGGGCGCGGGTCGAGCAGCGGGGCTGCCATGCTCCCCATGCCCCGGGGCAGCTGTCGTCTGTCACACGCTGCAGCGACACGGCGACCCGACATCTTCTTTTTACCTATCCTGAACCACTTGTAAACACCAACACACACAACCAGGCTCTCCTTCGCTCTTGTTTTCAGCACCGCGGAGACACTGAAAAGTTCCCTTGGATCGCAGTTCTTCGCGAGCCCCGAGCGCCGGCTGGAGTTTCCTCGCTCCGCGGCGCCTCGCAGGGACCCGCGGGCTCCGGGCAGGCAGCGCCTCACGCCGCGCTCGCTGCGCTGCTCGCGGGCCGCGTTCGCTGACCGGCCGCGCTCCCGCTGTCCCGGCGTCCCCTCGGGAGCCGCGCGGCTCTGGGCGCTGCCGGGGGCTGCGGTGCGAGGGGTCCGGCCCGGGCGGTGCCTCGGCGCTTGGCGCTCGGCCCGCAGCGCTGGCGGCACGTGGCGCTGCCCGGGGCCGCTCGGCCGGGACGCACCGGGAGGCTCCGGCCCTGCTCGGCCCGTCCGGGGGGGCACCCACACAATGGCCCCGCTCGCGCTCGGCCCCACGCGCGGTGGCAGCAGCGCCGCTCCCCGGTCCGGCCCGGGGGTGGACAGGGGTGTCTCGGGGGGAGTCTGGCGGCAGCGGGACTGACCTGGCGGCGCTCCCGGGCGCGGAGCGGAGCGGAGGCGGCGGCGGCCACAGGTGGGAGCGCGGCGCGTTACGCGATTTGCGTAGCGGAAGCGGCAGCTCGGCCGGCGGGAAGTGCGCGGGCGGCGCGCGCCGGGGGGAGCGGCGCTACGCAAAGTGCGTAACGCGCCGCGCGGCGACAACGCCGGCCGAGGGGCGGGCGCGGCGCGTGCGCCCCTCGCGGCGCGGCGGAGCGCGTCCGGCAGCCAATGGGCGGGCGGGCCGCCCCCGGGATGAGCCAATCAGCGTGCGCGGGCCGCGGGAGCGCGGCCAATGGCGGGCGGCGGGGGTTTAAAGGGGTATTTAAGGCGCGGCAGTTTGAATTCAAACAGCTCCGGCGGCCCTGAGGCGGCGGCGGTTCCGCGGCAGCGTGGGGCGGGCAGGGGGAATCGATCCCGGCCCACTGTCGATAACGAGTGGTAATCGATAAGGGACCCGGATTCCCTGTGCTCCGCTCACCGAGCCCCTCTCGCCCTCAGCCCGAGCCGCACGGGCCGCTCCCGCTCTGGCGCTATGGACAGGAACATGAAGGAGAACCACGCCGCGTACCCAGGCCGCGCTGCCAAGGTATGGTGCGAAATACGCGGTTTGTGTGCCTCTTCCTGAGAGCTTCCTCTGCTGCACCCTTGGTCTCCATGCCTGGGAGTTTGCCATTAAAATTCTGGTCTGTTCTAGGGGTGGTCTTTAGTTTTTACTTTTTGGGTTTGTTTCTCCCTGTTTCATAATAATTACAGGTTTCAAACTAGTAATTTGTCTTTCAGTAGCTTTCACCTAGAGAAAACAAGCCATAGCTGATTTTTTAAAATTACTGTTAAAGTTAGCATATCTTATTATATGGGGAAATCTTCTTTATATTATAAGTATTTAAGAGCCCTTAAAGAGAAAGTGCATGTGTATAATCAAATTGTTTTAGATACAGTTTCTAAAAGCAAGCACTGTGCAAATGTTACTATGGATACACATGTGCAGCAGTGCTCAAGATCACCCTGATTTGTGTCTTTTTTTCCATTTAGAAATACAGACACTGTCTGACTAGTTTATGTAAAACTAAATAGGCCTGGTAAGTTTTTGAATAGCATAAGCAAAATTTCCTTTTAATTAACTACTCAATGCATGTTTTTTAGTGTTTCTGTTGAAGTGCTTTTGTGTGGTTTTGCCATCCTGAGTGGGGCTGTGAAGGTTCTGCTGTGCTGCTGCACAATTAACACATTCTCCTTTCTCTCTGAAGGTCACTAATCCCATCGGGGATGCCCCCAAACGTGTCCCTGTGTCACAGCACTCATCCCAGAGCCGCTCACTCACCAGTGGAGCTCCGGCCCGAGTTCTGTGTCCTGCAAACTTCGCCCAGAGAGTCCCCGTGCAGCCCCAAAAAGCTGCACTGACAGCCCAAAAACCACCCAGCAACAAAACAGCGCAGCAGCCCCGGCCCAAAGCGCCCCAGCAGGCCACTGTGAGACCTCAGGCTGCCAGCAAGAGCAGTGAGAAACCTCCACAGGCTGCAGCACCTGGTAATTGCGAGGGTGATTTCCCTGTGAGCCCAGCTGTGACACTCAGGATGCTCCTAAAGCTGCTGCTGAGCCAGGGACAGTCCTGGAGGGAAGCTCTTGGTGGTGCCCCCAAACAGAAGAGCAGCACATGGTTCGCCTCGGGTGTTGCTGCACCATCCCTGTGAATTTATCTCTGAATTAACCAGTTAGAGCCAATATGGTGTTAAAAACTTCCAGGTGCTCAACAGCCAGATGGGAGTTAATGTAATTTGCATTGAGACCTCACAGGTTCTCCAAGATTCATGCACAAGGATACTTTTGTTTGGGGAGGGGAAAGAATTAATGGGTTTTTATGCTCAGAAAGCTTTTTAAGTTGCATTTTGCTAGGGCTGTTTGTTTCCCAGCAGTCAGCTGTGCTAGGTTGCTTAAATTGTCATGGAAAGGATTCTAAAAGCTGCTCCAGATGATGCTCAGGGGTTAGAGGTGTTCCCATGGGTCTGGTTCATGAATTGATTTCCTTCTCTGTACACAGCACAGAATCCTGAAGGAGAAAACACCTCAAAACAGAAAACTGAAGAGACCAATAAGAAAAGTGAAGAGACTAAAAAGTAAGTTCTGTGCCTAACCTCTAGATAACTGAGCCCTGCTGGAGCTCCTTTGCTCTGGAGCCTGGTGACCCCCACACTGCAGGCACACACAAGGAAAGCAGCCTTTGACCTGGTAATTGCCAGGAGCAAGGACTTGCTGTAATCTAAAGAAAACTTTGGGCTAAATGCAGAGTAGCTCATCCCAGGGGAGAGAGAGCACTGATAGCTCTGCCCCAATCACGAGATGTGCTCCTGAAAACAAAACCTCCTTCATCTGGGCAGGAGGCTGCAGGCTAACTTGGGATGAAGCTGGATTTGTTTATGGCAACTTTAGGTTGTTTTGCCATGCCCTGGTGATGCGTCTGGGTTAGGAGTATCTAAAGAGCCCAGCTTGGTAAACAGTCTTCATTTTGTTCTAGTGTGGTTGGTGCAGTGTCTGCAGAAGCCTCAGGAGGGAAGAAAATAGCTTTCAGAACTTCCTTTTGAAATCTCAATGCCTTCATTCTCTTGGTGTTTTCATAAAGACTAAAATTTAGTTTAGAGCACCTAACATCTTTTGAACAGCAATGTTGTAAACTGTAAATCTGAGTCAAAGCCAACACAACTCCAACTTTTAACTTTCCTCTTGCAGAAGACAGTGGTCTCTTGATGATTTTGAAATTGGTCGTCCTCTGGGGAAAGGAAAATTTGGGAATGTGTACCTGGCACGTGAAAAACAGAGCAAATTCATTCTTGCACTGAAAGTGCTCTTTAAAACACAGCTTGAGGAGGCTGGTGTGGAGCATCAGCTGCGAAGAGAAGTGGAAATACAGTCTCACCTTAGGTAAGGTTTAGTGGCTATTTACTCTGCTTTCTTTGCATGCAAATAAACAAAGTAACCTTCATTATGATAAGATTTCTTTACGATAAAATTTTGTGTGTTGTGAACTGAAGGAACATGGATGAGCTGAAATTCCTGTGCTTGCCTTGGAAGTGGGGGGAGCAGGACAGGGAAATTAAAGGTTTTGGACAAACACCTGGTTCAGAAGAACACTGAAATCTCTTTGCAGGCACCCCAACATTCTCAGATTATATGGCTACTTCCATGATGTGACAAGAGTCTACCTGATCCTGGAGCATGCACCTCGTGGGGAGGTCTACAGGGAGCTCCAGAGGCTCACCAAGTTTGATGAGCAAAGAACTGCTACTGTAGGTTGTTCCAGCTTCCTCTCCATTCCTCTTGTGTCTGGGATCTCTGCAGGACAGAGCCAGCCCTTCAGTTCTGGGGGAACTGAGATTCCTTAGCTGCTGGTTGGCATCTGGGCAGGGAATCACTGGGGAGACGTAGGGCTGTGCAAGAATTTATGTTCAGAATTGTTTAATATTGCAAGGCAAAGCCTGTATTACCAGGCTTCAATGGTTAAGGAATAATTGCTTTGACTAAAAATTATAATTATGGGTTAAAAGGCTGTGCTGCAGCCAGATAAACTCAGGTGACAGTATCTTAAAGATTGTGGCTTAAAGGCTGTTCTTTCTGCACCCAGTACATCACAGAACTGGCAGATGCCCTCTCGTACTGTCACTCCAAGCGTGTGATCCACAGGGACATCAAGCCAGAGAACTTGCTGCTGGGGTCCAATGGAGAGTTAAAAATTGCTGACTTTGGGTGGTCTGTGCATGCTCCATCCTCTAGGTGAGAATTCACTCTCTTGTGCACTGAAATCCTTCTGTAGAGTCAGTTTTGTCACACAGCTGTGGAAGGGAGGTACCTGGGAGCTTCTGAAATCCTGGGGAAATGCTGCTGTGACAAAGGGCCTGACAGGCACCTGGTGTGACAGAGGGTTGTTATCCTGGGTTTTAGTTCAAACCTTGCTGACCCTCAGAGGAACGTTGGTGTTGGGTTACCGTGGTCTCTGAGATGGCAAACCTGCACTTGGACTCAAACATTATTCTGGCAATTTGGTTATTTCTGAGACAGTGGGAAATTGCACCCTAGAAGGGAGGAACAGGTTTGTTCTAGCATGTGGGATGAAGAAAGGAGCTAGGAGTGACTGATTGCAGGGACTGAGATACTTTCAGGAGAAGTAGAAAATGCCCTGCTGGCTTTTCTTTCCCAGCTGTTCTGGGTGGTGCTGAGGTACAGATGATTACCAGCATTACTTCTTATCTGGCTCTTGAAATATATCCTCTAATTATCTTAATCAATAATTAACTTGGACTTTTCTTCAGGAGAACAACTCTCTGTGGGACACTTGACTACCTACCTCCTGAAATGATTGAGGGAAGAACACATGATGAAAAGGTGGATATTTGGAGCCTGGGAGTTCTGTGCTACGAGTTCCTTGTAGGGAAACCACCTTTTGAAACAAAAACCTATCAAGAAACCTACAGAGCTATTTCCAGGGTAAGTGCCAGCGCTTATCTGGATTAGCTGGGCCATGCTTTTAGTTCTAGAAGGGTTTCAGCAAACTCTGAAGCATAATGAAGACAAACACAAGAATATACAAATACTTTCACAAGCAGTAAGAAGCTTGTATGGGGTTATAATGAAATTATTTTAGCAATAGGCAGAAAGTGCACAGCTTACAAGGCTGGCACAGCTTTCAAGGGGTAATTTGAATAGAGCCCTTTGGTTCTATCATTTGGTTATTGCTAAAGAACTTTTGCATCATTTTTAATGTCCTTTTTTCCTTAGGTGGAATTCAAGTTTCCTCCATTTGTAACAGAAGGTGCAAGGGATTTAATTTCCAAGCTCCTGAAGCACAACCCCTTCCATCGGCTGCCCCTGAAGGATGTGCTGCTCCATCCCTGGATCACAGCAAACTCCACCAAGACTCCCACCAGCAGGAAGAGTGATGGTGCTGCCCCCTCCAAAACATAGCTTGAGGAGGGTGACTTGTGGGATGGACAAGAGGAGCCCTGTACTGTGACTACTGTAATGCTTACAATAGGAAAAGCAGGTCTTGGAATCTAGTGGCAATTGGGATGCAAATCCTTGGGTTGGCTGGTGTCTTAAACTCGAATTGCAGCATAAAATTATTTGACTTTTCTCTGGAGCTTGTGGAATATTTCATGTACTTGGAACCAGTTCCATGTGGGCCAGTTTGCTGGGGTAAGTACGAAGCTGTTGGAGGCTCTTGTGCTGAAATGGTTGTTGTTCCACCACGAGGAAGTTGTTCTGGTTTTGGAACAGTGCAATATCCTGGAGATGCCTGCTCCTCCCTCCCTGGGCTGCTCAGGGTGTAACCTGTGGTGTAACCTGCAACTGAGCTGAATGCCTTTTTCAAGTGTTCCAAAAATGATGTGGCAATTGGTTTTGTCTCTAGTTTTAAATGTGAGCACTCACTTTGTAAAATAAAGACTTGTTATACTGCATCCAGCAGGGTGAGCTTCCTTGTGGCACTGCCTGGTCAGCACCAGCACAGCTGAGCTGCTGCTCCCAGGGGTGAATTCCCAAAGTAGAATTCCCACCTCTGTCAGAAGGGAAGCTCAAAGTGCTGGTGCCACACAGTGATTGACCATCCCACAGCCCCAATTTGGGGGTGCAAGGTAAGTACCAAATGTGCTGCTACTTCACCTGCTTGGTTTATTGAGAGCTTGGCCTGCTCTGTCCTTTTTCCAATTAATTTATTCAAACATTTTCCAGCCCTTTCTCTCAGAAGTACTTCCAGATTATGTTGGGTAACAGCAAATAGCAAGACCAGATGTTTATAGGACACTCCTTAAAATGCACCAAGGGTCAGGCCCCTTGCCACCAAAATCAATGCCAACTCTTTTCCAGGAAAACACTTAAAGCAAACTAAGAGAAAGCAATTTATTGTCTTTTCAGAATAAGACTTTGCTATTTTACAAACAGTTTTAAAAAATGATCCTTCTACAAGCAAGGATTCCAGAATTCAAAATATATTCTCAAATTAATTTAAAATATACTTTGCAAAAATCTTCATCTAAACAAACTGCCAGTAGTTTATACAACCACAAAAGTAATCAGAATTCTGGCCACAATTTATATGAAGCTGTTTCTTTATAGAAGAAAACTCTAGTGCTGGATGCCTTCTATGATTTTGAAAAAAACTTTGAATATTCCTTCCTTATTACATTTAAGACAAAGCATCTTTCTCAGAAATTATTCTAACTGAAGTAAACAAGGCTGCCTTGGAGTTATTTTGGAATTCTTATCCTTGATCCATATGAAACCTGGGCATTTCTGCGGGGGGGGGAAGGAGTTAAGGTGCAATTTAATGTTCTGGCTGAGGGGAGGCAAGAGGCTGCTCATAACAAGAAGTTATTTGCTCCTTGTTCTTCCCTCAGCCAGCTCTTATCAAAACTCCACCCTTTCTTCCTCTATTCACTAAATTTTAGCAAAACTAGAAAGCTATTTTGGACTATTTTCCTGCTATTTTACTTAAATCAGAGTTTTGCATAATCAGATCTGTCAGAGCCACCTTGGGGTGAGTGCAAGCACAGAGAGAACTCAGAAAGGAGCAGGCAGCAGGTCCCAAAGAGCCCCAGCTCTTGCTCAGGCTCTCACAGCAGCACAGGCCTGAGCCCAAAGCCAGGCCTACCCCAGTGTGACAATAATTTATCAGTTGTAGGATCAGGCTGCAGCTTGAGTGGAACGTGGATATCCACCCCTGTAACTACATTCTAACACCACAGTATCCCCCCCATAAGGAAAGGCAAAGCCCCCTCATTCCTACATTCACCAGTCTCAGCCCAAAGCACAGGAATTCTTCCTGGGAAGCTGGGAATTGGAATGTTTGCAGTTAAAAAGTGTTTCCAGTACAAAGCCAGATCTCAAACTATTAAAAACCCCCAGCTCCTTTCTGCCCTGATGCTGTTTGGAGTATGTTCACATGGGTAATTCTGGTTACATTGATCCCAGTAGGCTCAGGGTTTCTTCTGAGTCTATAGACATTTAAAAACAAAGGGACTTTAGTAAGGCTGGCTCCCAGCCAGCACATTTTCAAACAATAAAATCTTGGCCTATGGAAGCAATACACATAGTTTCAGAACAGTGCTTCACCTATTGTGCCTAAACCAAGTATGACTGCAATAATTTTTCATGTGGGTGCTCCTACTGAAGTCAGTTCAGTGCCTGTGTTGTACTGCAAGAAGGGCTATAACAAAAGCCTCTTCTAACAAAAGAAACACCCACCTGCTACTTTAGATTCCAATACCTACCCTTATCAAGAGAAGTACCCATCTAGTGAGATTTTGTTTATTCTGCTAGCAAGAGACTCAGTTTCTCAGCTACACAGCAATAAATGAAAGCTATGACTGTTTTTAAAAGAAAGAAAAAGGCTCAAAAGCTGGCTTATAAAGACCCAGAACTGTGCTCACTGTCAAGCATTTATATTCCCATTTGAACAGGTTTGTCCTAAGAATAAGCAGCAAAAGGGACAGGAGACAAGGACAGCACTTTTCACAGTGACATTTACCTGAAGGAACAAGTGAGAAACCAAGATGAGATCGACCTGAACCCAGAGCAGTCTTTGAAAGAAACGTTTGCCCTGCAGAGCTGTGTGGCTGCCCTGGAGAGCAGGCCAGGGGCTCAGGGACTGGAGGCAGGGGGTTTGAAGAGGCCGGGCAGAGGCTCAGGGGCTGGAGGCAGGGGGTTTGAAGAGGCTGGCCAGGGGCTGGAGGCAGGGGGTTTGAAGAGGCCGGCCAGGGGCTCAGGGGCTGGAGGCAGGGGGTTTGAAGAGGCTGGCCAGGAGCTCAGGGACTGGAGGCAGGGGGTTTGAAGAGGCCGGCCAGGGGCTCGAGGCAGGGGGTTTGAAGAGGCTGGCTCAGGGACTGGAGGCAGGGGGTTTGAAGAGGCCGGCCAGGGGCTCAGGGGCTCAAGGCAGGGGGTTTGAAGAGGCTGGCCAGGGGCTCAGGGACTGGAGGCAGGGGGTTTGAAGAGGCTGGCTCAGGGACTGGAGGCAGGGGGTTTGAAGAGGCTGGCTCAGGGACTGGAGGCAGGGGGTTTGAAGAGGCCGGCCAGGGGCTCAGGGGCTCGAGGCAGGGGGTTTGAAGAGGCCGGCCTTGCGGCAGGCGCGCACCACGAGGGGCACGGACACCACGGTGATGCTGATGCGCACGGGGGCGAAGAGCTTGTGCACAGCATAGGCCAGCACGAAGGTGCTGGTGCCAGCTGCCATCCGGGACTGCAGAGAGGCCTCGCTGAAACCCAGCTTCAGCAGCACCGCGCTCATGTCCACGCCGCTGCGGAGACAGAGGAGGTGCTGCTTTAGGTTAGCATGAAAAATACAAAAATACAAACTGTTGGGGGTCTGCTCATAAAGGCTCACGTGTCACGGCTCTACTCAGCCTTCAGAGATGAAGTTTCTCTGCAGTGATTCTTGAAGAGTTACTGTGAAGTAACTTAAGTGAAGTTTGCAGAGAGGAGATGCTGCTTTAGGTTAGGACTAAAAAGATGAACTGCTGGGGCTTTGCTCACAAGGGTTCATGCATCATGGTTCTACTCAGCCTTTGGAGATGGAGCTTCTCTGCAGTGATTCTTAAAGAGTTACTGTGAATCTATATTACACTTAGCAGAAATTATGAAAGAAGTGTCTTGCACATAGAATGATTTGGGAAGACAAACTCACTTCTGCTCCTCCCCATCAGCACAGCAGATGCTGTGGCAGAGCCCATGAGCACTGTGCTCAGGTCCACGCTGCTGCAGAGACGCTGCTTTAGGTTAGGATTAAAAATACAAACTGCTGGGGGTTTGTTCACAAAGCTTCATGTGTCACATTCCTACTCAGCCTTTAGAGATGAAGTTTCTCTGCAAAGTGATTTTTAAAGAGTTACTGTGAATCTCTGTTGGAATTTCATCTTCCCAAATTTATATTAAACTATATTCTGCGTCTTGGGGAAATGTATCATCTAAGCACAAACCACCTGAGGTATCTGCTGGTAGGCTTAGTGTTACAAAATGACAAATTGTCTAAAATCTACCAATTGAAGGAGGTGTTAAGGAGCTCAAATAGGCATTATCCACCAAATTCATTAATACAGACATAGCAGATTTCATCAGGGATTCAACCATACCTGAAGGAAAAAAAATGTTGTCACCCTGTGCCACAGTGTAGTAAACAGGAGAAATGAGGCATTCACCTATTCCCACTGGAGTCAGGAATGAGCAGCAGGGAATGTTTGGGGCAATAACACATTCCCGTCTCCTCAGCTGGAATACCTTGTGTAACATGCATTCCAACAAAGCCACACACAATTCCCCACCTGACTCCTGTATTTTCACTCTAATCCTCTTCTAGTGGCTGTTATTTTCTGCACTTCAACTGCACAAACTGTGTTCAACACCCTGAAAAATACCTTTATCTCTAAGCCCCAGAGAACTTTTGCATGGCTCTATCTCCCCAGACCAAACAAGAATAAAAGCTATCTGCAGAACAAATACATTTTCTGCCTGGTCAGTTATGGTGGTGCTGTGCCTGCTGTTTTCCCTGCTGATGAACCTGTGCAAAATGTCCATGTACAACTCTGCTGTCTCATGCCTGATGGAAGATCAGGTCCATTTATGGACCCATCCATACTCAAAATGCAGGAGGGAAGGTCCAACAGGCATGAAGTGCCTGTCTCCTGTCAGGGATGAACACACTGGTAAATGTATTTTACTTTTACCACTATCTAGAGATGACAGACAGCTGTACAAACCTCACCTTGACACAGCCAGGTAGAAGATTCCCAGAGATACTAAGGAAATTCCAATATGGAAGGAAACCCCTACAGCACCATACTCTTTAAAAACTTGCTTCAGCTGCTGGGATTTGTTGAGTTTCTTGTTTTCAGCACTGGGATCAGTGGCTGCATTTTTGAGGGGCTCAGCTGCATCCTAAAAAGAAAACAATTAGAAGTATTTGTTAGCATAAAGCAAAGATCATATTACAGTTAGCTGAAATTATGAAAGAAGTGTTTTGCACACAGAGTGATTTGGGAAGACAGAAACTCACTTCTGCTCCTGCACATCAGCACAGCAGATGCTGTGGCAGAGCCCAGACAAGCTCCCTTCTCCCACCTATTCCTGTCAAAGGAATGCACTGACCTTGGTGTAAATTCTTACACAATTCAGGTTTCATAATTAAAACCAGATTATTTGATCCCAATGTGTGCCAAGGCACGCCCAGACAGCGGCTGGAGCCATGAGACTGAGGTGTGAGAGCTATTTGCTTCCACCCACTGCCCAGCTTCACCGAGTGACTCCCCGGAGCACAGCTCTTTGTTCCAGGGGCACTGCAAGCCCACCTGGTACCACCTCACAACAGCTCCCCGATGGAAGAGATCCAAAGTTTAAGTTCCTTTAAATCACCCGTAATGGATGAGCTGATCAAAGGGAGAACTGCAAGTGTTGACAGCCACAAGTAACTCTGTTGCTACGGTGTAGGGAACAACTGCAGGGACATGCCAGGGCTGGTGTGGAGCGCCCAACTGCACTGAAAATATTTGTCACAGCAGAAGTCATTGATAGATTTCTATTTGGGTACCTTTCAAGTGCAGAACTTTGTACTAAGCCATATCCCAAAGCAATCTGAAAAGAAATCAAAGGAGGGCAGTTGTGTGGGAAACTCCCCATGCTCGCCAGAGAAGAAATACTGACAGGAAGAAAACATTTCCACAAAAACCTCAGGATTTGTCTCTAATTAGTCAGGAAACATTAGAGGAGTCCTTTCTTTCCAGCTGAGCTCAGCAGCAGTTGTGGCAATGTGACACCACCACAGGACAGGTAGAGCCACCAGGTGCCTGCCACCACTGTCCCACTGTGGTTTCAAGGCATACAAACCCGAAGAAAAATATTCTTGATTAATTATTGCACTTGCTAAGAGTGTAAATTAGCATACAAGACAGTCTTACAACCCTCAAGGCAAGCACACCACCCGCCCAAACCCTAACCCCACATTTGTTTGCTGTTTTTATCTTTTGTAATTATTTGTGTAACTTTGTATTTCATTTTGACAGGAAGTCATACAAACACAGAAACAGGAAATTGTGTAGCTTAGCTTATCCTGATTCTTGTCGTTTTAAAACTTTAGATTTTTCTTTTGTGACGCATGAGCTCTGGGTCTTTGGGATGGATCATAAGGACTGAAAAATTGTTTGTTCTGATCTTTCAAGTCCATTCCAATTCCCCTGTATTCACAGGCTCACACACCAGGAATGGTATTGAAGCAAAACATTAAAAAAGAACCATTTCAAGAGATATTATTTGGAGTACCCAGGGCAGTCACGTAGGGAATAATGCCCAGCTTAGCAAGTAAAGCCGCTGCCAATTTCCATGTCACTCTGCGACAATATTTCAGCTAAAAAGCCGATTTTATTCGCATCATTCAGGCGATTCAAAGCATGAAAACACATCTAGAACACACCTCACAACGAGGCAGCAGAAACTACGCTGCAAATTACACTGCAGACATAAAGCTCACACTGCCAACGTGCCCACCAGCAGGTGCGAACCAGCTCCCACAAAAACAAGATAAACACGATTTATTGATCCCATGGGTGCTGGGAGAGGGGATTGAGGTTAAAAACACTGAAACACACCCCGAAAAGCTGAGGAGCAGGGTGAGATCGGGGCGTTCAGCGCCGCCGGGCAGGCGGCCCCTCAGCCCTCACGTACCTTGGTGCGGGCGCGGCGCGGGCCCGGCCCCGGCGGCAGCGCGGCCCAGGCGGGGCAGGGGGAGCGGGGCAGGCGGAGCGGCGACAGCAGCGGCGACAGCACCGGGGACGGCCGGCACAGGCGGTACATGGCGGCACCGCCGGCACACGGCAGCGGCCCGGCCCCCCGAGCGGCATGACGGGCCGGGCACACGCCCCGACCGCCTCCTTAAAGCCGCAGCGTTCGCGTTGGCGAGGCGCGGATATGTGCTGTGGCACAGCGGGTTCGTCCCGGCCGTGGCCAGCCCGGCACTGGACTCCTCAGGGATGCGGCAGTCACGGCTCCTCTTGGCAGCCTGGGTTAGGGCCTCACCGCCAATTATTTCGTCCTAATATCCAGTCTAATCCTTCGCTCTTTCATTTTGAAGTCATGTCCTCTCGTCATGTCACTGCAAGCACTTATAAATGGTCGCAGAGCTACAGAATATCCCGAGTTGGGCTGCACCCACAAGGATGATCCAGTTCAGCTCCAGGTTCTGCACAGAACGCCCCAACACTCCCCAACAAACGAGAGGGATTCTTCCTCAGGAACTGCAGTGACAGGGCGAGGGGGGATGGCTTCAAATGTAGAGGGGGGAAATTCACAGCCCAACAATCCCATCTGGGCATCCCTGGCAGCGCTGTCTGAATGCGCACCTTGGGCCGTGCCCATTCCCTGGGGAGCCTGGGCAGTGCCCAGCACCTCTGGGTGAAGAACCTTTCCCAAAATCCAGCCTAACCCTCCCTGGCACAGCTCCAGCCCTTCCCTGGGTCCAGTCACAGCAGCTTGCACTTGGCCTTGCTGAATGAACTTCACCAGGTTCGCAGTCTCACCTCTGAAGCCTGTCCAGGTCCCTCTGGATGCCATCCATTCCTCCATGACCACCCGACACAGCTGGGAGCTGTCACAAGCTTGCCTTCACAACTGTGGTCACAAGGGTTTGTTTCATCCCTGCATTTTTCTGAAATGCAGACAAAAATGCATTTTGCTGTGCCACCACAGACACGGCTGCTCATGGCAGGGTGAAGGGTGAATATCCCTGACGCTGCCTCCCCAGGTGGAGCCCCAGCAATGAGATCCTGCTCTCTGCCAGCTGCAAAGCCTGTCCTCTTCAGGCACGCTGTGTTTCCACAGCCATGTGAGCACACAGGCCTGAGGACAATGGGAGGACTGTGTCCATAAATAAGAGGAATTTGCCGTTCAGGAGCCCGGAGTGGAGCTGCACAGGCCAGCACGGCGTGGTGCAGTGCTGCTGGGTGGCTGCTGTCAAGTGCAAGGCTCCACAGAACAGATGGGTCTCAGAAAGGATCTCAGGGGAAGAGAGGTTGAGAGCTCTTCTTGTATTGAAACAATCTGTTCTGTCTCAACAGCACTGCCAGTTCCACGCTTTACACTGCCTGTAGTTCTTGCTTCATAAATCCAGCCCCTCTCTGGATGCTTTGGAGAAGAACACAATTCTCAGAACACAATCTCAATGTTTATTACTGCTGCAAAGCAGTTTGCTGTGACTGTGTGTTTTCTGTGACTGTTTGCGCACCAACACCACTGGAGCAGACAGGTGATATTGGCATGGCAGTGCTCTGAGCAGACCACACTACAGCTCTGTCCATTTTCTTTCTAAATAATAAAAAAATCCCAGGAGTTAATTCTGGTCTCAGCGAAGGAGATGTCAGGGGCAGCTCTGGGCTCTGTGTCTGTCTGGGAGATCCATCAGAGCCTCTCTGGGACAGAGACCATGGAGCTGCTCTCCTGTGACAGATGTGTGGCTGCTGCTGGACAGCCAAAAATCCTGGGCAAGTGCAGAAAAGAGCAGGAGGTCATTTAATGAGGCATGAAAGCATTAGGGCTGGCACTTGTATATGCACAGCCTGGCTGTCTGCTGCCCCCAAATCTCAGTGGGAGGTTTTGTTTGGAAGCAGGAAGGAACAATATGATAAACAGCCAGTGATAGATGCTTAGTGAAAAGGGAGCAAACAGCCAGGCTGGAGACACCTTAATGTGAAGATGGTTTATAAGAAAAAGACATTAGATCTGTCCTGCTCATTGTAACTAAAACCAAGGGGAGAAGGTACAGCTTTCAGAAACAGCTCAAGGAAAGGCTTCTGCACAGACACACATATTTACAAACACATCTCAAAATGTTTTGGTGTCTGCACTAAATATAAGATAAACTGAAAAGAGGCATGCTGCAAAATGCATGCTGCTAAAAAAATGCACAGATCTCAACAGTGTGTCCTGCAGTCCTGAAACACAAGTGTGGGGTGTGGAGATGTGAACCCCAATTCCAGATGGCTCAGGGATATGTTATTTAAAAATAAACCTAAATTACTGACATACTTTATCTACTACATTTGTGCTCTGTCTGAACCCCTGTTCCATCTCTCAGCCTGTCTTTACATAGATAAATTCTTATTTTCCATTTGCAATTTTCCTACAGGCAGAGAGTGCTGCTCTGATTTTGTGTTATTTGTGTTATTGCAGTCACTGTTTATCATCAGTAAAAGGGAAGCTGGGATTTGAGCTGAGAGCTATTGAAGAGGCAGTAGGTAAAATGTCACCAGGAGATGCATTTGAATTCCTGTGAGGCAAAGACTTTTCCATAATGACCATGCTCTATAATTTGTCAGAAAGGTTTGTCATGTTTTTATCAGAATGTGTATAATGTAGTAACACAGGGGGTACTCTTTATCAAGGTATCTATTATAAAGCTCTTAGATGACAATTTCCCTTCCATAATTTGACTTTCTGAAGTCAAAATCTCTCGTGGTTTGACAGCGCTGGAGGAACAGTGCCAGAACTGAAGTGTGCTCTGATGTACAATTTCTGTAACCAGAAATCCAGGATGCAGAGTTGTTCAGTCTGAGCTTTGCTGAGAGCCCAAGCTAAATACAACCACTGCTGCCTGTGGGACTCTGCAGTGAGCAGCTTTAGGAGTTAAATCCATTTGCAGGGATAATGAGATCAGTAATTCAGTAACAGCTTGGGAGAATGTCTTAGCCAACCTACAAGGATGTTTTGATGATGAAGAAATCTTAGAAGTCTGCTAAGTTTTCTAAATTGCATGAGAGCAGATTCATTACATGTTTTTAGAATTATTTAATCTACAAATAATTCAGGGATTGTGAATGTGCTGGCACCAAAATTTAATGCCTTCTAATGGACATGTAGGAAGTGGTTCCTGTGTGAGAGTGGGAGGCAATTTCTTCTTCGTGCTGGAAGCTGTGTCATTTAGCATTATTACAGATGTAGTAATGTCATGCATAGAAATGTAATGAGATGAGCTGTGAACTGATCATGAGCCTCATTTAGAACAGAAGCTAAGGTAAATTTTTTCATATTATAGTAAATTAAGGGCATGGCATGTGAACTAGTTTTAAGTAGCCCTGTTCTTTAGTACATTGGCTTTTTCACATCATGTTCCCAGAGTGTTTGAATCATGAAGACAAGATAATGGGGTAGTTGATAAGTTGAATAAGAATAAAAATGATATCAGGAAAGGAATATCCATCTGCAGTTGATAAACATACTTATTAGTGAAGTTCTGGATCACGGATCCTTGAATACGTACAATCAGCTTTCAGGGACATCTTTCTCCTCAAGCAAAACCAGTAGAAAGTCATTAACTCTTGGGGAGAAGACTGCAGTGCTAGGATTGCTAAATCAAGTGAAATCCAGCCCAGGCATTTTCATCTTTGAGAGGACTTCAGGGCAAGAAAAACTTCTCAACAGGACAGCAAAGAAGGAATTATTTGTTTATTTTACCTGGAAATCCTTGAAGAACGGGGCTGTGTGAGCCTGTCCTGGAGATGTGGGAATCCCTGATTGTCCAAGCAAGGGGACCTGTGGGTGCAACTCAGATCCTCCTTAATCGGGAAATTTACATGATCACTTGTGGGATCCTCTGCACAGGGGGGAACTTCCCCTACCAAGCAGGTCTTGCTCTTTAACCCTACTCTATTTCTGGCCACGATGCTGTTCTGGCCAGGGTGTATCACAGAAATAATTTCATCTACACACAGCCCGGGTTTGCAGAGAAAATCATTCCGTGACACATGTATTTGACTGGATTTTCCACCAATTTTATGCAGTCAAAACCCACAGAGATTCATTGGTTCAAGGTTGATTGGTTGCAAGCCACGTAGTTATCAATGTTTGGTTTCCTATTGGGTACAGATCGCTTCTGATGCTAATTTGCTCCTCATTCTTATCTCTTCTTCCCTGACCAGGTGCTCAGACCACCCCAGGCTGTTGTTTGGAGCTGATGGTTCGTTAATTGCCGTTGATGGATGTTCTCCTTTGAGTGTCTTCTGTGCCACTCTCAGTCTGTTGAGACAATGCCCATGATAGGAACTCTAATTCCCTTCCCCAGGGCAAAAGCGAACACAGGCTGTACTTGATGATACCAAAAGCCTTTTCCAACCCAGTTCATTCTGTGATTCTGTGAAAACTGAATAAAGTTATAAAATAAAAAAAAAAATAAACTTGGTATATTTTCCAACACCTTGGTTGACACAAGGCAGCAGCATTAATTCTCCTCTCCACAAGATCCTCACCAGGGATCCTCTGATGAGACCTTTTTCCATTTGGCCGGTGTGATGTGCAGCCTTTTGGGTACGTGTGAGTGCAAATCACATCCTGCCGGGTGTGGGATTGACAGCCCGGCAGCGCAGGGAGGTTATTTCCTCACGGAGCAGCTGAACTACAGGAGTGACAGCAGAACCTCTTCCTTGGCACCCGCTGTGTGTCACCCTAAGGGTGGCTCAGCTCCATGTCCCCACAGCTCCTTCTGCCCTGGCTCTGGCAGCTCTGGGGCACACAAACCTCCCTTCACAGCAGCACTGCAGCTCTCACCTTGCTGAAACCATTCACCTGGGCTACGTGTGAGGAGCAATGACTGCTGTACCCACTGCTGGTTCCTTGAGATGTGCTTGCCATGGAGCCATTCCCCACTGGAACACAGGCTGTAACATAAACTCATCTTTTTTGGTGCTGTCATCTTATTGCAAAAGTCCCATAACTTCTCGGTGATTTCTCATGGACAGCTCCCCACAGCACTGACCCCTTCTTCTTCACAATGCAGCCAACAAACTCCATCTCTCTCTCCTCACCCAGCTAACCCACTCTTTTGCAGGACTCTTTGTATTGGACACAGCTGTGGCCTATTAAGGGCAGGCCTGTTCCTGATCTTTGGTGATTGGTACAGCTGCAACTCCTCCGGTATGAAACCACCTTCTGCACTGTCTTTATTTTCTTATATTCTATCCCTCCACATTTTGGTACCCAGCAAAGTTTGCATAACTCATGTCTGTGAAGAATTTATCATCTTCTACCCTTAGATTGATATTTATGTTACACCGAAGTGCAAACAGTCACTCCTGTGCCTGGGCTTTGGCATTTGGAGAAGATTTTTGATGGTTATTTATTTATCATTCAGTGCAGCCCACTCTGAGGTGAGGTGTCTGCTCCAGACCTGCACCTCTAGAAATGAGCTTTCAAACTTGGAGCAGCCCAGCAAAAGAGCAGTGTCTTGTGCTGATTGCCAAACACAGAGAGGCTGCAAATGATGCTGTGTGCTGAGTTCTGTTTAACATCTGCTGCCACTAACACAGGCAAAGTGGTATTTTGTGACGTGAAAAATGATGGGGCCAAATTTGGCAGCTGAGTGCTTAAACTGCTTTGCCTCACCAAGGCATTTCACACCTCATTTGATTCCCATAGACTTTTAAATTTGCATTGAGATTCTTCTTTAAGTTTAAAAGCTTCTACTTTAGATTTAATTTTTGATTCCTCTCACTACTGATGATAATTCAGCTTCATGAGAACTTAAGAAAAATTAGGCAAGAAATGTTCCAGGCAGTTAGGGAACAGATTGTCCAAGGCCAGGTTGGACAGAGCTTGGGGCAGCCTGGGACAGTGGGAGGTGTCCCTGACCATGGTGGGACTGGATGATCATGAAATTCTCCTCCAACCCAAACCATTCTACGTGGTTTGTGTTTGTTTTTCTAAATGTTCAGCAATTTCAAATTGTTTTCCCAGCATAAGAGCCAGTTGTTCTTTCCCCTTCAGGCTGGAAAGCTGTGTAAATAGTTGATAACATCCTCTTGTAGCAGCCCATAACTCGCATTCCCAAGGGCAGATTTTGCTGCCCTCTGCTCCTCTCCAATATTACTGTAAAGCCAATTGTCAGTCCATTTAGATGGAGCAAGTACCAGCCAAGGCCACATTCCCTCTTTTCCACCTCTCACTGCATAATGCCATAATGAGATTCTGGTCAGACGGTTCACTGCAATGCAATATTCAATCTGTTAAAACTCGTAAAAGGCTGCTGTGAATTGCTGGGCACGGTGATTAGCCCCTGTTTGTCCGAGGTTACTGGAAATTGTCACATCTTGCAGGTGCTGTGCTGGGACACGGCCTTGGGGAGGAGTGACGCACTCTGTGCTCCAAGGGACACACACCTTTGTACAGCAGGTCCTGGTGGGACTGGCCAGGAGAAACCCACCTGTGAACAGCCCTACAGCAGGAGAAAGGGACCAAGGGGTC
The DNA here is from genome assembly GCF_027579445.1 of Ammospiza nelsoni. Lineage (NCBI taxonomy): Eukaryota > Metazoa > Chordata > Aves > Passeriformes > Passerellidae > Ammospiza > Ammospiza nelsoni. The sequence continues at coordinate 2,369,191 of NC_080644.1, read as the reverse complement.
CTCAAACCCCGCCAGCCCTACGCTCTGCAGAAGGACAAACAGCAAGTTCTGCATAAGGGGAGGTCCCAGGCTTGCACCTTATCTCTGTTCTTGCACCTGGCACAGGGTTAGATGGGATATTAGAAAATAATTCATGTCTGTGAGGGTGGGCAGGCCCTGGCACAGGTGCCCAGAGCAGCTGTGGCTGCCCCTGGATCCCTGGCAGTGCCCAAGGCCAGGCTGGACAGGGCTGGGAGCCCCCTGGGACAGTGGGAGGTGTCCCTGCCATGGCTGGGGTGGTCTTTAGGTTCCAACCCAAACCATTCCATGTTTCTGTGATTCTGAGTGTCCTGACACCAGCAGGAGAGGTGGTGCCTTCTTTTGGTATCTTCTTCTGCTCTCCTTTTCAGCCAGAATTTGAGATACACCAAAAATTGTAACTACTTGAATAACCAGACTCTAAATAATGACAATATTGCATCTATACAGGCATTTCACAGATGTGGCTAGCTTATAATGAGCCCATGGCTAGGGAACAATGTCAATTGCAGCCACAGCTCTAAGCAGCTTTTTGGTCTGCTGATCTTTGTAACATTTAACAATGGGGAACATTCTGTTAAAGCATCTAACCTATCATTTGTAAAAGATTTATGCCATGCTTTCAAGTGTGAATTGGTGAAGTAGAACCACTATAAACAGAGTCATTGTGTCTGAGGTTGTTGGCTTTGAGATCTTACAAAACAAGGAACCTTTCCTGGGGCTCTGGGTATGCTCCCAGCTGTGTTATAGTGCCAGGAGTGTTCTGTTCTTGCTTCATCGTGGTCCTGATTGTGTGATCTCAGGAGGAGGAGAGAGCCTGCTCTGCGGCTCTGGGAGTGTGCCCACCTGTGATTTGGTGTGTTCTCTGTCACACTGGCACAGGTGCCCATCCCTCACACTGGGTGTGAGCAGAGATGCTCTGTGTGTATCAGTGAAATCCTTTCACATCCTTTAACATACCTGACACATCCTTTAACATACCTGACAGCTGACACATCCTTTAACATACCTGACACATCCTTTAACATACCTGACAGCTGACACATCCTTTAACATACCTGACACATCCTTTAACATACCTGACAGCTGTCATAGCCTTTAACAAACCTGAACATGTACTGCAGGAACTTGCTGGAGACCAGGCTCCAGTCAGGAAGACTTTGCCAAGATCCCTGCGCCAGAGGGATGTTTCCAGCCTGCTGATGGTATTTGTGCCCTGCCAGCTCTTGCCTTACATCCTTCAGTCAGTGGATGGCACTGCTGGCTTTCCACAGCTGGGCTGCTTTGGGGAGCTGAATTGTGAAGTGCATTTGTGACTCACTGCTGGCTGTGAAACCAGCCGCTGGGAAGGGGCTCCTCCAGCAGCCTTGGGGCAGCCAGATCCTGGAGCAGGGATGGGGACAGGCCCTGGGCTCTGCCAGGGTGAAAGTGGCCCCAGCACAGCACCCTCACTGCCCAGTCCTTGTGGGGAGTGGAATGGTTTGGGTTGGCAGGGATTTGAAAGACCAGCCCATCCCACCCCTGCCATGGACACCTTCCACTGCCCCAGGCTGCTCCAAGCTCTGTCCAGCCTGGCCTTGGACATTCCAGGGATCCAGGGGCAGCCACAGCTCCTCTGAGCCCTCTGTTCCAGGATCTCACCTCCCTCACAGTGAGGAATTTCTTCCCAATATCCCATTATTCATTATTTCTTATTAATAATGAGTAACGCATTCTTCATTATTTGTTATCCTATGGGATAGGGCGTGAGAATTCACTTATTATTCATGGATTTAGCAAATTTATTGGTTTGTCGCAGACTGCTCGCTTGACCTCACTGAGGCAAATTCTTAGTTACACCGTTGTGATCCCAGAGCTGGTAAAATGGGAAAGAAGAGCAAGGACATAGAGTAAGGTGAATTTAAAAGGGCAATCAGAAAGGAGAGCTGAAAAATGGAAAGCTATAAGGACCTTGAATGTTGTACAAAGTTATTAAGCATTCAAGGCAAAGAAGAAACAGAAGAAGTGCAAGGGAAGGTCAGAAGAAAAGCTGTCTGTGAACAGATCTTCTTTTTCCAGAAACCTGGATAAGTCCTAAAAATAACCCAATTCCAAAAGATCCTAAAGAAACAACCTGCAAACACTCTTGGTTTAGCTGGGTGCTACTCAGTGACATGAGTAGTGCTGCAATTATAAAATGGATGTAAATCAGAGTGATCTGTGCCTTAATTGCCAGTCTGACAGAAGAGCAGATCCAGTCCTGTGCAAGCCCCAAGTGGTTTCTGTGGTGTCTCACCCCACAGACTAATTGGTCACTTGTCTTCTAGAAATGCTTTCAAGATAATTAAGAAAAATAATAAATTGGGAGAATATTTTGCTTCTAATTGGGTGTCAGATGTATTAAACCCTTGAGAAACTGAAGAGTTTGCTAATAACCAGAAACCCTCAGCTTTCTCTGGTGCTGCCTGCTTTGTTCTGAGTTGTTTGGGGAATAATCAGCTTTTAATGGATGTGACATTCACCACAGCTAACCAAGAGGCTTTGGTTTGGGAGAAGTCCTGCTGCTGCCAATGTGGGAACAAATTTTGCTGGTCTGAAAAGAAAAAATTCCTCATTTTTGGTGTTACAAAACCCAATTTTGCCTGTTATTTAAAAGCTTTCAGCTGCCTCAGACAGTACTGCAGGACAAGTAATTGTGCTGGAGAAAAAGGCCTAAAATACACATTTTCTGCTCTAAACTTCTCTGGGCTAAGCAGCTCTGTTTTCTGCTGGCTTGGGAAGTAGATAAACATCAGTGTGCCTCAATTGCTGGGAATGGACCTTAGGAATTCAGCTTGTTGATGCAGCCTTTGGGGTTTGGAGCTCCTGGATGATCCTTGAACCCACAAACATCAGGCATGTGCTTCTGAGCGGTTTCCATGGAAATAACATTAAAATCTATTTAAAGAATGGAAGAAAAATGTACACATCTTTTATGGATTTTTACAACAAAATAATTGATTCTAAAAGCTGGGGTGAAGCAGTTCACACTCTGATGCAATGGGGCCCAGAAATGTTTAATTCTGGTTTTGTGAGGGGTGAAGTGTTTCTAAATGCTTGTGACAGGAGAACACTGTGCAGACAGAAGTTTCATGAGCATTTATAATTCTGTTTTATCTTCGTTTTACTTGCAGAGGAACTCTCCTGATGAACATGGCAGTTTTTGTAAGCCAGTATTTAATATCAATATTTAATTCTCAGCAAGCAGAAAGGGCTTGGGCTTAGTTCAGATTATTTATTTTTTGTTTCCAGAATCAACTCAAGAATTTAGGAGGAAATTATGAACCCTTTGGTCCATTTTGAAGTTGAGGAGATGGCACTGAAGTGAAAAACAGAGCATTCAGCACTCACAGAGACCCCAGAATAATAACCTGGCATGTAAACAGGCAGTGGAAAAAGGAGGAAACCAGCCTGGAAAAACCCTCTGCCTTTCCTGGTAACTGCAGGGGCAGGGAAGGGAAAGAACAGGCTGGGGATGGGGACAGAAATGATCTGAGAAGCAGCTGCCAGGGGATAGTGACCACAGAAAATGTCCTTTATTAATGCAACAAGACTGGAACTGCCTGGGCAGCGTCACTTTTAGCTGGGTCACTGTTGCTCCAGTGTGACATCACCACCAGGGCTGGGGATGATGAAATTAATAGAAACTGGGCATGTTAATTAAGAGCCAGGTCAGCTGTCCTCTGCTTTTGGTGACAGTGTCATCCAGCTGTGATAGCTGAGTAGATTTTCTCACCCGCCAGTGGCAGACAGGAATTTTTAGCAGCTGATAGACCCCAGATCAATAACTTACATAAAGCAGCTCCTGAGTCACCTCCAGCAAGTGTGCACATGTGAAATTGGGAAGGAATAGTCTGGAGCTTGTGCTGCTCTGGTGTCACAGAGTGGGGGACGTTCAGAGGGCCCACAGTGGCTCTGGTGCAGCTCTTTTCTCTTTTCTCCAGACTCACACAGTTCCTCCTGGAATAGGAATTCTCCCCAGCTGTCTCCCACAGTTCCTCTTGGAATAGGAATTCTCCCCAGGTGTCTCCCACAGTTCCTCTTGGAATAGGAATTCTCCCCAGCTGTCTCCCACAGTTCCTCTTGGAATAGGAATTCTCCCCAGGTGTCTCCCACAGTTCCTCTTGGAATAGGAATTCTCCCCAGGTGTCTGCACAGCTGTTCAGATATTGTACCCAGGTGTCTGCATAGCTGTTTCTCTTGAAACCAGATATTCTCCCCAGATGTCTCCCATGGCTGTTTATCCTGGTACCAGATGTTCTCCCCAGGTGTCTCCCACAGTTCCTCTTGGTATAGGATTTCTCCTCAGATGTCTCCACAGCTGTTTTTCCAGAACCAGATGTTCTCCTCAGGTGTCTCCCACAGTTTCTCTTGGAACAGGATTTCTCCCCAGCTGTCTGCACAGCTGTTTCTCCAGAACCAGATGTTGTCCCCAGAAGCAGAGAGGCAGCCCTGGCTCTCCTGTGTCCCTATAGGACATGAAAGAACACAAGCTCACGCTGCTGTTCTCAAGGTGAAGGAAAAAGGGGAAGTTTATTTTCTTACTTTAACATTTATAGATTTCCAAAAGTGACAGCAGATTGGAGGGTGACAGTGCCACCTCTCCAATGACACTGGACAAACCAACAGTCCATCAAATTTCTCTTCTTCCATAAAGGAATGCAAAACAATGAGTTATTTACAGAAAGTGAGAAAGTTCACTACAAAATGTCAACATCAGAAGGCTTAGAAAATCTTAAAAAACCAGGGTGACACCCCTGTGCCACTCCTGCCTGCTCCTCTGAACTGCTCTGCACGGAGCAGCTCCAGCACCAGGAACTGGAGTTTCCCTCCTTTCAGAAAGTTTCCCTTTTAGGCTGGAACAGACAGAAAATGTGACCCTGGGTGCACATGGCAACATTTGCCTCTGCCCACGCTGCCAAACACAGCCTGACCTTGCAGCAAACCATGGTCTAAGCAAGAAATGCTTAAAAAACCTTGGGGCTGTTCACATTTTTAGTTGAAGGAATGAGGAGATAATCAGTTCACAGGGAATATTTCAGTGGACAATGCCAATCCAATTGAAATGTTAAGCTGTATATTCGCGCTCAGCAGTAGATTTATTTTTTTTTAAATGATGTAAAATGCCAGCTAGAAAAGTGTTTCCCATCTAGGTTAAGAATAGGGGTTCTTGCATAAGCCACTGGAGCTTTCAAAAAGTGCTTAAAATAATTTCCTGCAAGCTTTAAATGGAGTGAAGATAAAATTTGGAATAATTTCTGTGGGTACCTGCATTGTATTTAACTGGTTGGTATCAACATCTGAATTGAATTTCTAAGGCAGCAGCCATAGGTGCTCACAAATTAGGATCTCTATTACATGATTACATGCTTTTAATTTAGTTGTTACAAATGCTCCAAATGAATGAAGGCACCTTTATTTTTAGGAAAAAAAATTCCTAATGTTAACTTAAAAACCTCACCTCATCCAGCTTTTTATTTCCTGCTGTGGAATACCAGGGGCAAACTTTACATTTTTCTTCTGTAGCTGGAGAATTTGTGTATTAGAAAGGTCAAGAATGTCCAATATTCAACATTCTGGATATTTTTTGAAGATCATGGAACATTACCAACTGTTTTTCTCTTCTAAATATACAATTTTATTCTAAACATGCAGTTGTGCATTTCATAAAGGTTACAGAGTTTGTGAGATTCCCATTCTCATATCTTTGTTAATATGAAAGGACCTGAAGGTTGCACATTTGAGTGCTCAGAGGTTGGCAACTAGAAAACAAACCCAGATGAATAACCTGTAATGAATACTGGTTGTACTTTGGGATTTTGGGGTTACTTGGGGTGTGTAAGCACAGCAAAAAATCTGATTAACAGATTTGTCACTGGTTTGCAAATAATTCAGATTTCTTCTTCACTTTCTTCCTTAAACCTCAGTGTAAGACTACTGTGAGCTCTCAGGCTCAGGTTTAATTGTGCCTCAGAAAAATTTGGTGGCTTTTTTGAACACTTCTTGAAGCACATAAAAAGAATTCTGGTGGTGAGCAAGTACTTCAAAGCTGTATTTGCATCTCTGTAAAAAACCCAAACAACTCTTGTCCTCTGCTGCAGAAACGTTTGAACGTGGCTACTTCCTCATTCACATGAAATTTTGTTTTTATTGAAGACTAAATCCTTTTGTAAAGTGCTTTTTAACGAGCACTGAGGGCTGCTTGGAGCTGCCTTGTGTCCTGCTGGCTGCCCATGGGGTGTGGGACAGCTCCTTGCTGGCCAGCTGCTCCGAGCATTAATCCAATATGCAGATCCCGAGCCTTAATGAAGGACTAATTAACGCTCTGGCAGAGCCTCAGCAGCCTGGTGCACCTTCAGGCTCTCACTGGGATATCTCCTGAGCTCTGGGCACTCTCTTGGCCGGGAAGGTGAAGGAGAAAATAATCCAATTCCTTCAAATTCCCCTCGGAGCTCAGTGCCAGCTCCAGAAGGTGCAGTTGTTAATGACCTAGATGTGATTCATCCATTATCAGGTAATCTGAATTTAGCTGAAGTGATTGAAATTCACGGAGCTGAAGTCAAAAACCTCATCTCCTTTAGCAGAGAGCTGCCCATAGAAACGAGCAAAGAATCTGAAGTTAACAGAATGATTTCCAATTTGAAAACTCTGGCTGCTTTGGACTGCCCGGTGGAAGAAAAGCTGAAGGAAATGTGATTTCCCGTGGCTTTGGATGGGCTTTTTGGGATTCTGGGGTTCTGAGAAGGCAGAGAGGAGGCTCACACATGGATATTCTGAATTATCCCCAGGAGGGAACAGGCTGAATGCCCCATCCTGCAGCTCTGCTGGCAGCAAAGCTCACATTAAATCCTGGCTTTCCCAGGAAGAAGTGATAGTCTAGCGGAGTACTAACCAGTAAATAAGTCATCTCTTGGTTTTACAAAGCTGGCATTACTGCATGAGCAGCTCCATGTCTCATTTTATGTCCCTGGATGAGAATGGAGCCTGGACAGTGCTCTTAAACACAGCCTTACCGTCCAATGGAATACTTACAATTTCAATTGCTTTTGTGTTTATAAAAGAGTACATGGATGACACAAGCTTTTGGAAAGACCAGGGAATATTTTAAATTTTCTTTTGTTTTTCCATGCTTTGACATCTCTCTTTTGTATATCCTGGCTCTGAGTCACCCTCAGTCTGCAGCTAAGCATTGCTGATGAATTCTCCCCTGTATCACTCATAGGTCATTTGTTTCTTTGTCTCTGTGTTTGATTTTCTTCTGGCACTGATGAAACCTTGCACGGGCTCTCCAGGGTGGCCACCCCAGCCTCCAAACTAACACAGGATTTTTCTTCCTTCACATATTTTTGCCATTTTTGAATTGAAGCAGCCGTATCACACACACAGAGCTGGGACTGAACTGCCCGGTGATAACTCCCTGCCTCCTCCACATCCATCCTTTGTTCCCTTCTTCCATTTTCTGTGCTGCTGTGGTTTTGTACCCTGGGGTGACAGAACTGACCTCTGCAAGTTGCCAGCTCTGGAAGAGTCCTTAAAAATCCTTTGTGTGATAAAGAGAAATTCCTGCCACGGAGCCCTTGATTACTTTTTTGTCTGCAGAGAGCAGCAGCCTCTGAGTGCTGGGACACCCTGAGGTTGAGTGCCCTGAGTGCAGGCAGAGCGAGAGGAGGTTTTGAAGAGGGATCCTTCCCATGGAGAGAGAATATTGCATGGCAGAGGGCAGGAAGGAACTTCACTAGACTTGAAACAACGCCTGTTCCTTTGAATCAAGTTGTGAAGTTATCCTATGAGGGGAGGAGGAAAGAAGGAAGAAACAATCTGTGGGTTTCTTCTACCCACCTTGACCCCACAAACAAGGATGGGGGTTTTTTTTGTGCTTTAAAAAATATCTGTGGTTAAAAAAAATCAAACAACCAAACAAACAGCCCACAATAAAGCAACACGAAAAACCTCTCAACCAACCCCTTCTAATAATAAAAAAGTTCCTTTCTTGCTGTTATGCTTTTCTAGGGCTGAGATTAACCATGGAGCTTCCAGCCTGGGGGAGCTCTGTCAGGGTTTGGGGGTGTGGAGGGATGAACTGCAGAAGAGCTGGGGCTGGGATCTGCTCTCAGGAGACCCAAAGCACATGCAGGCTGTGCCCAGGCCACAGCAGGGCTGTTTGTCACAGCAGGGCTGTTTGTTTGTCACAGCAGGGCTGTTTGTCACAGCAGGGCTGACCCACAGAGGGCTCTGGGGGTGACAACTGAGCAGGAAAAGTTTCAAATGTACCACGTTACTTTCTCTCTCACACCGAGGCAAAAGCACCATTCACACCTTAGAGCAGTCCAGCTGCATCACTGCAGCATTAAGTGAAAGGTTAAGTGATACACAAAGCCACAGACAATCCAGAACAATTTCTTCTTTTGAATTCTTATTAATTCCTTTGAAATTTTGCCTTTTGGCTCAAACTTTGAATTCCAGGCTCTGGGAAACTGGACCTCAACCCTGCTCTGAGACTTTCTGACCGTGTCCTGTAGAAGATCTGAATCCCCTCAGCATCCAGCAGGATTCCTCCTGCCCCAGCCTTGCCTGCAGCCTCAGCAGCTGAGAACGCCCAGTTAGGCCATGATAGTTTCAGGTTGTATCAGGATGAACTCTGTACTTTCAATCTAATCTAATGTTTGATCTTTCCGACCCCAAATCAAAGCTATTTTCTGAAGCATTGCCATGGTGATGCACAACACGGAGTGTTGTCATTGCCAGGGCTTTTAGAGCTTTATTGAAATGCTTTTGAGCTGCAGAAAAAGATCTATGGGAAATAATGGTACATTATGTCGGAGATTGATTTACAATGGGCTGCTCTATAAAATATTTAATAGAATCTCTAAAATTATATCAAGACAAGTTACCAGAAAATTAAAAATACCGAAGTATATAGAGCTGCAAACATGGGCATTAGTGAGTGAGTACAACCAGGCCTCTCCTTCCAGAGCTAGGAAGGAAAATATGTTTGCTGGCAAATTGAGTAATTGTTTCTGAAAATTGGCAGCTCCCCATTTCTGGGTAAGCCTTCAGCATTACCTATTCCTAAGAAACGTCTTTGTATTCACAGAGTGCTTAGTATTGTGAGGCTAATAGATATGTTTTTGATGAACACATTTTTCCATTTGAACTGTGAGAGCAGTAACCTTTAGTCATCCACAGACAAGATCATTTAAATTCTAGGCTCAGTGCAGCAAATTTGCTCAGTTCAGAATCTGATATGCACATTGGCTTAATTATTCTTGGTTTTGGCTTTTTTTTTTCATTGTGATGAATCTTGTGTGATGATCAAATAGTGACATTTATTTTACCTGTGTGGCAAATTAATTTGTGGTTTGATGGATTTATTTCTCCCCTATTCAACCCTGCTCTTTAAAAATACACAGGATTGCTTTTATTGCTTTTTCAGAGCAGCCTTTGTAAACATGTAAAGATTCTGTACATCCAATTCCATGTCTCCCAAAAAGCAGCAATGGGTGTCGGATGTGGAATCCTGACCCAGCCGAGGATTCAGCACAATCTTGAACCATTCCCAGGTAGCTCAGACTCCACCCAGTGGGGATGGGACCCAAACCCACCCAGTCCCCAGGTCGGGCCGGGTCCTGCAGCTGCTCCTGAGCTGGTGAATCAGGCTGGGATTCAGGCTGCCAAAACAGCACTCAGGGCTCTGCCTTTCACCTTGCAGAGCATTCATTCAAACATATTCTGTCATTTCCTCTCAAACTTCTCTTTGCCGCTGATGGCGAGAGAAACATTAAATTTGCATGCATCAATTACTAAGCAGTTATGTTAACCACATTGTTAGGTTCATTAATACTGCTGGAAAGTGAGGCTAATTATATCCTGCTTCCCATTTGGGCTGTTGTTTCTGTCTGAGTTGTAATGTGACTAAATTATTATTTTGATTATGCTGATGAGTTAGTTCATTCTCATTTATCTCCTGATTCTTTTCATTCAGAAACCTTTGAAATCTGCACAGATGCTGCACTCTGAGAAGCCTCCCACAGAAATTCAAGCAACACAGTTCTGTTCTTCCCAGTTCAGAGTTATTGGAAACTGGGAGGGGGAAGAGAATGGGCCATTCTCCATCCATAAGGATATATTAGGTCATCAGATGGATTTTCTGAGTGAGTTTGGGCAAGTTATTACAAATCAATGCAAATTAGTTCAGCTTTGCATCCAAGCAGCCCAATAAATGGATTGAGGCAGCAGATTTGAACTTGCTTGTGCTAACAGTTACCCTGATCTGCTCCTTTTTCCAGCAGGCCCTTACCAGGTCTGGAAAAATCCTTTCCCAAAGATCTTTGTTTACCATTCCTTATGAAAAATCCTTTCCCAAGGATCTTTGTTTTCCATTCCTTATGAAAAATCCTTTCCCAAAGATCTTTGTTTTCCATTCCTTGTGAAAAATCCATTTCCAAGGATCTTTGTTTTCCATTCCTTGTGAAAAATCCTTTCCCAAAGATCTTTGTTTTCCATTCCATGTGAAAAATCCATTTCCAAGGATCTTTGTTTTCCATTCCTTGTGAAAAATCCTTTCCTAAGGATCTTTGTTTTCCATTCCTTGTGAAAAATCCTTTCCCAAAGATCTTTGTTTACCATTCCTTATGAAAAATCCATTTCCAAGGATCTTTGTTTTCCATTCCATGTGAAAAATCCTTTCCTAAGGATCTTTGTTTTCCATTCCATGTGAAAAATCCTTTCCTAAGGATCTTTGTTTTCCATTCCTGTGTCATTTCCCAGCCTGAAGCTCTGCCAGTCTGTAGGATGCTGTCTCTCCTGAAGGAGGCACCTGACACATTCACGGGGCCGTTTCCTAAATAGAGGCAGAGATTGCGCAAGTCCTTTGGTGATCAGCAAGAGCTCTCAGTGCTGAGGCTGACACCACTCCTGCCTGTTCCTGGTCTCTCCCTGCCGTGTCATGGAGCTCCAGGGAATCAGGAGGGAGCAGAGAATGAAGCTGAGTGCCCGGAGAGTCTCCAATCCAGCACACGCCAAGGAAGTGACACAGCTCTGCCTTTCCTCGCCCATTCACAAGGCTCATTAGCACTTGGTTCACCATGTAAAAATAAAAGAAAATGGAAGCAGAGCAGTTAAGGAACAAATTGGCAATTACAGAATTGTGTCTGAGCACTTTTGTTCACTTGAGGGCCGATACTTGATGTGTTTGGGGTTGGTGCCCCTCTGCTTTCCCAGCCCTGCAGGTGTCCCAGGAACCCCTGGATGTGGCACTCTGCGCTCTGGGCTGGTGACAAGCTGGGATCAGGCACAGCTTGGGCTCCTGGAGGTCTTTTCCATCTTCAGTGATTCTGTAACAACAACAAAATTTTCCAGCTATAAAATTTTCCAGCTTTGCCAAATCTCTCTTCTTCCTGCCTGTGACATCCAGAGCGGCCACGAGCTACAGAGAAGTGACAGAGCCACCACAGCTGTCCCCCACACCCTGGGTCTGACCTTGGCATTGGTGCCACTGACTTCTCCATTCTCAGTGAGCCATAAGGACAAACCGCCAGCCACGATAACTTGTTAATTAAACCAATAAATGGATTAAAGACTGCACTTCTTTACACAAAAAAAAAAAAAAAAAAAAAAAAAAAAAAAAAAATTATTCAGATTTCCAAAGAGCTTTTTAGGTTTTGGATATCTGGAGCCCAGTCCTGCTGCCTGAGTAGCTGTAGCCAGGAATTCTGTGCTTGCAGGCTGTGTCCTCCCACAGGAACACCAGCTCCTATTCCTATTCCTATTCCTATTCCTATTCCTATTCCTATTCCTATTCCTATTCCTATTCCTATTCCTATTCCTATTCCCTTTCCCATTCCCATTCCTGTTTCTGCACATTTTTGTTTCTGCCTCTCTCTGAGCTCAAATGAAGGCTGAGCACTCTCCCTGTGTCCCTTGGCAGGCTGGATACAATGCAGAGTAACTTCATTAAGTTGCTCTGGGGGGAAAAGCAGAGTTTGCAGCAGCCAGAGGAGAGCACAAAAAAGCAGAGCATCCTCTGTAGCTAAATGATCAGTTATCCTGCAAAAGGAATTACAGATCCAGCTGGGGAAAAGGCACTTTGGATAAGCTCAGGGATCCCACATTATGCTCAGGATCAGCTCATTATAAAAAAGCAGTATAAATGTTGGGCATTTGTGTTTCTTGGTCTTTCTAATTGGGCAGTGGCATTTAATGAAGCTGTGATTTTTTCCCTCATTAATAATGCAAAGTATTTAAGCAGCATGCAGCAGTGCTTTTGGAGGCTTTGCTGATAATTTGTGCTGCTCGGAGCAGGGCTGGTCCCTCTCAGTGGGAGGAGAAGCTCGGGCTGGTCATGTCAGGCAGTTCAGGAGCTGCAGGAGAATCTCCAGGTGGGTTCTGAGGACCTCATTTCCCCCAGGCTGTGCAAACAGCTCTGCTGCCCTGCCAGCAGTGTCCAGCACCCTGGGTGGAGCCATCCTCAGGGACAGCTGGGCTGGCAGTGCCCAGAGCTGTGGGCATGTCTTCCACCCTGGCATGGATTGGCTTCTTCTCTTTTAAAGACTTTTATCTCTGTGTGTGGCACAGGATGCCGGGTCAGAGATTGAACAAGTCTCCATTCTGCCGCTTTCCTTCTCTCACAAAACTTCCTGATTCCCTGAGGCTTTTAGAGGGAGAAATAGCGTCTAAGTTGTTCTTGGACAGAAAATAAAATGCCCACAGGCTCTCCACTCTGCTTGGGGCATCATTAAGGCAGCTATAATTGCACTAATTTTAGTGGAAAGGAGTCTACTTCAGTTCCCTGAGTGCAGCAGGAGTTTTGAGGTTGTTGTGATGCTGAAATGATTTTAAAAGTTAAGCACTGCAGCTGTTTCAGAAACTGGCTTACAAAAGTATAAATCCAAACTCCCGTTGATGTTAATTGCACTGAACGATGTACTGAGCTAATTGAAAGCTTTTAGCTGGTTTGGTTATCCATGCACTCCTCACTTCCTTGTCCAGGAGTCCCAAATTACATATAATGAAAAAAAATGAAAGCGTTAAATGGTTGCTGCAAGTGCTTGGAGTGCAGTGTGCCATAACATCCACGTCACCAGCACAGGAAACAGAAAATGTTATTGTCTGGAACATTTCCATTCATAGAACGATTTGCTTTGAGAGGGAGCTTGAAGGGATCTCCACCCCCTGATCTCCCACAGTGCCAGGGTGCTCCCAGCCCCGTCCAGCCTGGCCTTGGGCACTGCCAGGGACCCAGGGGCAGCCACAGCTGCTCTGGGCACCTGTGCCAGGGCCTGCCCACCCTGTGAGTAAATAAAGAATTTTTTCCTTGTAATTAATCCCAGTCTTCCCTCTGCCAGCTTGAAGCCATTCCCTGTCACTCCTTGTCCTTGTCCCTATCCCTCTCCAGCTCTCTTGAAGCCTGCTTAGATACTGCAAAAAAAGTTCCTCTACAAGACATGGGGAAGGATTAACACTCAAGTTCTACATGAAAAATTATTTTATCTTTAGATATCATGAAAAAAAAAAGAAAAAAAACCAAAACACAAAAAAAGCCAAACAAACAACCAAAAAAGTTTTCTTACCGTATATTTATGATTCGGGAAGGTTTCTGAAAGCTGTAAATTTCCAGCTAAGGATTGTAGATTCGACAGCAAAAAGCTTGAGCAAGATAACAGAAATTCCTCAGTTTTGGTGGTTAATATTGAAGCACCATGTCTCCATAGAGGAAGGGATACAGCACATTGTCACAGCACAATGTCACAGCACATTGTCACAGCACAGTGTCATTGTCACAGCACAATGTCACAGCACAGTGTCACAGCACTGTCACAGCACAGTGTCCCTGTACATTGTCACAGCACTGTCACAGCACAGTGTCATTGTCACAGCACAATGTCACAGCACAGTGTCACAGCACTGTCACAGCACAGTGTCCCTGTACATTGTCCCTGTACAGTGTCACAGCACAGTGTCATTGTCCCTGCACAGTGTCACAGCACAGTGTCATTGTCACAGCACATTGTCACAGCACTGTCACAGCACAGTGTCATTGTCACAGCACAATGTCACAGCACAGTGTCACAGCACTGTCACAGCACAGTGTCCCTGTACATTGTCCCTGCACAGTGTCACAGCACAGTGTCATTGTCCCTGCACAGTGTCACAGCACAGTGTCATTGTCACAGCACATTGTCACAGCACTGTCACAGCACAGTGTCATTGTCACAGCACAATGTCACAGCACAGTGTCACAGCACTGTCACAGCACAGTGTCCCTGCACATTGTCACAGCACTGTCACAGCACAGTGTCATTGTCACAGCACAATGTCACAGTACATTGTCACAGCACTGTCACAGCAGTGTCACAGCACAGTGTCCCTGCACATTGTCCCTGCACAGTGTCACAGCACAATGTCACAGCACATTGTCACAGCACAGTGTCCCTGTACATTGTCACAGCACTGTCACAACACAGTGTCATTGTCACAGCACAGTGTCATTGTCACAGCACAATGTCACAGCAGTGTCACAGCACTGTCACAGCACAGTGTCCCTGTACATTGTCACAGCACTGTCACAGCACACTGTCATTGTCACAGCACATTGTCACAGCACAGTGTCATTGTCACAGCACAATGTCACAGCACTGTCACAGCACAGTGTCATTGTCACAGCACAATGTCACAGCAGTGTCACAGCACTGTCACAGCACAGTGTCCCTGTACATTGTCACAGCACTGTCACAGCACACTGTCATTGTCACAGCACATTGTCACAGCACAGTGTCATTGTCACAGCACAATGTCACAGCAGTGTCACAGCACTGTCACAGCACAGTGTCATTGTCACAGCACGTTGTCCCTGCACACTGTCCCTGCATGCTGGGGTGCCTGTCTCTGTGAGCAGACACGGACAAGGACTCCCTGTTCCCTCTCCAAGGAGGGAACTCTCCAGTGCAAGGCCACCAGGCTGCTCCTGTTTTGAGGCCGGGGCTGATGAGAGGATCTGGAGGAGTTTCAGGTGTGCCTACCTGCACACGGATCCAGCTCTGGCTCCCTGCAGGGTCACTCACAGCCTGCACAAAGGCCTGGATGGATCCCAGAGCTCCACCAAACCGAGCTCCTGCCCAGCTGCTCAGGCTGGAGCACATTGCCAGGACCCACCTGTTTTCTTCTTGTGCAGGTGAATTTCTTGTAGAAGCTGCAGAACTGAATGGCTGCAAAGATTCCCCCAGCTTTAACTTTTCTGTGGTTATCCAAGTAGTGCTTGGTTTGAAGCTTCCATCAAGAATCCCATTTTCATCATAATGAAAAACAATCTGCAGGAGCTATTTATCTTTGCTTCTGTTTCCTACATGCTGGTCTTGGATTGTGTAACCAACACCAGGTGGACACTGAGAAGTTTTTCTGTGATAAACCAGTTAGTGATTTATATATTCAAGATGATAAAAGCAGCCCCAGCACCTGCCAGTGAGCAGAGCACTGCTGGAGGGCTGTACCTGCCTGGCTGTGTCAGCACAACCATGATTAATGTATTGATGGTGCTTGGCAGGGACCTGAAAACAATTTTCCTTGAAAACAGCGCTGTGTTATGTCCTCCAGTCACCTCCTCCTCTGAAACTGCTGTGAGGATGATCTTTGCTATTGATAGTAGAGGTGAGAAGATGAAAAAAACCCCACACCATCC
The DNA here is from genome assembly GCF_027579445.1 of Ammospiza nelsoni. NCBI lineage: Eukaryota > Metazoa > Chordata > Aves > Passeriformes > Passerellidae > Ammospiza > Ammospiza nelsoni. The sequence goes on along the minus strand of NC_080644.1, from coordinate 2,353,482 downwards.
TTTTGTGCCAATAGGTCCTAGGAAAGGAAAGAACTGAGTGTTCGTGGTTCTTGGAACTTTTGGTGTGTCCTGTTTTACTCTGTAGTTACACCCTTATCCCTGCAGCATAAAAATACCTCCATAAAACATGAATTCATCTCCTGGAGGACAAGAGAACTGAAGAGAAGGAAATAATAAGTCTCTAAATTAAATTAGTGTTTGTATTATAGCTCTTCCCAGTTCTGACATGGAGCTGCTGGTCTTTGGCATGAGCTGCATCATGGCAAAGCTTTGGCATGAGCTGCACCATCAGGGTGGGTGGGGAACAAAGAGGATGCAAGCCCTTGGAACAGCTGTCAGGGGGAGTTTGTAGAGCCATGGAATTACTGAGGATGGATCAATAATGGTGAGGGTGCTTTAAGCTCTTCTAATTGCGAACCCAACACTGCCTCTAGACATCAAAGTCCACCTCTAAACATCAAAAACAATCAAAAGCCTTGGCAAGGGGCAGGAAAATGGTTGATTCTTCAGTTTTTGAAGGGGTTGGAGGAACCTCTTGATTTGGGCCTCCCCACTTGCTCTGCCAACAGGAATTCTCCTGCAGCACCTCCTGAGGGGAGTTACCTCAAACTTGTGTGGAAAACAGCCAACTGAACAAGGTATGGAGGAAAAGAGGTCTCTTAGATAAATTCAGCACGAAATATTTACCATGTGTGGCACAAGCCTTCCTCCTTTAACTATTTAACTCTTCTCAGACCTAGTGCTTGCAGCAGTAATCACAAAATCCTGTCTTGGTCATTTTGAAATGTGTAATGAAATTTGCTGTAAAGTGTGTGAAGTCTGCTTTTGATTACAGATGCAGCAGGAACTTTCCAGTCTTCCTTCCTTTTATTTGGAGGAGGAAAAAAAAATCCCTTTGCGGTGCATTATGGCAAACTTTTAAGTGTCAGCATGGCTGCAGTGAAAATGTGATCAGGCTGGCACAGCCAGGGTAAATCAGAGTGAAATTCTGGTACGATCTCTTCCCACTGTTCAGAAACACCACTGTGAGCCTCACAGCTGTTTCTTCTGTCTTTGCAGGAGCCCCCCAGAGAGAGAACAATCATCTGTTGTCCAAAAACCCCCATTTTCTAACAGGAACAGGAGAACGAGAGGCACGGATGTGGAATTGTGGCAGCGTGTCACAAAAGAGAGCAGCCAGGGGACAACCAAAGCGCAAATCTGCTTCCTGAGGGAGCACAGGGAAGATGCCACTGCCTCCATCCAGGACAATAAAAGCAGCATGAACAGAATCACTGATGATATAAGAGGTGCTGATGCACTGGAAATTATTTTCCCCCATGGGCACTTCCTTCAATGTCCATGGCCAGCAGTGGCTGTTTGATTTTGTTTGGAAAATGTAAATGGAGAGTTTGGAGTTGTAAATATTTGCATTTCAGCAGCCACACCACACAGTGACCAATGGTCCATTGCATTGCTGTTGTGGCTTGTGGCTGCTCCCAGTCCCATTTCTGGGGTTCTCCTCCCAGTGAGGCTCCCAGCAGCACCCTGAGCCCTCTGATGGATTTTGGGAGCAGTTTTTGGGCATTCTCAAGCATTTTTGTTACTGATGTGGGCCAGTGTAACAAGTCAGAGCTTGCAGAGTTTTTCAGATTAGAAAACCCCTGCCAGTCTCTCACAGTGTGGCATCAAGCAAGCTTTAATTATCATGTGCTTGACAGCAAGAGGTAATTGATTTGTAATTTGTCTTGGGCTTGTGGTTTGGTTTGGGTTTGGCTTTTAATAAGGAACTGCTCTAATTGCCATTTAATGTGCACTGTTCCATCCAATACTTATATTTTTCCACTTGAGTGACTCTTCCCATACTGGTGTCTGTTTAAAATGAAGTTTTTTGTCAAAACAAGAATTGTGATGGGCCACAATCTTCCTCCCTCGAAAGAAAGCAATTATTCAGCCAAAATATGTACACTCTGGTGATTATGTGGATGTATCACTTCCTGCTGGGTATTAAACGGTATGATTTCTGGAGTCTGAACTGGGAATATGATTAATAACAGCTTCTGATACAGCAGATAGCAAATGAAGGCCGAGCAATAGTAATTTTTCATTTGAATCTCAGCCAAATTGGCTGTTTTGCAGTACGGGTCTGTGGCAATTATTTGTTGTTCTGCTTCCTAATGCTGATTTCCTTCCAGAGTTGATCAGCATGAATCTCAGGGAAACACTGAGTCCATAAACACTTGTGGCCAGGTGGAGAAAGCAGAACTGCTGATGGGAGCTGCTTAAAACCAGGCCCTCCTGCAGGACAGGGCCTTTGTGGAGAGCCTGTGGAGAGCCTGGTCCTGGTCCTGGTCCTGGTCCTGGTTCTGGTCCTGGTCCTGATCCTGATCCTGGTCCTGGTTCTGGTTCTGGTCCTGGTTCTGGTCCTGGTTCTGGTCCTGGCCCTGATCCTGATCCTGGTTCTGGTCCTGGTTCTGGTCCTGATCCTGATCCTGATCCTGGTCCTGGTTCTGGTCCTGGCCCTGATCCTGGTCCTGGTTCTGGTCCTGGTTCTAGTCCTGGCCCTGGTTCTGGTCCTGGCCCTGGTTCTGGTCCTGCTTCTGATCCTGATCCTGATTCTGGTCCTCATCCTGATCCTGATTCTAGTCCTGGTTCTGGTCCTGCTCCTGCTCCAGGTCCTGGTCTGATCCTGATCCTGATCCTGGCCCTGATCCTCATCTTGATCTTGATCCTGGTTCTGGTCCTGATCCTGATACTGGTCCTGGTTCTGGTTGTGGTCCTGGTCCTGGTCTTGGCCCTGATCCTCATCTTGATCCTGATTCTGGTCCTGGTCCTCATCCTGCTCCTGCTCCTGCTCCTGCTCCTGATTCTGATCCTGGTCCTTCTCCTGGTCTTGGTTCATCTTCCTAAGTAAATTCTAAATTGCTTTGTGCCAGTTTCTCTTCAAATGACCCTTGTAAATGTGTGGGTCTCGTTTGTTTTCCACATTTTAATTGAAACTAGCTGGGTGTAAGGCAGCAGAACGGAGGGTGCTTAAATTCTCATTAAAACAACATGAACAAAAACAGCTTTCATGTGTGCAAGGCACAAACGTGACTGCAAAACCAAGATAATTCCAGATTTTCTGTGAATTGTCAGCCTCTGATTCCAAGTGTGGCTTCATAAGGAAAATGAAACGTGGCTTATACACACACAGGTATAAATGCATAGATATATATATATATATATATATATAAATATGTATAAATGCATCTATAACTCATGGTAACTGGAAGGTTCTGCTGCTACTTTTCACTGTGAGCTACCAGTTGCAGGATGTGAAAATGCCCATTTTGGCTACTTAGACCCCTTAAATATCCAGCCAGAGTGGGTGTGATTATCCAGCTTCCAGCACACTGGACAAGGCTCTGTTGGAACCGCAAAGAAAACAAAATGATGTTTGAAATCCATTCATTACAGCATTAACATGAGCATGCCAAGCAATTTTTTTGGGAACAATTACAAATTTTCAATCAGAAAAGGCCTTTTTCCAGACTTTTCTCCCTTACAGAAATTACTTTTTGCTTTTAACACATGCTCACTGATTATGCAGGTGGCTTAATGACCTTGTATTCACTGCTGCTTCAATGTGGGAGCTGTACTCTTAGTTAATTCCATCTTTGCCTTTATTGAGAATATCAGATTGCTCCAGGTTCTTTGATCTGGTGGTTTTGATCATGGAGGGCTCTTGCTCACCATTTACAGAGCTGCCCAGATGCACTTATCTCTTCAGAAAAAGTAATATTAGACCTTGTGTTGCATGTCCTGCTCATTCCAGCTCCCAACAGGGCAAGGAAGGGCAGTCCAGCAGTGATTTAATTTTCCCAATAGCAATATTTGTGCATATGCCTCACAAGTTATTTGCCTTTTCTGCTCACCAGTTAGACAGCAAATTGGTAGTAATTATCACATTAAAAGGAAAGCATTACTTCAGGATAGCTGAATAATTTTTCATTAAGGAGAGCTTCCAAAGGGACAGCATTTAAGAAAACAAAGCACAAAACTGTCACACAGCTCCAGCTCTCCCAGGGAATTCTGCTCCCCGAGCTCTCTATTGAAAGTGCTGCTAAATATCCACCCTGCCAACTTTTCCAGCTCCATTATTTGACTTTGATGAAGGTGTGGGGTCCCCTGCATATTCCCTGATATCTCCCCTTGCGGGATGAGATCTCCTGAGCAGCAGGCTTTGGTGGCTGAATCAGAAATCCTGTTCCTTCTGTCCATGGCGCCACTTAAGTCCCGCTTTGGTCTGCAAGGCATCAACCAGAGGAAAGCCAAGCCCTTTCTGCAGCTTTCCTGAGGAAAAGCAAACCTGAGGTGCCCAGTGGGAAACCCAACACCTCTCCACAGATTGCTTTGCACATCATAATTGAGCCGGGCTTGAATATTTCCCCTTGGTTCAGCCTGGCAGTGATTTAACAGCTCTTAGATTCTGCTAAGGAGCTGCACGAGGTCAAAAGATGATATTTAAAATCCACCCTGCCTGAGAAATAATGAGTTCCATTCTGAAGGAGAGCATTGATTTTCACTGTGCTTCTGCTATCACACAGAACTGAGATACCTGTTACAATATTTTTTTGTTATTTGAACAAATAAAAAAATTGTTATTTGTTATTGAAATTTGTTATTTGCTCTTGGGTGCTTTAAATCTCTGTATTTTAAGTTTTAAGTTTGAAAGGATTATTGGCTTATCTGTCATTTAACCCTTACAAGTACAATAAGTTTTTGGCCAGTACAAATTAACAATACCAAAATAGAAAGGCCAAAGCCACAGGGCAAAATTTTCTGGAATCTTTTGTAGGTTTTCCTTTTGGGAATGAGCAGTGGTAGATAAAATAATATAAAAATCTTCTTGCTAAGGGAGCAGGGTGGAGGCAAAGGCTCCCTTGCCTCATTTCTGGGTTTGCCTCTGGAAATAGCTGAGCATGGGAAGTGCAGCTTTTCCTGCCAGCCAGCAAAGGAGGGATTTTAATACAAGAGAAAAAACCCTTTACTAGGAGCAGTCACAGTGGTGTGTCAGCCCCTGGTGAAGCTGCCAAATAAACAACCAGAGAAGGCAGAAATCAATTCCAGACCAAGTTAGATAATATGATATGGGAAAAGAAAGCGATGAAGTGAAACTTGGAGAACATCTTGTTTTTTCTGCTTGGTGAATTGGTTTGTAAAAAGAATATTTGGTCACTTATGTGTGCCCTGTCTGATTCCATGTGTGCCTGGTTTAATTTCAGTAGATTTTGTACCTGTTTATTACCCACTCATAGAAATTATGGAACAGAAAGAACACTCCTTTATCTCTTGATAAAAATGTACTGTCCTGTGATATTTTGCTTGTTTCCAATGTCATTCCCATTTTCCCAGCATTTAAAACTTAGCATTTAGTAGTTATTATCTTTGTAACAGAATTTATGATGTGTGGTTCCTATTTTAAAGAGATTTGTGTTAAGAACAAAAGAATCTATGGATTTTGGGCAATAACAATAGGATAGACTTATCAAATTGCACCTCAGATCATCCACAGAAAGGCTAAATTCCATGAATCAGTGATGGAAACAATGCTTGCACTGTTATTACACCCACAAGTCCACTTGTACTTGTTCTCAGTTGGAAATAATTTCAGTTTCAACTTCTCTTGCTCAGTTAAAGGCAAAACCCCTGTGTGTTTTTTAATCTAAATGCAGGTAGCCAAAGAGAACAATGGCTCATTAGTAAAAGCTTTTTACCACAGAAATATGCAACTGTCCCTTTGTCTGCAAATACACACAATTCCTGATTTAACAGGAACTGTTAAACTGTGTCTCAGTGCACATTTTTCTGCTGCTTCTCATTTTAATCAAAGGGAGCTTTGATTTCATGAAGAATCCCCTGTGGGGTGATGCTGGCTGGTTGAATTCACCTGGGTGGATTTTAAATTTTTACTTGTGGCCTCTCCAAAGTGGGTTTGCCAAGGGGAAGATGCTCAGAGCTGCTCCTGGGCACACATCCGCAGGTTTTGGGGATAGGAATGACATCCCAGCGACTGGAGCCGCACAGGATCATTTATGGCTTGGCAGATTTGTGCCACGTTACACATGGATTATTGGGGGTTTTTTTAGGTGTTCTCCTGGCATTAAACAGGGAAGCACTGTCAAATATTACTGAGGGGATGGGGGGAATGATTTATCTGTTGAGTTTCATTTGAGAGCGGTGCAGAGGAGCAGGGGGAGAGCAGAGAGCCTGCCCAGAGCTCTGGGGTGTGCCTGGCAAGGGGCACGGACACCCAAAGCAGCCTCATCCACCCCTTGTTGGTGTCCCTGTCAGCTTAAACAAACCCGAGAGGAAAACTGATTTTAGGGAATTGTAGCTGATTCCGCTTTAAAAAAAAAAAAAAATCTGTTTTAGCACTCCTTTGGTGATCACTGATGAGCACTGTGTCCATTTTTGCTGTTGCCTTCCCCTGGAGCTGAGTGTTGAGGTCACAGCACAATGCAGGGGTTGCTGTTCTGCCTTGATTTGTGGATTTAAATAGCCCCCGTTTCACTGAGACACACCGCTGTCCTTCAGGAGAAATACACAGATTGTTATTACATAAACATCCAGGACAATGCAGTTCCCTTGTGATGACAGCACTGAAGTGTTTGGGTTAAGTTTCGTACACCAAGCTGGATGTTCAAACACATTAATTACTTTCTTACAAATAAATTTACTGCACGCCTCATATTCGGTCCTGCCTCCTTTCTGGTTTGTTTTGCCAAAAATTTCTGGATTCCCCAAGTCAGTTCCTTTCATGCAGAGAAATTTGAAAATGAAAGATGACATTTATTTACTGTCCCTGTGCCATTTCAAACCCTGAAATTACGAGTCCTTGATTTAGATTTAGACCTTTCCAAGTACATGCTGTACAATTTTAAGATTACTAAAGGCAAACTTGTTCACAAGTAGCACATAATTGACTGGAAGCAGAGGCAATAAAAGGCTGCGAGTGCAAGGGCTGGTGTTTTGCCCAAGTGAGGAATAAGCTCAGACTCACTGTGAGAGACAAGGGCTTGGTGAAGAGGTTCTCTGGTCTTGAAGGCTGAAGACAGGAGTAATGTGCAGGCTTTGGGAGATCAGACAGGAACAGGGATGGTTTCTGTCTTAATCAGCTGCAGACTCTTGATTTCACACTTGTGGAGTCCTGATTGGCACCACAGATACTCACCCTCAGGGCTCTGCCACACCTCACACATCCCCACGTGCACCCAGGGCTGTTTGCAGCCTGCTCCCACTCTGTGCCCACCCAGCCTTCTCCTGCCTCTCATTTTACCTGATCTTCCCTTTGAGGTGTTGAGGAAAACCTGCATTGCCCTGCCAGGAGCAGCTGTGCTGTGCTCACGTTCCTGCTGCAGGCAGGGCTGGGGGATCCTGGAATGCTCTGGGCTGGGAGGGACCTCAAACCCACCCAGTGCCACCCCTGCCATGGCAGGGACACTCCCACTGTGCCAGCTGCTCCCAGCCCTGTCCTTGGGCACTGCCAGGGATGCAGGGCAGCCACAGCTGCTCTGGGCACCCTCCCAGGGCAGAATTCCTCCCCAATATCCCATTTCACCCCCTCTGTTTCACTTTGAAGACTTGAATCATCCCACAAGAGTGGATTTTCCCCTTGGAAGTGGGGCAGGGAGCTGTGGGGCAGTTGCTGCTCCCCTGGTGTCCCTGTGCTGTGCAGGGCTCTGCGGCTGAGACTGGGCTGCAAACAGCAAAGGGGTTCCCCGTGTCTCTTGTGACACCCCATCTGTGGCTTCCTCCCAAACTGAGGTTTAGGTGAAGCCACCAAACAGCAAACCCTGGTCCCCACCCAGGCCCCAACAAATAGAAGCTTTTTATTTCAGTGGCAATGCAGTGTTTGTACCAATGGCCTGAACAATGACCTTGCTTGACTGCAGAGTTCTGTGCCTGACTTGGTTATTTGCCCATTAATACAAATGCTGTCAATTATAAAATATTTAGACACTTATTGATGGGGAAATTGCCTGCACAGTGCTGAATTTAATGTGAAAGAAACAAATCTGTCTGTAATTGGCAGAATATGCTGTGTGGAGTTGACTTAGCAGGATAACTCCTGTTCCTAGGAATTCAAATATTTGTCTTAAATATATGAGGATTTCCTAACACATCTTTGAGCACATGGCAATCCTACAATGTCTGTGAACTTCTCGATTTTCCTGCAGAAAAACTGACTCAATAAATCCATAATAATGATACCTTTAGAGGCAAAATATATAATTTAGCCTGCCATTTCTTAGACCATCTGGGGCGAAACTGCACATATCTTGTTCAGCCCAGCACTCTCCTCAAGGAAGAAACATTTGTTATTTTGAGCAGGTTGCATGTTGGTATACAGGTGGTGATTACATGTTGGTATACAGGTGGTGGCATTTCCCTGCAGCCCTGCCCAGGGGCAGATTCCCAGCTGGAAATGTTGCTCTGGGTGCTCCTGGGTGGCTCCTGCTGGAGTTCTGACCCTGGGGGTGGCTGAGCATCACTTCAGGGCTCCCTCCTCATCAACATGTTTATGTCTGTCCTGCTGCCTGCAGTGCAGCCCTGTTCTTCCCTTCCTTTCCCCTTTTCCCTTTTCCTTTTCCTTTTCCTTTTCCTTTTCCTTTTCCTTTTCCTTTTCCTTTTCCTTTTCCTTTTCCTTTTCCTTTTCCTTTTCCTTTCCTCTTCCTTTTTCCTTTTCCTTTTCCTTTTCCTTTTCCTTTTCCTTTTCCTTTTCCTTTTCCTTTTCCTTTTCCTTTTCCTTTTCCTTTCCTCTTCCTTTTTCCTTTTTCCTTTTCCTTTTCCTTTTCCTTTTCCTTTTCCTTTTCCTTTTCCTTTTCCTTTTCCTTTTCCTTTTCCTTTTCCTTTTCCTTTTCCTTTTCCTTTTCCTTTTCCCTTCCATTTCCCTTTCTTTCCCCTTCAATTTCCCTTTTCCTTTCCCCTTCTCCTTCCATTTCCCCTTGTCTTTCTCTTCAATTTCCCTTTTCCCTTTTCCCTTTTCCCTTTTCCCTTTTCCCTTTTCCCTTTTCCCTCCCCCCTGGCTCTGTAGCTGTGAGCATTCCCTCTCTCGCTGCTGTTTTGGGGTTCAGCCCCAAGGACATTCCCTCTTTTCCTTCCCACCAGGGCCAGCCTTGCTGTGACCCTGCATCCCTGGGTCCGTCAGTGCCCCACAGAATTCCAGAGCGGGCTCAGAGCTGAGGGTGTGCACAAACCCTGGGGCTGAGCAAACCCACCCCTCTCCTGGGTAACCTGGTGCCACAAGGGGTCAGGGATCTTTGGGGGGGGCGGGGGGTTTATGGATTCTCTTCCTGCACATGGCACTGAAAATTTGGCTTTTCCCCCTCATTTTTGTGAAGATTTCCGTGCCAGGAGCAGCCTGGGGCAGTGGGAGGTGTCCCTGCCCATGGCAGGGGTGGCACTGGCTCACCAAGTTCCCTTCCAGCCCAACCCATTCCATGATTCTCTGAATTGAGAGGCCTTTCCCCAGTGTTAGGCTCTGTTTTCAGCTTTATGAGCCCCCAGACTGGTTTGCTGTGTGTGGTGCTCTGACAGAAGCAAACATGATTCCCAGTGATCTCTCCAGATTTTATTCAGCAGAATAGGTTTTGCTTAGAGGCAAAGCACTGCATCAGTCCTGCTAAAATTGCTTTTAAAAGAGAAAAAAGAAGGACATCAGAGAAATAAGGAGGACATCAGGTGCAACAAGAGCTAAATACACAATAACCTGAGGCAGAACATCGTGGCAAACCATGCTCCAGAGTGTAGGGGTACAGAACACTGAGGAAAAGCAGAGATTTTTTACAACAGGCAGGCACAGTCCGTGCACACCACAGAAGTTTTGTGGTTCCCTGTGCTGATTTCACCTCCTTGTGCCACCTCAGCTGCTGCAAGGTGGGACAGGCTGGGCCAGCAGGACACAGCTGAGCTGGGCTTGGGGACACACACACAAAGCTGAAAGCTTTTGGCTTTGCCAGTCAGTGGCATTGTCTTTGGTCTCTTCTTGAAACAGGGAGAATTTCCATTTGTGCCTGCTCTGCTCCACAGTGAGGTTTTGCTTCTTTTATTATTTTAATTTGACCTTTCTAAAATGAAGGGTTGTAGGATTGGGTAAGTGCTGGAACAGAAGGAGTGCTGGAAAGGGGGAAGTCTGGAGGATGTGATTATGAGAGGAAGTGAGAACTCAATTAAGGAATTTTGGGTGTGATCAGAGGAAAGGAGAAGTAGGGAACATGAGGTTGGTTTGTGGTGGGACAGACTGTGGCTGAAGCACAGAGTGCTCCAGTGCAGTAGTTTTAAGTGAATTTGCTCACCAAGTTGCACAGGTAATATGCTGGGATAGGAGAACTGGTTCTTGGCCCTAGGAGGATTATCCAGCCCATAAGAGTGGGAAATGGGGCTGTTCCTGTGGGATGCTGAGGATCAAACACAGGCCAGGAGGTGCAGGGTGGGAAATGTGACTCCCCACAGGCAGCAGGGCTGGGTCTGGAGCCCCTGAAACAGCAGCACCAGAGTGGGGCAGAAATGGGGACACGGGAGCTGGGGAAGCTCTGCGTGCATCAATTGATTCTCACCTGGCAGAGGGGAGTCCCAGAAAAAGAGAAAAATATCAACCCAGCAACTCCACCAAAATAAGAAGGAATAAACCAGAGAGTTTTAAGTCAAATGAGATCTTTGAGATGTTTGAAAGCATCAGACAGCTCTGAGGGTTTGGGGATCCCCCCCTGCTGAAAGCGAGGTACCAGCAAGGTGCCAAGCAGCCTTTGGGATGGCTCAGGGTGCTCTCAGCCTGGCACTGGTGGTGTCACTGCCCGTGCTGTGTCTGCAGCAGCCCCTGCTCGGGGACAGTGAGCTGGCTGAAGGCGCTGCAGGGTTTGTGGGTTTGTTCTGCAGAAAGCAAAGACTGAACTGGTGCAGCTGCGGGAGCTTGCTGTGCGTGGCACTGACACCCAGGGGTTGGAGAGGGTGGCACACAGCCCTGGTGCTCTCCTGTGCCCAGGGCAGCAGCCCCCAGCCCCTGAGTGCAGCCTGGAGCTGAAGGAAGGACATTTATTATTGTTCTGCCCCAGGAGATTTATTTCTCAGTGGGTAAAGTCCTCTCTGCCACACACATCTGACTCCTTCCAGCTGCTGAACTGAGAGGTGGGTATTTCTAAGGACTCCCTGCAGATTTTACACAAAGCTGCATTCAAAGTGTTTTGCATTTTAGCTCTTTCTGCTGTTCAGATCCGTGGATCTCATTAGTGAGGGTTTATCAAAAGGAGGCTTCTAAGAGTTTTTACAAACGTAGCAATTACTACATTGATCAGGGCATTCCAGCTTTACAAAAATAATCAGAAATTCAAGGGCATAATACTCTTATATCACAATAAATAATGCAAAAGCCTTCACATGAGTCAATCCTATCAGGCAGCTGTTGAAGCCACGCTGTCACTGACACTGTAGTGATAACTGATTTCAGAGCAATAGAATTGTTTGCTTTCACCCTTTGAAAACTGTACTCAGGCTGCTTTATGGCAATCAGCAAAAATGTCAGTCTATTCTTTCATTAAAAGGTGGGTGTAGAACAATGCTGTTACCTGCTGGTGTTTGGAAAAATAGCTTTCCACAGAGGTTACTAATGAAATCTTTTAGAAAACACTGACTTGTTGGCAGTGGCACTGAGATAAAGCAACAGGCACAAACGAATGCTAGAGGGAATGTTATCTCAGTCTCTAGAAAGTGGCATTCCCTTTCAGGATTCCTTTCTCCCAGTAAGTGTTTTGTAACCACTCTGGATTTCTTTCCATTATAACCATTTGAAAAACTTCAAATAATTCAGTTGAAACCGGTTTTCACTCTAAAAAGTAGGAAACAAGGCATCATGTAGGAGGCTTTTGTCTTTCCTGCACCCTTCCTTCAGGCACTGCGTTTAAAGTGAGCTGCTCTGCGTCTCAACATCTACATAAATATATTTATATTTATACACCCATGCCGTGTTTTTTCCACCCAAAACCAGGTGTTTACAGCATGCACTGTCCCACACTCATGCCATAGCAGCAACACACGATTTCTTTGAAAGTCTTCCTCATCTCCAGGCTCCTGAAGGCGTAAATGAGCGGGTCAATGACGGAGTTGCACATGATGAGCACCAGGTAGGTGTTGAAGTGCGCCGTGTAGCAGATGCAGTAGGGGTTCATGGGGCAGGAGATGATGAGGATGAGGTGGAGGAAGAAGGGCGCCCAGCAGACGATGAAGACCCCCAGGAGGATGGTGATGGTGACGGCGCCCTTCATGCAGGTGCGCTGGGGGGGCACGCCCTCGACGGGCAGCGCCGCGATGCGCTTGACGTGCAGGCGGGCAAACAGGAACATGTGCACGTACAGCGAGGCCATCAGCAGCAGCATGGTGAAGAACATGGTGATGAGACACACAATGACAGTTTTGCTCTCCGAGTAGGCAATGAAAATGATGCCACAGATGATGCACGCCACCCAAATGAGCACAATGAGGGTCAGGGCTTTCTTCACCGTCATGATGCTGTGGTAACGGAGGGCATAGAAAATAGTGATGTACCTGTCGATGGCTATGACCAAGAGGTTGCAAATGGAGGCTACCAGAGAAATACAAATCATGGAGTCAAAGACATTGTCCATGTGCTGGATGAAGTGGTCGTCGATGATCAGGTAGCCGTTGCTGAGGATGGCGATCATCACGGTCTCCAGGGCGTTGGACATGCTCACCAGCATATCTGCCACGGCCAGGCTGCAGAGGAAGAAATACATGGGGGAGTGCAGGTTGCCGTTCTTCAGCACTGCCAGGATGACCAGGATGTTCTCCAGCAGGCTGATGATGCCCAGAGTCAGGAAGACCTCGGCTTTGATGAAGACCTGCTCGCAGAACCCGTCGCCGCTGCGGTTGGTGGGGACGGAGTCGTTGAGATCCTCGCTGGCGTTCAGCAGCAGGGGCTGCAAGGAGAATGCAGAGCGTGTGGTGTTCATGGCCAGCACAGCAGCTGGGCTCACCCCTGGCTGGGCACTTGAGGCAGCACAGGTTAAAAAGAGAAAAAAAAATACAAAATGGAAAGCAGGTCCTTCCAAGCTGCTGCTGTGCATGTGGGGTGCGATCGAGCAGGACTTTAGTCACTTTTACAAGGGCAAACATCAAACAATCTGCATTTACAGTGGGTTCTATGCCAGGCTGCTCTTTCCTTTAGAAGAAAGCGATCTCCCAAGCCTGTGGGCAGCAAACAGCTGTGTCTGCAGGGAGGAATCGGCAGCAGGGCATGGCTGGGCTCAGCTCTCCTGGTGATGAGAAGCAGAGTTTCCCCTTCTGCCGGGGCAGCCAGCGTGCTGCAGCTCAGCCCAGCATCCGTTGCTATTTCCGTGGCAAGGAAGGAGCCGAGAACGAAGGGATTTATAGATGCAAGAAAGAAAAACCAACTCCTCCTGCAGCGTGCGAGCGGAGCGTTGGCCATTGAGAGCGAGCACCTGCGTGAGTGACAGCCGGAGCACCTGGAGCGGCATCCCGAGCATCCCAAACCGTCTGGCGCCCTCTGCAGAGCCCGAGCAGCCTGGACCTGCCCCAAAATCCCTCTGGAAAACGTCAAATCCATCCCGAAACACTTCCTGCCCGCTCCGTGGCAGGGTTTTGGTGCTCGGACACCCTCCGTGCACCTTTGGGTGGCCACTAGGACTGGCCTGAACGGGGATTGTTCCCATTCAAACCTCGGCAGGACTGGGGAGATTTTCATTTATCACATGTGAGCAGGCAAGCATAAGGTAGATTTTCCTTGGGCTTCATTCCTTGTGTATTTCTGTGGCACAATTTTCTTAGTTTGATTTTTTAAAAGCGCTTGCTGATGTCTGAACCCTTCCCACCTCATGTTTTTACAGAAACACTTTGGAATCAAGTGCAATGTCACTTATATTAATGTTTGGGGCTTCTCTTGCAGGTTTGTTAGCTTAAAAAAGTCACAAATCTCTCCCAGTTTCATTGTGAGCTCACAGAATTACTGCCTTGCACCCACAATTCAATACCAAGAGGCAGCACTTCTCAAATTTAACCTGCAGGAGACAGATTTACAAGGACAGGGTCCAGTGCAGCAGTTTAAAGTGAATAAATAGCTGGGGATTTGCTCATATTACCAAGTTGCACAGGCAATATGCTGGGATAGGAAGTCATTAAATGTGTTGCATCATGAATTTCTGAACGTATGTGACAGCAGGACAAGCTACCATTTGCACTGAGGTGCAATTTGAGGTGGAAATGGAATTTCGTACACCCAAGTGGATTAATGGCACCATCAGCTTTGCCATTAAGCACTAAAAATAGTGGGCTGGAGCCTCCTGCGTGACAGCAAACTCACACTGGCTCTGAGGCCAGTGCTGAGGGGGGAGAAGCTGTGTCTGCACCAAAAACAGCAACATGGCAGCCCTTGTTTCCAGAGAATTTCTCTGCTCAGCTCTGGAAAACCTCAGTGATCTGAAATGTCATTAAATATTTTGTATTTTCCTTAGTTCCAAAGGATTTCTCTGCTCAGCACTGGAAAAGCTCTGTGATCTGAAATGTCACTAAATATTTTGTATTCTCCTTATTTTCCAAAGGGTTTCTCTGCTCAGCACTGGAAAACCCCCATAATCTGTCACAAAACATTTTATATTCTCATCTAATAAATTGCTGCTCCTCAGCTGCCCGTTCCTGCTTCATGTCCAGGGATCCAGGGAGTGACTGGGATTATTGCAATGCAAAAACAATGGCAATTGCAATTACTGCAAAGCAGGCAGGTTGCTCTCACATCCACCCCAGTGCTGCGGTGGATTTTTGTGTCCTGGATGTGCAGGACCCAATTCCCATTCCTTTCTTGGCCAGAAAAATGAGATTTCCCGAGCACAAAGATGGATTTGTCAGCTTTGCACTGCCAGACGTTTCCTTCAGCAGCAGCCTCTGATCCAGCCCTGCCACCATCTCTGCTTCTCTGCCCTTCACTGTCTGAGCCTTCCAAACTTGAAATTATTACCCAGCCCCAGAATCTCCAATGAAAGTTTTGTGTGCTTCAATCACAGCAGATGGGTCCCTTAAAGAATCCTGAGCAGCCCTTAAATAGAGGTCAGAACAAGCTGCCCTGAGCCCACAGAGGTGCAGCGGGTTAAATGTGGAAATTAGATTTATGGTGATGTCTCTTACATTGCTCTCATTTGTGTTCTGTCCTAAAATAACTCCTTTTCTAAGAAAAATAAGCTGTAAATAAGAGGATGTCAGCACAGTTAATGAAATATTGGCTGTGATGAAGGCAAAGCAAAGGTTTGGCTGTTTTATCCACCAGCAGAAATGAACAATTTTCCCAGGTAGAAAACTCTGCCATGTTTTACAAAGCAGTTAAAAACAAGGCTGATTTTATTTTTTTAATGCTGTAATTTCTCAGTTGTTTCTTCACTAGTGAAACTATTTAATCCTCAGGGAAAGGTAAAGGGAAAGTAGCATTTACTGCTAAATGTGGATCATGGAATTTCCTAAGAGAAATTATTGTTTAACGCTTGACATGAGACTGGGCTGATAATGGCTGATAAATGTGTATCACTTTCCTTTATTCTCACTCTTTTTAACAGTGGTTTCTACCAGACAAAAGTGGAAATTTTAAAGGAAATTAGAGGATAATAAGCAGATATTTTCTCCCGTGCAGCTGGGAATTATTGTTGTCCTGAAGTTTCAAGTAGCCAAACCAGTGAGTGAAAACCTCTCAAAGACTTTTCCTCTGTGTTGTTCTTTATGGAAAAGGACTTAAAAGTTGGAATATTTTCTCTCAGCAAAGCAAACAATGCTGATTTTGAATTCTGTGCACATTTCTGGAAGGGGCTGCCTCAGCACAGTTTAAATTTCTGATAATGAAATATTTGACAAAATAAAGGAAACTTCAGATCTGATTCAGCATTTGTACAACATGAACCGCTTGACTACTGACTTTGAGAAAAAATCTCTTTAATAATTTTCACTGAAACATGGAGATCACTCGTTATGATAAAGAGCAGAAACACACTTTGGGACATTTTCTATGATTGTATAAAATGCTTATAAAATATATAAAATTGTCTAAAATTATTTCTAACTCACGATTATAAAACTCAAAAAAATCTTTAATAATTTTTACTGAAACATGGATAGATCACTCGTTATGATAAAGAGCAGAAACACACTTTGGGACATTTTCTATGATTGTATAAAATGATTATAAAATATATATAAAATTATTTCTAATTCTAATTTATTAAGCTCAAAAAAATCTGGACATAGGAGCCTCACAAGAGCATGGCAGGTGAGGAAACCAAAGTAAAGACACAGTGATTTACTGAAATGCTGTGTTTTTCTTCAATATCTTGAGGAGACAGCTTTCCAAGAGCAATTTTTGCCCTCTCAGAGTCACAGGCTTCAGGATCCCTTGCCACACCAGGTCTTGGATGTAATAATGGAGAGATTTCCATGTCTTCCTCCAAGAAGTTGCAGTTCCTGCAGCTCCCATCACGCCCAGAGCTAATAATGTTATTTTCCAGTCTGAGGCAAGGATGGATCTGACATCAGCTGTGGTCAGAGATGTTAAATCTGCCTGGGCCACATTGCTGGCAGAGGTTTTCACAGTGGAAGGGCAAATCCTCACCTCATACAAGGAGCTGAGTCCCTGCTGAAACCAAGCACCAGGAGTTTGCATCCTCTGGGATGTTATCCACTGAATGCTCCTTCCTCAGCGAGGGGAAGGAGCACCAAATCCTGATTGCAGCGAGGGGGCTTTCAGAGGAAGATTTCTATAATTTCTGCCAGTTAAAAGGTTAATTTAAACAGCCTCAACTTTGGGACATTTTGGACAATTTTCCTTCCCGTCCCTGCGTAAGAGGAGACAAAGCAGAGCTGATTGCAAAACACTCACCAGCACCTGCAGGTGCTTCTCATGTGAAAGGGAATTGAAGTGTTTTACACCGACAATGCTCAGTGTCAGTTCTGTTCTCTGGTTTTCAGAGTGAGAGACAAGCAGACGTGATTGGTCCAGCTGCATTCTGCTCTTCAGCTTCACCAGGGCCAAACACCCCTGGAACATCTTCCCATCTCCCTGGAAGCTTCAGAAACCCCCTTGCCCTGTGCTGCTGGGGCTCAGGGATGGCTGAATTTGGCATTTTCGAACCCCAGCAGCAGCGCTGGGGTTTGAAAATGCCAAGTTTTCAAACCTCATGCCTGGACCAGAGAGAGCTGAAGGATTTTGGAGGCTGGCAAGGTTTAAAGATGATTTTACTGAGCTGTGGATGCTGTGGGTGGATGGATATTGGGAGAAATCGCTCTGCTAATGCTCAAAGCTCCTCAATTTGTTGCAGCACTCGCAGTGCAGTGTTGCTGCTTTCCTGACAAGAAGGACAGAAAAAAGCCCCACAACCAGACCCAATCCTTTAATTTTATTCACCAGTTAGGTCTAACTGCTGCCTTTCTAATTTTGTCCAAGGGTTTCCTGCTCTATTCTTTTTGTGGGTTATAAAAATTCCAACTTCAGTGCTTTTATCTGTGTTGTTTTTACCAGTAACTTCCAGGACAGAGAAAGGCTGGTTATTTGTTATGGTTTGGGGATAACAAGGAATTGCCTACCCTCCAAAATGCTGCTCCTCAACAATAAAATGGGATTTAAATGCTCTTCAGGTTTAGTGAAGTTGTTTTTTTTCCCAGATTCTGCAGTTTGCAAAGTGAGCCAGCTGTTTTGAGTAATGTCAGACTACTGGGTGTCAATACAGAATATTTTCTGTCAGAAATGGAAGGTCCTTAATTTAGAAAGCAAAGTAGATTTGGAAAGCCAACATGATTCAGGTAACCTTTCATGAATTTATTATGGAAAACAGAAGTGACAACTACTTATTTTGCCATTTCTTTCCTTCTTTTTATTTTCACTTGAAGTCTACAAGATGATTTACACATCTTTGTGTTCAATAATAATCTAATAATAATAATAATAACAATAACCTAAACCTCTTAATGATAACCTAATCTATACTTAGGTGTTTCTGAATAGCACATTTTCCTGTTTGGCACAAAAGGAGAAGCTGAGGTTAAAGTTTTTTTTGCTCTGAATATTGTCTTGGAAAGAAAAAGGGGTTGCCATGAAAAGGTTCCATCTGTCACTCATCCTGCACCACTTCCGATGGCAGAAATATCGGAATTGCAGCTGGTTCCACACTTTTGTGGCTGCTTGGAAAGTTCCCAAAATGTTTTGCAGCCTTGCTCTTCCAGGCAGAGCCTTGGGGACGCAGGTGCCAGAACCCCCAAGCAATCAAGGCTGACTTGAGAAGCTGCAATAGATTGTGGAGCACAAACAAAAAATAGATTGTGTCACAAAAGGTTTTGTGCTCCACAGCCCACTGCAGAGGGGCAGAGTGACCCTTCAATCCCCTCCTACTCCTCCTTGTCCCCCCCTTTGAATCCGTGTTCTGTTATTGCCCTCTGGTAGTTATTAATTATTTTTGTATGTAAATCTGTCTTGGTTTGAAAAGGCAGAATTATATACAAAAGGCAGGAGGCTCCCTTGAAATGGAGAATGTAAACCCCCTCTCTCCAAATGGGCATGCTCCCCCAGCCCCTGAGCCCAAAGGCAAGGCTGATTCCCATGGATTTCCTCCTTTGAACAGTGCCAGCATCCCCAGGAGCCTTTCCCTGGCCACAGTCACCGAGAATCCCTGCTTTTCTGACTCATTTAAACTCACAAACCCTTCAAACTTCTTCCTTTATAATCCACTTTTACAGAGCCTTTCCCTGGCCACAGTCACCGAGAATCCCTGCTTTTCTGACTCCTCTCATTTAAATTTACAAACCCTTCAAAATTGTTCCTTTCTGATCCATTTCCACAGAGCCATTCCCTGGCCACAGTCACCGAGAATCCCTGCTTTTCTGACTCCTCTCATTTAAATTTACAAACCCTTCAAAATTGTTCCTTTCTTACCCATTTCCACAGAGCCATTCCCTGGCCACAGTCACTGAGTGTCCCTGCTTTTCTGACTCTCATTTAAACCCACAGACCCTTCCAAGTTGTTCCTTTCGGATCCATTTTGAACAGCCTGGAATTGCAGCAGTTTCTGGTGCCACCCTGTGTCCCAGAGGAGCAGATCTGTGCCGCTGCCACTTCCTCTGGGCATTGGGACATTTTGGGTTTGACTTCTTGGCCCTGGGGTGCAGCATCAGGATGAGCACGGTGAGACCACCAGGGAGGGTGAGAGGGTGAGACTTCTGCATGAAATGAGTTTGAAAAATTAATTAATTTATGAATTGGTGCTTTGGCTTTGCCTGGAATTGCTCAAGGCCAGGCTGGGCAGGGCTTGGAGCAACCTGGGATAGGGGAAGGTGTCCCATGGCAGGGGATGGAATGAGATGAGCTTTAAATTTCTTTTTCAACCCAGAGATTCTGTGATTCCATTATTGCTGTTTGCTGCCCAAAGGAAATTGCCCAGGTGGATGAAGAATTGTTATTTTTGGAAATGTATGGGCTGTCCCTTCCCTTGATGCTGACCATGAACCACTGTCAAAGCTGCTGGGGACATTTTTGCTGTTCAAAATTCAGCAGCTGAGTTCCTTGTGCATTATCAGTCAAGGGAATTACTGATAGCCCCATTGCTAATTACTGATTTGCTTTATTTATGTGTCAAGCTGCCACTGTGCTTTGCAGATGTATTTTACAAATAAGTGAAGAATAACTAAAGAAGCCAAAAAATGACACTTCCATCAATCAGACTTCATGTACCAACTTCTTCATTGTAATGTATTTGCTCCAACTTCCTACTTTTATTTCTTTTCCTTTTATGGATCCTCCCATCATGCATCCAGAATACTGAATTAATTAAAAAATTAACTCATATTACCCTGAAAAAATTATGACTCACATTTTATGGGAGAATATTTCTTTTATGGTGTATCAGGTGAAACATATAAAAGTTTAAATTTTCTTCCTGAACAAGGGTGCTGCAAAAATGGGCAGAATTTTGCTGAGCATCACTAGATGTCACCCTCGACCTGAATTTAGTTTCACAGAAGTTTTAATTTTAAATTACTCATCTTCTGTTCCCACACTCTCCCCTCTTCCCCCCCTTGCATTTAATGCACCTTCCAGTTCAGTGCAGCACAAACTGTCATGCATCAAAATTTTCCTTGCTTAAAACCAGAATCAAAATTAGGCCAAGTGGAAATTGCTGGATTCTGCAGTACCATCAATTTCTGTGCTTGATCAGCACTGAGGGGACAGAAAAAGCAAAACCTCCTGGGACAGGGTTTCTTTCTTTCTGTCTGGTTGGATTTTGTTCCGATCCTGTTGGAATCTCCATTGTGGGAAATGAAGAGGAATGCTGAGGTCAAACCCCCATAAAGTCACGAGGAGCTCTCACTTCTCTGTTTCAGCACCATTTCCACAGGAAAATAAAGAAAGGGCCCTTTGATAAAGCAGGTTCAGGCTGCAATTTTCAGGTGCAGCGAGTTTTCAGGGAAAGGCTTTGTTTTTCAACTCTGAAATTCCTTGTGAGAGCATTCCAGCCCTGCTGGAACATTCACGCTTGAGTGAGAGGCAAAAACGTGTTTATGAAGTTCATGCTGTATTTGTGTATTTATTTAAAGGATAATTTCATTCAGCTCTCATTTTTTTTTTTTTTAACCTGAAATAACTTATTTCATGGAGTTCTTTCCTTAGGTGAAAACGTTTGGGAGATTTCCTTAGGAAATTCTTGATGAAATGAAAAAGAGAGTTTTGCATATTAAAATAATTAAATAAAAATAATTAAAATAAATAGAATCCTGTCATTTCCCCACCCTCAAATGTTCTGTGCTGCTGCAATCATGTTAGAAAGAGAAGTTCCTTGGGATTCTTTAATTTTCAAAAGAAAATCCTTGTTCCTCAAGGGCTGAGCATTCTAACAGGGAAGAGGCTCCCCCTTCTAGTCGTTTTGGGAACACTCAGAATCACTAGAAATGTGATTCTGAGTGAATTAATTGCTATTTTATTTTAACCAAATGGCTGTCAAAGAAATGTGTTTCTCATTAATCCTTTTTCTAGTTTAGTGAAAAATTTCCATCTGCCACGCTGGACACAGAGCACTCAGAATTAGGGCATTGAAAGACAATCTTTTATTAAATATTTCCTTCGAAGACCTGGATTTAATCAGGCCCTGTTACATTATTGGCTGTGTTAGGCTAACACTCCATCAAAGACACTTTAAATCAGTTCAAACGATTAAACCCTGGTTACATCAGCAAGTATTGACCTTCCATTTAATTTCCAGAGCCCCGGGTGACCTGGGGGAGTTCATTGCTGATCCTTTCTCTCCCATTTCTGCTGCATTCACTGATGGGTGGGATTTGTACTGAGCCGGAGCCCAGCCTGGGCTCAGAGTGACCAGAGGCACCTGCTCTGCCCTGACCCCTCAGCTTCCTGCCCTGTTTCTGCCACAGAGCTGCTTTTAGAGCAGCAGAGGAAGGACACCCGTCACCAACCCCACACGCTTTCAATTCCTGTTGCTTCTTAAAAACTCTGCTTTGCATTGACGCTTCAGGGCTTCTGATTTTTCTCCTCTGCCTCTGCTTGGGGGAGAGGAACTTTCAAAATGCGAAGAGTTGGCTTTCCAGCTGTGTCTCCTCAGAACTTTCAAAGTGTGAAAGTTTCACCTTCCAGCTGTGTCTCCTCAGAACTTTCAAAATGTGAAAGTTTCACCTTCCACGGTTTTTGTCAGGGCTGGGGTTTGATTTCAGGAATGCTTTGCTGGTAATTCCCTCTCCTAATCACAATTCTCTCCACCAGTACGGACAGCAAAGAGCATTTAAATGCACAAGATTCCTCTAAAGATGCACAAGATTCCTCTAAAGATGCACAAGATTCCTCTTAATGCACAAAGATGCGCAAGATTCCTCTGAATGCACAAAGATTCCTCTAAAGATAAAGAGATTTAAAATGCTGTTTATCTTTAGAGGAATCTTGAGCATTAATCTGCAGGTGCTTCCTCCCAGTTTGCAGCTCCCCATGCTGGGGTTTGGAGATGTGTTAAAAATTGCTGCTGTGCATAAAAACACTGCTGGGAACGTCCAACATTGTGTTTGGAGCTCCTCAGGCAAACTCCCTCACATTTACATGGAATTTCTGTGGGAACTGACATATGTTGGGTGTTCAGACAAATGCAGTGTAATCAATCTTAATAAATAGTAATAAATCATCATTGCAGTATTGAGGGCTCAGTGATTTCAGGAAGGCGCTGGAACATAAATATCAGTTCAGGAAAAGCAAACAAACAGCTTCTACATTTTTTTGGTCTTTCCACAGAGCTGCCATGAGGAAGCCAGGCATCATTATTGTTTCTTTCAGTTCTCAGCATAAAAGGAAGTAACACTTAATAAAAGCCATTGGCGGCAAGATCTCATAAGAGAGAGAGGCAGAGAGAGAGAGGAGCAGCATGCTGAGGAGGAGCAGGTGTGATTCATGAATAAGCTGCTCCTTGGCACCCTGTGGGATTCTGATGAAACAAACAGAACTTCCCCAGGCATGGATAACACGAGAACAGCAGACACTTTTTCACAGGTAAAGCACAAAGTGTTGTGGCTGGTGTGGAAGTGCTGCTTGCTGTGCATAGCTGAGATGGTTTATCAGGAGCTGGGGAGGACTTGGTGCTTTACTGGCAGGGGATTTGCAGCAGGGTTTGGTGTAATGGGCTATTATGTGATGTGAGCTCAGCCTGCTCTAATATATCACTGAGTGTTTGCAGAAGGTGGGCAGGAGACAACATTTTCATGGGCTTTATTCTTGAGAAAGTTGAGATGTGCAAAGTTTTCCTGATACAAGGAGAGGAGATCTGTCTTTCTCCTGCCATGCTAGAGAGGATTTATTAACACTTTACATTATCTGTGCTAAAAATTTCCATAAGGTAATTGGAGGGGAGAAAAAAAAGTGCTTTATATTACAGGCAAAAGCAGCCTTTTGATAATCCCACTAGAATCTGAGGTGATTGATGTGCCAGGATTGAATATACATCAGCCTGCAGCCCTGTGGGTTGTCTGAGTGCCTGCCACACACAGAGGCTTGGAGCATCCTGCTTGTTCCAAAATTTGTTTTAAAATACCTGGAGAACTGAGTTGTGGGGAGCTCCTGGGACAGATGATGGGATTGGCAGAGGGAAAAGAGGAATCAGGGGAAAAGAGAAATCAGGGAAAAGAGGAACCAGGGAAAAGAGCAGTCAGGGAAAAGAGCAGTCAGGAAAAACAGGAATCAGGGAAAAGAGGAGTCAGGGAAAAAAAGGAATAAGGGAAAAGAGGAATAAGGGAAAAGAGCAGTCAGGAAAAAGAGCAATCAGGGAAAAGAACAGTCAGGGAAAAGAGGAAACAAGGAAAGGGAGCAATCAGGGAAAAGAGGAATAAGGGAAAAGAGCAGTCAGGAAAAAGAGAAATCAGGGAAAAGAGTAGTTAGGAAAAAGAGGGATCGGGGAAAAGAGGAATCAGGGAAAAGAGGAATCGGGGAAAAAAACACAATCAAGGAAAAGAAGAATCAGGGAAAAGACCAGTTAGGGAAAAGAGCAATTAGGCAAAAGGAGGGCTGTGTTGTGTGCAGGCTCTGAGCTCCCTGGCTGGCCAGGGCTGAGGGCTGGGGAGGATCCAGCCCTGCTTGCTTGGTTCCCCAAGTGAGAGATTTGCCAGTCCAGGCTCTGGCAAACCCCAGAGCAATCCCACAAACAGGAGGAGGAAAAAAAACCCCCTATTTCTGGTTTTTTGGTTTGTCACAGGGGAACAGGGCAGGGGCTGCTCTTGCACGCTTTGAAAGTTCTCCTCCTCCAAGCAGAGGCAGAGGGGAAAATCAGAAGGGCAGGGGCAGGAATGGGTGATCCAAACACTGAATTATTGCGCTCGCACGCATCAACTGATCCACCTGAAGAGCCATAAATTGCACCTGGCGCTGCTGCAGGAGATGCTGAGGTGCTGCCATCTCCTTGGGGCAGCTGTTGGCGTTGGGAGGGCGCAGTCCCAGCCCGGCAGGGTTTCCCCTCTCCCTGCTGCCCCAGCACAGACAGACACATGGACAGACACACAGACACACAGACAGACAGCTCAGCAACCTCTCACCTTCCCTTTGCACTGCTGGGGGGTCGGGGGCAGCACGGGAGTGGAAATAACCAAATGTTGGCGGCCGCAGAGGGCCTGGCTGAGCGAGAGCCAACAGGAAACCACGGCCAGGTGGTGCCACTTGTCACCGAGTGCCACCGCCAGCAGAGCGCACGCACAGCTCAGCCTGAGGGAGCACCAAAATACCCACAAAAAACACAAACTGTGCCTGAGAAATCGAGATTTGAACCGCTTGTGAACTCCTCTGGAAGGCAGACTTTATGTCCTGCTGGGGCTTTTCATCTGAGAGCTGCTCAGATCACGGTGCAAGGTCAGACCCTCGTGCTCTTCCACCCTGCTTTACTTTAATCAACTGCTTTAAAGTGCTTTATCCCCATGGATTTCCCCTACAATTTTCATCAGACTTTTTCTTAAAGGCCACTTCTCTTAGATGATTGATTTTTTCCCTTTTTTTAAATTTTTTTTAAATTTTATTTCCCTGGTCTTTTCAAAGTAGCTTAAGGTGGATTTTCGCTGTATACTTACCAAGGGATCAATTCTATTTAAATATTTTCCATATTTTCTGACCTGTGTATTCATGAAGGTGCATCCAGCCCTGAGAGCAACCCCTGAGGGACAGGGCCAAAGCACATCCTGAGGTGTGTCCCCCTCAGTTTCCAAAAAAAGTTAAATTTCCTGCTCCTGAGCCATTTGGAGCTCCTTGTTCCATTCTCAGTATTGCCCAAATTCCTTTGGGATTTTAATGTTGTTACAATCAATCTCTCCATACCTTTACCACTTTTGTTTTCAATAAAGTATATGTTCATATACCAGTAAGAAATAAAATACAATAAAATATATTTGGGATATTTTATTGTATTTTATTATCTTAATATTATTTATATATTAATTTTATTTTTTTCCTCCAGCTCCTTCTGGAAGTGGCAGAATGAATATTCCCAATATTCATTTCCCAATATTCATTCTCCTGGGAGCATGATGAAAATCCCCAACCTTTTTTTGAACAGAAGTTATTTTCTGACTTTAAGATCAGCTTAAATAGACATCCAGGTAGCTGATCCTGAGGAATCTGCCTGTTGGAAAAAATAGTGTATTTTTAAATTATTAATAGTGTATTTTTAAAGTATTGAGAACTGAACAAAACCATTTATAGAGACAAGGATCACATCCTGCTGAATCTGTCAGAGTTTCAGAGGGGATGGACAAGGAGAAATTTACCTCAATATTTTTCTAGGATGATTTATCAACAACCCAGGAAAAGCCAGGTCAGAAATGATACATCAGCAGATGGATGCTCGTTGGGTTTTTAGTTTTTTTTGGTTTTTTTGCAAGCTCTTAGTCCATGTTTTGATTAGAACATAACGAAGGGTTTGTTCATTAAATGTTCCAGCTAATTAACAGGGAACTGGTGGAGCCCCTCAGTGAAACGCGCACGAAATCAGAGCTGCTTTCTCTCTGTCACTCCCCATCCCTCTTGCTGAGCAGGTGTTAATGTGATTTAATAAACCTGCAGCAGATGAAACCTCTTGTTCAGCACTTAGCAATTTCAGCAGCCCAGAATTAATCTTTCTTTTACAAGACATGAGGGGCGCAAGGTGAGACTGTGAGCAGAAGGATGCACGTTCTTCTCCAAAAAACTGAGATGTGGCTCTTAAGTATCCCAGCAATCTTTGTTTCGTCGCAAAATTAACCTGATTCTCACAAATATGATAATCCTTGATACTTCTTATCGCTGTGGATTATTTTAATTACCATCACTAAAGGCACAGAATGTTATTATTTCAGTAGCAAACTGAAATGCTCCTGTATGAGGCACCCCCTTTATTCTATTTCAGTCCAGTTTGTAGCAGAGCATTTAAACTGTCCCTCAGCACACCAGGAAACTGCTGGATAAGTTCACACTGAAGGATCGTTCTGAAATCAAATCTAATTTAAAATATTCAGGCCACAGGCTGTGGTGATGCTGAGGCTGGCTCTGATAAAGCAGCAATGGAGGAGATTCCCAGGATTTCCTTTTGGAAATAAAAGCTCTCAGGCTGGATGGAGTTTTCCAACGCTTTTAAATCTCTGCCTGCCCCTTCCCCCTGGGAAAACTGAGCCTTCAGTCCTTTGCAGCCTTGTACTTAATTAAAGTGCAAAACAAGGTTAGATATGGGCCAAAACTTAATTCTTCTCAAGAAGAATTTGTTTAATTGTTTAATTTGTTTAATTCTTCTTAAGGGTGTGTAGTGGCAGGAGACCCCATCATTTTCCTTGCATGGCTCAGTGTTATCCTTATATTTTCCAGACATCTCAGAAGAACATCTTTTGCTGTAATTTCTCTCTTTTGCTGTAATGTAATTTCACTTTTTTTGCCGTAATTTCACTATTTTGCTGTAATTTCTCTCTTTTGCTGTATTTTCTCTCTCTTGCTGTAATTTTCCCTCCTATTTCTCCTCACCCCTACCCAGAGGGAGCCTCCTGCTCCTCCCTTTTGGCAGCAGCTCTTGGTGACCCTGTGCCTTCCCCAGGCTGTGAAATCCCAATCCTTCCCTTGGAAATCCCATTTTTCCATTATTGCCCTCATTATCCTGATCTGGACCCATCCAGGTCTTTTCTTGTGGCACGGAAACCTCCCCCCTATTCCAGCAGGATCCCCTGTCAGTGCTCAGCTCTCTGATTTCAGTGTTTTGCTGCTGTCTGGGATCTCCCCGAGGGAAATTCCCTTTTATTGCAGCAGCACCATGGTGGGAGCTGCTGTCACTTTGCAAGCTGCTCCAACTTCTGGGCTTTTTCTGCACAAAATGTGTTTCAGCCAGTGCTTGTGAAGCTGGCAGCTCCTGCTGAAAAAAAATCCAGATTTTTTTTTTCCCCTTTTTTCTGCTTGCTGAATTATAGATTATTGCTGTCCTCATTTGTCAAGGCTGTTTGGAATTCAAATCCCCTTCTCAGTTCTTTCCAGCTGCCCATCAAAATCTGCAAATTTAATAAAAATCATCTCCAGTCCTTCAGCAGATCACAGTGTTCAAATAGCACAAAACTACAGCAGTCTCCTGTGCAAACACTCAATTTATCCTGAATTTTCGCAGTGAAATTACCTCCCAAGTGTCATTTCCTGGTGAGTTCTCAGGGCTGATGGAGCAGGAGGCTCCATGGTGGTGATTGAGGGAAAATCTGAAGTCTGAGACCTAGAAAGTGTCATTTTTCTCAGAGGGAATTTTAAGAAACTTTAGGGCTTTGAGATTCCTCAATATGGTGATATTTTCAATATTGCAAATAGTTAAAATTGTTGGTTTTGTGCTATGGACACACCACTGGGCACCAGTTTATATCTTCATGGTTTTGAGAACTGTTCTTGGAGATTTTGGTGTTGTTGCAATCAATCACTCCATGCCTTTGTACCAGTGAGAAATAAATTACAATAAAATATCTTTGGGCTCCTCCTGGAAGTGGCAGAATTTCCAATGTTTTCAAGGAAATCAACTCCTGCTTGATGAATCCCTTCTCTTTTGAATAAATATTGACAGATGCTATTCAGCCACATATGGATCTGCAAAAATAATGCAAAACATTATTACAGATGGATAATTTATTTGATGAATAGCAGCTCTGTTTGACAAATAATATCAGTCTGTCTCTAGGCTACAGGAGGTGGCATTGCCACATAAAAATGCCACATCAGTCACCTGGGCTGAGGTTTCATGGAAATTGAAATTGGAGATACCCCAGTCCTGGGGGAAAACCACTGCCCTGGAAATGCTTGGGAGCACTCAGAACATTTTGGGCTGAGTTCAAACCTGGTGAAAGTGAATAAATTAGGGGAGGGAGGTTGATAACACCAGGCTGGAGCTTTAAGGCAATCCAGATTGTGTCTGTGGTCTGAAAATCACTTAAATGGCACGTTCAGCATGCAGGCAGGGTGAACTTCAGTCAGATTTATGCCTCAAAATTAATGAATTTTCTCCCTGTAAATGAGCAATGAGGCCTGGCCTGATCCTTTTCCTTAGAGGGGAAAGTTCCAGAAGCTGCTGGAGGGCAGAGGGTTTGGAACAAGCGCTGCCAGCCCCTTCCCTGCATCCTGCACAGCCAGAACAGCTGAGGATGTTCAATGTTTCATCAGGACACGAGTCAGGAATGCTCAATAACGAAAAGCCTGACTGGAGCTGAATGAAAACCTCTCCTCTCTGGTGCAGGGAGCAGGATTTCTGCATGGCTGGGCTTTGTTGTCTCAGGAGGTGACAGAGATGGGGTGGGTGAGCTGTGA
Source organism: Ammospiza nelsoni (assembly GCF_027579445.1). Taxonomy (NCBI): domain Eukaryota; kingdom Metazoa; phylum Chordata; class Aves; order Passeriformes; family Passerellidae; genus Ammospiza; species Ammospiza nelsoni. The sequence continues at coordinate 2,325,152 of NC_080644.1, read as the reverse complement.
GCATCCCCAGGTGTGCCTGGGGTGGTGTGTGTCCCTGTCACACCAGCGTGTGTGACAGTTCTGGGGGGCTGGATGGAAATCTCTTGTTGGGGGGCCACATTTCCAGTGCACACATCCCAGGAGCATTTCTGCAGTGGGATGCTGTCAAAGACATCTTTTATGAAAAATTCTTTTTTTAGGATTTTTTCCTCCTGAGAAGCTGGGAGGCCTCAAGAACAAAATGTGAACAATGATTATCTGCTGCTGTGGAATGCAACAGGTGCATCTGTGATTGGTCTCATGTGGTTGTTTCTAATTAATGGCCAATCACAGTCAGCTGGCTCAGACAGAGAGCCGAGCCACAAACCTTTGTTGTCATTCTTTTTCTATTCTTAGCTTAGCTGGCCTTCTGATGAAATCCTTTCTTCTATTCTTTTAGTATAGTTTTAATGTAATATATATAATAAAATAATAAATCAGCCTTCTGAAACACGGAGTCAGATCCTCGTCTCTTCCCTCAACATAAGACCCCTGTGAGCGCGGTCACAGGATCCAGGCAGGGTGGGATCAGAGGAATGAGAACAAAAAGCCGCAAGTGGCTCCAATGGCTCGGGTGGCAGGGCAGGGAAGAGCTCTCAGGTGCCAGGGCAGGTTTGCAGGGTTGGATTGTGCCCTGGCGAAGCCCAGAGAGCCCAGGGGGTGCCCAGGAGCCAGAGGCACCCTGTGACCCTCTGGGGCAGTGGATTGCAGAGAGAGCAGCCAGAGGAGCACATCTGGTGTTTTGCCCCTGAGCGGTGCCCCACGAGCTGGGCGCTCCCTCTGCCCTGATCAAGAACCACTTGGATGATGTGGCTTCAACCACATCATTTTCCTTCATGGAGTCTTGGCAGATCTGGGATTTTCCCAGTGATATTCCTACATGCAAACCCTCTGGTGGGTCCTTTTGGGTAAATGGGAGAGGCAGGAAGGCCTGGGAGGGGCCATGGCAGGGCAGAAATCTCCTCTCTCGCCTCTAAACACATTTTATACCAGGCCAAAAGTATAAAAACCTCACCTCTCCTTCCAGAGAATGTGTGGAGCCCCAGGCTCTTCCTTCAATTGTGAATTCTTTCAAAGCACTTGTGTGGCTGTGCTGAGTTTGGGGAGGGTGATGACAATTTAATCTGGTTTAAACAAGCTGCTGTAGCCTGGCAGGTAAGTGAGGTCATTATTAACACAATCTTGTGTATTTCCTTAATGTGCCTGCTTTGTAATAGAGGAATTTTGCCTCCCTCCCAACCTTCCTGACCCCTTCCCAACCCTCCTGGCCCCTTCCCAACCCTCCTGCCCTTCCCTTGCTCCCGCACAGCCTTGCTGGGCTCTGCACCTGGCCGTCCACCTGGAGAGTTTGGGAGGAACCTTTGGAAAGCCCTGGAATCTCTCCAGGTGGTGAAGCCATTCTCAGGGCACAGGGAACCACTTGGATCTTGGAGTCTGCATAAAAGATTTCCAATTTCCTGGGCTGTGCTGGTCAAACCTCCAGGCTTTTCCAAGCTCTGTCTCTGCTGAGGAGTGGCTGTCGCCCAGGCTCTGGCTCAGAGCAGGGTTGGTTTTTCCCCTCCAAACCCTGGCACTGCCTTGCTGCACTCAGCAGTGACACAAACTCCTGTGTGAGTTCACTGACAGATCAAGCTCCTGTTTTGGGGAGAGAAAAAGGGGAAGTGGAACTCTGGCTTTTCATGTGCTTCACTGAGTCCCCGTGGCAGCTGCAGCTCCCTGTACCAACAGCAGTTTGCCCCCTCTTCACCCTGAACATTTCAAATGCTCCTGGTTTTTCCTTCGTGTTGTCCTGTGTGCAGGGCTTTGCACTCAGGATGAGGCAGGCTGCCATGCAAAATTGATGTTTGCACTTCTTGCCAGGGTTTCTGACTCAAAAGGGTTTCTGACTCAAAAGGGTTTCCCCCTGGCAGTTCTATCTCCAGATATTACCACCACATCTCCTCAAGTTGTAAAAGCCCCTGTATATTTGATGTCTTGTGGACTTTGACCAGGTTTCAAAGGGAGATTATATTTGCTGGGCAGGCTGTCAGTAGAATATAAAATATGAGTGAAATTGTAATTTTATGGCAGCTGCTGTGACTGTGTCACAAGCACTCTGTATCCTCACAGCCTGATGAAAAACCAGGCTCTAAAAGCATTTGATTGACTTTATTTTTTTTTTTTTTCTAGTTAAGCCAGGAAAAAATCCTCAAAATCATGAACATGGTGAAAAACAAAGAAGTGAGCATTGAGGGAGCTCTGCATTTGGCACAGAGGGAGGGGTATGCTGAGAAGGTGAGGCTGCTGCTTTGATGTGTCTGGTGATGTGTTCAGATGTTCTGGAGAGCCCTGCTGAGTGAGGAGGGTGTGTGCATTGCTCTCAGGGACACAGTCCTGGTTTGGGGGTCACAAAGAGCCCAACTCCCAACCCAGCAGGGCAGGTACAGCTGGCTGTGCTGCCTGTGCCCTGTGTGGTGGCTGCTCCGTGGAAATGCTGGCATGGCCTGGGCTGGGGAGCTCAAACCCACACAAGGGTTGTTATTCCAAGGCTGGCAACAAGTCCTGCGTTAATAAATGTGGGGCAGAGTCCCAGAAATGCAGAATTCCATTCTGGTTTGGGTTGCAAGGGGCCTTGAAGCTCGTCCTGTTCCGCCTCCCTGCAGCTCCCACTGTCCCAAGCCCTGTCCAGCCTGGCCTGGAACACTTCCAGGGATCCAGGGGCAGCCACAGCTGCTCTGGGCACCCTGTGCCCACCCTCTCAGGAGGAATTCCTCCCAGTATCCCATCCAACCCTCCTCAATTTCAGTGTGAAGCCATTCCCTGTGTGCTGTCCCTCCATCCCCTGCAAATCCTCCCTCTCCATCCTTCCTGCAGCTCCTCCAGGCACTGCAAGGCTTCTCTGCTCCGCCCTCAGAGTAAAGAATTCCTCCCCCAAATTCAATCCAAACTCGCTCTCCGTCAGTGTGAAGCCATTCCCTGTGTCCCATCCCTTCCTTTGCGAATAATGTCCCTCTCCACCTTCATTAAGGTGATTAACAAAAGTCAGGAGGGTTTTTCCATCTGTCTCCACGTGGAATTCTCCTGCAGGGCTCCAGGGCTGTTTCTGCTCACAGAGAGAGATTTCACCCGAGCACAGCAGGGTTTGGGTGGCCAAACATTATCCCAGTGTGGGATGTGTTGCTGATTTCTGTTCTGTTTTCCAGGATCCCCAGGATTTGTTAACTGGGTCCCAATTTAACTTCATTATCTACAAATACAAACACTACCGCTGGCAGAAACGGATTCTGCAGGTAACCCTAAAAATTCTCACCTTTGGTGCAGTGTATAACAATATAACAAAGCCAGCTTCTGGCAACAACACCTGATGATGATTTCCTGCTTTCATGAAGTCAGGGACTAAGGTTTAATGGTTTTTTTCCTGGATTTCACTAAAACTTTTGTAGTTTGGACAGCATTTGTTAATGAACAAGTCCAAATCATGCATGCTACAGGGTGGATTTTATTTACTACATCTTAACTGTACAAAATGGAATTTTTCCAGCATTATCCACCCTTTTTTTTGGAATGAAAAGATTATTTCTTTAGGCATAAAGTGGAAAAAGGGAGAGATGTGTAGCAGATGTGGAAGTTATCAGTCTGGGAATCTGGATTAGCTTAATTTCAGTTCTCTAATTACCAGCAGCCTTCAAAAGTCAGAGATAATCTTGAGAAAGGTTCTGCTTTGGAAGTTCCCTGCTATAAACCGGACAGAGGGAAAGGCCACGTTTGGTGGTGTGGTCTGTACAAGTTTTAACTTTTAACTTAGAACTGCATTCTGGAGTTCTAAGGAGTGGAAGGAGTGAGGAACTGGATAAGTGGTTCTGTTGTTAGTTTGGGCTGAAGGGGAAGTTTCTGCACTGGCTTTTGAGATATGGAGAATTTAAAAAGAAATAATATTCCAGAGTGATGAATTGATGCATATTCATCAAAAGAGACGTGTGGAAACACAGCTTACGAGGAATATCTGTCACTAAAACAAACATTGGGCAATATTTTGGTGGCGGAATGTAATTTTTCAATTATATTTATTCTGCTCTTTTATCTGAACAAAATTGGGCTTCTGCCTTTGCCTTTCAACAAAGATGTCCTCGGGTGATGCAGAATTTCCTCTTGCAGCTGGATTTCAGCAGCAGGACCATCTTTAACATCGAGAAGGGCACCATCAGGAAGCAGTTCCCTTTCTCCCAAGTCAGGGGCTGCGAGGACTCGGAGAGGAGGCGTTTCAGCATCCTGTTCCACGGCAGGCAGCACTACGAGCTGGAGGCTGTGTCCCTGGAGGACAAGAGGAAGGTGGGCTTGGCTTTGGGTTTGGGACGGCGCTGAGGGGAATAACAGCTGGGATGGGGGCACCCAGCAGGACCCAGGCACTGTGCAGGCAGGTGGGGCTGCAATTCTATTCACAGAGAAAAGCAAGGCTCAGCTTCCCAAGGATAATGTGATAATGTTTGCTGGGAATCGCAGGGAGGAACCTCAGAGAAAGAAAAAAACAATTACTATCCCATATATATATATATATATATACACACATATATATATGTGTATATATATATATATATATATATATATATATATATATACATATATATATATGTATATATATATAAAAATTATATGCGATATATTATAATAATATATAAAATTATATTTTATATGCAATAACAAATAAAACTTTTATGTATAATATATATCAATATATAATAGATAAAATAATAATAGATATAATATATAATATATGTTATAATAATATATATAATATATTTTTTTTCTAGAAAGAAAACAATTTTAATCTAATATTTGGTAGCATATATATAAGTATATATTATAATAATATATATATAATATATAATATATAATATATAATATATAATAGATAATAGATAATAGATAATAGATAATAGATAATAGATAATAGATAATATATATTATGTATTATGTATTATGTATTATATATTATATATTATATATTATATATTATATATTATATATTATATATTATATATTATATATTATATATTATATATTATATATTATATATTATATATTATATATAATATATAATATATTATATATAATATTTTTTCTAGAAAGAAAAACAATCATAATCTCATATTTGCTAATTAATATAATATAATATAATATAATATAATATAATATAATATAATATAGCCACAGCATGGGGGGAGCTGCTCTGGAGTGTTAAAACAGGCAAACAGAGCTGGGGATGTGCTCAGCTGAGTCCTCATTGCAGCTTCCCAAGCACTTTTTGTTCTCTATATAAGGTATTTCATAAAGTGCCCGATTTTGAGGATGAATGAGGATTGTCCTCATGCTGAGAAAAGACTCAGTGGTTCATCTTTGAGCATTGTCTGAGATTTTCAGCTGAATCAAGCGAGTGCTGCTTGGGCTTGAACTGAGCTGAAGAGAAAATTTGTCCTGGACTGCTTTGTGTGTGAATTAAAAAGTTCTGGCTTACAGTAACCCCTTCAGAGTAAAATTATATTCTCCTCAGACTGACAGGTTTAGAATAGTGGCCATAAAACCGAATTGCAGTTAAGGAGTTTTGCATCATAGAAAGCCCTGGGCTATTTTATGTTGATTTATTTTACCCATTTGATTGTGACTTTGTACTTGTAAAATCCAAATATTGATGTCTTATTCAAGGGAATTAATGTGGAAAATATTTTTTTCTCTGGTGCCACTTATTATCTAGATAATCTACCTGCTGAGCAGAGTTATTCAGAGCAATTCTTACAAGAGACCAGTGGAGTCCTGGCCTGGGAGAGCTGCAGAATGTGATGTGATCCACGAAGGGCTGCTGGATTTGCAGGAGAACACCTTAACCTCCACTGAATGGGTGAAGTATGAGCTCTGGCTTTCCTTAAAACTTCTGGTAGATGCATTTAGATTTGAATGTGCCAATAAGAACTTTATTATTTAGTTGTTTTTTAAAGTGCAAAGGTAGATGCCCAGTCTGCATGAGATGGAAGCACTGCAATGACCTGTCAGGGCAATAGAGTTACCCAAAAAACCAAAGTTGTGATCTGGAGCCTGCTGGGAGCATTGGCTGCACAAATCTCCAATGGTGATGGTGCTCAGGACAAATTTGATGGTGGGACTTTTTTCCTCTCTTCACTTTTCCCTCGATTCTCAGTAACCCAGTGGTTTTCCATGGTTTGCTCCCATTCTGCAAACAAACCTGAGACAGATCCTAAAACACCTGGAAATTTCTTAAACTGCCAAAGGAAAGAGAGAAGAAAAAATTCTGTCTAGCTAATGAAAAAAAAATTCATATTGTAATTATCTGCACAGGATAATTATCACAAAAGACTTCACACTTCACAGAAAATGATTTTAATTGCTTTTAAAAGGCTGCCACTGTATGTGTTGTAAACACTATCCTCCAGTGCATCCAGGATTTGTTACCTTGCAGCACTGAACAGGTTTGTTAACAAACAAAAATGGATTTTTATTTATCTTCAAACCCCTGGTTGTTTTCTTCTTGGTACTTATCCTCTCTCTTCCTCCTTTTTTTTCTTTTTTTTCTTGGTAAAGTAAGTGATGGTGGGAGCACCTGGAGATTTGATTAACCCATAAGTCCCTGCTGGAAGAAAGGAGAGATCAATGGCACTGCCAGCTCCATTAAACAATTCTTATCACTTTGACTGCTTGTATGGGAATTGATGCAATTTTTATTTTATGTTTAATTTGTTCTGGAGCAGCTATATTCGCTTAAATTCTTCACAGAACACCTTAATCAACCAGCCACACCTGGAAGAAACAGTGGAGGGAGAGTTTTGTAGAACTGCCACAATGATAAAGAAAGGCAGAAACCTTCCAGAAAAAGGAGGAGGAAAATGTTAAATAGCAATAAACCCACGGTAAAGCCCAAAATCCTGTTGGGACCTTTGTTAAAAAGAGCAGGGCAGAATTCCAGAGGAGAGGCCGAAGCACAGGACTCTGATGGAATGGAAGCTCTGTATGCTCCGGCCATTTCTTCCAGGATTAATTATAAATTAAAGAGCTTTTTCCCCCAAATTTTGGCAGAGTCACTTTGCTGGAAGCCCTCAGGAGCAGAATATTTTAACCCATTCCTTCCTGGGAATGAGAAGATCCAGGATGAGTTGCCATGGAGTAACAGGATAACAGGATTTCCAGGAGAGGGATATTGGGCTGGAAGATGGGGAACTAAATTTGGTGATTTGTTTATAGCTTGGTGGAGTGAAATCTGGAAGACACACAAACCCTGGAGCCTTAAACACTACTCAGTCACAGGTGGATTCCTGTATGGCTCAGAGTCCCAAAGATCCACTACCCCAAATAAATAAAAGGAGCAAATGGAGAGGGAGGGACAGAGCATGGCTGAAAAATTAACAGGACTTGTGTCATTCTGAATTGATGGTCAGATGTAATTCTAGCTCTCACTGGGCATGGCAGGCTGTTCAGATTTTATGTCACACTTTATTTGGGTGTCAGATGAAAGCAAGAAACTCTCAGATAAGAACACCTCACAGATTTTACGCTCTGCTATTGATATTTGTGGCCGCTCCGTGGAGGATGCTGTAGGAATGTGGAGATTTATCGCCATGGGAAGGTGCCAGGCTGTGTGAAGAGGACACCAATGAGCCGCGTGTGCATCCCTTGTCCCTCAGGTGCCTGGCAGAGCTGCGGGAGGGAGAGCTGACCTTGTACAGCCTGGGGCACAGGAGCCCTGCAGCCACCATTGCCCTGGCAGCCGGGAGCCTGGCGCTCGGCAGGGACAGCGCCTGCAGCTCCTTCTCCCTGCACACCGGGGACCACCGCTACCTGTGAGTACATCAAAGATCTGCCAAAGCACAGCTGGGGCTGCACTGCTCTCCACGGAGAAAAGCAGGGCACCACTTCCCGTGGATGTTTGCTGGGAGTCGCAGAGAGGAGCCTCAGAGAAAGAAAAAAGCCATTTTAATTTCATTGTTTGTGCCAAAGTAGAATGCGACATGGAGATTGTTCACCCAGGGTGATGGGGTTTTGTTTCTTTGAGCAATCTCTGCCAGCTGTGTCCTGCGGGTCATGAGACAGTCACGAGATCTGGTTGGGTTGAGTAGATTCAGTTTAGATGTAGTGTGATATAATATAGAATAATATAGTATAATTCTTATCTCATATTTGGTAAAACATATATTTATTATATATATATATATATATATATATATATATATGGTATTATATATAATTATTATTTTTATATAGTATTATATATTATGTAATAATGGTATTATTATATATATAGTATCTATTATATATAATATAATAGTATTATAATATATTATATGCATAGTATTATATATTATATAATAATAGTATTATAATATATATAATATAATAAAATATAGTTTAGATGTAGTGTAATGTAATATAGAGTAATATAGTATAATTATTTTCTCATATTTGGTAATACATATATATATGTATATAATATATATATATAATATATATAATATATTATATATATAATATATTATACATATAATATATATTGTATAATATTATATATATAATATTTACATATATGTATATATATGTATATATGTATATATGTATATATATGTATATATGTATATATATGTGTATATATATATGTATGTATATATATATATATATGTGTGTGTGTGTATATATATATAATAGAATATTGGGTATATATCGTTGCTCCTGTGTTTGTGCCAAAGTAGAATGCAATATGGAGATTGGCCACCCAAAGCGATGGGGTTTTGTTTCCAAGCGCATCTCCAGACTGTTGGTCAGCAGACAGCCACAAGATTCTGCTCGGAGGAGTTGAGTGCTTGTGCAGATTCAGTTTAGATGTAGTGTAATATAAATATAGATAAATACAGTATAATAAAGTAATTAATTAGCTTTCTGATACCAATGGAGTACTCCTCATCATTCCCCCTTGCCATGGAGGTTGCTTTGAATACTCTACAGAGGTGCTGCAACACAAGCTCAGGATGGCCCAGAGTGAAAGAACATTCCTGGAGGAATGAGGCCACCAGAATCAGCTGGATTACCCTGTGCTGGGCAGGACGCTGTTCACTCCTGCCGCTGTTTCTGGGTGATTTTTTCCTCCTGCCGCTGTTTCTGGATGGTTTTCCCATTGCAGGCTGCGGGTCCCGCTGAGCGTGCAGAGCCGCTCCCCCGATGTCGCTGGCAGGATGCTCGGGCAGTGGCTGTCCCTGCTGGAGCGGCACTGCCAGCCGGGCAGCGCTGCCACCCTGCCCCCGGAGGGCTCTGCGGCCTGCAGCATCCCCGAGGCCGACTGTGAGGAGTTCGTGGCGCCTCTGAGCGAGCAGAGAGAGGAGAGTGCCCGCTCTGATGGCGGTTCTGCAAGCAGCGGCCCGAGCAAGCCTGCAGAGCCTGCAGAGGGACAAGCAGCCCAAGCAGGAGCTCTGCCACCTGCCCTGGGCAGGGCTCAGGTGCCACCAGCCCCTCCTGCCCTGCCACAGCCCTGCAGTGCCCCTCCAGCAGCCAAGAGAACCAAGGCCTTCCACTGGGATCCAGTTCCCTGGGACAAGGTGAGGATGAAACTGAGGGCAGCTGTCACCCTGTTTTTTAATGATTTTTCTCAGCCTTCTGATGTTGACATTCTTGTAGCCAACTTTCTCCCACACTTTCTGTAAATAACTCATTGTTTTGCATTCTTTTCTAGAAGAAGACAAATCTGATAGACTGTTGGTCTGTCCGGTGTCATTGGAGAGGTGGCACTGTCACCCTCCAATCTAACAGTCACTTTTGGAAAACTATAAATGTTGGAGTCAGAAAATAAACTTCCTTTTTTCTTCTTCACCTTGAGAACAGCAGTGTGAGCTTGTGTTCTTTCATGTCCTATAGGGACCGGCAGCTGTTAAAGATAAAAAAACCTAAATATTGTAGCCCATGTGACATGGGGAGTTATAAGAATGCAGCTGGGCCACAAAATGACCTGGATGCCCCTCTCTGTGTTTGCATGGAACAAAGGGCCTCTGTTCTCCTGGCTTGCTGTTTACCCTGTGTCCCTCCTGTATTTTTAGATCCAAAAATCTGTCTGGGCATCGTGTGACCCGTGCAAGAGGCAAATAGACGTGTGCAGGCTGTGTGAGCAGTTCCAGATCCAGGACACAGCAGTGCTTCTGGGCAGCGAGCCTCCGGTGAATCAGCACATCCTGCTGGACAGAAAAGTTGCACACAACTTCAGTGAGTGGATGCACAGCAGGGGCTGTGAGATGCCCTCTGGGAGCCGGGCTGAGCCCTGCCTGCATTTGCTGCTTGTGCTTTCTGCCACTCACAGGCGGCGATCGAGGCTGGGTGGAAATCCTCTTTTCATTCAGTGCTTCTCTCTTCGTACAAGACCCCAGGGCTCAGCTGCTCCAAAGGGGCTCTTTGCTGTAGAGATGAACCCCCAAGCTGATTTGTTTAAGATCCAAACCTGGCTGTGGCACTGAGCTGTTGTGACCGTGTTCACAGAGGTTTTGGGTTGGGGAAGAGACGAGGATCTGACTCCATGTTTCAGAAGGCTGATTTATTATTTTATGATATATATTACATTAGAACTGTACTAAAATAATAGAAGAAAAGGTTTCATCAGAAGGCTGGCTAAGCTAAGAATAGAATAGCAAAGAATGATAACAAAGGTTTGTGGCTCGCCTCTCTGTCCGAGCCAGCTGACTGTGATTGGCCATTAATTACAAATATCTAACATAAGCTAATCAGAGATCCACCTGTTGCATTCCACAGCAGTAGATAATCAATGTTTACATTTTATTCCTGAGGCCTCTCAGCTTCTCAGGAGGAAAAACCCTAAAGAAAGGATTTTTCATAAAAGATGTCTGCGACAAGCTGTGATGCTGCTGTCTTGGGGCAGATGTGTAAAGCCATCCTCAACACCTGCGGAGTCAATTTGAGCCTCTGACTGCAAAGGCTTTTCCAATTTAATGGGCTGCAAAGCCCCCAGGAGCAGGCTGGGAGGCAGAACTTGCAGTGCTGAGCTGCAGTGGGGTCAAGGATCCTGTACATGGGGTGAGGAGCCTTTGGGGCAGCTCCAGGCAGGAATTTTTGTCTTCTCCCTGTCCGAGGGCTCAGCATCCTGTTCCTGAGCACAACCCTCTGCTCTCCTCCTTCAGGTGAGGTTCCACCCAAAGCCTGACCTGGAACAGCCTTTCAAAGCTAATGAAGCAGCTCAGCACCCAGCCCTGCTGCTCCTAACAGAATACTGTAAAGCTCTTTCATTCCCTTGACGAGAAGTGGTGGATGTTAAAGGAGCAGCAGTAATTGTTCTTCAAAGGGCACCCTGGTTTCTGCTACAAAGATGCCTCTCCTAAAATTTTCTATAACCTGGAGATGCTTTAAGATGGTTACATGTGTAAAGAATTTGGGGCAGTCAATTCTGAAGTTTTAATGATTTCATCTTGATGAATATGAATAAGAAAAAAAATGTATTTTGGAGAGCGTGTAAAGTTTTAATTGGGACATGTAAATGAAGATAACTCAGAATTATTGCATCCCTTGACTAACAATTTGAAGGGTTAAAAGGAAGAGTGATGGCAAAGTGCTGTTGCAGATAAAAGAATCTTGTAATAGCACTTTTATCTACTAAATTATTGCAGTTTCTTTGAGGAAATGCCTTTCTTTTGCTTTGCAAATAGCACAATTCCTCCTTTTGATCCTGTTCCTCTCACAGCGTTTTTCACAGAGATGTTCTACATCCCTTTCTTAATCTTATCCTCATCAGTGAGAGTTTTGGCATATCCTTATTATAATGGACAGTGCTCAGATCAAAAGTTAATTTGATCCTGAGAATTCTGATTAATCTTCCTGCAAGTGCTGCAAACCACAGTCCTTAAATTAATGAATAAAACCATGAAGCCTTAAAATGCCAGTAGGTTCAAAATTCTGGAGATTGTGAGTGGAACACCAGAGGAAAATGAGAATTCTGAGACATTTCCATACTAAATTCAAGGCCAGTGTAGGAGAAAATATAAATTGAAATTAAGTTCTTTAGTGGATTATTGTTGAAAAAAGAAATTCCTGCCACACAGGGAGCAGGTATCAGTCAGAGACAAGAAAATCATCCTGAGATTTGTTTTTTTGTGATGATTGCTCTGTAAATTTAAAGAAAATATGAAGACTGAGATTTTGCCGTATAATAGCAGCTGCTAAATATTTTATATTCTGGTTGTTTGGGTTTTTTTTCCTTTCTTTTTTAATTCTGCTAAATATAGGTAAGATAGTTCAGTGCTTGCCTTGAGCACTTCCTTCCAAGTAACCCCAGAATCTTTTTTCTCCAGACATTTTCCTTAAAAGTTTCCGTGTAAAACCAAGTGAGCTGAAGGACAAACTCTTCATCGTCCACGAGGAGAGTGGGGGGCTCACAGATGAGCAGATTACAGCACTGAGAAGGTAATTTTGGGGGGAATTGTCTGGGTTTGGGGCCTTTTGGAGAAGGCAGAATATTCTGCAAGTGAAGAGAAGTTTGGAAAGTTGGCTTGGAGAGGAGGAAGGCAGACAAGAGTTAAAGGAGGTTTGTGGGATATTGGGAATATTTGTGTGGCAGGGATTGGGGGTTTGGAGCAGAGTGGAGATTTCTGTAGCTGGACAGATTTCAGTGTGAGCAAACGATTGGTGTGTGAAATTCACTGGAATTTATCTTTTTGGATAGGTTGAGATGTAGAAAGAAAGGAAAGAAGTGGGATCCTGGAGTGGGATCTGTTCCATCCCAGTCCCCATGTGATACTTGGGCCATTTTAATAAACATTTTTACATGCAGAAGCTTGGTGTGAAACTCCTTGTAACTAAGGGTCTTGTAACTAAGGGCATTGTGACCTTCTGAGCCATGCACTGATGTGAGCTGAACTGTGTAGTAAATGAGAAAAATAAACAGCATCATCAAAAATCAACTCAAAAGTCCCATCTCAAATTCCTTCCAAAACTCCCCACAAGTGAATTATCACACTCAGGATTCAGTCCTGGCGCTGCAGGCTCAGTCCAGGATCTCCAGGCTGCTGAAACTGCTGTGGCATCACTGATTTATGGCCTCTGGGCTCTTTGCCATCAGACAATAATAATAATAATGATGGCAATGAAGCTTGAAATATCATATTTTTTTTTCCTTGAAGTCTTTCTTTGATGGCAATAGTGCTGAGGGAATATTCCCAGCAGTGGAATGTGTAAGAGATATCGATTGTTGCCTTGCTCTGTTGCTGAATAATTTCAAGGATTCAAACCATCCTATCTGCCTTCAAGGGTTCTGTCCCTGGGATTGTTGTTTACTGCCAAAATCGATGAATCTTGCATTGAAAGGAAACTGAATTTTTTTCCACCCCAAGAGTTTTGAGAGTGTAAAGTTGAGACTCATCCCAAAATGAGATATTGGATTATTCCCAAGGCACTGGGGAATGGCAGGAGCAGGAATTCTCCTGGAGCATCACCACTGCAGGTTCCCCTGGCACCAGGCTCTGTGGTGGGCTTGGCAGGACACGAGGAGGGCACTCAGCACTCCACCCATGGGCAGGACAGGAGTCCAAACAGGACAGGACAGGGCTGGAAAATTGCTCTCAGTGCAAATTGTACCTGTCAGGGGGTCTGAGCCAGGGCACAGTGTCAAAATCCTACCACTGGAGAGTGAAAAATACTTAAGGATGTCAAAATCCTTTTACTGGAGTGATGCCTTGTGCAGGCTGATCTAGAAGGCTGGGCAGAGCTAAAGAATAAAGCAGGGATTTATTCACAGGATCCCCTCCATGGACCCACCTTGGGCAGCACCAGAGCCCAGCCAGGGCTGCACCCAAGATGAACCAAAATGGCCCCAAAATGCACGGCCGGGCACGGGCTCTGTCCCTGGGATCAGCTCTGCTCCATTTGCACCTTGCAGTTCATTGTCCCATTCCAGCTTTAGCCCAGGCAGTCCCACCCTGCTTGTTTTTCTCTCTCCAGCCCACGGGGTTTGTGCTCCTGGGCTGAGATTTGGCTCATTTGTCCTTGGTGCCCAGCTGGAGCAGGGATGGTTTTGTCTCCCTGCTCTGTGCACAGAGCTCACCATGCCCTGATGTGAACCCAGACCCACACACTAAAGCAGCACAGAATGTGAAAAACACAAAAGCTAAAAGCTGAGGCATCAGGAGAGTGAAAATTACTTAAAACATGTCAACATCCTACTATTGGAGAATGAAAAATACTTAAAGTCAAAACCAAAATTCCGTTTTCAAGGCAGAGTGTCCTACTCATGCATCCAGTGGAAGTGGTGGGATATCATTGGGAACTTCAGGAATGAATTTGATACAGAAACCTCTCCATCTCTGGATGATTCTTTATCCTCATGTCTTACCATCAAAGCACTCCATGTCTCTCTAAACTTAATTTTTTTTCCAGGGAAATGGGAATCTTTTTCATTGTGCAAATTCCATTAGAGCTGCATTCATGTACAAAGATATGTATGGAATGCACGCACGTGGTTTTGTGCCTCCTTTCTCATGGCTCCCATTGTTTAATGCTTTAAGCTTTAAACCTTCCAGATAATCTGTTATTTCCATTTTCTATGCATAATGCAGCTAAAGAATTTTATGGGGTATCAGACTTCTGAATAAATGAAGATGTTTGCTGTCACCTTTTAAAATATGTTCTATGAATTTGCTTAAAAGCTCAAACTATTTTTAATGATGAGTAAACACCCTTTCATTTGCCAACAGCTAACTTATTTTTGAATGAAAATTCATTTTTTTCCTTGATGGTAAAGTGGGCTGAAAGGATTGCATTTTCATCTGCTACAATCTAGAGTTCATTCAAACCCCCAGCAATTTTACAATTGAAATGTCATATTAATTATTGACAACAGTAAAATTAATCTTGGTGTTTGTCCTGTGCTTAACATGCTAAAATATTTGTTTTTTTCCATCTTTGAGTAAACTCCCTGATTTTTACTGGAAATGTGTAGCTCTGCCCATGAATGTTTAATCACTCTTGCTGCAAATTTAGAGGTTTGTTTTAAGACAAAGAGAAGAGAGGAGACCTGAATACTTATTTCAGCTTCTTTACACTGCTCACACGCGAGCTGTGCCATGGGTTTGGTTTTTCTGAAGAAAAGCTGTGAATTCCCTCTGTGGTGGCTCACACAGGCAGGCACATCTCCAAAGGAAGGCAGCTGTGCTGCTGTGCTTGTTTTTCCAAGAGGAGGCGTATCTGAAAACATCAATCTTCTCAAAATCTGTGGCCCTGGAGGGTGTTGTGTGACCTCGTGAGGAAGCTGTGGGTCTGTGCTTTGCGCCGTCACTGCTTCAGCAATGAAAAACCCTGTAAAAATCAAGGTAAAGAGGAGAAACCCCCCCCGGATGGGGTTGTTGGGGTGGCTGTGCAGGGCCAGGAGGGACAGGATGATCCTGATTTTAGCCCAGAATATTCTGTGATTATGGATTTACAGAGATGATCATTGTGGGTCCTTCCAACCCACAATATTCTGTGATTATGAATTAACCAAGATGATCCTTGTGGGTCATTCCAGCCCAGAATATTCTGTGATTATGGATAAACAGAGATGATCCTTGTGGGTCATTCCAGCCCAGAATATTCTGTGGTTATGGATTAACAGAGGTGATCATTGTGCGTCCTTCCAGCCCAGAATATTCTGTGGTTATGGATTAACAGAGATGATCATTGTGGGTCCTTCCAGCCCAGAATATTCTGTGAATATGGATTAACAGAGATGATCATTGTGGGTCCTTCCAGCCCAGAATATTCTGTGATTCTGTGATAACGTCTTTGATAACAGAAATGATCCTGTGGGTCTCTTTTAGCGCAGAATATTCTGTGATTATGAATTAACCAAGATGATCCTTGTGGGTCCTTCCAGCCCAGAATATTCTTTGATAACACAGATGATCCTTGTGGGTCCCTTTTAGTGCAGAATATTCTGTGATTATGAATTAACAGAGATGATCCTGTTGGTCCTTCCAGCCCAGAATATTCTGTGATTCTGAGATAACAGAGATGATCCTTGTAGGTCCCTTCCAGCCCAGTAATAATTCAGTTATTCTTTGATAACAGAGATGATCCTTGTGGGTCTTTCCAGCCCAGGAAATTCTTTGATAACAAAGATGATCTTTGTGGGTCCTTCCAGCCCAGAATATTCTGAGATTATGAGATAACAGAGATGATCCTTGTAGGTCCTTCCAGCCCAGGATATTCTGTGATTCTGTGATAATATCTTTGATAACAGAGATGATCCTGTGGGTCCTTTCAGACCAGGATATTCTGTGATTTATGAATTAACAGAGATAAAAAAGGGTCCAACCTCTTTGGAAATCAGGGCCTGAACTCCTCTGTCTCATGGTTTCACCTTTTCTAAACTATTCTGTCATTCTAAATTCTCTGAATATCTGCAGGTGGGCATTCTGGCTGTTGGAATCATTTCCAGATATCCAGAGCTGTCTGCAGATCACTTTTGCTTCCCATCTCCCAGGTGGTTCCACTGCCTCCAAAGGATAAGCAGTAAATATGAAACACACAAACCACACAAAATGCAGGAGATTCCAGGGCAAGGAATGGCAGAATTATTTCATCAGAATGCCGAATGAGGAGGATCCCGAATTTTAATTTTCTCTTTACAGATACCTGCCCACACCCAAAGATGCAGAGAGGTACCTGTCCTTCAAGGGGCCTTGCTCAGAGCTGCACGTGGTTGACCAGTTCATGTTGGAGGTGAGGAGTTGCAATATTAAAAGACACCACATCCTATTTTTAGGGCACTCTCCAAGCTAAAACCACTGCAAGAAGCTGTTGGTTAGCACTTAAATTTACAATCTCACCCAGAATCAATATAAAAGGATTATTCTGATGAAGACTTGGGATAACAAAACGAGAACTATGGATCCCTTTGTGTCTTCATGTCACACTCTCTCCTCTTCCTACAGAGTATTTATCCTAACCTAGATCTAGATACCCAAAATCTAGAAGCCATAATCTATAGAATTATAGGTATTTAACCATTTTTGCTCACAAGAAAGGATTGCAATGGATTTTAATCATGTCTGCCCAGGAGCACACAGTGAATCTGCAGAGTGTATCCGCAGAGTCAAGGCCCAGAACAAAATTAATAAATGAGCACAGAAATTAGGCAAACAATGGCACAGCTGAATTGCTCAGTAAATAATGAAAGGAATTTGCATGTTTTGGTATGAATGTGAGTTTTAATGCTGGTTCTGCCCAATTGTGTGCAGATGTGTAAAATCCCCCAGCTGGGCCAGAGGCTGGATCTGCTGCTCAGCGTCCGTGAGCTCCCCGAGAGCATCAGAGACCTGGAGCCTGTGAGTACAGGGCCCCTCCTGGGGTGTTTGTGATCCTGGCAGCCTGGTAAGAGAGGCCCAAATCACCTCAGTGCAGATTTCAAGGCTCTCTAGTTTGGGAGGATTATTTTTGGGGTTTTTTTCCACTTACGTGTTTAATATCATCCTTATTCCACCAAGGTTCAGGATATTGGGCATGGCAGTAGAATAGACTTCCACAAAAGAGAGAGAAAAGAACAGGAAAATATCTTCAACATTTTCTTTGGAGTTATTAAACTTTCCCCCTTCTTTGGATAAGCCAGAAGTGAATTTCACCATTAAAATTCAATTCCCTTCATGGGGAGGTTCTGTTCCCATGAGCTGAAAGAACCGGTCTAAGGCAAGGAGGAAGTTCATTCTAAGGCAAGGACAAATCTCCCAGAGATTTATTATTTATTTCCTGCAGACTGGAGGAGCTGCTCCCCCTGAGGATCACAGCTCTGGGCTGGAATTTTTGGGAGCCAGAGCTCCAGCCCCTCTCTGCCTTTCCCCAGCATGACCCAAACACACCAGCGCCAGTCCCATGACGGACCCTGCTGCTCCAAACCCTCCTCTTCCTACCAGGTTTTGTCCATGCTTCGATTCACAACAAGCATTTCCACACCACCAAAATGTTTCAGAGGTTTTGCCCTCGTTCTGCACGGGAATGAAAACAAAATGTGGAATTTCTGTGAGAGCAAGTTGTCGTCCTTTGCCTGGCTGTGATTAAAAGCACAGCAGCAGTGAGGGGAGCCCAGGAGAGGAGCAGATGGAAAGCACAGGGGAGGTGCAGACACTCCTGACCCTGCACCTTTGCTGTCCTCCACTGAAGCCCAGTATTGAATTTTTGGAAGTTATTCCAGTCACTGTTTGCTTTGATGGATATTTAATGTTCGCTGAAGAGCTAATTAGTGGCTAAGTGTGCTCTTACTCATGCTAACACGTATTTTTAAAGCACAGAATATACACCTGAAATCCTAAGGGACAATGTGAATTTTGGCTTTCGGCACCCTCTGGCCCTGAGCTGGGCTATGAATGCTTTAACAAAAGCTTTCAGTGCACCCAGGTGCTTCATCGTCTCCTGTTTTTAAATTTCTGTGTTGGTGACTGATGAAAAGAGGTGTGGTGCTAAAAAATACAGATTTTAAAACTCAAAACAAAATCCCCTTCTGTGCTTAAACCCCTAGAAGGGAGGCGGCTTTTCCCTGGGAAAACTGAATTACACTGAGTTTGAGCACAGGAAATTATTATTATTCTTCCTTGTGGGGAAACTGCGCTGAGAATTCTGATAAGAGCATGGAGCTGGTGCAAGTGGAAAGGAGGGAGGTGAGGGACGGAGCTCCAGGCTCTGCATCCCCTGACCCCTGGAATTTGGGCAGAACCCTTTTTGTGCTCGGTTGTTGTGGCGGGGCTGGTTTGGCAGCCAGGGAGGATGTGACTGCTTTAGGGGTGGCTGTGCCAGCCCAGCTTTGTCCTGGGGGGTTTGGCCCTGCAGAAAATCCCTGGGGGATTGGGGACAGGGAGGGAAGGACAGAATCCATGGGTTTATCCCCGTTTTCAGCCTGTCTGAGGGAGCTCTGTGTGTTCCAGCTGATCACCCAGAACATCCAAGCCAGCAAGCAGCTGCAGTCCAGCCCCAAGTTTGTGGCTGTCCTGGAGTACATTTTAGCCATGGGGAACCACCTGAATGAAAAAGCTGGGAAGGAGGTGGCCAAAGGATTCCGACTGTCTTCTCTGGCCAAGGTGGGTAAATATCTCATTGTGATTAAAGCCATCCTGTCCTGAGGTGTGCCAGCATTAATATGCTAACAAATATTAGCATATTAATGCTATAAAATTATAAATGTAATTATTTTCAGTGTGGAGAGTCCTAATGAGGAGCTCACATTTTACCACCTGGCTTTGGTTACAAAATGCTGCTGAAGTCATCCTGTCCTAAGGTTTGCTAGCAATAATATGCTAATGTTTGTTAGCATATTAGTGCTACTAAATGATAAGTGTAATTATTTTCAGTGTGGAGAGAGGCAATAATTCCTAATGAGAAACTCACATTTTACCACCTGGCCTTGGTTCCAAGCTGCTGCTGAACCCTGAATCCTCTGGTGCCTGTGATCACAAGCTGTGTCCCCCCCTTTCAAGCAGCAGCTCTGCCTTTGTGCTGCTGAATAAATACACTGTGCCTCTAATGAGGCAGAGCATCAAAATGCTGCCTGCCCTGCTATTAAAATCCCTTGGCATGAGGAACTGTGTGTGACCGTGTTCACAGGGGTCCCAGGGAGAGGGGAGAGACGAGGATCTGCCTCCATGGATCAGAAGGTTGATTTATTGTTTTATTATATATATTATATTAAAACTATACTAAAAGAATAGAAGAAAGGATTTCATCAGAAGGCTGGCTAAGAATAGAAAAAGAATGATAACAAAGGCTTGTGAGTGACTGAGACAGTCTGAGCCAGCTGACTGTGATTGGCCATTAATTAGAAACAACCACATGAGACCAATCCCAGATGCACCTGTTGCATCCCACAGCAGCAGATAATCAATATTTACATTTTGTTCCTGAGGCCTCTCAGCTTCTCAGGAGGAAAAATCCTAAAGAAAGGAATTTTTATAAAAGATGTCTGTGACAATTGTGTGAGCTGCAGGCCCTGGTTAGACGCCAGGTATGAGCCAGGAATGTGTGTGTGTGAAACAGCAACATGAAAAGGAGAGGTTTCATTCATTGTTTTCCATTCTTGCCAAACGTACCTGGGTCTATCAGCATCTCTGCTGCTCGTTTTCCATGTTTTATTTATTTTTTGAGGGCTGGGAGCTCAGGGTGTGCTGTTGCTGTGCTCTGTTGCAGCTCTCCCTGCTGAGGGGCAGGGACAGGACCTTCACCCTCCTGCACGCCCTGGTGGAGCAGATCCTGTCACACCAGCCCGAGCTGGCCACCTTCCCCCAGGAGCTGACCGAGTTTGAAACTGTTCCTGATGGTGAGAGGGGGGCAGGGGGGAAAATAACCAACAAATAAAAAATGAAGTCCTTCCACTTCTATGCTTATCACTGTAAAATGGTATTATTATTATTATTATTACCATCATTATTATTATTATGTTATATCATATCATTATATTGTATAATTTTATTAATGTATTATTATAAGTATTATTATAATGATAATATGATTTAAAATTCATTTATTATTATAGTTACAGATATTATTATAATTATTATTATATGTTTTTCCCCTCTCTCTTCCCTTCCAGCATCCATGAAGGGCCTCAGTGCTGAAGTTGATGGTATGCAAATGTGGTTTCTACATTTCATGCTCTGTGCAGTCATTTGGAACAGGTTTTCACTGCACCTCTGTGGCTTGTAAAGAGAGTTAAAGGTTCAAAACATTGAGGTGAAAGAGTTGCCATGGAGATGCTTAACCTGCCCTGTTACTGTGAGGAATTAAAAAAAGAAAAGAAATACTGAAGTGTGTCCAGGTGGTTTAGAAATGTAAAAAAATGTGCTGGCCACGGTAAATAGAGTTTATCATAAAATACAGAGGTTAAGTGGGACCAGTGCTCCATCACAGGGATGGCTGGGAGAGTCCCTGGGAGTCGGAATGCAGCAGGAGAAACTTCCAGGAGTTCAAGAACTTTCTGGAAACAAACTGGGTTCCTGCTCTGAAAAGGACTCCAGTGAGGTCAACAGGGGCGTCAGAACGAGGTTGTTCAAATGGAAGATGGATTTTGTGGGATGGTTCTTGTGGGATGGTTCTTGTGGGATGGATTTTGTAAGATGGATTTTGGGAGATGGATTATATAGGATGGATTTTGTGAGGTTGATTTTGTAGGATGGATTTTGTAAGATGGATTTTGGGGGATGGATCTTGCAGGATGGTTCTTGTGGGATGGATTTTGTAGGGTGGATTTTGTAGCATGGATTTCCATCTCCCCATGGAACAGTCCCATGAGCTGTGAGCTCAGTGGGTTTTACACTGACCCCTTTGAGAGCTGACAGCAGAGTGCCAGTGGGTGGAAATGATGTTGATTATGTTGAAATCTATCACAATCAGTGTTTTGAAGGTGGGTATTTGCCATAACTCCAGGCCAATATTGCCAATTTCAGCCATTGGTAACAGATCTGAATAATGCTCACTCTCACCTTTGGTTTTACAAACCTTGAACCCCTTCTGGGCCCTGGAAGCAGCTCGAGGCTCCTGCAATGTGTTTTATCCTGCTCCAAACATTCCAACCCAGGATGCCCTTTCCATGGCTGATCCCAGTGCTCAGCCTAGGGAAGGGAAGGGCAGATTTATACCCCACACTCTCAACCTCTTAATTTTCCTGCACCTGCAGGGATGTGATCCCATTTTTCCCTGAGAAAATTCCTCTTTCAGGAGCTCCACCTCCCACCAGGAGCTTAATGCTCCTGGATAAATGTGTTGCAGACCCACAGTCTCTTTTATTGTCCCAAATGAGACAATTGCAGCCCTTTGGACACCTCCTCCTGCTGGTGAAATTCCTCATTTTCTGTTCCTTTTGTCAGTCTTAAAAAAAGAGCTGGAGAACCTTATCCGGAGCAGGAGGCTCCTCAAACCCAGAGCAAGCAAGGCAACAGCCCAGGAGTCCCAATTCTGCAAGGAGCTGAAGGTAAACCCACCACAACCTCCCTGTGGGCTGGAGTAAGGGAGGAGTAACCTGGGAGTTAGTGCTGACGCCTGGGAACGAGGAGAATTTGAAGGAAAGTGGATTTTTATTCCCTTCTGAGGGTGTTTCATGCTGTAATCTGCAGTTTGGGAAGGGCTTTCAGGGTTTTTGCACCTCCTGTTTTCCCTTCCCAGGCACTCCACAGTTTAACCCAATACTTTATCATAATTTTAAATGTTTTTCGGAATTTAAAAAAGAAAACAATTGAAAATGTGGGTGTTACAAACAAGGCAAAATGAAGAAATTTTATTTCCAGGCTTGTTTCTAAAGCCCTCTTTCTGCCCCTTAAGCACCTGGAACCAGCAGTGTTTGCTGCACAGGCAAAAAAGCCAAATATTCTGGAAATCAGGACCTTGTGATGCCTCTCTGGTTCTGCCGCTTTGAATGGATTTAGGTTTTGTCATTTTATAATACACTTAAAATTCTCTAACGTTAATATTTCTTTTTATTTTTTGTCTTTGATGTTTTAATTCTTGAAAGTAAACGTGTGTGCTCCTCTTTTGTGAAATGTGAAATTTTTATGACAAGAAAATTTCGCCCTGAATGATTTTGTTTTCACTGCTGTTTAATTCCTGCTTTAATCCTGTGCTCCTACAGCAAATTAAGAAGTTTTATTTTGTTACAGGATTTAATTCAGAAATATGAAGGGGATCTCTCCCAGCTGTCAAAAAGATGTGAGGAAATGAAGAAGCTTTATAGCAGCGTACTGGTACATATCATATTGAAATGCAATGAAAATAAGGCCACATTTCTTTTTTAAAAGGGAAGAAAGGAGGGGAAAGGAGTGCAAGAAATTTCCACTTGCCTTATATTTCCACTGGCTGTAGGAAAAGAAAGAAAATCCCATATTTAACGGTGGTCAGAGATCTTAAGGAAAGGGACAGAAATGCAGTGATAACCTCTGGAACTGGAATATCCTGGTTCTGGGATTGGGATATTTTGTAAAAATTTTCTTTAATGAATAGATCCATCTATTCATTATTAATAGATTCATCTATTCAGAGCCAGAAAACTTGAGGATTTGTTGAATTTTCTCCTCTTCAGCTGGAGATTTGTGGTCCAGCCAGAGAGATTAACCCAGGTTACTGAGGTGGTTCAGTGACAGCTCCCCAGATCACTTTTGTCTGGGATATTTTGGGTCTCAGCTCCCTGGAGATTTCAGCCAGCTCAAAATTTGCTTCTTCCTCCTCTTCCCCTTCTACTTGTACCTCTTATTCCTCTTATTCTTTATATTAACAATAATGGAGGTGTTTCGGTTTTCTCTGCCCTTTAGGCTTTGCTGAGCTCCTTGGGTCACCCAGGCGTGCAGAGGTTCAATGTTTTTATTTCCATTTGCAGGTGAGGTTTGGGGAGCCGGCAGACCTGGACTCCCAGGAGCTCTTTGGGTGGATCTCCTCCTTCGTCTGTGAGTTCAGGAAGGCGTGTGCTGAGCTCACACCATGAGAACACACATTTCATGGACGTGAGGGAAGGAGGAGCCCAGGAATCAATTTTTAATTGGTTTATTCTTTACTAATAAGCAGCACCTTGCCAGTCCCACCTGCGCAGCACAACACCTTGATTCTGAGAGACATTCAATTCCAAATATGTAATTTTATGTGATATTTAACCTGCTATATCCCAGATCGCTGATGAACCTCTCAGTTTTGTGCTTTTGTACCTTGAGATTCCCATATATTGAAAAAAACCCACTTCTGACCTTTTATAATTCCTCCTTTCCTTTGAAAACCCCAGCTTCTGACCCAGTTTTAATTCTTACTTTCATTATTCTGTATGGTGATCTAATTTCTAAATTTCTAATTTCTAAATTTCTAAAGAATACTTCACACATTTTTATAACGAAATGGGGAGCTGTTACCCACAGAGGAGAATATTTAAACAAAATCTTGTTTATTTTGCTATTAAAACATTGCATATTAATTATATAATGAAGTATCTGGCTGAGTGTTTTATTTTGCCTTGGCCCCACTAAGCAGGATGAAAAAATAGCACTTTTTATGGCAAATGTCATGTGTTTGCCACAAATACAATTATTTATACAATTTAATCAATATATGAGATTTGCACTGCAGGAAGAGAAATATGTCAGAGCAGCAAAATAAAAATCTGTCATGAAGCGTCTAAGGAATGGATATGGGAGGGAATTATCCATGGTTTTCAAAAGAGGAAAAGTTTCTGTTGTGTGTGCTGGCTTTCGGATGTTTTTAATTAGAATAATTAGCTGGAACTCAATGAGTGGGAGGAGAAGGAGGCCTAGAGATGCCTAAAAAGACAAAATTGTGTATTTGACATTAAAAGCAGAAAACAGCTGTGAAAGGGCATTGATAACACCTGGCATTTCCCCTCCCAGGTTTGCAAGCAGTGTGGGCTGAGAGAAAAGTGAAAATTATTTATTTTGGGAGAGTTACGTGATTTATTTTGGGGCTTTCTGCCCAGTGTTTGGGCTCTGACGGGAATGATGAACACTGTCCCTGCCCTGAGCACTGAGAGGAGCTGGGGCTGAGCCCTCAGAGACCCCTCTGGGCTGGGATTGAACCTCTCTGAGCTGGGAATTAACCCTCTCTGGGCTGGGATTTAACCCTTACGTGAGCTGGAATTGAACCTCTCTGAGCCGGAATTTAACTCTTCTGTGAGCTGGGATTTAATCTTCTCTGAGCTGGGATTTAACCCTTCTCCTAACTGGAATTTAACCCTTCTCCTAATTGGAATTTAACCCTTTTCTGAGCTGGGGAAGGGTTCAATCTCTGAGCTGGAATTGAGCCCTCTCTCTGAGCTGGGATTGAACCCCTCTCTGAACTGGAATTTAACCCTCTCTGAGCTGGAATTGAGCCCTCTCTCTGAGCTGGGATTTAACCCCTCTCTGAGCTGGGATTTCACCCTTGCCTAAACTAGAATTGGACCCCTCTCTGAGCTGGGATTTAACCCTCTCTGAGCTGCGATTTAACCCTTCTCTGAGGTGGGATTTAGCCCTTCTCTAAACTGGGATTGAACCCCTCTGAGCTGGAATTGAACTCTTTTCTGAGCTGGAATTTGACCCTTGTCTAAACTGGAATTGAGCCCTTCTCTAAACTGGGATTGGACCCTTCTCTAAACTGGGATTTAACCCTTCTCTAAACTGGGATTGGACCCTTCTCTAAACTGGGATTTAACCCTTCTCTAAACTGGGATTGGACCCTTCTCTAAACTGGGATTTAACCCTTCTCTAAACTGGGATTGGACCCTTCTCTAAACTGGGATTGGACCCTTCTCTAAACTGGGATTTAACCCTTCTCCACCTCCAACATCTCCTCTCCAGGTGGGGCCCCAGGAGCTCAGGGACAGAGCGTGGCTGCCCCTGCACAGAGAATTTCAGGGCCAAGGGTGACCACCAGCACTGCAGGGACACTTGGGCACTGCTGGAAGGTGGGGACGGGAGATTTTTTCCATTAAAAATGTCACATTTGGGCTTCCCAACAGTTCCTCCCAGTTACCCTCCTCAGAGGCAAAAGGAATGAAACAGAACCAAAATCAGCACCCCTGAGACTTATTCTACATCAAAATATTTGCAGAATCAATCCAGGTGTTTAATTTTACACAAAGCTGGCTGTGTTTGCCTCAGGTCAGCACCACAGCAGTGATACCCACAGGATCTGCAGCTTCCACCCCTCATTTCTGCCTGGGGGAGGAAAATTCAATTCCCTTTTAATTCCTGCAGCCCTGCCCAGTGCATGAGCTGCCCTGAGAGCAGCACTGGCAGCTTTGGCTGAGTGTGATTACAGCTCCAAAACCTGAATTCCCTTCATGTACATGGGACTCGTGTCAGGTAATCCTGGATCCCAGTGCCCTTTCCATGGCATCAGGATCCCTGCATCCCTGAGCAGCAGTCGTGATGCTCATGATAAATTTCATGGATTTTCAGCTCCAAAATTCTGCTAAGTCTCTTTCAACTAAAGATTTTTTTCCTTTGTTTTTTCTATTTTTTCTCTCATTTTTTTCCCCCCCAAGTCTTTCTTCTCCATTATTCTATTTAACAGCTTGTTCTTGTTTTATAGCTCAGCTGGCAAGGCCTCTGCCAATTAAAAATATATCCTGCCCAGTGGTCGATATCTGTGCCTTTGTGTGAACATCCTGGAGCAGTAATTAAAAAAAAAATAATTAAAATTTTAGAAAAGTCCCTTCTTGGCATGAAGTTCTATCCCCTTCAGAGAGCACAAAGCTTTTCTGTGGAGTGGGAGCTGATTCCATTTTCCTAAATAAGCTGCTCCTTCAGCGCCTGGCAGCTTGAGACATCCTGATTTAGATGTAAAAAATAACTAAACCTTGCTCCCTGCCTCATTCTTTATTTCTTAACTTATTTAGCAGAAGGCTGGGGTTTTCCAGGTCTGTTAAATTGTGTTATTGTGTTTTGGTGGCATAGAGAATAATGCTTTTTACACCTCGGCATTTATTTGGGATGCTGTAGACGAGCTCCAAGTCTCCCTGTGGATCATGTCCTGGGATTCCCTCCTCAGCAGGTGATGCTTTTATCCTGCAAAAGTCACAAAAGCTTTGGGGGACGCTGCTCCTTGTGGGAAATATCACTTTAGGAGCAATCTGACCTGTCAGAACTGCAGTATTTTTACATCTTTACATGGTTTTTTTTACATTTTTACGTGTTTTTTTTCCCACAGAGCTGATTTTTGTCACATTCTGGAACATGAACTATTAGTGAAGGTGCTGTAAGAAGTTCTGGTCACTGAAATCAGTCTCAGCATTTGCCTGTGTGGAGCTGTGGGTCAAACCTGCCCTGAGTTTCCCCTGCTGGCAGCTCAGCAGTGTCACAGCCACCGCTCCAGGGGCAAAAGGAGATTTCTCTCCATGCTTCAAATGCTCATTTCTGGCAGGGTGGCGGGGAGGATAATTTCTGTATCTCATATCAACAATAACGCCTTCAGCAGCCCCACGCCTGGGCCTGGGCTCCCAGGGAAATCCCTGACTTTATCAATGTCTCAGGGAACCCGAACCTGCTCCTGAAAATGCTGGAGAGATGGATGGAGCTGGTTCAGGCACAGCTCACTGAAGGGATCTGAGCTCCCTCAGGACCACCAGGGCTTTTCAGGAAATTTGTATTTCACAGCTTTAAACGCAAATATCTTCCCCCAGGGGCAGAATTCTCCCAGGGTTTCAAACCAATGATGCAAAGAGCAGAGATTTTCCAGCATTGGAGTCACTGGAAAAAATTTAACTTCCACAAATGGACAGTTATATCCCAGGGCAGGGGCTGAACTTTGCTTTCCAGTTTTCCTCTTTTTTTTTTTCCCTTTTTCCTATTTGAACTGCAGGCACCAGGCAGAGTGCTGCTGCTAATTTGTATAAATGAGCAGTAAAATTAAAATTGTTGTCACCTGGAAGGTCCTCTGTGCAGAAAAGCTTTAACATCACTTATGAATGCTGGTTTCTGCTTGAATTAATGCCTTTCTAATCCAAACCAGTTTTAGGAGGAGGGCAAATGCTGTTAGATAAAGAGAATAAAAGTGGGGTTTTTTGAAAGGGTTTTTGGGTGCTCACTGTGCAACAACCAAAGCTGGAAGAGTTCTCAGAAAATCCTCCTGTGCTCAAGAAGTTGATGGCTCAGAAAAAACCATAAACAAGTTTGAAACTGCTCATCTTAAAGAAGAAATTGTGGGAAACTCCAAACCCAGGGGTGCTGTGGTGGGGAGCTGAGGTGACCCAAAGAGCTCCTGCCCTGCCTCACTCCCAGAATTTGGGGTGTGGATATTCACAGGTACAAGGCTCCAGTCCCTGCATGAATGGGCTGCCAAAGTGCTCACCTGGTAACTTTTCTCCCCACATTCAATGCAAATATGAATTTTTTCACTGTTTAGAATGTATTGAAAGCTGAACCAGCTGCTTTATTCCCAGACTAACAAAGAGCAGGAGAGATTTGAAAGCTCCAGCTAATTCAGGGGTGAACGCTTGGTGAAAATAAGATTTTCTTTAGCGCTGACTTGAATCCTTCACCTCCCAGTGTGGTGTGCTGTGTGTGAGCAGCACAGAGGTTTTGGGAGTGCACAGAAATGATTGCAGGCGTTGCTAAATGAGCTTTAAGCCTTCCCACTTGCTGCCTGTTCACCCAGGGATGAATTTTGCCCGCTGGGGACATTTTGTACAATGGCAGTCAGCAGTAATTAAACGAGAGAAAGCCACAAAGTAGATAAATATTGCTTTAAGCTCGTTTAACAAATGAGACATTTGAAACAAAAGGTTTCAGATGCAGATTTGAAGTCCCTGGATGCAGTTTAGGAACGCTGCAATGTGTTTAGAAACAGAAATCACTGACACTTTTGCATAAGGGGAAATAACTGATGAGCTCTGCTATGATAATGCCATTTGCTCATAAGCACTGACCTAAAAAACCCCAAAGGTTGTTGTCCAGAAAGATCAGCTACTGATGAGCAGATTTATACCAAAATTCTTCTTGTAGCTCCTAGAAATTTTCCTGAATGAGCTCTGTAGGACTTGGCCTGAAATGATGCAATTATAAATAGAAATTTGCTCCATTCCAGCCCAGGAACTTTTCTCAGTCAGTAAATAACTCCCAGACAATATCCCAAGCTGCTGTCACCAATGCCCACGCTGAATCTGCCATGCAGAACAATCTGATCTCTCCTCTGCTGTCAGGAATTAAGCTGATTAGGAAAATCAAACCCCATCCAAGGCCTTCATTTGATGGAATGACTGCAGCTGCCCTGTGGAAGGACAGACAGCCCTGCTGTGGTGCCCCTGCTCTCCAAGCTGCAGGGATGGAGCAGCTCTGCAGTTCCTCAGCCCAAAATGCACAAAACTTCGTGGTTCAGGTGTGTAAATCCTTTTTCTGCAGGCAGGAAAGCTTTGCTGGCACCCTCCCCAAAGGCTGGAATTCATGCAAGAAATAACAGAAATACAATTGCAAACCAAGAATTAAATTTTGCTTTATAACAAGTTTTAAGTGCAAATCCCTGCTTTAAAAGCAGTTCATGTGTGTACTTGGTTTTTTGGCTTAATCCGCCTGACTTCTGTTTTTACAGCAGGGTTAAACATGTAAATATTTCTTGTATTTATGTTTATTCAAAATATATATTGAATATATTTATTGAATATGTATATTGAAATATACATTGAAATATATATTGAATATATATATTGAAAAAAATATTGAATTATATATTCAAGATATATATTTAAATCTATACATTCAATATATATTATTATATATTATTCTATAAATATACAATATTTATAATATATAATATAGTATATATAACATATATATTATATTATATTATATTATATTATATTATATTATATTATATATTAAAAATATATTGAATATATATATTTCAATATATATTCAATATATATTTCAATATACATATATTTCAATATATATTCAATATATATTTCAATATACATATATTTCAATATATATTCAATATATATTTCAATGTATATTTCAATATATATTTCAATAAATATATTCAATATATATTTTGAATAAACAAGAATACGAGAAATTTCAAGCTATTTGTGGGTAGTTTAGTGAAGATTAATAAAGATATTTGCAAACTGACTCCTACCTGGGGCCTCGGGGGGAGCAAGAGGAACTTCCAGGGTCACATTTTGCTCTCACTTTTACACTGATGTAAACCCAGAGCAGCAGAAAAACTGGAATATTCCCTGACATCCATCAAGGAGTGGGTGCTGCTACTCCCAGCACCTGCCTGGGAGGATTTCAAAGCGCAGATTCCACCTGCTGCTGGACTGAGCTCAGCTTTGCTCGGAGGGAAGGGCTGGCTGCTCAGAAATGCTGAATAAAGAGCTCAGGTGCCAGAGCTGTCAGCAGATCTGAGCAGCGCTGCCTTTGCACATGCAGGCATCCTGCTGACTCATTTTCTTAATCACCTCCAAAATTCACAGGCAGCTCGAAAATTCCCTTTCCTGAGGAGGCCACCAGAGCACAGATTTATCATAGCTGAGTGGCACGGAAGCTAAAGCAGCGCAATAAATGCACGTAGGAAATTGGTTTTTATTGTTTTCTCTGTTCTGCTGCTGCAGAAAGTTAAACATTATTGAAGATGGGATGGACTGAGGTGAGGTGCATTAAAATAGGGAAAGTATAAAAAAAGTTTACTTAAAAACCAAGCAAAATTGTATTTTAGATTAAAATAACGCAAGGAAAATCTAGGCTTGATTCTGCATCAGAGAGAACTAAAGACCAATGTCACAGACATCTTTTATGTAAAATCCTTTCTTTAGGATTTTTCCTCCTGAGAAGCTGGGAGGCCTCAGGAACAAAATGTGAACATTGATTATCTGCTGCTGTGGAATGCAACAGGTGCATCTGGGATTGGTCTCATGTGGTTGTTTGTAATTAATGGCCAATCACAGTCAGCTGGCTGAGACAGAGAGTCTGAGCCACAAACCTTTGTTATCATTCTTTTTCTATTCTTAGCCAGCCTTCTGATGAAATCTTTTCTTCTAGGCTTTTAGTATAGTTTTAATGTAATATATATCATAAAATAATAAATCAGCCTTCTGAAGCATGGAGCCAGATCCTCGTCTCTTCCCTCACCCCAGAACCCCCGTGAACACGGTCACAGACCGAAACCTTGACTCATTGCAGTGACTGTACAGCTGGAGATTTCATTCTATTCCTAAAGGATCTGTTTCCATTTTATGCTCCTATAAATGAAGTGAAATTCCCTTTGTAAAACACTTCCAGGCTGATTTTACGAATGTCATTGGGCAGCAGAACTTGCCTTGGCTTTGGCCGATTTGAGCAGCAGAGAGCCCCGAGCCAGCTGTGCTGGGGCCAGCAGCGCACGGGGAGCCAGCCAGGCCAGGAGCTGCAGTGCCAGCCTGAAGGGATGCCAGGGCACAGGGAGAAGCCTGGCCACGAGCCCAGGTGGGGTGTGGGATCTCAGCACCTCAGGACGGAGGTGCAGAGTGGCCGAGACCACCCTTGGGGGGCTCGGGAGTCCTGGAATGTTGCCAGAAGTGTCTGGTGGCTGCACTTTGATCCTGCACAGGAGACGACACCTGTGTGAGGATGGGAGGAATTCACTGGGTGAATGGTGAAGGGATAAGTTAATTAGAGTGTGAAACACAGGGTTTAGGATTTTGGTACAGGGGGGTCTAAAGAAGTAAGATGGAGGAATTGGGGCGTGTCCTGTCCTTCTTCTTCTTCTTCTTGGCCTCCATCTTCTGTGGTGATGGTGGCACTTTGGGATTGGTTATTACTAGAAGTGCACCGGTTAATAAGGGTAGAAGGTATTGGGGAAAAACTATAAATATTGTACACGTAACTTCGGGTATAAAGATAAGTGACCGCCCGGGGGCTTGCAGAGTGTGCCCATGGCTGGCTTGCTGTGCAGACCTCTGTCGGGCTGAAAGAAAATCTTTTAGATAAACAATTAATAAACACCGAGACCGAGACAAGATCAGAAGTCTCTCCTCGTCCTTTGAAGCGTCGGCTCTTCAAGGCCATCCCTGGGCCTTTCCAGGCCACCTAAACAGCACAGAAAACTTACAAGTGGTGTCCCTGAGCTATCTCCGGACATAAATCAGCAAAGAGAAACAATGAAAATCAACAGTGGGGAATGCCATCAGCATGATGGGATGGAGCCCCCTGATCCCCCTGAGCCCCATCTCCTGCTCAGGGCGGGCACGGCACCGTGCAGAGCGTGGCGGGACCCAGAGGGGCTGGGGGGCTCAGCTCCCTGCTAAAACATCTCCAGGCTCCGCAAGTGAAGGGAAATACAATTGGGCTGAAGAAGAAAAGCCAGGAGAGGAAGGAGGGCTCTGTGTTACAGAGGGGTTAGAAAAATTCCAAAGGCCTCCAGGCACAAAGCTCAAAATTGTGAGAGGAAGTCTGAGGCAGATTATTCCTCCCTTTTGTAAGGCAAATGATTAATTATACAAAGCAGGATGTTCTGTTTCAGAAGAGATTTGGGAGGTTTCATGCAATATTGATACAGAAATTGTATTTAATGCAGGTTTACAAGGCGAGAGGTAAAAGGAAATGTAAATGCAAACGTGGGGTTTTGTCCTGTGGCTCTTCCCTCTGTCAGAAAGTGCCTCAGTGCTGGAAGTCTCCTGTGAAAATGCAAAATTCTCCCAACTGGAGGCAGTTTCAGGCACGCAGTGTGTGTCCAGAAAGGGAAAGAAGCTGGGAGCTTAATCTAAGTGAATTTCCATTGTATGCTGTTGCTATTTATTTTACTAATTTTTTTTTCAAAGCAAGAAACACAAAATCCTTGTTAGAGGGAGCTGGATCAATACTGAGGAATTCTTTGTCAGATGAAATAAGAGCAGTCATTAACCTTGCTGCTTATGAATTAAAGGCAATCTCCACTTTTCAGCTCACCTCTCCCACAGCATCCCCTGCAAACTTCCCTCATTTCCTCAGCAATTAAAGCCCAGCTCAGCCGCCCAAAAAAGGATCTTAACCAACAGCCTTGCAGCTCTCCTCCTTCTGTTTGGGTGGGAAAAAGGAGGAGGTGTTTCCTGATGTGGATTGGGTATTTTGGTGACAGGAACTCTCCTTAGGTGTGGATTTGTGGATCAGGGATATCATTGACAGCCCTGATGTCTCTTGGAGCAGCACCTGGAGAAAGTTGATGGCCACTGCTCCACCTGTGGGGTCCCCTGGCCAAATTCCAGCCCATTTTACTCCAGTGAAAGTCATCCAGGAGCTGGAGCTGCTGGGGATGGTCCAGAGGAGGCTCCAGCACGGGCAGAGGGATGGAGCACAGCTGGCATTGCTCACCTGGACAGGAGAAGATTTGGGGTGAGCTCAGTGTGGCCTGCAGTGAAAATGGAGAAGCTTTGGACAGGGATGGAGGGACAGCGCACAGGGAATGGCCTCAAACTGGCAGGGAGCAGGATTAGAATGGATTTTAGGAGGAATATCTATAGAGACACCTGCTGTCATTGTCCACAACAAAGCAAAATCAAAATCCAGTTTCTAAAGTGATCATAAAGTTTTTAATCTCTGACAAACCACTGGTGTCTCCAAGTCATCAGCAGTTTCAAGTTCCAATTGACATTTCTGTGCAGATGGAATTATATTTGCTGCTACTTGTGCAGTGTTAAAAGGCCAGGGACAGAAGAGGTTTGAAGCAGGAGATGTTGAAATAGTGTGGAACTGTTTATACATTTGTATTTACAATAAATATTTTTGCCACGGCTTGGTTTTGTTGGAGCCCTCATGTGCACAGGAGTGAATCTTTTAATTTGAAGATCAAGCTTCTACAAGAGGTACAAAGCTGTGCTGCAAGTATTTGTTTGATTTCTTGTTTCCTTTCCTCGCAGTAAATCCTCCTTCCCTGCTGGACCCTTCCATCCATCTCTGTTGTGTCGCTGAGCAAGAGGATATTGATGCATTCCTAAAACCAGAAATATTTTTGCCTCTTGCCTGGCCAATGGGATTCCTTAAAATTTGAGTTTGGCCTCCTGAATTTTAGGGAGTTTGATGCTCGCTAAGAATTTTGGCTGCTTTATAGCAATCTTTGAGAAAGATTGGCTGAGTTCTGCAGAATGAATGCTTCACCCTCAGCTCTCCACACCAAACACTTCTATACTATTTCAGAGAGACTAGTAATGAGTACTACAGTAATTACGTTAAAATCACAAACTTATGCAAAAAACAACATCTCTTGCTTGCAGAGTTTAATGGGATTTTCTTTTTTCGGTAAACCCGTTTGATTTAATCTTTTCGCAATCCATGTCTAATTTTCAAAGTTCCCCAAGGCATCCTGGTATCAAATCTCTTACGTTAACCAGGTTTAAAGTCCATCCTCTGTCTGGTGTCCCCCGATATTCCAGCAGAAACCTCGAGGGGTGGGAGCTGGGCAGGTTTGCTGCGACCTCAGCGCTGCCGAGGGGGGGTTTGGGGATTTGTGCATTTGTGCAGCGGAGGAAGAGACACAGAGAGAGAGAGAGAGGGGAGGGGAGTGTGCAGCGCTGCCGCCGCTGTCACAGCAGCACCTGGCAGCTCCCGCTCTCCTCTCCGAGCATCCCGTTCCGCAGCTGGAAGCGGCGCAGGCACGGCAGCAGCGCCTCGTGGGTTCATCGCTCCGCCGCTCCTCCTGCCTCCCTCTCGGCAATAATTCATTCACCTGAGGGCTTTGCTTCTCCCCACCTCCCCTTTCTCACCTCGCTTTTTTTTTTGATGCGGAGAGAGGGGAGGAAAGGGCGTTGTGGGCAGCGCGGATTTCTCTGGGCGGCTTAAAGAGAGCCAGAGGAGAGAGAGAAAGAAAGAAAGAAAGAAAGAGGGAAGGAAGGAAAAAAAAAAAAAAAAAAAAAGAAAAGAAAAAAAGAAGCAGACGGCATAAAGCGGCGGCGGGAGGAGAGGAGAGCGGAGGCTCCGCGGTGGCCGGAGCGGGGCGCGGATTTCCCTGGGCAGCTTAAAGAGAGCCAGAGGAGAGAAAGAAAGAAAGAGGGAAGGAAGAAAAAAAAGAAAGAAAAAAAGAAAAGAAAATAAATAAAAAAAGAAGCAGACGGCATAAAGCGGCGGCGGGAGGAGAGGAGCGCGGAGGCTCCGCGGTGGCCGGAGCGGGGCGCGGAATTCTTTGCGCAGCTTAAAGAGATCCAGAGGAGAGAAAGAAAGGAAGAAAAAAAGAAAGAGAGAAGGAATTAAAAATAAATAAATAAATAAAAAAGAAGCAGACGGCATAGAGCGGCGGCGGTGTGAGGAGGAGAAGAGCGCGGAGGCTCCGCGGTGGCCGGAGCGGGGCGCGGAGCGGCCGCGGGTGCGCACCATGGGCTGGCGGCTGCTGCTGCTGGCCCTGGCGCTGGGCGGCCGCGTCGCCTCCGCGCAGAACGACACGGAGCCCATCGTGCTGGAGGGCAAGTGCCTGGTGGTGTGCGACTCCAACCCGGCCCCCGACGCCAAGGGCTCCTCGTCCTCCTCCTCCTCCTCGCCGCTGGGCATCTCCGTGCGCGCCGCCAACTCCAAGGTGGCCTTCTCGGCCGTGCGGAGCACCAACCACGAGCCCTCCGAGATGAGCAACAAGACGCGCATCATCTACTTCGACCAGGTGAGCATCCCCCGGGCAGCGCATCCCCCGCAGCAACAGGTGCCCTTCCCGCATCCCGGAGCCGGGATCCGCCCCGGGGACAGCGGCAGGGCTTATTTAGGCGAGGTTTATTTAGGCGAGATGAATCGGGTGTGCACAGGTTCCCGGGTGCGGCCCCGGCCCCTCCGCACCTGCGGGAGAAGCGGCACCGAGCGCGGAGGGGACATCGCCTCCAGAGGCTGGGACAGGGGGCTCAGGACAGCCTGTGCAGGGTTTAGATTTTGGGTACGCACCGCGGGGACGGCGCTCGGTGACACCAGTGCAGTGACATCGTCCCGAGGGGCTGGGACAGGGGGCTCAGCCTAGGCAGGGTTTAGATTTTGGGTAGGTGCCGTGGGAGCAGCGCTCGGTGACACCAGTGGGGTGACATCGCCCCGAGGGCCTGGGACAGGGGGCTCAGTGCACCTGGGTATGGTTTAGATGGTTTGGGCTTAGCTTTTGAGGGAGGATTCTGAGGGAAAACCCTTCCACTCTCTCGGTGCAATTGATGCTCCAGCTCAGCCCAGCGCTGATATTAACGGGCAGTACCAGCACACGCTTTAATCCCAGCTCCTGGAGTCATTGAGACTGATGGCTCTTCTTGTCCCTGTCAACTGTGGTGGCAGCTGGAGCCAGATGTGCCCCACAGCTTAGTGCTGGCACCGAAAATCACCCCAAAACTCCATAGACAATCCTGGAGGCTTCCAAGGGCTCTGCCTGGTACAAAGCAGCCTGGGAATATCCATTAAAAATCACCCCAAAACCTCTATGGACAGTCCTAGAGGCTTCTGAGGAGCCTGGAAATATCCATTAAAAATCACCCCAAAACTCCATGCACAGTCCTGGAAGCTTCTGAGGGCTCTGTCCAGCACAAAGACTGGGAATATCCATTAAAAATAAAGCATAATTAGGTGGTAAGGAGCAAAACACAGTCAATACAGAGGACACGAAGCATATGGGTGGTGCACTCATCTTGTACATTCCCCCGTGTCACTTCTCTCTGTTTAATTAAACCCAAATTGTTGTTAGTGCTGGTGCAAGCAGCCGAGGGCTCCAGGCAGGCTCTGCTGGGCTGTGCTGGTGCTCCAGGAGCCCAGCCTGGCTGAGCTGGGTTTGGCTCCTGCTGCTCCTGCAGCCCCTGCTCACACCTGGCTCCTTGGGAAGGCTTGGCCACTGCTCTTCAGCCAAAATCCACGTGCCACTCCCAGAACTGGTGTTTTTATGTCATTTTGGGGAATGATGAACAAAAATGCCTCCTTAAAAACGTGTGTGGGAGAAAGGACTTGAGGGGATTGTGTAGTAGCAAAGTAAGAAATAATTCCCATCTTAGTTTATTTGTAGTAAAGTTGCTCTATAAATACAACTGCATACCCATTTAATGAGTAATTCCAAAGTAATTGAGAGAAGATGGATAAAGCCGCTTAGTTGTAAATTAAATTTTCCTTTAAATGGTTTCTAAAGTAAACAATCTGTATTTTTCTTTCACACTCACTACCTGTACTAATCCCCATGCTCTATTTTTCTGTTTGTAGATCCTTGTAAATGTGGGCAATTTTTTCACGTTGGAGTCTGTCTTTGTATCACCACGGAAGGGAATTTACAGCTTCAATTTCCACGTAATTAAAGTCTACCAGAGTCAAACAATTCAGGTATGTTGATGAGTATGATTATAAAATCTTTATTTAAATGGTTTGTTTAGGATAGAATATTGACCGAGCATGGGAGCATTTAATATGATTTTAAGGAAAAAATAGCTTTGTTTACAGCAACATGTGGTGTTGACTTGCTGGCAGTAGAGTCCATTAATTTACAATGAACAGAAATAAGGCAGGACCCTCACCTCAGATAAATCACCACAACTTCACTTCCATGCCATGAATATCTGGGTGACATAAAGCATTCCACAGAATGAGTGATCCAAGAGTAAAAGAGAGCACTGAATTTCCCTGAAATGCTGTTGAAGAGTCGCGTTTGGCTCCAGATTAAACTCACTGTGTTTTAAACCCACAGGAGTTCTGGGTCCCAGATTTGAGTGGGTTTGGAACAATTTGTGCCCTGGCATCTGGTGCCAGGTGCCTGGTTATGCCCTCAGTGTGCTGAGGACCAGGGTTGGTTCTGTCCCTATAGAAATGTCTTCTAGGGAACCTTTACAGCAATTTAAACTCCTTTTTTTCATCACACAATGTATAAAAGGTGTGTGATGTATTAGGGAAAAGGGGAAATTCTGCACTTTAATAACAACGGAGCTGCCTGATTAAACACCAGAGGGAAAAGCCTTTAAATTACTTTAAGTTCCTTTAAGTTCCTTGCTGAGCCAACAGCAAATTCCTTGGAGTGATTCCTTCACCTCCCTGCCAGGTCAGGCAGTTGCTGTGACACATCCTGGCTTCCAGAGCTGCAGGATCCTCTGTGGCTTCTCTCATTTCCACCCAGGAGAGCTCCTGGAGGTGTCTGAGCCCTTCCCTGCTCTGTGCTGCTCCTGGATGGGGTTTGGGGGCTCCCAGGCTGAGCTGAGCAGGATTCCTGCAGGAACAGTGCTCAGGAATCCCTCTGTGCCCTCCAGAGAGCTGGTGACAGCCCCAGCCCCATCTCCTGACATTGGTGACAGCCCCAGCCCCATCTCCTGACACTGGTGACAGCCCCAGCCCCATCTCCTGACATTGGTGACAGCCCCAGCCCCATCTCCTGACACTGGTGACAGCCACGAGCCCATCTCTGGGGAAATTCCCCTTCAGTGCAACAGTGGAAAATCCTGATTCCAATCAGGTCAATGGCAAAGCCTTACGTGAAACACTGACCTCACAAAAACCTCTACAATGAGCTTTCAATCTGTCTAATGTGCTCAAAAAGTGCTCTTTTCACTCCTTGGCATGCTGAAGGTTGAGTAAGTGTATGTCAGTCCCTTCAGTGGATTTAAAATGCCCTTTGCCAAGAAAGATGCCAAGCCTTGGCTTCTGGAAGTCCAGCTCTGGAATTTCACAAACAGGAGCTCAAACCTGGGATTCTGGGGTTTGTGGCAGGGAATGCTCCAGCCTGTTGCTCATAACACAAAATCTTTAATGGATAAGAGGTTCTGAGGGGATGGATGGGTTTGCTTGGCCCCTTTTAGAGCACTCAGTGTGAGACCATCCCCTGCAAACCTGCCATGTGCCTGCTGGTGTGATTAAATTCCTGTCAGATGATTCCAGGGGAACCTGATGGAGCAGAAAGAGTGAGAAACCCAAATCAAGCCATGAGTAAAGCCCTGATGCCCTTTTCCTGTGGGGTAAATGGGGAGGAGAACCGGAAACCATTGCAGTGCATCAAACTGGTTTGAATCTCAGCCACATCCAACCCCACTAAATCACCTGCAGGCTTCCACACAAGGGATGTTGCTCTGCCCCCCCAACATCTGTTAGAGCCATTAAATATCATTAAACTGCAGCTGGCTCCCTGGAGAACCTGATTGAGTGGATTTCCCAGACAGGTGAATCCCAAATAAATACCAGCCCCTGCTGCCCTGACTTCTGCTGAGCACTAATTTATTCTGTGGTGACTCCCATTAAAATTAACGGGACCATATGCAGGGCCAGCGCAGTGGATGTGGGTGAGCATCCCATAATTCACCCCCTGTGACCGCATTAGGGCTGCTCAGAAAGGAAAGGCAGCAAAGCTGAGAGCTTGCCTTGGGGGAAATGAAAAATGCCTGGCTCTGCCCATTCCCCCAGGCCTGCCCATCTTCATTTAGGGATGCTGCCTTCAGAGCAGAGGCTGTGCTGCCTGCAGAAGTGTTTTATAGAAAAAATGGAGCCAGTTTATAAAGATAAATCTGTTCTAAACTTCAGAACTAAGTATTGAGAGGGACACACATTTTGTTCCCAGTGAAGTGTGAGCTCCCAGCCCCCTGTGGTGCTTCTGACACCTCATGTAACACCTCTGGGTGACCAAATTTCTTGAAAATATATATTTATTTTTCCTGTGTGACTAAATAACCCTTGAGACAGGCAAAGTGCTACCAACTGAGGTGATGCCTCACTCAGCTGCAGGTGCAGCTCATGAACATCCAAGTTCTTGCGCCAAATAAATGTCATTATTAGTTTCAAACAGCCCAAAAATCACTGAAGATTGGGCCCTTGCCCCGTGGTTAGTATTCAGGGGTAGTTCCTGGTGTTTTGCAGTTAATTAGAGCTTCTCAGGGGCTGTTTTGCAGGTGAACCTGATGCTGAATGGGAAGCCAGTGATCTCTGCCTTCGCTGGGGACAAGGACGTCACCCGTGAGGCCGCCACCAACGGGGTCCTGCTCTACCTGGACAAGGAGGACAAGGTTTACCTGAAGCTGGAGAAGGGAAATCTGGTTGGTGGGTGGCAGTACTCGACGTTCTCTGGCTTCCTGGTCTTCCCCCTGTAAAGTCCATGTTCCCGTGGCGTTCATCCAGGTGTGGACTCATCCTTGTTCCATGAAGATTGTTTCTGTCGTCATGGAGTGATGGCTCTTTCTTGCTTCCTCGTGGGTGGTTTTGGATTCTCTCCATGGATTCTGGCCCCATCTGAACTGCTCAGAAGTTCCACAGAATTTTGTGTGTCCAAACGCGATAACTTTGGCCTGAGACTAAAGCAGACAATAAACACCAACGCTTAAGGTTTCAGCCCAGAGCTGCCTGCAAGATTTACTCCAATTTCCCTCCCTGGATTCGGGGAAGAAATGGATTTCCTTTAACTGTGAAAAGACTGGCACCGAGTCTTTCATGCAGGA
This sequence comes from Ammospiza nelsoni, assembly GCF_027579445.1. NCBI lineage: Eukaryota > Metazoa > Chordata > Aves > Passeriformes > Passerellidae > Ammospiza > Ammospiza nelsoni. Next base: position 2,285,347 of record NC_080644.1, on the reverse strand, counting down.
GGGTTCGAGTTCAGACTTCAAGCAAGAGTTAGCGTGTTGCTGCCAAAGAGCTGTGTTGATGTTTTGGCCGTGTTTGTGTCCTGGGCTGCACTGCCATCGCCATTCCCCTGTCCTAGAGAGGTCATCCCCGTTCCTGAGGGCTGGCTTGAGCTCTCCTCTCTGTGTTGTGTGGTGGATGGTTCACCCAAGTATTTAACTCAGTCCCAGCCAAGTCCAGGCTCCGTGAATCTGAGGGCTCGTGGATGTGCTTTGGTTGGGTTTGGAAGGGATTCCTCTTCCCCACTGATTCCCAAAAGGAAAAGCAGATTCCAGCCGTTGGTGAGCGTGCAGGCACAGCTTTGCTGAACAGCTCTGCCCTGCAGGACACCTCACACCTGTTCTTCAATTTTAATTAACTTGATTGATAATTACTGCTTTATTCAGCTCCCGAGGGATTCCTTCCTTAGACACAACCACTTTGTCAGCTGGAGATGAGATCCCCCTTGTTTGTATTTCTGTGTATTTTCCAGCCCTTCTGTTGTGTTAAAGGTCTTATCTGGTTTTGCCTTAACTCCACAGGTGTATAAAATTTCAGATCATTAGTTTAACAAATATAAAAGGCAAATAACTGGTACCTAACTTGGTGCAAAACCTTCCCAGATTTTTGTACAGGTCATGTGAATTCATAAACTTATTTATTGTCATATTGTTCCATAATAAAGGTTAATATATGTTAGCTGAATTTTTGACATTTGGATTTTGGGAGGATTTTTGCTTCATACTACTTTTTTATTGGATATAATTATTATATGCAAAATGGAAGCTTTTGGGATTCACAGAAAATATCCCGGGAGGCAGAAAAGCTGCCATGAGTTAGTTAGTAATCAAAGTGATCTCGAAATAACTATGCATTTAATTTAAAAATAGAATTTAGGCAGAAATCCTGGCCTCACTGAAGATGGTGTTGAGAATCACATTGATTCCAAAGGATTTTGGATGAAACCTCTGCTTTAGGTTCTGCCATCAGCATCAAACTCCAGTGCCATCAGATTGATATATTCAACATTCAATATTCAATATTCAATATTCAATAAAATGATTTTCACATGAGCTGCTAATGAAACCTTCATCCCTCATGCCCCAAATACACTGAATTGATGGATCTTTGTGCCTTGCATATCATGAAGGATGTGGTTCTAAATCAAAAATTTCTGTATATTTGAAAATGTGTGTGTGGGAAGCATCTGCAGCAACCTGGGAGCTTCCTGAAAGCCACTTTGGGCTGGGATTTGCTGCTTTTGGGATCTGTTTCCAACTCCTTCCCCTGTTGGCAGAGTGCAGTGTGTCGTGTTGGTGTTGCACTGGTTGGAAATCTGATTTATGGCCGCTCCTTGAGAAGGTATCATGGAATTGATGGCACAGCTTTGTGCCCAAACTCCTGATTTTTTCACCCACCCCACAGGAGATTTTGGGCTGTTTCAGGAGGCTTGGTGGGCACTTTGCACTCCTGTAAATCAGATAGAAGGTGATTTTTTACACACACTTTTGTTGCTGTACTGACCACTGCAGCTGGGGAAGAAGTGGAAGGACCTGGCAAGAAGATGAATGATTTACATTGCTGAAAAATCCCAAAAAGTTGTGATGACCAATCAAAATGTGTTACTGCTGTACCCCCAAATGTGTGTATATAAATATATGTGTATTTAAACCACCTGGAATTGCAGATCATAGTTTGCATGATGTTATAAAGAGGTTACTTGTCCTAAGAGTTTATTTCAGTTTATTTTAGATGGGAGCATCGGTACTTTGTATAAAACTGGTCAAATCTGCCATCTCCCCCTGCCCATGGATATATCTGTAATGTAAAAGAAATGTTGCTACTGAGACAGAAGAAAAATGGCATTAAAGGTGTCAGTATAATTTCTGAATGATCAAATGTATTTAACTTCTTTAATTTGTGAGCACATGAGCTCTAAAGGCCGCTTGAGCACCAGCAATAATCCTGAGCTGCCTCAATATTGCTTTGATTGCCCCTCAGCAAAACATTTCTGATTTCTTTAGAGTCATTAATGCTTATTTAAACTTGAGCTGGAGAGGCTGGGGAGTTATTCACTGAAGGATTCATTTTGATGGGAAAGCTTCTACAACCAGAATTGCCAATTAATTGTTTTGCTGGCTAAAGGAAAGGTTTCAATGGAGCTGCTGTGATCACACAGAGGTGCCTCTGGGGCCAGGCAGGTCACACTTGAACATTTAAATAAGAACAAAAATAGACACAACTAATTTAGACACAACTTGAGCTGCCAGATCTGCCCTGCTCACAGAAGAGAGGATGAGCCAGGCTGGAAAACAAAATTCATTTTCCTTCTGCCTTCCCATGTCCTGCCACAGCATTTTCCTATTTAGGGGCACCAGTGCAGGAGACATTTCACTTTTCAGGGGTATTTATAATTGGAAGTTTGATTGGTTTCCAAGTCATTAATGCTTATTTAAACTTGAGCTGGAGAGACTGGGCAGTTATTCACTGAAGGGATTCAATTTGATAGGAAAGCTTCTAAAACCAGAATTGCCAATTAATTGTTTTGCTGCATTGGGCTGGTCTGTAAGGGTTAGAGCTGACTTCTGATGCTCTGCAGCTCCAGCAGCCTCTGATTTTCGGGAGGGCACAATCCACAATCTACAATCCACAATCCACAATCCACAATCCACAATCCACAATCCACAATCCACAATCCACAATCCTGCCCCTGCTGCACCAGGTGAGGATCCACACCCTCATCCCTCACCCACCTTGCAGGAACTTTGTTCATTGTGCCAGAAAACTTTTTAGCCACACGTGGTAAGGAGGAAAAATAGAAATTCCTATCTGAGAATCAGAGATTTATTTTATTACCAGTGATTTCTCTATGAACAAGAGCAGGATTGTTACTTTTTAAAATCTGGTTTATTCATACTTTATCCATATTTTTTGGTGAAAATAAGGGGAAATCCCCTCTCTTTTTTCTCCTTTCTCTCCTCAGTGATGTAAATGCTGACAGAGCCAGCTCTCCCTGCCTGCCTCTGTTCCCCCAGTGCAGAAATCTGCTCTGTCTGTTGGATCCTTGTGCTGTCAGCAATCTGGGCTGCACAAGCCACAGAACTGCAGAACCCAGAAAATTCCTGCTCAAAAGACCTTGGTGGCAAAAGTATTTTTGAAAAGCTACCGAGGTCGCTTTGAAATTTTCACAAGCTCTTTTGTCACTAAATAAAAAGGAAAAACCAACTTTGAAACGCAGAGAAGGAAAACATATTCCCCCTTTTTTTTTAACAAGGCTTTATGTGTGGTTACATCATTTTCTAGCAGTGTCTGAGTGTTTTATGAGAGTTAATTCAATCGCTTTGGCCTTTTTATGGCTCAGCAAGTGCTGCAACCAGCTGAGAAAATGGGGACAGCGTTAGGGAAATGATTCCCAGATGCCAGCACATTCAATCCTGGTCCTGTTCAGTTTGCTGGATCAGTTCTTTTTCTGAGACAGGACATTTTTTAAAATACAAAGGATGGTTCTGGAGTAAATGGAATTCTGTTGCATTTTCCCCTTCCATATTTTATCTACATACCAATCCTAGAAAGATGAATGGAAGAGTGTGAGGTGCCTGAAGAAATTCCCCAATTAGCTGCCAACTCATTGTTTAAGCCCCCAGAGGAACACACCTGCACACAGAGCATTTTTACAAGCAGGTTTTAGAACAGAGAAATAAATGGAAGGAGCTCTAAATGTCCCTTCCCTTCCCTTCCCTTCCCTTCCCTTCCCTTCCCTTCCCTTCCCTTCCCTTCCCTTCCCTTCCCTTCCCTTCCCTTCCCTTCCCTTCCCTTCCCTTCCCTTCCCTTCCCTTCCCTTCCCTTCCCTTCCCTTCCCTTCCCTTCCCTTCCCTTCCCTTCCCTTCCCTTGCCTTCCCTTCCCTTCCCTTCCCTTCCCTTCCCTTCCCTTCCCTTCCCTTCCCTTCCCTTCCCTTCCCTTCCCTTCCCTTCCCTTCCCTTCCCTTCCCTTCCCTTCCCTTCCCTTCCCTGTGGACTTTCAGACAACCACAAATATTTAAAATCAATATTGAAATATTGATAAACATTCAGCGCTTATTGGTACAAACTAACCAACTCAGCTCAGTTACCCAACACTATGAAATTTGTGCAATTTTTGAGTTTTTTCCCTTTATTTTCATTAATAAATCTCCCTGGGCACTGAAGGAAGACACTGAAAGCTTCAATACCATGAAAATGGAAATAATTCCAGGGAGCAGCTGCAGGGATCAGAGTCAGGGTGGAACTGCTCAGTGCAACCCAGATTTAGAGGCACAACAGGAGATAACACGAGCTACAGATCTCTTTGAGGACACCTCATCCCTCATTCCTTGGAGAGAAATAAACTCTGGCTCGTTTCTAGAAAGCCAAATAATGGAAACATGTGAAGAATGAATACCTAAAGCACAGCAATGCTGAGGAACACTGGGGCTGTGCAAGAAATGAATTCTCCAGCAGCACTGAGTGTTTCACTTTTTGTGCAGTGCTTAAATGGATTTCTAGCACAATAATAAAGGCTTCTGGAGGAGATAACTCCAAGCCCATCCATCTCTGCTGCCTGGAATTCAGTAGTGGTTAAGTGAGACAGTCTGGGCTCGTTGTGCTGCAAACCCTGATTCAGCGGGCAGGGTTCAGCTGCCAGCTCCTCTTTGTGCAGCAATGATTCCCTCAATGAGCAGAAGATGCTTTTGTCAGGTCTCTGAGGGTTTGCAGCTCTGATCAGTGTCAGAGCAGGAGCTGTGCTGAGCTCTCAGCCTGACTCTGGTGTTCAGGACCTGGATGGAATATCCTCTGCCGCAGACCACTTTTATGAAAAATCCTTTTTTTCAGGATTTTTCCTCTTGAGAAGCTAAGAAGCTTCAAGAGCAAAATGTGGACATTGATTATCTGCTGCTGTAGAATGCAACAGGTGGATTTTTGATTGGCCCATGTTGGATGTTTGTAATTAATGGCCAATCCCAACCCAGCTGGCTCGGACAGAGAGCTGAGCCACAAACCTTTGTTATCATTCTTTGCTATTCTATTCTTAGCTAGCCTGCTGATGAAACCTTTTCTTCTATTCTTCTATTCTTTATATTATTTTATGATATATATTACATAGTTTTAATGTAATATATATATAATAAAATAATAAATCAGCTTTCTGAAACAGAGTCAGATCCTCGTCTCTTCCCTCATCCTCGGATCCTTGTGAACACGGTCGCATCCTGCACATCCCTCTGGTGAAAAAGGCTTTTTTGTGCTGGAAGGTGTCAGAGCTGCCTCAGACAGGAGGGTGGCTCAAATGACGTTTCCAGTAATGACAGCATCCAGGAGAACAGCTGTGAGCACCTCTAAACTCTGCTGGTTTGCCAGGAGCTCACCCTGACAGGAGAAATGTCACTGATCTGAGGCTTTGCAGTGAAAGGCTGCTCAGCAGAGCAGCACAAAATGCAGCTAACACATTTTCTGGAGAGAAAAAAAAAAAAAAAGTGATGGCGCGCAATATTTAATTATTTTTAGGTGCAGGAATAAAGAGCAAAGCCTGATGTGCAACAGCACCTGCAAAACTTGCTGAAATAACGTTCCAAAAATCACAGCAGGAGCATATTGTTTAAACAATAAATAAATGTTTAAACAATAAATAAACCAATCAATAACTCTTTAAGCACTGCAGATTGTGCAGCTTCAGGGGCAAGCCAGGGGTGCCTCTAAGCAGAGATTTTTCCTCTGTAGTAGATCTGAGTTTAAGGTGCTAAAAGGGCATTTTTGGGTTTTTTTCTGGAAAGCTCAGCTAAGGAATTTGCTTTTCATGATGCCCAGGAGGGTCCCCACAAAGTAATAAGTCAGCATCATTTTCTAGCTGCAGCTGATAGCATTTATTGCTAATTCTTTAAACCCTTCTTTAAAAGAAAACAAGTCTGCAACCTGCATTGCACCCACAGGAATAATCTTTCTTTTCCTCAGTTTGGTAATTCAATTGTGACTTGTAAACTTGTGCAGCTGTAGCAAAAAAAAAGAGTCTCCAGTCAACTTTAATCTATCTTGAGGAGAGTAAAAAGTGCTTACCAGCACTGGTGTAGTAAATCCTGGCTGCTTTATTAAATAAATGTAGAATTTCACTCAGAAGCCTTAAGGAAGAAGAGCTTTAAAATATCTGAACAATTTAGCACGTTCTGAAGCTGAATGAAGATGGATTGAATTTTGGTGTGAGATAGAAACTGATGGCAGCCCAAATCCCACTGGAATAAACGTGGAAATGTGGCCATTATTGGTGTCTCCTGAATGGTGAGAGACAAACCAGGAAAAATGCCTGAGGATCACAGGATTTCTGCCATGGAAAACAGACTCTAAACAGACCCCAAAAGCTGTTTAGAAGGGGAAATCAGATCTTGAGGGGTCTTCCCATCAGGAAAGAGGGCAGGACCCAGCAGGCAGTGCATGGATCTTTAGTCCAGAGCCAAATTCTGAAGTGAATCCATGGATTTGGGATCACTCCTTTCCAAGTCTGAGCTGTGCAAATGCTCAGTTCTTTGTTGCAGCAGCTGCAGGGATTTTCCAGGGTAGGAAATGCTTTCAGAGGTGATTTGGTGTGCAAAGCAGCCAAACAAACTCCTCTGCTGGGCTTTGCTCTCAGGTGAGAGTCCCTGAACCGCAGCACTGGGCTGGCTCTGGCTCCAAAGCCAAAATCAAGGTGAATCACCTTAAAATTCATCAACAAGAAATAAAACCCTGCTGGCCTTTAGCAAGGCAAGGGATGTGACACAAATATTGGAGAATTCCCCAGCTCTGTGCCCATTCCTGGGTTTCTGGAGGCTCCAGAGGAGCTGGGAGCACAGAAATCCATTCCTGCCCTGAGAGAGCCCCAAAGTGCTGCAAACCTGGGGCTGCCCCAGCCCAGAGCTGGGCACTGGAAAAGGTCAGAGGGAAGAGCAGAAGAACACACCCACACTCACCTTGGGCAGGAAATTTGCCATAATTTGCTATAATTTCCTTTATTCTGTGCCTTTAAATAGAGTATTGCCAGCCTTGGGGGGTTTTTGGAGCAGAACTGACTGAGAGTCTGGGATTGCAAATGCAGCAAGTTAAAATGAGTGTATGAGGTGACAAGAACATCTGCTGCTGGTCTGGGTGGAATATGAGTTATTGTTGAATATGACCTCAAGCAGGCAAAAGGAAGAAAAATTCTGCTTTACTGCATTGGTCTGGCCAGAACTGATCTGCTCAGCAGATGATCTATGGATCCAACAAATCCTTAAAATGAAAAGTTCTTTCCTGATATAGGAGACTTCCTGCAGGAAATGACACAAATTGCAGAGTGGTGTGTGAGGAGAGCTCCAAGCTGCAGCCTTGAATTTCAGATTTCCAGGGGTGCAGGAACCGAACTCGACACGCAGAGCCCTAATTCACCCCCGAGATCCCAGCAAAAGTCACATCCAAATGCAAAATGGAATTGCTTCTGCAGAAACCCTGGGAGGAAATCATGCATATTCCATGCTGGGACCTCAGCTTGGTTCATTCTTGTTCCATTCCGGTATATTTAACACACGGGAGTGTCCAGGGCAGGCTGGATGGGGTTTGGAACAACCTGGGATGCTGGAAGGTGGCAGGGGCTGGAATGAGATGATCTTTAGGCTCCCTTCCAAGCCAAACCACTCTGGGATTTTCTATTTGCAACTTTGCAAAGTTATAGACAACAGAAATCAAATTAACAGCCTGAAAACATGGCCACAGAGAAATATCTTCTAATGGGACCACAGCTTGGAAAAGTAAAGGAAATTTCCTTTCAATTTCCTTTTTAATTCAAACAAATTTCCTTGATGAAAGGAAATTGATTGTTAATTGTCCATTCTCCAGGCAAAGCAGGGAGGCAAAATTAATCCTGATGAACAAAGTTACACCAAATCACCTCTGAGCTGTCCTAAAGTTCCTCTCACTGCCTCCTGCCAGGGCTTTCTGGATGCCAAGTGCAGGCATGGATAATTCAGACTGAAATAAATAGATAAAATAAATAAACAGATAAATCATAGATAATAAATAGATAAAATAAATAAATAAATGTGATAAACATTTATTTTTATTTAGTAAAAACTTTGCCTTATTTTCTAAAGCCTATCCCTTCCCTGGGTCAGGAGTGGGGACAAAGAGCAGCAGAAAAATGAGGGTTTGAGTTCAGTGCACAGAGTTGTAGCTACTCCCACGTGTCTGGAGTAAGAACTGAGTAAAGGCAGCTTAGGAATGGCTCCACTGATTTATGGAAAGAGATCTCCTCTTATTTGAGAGGGGTTGGAACAAGGAGACCACGTGTGACAGGAACAGGCAGTGCTGGGGTGATGTGAGGAGCAGTTTCAGAGGAATAACAGAGATCCCAGCATTGGATCAACCTCTGCCTGCAGCCTGGACCGAAACAGCCAAAATAGATGAATGAAAGTAGGAAAATAACATTTCAGGGCAAGCCACTAAAAGCCTGTGTCAGGAGCAGCTCGGGGTTGTTTCTCTGAGAGCCTCTGGTGGGATCCAGATCGCTCAGGGTCCTCAGCCACTGAAAAATAAAAAATTCTACTGAAAAATGCCAGCCAGAGAGTCTGGAAACCTGAGCCATTTGTTCAGTTAATGCTGAATTCCCTCCTGTCCTCTCCCTCTTTTCACCCTCACCACAGATCAGGTCTTTAGGATTCTGCTCCCTGTTTCCATTTGGGTTAAAATCACCCAATTCCCTGTGTTTGATGGATCAGCAGCATCTGGCAGAGCAGCCCCTGGCATGGCTGTGCTGCAGGACCCTCCTTTAGGGCTGTCCCATCCTCCCTGAGCCCCAGAGGAGATTTTGGGGTGAAACTCCCTGAAACCCCCTGGGACCCTGCTGGGCTGGACCCATCCCGAAGGACATTTAATTTCTTTATAACCCACAGCAAATGGAGCTGATTTACTGTGCTGTAAAAGAGGGCTGTGCTGTTATTTCTTTGCAAACCCTGCTTTTGGAGCGTTTAAAATGCCTTTTTTAAAAATGTCAATTAACAACTGACAAACGTGAAAGAAATGCATTTATGTCCCGATGATCTCAATCCTCACATCCCTCAGCCTTGGAATGTGTCATCACTTTTTACTCAAGTGTAGCTTTTGTTGGAGGCTTCCCTTATTTTGGTTTTAATGAGAATTTAAGAATGGAATGAAAATATAATCCTGCAGCTTAATTCTGGCATAAGCCTAATCGAGTTTATGCATAACAAAAATGTCAAGGCTTGTATTTTCTGCTGGAAGCCCTTACTTTGAAGCAATGCAATTAATTACACTTGAACATCCTAGAGGTTTATTGCTTCAGATAAAAGCAGCCTGAGCACCTTCTTTACTATTATTTCCAGAAGAAAAACAGTGTAAAATAAAGATAATTGAAGGATCTCTGACAGACAGGTTGTTTTTAGTTCTGAGGAACTGCGTGGCTTTAACAAAGAACCTCCTTAAAGAAATTTAGGAGCAGCTGATTTGCATAGAAAATTTTGGCTTGTGGCAGCCTAAGTCATAATTTACTTTATTCTGGGCCTTTAAATATAGCACTGTGCATTAAATTCATAATTTACTTTATTCTGGTCCTTTAAATACAGCACGGTGCATTTCCATGGGGGATCTGGGTGCCGGTTTAATTACCCAAAGTGGCTTTATATAAGATTAAAGCAGAAATTTGGTGCCAGGGCAGAATGGTGGTGCTAAAATTGAAAAATATCCCTTTAGCTCTGGCAGCAACCCTGGCACAGCTGAATTCCCTTTCAGGGAAAGGTGTGGGCTGGGAGGGATGCTGGAAAACACCCAGAGCTAAATCTGAGTGCTCTGCCTTCCAGAATGGCCCCAAACTGGATTTTGGGCTGGGATTGGGATTTTGACACTGATTTCATTCACTGCTGTGAGCATCTTGTGGGAGAGGGGGAAAACAAAAGATCCATGAAAATGCTGCACTTTAATAAAAGCCCCCAGCGAATTGCTGTGCTGCAGGGGGTGTTTGCTCCAGAGAGAAACAAGGACAAAAGGAGCTTTCCCAAACTCCTGGCATGTTTATTCTCATCAAATGTGTAATTCCTGCTGCTCACTGTGCATTTTCATCATCTGCCTGTAAGAAACTCACCCTGATTTCCAATCAGTTTGATTTAAAAACTCTGTATTTATTTTTCCCAACCGCCAGATTTTGTAACAGTTTCATATGGAGCAGCTTTTATGGTGTGGAATCAATGATATTGATTTCCCTTTAAATATAAAGATTGCCCAGTTCCACACTGGGTGCTACAGCAGCATTTCAAAGACAAAGTGACTGCTGGTTTGTTAAGGTCTCTTCTCCATAAATCACCTTTTGTTCCACAATTTTGGCTAAAGTGAATCTTCAGGAATGAGCAGGATTTGACCCTTAGTAGTGAAAGCTTTTCTGTATATTACACCAGAGGTTTTATCGCTGTTCAGCCATGTAAAAATATAATATAAAATATTGATATAATATAATATAATATAATATAATATAATATAATATAATATAATATAATATAATATAATATAATATAATATAATATAATATAATATAATATAATATAATATAATATAATATAATATAATATAATATGATATAATATAATGTAATATAATATAATAATTCTGGGTTATTTTTGCTGGTTGATGTTCATTTAAGTTAAATACCATTAAACAACTCAGAAAAACTCAGGGCTCCTCCTGCCTCACTTTTCTGAGTCTTTCCCTTGAAAATTTTGGAGGAAAGGGTCAAAAGCAAGAAAGTTTCAAAATCCTCCAAACTTGTCTTTCTACAATCTGCTAAGAATTTTAATTGAGAGTATTCAGAAATATTAATAAGTAAGAATACCTTCAGAGCCAGTCTAAGTTCCTCATCCTTTTTTTGCTTTCCACCAAAGTTTTCTGCAATAAAAGAAGCCAAAAATGAGAAAAAATATCTTTACGCTCTCCCTTTTCCACTTTGTTACAACTTTCCTTAAAGGAATTTAAGAAATGTTGGACAATGGAAGCGATGAGGGGAATCTATTCCCCAAATAAATCCCATTTCCCTCTGCGAGAAATTGAAAGGCCCCAAGTTTTTATTTCAAATTATTCAGCTGGAATCCAGCTGGAGGAAGAATGGCTGCTTCATCTGGGAGTGAAACTTTTGAGAAAGCTTTAATGGGAAATTTCTGAATGGATTCAGAACTGCAAGGAGGAGAAGGAAAAAGGGAGGTGAAGCACTTGGCCATGTGCAGCAGGAAATGTCCAAGGCTGATTTTTCATCCTCTCTGTGCAGGCTGGGCTCTCCTGTGTGGGATTAATCCCTTTTCTGACCCAGAGATGGGGCAGCTGAGAGGGGTTTTAAAGAATTTTATTCCATTTTCAGTCTCATGTGAAGGGTGAGACAATACAGATGTTATAATTTACTCCATCACAATCAGAAGCCAACTATTTCCTAATTACAATACACAATGTTGTATTTTAATTACACTATAAGTGTTTCTTGCTCTATCAGCTTTAACCACACCATGGTGAAAGCTGACAGGTCAAGAAACATTTACAGTGTAATTAAAATGCCTTAAAGACAATAATTTAAAATTGCCCCTTGTGGGTCCCACTACAGTGCATCTTCCACAGTTCTGTTTCTCTAAATTATCTCGTTTTATTTGCAAGGCCATCCTTCAAAACTTGTTTCTAGCTCCATTTCTCTCTCAGCAATGTCTGTCCTGTTCCATGGCATTTCTAAGTCAGTATTCCCCATCTCAAGGTTGGCATACAGATGTGTGAGCCCACTGTTGGGCTTTGAGAATCTCCTACAAATCCATTCCCACCTCCTGAGCTCAGGGGCTCCTTTCAGCAAAGCTGCTGAGTCTCCTTCTCCAAAACATTAACGTTTATTAAATGCAATTAATGCTGCTCACTCCCAACAGGAGAGATTTGTGTCACAAGGTGTGAGGGCAGCTTTGCAGCACCCAAAAATATCCCAATTTCTTCCTCAGCTACTCAACATTGCAGCAGAATAAAGAAACCCCAAAAACCCTTTCTGACCACCTGAATGAAGTTCCCTCCTGTACAGAATCTGAGATATAAAAACCTTGCACTGGTGCTGTGCAGAGGTAAAATTCAAATAGGAAAATTAAGGGAAACCACTTGAACTAATAGAGAATTATGCTGTTAAGATCACAGGCGAGGTAATTTGCACATGACACTTTAACCCAAAACCAACCCCACATGAACAGAATTTACTCTGTTTCTGGCAGAGTAAATGATGATGGCAGCATGAATTCCTGCCTCTTTTAGTGGAGTGAGGCAGCCCAGGTGCAGTGCACAGGTTTCATCCTTTCCTTGGAGATTTTTGCCTTTGCTGTGCCCCAGCCCCTTTGCTTTGTGCTGGGCTCAGGAGCCTCAGCTGGGCTGCACTAAAGAGTCACCAGCAGGATCACAAAAAGGCACCAGCAGCACTAAAAAAGCCACCAGAATGATCACAAGAAAGCCACCAGAATGATCACAGAAAAGCCACCAGCAGAATCACAGAAAAGCCACCAGCAGCACCAAAAAAGCCACCAGCAGCACAAAAATAAACACCACTAGGATCACAAAAAAGCCATCAGAATGATCACAAAAAGGCACCATCAGGACACAGAGTGGGAGCTGGGAATGTTCCCTCTGCACTGGGAATCACTCCCAGGCTGAGCAGGAATTTCAGCCCCAGGGACACAGAACATCCAAGCTGAGAGCTCCTGGTCCCTACAATTTACCCTTTCTGCCCTCATTTGGAGTGTTCTGCCCATTTTTAGCAATTCATTGGAGCCACACAGATTTTTGCCACCTGGAGACCTGGGAACAGATGTTTTTGGAGCAGAAAAAGAGCAGGAAATACCCCAGGAAAGAGGAAAATCTCTTTGCTCAGGAGTTCCTCTGAATTTCAGTCCATGCTTTTGGTTTCCTGTCCTTCCTCTAGGTCCTGAGCCCCTCAGAGCCCCTTTCCATCACATCAAACCCTGTTTGTATATAATCTTTGATATCCTATAATGCAATAAAAGCCAGCTGCTCTACATTTGACACCTGAATTGTGCTCAGAGAGGAAAATCATAATGAAATGAATGTGGAGAGAATCATTCTGAAATGAATGTGGAGAGAATCATTCTGAAATGAATATTAAGAGATTCCACTCCTCTGGATCATTCCCTGCCCGCTGAAGCCAAGGAGAAGGAAAGGGCACCATAAATCCCATAAAGGGCTTTTTCCACGGGCACGTTGCTGGAGTGTGAGCAAACTCTTATTTACTCTGCTCAGTGCCACAATTAGTGGAGCTCAAAGTGCCTGCCAGGGTGTTTTATACTGTAAATTATTGGGCAATTAACCTCAATGCACCCTGCTTAAAGTCTCCAAAATAGCTGAGAATATCCTTCAAAACAAACAGCACATGACTGCATCTCTGGTTAATTATAAATAAAATGAATAAAATGAGTCTCTAATGGGATGTGAGGGACTGGGGTGGTGCTGAGGGAGAGTGCAGGAGAAAGAGGGAGAGAGAGAATTAAATCATCTTTCTGCAGAGCTGAGACAGAGATTCATAACACAAAGATGCAAACAAAGCAGCATCCAACCAAAGGGTGCTTTACTGGCAAACAAATCCATTTCATGATGTTTATTGCATTCCATGAGGGATTAGGCTTCTTTTCTTTCACAACCAAAACTGGTTTATTTTTATAAAATTATCTGCTATTGAGCTTCCTTATTGTGCAGCAATTGGTACACAAATTTTCCTGTTGTTTAAGAGCCATTTTTGACATTTGCAGATTTCAATGGTAGCCTGATAAAATAAAGCCTTGGATCCAAGATCAACAGTCCTGTTTTACATTCCAGTTCCCAAGAAACCACTGTTAAATATTTGATATCATAAATATTGACAGAGAAACTCCTTTTATTGTTTCCTCTTGCAGGCAAATTGACAAATGGAGAGTTTTAGATATAAATTATAATAAACCCGCCCAGCTTCATAATCATCCATCTTACAATAAAATCTATTTAACGAATCAGAAGTTTATTTTTTAATGGGAAACTTCCTGGAGCAGGAGGTGTCCTGGTGGGGAAAATTCTGGAATCAATGTTGGGGTCTCCTTGGGTTCCAGCATCACCCATCAGACCCAGGATGTCTGATGTGGTTCCCATCCCTTCCATCCCCAGACTGAGCCAACACCAATCAAAGCTTCAGAAGATCTTTCTACATTTCTAATTTTACCAATTTCAGAGTTTTATGGCTGGGAAAAACCAATGAAATCCTTTTTAAAGGGGTTTAAATTATTATTTCTCCGAGGCAGAGAATTCCTGAGCCACAGCAGTGCTAATGCAGAAAACAAACACGCCAAGAGCTGGAAATCATCACCTAAACACAGAAATCTCCTGGAATCAGAGCTGGAGCTGCCCTGACTGCAGTGTTTTGGAGGCAGGGCCAGAAATGTCTCTCAGTTTTCCGTGGTTTCTGGAATGCTGCTGTATTTTTATGGATGGAACCCTTGGAAGTGACAGAATCTGCAGTGAGTTCCATGGAGCAGTGCCAGCCCTTCCCTTCAGGCAATCTGGCTCTGTTTGGGAATGAAAGGTAAGATTAAATATAGTTAATATCAGAGTGGAACTTTCTTTTTAGCATTTGTTAAAAATACTCCCATTTTCTCACCATTTTAATGAGTAAGTAACCTTTTGTGGTAAAAGTTTTGCAGATTTTTTTTTTTTTTTCCAAAAAGTTGATCATAATCATAGAGAATTAAAACGGCTTTAAGGAAGTTTTTTGATCTTTGAAAGTAGCTGCCATTTGGAGTGTTCTCTGGATGCTTTCAAACCAAAGAAATTAAACTGCTCTCCTGTTTTAATTATACTCTCCTGGCTGAAAAGGTGGTACAGTAATTAATTTATTCATTCCAAACCATGAAAGCCCAAATTACACAGAGCTTTCAGCTCAGAGCATTTCTGTTCAAAGTTCTGCAACTCAAAATCAGGATGAACCAACCCAGACCGTGGCAGAGGAGGATAAAAATGTTGATCCATGAACCATTGGAGCCATCTGGAAGCATCAATTGCCACGGAAGGAAATTCATTCCCAGACAAAACATTGGCTCCAGCTCTGCCCAGCCCCTTCCAGCAGAATTATTTCTCCATTTTCTGACAAGTTATCAAGCGCCAGCTCCCTGAGGGGAGCTCACATCACACAGAGGCTTTGTCAGAAATAAATGGAGTTTCAAACTCAGCTTTTGGAGGTGCCACTGCAAGGCAAATCCTCATCTCAGAGCTGCTCCTCCTCAGGGTCAGCCCAGAGCTGGGCACCTGAAAGGGCTTTAAAAACCATCAGTGGGCTTTGAGGAAAAAACACAGCTTTCATAAGCTCCAGGGGTTTGCCTTTCACTCCGAAGATAAGCTCAGTGACAGGATGTTTTATGTGGAGACAGGAATCCATTGTTATGGAGAAGCAGAGCCCTGCCAGGGCTGCTGCTGTGGTTCCCTGTCCCAGGATGATGGGATGGAGCTCCTTGGGCCCCTCCTGGCTGGAATTTGTGTTTTATGGCCGTTCTGCACCCAGGGCTGTCCGGCCAGCAGCTCTCACACCCCTCAGCGCCTGAGTGAGCGTTTTGTGAAAAAACAGAACTCCAGGCTGGGTCTGTCCTGCTGGGCTGCTCAAGTGTCACCCTGGTCTTTTAAGGTTTTCTAAACCTTCTGATGTTTATATTCTTGTAACTAAGTTTCTCACACTCTTCCTGTAAATAACTTATGTTTATTTTATTTGTTTATATATTTTATATATATAAAAATATAGTAATCGTAGATAATATATGATATATGATATATGATATAAAATAAATAATATAAAATATATAATATATAATACAGAATGTAGAATATATTATATATTATATATTATATATTATATATTATATATTATATATTATATATTATATATTATATATTATATATTATATATTATATATTATATATTGTATATTATATATTATATATTATATAGTATATAGTATATAGTATATAGTATATATTATGTATTATATATTATATAGTATATATTATATATTATGTATTATATATTATATAGTATATAGTATATAGTATATAGTATATAGTATATATTATATAGTATATATTACATATTACATATTACATATTACATATTACATATTACATATTACATATTACATATTACATATTATATAGTATATAGTATATAGTATATACTATATACTATATAGTATATAGTATATAGAATATATTATATAGTATATATAATATATATAATATATAATATATAATATAGACTATATTATATAGAATATAGAATATAGAATATAGAATATATAATAATATATATTTATATCTATATTAAATATAGAAACAGTTATATATTTATTTATTTTATTTATTTATATATTTATTTTAACTTTTATATATATATATATAAATATCTATGTATATATTTTGCATTCTTTTATGGAGGAGGAGAAATTTGATGGACTGTTGGTTTGCCCACTGTCATTGGGGAGGTGGCACTGTCACCCTCCAACCCACTGTCACTTTTGGAAATCTATAAATGTTGGAGTCAGAAAATAAAAATCCCTTTTTTACTTTAAAAAGAGCAGTGAGTCCGTATCATGTTATTTCATGTCCTACAGGGACAGAGAACAAACCCTGCTGGGCTTGGAGCATTTCCTGCCTGATCCCTCCCCATTGGTCCCTGGAGCATTTGTTTTAAAAGGACAAACATTTTTAAAGCCACAGCCAGGGGTTTATTGCTTCCTCATAACTGATTTAGTGCCTCAAATCAGAGGTTTTCCCTTCCTCCTGCTGCAAAGACATGCAGAGCACAGGGACAGATCATCTGTCATCTCTGTAAAAGTGTCACCCACTATTACTGCCTTCTATTAAAATGCATCTCTATTACCTGCTGTAATTATGAGGAGTTTGGGCTGGTTCATATATTTGCCAAGGGAAGGGAATTGCCAGCATCTCCTTTTTCCATGGGGCTTTCTCAGGGCCAGGTCTGCCTTTAGTAGCTGAGCCCAAGCACCGAGCATCATTTTAATGGAATTATTGTAATTTTGGTATTAATGTCTGGGATGGGCACAGCAGCTCCCAGAGGTGTGAGGCACTGAGAGCTTTTCTGATCCAGGATTGAACCACCCCAGCCTGAGGAGCCCTTGCAGCCCAGCTGAGACTGGGCATGCAGAGGCGGAGAAAAGAGAATTTCTATTGGGATTGGGCACACAGCCCTGGTGCAGCTCTCTCAGCGCCGTGAATCTGGAATTGTTTCCAGGTTTCTCATCCCTGGTGCAGCTCTCTCAGCACCGTGAATCTGGAATTCTTTCCAGGTTTCTCATCCCTGGTGCAGCTCTCTCAGCACTGTGAATCTGGAATTCTTTCCAGGTTTCTCATCCCTGGTGCAGCTCTCTCAGTACTG
Organism: Ammospiza nelsoni; assembly: GCF_027579445.1. Taxonomy (NCBI): domain Eukaryota; kingdom Metazoa; phylum Chordata; class Aves; order Passeriformes; family Passerellidae; genus Ammospiza; species Ammospiza nelsoni. The sequence goes on along the minus strand of NC_080644.1, from coordinate 2,267,885 downwards.
TGAATCTGGAATTGTTTCCAGGTTTCTCATCCCTGGTGAAGCTCTCTCAGCACCGTGAATCTGGAATTGTTTCCAGGTTTCTCATCCCTGGTGAAGCTCTCTCAGCACCGTGAATCTGGAATTGTCTCCAGGTTTCTCATCCCTGGTGGATCTTTCTCAGCATTGGGAATCTGGAATTGTTTCCAGGTTTCTCATACCTGGTGAAGCTCTCTCAGCATTGGGAATCTGGAATTGTTTCCAGCTCTGCTGGCTGCTGCAGATTCTCCCATTCTGCCTTTTTCTCACTTGTTGGGAAAAATTTTTGTTTTAGGAATAAGCTCCATCTCCAGGTCGGACTTAGGGATTTTCCCTTTTTTGGAACCAAACAATGGAAATTTGGGGAAGGACAGATGTATTTGTATAAACCTCCCAGCCACCCTCAAACCAGGATCGTTTCCTTAGGGAACCAGACTAAAAATGAGAGGAAATATCCCTCAGACACCCAGACCAGAAGGGTTTCCTTAGGGAACCAGGCTAAAAATGAGAGGAAATATCCCTGAGACACCCCCAGTGTTTGTGCATCTCTGCAGGGAATGCTGTCTGGAATGCAGAATGGGGCTCTGCCTGGAAAGCAGAGAATTCCCTGCAGATTTAAAGGTAAAACAGACAGGAATTTGTAGTAGCAGAGCACAAAGAGCTCTTTCCCAGCAACCTGAGCAGCTCTGGATCCCACATCTCAGATTTACACTTTGCTGCAGCCCTGGAAAGGAAGAACTGCAAACTCATCATTATAAAGAGATATGCAAATCCCTCCTTTGTTTTCCAAGGAACCATTTAATTGTCTATTTTTCATCCTCAGATTTTCCCCAGCAGTTCCATTAGCTGACATGACAGAACGCCAGCTTGTTTCATATTTAAATACAGGAGCAATTTGAAATAATAGATCTTGACTTTGGGAGCACAGTCATCTGTTATTACTCCATGAATTATGTCCAAAAGAAAGAACCTAAGCCCTTTTCTCTTATTTGCAAGGTTGACAGAAAACTTCTATTTTCTGTATGAAATAAGGTGCTTTTGGTTGGTTTATTTTTTAATTTATTTTCTGCTTTAATTTCTTTTTCTCTTTCCCAGCTCCCACTAAAATAAAGGGTGTAGGTCCTTGTCCTACTCTTGCTGAATCCCCTTCATTTCCTATTTGCAGATTTTCCTGCTCTTTGCTGCAAGTCTCCCCCTTTCCATGCAGGCAGAACACTGATTTATTATTTAGGGCAGGAGAATTCACTCCTGACTATCCAAGTTTTTATTCCAGCCAAGCATCAGGAGCTCTTGTTTGGGAATTTCCACAATGAGGCAAAGCTTTGATCCCTTTTCTCATGATTGCTTGGATTTATTGCCTAAAACCTCCACTTCATTAAGCCGTCAGCTTTTCCTTGGTGGCCTGCTGGAGAGTGAAGTGCTAAATTTGATTTAAAGGTCAGGGGAGACGTGTGGCACCTCCAATCTGCCCAGGAATTGTTTTTGTAACACTAAACGGGGTTTACAAGGAGAGAAAATTGGAGGTGGTCAGCAGAAGTCACTGCAGCCCAGTGCCTTGGAAAGGACAGTTTTCCTTTGGTTGCACTAAAAACAAAGAAAATGGACACATTATAGGGGTGCTCTGGGGTTTATGGAACCCCAAGTCCCGGGGCTCCAACTGTAGCAGCTAAACAAGGGAAAACAGCAGGAAAATGCTTCTGCTTCCATGTTAGTGCAGCAGCCACAATCCCAACAAAGCTTCATTTGGGGAGACATTTTAATCTGAATTTCCTGGAGGTCTAAATAAACTCTCACCAATTGTCTCTGAGCATTCTCCCAGCAGACCTTGTTATTCTTCCTGCATCTCCACATCTTCTAATTCACCACCCAAATAAAGTCCCAGAAGAGATCACTTTCCTTTAAAATAATTTTACAACCACAGCCCAATATATTATCATTTTAATTAAATATATAAAATATAACAAAGGCCAAGATATAAATTTCCAGGGGACTGAAGCTTAATTTAATTTCCACATTGAATATATAAAGCATGGGATATAAAAAAACTCCTAATATCCCCATTTGCCTCTCAGCACAGCCCTTTATCTTGGGCATTTCATTAGTCACAGAGATAAAAGAAAACAATTACAAACTAACTGGGAATTCTGTAGGAGACTTTCCTGGGGAAGTAAATTAGGTATTACACTAAGTGGAAATTTCTGTCTCAGGAAAAATACAAAAACAAAAAAAAGTTGTCAGGCAATTTCCCTGTGCTAATTAAAGGAAATAAAAATTCACTATAACCACCCTGCAGTTCTCTGGAAGTGCCAGAGATTGAGACTGCTCCTGATTTCCCTCTTGGGAATTGACAGAGCAGCAGCTCTTCCCAAAAACCTGGGAAAAAACTGAACCTTGAAGGGACCACACTGGGACCTTGCTGCTCTCAGTGTGGAAAAAGAACTGAAACAACCCAGACTGGAGCGAGAAAATGCCCAGTGGGAAATATTGACACCAGGAGAGAATCTTCTCCAAACTTTTGGAGGCTGATATTCTCTGAAATGAGATTGTGAGGCACTGCAGTCAATGATGGGTAAGCAAAGTCCCATGATCAACAATGCAAACTCGTTGAAAAACCACATTACCTGTCTGTCTCTATTTATTTCTTATTGATTATCATTAATTGTAAAGACTCTGACTTGTGCAATATATGACTGATGGTCTTTTCATTTTTCATGGGAATCATTATTTTATTCACCCAGATATTGCAAACACTTTCAGGTATCATAACTCAGCTGCAGATTATTTAATTATCCAGCACTCACCTCGAAAGAAAAACACTTCAGACAGGAGAACTGTGCCAATAAAAACGATTCCCATTTTGGTGGGAGCTGGTTCAGTGACAAACATCCATTTTTTGTCACACTGTCCCTGCTCTGAAGCTCAGCACGAGATCCCTATCGGACCCCTGAGGAAATGAAATCATCCCTGCCTGGCTCGCCAGTGACCTCCACAAACCCTGGCGCACCACCAGGGATGTTTGTCAACAGCAAAATTCATTTTCATTATTTCCTTTCTGTGACTGGGGTGGGCAATGTTCATTTTGGAAGCCACTGAGAGCAACCAGAACAGAGAAATGAGATTAAATTCGGTTTGCTGGCCAAGATGTGAGGACAAAACCACAGCTGAGGCTTCTATTGGGGCATGGTTTGAGGGATTTTATAGGATGCTGTGCAGTGCATTAATGGGAGAGAAAGGAAGGGAGAGAATTGTGATCTCTGGTGTCTCACAGCATCCTCGGGGTGCTGCATCCACCAGCAGCCCCCTCCCAGCCTGACATGCAGCTTGCACTGCTCTGTGGCAGGAAACAGCAAAAATATTGATGTTTCCAAATTAAATCAAATGGAATTTTTCACCCAAGGGGTGACAATGGGGCTGAGCAAATGCTGAGCACCAAATCCCAACGTGGGGACACAGGGTGGGCTCTGAGCTGCCCAAACAGCAGCAGGAATTGGGGTCCCCTGCCTTGAGGGGCACAAAAAGAGCCCGAGGTGCCCAAAATCATCACTGCTTCCAGCGGGAGGGGAAATGAAGGTAAAGGGGTGGTCAGGACATGGGAATGACAGCCTCAGCCCCTTGTTAGTGATGGAGCACAGATTTGGGAAGTGCTTATTCTCACAGACACATCGTGCAGGTGGAAATATTTATAAATAACTCTTTTGGAAGGTTTTTCTCTGACAGCTGCCACAGCCCTGAACCCTGGAGAACTGAAATTCACATTTTGGGGGTGCTGATGACCACAGGCAGGACAATTCTGAATTTCACTTCTTTTCTTCTTTCCTGGTGTCTCCTCCTGTGTCAGAGCCAAGGAGAGAGATTCAATCCAGCTCTGGAGCACACTGACCTTGGCTCTCACTGTGAAAATCTGCCAAGTGAAGTACACCAGAGAGAAATTATTCCTTTTTAGCCCATCAGCATTGTCTGTAGGCAGCAGGAAATTTATTTTTTTTAACACACTGCCTTGATTCTGGAGTTTTCCTTGACACGTTTGTGCTGTTTATGAAGAGGGGAGGTGAGGATCCTTGGCAGAAATGTAAATTAAGTTAATATTTCCTTAACAATTCTTCAGCTGGGATTTATGTGAGAAACCAGAGGTGAGGGTTTATGAAGGACACTCCTGACAGATCTCCTCTGCAAAAAACATAGAGGGGAAAACCAATAAACAGCATTAAAATAAAGCATTAAAGCATTAAAATAAAGAAATAAAATATCAAACCTGGAAAATATCTCAAAATTCTTCTCTAAGCAAGTTCCCAGCAATAACTTCCAGGGCTCTGAGTGTGCATTAATTAAGTGATGTGGAATAAAACAATTAAAAGTGTCAAAAGAACCGAAGAGATAAAATTTATCTGACTCCAACTTGGCTTCCTCCACCTCTGCAGCTGCTCCAGTGAAGTCCCCGAGGTTTTTCGGGTGGGAATTCCTGGAATGCCCATGGGCATCACCCCTGGGGCAAAAATCACGCTGAGGCCTCGCCCTGCTCCCTCTGGGCATGGAAATGTGGGAGGGCTTGGTTTGGTCCAAAAAAGGGAAAATCCCCAAGTCTGACCTGGAGAAGAAGAAAATAAAACATCCTAACACTCCTCAGTGTGCAAAGGCAAATTATCTTTGAATCCTTTGAATCCTTCTTTTCCTTGCTGGTGATTTTTGGCCCAGAGGCACAACTGGTATTGTCACTGCTCATAATGAGGGATGGGGCTGTTTTGGGGCTAAGAATGATTTATTGCTCAGATAAACATCAGTCTCAGATGTGTGAGATTGCAGAGGAGCAGGCAGTGGCCATAGCTCAAAGTGGTCACAAATTCTTTGTTACAGGGCAATACAGAACTTCCTAACCCAATGGAAGCTGACACAGGGTTTATTTTGCTTTTCTAACCTATCACTTTCACTTAATTCTGCTGCACTGTGGATGCTTTTGTCTAATAAGCTTCTTTTACACTGATTCACAAACGCTTCTATTATGACTTTCAAACTCTCAGTTCATTCCATACAACCATATTCCTGCATTATAAACCCTTCACCATTTTACCAATAGTTTCTCACTTACTTAAGGCATATTCTTACTTACAAATATAGAAACATAACTTTATGATTTTCCTGCCCAGTGTCTGTGTATTGTATTTTTACCTCAACCCAAGCTTCTTTTCAGACTGTAAATCAAACTCTTCAGTGCCAGTGGAAGTTTCTGTTTGTCCAATTCCCACATGCAGCCTTTGAGAGGAGGAATTATTCTGTAAAGACCCAGTGACCAACGAGACCAGGATGTGATGAACTCAGAGCTGTGACCAGTTTTATATTTCCTTGTGAATTTTGGTAACCTGAGCCCTAGAGCTGCTCCAAAATGTGGAATTTCAGAGGCAGGGAATTGTTTGGGAGAGGGAAACCTGTGCTCTGTGCTGAGCCTGCAAAGCAGCAGCTGCACTTTTAATTAAAACTTATGTCTTGTATATCTCTGTGTGTTCGAGTGTTGCTTTGTTTTTAATGAAATTTTTAGATAAAGAGAGCTTTTCTAATTATGCTTCTGCCTCCTGGTGCTCTCCTTCCTTATTCATTTTTGCTATCGTGCCTTTTTTCAATTTCTGTGACCAGATTAGGCCCTATCAGAGTTTCAGAGTTTATTAAAGGTGATGGCAGCAGAGCACAGCTCTGTTTCTTCACCCAGCCAATAAAAGTCTCTTTGCTCATCCCCCTTTATCCCTCTCCTCTCCACGCAGGCTTTAATTAAGGTGACACATATGGATCTTAACCATATTTGACAAAGAGTAATGAATGAATTCTCCACAATCCTCGAGAAAACACTTCAGCATTTGCATAAGTGAACACTGCTATCGTTCTGTGGATCTGCAGGGTAAAATTGGGGATTTTCACTGGGGACTGGGGCTGGGCAGCAATTCCTGAGGAGCTGCTGCTCCAAAGGTTTCCCTGCACAGAGCAGGGGGAGTTTTGGCAGTGCTGAACTCACACTCCAGTCCAGCAGCAGCCAGGGAAGGATTTTTGCTGCTTTAGATCCCTGTGAATGTGGAATGTGGAATTTTCTAAAGTGCTGGCAGTTAATTTTCCTGCCATTGCCTTGCTCATGTAGAGCCTCCTTCAGTTTTCCTTTGACAGAGCAAGAAGGGCAAATTTTCCTTCATTTGTAGAAAGCAGATTTTTAAAATGTATATAGATAAAAAAATGCAATATAAAAATATAAAAAATATATTTAATATACATTATATAAAATATATATTAAATTCATATACAATATATAAAAATATATTTTATGTAATATATATTAATATATATTATATAAAATATATTTATATAGTATATAGAATATATTAATATTCTATATAAATATATCTATATGTAATATATAATACATAATAATATATAATAAACAATAAATATATATTTATAAATATATAAAAACAATATATAATATAATATAATATAATATAATATAATATAATATAATATAATATAATATAATATAATATAATATAATATAATATAATATAATATATCATATAATATATAATATAATATATCATATAATATCATAATATATTTTTGTATATTATATATGAAATATATATAATATACAAAATATATATTATATATTGGTTTTATATATTAAATATAATTATATATATTATATATAACATATATATATATAACATATTTTGTATATTCAATATATGTTGAATATATAAAATATATTTAATATATATAATATATTTAAAAAATACAATAATAATATAATGCTGCCCTTGAAAATCAGAAAAATCTGGTTTAAATTTATTCCCAAGGAATTTGTCAGGAAAGGGGACAATTTGGATGAAAGATGTTTACTTTTGAGATGCCAGTCCTGGGAATTTTGTTTTTTCTGAGCCCCGTTTTGTCCAGACTCACCAACTGCTTCAGTTTTAATCTTCATGCAAAACAGCTGCTGAGCATGAAGTGTGTTTACATCAACCACCCCGGGAACATGAACAGGCCAGAAGCAGTGGAATTATGAATGAAGGGTGGATTAGAGAAGATTTGTGATAATGAAGGGATGAATTGTGCTTGCTGGGCAGTGTTCCAATTACTTAGAATTAATTCTGCTGTTAATTGTGGGCAGCAGGAACCTGCAGGGCACAAGGGCAGGAGTTTCCTCCCCAGGTTGGTGTGCAGCTACAAACCACTCTGCAGTAAAATATTTGTAATATTGCATGGCTCTGGACTGGAAAACAAAAGCACAGCAGATCTTGAAACCCTGGCAATATTTGGTGTTAAATTCAGGTGCTCTGAGCACAGATTGCTGTTTCTAATCCTGGCAATATTTGGTGTTAAATTCAGGTGCTCTGAGCACAGATTGTTGTTTCTAATCCTGGCAATATTTGGTGTTAAATTCAGGTGCTCTCAGCACAGATTGCTGTTTCTAATCCTGGCAACATTTTTGGTGTTAAATTCAGGTGCACTCTGAGCACAGATTGCTGTTTCTAATCCTGGCAATATTTGGTGTTAAATTCAGGTGCTCTGAGCACAGATTGCTGTTTCTAATCATGGCAACATTTTTGGTGTTAAATTCAAGTGCTCTGAGCACAGATTGTTGTTTCTAATCATGGCAACATTTGGTGTTAAATTCAGGTGCTCTGAGCACAGATTGCTGTTTCTAATCCTGGCAATATTTGGTGTTAAATTCAGGTGCTATGGGCACAGATTGCTGTTTCTAATCATGGCAATATTTGGTGTTAAATTCAGGTGCTCTGAGCACAGATTGTTGTTTCTAATCCTGGCAACATTTTTGGTGTTAAATTCAGGTGCTCTGGGCACAGATTGCTGTTTCTAATCCTGGCAATATTTGGTGTTAAATTCAGGTGCTCTGAGCACAGATTGTTGTTTCTAATCCTGGCAACATTTTTGGTGTTAAATTCAGGTGCTCTGGGCACAGATTGCTGTTTCTAATCCTGGCAACATTTGGTGTTAAATTCAGGTGCTCTGAGCACAGATTGCTGTTTCTAATCCTGGCAACATTTTTGGTGTTAAATTCAGGTGCTCTGAGCACAGATTGTTGTTTCTAATCCTCCAAGCCCTGGGTTTCAGCAGCCCTGCTCCTGGACGTGCCCTGAGTGACTTTTGGTGGCAGAGATAAAGCAGCACCTCAGCTCACAAAGTGGTTGGAGAGTGCTGATAAGGGGGAATCCCAGATTTATCTACCTCCAAAATCATCCTCAGGTGCTGTGCAATGAAGTCTGAGATGAAAATTGACTCTGGCTCACAGCAGCAGGGCTGGAGGTGCTCCTTCCCTGCTGGACTCACCTGGGGACATGGCTGGGGCTGCCTGGGCTAAATGCCAATTTCTCCTCAGTAAAACAAAGTCCTTAGAACAAAAATCAGAGCTACAGGATGCCACAGCACAGGGCATTGGATATCAAATATCCAGTATTGGATATTGGCTGGGGAAGGAAGTTTGGGCTTCAGACCCTGCCCCATGAAATGGGGAACAGAAGCCACTCCTGCCACTGAGCACATCTGCCCAGATGTGCAGATTTTGGTGGGGCATCCATCAGTTCTGCCTCAGAGACAGAGATGAGCTGAGAGGGACGAGCTGGGACAGTGCCAGATGCAGAATGTCCCTGAAATCAGGAGCAAAGGAGTGGCACAGCAAAGCCCTGGTGCTGATCACAGCTCCCAGGCTGCTTGAAGAACACCAAATACCCCAAATCAAACCTCCAGGAGAAGCACAGGTCAATGAAACAACTCCCTTACACTCCTTTAACTCTACAAAATGCCCATTTTTATCTGCTGGCTGAGGGTTTAACTATTCCCCAGTGTAGGCTGATGATTAATCAATGCCCAGCCAATCAATCCATTGAATTCTGGAGCTCCTCACACACTTTGTAAGAGGCACTGAAGGAGAAGCATTAAAAAAAAAAAAAATCAAATTGAATGGGTCCAATGTTCCTCTCTGTTACAGACAAATTATCAACACATTACAAAGGAAGTCTGGAGGTAAGATAATTAAATTGCAAAGTTTTTCTGATTATATGGTTCGGAGCATGAAGGAAAAGCAGGAGGTGAGAGTGTGAAGGTAAAGTAATAAAAGGAAAGCAAATGATTCATTAAATTAAAGGGCTGATTAAACTTGAAGACTTGTTATATCTCACATTTTTCATTAGCAAACATTTCTATTTAGGGGATTTTTTTTTTTCATTTTCTTTATTGAAGCTCTTGCAGATACAATGGGTGATTTAGGGACACTGCTTCTTTTGAAATCTCCACACTGATTAAAAAAAATCAGACTTTATTCAGGCAAAACTCCTTTTTCTTGATGAATTCTCATTTCAGCTACAGTTTTGTCAATCCCAAATGATTTTATGATAGAAGGCTTTGGTGTCACAAAATGTTAGGAATGCAATTAGATTATTTTTTTCTCTGTGATATTACTGAGATGTAAAGGATCTTAGAACCTACAGGCAGAGATTATAAATTCCCTTACCCATGATTTGTCCATGTTCTACTGCATTGTCAACACTGGGCACAGTTTTATTATTGAGATGTCTCTTTGAGGGCAAATTAATAATTTTTAATAATAAATTAATTGTTATTAGAACAATATTAAAATTTAATGAGGTTGCATTTAGTTGGTGCCAAGTAATTAAAGAGAAAGTAATTAAGTGCTAAATATATCCAAAACTTTGAGATCTGGGCTTTTAATGTAGAACTTGTGACAGAGAGCAAGAGGGAGAAAGAAAGAGCCCAAGTCATTTAATCTTTTCTACTTCTGTCTTTTAATTTCCAGCCATTCGTCCACTGCAACAGGCTCATTTCAGATTTCACTGTGAGCTGACAAGGAGGGAAATTAAATCTTCTCTAAAATGTGCTGAAACTGCCCCAAAACCTTGGAGACCTGGTTCACTCCAAGTTGTACTCAATGAGAACTGTTCAAACTCTGTGTGCACAACCACTCCAATTAATTGCTGGGTGAGGAACGAACCTTTCCTCAGGGGCACCTCTGCACACAGAATTTAAAACATCAGGGTCCAGGATCTTCCCCAGGATCTCTGCTCTGTAAAATTCTGCAGAAAATCTGCATAACGCTGAAGCTATTTATCTTTTACACCTCCCTGAGTGATTCAGCCCAAAGGCAAATCCTTGGTCCCCAGAGGTCAAAACTGAGAGAGAAAATCGGGGCCCTGGGAGGGTTTAATTCCAGATTCCTGCCTGGTGCTTTGCTGGGCAGAAACTGGAAATTTAAAATGCTTAAAATGTTCATTCTCTCTCTGTTCTTGGCCCAGTAAGTAACAGATTTGATTTACCCCTCCCAGCCAAGCACCACTGTTTAATATATGCAGCAATCAAGTGAAAATGTGATTTATAACTAATTACAGCCACGGAGGAATTTCAATCCCAACACTTCTGTGCTGATTTCAATGAGAATTAATCCTGCTTCAAAATCTTCGTATTTGGGAACAAAATGCCTATAAATCACTGCTTGTTGTGAATGCATCAGTAAAATTCATCGGTAAATGAAAATTCACAGTGCAAAAACACACCTGTAGCAGAAGATTTGTGCCATGTTTTAAAAGTGATAAAAATCCCAGCAATTTATTGATAAAACCACTTAAACTCTCTCTCTCTGTGCTTCTCTTGGGAGCTTTAAACTCAAACGACTCTGATAAAATATGAAAGCTCCCATTGATTTATTGATAATTGCAAATAAATAAATAAATGGAGGAGAGAAAATACTCTCAGAGACATTATTGGCACTGAGGGACCAGTGATATCTTCAATTTCCACAGATCTGCAGAGAAATCTGGTGAAAATCTCTTCTGCATATTCCTGGCCCTGGGATTCCAGTGGGGAATATCTACAAGCAACATTTTTCCTTCCCTCTTGTCTTTGGTTTACAGGAAAAAAACTTATCCTGAGTATTTAGCTAAAAGTGTTTATAATATTAATTATATAAATATTAATGTTATATTAAATGGAATGTTAAAAGCATTTTTTCCTGGAGTGAAACAAAAAGGATGTTTATAGAAATATCAGCTGTACAAGGTTTTCCTTTCCTTATTTCAGGGTTAATACAGAAGGAATCAAGAATAGTTTGGACTATTGGGTTTCTTAGGAGTGTTTCTGGCAGTGTATTTGCCTTGCTGACAAAAAACCAATACACTCTCTTGGAATTTATTTTCCTTTTCCCTCTGTTTCCTTGTTTATTGCTGGAGTATTTTAAAATATTTTTATTGCAGATTCTGTGCTCTATTTAGGGCTTAAAGTAAATATTATGCTCCACACAACGCTTGTATTGTAAGCAGACTCTGTCTTAGCTTCCATATTTTACAAATGTTGTGAAGTCTCACTTTAAAGAAAATCCTGGTCTCACAGCCTAAATCTTGTTATTTAAAAGCAGAATTTTGGGGTAAATCAAGCCCAGTATATAGCAATAAAAAATTCTCTCCATTCCTGCTGAATTCCTCACACTTGCTGTGCTCTCCAAGCACTGGGTAACAACATCTCTGCTGAAATGCCACCCAGCTTTGCCAAGCTGGAGGAAAATGCCTCCAAACCCACTCCTGCTCCCTCCCTCCACAGCCTATAAATACAAACCAGCGTGGAGATTTATGAGGGAGAAGACAGGAGAGAAAAAAGGCCCAGTCTGACACTTAGCTCCAGCTGAAGGCTGGTTTACAGAAATGTGATTTATGTCCCAGCTGACAGCTCATCCATGCAGTGATTTCCCAGCCCTGCTGTTTCCCCATCACCCATTTGAGCCAAACTTTGATTTTCCTGGTCTGGAAACCTGGGCTGGGGTGGAATTTCAGTGAATTTCAGCCCTGGGATGAAAAGAATAAAGCTGTGGGAAAGCCAGGGTGTCCCCAGGAGCACCAAGGGATCAGTGGCAGATGCTCTGATGGTGCAGGAGCTCCAGATTCTCCTGCTGCCCTGGAAGGGCTGAGCTCCACAGGTGTCCCCAAACAGCCACAGGTGTCCCCAGAGCCCTGTGTGTCCCCAAACAGCCACAGGTGTCCCCAGACCCTCCCTGTGCCCTGGATGTGGGCCCACAGGGCCTTCCTCCACCTGGGGCTGTAACAAACACAAATAGCACCAGGGATTCCTTCCATTAAGAGGTCACCAAAATTATCAAAATGGTCAAAATGGCCCAAAAATAGCCCCAAATTATCCACAAATATTGACAAATATGGGCCAAAAATATTGGCCAAAAATGGCCCAAAATAACTTTGAGTGACGCGAGTGACCACAACCCCAAACTGCCTCAAAGATGACCCCAAAGTTCCCCCAAAAATTTCAAAAATGGCACAAAACTCTCCCTCAAAACCACCTAATTCAGCATCCCTGACACCTGGAGAACTGACCCATTTCTATGTGAATTTACAGGCTCCCAGTCTGAGGCACAAACTGGGCAGGCCTTTTGTTTTCAGGGTTATAACAGATTGTTCAGGGTTATAACAGATTTTTCAGGGTTATAACAGTTCTTTCAGGGTTATAACAGTTCTGTTTCTCCTGCCCAGAGCAGTTTCAGCCTCTCAGGTCTATATAACAACCAGAAAATGCAGTTTGAGTGGTTTGGCTCAGATTTTGCAGCAGCTGATAAAGAAGAGCCCAGCTGTAAGGGAGCACTGCTGTCACCTGGGGGCTCTTTGGTGTTCCCCATGAAAGGAGCTCTGTTCAAAGAGGAACCAGCACCTCAGACCTAAAATATCCCAGCTCATTGAAACCCTCAGCAGAGAGGCCTGTTTCAGTTTTACAGGTGACAATTGAGGCAGAAAATGCAGGGTTGTGAGGGTATTTCTTCTTTTCTTCCACTGATGTTCACAATTTTGTGTGAAGAACTCTTTGCCCAACAGTTTTGCTCACAGCTCAGATCAGCAAAGATTTGGGAGCAGGCAGAACCCCAATGCTGGGGTTTTTCTGATAAATTCTCTGCCAGCTCCTCACAGGACTTGCTGTCCTAAAAATATTGATAATTTGGGGCTTGGAGTTGTGTGGAGTGAGAAGGGAAAAGGTTGTGATGGTTTTTTATTTATTTCTGCTGTTTTGGTGGCATTTTCTGTGGCTGTACTGAAGTGCTCATTAGCACAGCCTCGCCTGCCTTGTCATCTATGAGATAAATAAAATAAACATTTGCATATGCAATGAAAATGCAAATGAAGCACCTCTATCAAATGTTCCTAATAGCCAAGCCAGAGCCTGGCTGGTGCTGTGTCCCCTCTTTGAGTGATTTATGTAAAGATTCAGTCAGAATGATCAGAAAAGGTGTTTGGGGTGTAAGGAATCAATCAGGAAAGCACTAAAATGGTACCAAGTTCCCAATTCTCACAGCACAAATGGCAATATCACCCTAAACTCACTATAAATGGAACCCTCTGCATCCAACACCTTCCCTTCCTCTTTCCCCTTTCCCCTTTCCCTTTTCCCTTTTCCCCTTTCCCCTTTCCCCTTTCCCCTTTCCCCTATCCCCCTTCTCCTTTCCCCTTTCCTCTTTCCCCTTTCCTCTTTCTCCCTCTCTGTGTTCTGGTTTCTGATCTGCTTCCAAACCCTTCAAATTCTCCACCTGGGAAAGCACAAAATCGAATTTTGTAGTTAACACCTGATTCTCACCTTTTGTGTATATTTTATTTTGCCATTTTCATTTTTAGCTGCAGTGTAATTTTTTCCCTGCTCCCTTGAGGAATTTTGCTTGGAAACAGACCTGAAACTTCACAGGTTTTATTCCTTTTCCCTCCACTGTCCTGATCCTTATAATACATAATTTTGAATTCTTTGTGGTTATTGAACTTCTTCTCTCTTCATCTTTGAACTGTCTTAGTGACTGAGGAATTTATTGAAATACTGATACTGAATCACAGTAAGAGAAGTAGGAAAAGTGCTGTCACCCCAAAAATCACCTAAAAAAATCTCTTATCGTCCAAAAACTGAGCAAATTTTTTTTTTGTGGTGAACACAGGAGTGAAGGAAAGCTGAGTGGAAAAAACAAACTCATTTTACAGCCTCTTTCTACCTTTTTTCTTCCTTTTGTTCATTTCCTTTTCTCTCTATGGGACCTCAGACCAGAAATATTGTTACAGTTTGAGGTGTTAATTCTTCAGTTTATGCAGCTCATTAGTACAATCCACTTTATTTAACAATTAATGGCCATTTCAATTAATTGACAGGAATATTCAGGTTTAACAAGCTCATTTACTTTAAAGACTGGAGCCCTTTGCTGGAGCAGTGCTCAGGGATCTGCGCTCCCCAATTCCCAGAATTTCCCATTTGCCCTCCCATTCCTCTGACTTTTCCAGGGTTTTTCCTGCCTCAGCCAGGTGAATCCTGCCTGCTGCTGTTTGCAATCCATATTTAACAGCAGTGTTAAATGTGTAACCCTCATTCAGAGCTGTGCTCCCATCCTTCCCTTCCCAATCAATGGCTAAAGCAATTGGCAGCAAAAGTCAAACAGGAAATCAGGGCAGTAGAAAAGGTAAAATTGGCCCAGAATGCCACTCCCAGAGTCTATGAGAGACTGATTTCATTACCTGTTATTTCCCCAGGCCTGAGCTGCTCTCAGTTGCTGGTGATTGATGCAGCAAATTTTATTTCCCCATTTAACAGATTTTAATCTGGGGAACGTTCCTGTATCCCAATGAAGCTGGAGATGTTCCTTACAAGGTTTACCTGGCAATAAACTTGTGGGGACTTCTCCCAGGCTGGCCCTGAGCCTCAGCCCAGGTTTAGCAGCAGATTTTTGGGGAGGGCTGGGCCCTGGTGACACATCCACAGTGCAGTAATTTCACTTTGTCCATAACCTTGAAGGATCCAGAATTACTCCCACACTGGAATGCACAAGTTTTGTTTCCTATATTAAGCGTACAGAGCTCCAAGGGGGATAATTAAACACATAATTAATGTTTAGGAGGAGCCCAGGGAAAATCCTACAATGAGACAAAACACAGCTCCATTCATACACAGCTCTGACCTGACAAAATTGCTCTTAATACATTAAAATCTGTAAAACAAAGTGTGGCAGTGCTTGAGCCAATCTATAAATATAGCACAAATCCCATTAAAACCCCAACCCAACAACACCCACCCCATTTTCCACTCCTTACAGGAGATCCACTGTGCTGAAACCTTCTCTCAACAAAATCTTTCAGTGTTGCAAATGAAAATAAAATTAAGAAATGTTTGGGCCAGCTCAAAGGTTTGGGGATTTTATTGTTTTGGTTTTTTTTTTTTTTTTTTTTATCACTTGAGCCTGGAGATTTGCACAGATGGACAGAGCTGAGAGAGTAATGGAAGCTTCACACACGTCCATGGCACCCAGACCTTGGAAAATGCAGGCAGGGTCCCACATTTCCAGCAGTAGCTGTTGTTACATAGCTGAAAAACACAATCAACTTCCATCTGTCATTGTAAAATGATAATTTTAACCCCCCAAATTTATAATCCTATTATTTGACCTATCCTCAGCAGCCCATACACCGAGCAGAGCGCTGCAAATATTCACCTTTGAAAGCTGCACTGCTCATTTTGGGAGATAAAAGCAAAAACCTGCCTTTGTTTTCTATGGCAACATAACGCAGCGTGGGGGATATGGTGTTTTAAATCATAAATCCTACAGTTCTCATTGTTAACACAAGCTTAAAACTTGATTTAGGTAACACTTGCCTGCCTTGCTGCAGCAGGTTTGCTCTGAGGTACAAAGGGCTTTGCAGCTGTAACTAACAACAATTATAAAGTGGATTTGATGTTGGAAACTCACCCTCACTCTCTGCACTGGCTTTTCCAATGTGCCAGGCTGAGCCTGTTGAGGCTGTCAGTGATTACAGGCAGGAGCAGTGATTTATCCTGCGAGCACTCAGGAAATGCTCTTGTTCTGGAGATCCAGCTCAATCCCCTTCAATTATTCAGGTTTTATCCTACTGATGGTACAGGCAGCACCCCTGTGAGGGGGAGGTGAGGGAGGCTCAGCTTTGTTTGGCAGGTTTGGCTTTTCTATTTTCACATTCTGTGCTGCTTTAGTGTGTGGGTCTGAGTTCACATCAGGGGATGCTGAGCTCTGTGCACAGAGCAGGGACACAAAACAATTCCTGCTCCAGCTGGGCACCAAGGACAAATGGCCCAAATCTCAGCCCAGGAGCACAAACCCCGTGGGCTGGAGAGAGAAAAACAAGCAGGGTGGGACTGCAGGGCTAAAGCTGGAATGGGACAATGAACTGCAAGGTGCAAATGGAGCAGAGCTGATCCCAGGGACAGAGCCCGTGCCCGGCCGTGCATTTTGGGGCCATTTTGGTTCATCTTGGGTGCAGCCCTGGCTGGGCTCTGGCGCTGCCCAAGGTGGGTCCATGGAGGAGATCCTTTGGGTAAATCCCTGCTTTACTCTGTAGCTCCATCCAGTCCTGCTCTGGCTCAGCCTCTCAAAGCATCACAGGCACCACACACTGAATTCACTCCTTGGGCACCTTTGAGCACATTTTACAGAGACCGCCCTGACTCATCCCCTTGACTGGTGGATGCTCCATTCACAAAAAAATGGCTGAAAACCAGTTTAGAGCCATTCCTGTACCTGAAATCTTTTCATTTGGCCACAAATCAGTGCAATGTCTGTTCAGGTCAGTGTGAGGAACTCCCCAAGAGACGAGGCAGGAGCTCACTCCCTGTGGCCCTCCCTGCTCCCCAACATTTCTGTGGATGCACAGAATGGGATCACCCTGAGATTAATGCAAATAGATTTTTAATAGAACAAAACCCCACAGCAAAGCCCCTGGAGCATTTGCTGCGTGGAATCAGGCTCTGAATAAGTGTAATTTCCCATGGGAATTCATTGCACTGTAACCCTTCATCACAGCAAACACCTTCAGCATTATTACTGTTCCTCCTTTGATTTTATGGGTGACAGGACCCTGGAAATGCTGGACTAGACTTTCCTTCTCCCTTGCTTATCAGCAGCCCCCAATGGTATCAGTGCTGTCTGTGCAGGGAGTAAATCTGGTTGTGCTGAGCAGTAAATTTCAGCAGGAACCCATGGATTATTTGGATTATTGCAGAGTGGCTGTTGGCAGGGCTGCCATCCCCTCTGCCCTGCCCAGATTTACTATTCCCCATGGTGTGCAACCCTTCTGCTGGAATTGGCTGAGGGAAATGAGCAGGGCTTCCCTCCCTGTGCTGCTGCCAGGGAAATCCCAGGGCTGGCAGAGTGAGCAGGGTCAGGCACAGCACGGATCTCTGTCAGCATCTCTCCTCTCAAACCACACTGCCCACAGAATTAAATGTAATCTGTGACTGGAGACTCCAGCATCCCTCCTCTCAAACCACACTGCCCACAGAATTAAATGTAATCTCCAGAGATTCCAGCATCCCTCCTCTCAAACCACACTGCCTACACAATTAAATGCAATCTCTGTCTAGAGACTGCCAGCATCCCTCTCAAACCACACTGCCCACAGAATTAAATGTAATCTGTGTCTGGAGATTCCAGCATCCCCCCCATCAAACCACACTACCCACAGAATTAAATGTAATCTGTGTCTGGAGATTCCAGCATCCCTCCCATCAAACCACACTATCCACAGAATTAAATGTAATCTGTGTCTGGAGATTCCAGCATCACTCCTCTCAAACTGCCCACACCATTAAATGATCACTTAAGAAGGAAAAAAATCAGTCCTGCATTTCACTCTAACTTTTTTGAGGAGAATTCACAAAGAGTTAAAATGGAAGGAAATCATTTCCTAGTTAAAAATCTTCCCAATGCATTATTCTGTCAGCTGTTGTATCTCTGATATATCTGATTAAAGAAACAAAAAACAAACCAAAGCAACACATTAAAGCACAGTGTAAATTGGTTTTATGGGATAAATACAGAATGGACAGGGCTATGGAGTGAAAATAAATCAAAGTGCTCTGTCATGCTCTTGATCCTAGCACAGAGGAAGATACTTTCAATTTGCAATACGCCCTCTGAATATTGTTTCGTATTAAATGACAATATAGAAACATTGTGTAGCTGAGCAGGAGGAGAAGGACAAGACAGAGTGTGTCAGAAAACGATGATGTAGACATGAAACCCTGCCCTGCTAACTCATTGTGAATTCTGCAGGTGCTTGCAGCAAAAGCAGCATTATCAGAGCTAATCTTATAAATGATGGAGAAAAAGCCAACCCTACTAACTTCAGCTGAGCTGAATCACTTTCTAAAGGAAAAGTAATCCAGTTTTGACAAGGCCAAAAAAATGGTGAGAAAAGATTTTGACAAATAATGATAGGAAGTTAGGCTAGAGGAGATGAATGCAGTGCTTCTGTCTAATTGTGTGCCTGGAGTACAAAACCTTTATTTCAGGAATAAAGTGCTGTGATAGCTGCCAAATACCAAATCTATCAGTGCACAGCATCCCCCAGAAACTCCCATTTGAAGCCATCCAGGCCTTCTGAAATAACTGTCGGGTCAAATGAATTATTGGCCCTAAGACAAGAAAGTTCTTTGCTTTTATTACTCAACAGAACTATTCCATCTGATTAAAGTTCTGTTTGCATCATGTGGCTGCTTTATCTCTGCCACTCTGAATTATTAATTTCAAATCTTTCTTTTTGGTCACTGGGACTTTTTTTTTTTGTCAGAGAATTTTCACTGGGAGTGATTTCCAGCTGCATCCTGATCTCAAACAGTTTAGGTGAAATGAGAGCAAGATTAAATATTAGCTCTGCTTTAATTCCAAGCTTTACATTTGTGCTGCTAACACTGAGTTGGCTCCTTCTTGTCACAGCAGTCTCTTCTCCAGGCCAGTAACTCATTAGCAGGATAATGAGTGACTAATTTATTGACTTGCAGGACAAAGGAGACTCAGAGTCCTTAGGGAATGACCAGGGCAGTGGTTTGTGTTGGAAATGTGGGGCAGGAATTTGATTATTTGGAATTTCTACCCAAGAATCAGCACACAAACAGCACGTGCAGTGTTGGAGTCAAATGGCCAGAATTAGTGAATAGGAATCACTAAATGAGTCCAGGTTAGATCAATGATATATCCATGGTTGATCAGTTGGATGGATTTGTACCCCAAGTGTTTCCAGAGGTACAATCAAAGATAAAATGATGATTTCTGCTTAGTCCCGGAGGAAAACACCACGTCCCAACCAAGGCCTGGAGTGTGTGGGTGTGTGTTCAAACAGCAACAACCTGAATTTACCCCCAGAGACAGAGGGGACTCAGGGGGAAATTGGCATTTATTCAATATATCCCTTGCACGTGTGCCCAGTTGTGATTTTTCCTGATAAAACTGTGCACAGGTGACCCTGAATATTAAAATAAGATTGAGCCCTTCCCTGGCCAGCTCTTCCTTCTCTGCTCCCCTGGCAGCTCCCTGGCAGTTCCCTTCTTGCTTTTTGTTTGTTTTCAATGCAAACTTTGCTTCCCCCCATTTCAGCCATTCAACAACACCATTTTCAGTAATTCCCTGAATAATATCTGTTGCCTTCAAACTTTTATAGCACTTCAGGTTTGCAAGCTAGAAGGGTTTTTACAGCCTCTGAGGCCGCCACAAATCAGAGAATTCATTATACAACAAAATGCTCTTTCAAATGGAGACTGTTCTTAAAAACAAGCCTATTTTTCCCTGCAATGGTGTAAAATAACTGGAAGTTTAAAGCCAAATGGACTCCCTCACCCAGGAAATAAGAAATAGCTGTGTGAAAATACTTTTCCAGTCAGACACAGAACTCCAGTGCAGAGGGAGTGCAGCCAATTCACGTTCCAGCACAGAGGGGGTTCCCACCTCTCTGTTCCACCAAAGTGACCTGGCCAAAATGAATTTTTGATCACTTGGGGAGTGGCTGGAAAGGCTCAGATCACATTCAGCTTGTTCCTGGGTGACCCTCTAGTGAACTGCTCACCAGAGAAAGAATTTGGGCTTGGGTTTGGTTTGGTTTTCTTTAGCTCAGGGTGAGGGAGATGCACTCATGCTTTCGAATATCAAAAGCTGGGTTTAATCACAAAGAAAAATAAATGGGAATGAAAAATAACTGGGTTTGGTGGTGTTCTCTGCTCCCTTTTGAACTGTGCAGGATCAGGAGGGTGTGAGTGCATTTGTGAGCAGTACCAGGGCAGGCCCTGGCAGTGGCTGTGGGCAGAGGAGGAGCAGGAGCTGCTGGGGCACAGCAAACTCAAAACATTGCATTGATTTCCTGTGGTTTGTGATGGAAATGAAAGTAAGCTTGGGTTGTCTATAAATCCCAGGAAATGTCACAGAATCAGGGAATGGTTTGGGTGGGAAGAGAGTTTAAATATAATCCATCCCATCCCTGCCATGGCAGGGCCACCTCCCACTGTCCCAGGCCCATCCAGCTGGGCCTTGGGCACTGCCGGGGATCCAAAACAGCCCCAGCTCCTCTGGAATTCCATCCCAGGGCCTCACCACCCTCACAGGGAAGAATTTTCCCTCATATGCCATCCAGACCTGCTCTGGGTCAGTCTGAAGCCGTTCTGTCACCACAGACCCTTGTGAGATAGGGCAGCTTTATCTAGGCCACTCTCTGGATTTCTCCTTTCCCTGGACATAAACTGATGGATTTTGGCACAAATCCCATCAGCACAATCTCAGTGCACTGCTTTGCTGAGTGTCTCCACATTATAGGAGATCTGCTGCCATTAGGAGAGGGAAAAAACCTCCAGTAATTTGGTTTAAATTAGGATAAGGGATGAAAACACTTCCTGATGCTCTTACAAACCCAATCTCCTTTCCTGGGAAACTGTGCTGAAGACAAATTGGGCTTTCTCACTCCTTTACCAAGTCCTCAACAATCAAATAACAGAATTGTTAAGTGGCACATGATGAAGTAAATAATTTACTTACTGCAGGGCTTCCTAGGCAGGCTCTTTCCTGTCTGAAGATAAAGGGCTGTCAGCATCCCTCAAGATCTGCTGCTTTTCCCTTGCCAGGAATTCATCTGCCTCATCTAATGCCTCTGAACGTGCA
The DNA here is from genome assembly GCF_027579445.1 of Ammospiza nelsoni. Classification (NCBI taxonomy): domain Eukaryota; kingdom Metazoa; phylum Chordata; class Aves; order Passeriformes; family Passerellidae; genus Ammospiza; species Ammospiza nelsoni. The sequence goes on along the minus strand of NC_080644.1, from coordinate 2,246,899 downwards.
GCTTTAATTGCTTGCTGGGAAATCTGCATGACAAATGTACAGCCCAGGGTCCTTATTTAAAGAACTTCCTGAACATCTTTATTGAGGAAAAAAAACTTCAACAAAAACAAAACAAACCCTGCAACCCAAACCTGGTTTGATCTCACAGCTGTACTTTTTAAATTCTGCATCAAAAGAACAGCAACAACACAAAAACCACATTTGTCCCCGTTTTCTTCCATTATTACATCCTACACTTCAGCTGCTAGAAAATTCAATGTGTGGGTATAATTATAAACACAAAGGGTCACATATAGACACACAGGGTCAAGGAAATGATGGTAAATCCTGGTGAGCTTGCAACCACATCCAGTTTTACTGCAGCAGCCCTCCCTGGCACCATGGCACCAGGAGCACAAGGGATGGACCAGGGTCACAAGGGATGGCACCAACCTCAAATCTGTGGGTCAGATGGCGCCAGGATCATGAGGGATGGCACCAGGGTTACAAGGCATGGCACTAACCCCAATCTGTGGGTCATGGGGCACCAGGAGCACTAGAGATGGCACCAGGATCACAAAGGGATGGCACCAAACCCAAATCTGTGGTTCAGAAGGGACCAGGGTCACAAGGGATAGACCAGGGTCACAGATGATGGCAGCAACCCTAAATCTGTCCATCACAGGACACCAGGAGCACTAGAGATCGCACCAGGGTCACAAAGGGATGGCACCAACCACAAACCTGTGGGTCAGGTGGCACCAGGGTCACAAAGGATGGCACCAACCCCAATCTGTGGGTCACAGGGCACCAGGGTCACAAAGGATGGCACCAACCTCAAATCTGTGATTCAGAGGGGACCAAGGTCACAAGGGATGGCACCAGGAGCACAAGGGATGGCACCAACCCCAAATCTGTGTGTCAGAGGGCATCAGGGTCATAAGGGATAACACCAGGAGCACAAGGGATGGACCAGGGTCACAGGGGATGGCACCAGAAGCACAAGAGATGGCACCAACCCCAAATTTATGGGTCAGATGGCACCATGGTCACAAGGGATGAACCAGGGTCACAGGTGATGGCACCAACCCCAATCTCTGGGTCACAGGACACCAGGATCACAAGGGATGGCACCAGGATCTATAAAACTGAATTTCACCACCTGACCACAGCAAACCAAATACTGAATACTCCCAGCACCTGTGGCAGGCTCAAAATCCCCCCTCAAAATCCCACAAAGTCCTGAAGGACATCCCACAGCTGGAAATGTAAACTGAGCACAATTTATGTTAAAATAAAGATCTCTAACAGTGACAATACGCGGGGATTTAAATGCAGGTAAATGTCTGAAAATTCTTTTGGAATTCAGGTTTTTTAAACTTGTTTCATGATGTTTTACCAACTTTTCCCTCACTAGTTAATAATTAAAACCCACTCCTGCAAGTGTTTTGCACAAGTTCCCATCTGAGAGCTATTTTATTGTTTTCAGCATCACCCTCTACTATACACAATTTTAAAAACCCTTTCTATATGTTGAATTGAGGAACATTTTGCTGCTTGGATAGGGAAAAAATTTTTTCCATGCAACATCAGCTGTACTGATTGTGCTGAAATATTAAAAAGTATAAATTATTTATCCAGAGACAGACAATGCTTTCTTCAGAACACCACATATATAAATTACATCCAGTGCTTGATTCAGGATGAGTTGGTGAGAAAACATCCACCTGAACTCACTGTTCATTTTCTTCTTTTAAAAATCAATGGTGGCAACAGCGATATTGGAAATTGAGCTCATCACTTTGAAAATAGGGGAGGGAAAAAAAGTCCCATCAGCTACAAACATTGTCTAGAACAAACCCAAGTGCTTTTTTTGAAGATGAAGATGTGCTCTGAAAAAAAAGGGAGCAGATTTTTATTGCAGCAATAAAGGCCTTCATCAAATCATTGCTGAGATATTGTCTCAGCATTGGAGTTCTGAGCATTCCCTGCAGGACAGCTGCAGAGCAAAATGCCACCCAGAACCCCCCAGCTCTTTATGGCTCTTAGTGAAGTTTTTATTTCATTATGTTGCAGTAAACCAAGCACTGCTTTAACAGCAAAATTGCTTAATAATAATAATTTAAAAAAAACCCTTCCAAAGCTTTCTAGCAGCATGGTTTGTTTCACTAAAATAATGTTCTAAAAATCCTTCCAAAGCTTTCTAGCAGCATGGTTTGTTTCACTAAAATAATGTTCTAAAAACCCTTCCAAAGCTTTCTAACAGCATGGTTTGTTTTACTTGTATTATTTCAGGTCTATTCAGGCTTTTCTGCTGAGATTTCCTGAGATCTGAATCAAAGCTAAAGTGTGTCCAACAACACCTGTCAGCAGTCAGGCATGGCCAGAGGGGCAGGTGCTGTTAATAATCCTCCAAAAAGAGGATTTTACCCCAGCTCCCCATGACTTGGCCCCTGCAGAATTTGGGAGATCCTCGGTGCCACCCATTGGTGCCAAACCTGCAGGACTTCCTCAACAGGACCTCAAACTCTGGATGGCATTCCCTGATCTCCATCTAAATCAGGATTTTTCTGAATTATTGTCAGTGCTACCATTCCCTGGTCTCCATCTAAACCAGGATTCTCCTGGATTATTGTCAGTGCTGGCATTTCCTCTGCTCCATTTAAACCAGGATTCTCCTGGGTTATTGTCAGTGCTGGTATTCCCTGCTCTCCATCCAAATCAGGATTCTCCTGGAATTTTGTCAGTGCTGGCATTCCCTCTGCTCCATCCAAACCAAGATTTTTCTGGATTATTGTCAATGCTGGCACAAACCAGGATTCTCCTGGATTATTGTCAGTGCTGGCATTCCCTGCTCTCCATCTAAACCAGGATTTTCCTGGATTATTGTCAGTGCTGGCACAAACCAGAATTCTCCTGGATTATTGTCAGTGCTGGCATTTCCTCTGCTCCATCCAAACCAAGATTCTCCTGGGTCATTGTCAGTGCTGGCATTCCCTGCTCTCCAGTTAAACCAGAATTCTCCTGGATTATTGTCAGTGCTGGCGTTTCCTCTGCTCCATTTGAACCAGTATTTTCCTGGATTTTTGTCAGTGCTGGAATTTCCTCTGCTCCCCATCCAAACCAGGATTCTCCTGGGTCATTGTCAGTGCTACAGGCAGTGCTTTGTGCTGGGCAATAACAACTTCCAAACAACTTTATCTTAACAGCTCCCTGTGAATTTCTGTAGCTCTGAAGACAATTTTGATAAAGGAGCTGGCAACTGGATTGAATTTTCAGAGCAGTCAGGCTCCCAAATGGAAGAAAATGCAAATAATGAGAGATAGAAATAAACTCAGCTTGGTTTCCCCTTGCTGCCTTGCTCATCTCCTGCCTTCTGCTCTGTCTCTGTCCCTGTTTATTGTCTTCAGAGCTGTTTTACAGAACAAAAGGATTTTCAGGAACGTGCCCCCTGTGCCCCAGCTCAACAATTTCAGCTGCTCGTCTGTGCTGTAATTGGTGCTGAAATTCTTTGAGATTCTCTGAATAAAGGCAGCTCCAAACAACTCATGGCAGCGTCTTAAAGCAGTGAAAATGCTTAAAAACCAGGTGAAGCCCATCAGCTGGCACTGCAGCCAGCAGGGATCAGTCACCCATTGCAGGGGAGCTGCATTTGTCACTCTGAGCCTGCAGGAGGGATTACCAAGAGCGGATGGCTTCACCCTAAACTCTGCAGGGATTTATGGAGATGTGCTCTGACAAGGAGCAAATCCCAGCCTCTGGTGGGAAATATCCTTCAGAGCCAGGGGTAGCTCTTGGTTCTTTTATTAGCACTGCACCTGTGAAATTATTGTCTCTGATAAACTATACTTAAATACATCTTCTCAAAATAAATTTTAAAAACCCCATATTTTCCCTTTTTAATTTTTTTTCCTTGTGATTTTCCTTTCAGTTTTAGGAAATTAAAAGGGAAGAGAAAACATAGAAACTGTTGCTAAATGGACAAATATTTGATTTAACACCGTTTTCTTTGCAGAATGGGAGTCCTCTGTACTGCTCGTGCATAGAAATAATTTAATTTAACAACATAATAAATATTTAGAAAAGCATTAATATTTGATTAGGAAGTGATGTTATTATACTAATGTAATTTATTTTAAAAAATATTGGCTTTAAAAGAGTATAGATTAAACATCCAGACGATGAAGTGTAAGCAGAGCTTGAGACTCCCTAAAATACTTGCAGAGAGGAAAGGTTTATTGGCCCTTAAATTAGGGAAATCCTGGATTTTAACAGCTCTCAAGGAAAGCTTTACAATGAACTGATGATGGTTCAGGTTTTGGGTGTAAAATAAATGGTTTGGGTGTGAAGGAACAGAAAATGAAGGGAAAATGGAAACCATGAAGGGTGGGTTTAATTCACTTGGCAGCAAAGAATTCACTTTTATTTCATGTTTTTGAAGAGCTTTCCTGGCTTTTCTTCAGCCCCTTCACAATTCCTTGAAGCTGTGATGAGTTCCAGGGGTGCAGCCCAAGGTGGGGCTTTGCTGTGCCATTTATCAGGATTTCAGCAGGAACGCCTGGGTATCTGATCCAAGGGTCCTGAACTCCCTGGTTTGGAGTCCACCTCTCACTGGGCGTCGCATTTCTGTTCCTTGGGGAGTTTCAGCCCTTGTGGCTCTCTGCCAAAAACCTGGCAGAATAAAGGAATAACAGAAGGTGCTGAGCTCAAAACATGGATTTTTTTTTTTTTTTCCTCTGGATTGCAAGTCTGGCTGAAATAATCCCCTCCCCAGATAAACTTTTCTCAGGAAAGCTCAGTTTTGATGGATCAGATGTGAACTGTGAATCCCCTGGGGCTTTGCCACCACAAAAATCCCATTTTTTGGCCAGCCACCATCCATCCTCCCATTCCTGTGAGCAGCAGGGCCGGCTCTGACAAATCCTGGGGGGCTTCACCCTGGATCCCTCCCAGGGCTCTGCTGGCTCCGTCCCCATTCCCTTCCCCTGGAAATGACAGGGATTGATTGAACCTGGTGACCTTTCCCAGCTGTCAGCCCAGAGCGGCTCCAGCTCTGCTGAGCATCCCTGGTCCTGCTGGAAAGGAAGGAAAGGGTTTTTCTGTGATGCCATGGGTGTGCTGGGGCCTGAGAGGGTCCCCGAGGAGCTGCAGTGCCAAGGGAAAGGACAATGCCCAGGAAAATGCCATCCCTTGCTTCTCAGATGTCTCCCAGGCCCTTTTGAAGTGAGCATTCATGGCTCTGAAATGCCTTGCTCATGAATGTGTTTCAGAAACCTCCTGGATTTGCAGTTATTACAAAAATACTCATAGGAATTAGAATATGAAAGTAGATAAAAGACTCTATTCCTACACTCTCGTACTTTCAGCTACATAGATTATGCTATTAAAAACTGACAAGATGGCAATCAAAATAAAACACTGGCTTTGTTCAAAAGCAATAAAGATTCAGACTCTGCCGTTGTGTTAAGCAGCTCCAGGAGAGAAAGGAACAGTCTGAGTATTTGGTTCTTGCTATTACAGTTTCTGTGCTCTCTCCAGGCACAAAAGACAGTGAGAATACTCTGATTTCTGCTTTTTCTGACAGATACAGTGAATCCAACCCAATGTGTGGGTTTAAATTAACCCATTTCATTTTCTTACCCAGGATAAAACAGACCTGTCCAGACAGATCTGCTCGAGCTCATGAAAGCAGAATTTTCAGTGAGCTGATCTACTTAACAGAAAGAGCCTCATAAAAGTCAGAAAAAACTCTTTAAAAGGAGCTGGGAGGGAGCAGGAGAGGCTCCTTGAGCAGCTGGAGGCAGCAGGAGCATCGTGAGCTGCTTGGCAATGCAGTGCCCCATGCTCACCCTCAATTCCCACTGTGCATGTTCAACACTGATCTGGATTTGCCAGCCAGCCCTGCTGGTTATTTATTCTCATTTCTGCTCAACCCTGGCTGATATTTGCAGATACCCATGCAGCTGGTAGCTGTAACTGCTGTAAATACATGAATATTTTAAGGCTGGGGGAGACAGGCAGCTTTGTCTCCTCTCCTGTTTTAGCACCTGCTCTGCCCTGAGCTGAGCTGGGTTTGCACACAAAGGTGATGAGAAAATCCATCCTGGTGCAGGTGGCAGAGCCAGGGATGCTCCGGGCTGCTTTGGGGTGGAAAGGACCTTAAAGCTCATCCCATTGCACCCCAGGGACCTTCCAGTGTCCTGGGGGCTCCAGCCTGGCCTGGGGCACTGCCAGGGTCTCAGAACAGCCACAGCTGCTCTGGGCACCTGTGCCCACCCTCTCAGCCAGGAATTCCTTCCCAATATCCCAAAATCCCAATATCCCATCTAACCTGTCCCCTTAACCTGCAGCTGCCTCCCCTGGCCCTGCTGGCTCCTCGTGCTGCAGCAAACAGAATTTCCTTCCCAAAATCCAGCCCTTTTCTGCTCCCCACGCTTCAATGCCCCCACTGTCAGTTTGGCAATTCCTCTTTTCTGTTTTAAAGCCCTCTTTTTCTATGTGGGGAGATTCCAACAAAGAATTCCCAACCCAGAATTGTCTGCTGAGGGTTGTGATTGATGCCCTGAACATCCTGAGAACTCCCAGCCAAGCTGTTCTTGACCCAGCAGCTCCTTTCTCCACATGCAGGTGCTTTATTTTACTTTAATTTCCTCATATCAAACAAATCCATAAGAGCTGTTTTGATTTAAGAAACATTTCAGCTAGCAGCGAATACAGAAAATTTACTGCAATCAGAGGAGGTTTGTTTGCTTAATGAAATTTTAAAAAGAAGCGTATGTGAGTTATGGATTTGAATTTTGGTTCCTATGAGCAAGGTAAATGTTTTGGGACCCATTCTTTACTGTTGCCATCGCACGCAGGAGGCACTAGAGGAAAAATTCTTTAGTTTAAAAGAGTGAAATTCCCCAAAAGGGATGCCAGCCTCTGGAATAAATTCCTGACCATTTCCTAATGAGGAGCCAAGGAAGCCAGGCACAAAACTACCTTTGGAAGACTTGAATAAAGCTGCTGACAGGAGTTACCAGTTTTTAAAAATTAAATGAACTCCCCTGGTTAGAAGAAACATCTCCTTCACTCCAAACCAGTATCATTTTTGGTGATACATTGATTTTTTGTCAAGTTGCCCCCATCTTATCCATTATTAGCAGCCTGGGAATGCTGTTGCAGAGGGGAGAAAAGGGGAGATGTTGAATCCTTCACCTTTCAGAAACTTTTCAGGCTTCACCTTTCAGGAGCTGCAATGTCAGACCTGTGGCAGAGCAGTGTTGTAAATACATGGAAATGGTGCAGAGAGAGAATTGAAAGCCCGCTGAAATTAAAAAGAAACCCCAACAAACCACATCTCATCCATTTTAACTGTGAATCAGGCAGAGCAAATCTCTTGCTGACTCAAAGAACTGACCAAAGTCTTCTCTAAGTTCAATCTCCTAATTAAAGAGCCCAACCTTGGAAATCCATCCTGTAACTGAACACAACCTCAGGTGGCCAAGCTGGGTTTTATTGGTGATTGCCTGGCAAACAAGGGGTAAATCCACTGCTCAGCTGCTCCTGTTTGCTGTGATTCATGGCAGGGGAGCCTCAGGAGTGGAAGCTCTGCCACAGAAAATCCAGCGGCTCCTGCTCTGAGAGCTGGTGCTCCTTGGCACAGACACATTGTATGAAAAATCCTTTCCTTAGGGTTTTTTCTCCTGAGAAGCTGAGAGGCCTCAGAAATGAAATGTGAACAATGAGTATCTGCTGCTGTGGAATTGGTGCATCTGTGATTGGTCTCATTGGTTGTTTCTAATTAATGGCCAATCACAGTCAGCTGGCTTGGACTCTCTGAGAGTCACAAGATTTTATTATCACTCCTTTCTATTCCTGCTAGTCTTCTGAGGAAATCCTTTCTTCTATTCTTTTAGTACAGTTTTAATATATCAAAATATAATGTAATGTAATGTAATATAATATAATATATATAATAAAATAATAAATCAGCCTTCTGAAACATGGAGTCAGATCCTCATCTCTTCCCTCATCCTGGCCCCCCTGCAAACACCACCACAGCTCCTCTCCAGGCTGGCTGGGCTTTCATCTCATTTCAGATCTTTGTTCAGCAGCTCCTTCCCTTTGCAGAGCCCCTCTCACAGAGCTCCAGCCTGGCTTGTTCCTCTGTTCCATGCTTGTTTTACCAAGTGAGAATTCCCCTCAGCTTATTGGCTTTAAATGCTCTGGGTCAATAGCAAATAATCTCAATTCTATTGCACAGCAGCAAAATTTTATCCTGAATCAGTCCAAATCTCCTCTTTGATCAGCAGGTGGAAGAAGGAAGAAAACGACTGCAAACATCTTGGTTAAGATTGCACAGCTAATAAAAAACTCCAAACAAAACCTCTCGCACCATTTATTTGTGTGTAATTGGTGGTTGTCAATTCTTAAAAATACAGCTAATGAATAGAAACACAGCAGAGTTCTCCTTAGCAGGATGCCAGATGGAGCCTTGTGGATTTTAACAGCAGCCTGATTTTCTGAGGCTCTTTAGGAATTAGCCTTTTTGTATAAACTGTTAGCACAGAAGCAGCCATAGGAATTTATCTCATTTTGAGTGACATGTTTGAAAGGAATTGTTTCCCAACAGTCTCCTCTAGGTCACTGCAAACTGCTGGCACTCCACAGAAATATTTCCTGCAGTGAAAAGGGTCATTGGTGATCAGGGGTTTTAATCTGGGTTTCTATGGATGGTCCATAGGGAAAATGGGAATTTCCATTTCACCTCCAGGGGCTTGACTGATTTTTAAATTCAAAAATCAACCATCAATTGCATTAAAAGCTTTCAGCTCTTTCCAAATGATCGGGAAGGAATTTATCCATGTGCTTAGCAGGAATCCATGAACACAATGCCATCACCTCAAAGAGAAGTGCCAGAGGCACTGGCACAGCCTGGTGAATAAATATTCCTGAATAAACATCCCCGTCCTTGTATGAGGTCCTTGCAGCTCTGCAGAGGGACAATCCCTGCTCTGCTTGGCCTTGGGGACACCTGAGGCGACAGGAGCAGGAGCTGGCCCTCCTGGAAGGCCTCCACAACACAACATTTCCAAAACCAGCAACAATCCTTTCTTTTTCATTTATCATTTTCCTTTTTTTTTTTTTTTTTTTTTTTTTTAGCACTTGAGTATCTTCTCCTGGCACAGAGCCAGAGCAGCCCCTGTGGAGCTGAATTCAGGGTTTTTGAGTGGTTCCATCACACCCAGTGCTCCCATCTCACCTCCCCCTGTCCAAATGTGAACAATGATAGCAAAGGTTTGTGGCTTGGCTCTCTGTCCGAGCCAGCTGGCTGTGATTGGCCATTAATTACAAACAACCCCATGAGACCAATCCCAGATGCACCTGTTGCATTCCACAGCAGCAGATAATCAATGTTCACATTTTGTTCCTGAGGCCTCTCAGCTTCTCAGGAGGAAAAAATCCTAAAGAAAGGATTTTTTCATAGAAGTTGTCTGTGACAGAAGACTCAGACATCATTTCCATGCAGGCACTGAAAAAGACAAATCCCTGTGAAGAAGGTAATATAATTACCTTATAATTATAATTAGCTGTGGCTTTTTTTTTTTTTTTTTTTAATGTGAGAGGGAAAAGGACCACAGTGAAATTGCATGGGCATTTTAATGCTGGTGTTCCCTAACTCTTGCACAATTATTTTTTGGCACCCTTCATAATAAGTATTCAAAGAGAAGATGCAATTTCGTAGCGACGTCACAGGTTTAGGAAATAAAAAATAAAATAAATAAATAAATAAAAAAATAAACACCTCAGCAGAGAGAAATGTCACCCATATGATCCATCATTACCTTTGGATGTGCTTGGAAAGGCTCAGAAACCATTTATTTTAGCAGCAGCACCTCAGCAGTGAGCTCTCCTGGGCCGGGAGCTTTGTCAGGACGCAGGAGGAGCTGAAAGGTCCCTGCAGCCCCTGACTGACCTGCGCTGCCCCTGCCCCTCTCAGGACAAGCAGCTGCCAGGAGAACTCACAATAAAGCATTAGGCAAGGAAAGGCCACTGCTGACAGTAATTAACACAAGAACTGCTGCAGCACTGGATTAATGAAAGCCTGGGTGGGAAATCCGTATCGAGGTCACACGCGGAGTGGCAAATATTTTAACTTTTCTTTTCATCTTCCATAAACTCAGCATGGATAACAAGTCAGGAGAGGCTCCTCTGGCCGCTGACACCTTGTCCAAGGTTTGATTCATTTGCTGCTGAAGTCAGAGGAGATTTTTCACTTTCAAAGCTCCAATATTAATTTATGTCTGACTGCTGGTGCAATTCATTTCCCCTTTCTCTCCGATGTTTTTGGTGAGGCAAACACCAAAACTCCTTAAATATAAGATGCTCTCCATCTTTTCTTTGGTTTGCAGTGGAAGAAAAATGTGATAATGCCCTTTGCTCTGTTATTGAACATGAGATTTTAACAAAATTTACACCACAGCTGTATTTTCACCAATCTTCCAATGAACTGCACACCTTGGACACTCCCAAATATCTGAGGTATGGCCTAACATAACAAAATGATGTTTTTAAGAAAGTTTCTTCCTCCCAAGCATTTCACAGCCCCCCCAAGCCACAGCTCTGCAATATTTTAATGCTGAGACACCACAGAATCCTCAGGGAGGGGTTGATGCCACCAACAACCCTGTGAGACCCGAGCTTAACTCAGAATATTTGAAAAGGTCACAACTTCTTTATCAGAAAATTCAGTTAACCCTGTGCCCAGGAGTTTCTGGTTTAAAACTGGAGTTTTAAAGCTGATATTTATAAAACTGGAGTTTCAAAGCTGATATTTCAAGGCTCCAGTGATGTCCCTCTCCTGTTTTGTGTGTGTCTCCCTCTCCAGAGAGGAGAACAGGGCAGCACACAGCTCCAAACTCGTCCCTCAGAAGGAATTTCCTGATGGTTTTCCTTGGCCTGCCACATCCCCAGCTCCAAAAAACACTCTGCAATTCAGTATTCGAATATGGTTTGGATGGAGGAGATGAATTTTATTGTGGCACTTTGCCAGAAATTGATGCCTAGAGGGAGAAAACCTGAAAAACGTGGTTGCAGGTTTATTTTTGCTGACAGAGGTGGAAGAATATTGTTTGTTTATTTTCTTTTTTTTTTTTTCCCCTGAGGACAACAAATGAAAAATCAGCCAGGAGTCCCTTCCTGGGTGCATTCTGAACCCAAAATAATCAACACCACCTATTCCAATGCACTAACCTTTCCCTGTTTTGGCTCCCCAGTCACCATTGCCCAAGAATTAAACCCAGTCTATCTGCAGGAAAAGCTAATCCAAGGCTGGATGCTTGCTTGTAAATAAATCTTGGTGCTAATCCAATATTGCCACCACTCAGAGGCAGCTTGTTACAATATTTGTTATTTAAGAGATTATTTGACTAAAAAAAGAAGAAGAAGATCATAAGTTTTGCTGTGTTTGATCTAAAAAAAACCCCCACAAACAAATCCCACTGAGCCTGTTCTGCAAACATGCTGAATTTTGGAGGATGAAAGGCAAGGCAGGAAAAGGTCATGCCTATTAATTTCAATCCTTGTGCAAACCCAGCATATTCCACACTTGCCTTGTAAGATTTGTGGCATTTGGGTAAATAATTTGTATTCTTTTCATGCCATTTACAGCCTCCATGCTCTGCATTGCTGAGTGCATTGCGAGTGGGATGTTTTGCAATGCTGATGCCCCTCAGTTAATTCAAACATGATATTTCAGCTTTATAATTTACTATTTCCATCACATTAGCTCCACTTAAGTTGGTGAAATCCTACATATTTTGTCAGGTTTGCTGATAGGATTGGATGTTTTTATGCTTTCCACTATGAATTTGTACACTGACATTGCAATAATCTGGCAAAATCCTGAGATATTTGAGCAATTAAAATGGAATTGGGAAGATTTGAGAGGAGCAGGACATCCCCATCCCATTAACAGAGAGTGAGGGATTTGTGATTTGTGTGAGGAGCTCCTCACCCACTGCCAGCCCCCTGCACATCCTGGCTGCATTCACCCCACAATAATAAAACTGGAAAACAGGAACAAAAAAAGTTTCCTTTCATCTTAGGATAAAACCCAGCCCCTGCTGTGTGACCGCGTTCACAGGGGTCTCAGGGTGAGGGAAGGGATGAGGATCTGACTCCATGTTCAGAAGGCTGATTGATTATTTTATTATATATATTACATTAAAACTATACTAAAATAATAGAAGAAAAGGTTTCATCAGAAGGCTGGCTAAGCTAAGAATAGAATAGAATAGAATAGAATGATAACAAAGGTTTGTGGCTCATACTCTCTGTCCAAGCCAGCTGACTGTGATTGGCCATTAATTACAAACAACCACATGAGACCAATCCCAGATGCACCTGTTGCATCCCACAGCAGCAGATAATCAATGTTTGCATTTTGTTCCTGAGGCCTCCCAGCTTCTCAGGAGGAAAAATCCCGAGGAAAGGATTTTCCATAAAAGTTGTCTGCGACAGGGCAGGAGGGGAGGCACTGGGTACAGCCAGGGAAGGGACCAGGGATGAGATGGAGAGGCAATTAGGGATGGATGGAGATGAAGAGGTAATTAGGGGGGGAGAGCAAGAGGTAATTAGGGATGGATGTACAACACTGATCCTTTAAGCGGGCTCTGATGAGTTGTGTGGTGTTCATCAGCTCTGCTTACAGCAGGTGGGAGAAGCTGATGAGCTAAAACTGATGAGGAAAGACTGATGAGGAAATGCTGATGAGAAGGAAATGCTGAGAAGGAAATGCTGCTTAGGAAATGCTGAGGAAAAGCCACTGAGGAAATGCTGATGAAGAAATTCTGCTGAGGAAATGCTGATGAGAGGATGCTGATGAGGAAAAACTGCTAAGAAAATGCTGATGAGGAACTGCTGAGAAGGAAATGCTGATGAGGGGATGCTGATGAGGAAAAACTGATGAGGAAATGCTGGGGAAGAAATGCTGAGGAAAGGCTGATGAAGAAAAGCTGCTGAGGAAATGCAGATGAAGAGATGCTGCTGAGGAAAAACTGATGAGGAAATGCTGAGGAAATGCTGATAAGAAGGAAATGCTGATGAGGAAATGCTGAGGAAATGCTAATGAAGAGATGCTGCTGAACAAAGGCTGCTGCTGAGGAGATGCTGCTGAGGAATGTTTTCCTGCTCAGGATTCACTGGAGAGGGCTCTGCCAGGAAAAGAAGGTGCAATAAGAGCTCCTCCAGCAGCTCCTGGGGCCATCCACCCCATCCAGCAGTGCTGCAGGCAGCAGGCACAGGGGATCCTGTCTGTGCCCGGGGAATGCTCTCGTTAGCACGGGGAGGAGCAGCTGAATGAAGCACTAAAATGAGAATTTGAGCACTAATTACACGACTCCCTGACATAACAGCATCAACAGCAATTTGCTGCTCCATCTTCATTTACTAAACACCAAGCCCACGCTCATTAATTAGGGCTGTGATCAGCCAGCAGCACAAACAGAGCAATTTCACTCTGCTGGGTGCATCCATTGGTGTCAGCGTCACCTGCTCCTGTTCCTGCAGAATTGGACACCACACACACAACCTGGCTCAGACTCAGCCCTATCAAACATCCCCTACCTGGGAACAGCCTCCCAAGATCAAATCTGGCTTAGCTCTGCTGCAGAGAGATCTGCATGCACGTGGATCAGACCTGCTGGTGCAGCATCTCACTTCACATTGGGTTTTTCAGAATGAGCTCCCACTCTGCTCAGGTTCTCAGCTCAGGAGAAGGGATTGGGATTGAGGCTGTGAGGGGTTTGGGGCTGTGTTATAAATCTGCAGTCACCATGAATAAAACATTGATGTTTTCACAGCTTTACTGAGGGTTCTGTGAGGGACTCTCAGAGATCAATCAGCTTTCAGAGGTGAATTCCCTCCCAAACCCCATAGGCACAGATCAGCCCCATCCCATGAGCAGCAGCTCCATCAGTTTGTGCCACAGGATTAATTTGTGCCACAGGTACATTAACTAATTTGTGCCACAGGTACATTAATTTGTACCCTGCTCAGGGTATTTACACCCTGACCTTGCTCTGGAGCAAATGCTTTGACAGGCACTTGGTGCAGCTGAGGAATTCTGCTCTGAGGCCAGACATGGTTTGGTCACTCTGATGTGTTTAAATTCACTGTTTAAATTCAAAACCGGGAGATCAAAATGGGATGGACACTCCACCACCCACCCAGGCAGCTCCTCCCAGTGTTTCATTCTGGTGCAGCAGCAAAGATCACAGAGAATTTCTCATCAATGTTTTTCCATCTGGGAAAAAACCCTTTTACCTCATCCAAAACCAAAGCCAGAATATGCCCTGCGAGGACTGACCCCTTTGCACACACTGAAAATATTTAGAATTTCTCTTCAAAGGCAATATTCCTCCTGCTGAGCACACTCTCTCTCCTCCACTTCTCCCTATTTCTGAGCTGAATTGAAGTCTGAGTCCTTCACAGAAGTTTTATCCCAATTTTTGGGAGCAGAAGATCACAGGCAATTACAGCTTCATCACGGGTGCTGCAGCTGGGAGGGGAAATCTCCCCAAACATCCAGCACGGTGTGAAAGCCTCCTGAAAGCATTCAATTTCCAGCAAAATACAGGTGGGAGTTTACAGAAACTCTGCAAGCCTGGGGAAGGCGATAGGAGAAGGAGCCAGACTTTTATTTGCATTATTTTATTCTTGTGCAAACCCAGCAAAATATGGGATTGACCCTGAGTGAAAGAAGCCTCAGCTGCGAATTCAGGGGAGAGTTTATTTCTGAAAGATGCAGCTTTTACCTGTGGAGAATTTCAGCCCTGTTTAGTGTCAGCTCCTTTATTACTAAATCTCTGCCGGAGATTGAGCAGTCCTTTCAAAAAGAGGCAATTTTAGTGGTGTTTATACCAAATTTCAGCTTCACTTGGCACAGATGGGAACTTCAGGGACTTCTCACAAGGACAAACTCTGAAGATTCTTCATGTTTAGGGTGGCTCTGTATTGCTACATCTGCAAAAATAAACCAAAAATTGAGAAAATAATGATTTTTCCTCAATTACAATTAAACCATAGATGGAAAAATTAGAACATTAAACCAAGAAGGAAAATCCAAGAAATGAACATCAAAATCACCTTTCAGGGACTAAATTCAGACACGGCTGGGAGCTTGTATTAAATGTTGGACATGTGAGTATTGATCTTAATTAAACAAACGTGATACAGGAAGAGATCAAGGGCCCACCACTCCTCAGAGATAAATGAAATAAATATCTTTGTGTTGAAGATAAAGTGCAGAAGCCATTTCCTCCAGGAATCCCTGCAGCTTGCCCACAAAGGAGCACAGGGATGCTTTGGAAGGAGCTGGTTCTGCTGCCCAGCTGGGGCTGGAACACAAAACAAAGGATGTGGCAGAGCCTGAGGGATTCCCAAGGCAGGTCCAGACCCACAGAGAAGCAGGAAAATACAGCAGCAAAAAAAGGGAAAGAGAAAAACCCCCAAAAGCTGAAATTCTGCAAAAAAAAAAACAAAAACGAAGGATGGCTCAAATAATGTGGTTTTTGAATCAGCAAGGAGTGGTGCCAGCAAAAAAGAAGAAACTCAGTGGGATTTCTTTTTTTCTATTCTTTTCCCAGATAATATCTTCTCCAATTCTTGGTTTCTTTAAATAGTTTTCTTTGAAGTTGGGCAAAGCAGGCTGGCCATGAATTGTAGCATAGAAATTTGAGGAATAGTCCTTGAAAATGAAAGCTAAGCGTGGTAAAGAAGGAAAAACTTGTATGAAATGAATTATTTTTGATATTCTAAAAAAATTATCAATTATAAACACATCTGCCACCAACATTTCTACCCTTCCTCCCTCCTTTTCCTCAAAATAAAAGTTACTATTTCATTTACAAATAAATGGAGTTCAGGCAGTTTCTGCTAGTTTGTGCCTTGAATTCCCACATCTGAAAAATCTGGACAAATATTGCCATATCAGCTGGAAAAACTCCAGAGAATTTTAATTAATACAGTTTAAGAAAAACCCCCAAAATCAACAGCAAAGCTGCCTTGTCCCAGAGAGGACTTGCATGAGGCTCAATAAAGAAGGTTTGGACATGTATAAAAGAGATTCAAAAATGCATTTATCCCCAATATTAGCTGTAAATCTGATTATACCTGTCTGAGTTCTCATCCATTGGCTTTTTTTATGGCAGGAATTGAACCCAGAGATGCCCCAATGTTCCAGGGAAGTTGGTCCCAGGGCTGTGCTTCCAACTTCCATTGCAAAAATATCCACCATACTTGAATAAAAATAATTAATTATTTAAAAAACACCTTATTAAGAGGGGTTTTATCTACCAGCTTGTTCTTTGGAGGGGCTCTGGGTGGCTGGGAGGGTTTTTCAGTGAGAAAAGCCATTTTTCAGCCCTGAGCTCCCATCCGAGCTGGCACGGGCTGAAGTGATGGAGAAATCTCAGAGGGCCTCAGTGGGCGTTAAACTGGAGGAGAAAACACCTAAAAATTCTGCAGCTCAACAAAAGAATCCTCCTTTATTCAGCTGGAAAAATGGCCTTGAACTGGAACAAATCTCAGCACGGAGCAAGGGGAATCTGCTGGCCAAACGTTCAGGGAACAAAAGAGCAGCAGAGCTGATGGAGCCAGGCCAGAGCAGCAGGAACAGAGAATAAAACCTGAGGAACCTGGAGAAATTACAACAACAGAAATAAAGAATAAAACCTGAGGAACCTGGAGAAATTATAACAACAGAAATAAAGAATAAAACCTGAGGAACCTGGAGAAATTATAGCAACAGAAATAAAGAATAAAACCTGAGGAACCTGGAGAAATTATAACAACAGAAATAAAGAATAAAACCTGAGGAACCTGGAGAAATGATGGCAACAGAAATAAAGACTAAAATCTGAGAAACCTGAAGAAATTATGACAGCAGAAATAAAGATTAAAATCTGAGCAACTTGAAGAAATTACGGCAACAGAAATAAAGATTAAAATCTGACGAAGCTGGAAAAATTATAACAACAGAAATAAAGAATAAAACCTGAGGAACCTGGAGAAATGATGACAACAGAAATAAAGAATAAAACCTGAGGAACCTGGAGAAATTACGTCAACAGAAATAAAGATTAAAAGCTGAGGAACCTGAAGAAATGATGACAACAGAAATAAAGAATAAAATCTAAGGAACATGGAGAAATGATAGCAAGAGAAATAAAGAATAAAACCTGAGGAACCTGGAGAAATGACGGCTGAAAAGTTCATCAAAAATTCATCGAAACAATCAAGAAACTTTCACACAGAGAAATTAAAGGAAACTCTCAACTTCAGAGCAATTTTAGTTCTAAGCAGAAATGGGAACATCTGTTAAGTGCTGAAGCAACTTTTTATTTTCCCATAAAGAAATTATCTGTCATGCCAGCCCTGTGTGTGTCTGTGAGAAACCAGGCTGGGATGAACAGCAGAGATTTGTCATGGAATGGAAGAACAAGGAAAATAATTCTTATTATTCAGCCCAACTGCAATGCTGGGCCACGTGCAGCACAGGTTTCCTTAATGGAATAAAAGGGAAAAAATTCCAAACTAAATTTGATTTCTGAAAATGAGTTTGGGTAATCTGGACTGAGTTATGCAGCAGGGTAGGCAGGCACTGATAAAGGACACAGAAATGGGAATGAGGAAAGGACAGGAAATTTCCCAGAATTTCCCAGTGTGTATGAGCAGCCACAATGGGGATGTCATAAACCACTTTTTGTTCTGCTTCCTGAATGCAGCCTCTCAACAATTTTCCTCCAAATGTCCCTGAATTTTGGAGAAAGCCACATTCTGAACTCGCAGGAAATGGCATCAAATCAAATACTGAGTTCTACTGAAATTTGCCAGTTCTAAATGCAAATTGCTCTTTTACTTTGCCACCATTAAATGTAGCATTTTAACCCCAAATCCATCTGACTCACCATTTTTTTCACACACGAGCAGATGGTATTTTAGCTGCAAATAAATGTGACTTCTCTTCAGGATGTTTCATCCATAAATATAAAAAGAGGCAGAAGAAAAGTTCTTTTTTTCTACAGTTGTAACTTGAGTTTGGACAGGGTGGAATGGAGCAGGAGGAAAATCTGTTTTTAAATTCTTGTTGGGGTCTGGGTTTGCACACTTACAGAGGCAGACAATTCCCATATTTAAATCCAGGGAAAGTTTCACATCCACTCATTTTTTGAGAGCCTCAGGGGTGTCTGTTCCAATGTTTTTCCACTCCCCAGGGCAGGAATTTTTCCTGATTCCCAACCTGAGCCTCCCTTGGTGGGACTCAAGGAGTTTTCCCTTGTCCTGTCCACCAGGATCTGCTCAAACCTGAGTTTTCCCCTTTTCCCTGTGGAACCTGGACCAAGGGCCCTCTTTGTCCTCCTGGGGGGAACAGAAGGGAGGAAATTGAATTCCACATTTCCTTTTCAGCCCTTTAATTTGTTTCTGTTCCACTTTCAGGTGCTTTGATTGAAACCCATTCAAAGAATTCCACCCCTAAATCCACGTTCTATTCAGGCTCTGGGGGAACATTAAGCTGAAATAATCAGAGCCATCAACAACAAAAAAATTCTCATTATTTTGTGCCAACATGTTATGAATAGATACAAATAATTCCATATAAATACAGATACACCCCCATGTCAACCATGAATGGAGAAACACTTTTAAAATCCTTCTCATTTTGAAAATAAAATAAATGATAGAGCAGCAGGTATCATTGTACTTGGGGATGATTTTGTGCTGTCAGAGCTGTTTGCTGCCATGCAGTGCCATTATTTCTGCAGATGCCAGGACAGGGAGCATTTATCATCCCCTGCCCCCCTGAGCAGGCACAGACCCATCCCTCTGCACTATGAGAGTAAAAATAAAAAAATTTATTTATTTATTTGGGGAGCATCCACCCCATCCCTCAAATTCAGCTTGTCTGGGAGAGGAACAAGCCCTGTATTCAGATAGATGGGGAGGATTTTGCACTGTGCATTTACAAAAATGTCATTTTTCATCACTTAATTGGAGTAATCCTGGCCCGGCGTTTGGATGGCTTCCTATTGATGGTAACAAATTGTGACAGCACAACAAAAATGGGTGACAAATGCATCCTGTCCCAATCAGCAAACCTCACCCTGCTGCTGTTAGAAAGGCAGACCCGCTCTGAAATGATCCATTTGGGTGGGGAGGTCATTGCAAAGGTGATTTTTGCATCCTCTGTGCACTAACCCAGCCTGTCAGGGTCTCACAGGGAAAAATGAGGTTTTCCTTCTTAAACCTGAGCTTTCCATGCCCCTCTTCCCTTGGGACACCCGGTGGGGCTGCAGGGAGCAGGTCAGGGATGCTCTGCAGGCATCACTGATGAAATCAGCGTTTATGGCAGTGCCACTGCCTGTCTGCCCTAAATCCTGGCCTCTGAAATACAAATGTTCGTGCACAAACATGCCTACACACTGCTCTGGCATTAAAATATTCTGCTCAGTAGGCCATTAATGTATTTACATTCGTGTGCCGGGTGTGTGTGAGCAGTTTGTGACAAGGAGAGTGGGGTGATGGACAAGAGTTGAGGGGAAATCAGCTGAGAGTCACTCCCAGGGAAAGGGAGCAATGCGGACTTCAGTGAGCACTGGGGAACTCAAAGTGGAGCTGCTGAGGCTGAGAGAGGGAAACAGCCTGGATAATCCTTGGGAATGGTACAAATAATAATAATAATGATAAATATTTAGAGAACAGAAGCTTGGAGCCACCAAAATCTCCCAGTTCTTTGAGCACAGAAAACCATTTTGACAGGGAAATGGATATTTGGGGGATGTTTCATTCTGACTTCTTGTAAATGAATTGTTTTGCCTTCCCATGGGAAAGGAGGTCAAGAAGGAAATCAGAGCTGGGGGAATCAAGTATTCAAAGGTCAAATACTGCAAACACTAAAGGCTTCCTCAAAACCCACAAAAATTGTATTATTTTAGCTTTCTCTGTAATAATGTGGGCAGTGCTTTCATTGCCAGCCTTTCAGGATAATGGCATTACCAGACTGAGGTAATATTTGGAATATTTATGACACAGGGCTTGCCTGAGTGTGTTGTTTTTATGTAATTAAGGGCTGTGTTTGACATGGATTAATGTTCATGGAAATGTGGTATATTGGATGTTTTGGTAAATATTTCCTTGCTCATTCTCCATGCTATTTTATGCTGTTTTTAATGAAACCATCAAAAATATTTACAAATCTGCTCCTGAAATGGCAGCTTTTGATGTCTTAATTTTCCCATGAAGTATGGTTGGCCTTCATTAGAATTCAGGATTTTAAGACTCTTGCATATAATCCCTCTATATAATTTACATGGAGCTTAAAACTAATAAAAAACCTTTCCTCCATGGTCTCTATGAGAGCACAGAGCTTTGTTTGGCTGTTTTATTTCAATTTTAATCAGAATATTTCTGCAGAGCACAGGGATGTGCTGAGGAGCTGCAGAGTGAGAGGTGCATTCAGTTCCTGCAGATGTGAGCACACAGCTGGATTTCAAACCCAGACACATTCCTTGGGATTTTATTCCCTGTTTAATGGACGGGGAGCCCCTGCTCTTTGCAGGCACCTGAGCAGGGGTTAACTGGGGATTTCTGTACCCAGCATTGCCCTCAGCCTGTCCAACAGCTCAGCAATTAACCCAGGTTCAGGACAGCACAAATCAGCCATTTGTTCTCTCATTTCAGCTCCAAGTCCTTGTCCTGAGTGTCTGACAAGCCTTGAGGATTGTGCCTTCAATCCTAGAAGGTCAAGAATTGTTTCCTAGGCAGCATATTTCTACATATCTCATTTTTTTAAAGACATATCTATTTTTTTTTTAAAAGTCAAATTCTGCTTTGCACACCCATGAGCCTGGAAGCTTTCTGGACCCCTTCAAGGTGGGAGAACAGCTCCATAACCCTCAATCCCTCTGCTCTTGCCACTTGAATTGAAACTGGAATAACTCCAAGGAGGCGTCCAATGACCTGCAATCATTCAAACTTTTATAAAGAAACCAAGGGAAGATGCTGGGAATCCTGCAATCATTCAAACTTTTCATAAAGAAACCAAGGGAAGATGCTGGGAATCCTGCAATCATTCAAACTTTTCATAAAGAAACCAAGGGAAGATGCTGGGAATCCTGCAATCATTCAAACTTTTTATAAAGAAACCAAGGGAAGATGCTGGGAATCCTGCAATCATTCAAACTTTTCATAAAGAAACCAAGGGAAGATGCTGGGAATCCTGCAATCATTCAAACTTTTCAAAAAGAAACCAAGGGAAGATGCTGGGAATCCTGCAATCATTCAAACTTTTCAAAAAGAAACCAAGGGAAGATGCTGGGAATCCTGCAATCATTCAAACTTTTATAAAGAAACCAAGGGAAGATGCTGGGAATCCTGCAATCATTCAAACTTTCATAAAGAAACCAAGGGGAAATGCTGGGAATCCTGCAATCATTCAAATTTTCATAAAGAAACCAAGGGAAGATGCTGGGAATCCTGCAATCATTCAAACTTTTATAAAGAAACCAAGGGAAGATGCTGGGAATCCTGCAATCATTCAAATTTTCATAAAGAAACCAAGGGGAAATGCTGGGAATCCTGCAATCATTCAAACTTTCATAAAGAAACCAAGGGAAGATGCTGGGAATCCTGCAATCATTCAAACTTTCATAAAGAAACCAAGGGAAGATGCTGTGACTCCCCTCTGAAGTTTTACAGAATATTTAACCCCGAGGTGGTGCTTGCAAGCACTGAGAAAGTGATTCCCAATTAATGATTCATCCAATGGCTTTAATTTGGTTTCTTCCTTTTGCAATATCTATAATCAGACGGGGATTTTTCTCTCATGCATTTGTTCCTTAAAACTGTTTCACAATTTAGTTTAGCGATGTGCTGTAGCCCCAATTATCTGGTTAGCACTGGAGATGTTGAATTGTTTTCCAGTGGAGTTTGGATCAAAGGTGGAATTTGGGAAGGGGAGGCCCAGGCAGGTGCAGCCACCTCAGCAGGACACAAAGGAGAAACACAGAGATGGCACCATGGCTTTTCTCTTTGAATCAGAATCCACCTTTTTAACAGATTATATAAAAGATTTTATTAAAGCCACCCCATTCTGTTAATTGTTTGTTTTAATGTTAGCCTCAGAGTTCAATTTTGGTAGTTAATAGAGTGGAATAAATGGAAATTTTATTTATCAATACCCATTAAGAGAAGCAGACACTTGCTAGGAAGCAAATTTACCGTTTCATTTTTCATTAATTCACCTGCTGTGTATTTACACTCTGTGTACAAAACCCAGAAACCTCCTCAGGCATCAGTGCAAGGCTGGGGATCCTCTGGGATTTGCCCTTCAGAGCAGCACCCTCAGCCTGAGGCCAGAGGAATTATTGTTATTATTTTTTCTCATTTTAAATCAGCTCCAGTAATCAGCTGAGCTGCCCACAGCCATCCCGAGCCTTTGAACTGTTTATTTGTGTTACAGCTAATCCATGGCTTTGTTCTTTCCTGTTCCAAGCCCTGCTTTGAACCCTTTTCCTTTCAGGATTTGGGTTCATGACTTATTCCTCCGAAAGCTCTTTCCTGTTGTGACTTTATTCAGCCTAAGTTTGGAAAGGACATTGAAGAATTTGTCTCCCATCATCTAAATAAACATTTATTGTCCACAGAATTCTCTACAGCCATTTTTCAAAGGAAAAACCCAGAGCTCTGAGTGCCACATCCAGGTTTTCCTTGGACACTCTGAGGGAGGAAAAAGGAAAAAGGAAAAAGGAAAAGGAAAAGGAAAAGGAAAAGGAAAAGGAAAAGGAAAAGGAAAAGGAAAAGGAAAAGGAAAAGGAAAAGGAGAAAAGGAAAAAAGGAAAAAAGGAAAAAAGGAAAAGGAGAAAAGGAAAAGGGAAAGGAAAAGGAAAAGGAGAAAAGGAAAAGGAAAAGAGGAAAAGGAAAAGGAAAAGGAAAAGGAAAAGGAAAAGGAAAAGGAAAAGGAAAAGGAAAAGGAAAAGGAAAAAAGGAAAAAAGGAAAAGGAGAAAAGGAAAAGGGAAAGGAAAAGGAAAAGGAGAAAAGGAAAAGGAAAAGAGGAAAAGGAAAAGGAAAAGGAAAAGGAAAAGGAAAAGGAAAAGGAAAAGGAAAAGGAAAAGGAAAAGGAAAAGGAAAAGGAAAAGGAAAAGGAAAAGGAAAAGGAAAAAAGAAAAGGAGAAAGGAAATAGATGCCTCATCTCTGCTGGCTGAGCTGGGAATTGGGGCAGTTTCTGCCCTTTTTCCAGAGAGGAAATGTAAAAGAGAGTTTGGATCAAGGCCTACCAGAACCCTGACGTAAGGAAAAGTTAAAACCACTCCTAAGGCTCCATCAAATATTGGGAAATTATTTTTCCTTTCTCTTCTGCCTGAGCCAGAAGAATCAAAGTGGTGCCTTGTTCATTAGGAGCGGGCTGGCAGAGCGTGGCTTTGCAGATGAACAAAGATTTTATTAATAAACCTTTCCCTGCCCAACATCCTTCCTTTGCTCAGGGCTCTTGTGGCAGTGGAGGAGCTCTTTGTGAGAGCCTGGATCCTCTGCATTTGAAGTTGTGCTCCCCATTTCATTGCACACATTTCGTCCAAATATCAAACAGAACCAGCCCTTCTGAAAGCACTGCCAGGTAAAAGGAGCACGGCTTTGGGCTGGAAAGGAGATTTTTCATCCCACTTCAGAATATTCTTTTTTTAATTATTATTATTTTAACACATCAGGTGCACGGAGATCACATTCATTTGCTCTTGGGAAGGTGAAAATTGGCAGTTTGGGTTCACTAAAGCCCAAAGTGACCCTGGTTTGTGTCACTCATTTGTTGCCAGCCCATGGGAGTGGTGTTGATGAAATCATCACCAAATTCACTCCATCATCTGCCCTGGTGCTCCTTAAAATGGAGACTGGGGAACACAGGAAAGCCAAGGAAAAATATTGAAATCTTTGGAGAGAAGGGTAATTTTACAGGAAAATCTGTGCATTTAACACGTTGAAAACCAAGGTTTTTGTTTAATATAGAAAAGGATCCCTGAATATTGCCAAGGGCAGTGAGTCCTTGCCCAGCCCTTCCAGGCAGGGAAATGGAAAAAACCTGAATTTTTCTGGGCTATGAATTGAATTTTGTGTGTATAAAAGACTGTTAGCTGGAAGTAGATATCTTTAATATCTTCTACAATCCTATGCGATGGTTATGAAAATGGGAAATTTATTTTCATTGTTGCCATGTGGTGATTTTGAATTTGGGCTGATCTGAAAGACAAAGACACCACCCAGGAAATACAGCCTGCATTTGGCAGACCTCTGCAATTTCAGCATTTTTCTTATTCCCTTCTCCTTCTCCTGAAACCAAATTTTTACAAAGTGTGTTTTAGCCCTGGGGTGTGACTGGAATATCCCTTACCCACACCTTAAAATAGGTAACATTTGCTTTTGCTTTGAGCTAACTCAGATGGGAATTTTCTCCAAGCCTGAGGTTTTGTGTAGAGCCCTTAAACGCAATTTCACGCTCAAGCCAGCCATCCTGACAAGTCCCATTTTGGTTTCCTGCAGCACCATCAAGCTGCTCCAGTTTCGCTTAAAAGGTTTAAGACCTGAGCCAGTAAAAAACCCTGAAACCAGTGAAATCACCCAATTGCGTTTTTTTCCTCCTCCAGCTCAGAGGAGCTGACATCCCCAGCCTGGCAGAGGGAAAATTTCCATTTCAGCTTTTCCAGGGGGTCACATCCACGCAGGAGAGCTTTAAGCCGTTAGCACCGACTCAGCTGTTTGAAAAATCACATCATTTCCCCCCAAAATAATTGTGCTTCAAGTGCTCTTTTCCCATTGAAGGGGATGTTTCGAGGAGCATTTCAATCCCCAAGACAATTTGCACCTTCAACAACAATCCCAGCTCCAACCATCTGTGCACCAAGACATGGGGATATCAAAACTGGCCACATTCCAGCTTTTAAAATGTTTTTCTGCCTCTGCTTCCTGAAGATGCATCAAAATAGACAGAACTTTCATTATTCCTAATGCAGGTTTTCAATCAGATAATCACATTGACCATCTTCAGAAGATCAATCTACTTTTAAATTAATAGCTAATATTTGTAATTTTCCTTTAGTTTTCCTCTACCAGACATAAAACACACACCAGTAATTCCTATAAAGTCCCTTTGCTTGTCCTCTGAGCAAAAAAACCCAAAATACATTCTTCTTCCACACAACCCTTCCCAAGGACTCCAGGATTTGCACTTCAGGATTTTATGGCTCCAGGATTTGATTTGTGCGAGGAAGACTTTGTTTGTCCTTTCATTAGTCAACAAGGCTGGTCTGACAAATCTGTCTAATTATGTGATGTATTTTATATTATTTATTTTAACTTGCTGACATGCAGCGATTGAGCAGAGGTCGGGTGGGAAGCTCAAGGATGAGCCAGCACTTGTTTCATATTTCATCTTTCAAAGCCGGTAACAAATGGCACCTTCTCCCCACCTGTCTGTCAGCAAAAGAAAAGAAGCCTCATAAATAATAAACAGCATTTGCTGTTAAACTTCTCAGAGGGGAAAATCTAAAGAGGAAAATATGGATTAAATGGTGTTCATTTAAAACAAACTCAATGAAAACGGGAGAAATACCTTTTCTTTCAGTTATCTGTGCTTGTGGTAATTGCATTTTAAATTAAACTGCTTAAAAACAGGGAAGAAGAAAGCATTTGGAAGAGTGAAAAAAGAAATCATGGAGTGGTTCCAAGTCTATCTCACTGAAACATTTTCATTTTTGTAATGGATCAGTACACCAGGATGGAATAAATCCTTTGGTTCTTTCTTAATCACTGACACTCCTGTCCTCACCTAAAGAGCTCTCTGGTTCCATCCCAAATTAAGGATTTGCTCTCTGTGTGATCCCACTGGCCTGAAAACCGAGCCTGATACAGAAATTCTGATTTTTCCAGCACATCCTGGAGGTTTTTTCCTTTAAATGTCTTTTATTTTTGTGCCTGAGCCAGTGATGAGCTCTGCACTGCATCCACCTGGCAGCCCTTGAGTGCTTTCTGTTTTACAGGCTGCTGGTGGAACAAAAGCTGCTTGCCTGAAAAGCTTTGTTGTTTCTTGCAGATTAAACTGATTTCAAGCACTTTCCAGGCTTTTGTATGAAAATGAGCTGTGCAATTGCTGCAATTATCTCAGCCAGCATGGGAAGGGTAAATCGCCTCACGTCAACCCTTCTGCCCCACTGGCTGGTACCTTTTATTCAGGAATATTTCTTTATTTCTCACAGCGCAAATTGGTTGCTTGATTTCAATGCAGCCTTGCTAGAGTGAAAAAAAAAAAAAAAGGATAAAATTAAATTTCTCTGCTTTCTTACTGACCATTTCTCCACAATTCTCATAAGTGTGTGTTCAAGGTTGTGTCAATTAAACTCTTCATGGTATAAGCAGCCAGTGATTCTGTCTTGGAAAAGGAGTTTATTTACGGATTCGACTTCATAACTTATTCAAATTGCTTGGGACATGCTTTCAAAATCACTTGTGCATAATCTAAAAGCTCTGGAAATAAAAACATTGCTTTATTTTATTTTCATTAATTCTGAAAATCCCATTTGCTCTGTCACCATGGCAGGATAAAAGAATTCCCATTGTGAAACGTTCTTTCCTGAGGAACCCATTCAAGTGCAAGTCTGGATCTCATCAAATATTTCTCCATTCGCGTCCCCAGAGTGCAGCACAACTTTCTTTGTGTCACTTTGAGTTCCAGCAAACAGAATTTACAGGGGGAAATGTTCTCCAAGGCTCTTTTCAGCACTGGGGCTGGGGAAGATCAATGTTATTTAGCACAATTTGCTAATTGGGGATGAGTAACGAGGGTGAACAAAGGGAGACAGAATTAGAGTGGATTGAGGCTTTTGTTGAAATACTGGAGAGTTTGGAGAAAAGGAACCAAAGCAAATATTGAGGTGAAAAACCCCTGCAGTTATTGAGAGTGGTGAATTTTGCGAATAGAAACACTCCAGATTCCAAATCAGGCAGCAGAGGAAAATCAGGTGTACACTGGGTACAGGGAGCCAGAATTCCTCACATTTTCCCAAGGGGAACCACAAATCCTTGACAATTTGGTCGAAATTTTAGGGGGAACAGAGTGAGAAAAAGGCCAACATACAAAATCTTTTAATTTTAACATCTTTATAACATTTCTGTGCTGGTGCCTCTCACTTTGGCCAAACTGAGCACAGATTCCCTGCCCATCCTGCATTCCAAGCTTTGTTTTTAATGCAGTGGATTTTGCTTTGGGGCAGGTTATAGAGGTGTTTTAGGGGTGTCAGAGAGCACCAGCGTGGAGCCCTAAAAATCCACTTTCAGCTGCCTGCAGAGCCTGCTAAAAACACATTGAATCCTAAACACTTCTGGGCAAGAGAAGGAAAATCATGTGGGAATTTTCTGTTTTCCTTAATTCAGTCACTTTGATCACTGAAGAAAAGCACAGAGCAGAGGGAGGATTCTCTACAGTCAATGGAGAATGGAAAAATAAACATTTCTAGAGGGAGATTTGTCCATATTCTTTTGGGATAGAAGTAATTCCTTCTGGAGATGCCTCTCCTACAACCCTTACCTTAAAATAATGCAATTATTTTAAAAGATCGTGCAAACTTCACACTTTTTGTGCCTGAGGTGTTTGAAACATGCAGCAAAAATATGGAAATAGCAGTAAATAAAAGCAAAATTTTACATGCACAGATTGAGTGCTGTGACTGAGAGACCTGTATATATCACTGGAGCCTATTAATCACAGTAATAAACACAGCTTTTTCCTTGCTACTTTTGTGTTAAATTCATTAAATTTACTCATCAGACAGATTTAAAGGATGTGAGTTGGGCCGCACTATTGAATTGTGAGAATCTGTAAAAAACACACTCATAAACAGAACATAAAACGTGTTCATAAACAGACTTTAAAGCACAGGAAAGTTCAGTCCCCTCTCTCCCAGAGCAGAATTTTTTCCCGAGGACATCAGTACCAGGCAGCACAAGCAGCTCAAAGCATCCCTGCCCAGACTGCCTAAACAGCACAAATCAAAATACTTCAATTGTCAATGATTTTTCCCTACAGAGTGGGAAGATGAGGTGAATAGTCACTAATGCAGGGGCTGGAATCCAATAATCCAGAAACTTTCATACAATACACTTTATTGCAAATCAAATGTTATTGCTTTTAGCACAGCACTTATAAACTGCTTTCTTTTTTCCCTCCCCAACTGCCATAACACCTAAAATTTAACCTCTTTCAGAACAGAAGCAGCAGGAAAGAATAGCAACAAATTTTGGGGGTTGGTACTGAGAATGAATCATTTACTGAGGAAATGATGAATATATCACTGAATGCAGACCTAGGGAATAGTGAGTGATAATCAAGCTGTTAAATGACATTTTAAATCCTCACATGGAGCTCCATTTCTGCAATCCAAGTCTGGATGAAACTGTGCAGGATTTAGGAACGATTCTGTCAGAACCCAGTGAATTGATAGAGGAATTTTTGGGTTCATTCCCACCAGAGGATCAGCAGGGCAGAGCCTCCACAATCCCAGGGGAATTTTCTGGCCTTTGGGGAGCCCAGCCTGGCTCCTCCCCTGCCCAAAAACCAAAATTCCACCAAAATCAGCTCCCCAGCCTCCCAGGGCTGGCTGCACAAACACCTCCTGCAAAATCCCAATTTCTTTCCCACTCTTAGCTCAGATAAATGCAAAACACCTCCTGCAAAATCCCAGTTTATTTCCCACTCTTAGATAAATGCAAAACACCTCCTGCAAAATCCCAGTTTATTTCCCACCCCTTGTTCAGGATAAATGCAAATCAGCACAAGGGCATGGGGAGCTCTTAATTAAAGCAGGGGAAACTTCAGTCAGGGTCACTTTGGATTTAGGAGCTGGAAAAGGGATCAGTTCTGTGCATTGATTTCACCTGGAGCGGGTTTGTTTGCGGCCTGGAGCTGTCCAAATGCTGCTGTTTTCAGCCACATAAAACTTAGACAAAATAAACTTGCTCTGTTTCTCAGGGTGTTCATGGGTGTTCCAAGGTCCCTTTTTGGTTTGGATTTAATGCTGCTCTCCATTCCTTCAGAGTGCTGCCAAGGATCAATGCTGATCCCTGGAACTCTGAGTGCAGCAGAGGCACCACACAAGTGATTCCCAGAGACCTTTCCCTGCAAAATTTCCTGTAAAATTTCCGTAAAATTTCCTGTAAAATTTCCTGTAAAATTTCCTGTAAAATTTACGTAAAATTTCCTGTAAAATTCCTGTAAAATACCCTGTAAAATTCCTGTAAAATTTCTGTACAATTCCCTGTAAAATGAGAGTTCCAGCTCTGATCTGAGCTGATTTCACCCACCAAACCCCAGCTCAGAGACTGCAGCTCCCCCCAGAGCCCAGCCAGGAGCTCCAGGAGATGCTTTTGAGGAATCCCACACAGTTTTTGAGCAGTTTGACCTCCAGCACTGCAGCTGAGCAGGAGCAGGTCCAGGCCAGGCCGAGCTGACTCCTTGCACCAAGCGAAATGTTTGTTCCCCTCACAGATCCTGTAATAAACAATCGCTGTGCTGCCAAGATTGCTCTCTGTTCTTAAATTGGGTATTGACTTCATTAAAACGATCTATTGCCAGTTCTGCTTCCAGCTGTGCTTTAAGTAAAAAGCAGAATTAAAATCTCCCTTGCCTTGCCAGCAGCAGTTTGAGGAGAAAAAGCTGTTTTGTTGTGCTGGGGCTGACACAGATTTTACTCTGTTCTCACTCTCACAGCTGATCAGGGACTGCTCAGGACAAAATCTCATCTATTAAATGCTCAGAAATCCCATAAATCACAGAAAAACCAGGCTGGAGGAGTAAGTAGCAAGACAAATATTTACACAGAGAATCTCTGAATTTCCCTGTCAGGACTGGTCATAATTCCCTCAGTAAAGTTCCTTTCAAGGTGATTTAATGTGCAACATCTGCAAGTGTTTCTGATGCTTCTCTCTGAGGGTGCAAATATTCAGATATTTTTAGTTTTGGTCTCATCATATTCTGCTCCTCTGACCCTCCATCTGAACAATCATTGAATTGGAAATGTTTTTAAGGTAAAGTGCTTCATACTTGAGGCAGTGAACAAAATGCTGTCTTTTAAATTATATTGGTGAAGTGTGTGCTCTGAAAACAGTGATTTGGGAGAACAATCATGGCAACAAACACATATCAGGGAAATAAAACAGCTTCAGGGCTGTCTGAAGGAAAAAAGAGCCTCAAATCAATAATGAAGAACTCACAGAGAGTCCTGATCATCCCATTGATTGATATAAAATCCACAAGTGGGAATTTGCACTTGAGAGAGAAAAAAACAACTAAAAATGTGGATTTTTTATGTGGAGATTAAGTTTAAAATAGAATTAAAGCTTGCATGATGAAAATAATTTTAAAAAAAAATTCAGCTGGATACATAGGGAAGTTCTTAACCAACTGTTAAAAAACTCTCCTTTCAATTATATACCAAAAAATTATTATGGTCCAATAAAAACCTAACAAATATGAAGGAATCTTAGTTAAAATTCTACCAATATCTTTCAAAGCCCATTAAAACCCACTAGTGAAGAATCAACACCTGCTGCTGCTCCTGCTCTCACTTTTATGAGCATTTGGTTGTAACCGGTTTGTAATTTTGTCTGTAATCAGGCCTGCAGAGCACTGCCTGCTATATTCTATATTCTATATTCTATATTCTATATTCTATATTCTATATTCTATATTCTATATTTAATATAATGTAATATAATATAATGTAATATAATATAATGTAATATAATATAATATAATATAATATAATATAATATAATATAATATAATATAATATAATATAATATAATATAATATAATATCATATCATATCATATAATATCATATCATATAATATAATATAAACTGAGGGTTCAGAATATTTCAGCTGTTAAGGAATCCTTCCTCCCTGGCAGCTGCAATATTCTCACTCACACATTGCAGGAGTGAGATCCTGGGCTGGCTGAGCCCGGAGTGCTTTGGGTTTGTATCCAGGATCTCTCTGCTCCCTGCAGAAATGACACTCCCAATTAGCACAGCAGTAATCAAATGAGCTCCAATTCCTCTCAGTCACCTCTTCACAGCCTGAGCAGCATCAGAGAGCCAGGAAATTCCTCAAGGGTCAGAGGGGAAAACTTCATCAACACCTCAGTGAGAATGGGGAGGGCCATTACTGCCCTGGAGATTTATTGCTCAGCTAAAAAAAAAAAAATTAATTATATATCAATAAAAAAAGATAGGTAGGTAGGTAGGTAGGTAGATAGATAGATAGATAGATAGATAGATAGATAGATAGATAGATAAATACATATATATCTATTTATATATATGTGTGTGTGCATGTATTTTTATATATATATGTATATATATGTAATTATATACATGTAATTATAGATATACACACATATATAAAATTTTATATATATATATATATAAAATATATATTATTCTATTAAAAAATATTATTTTCTCTCTTCCTAAGCTTTGTCCTGCTTACATTTTTAATCCCCACCCTTTCTCACATTTCTGCTGTTTTGCAGAGATTTTGCTCTTTTGATTGTGGCCTGCAGGGCCCCCGGGGCTGCTCCTGTTCCTCCCAGGGCTTTCCCATCCCATCCTGCCCAAATCCCCCGCATCTCTGCCCTCCTCTCTCCCTGCCAGCCCCACTGCTCAGCTGTTTGTCAAACCATCTCCGTCAGGATAATTGGGCTTCCCAGGGAGGGGAGGATTTGCTGTCTCTGAATCAATTCCCCTCCTGGCAGCCTCCCTCCAATAAAAACATTTTTCTCTCCTTGCACTTAAAAGCTCATAAATATCTCTTTGGAGAGGAAGTCTCTGACCTTTGGGGCTTGCGGCTGCGTCTCTGTGAGTGACAGAGTGAACTCCCTGAAGCTGCAGGTTTTGGAGAGATGAACTGTGTATTTCAACAAGGGAAAGGAAGGGAATGCTGAAGGCAAACTTGTTGAAATACACACTTCATCTCTCCAAAACCTGCGGCTTCGGGGAGTAACCATCCATCCCATTACGAGCAGACACGGGGGTGCTGTGCCACACAAACCTGCAGGGCCCCCGGGGCTGCTCCCGTTCCTCCCAGGGCTTTCCCATCCCATCCTGCCCAAATCCCCCGCATCTCTGCCCTCCTCTCTCCCTGCCAGCCCCACTGCTCAGCTGTTTGTCAAACCATCTCCGTCAGGATAATTGGGCTTCCCAGGGAGGGGAGGATTTGCTGTCTCTGAATCAATTCCCCTCCTGGCAGCCTCCCTCTAATAAAAACATTTTTCTCTCCTTGCACTTAAAAGCTCATAAATATCTCTTTGGTGAGGAAGTCTCTGACCTTTGGGGCTTGCGGCTGCGTCTCTGTGAGTGACAGAGTGAACTCCCTGAAGCTGCAGGTTTTGGAGAGATGAACTGTGTATTTCAACAAGTTTGCCTTCAGCATTCCCTTCCTTTCCCCGTTTTTCCTTCTTTACCTTTTGCCCCTCTCTGCTCCCCTTCCTCCTGCCCAGAGCTGAAGGGTTATTTAAAGCAGAAAAGCATCAAGAAATCGTCAGCTGGAATTTTTTTCTGAGTTCTGTCTTTTTTTTTTCCATTTCCACTCTGTATCAGAAGGGTAGTTAACTTAAATCTCCTGATTTTGCAGGAAAACATTTTATTTATCAATTATTTCCCTGTTCCCTACACCTGTTGAAACGCATCAAAGCACACACTCAAGTCAAAGCCCTGAAACACTTCGGAAAATTTCCTGTTAGGCGTTTTTAAGACAAAATTTAATAAAAATGAGCAATCAAATTCTCCAAATTCACTCAGGTCTTTTTTAAGGTAATAAAAGGATTGAAAACAACCTGATAAATGTTCTGCAACATGATAAATGTTCCCAAACATGCTAAAAAATATTTAATTTGCAAAATTTGTGTGAATTTTTCATTGGTTTCAGGAGAAAAATTAGCTTCATTGACTGAGTGGAAAAAAAACCCCAGGTTTTTTGACATTAACCAGTTAGAAAGCAAATAAAGTAAATGTGACAAGTTAAAACAGCAGGAACTGCACAGGGCCTGGCAAAATCCGGGCTGTGGTGATTCTTTAAATGAATTCATGAAATTAGCTCTGATGATGCACTACAGGAGGAAATTTTGATTTACAGAATAAAATCAATGCAGAGCAGAGCTCAGTCTTGAGCTGCTACACAGACCCCTGCAGAGAACCTGGAGCTTTACAGGGAATGTTTGCCAAAAGAAGTCCTTGGGTAATACAGAACATCCATTTTAATGACTCTCTCTTCATCATAATGTGGCTGTGAAAGTGCAGCAAAATATCCAGGAGCACTGCTGGGAACCTGAGTGAGCAACGTGAAATTATGATTATGGGTAAGTCTAAGAGCAAATTATAAAAATAAAATCTAAATTTAAAGCCAGCAGCCCCCCGTTAAGAACTTTAAGTATGATTGCAGGTCTGCATTATTGGATAATTAGTATACAAATGAAATACTGGCAGGAATATGAGAAATATTATTTATGGGTGCTTGGTGTTAAGAAATTATTTCAGTAGGTAAAACCCTCAGGCTGGGCTTTACTCATTGGAATAAAGAATGATCCATCCCAGTGCTCAGCAAAATTATGATGCAAGCTGAGGCTGTTTGTTTTTTTTCTTTTTAAGGCAAAATGTTGGTGAAATCAGAACTGAACTGATTGAAAGGTCCCGTGTCAGACGGTGTCACACAGAGCCTGGGCTTTTCCTGAGCATGGGAAGTTAAGCCCAGCTTTGGAACGGGCTGGGAGAGGCTGGGATGGATGAGGGGAGCTCGGGCAAGGCCCCAAGGATCCCTGGCAGTGCCCAAGGCCGGGCTGGGCAGGGCTGGGGTACCCTGGGGTGGTGGCAGGGGTGGGTGGAGGAGCTTCAAGGTCCCTCCCACCCCAAACCGCTCTGGGATTCTGAGATCCCAAAGCTCAGCATCAGCAAAAGCAGAGCAAGAGGAAATCTCAGCTTTGTTCCAGCTTTGTTCCTGGCCTGGAGCATGGGGCTGCTTCTCCAGAGATGGAAACTTCATGAATTCCCACAAATTCCCATGGATTCCCATACGTTCCCACAAAGTCCCATGAATTCCCACGGATTCCCATGAATTTCCAAGAATTCCCACAAAATTCCCTCTGATTCCCACAAATTCCCATGGAATCCCACAGATTCCCATGGATTCCCATTAATTCCCATGAATTTCCATGGATTCCCATAAATCCCCACAAATTCCCACGGATTCCCACGGATTCCCATAAATTCCCACGAATTTCCATGGATTCCCATAAATTCCCACGAATTTCCATGGATTCCCATGGATTCCCACAAATTCCCACGAATTTCCATGGATTCCCATAAATTCCCACGAATTTCCATGGATTCCCATGGATTCCCACAAATTCCCACGAATTTCCATGGATTCCCATAAATTCCCACGAATTTCCATGGATTCCCATGGATTCCCACAAATTCCCACGAATTTCCATGGATTCCCATAAATTCCCACGAATTTCCATGGATTCCCATGGATTCCCACAAATTCCCACGAATTTCCATGGATTCCCATAAATCCCCACGAATTTCCATGGATTCCCATGGATTCCCACAAATTCCCACGAGTTTCCATGGATTCCCATGGATTCCCACAAATTCCCACGAATTTCCATGGATTCCATAAATTCCCACGGATTCCCACAAATTCCCAAGAATTCCCGCTGATTCCCATGAGTTCCCAATAATTCCCACGAATTCCCACGGATTCCCACAAATTCCCACGAATTCCCGTGAATTCCCATGGATTCAGCTGCCCCCTGCACCTGCAGCAGGAAATCCCAGGGTCAGGGTGGGGATTTTGGGGCTCAGGACAGAGCCAGGAGCTTGCAGGTGAGTTAATTTTTGTGGCAGCTGCCTGGCAACTCCCGCAGGGAAAGACTGAAACCCTTTTAAAGCATTTAAAGATTTAAAGCATGAGGAACTCATTTACAGATGGGACTGTGCCAGCTTTGGTCAGTGGGAAGCAGCAGAACCAGGAGTGAGGGACAAACCTGGGGTGGCCTGGAATGTGCAGCAGAATATGAAACTCAAACATGGGATGGACTCCCTGACGTTTGAGGGCAGGTTCAGAACTCCCCAAGTTGAGCAAACAAAGGATTGCTCAAATGCCAGCGTGGATTTTAATTAAAAAGTGCAGCCAAAGGAGGGAAGGGGCTTTGGTGGGGCAGAGGAGGGGTGGCAGGGTCAGGTTTGGGTGGGCTCTGCTCCACACTGAAGTCAGGAGGCCAAAATTCACCCTTTATCCTCCAAAAGGCCTTTCAGGGTCATTAATTGCAGATGCACTGAGCTACAGGTGCTAAATATTTTCATGATGCTTTAAATAAAAGTTCAGTTTCTCATTTCCTTGTGTTTTGTTTGGTTTTTTCTTTTATTTTTTTTTTTTTTTTTGCCTTGTTTGCATTTCTACTGGAGTAAAAAAAAACTCTATGACATACAAGAAGCAATAAAACAAATGAAAGGTTTCATTTCAGGGCTTTTTAAACCCAAGCCTGTGTATTCCTTTTTCCCTGGATTGATCTGGACAGCTTTGCTTTCAACCCAGTTTAATTGAAAATATGAAAATGAAACATTACACTTTTCCTCATAAATAATTCCAATTTGCTGCTCTGCAGATGATTGGAGGGTTGCAGCTTCTCTTGTTCTGGCTGTGTAAAAACCAAATATTGATATGATGTAAATGTCAAGTTTCATTTAAAACAAAATAGATCCTGAAGAGCTGCAAAACCATTACAAATCATTTCAAAGGAGCAGACACAGGATTTTAGGGATTTTTTTTTAAACTCAGCGCTGACTTTGGCACATTGCTGAGGGGCTGAATTTGGAAACGCAGATTTCAGGTGTCTGTCATGGGGGATGCAGGATTTGTAATGGAGCTGGTTTGTGATTGTCCAGCTGGAATTCCCCCTGGAAATGGGAATTTCCCCCTGGAAAGGGGAATTTCCCCTGGAAGGATTCACACCATGAAAGGTGACAAAATCAATGAGCTGGGCTTGGCTTTGCCCACTGGGGTTACCAGTGAATAAAAGATGCTGAAGAGGCTGATCTGAGGGAAAAATGCCAAAATAATTTATATAACGAATTATTATCTTCAAGGCATTTACGACATAGTGTGGCTACAGCTGATAGGCCAAGAAACACTTATATTGTAATTAATAAACAGTTAACTTCTGATTGTGATGGTGTGAATTATAACACCTGTGTTGTCTCACCCTTTTCATAAGACTAAAAATAAAATACAGAATTTAAAGCACCTCTCAGTTGCCCCATCTGGGTCAGAAAAGGGCAGAATCCAACACCACAGCACTGGGACAGACTGAATTTTGAATACAGTGACTTCTGCTGGGTAAATTCATTTTGGTGGCAGCTCTTTGCAAGGAGATGTTTCCAAGAGAGCAAAACCCAACATTTTCCAAGGTCCTGTTTGAAGATCACTTGGCAAAGCTTGGTGAAACACAGCTCTCTCCATGGACCTTGGGAATGCATTGGAGGAGGATGAAAACAGAATTAAAACCAAGGAGAATTAAAACAGAAGGAGAATTAAAGGAGGATGAAAACAGAATTAAAACCAAGGAGAATTAAAACAGAAGGAGAATTAAAGGAGGATGAAAACAGAATTAAAATCAAGAGTGAGAGATGTGCAGCAGAACCCGGACAGGGTGTGGCATTGCCCAAACAGGACATGAAAAATAAAATCCACCCCAAAGTTCTCACTGCAGACTGTGGAGGAACCAAGAGCTCAGGAAATTCTTTGGGAGGTAATTGGGAGAATTGGGCACCTTCCTGTCGTGCTTGCAGTGCTGAAAACCAAATCTTTGTGTGCAAGGAGCTGCTCTGGTCCCTCATTAATTGGGCTGCTGGGCCCTGCAGGATTTTATTAGAGGAGCCCATTGACATTTATTTAGTAAATCCCCTTTTAATGAGTTTTACACTCATGTCTACCCCAGCTAAAACTTTGGGCCAGAAAGCAAACTTTTTTGAGGGGGAAAAAAACAAAATTAGGAAATGCAAAAAGGAAAGAAGCGATTTATTTCTAGGATTGGCATTATCTATGAAGATTTCTGCACAAAGCAAACAGAAGAAAGTCAACAACTTCCTCAGCACATATCCCATTTATTGTCAGGTGTGTGTCAGCTTCTCCACAATTTAGGACCATTATTATTTCATTATTATTTACATCACTAGCTTGTAATATATATATACATATTTATATAAATAAAACATATATAAAATACATATAAAAATGTATAACTTACATCAACAAAAATACAAAATATATATTATATAAAATTATACACATATATTATAAATTATATGAAAATATTTTTAGATCTAAATTTTAAAAAATCGATATAACATAACTTACATCAACAAAACTATAGACTATATATTATATAGTAATTATAAATATATATTATAAATTATTAAAACATTTTATATTTTTATATAAATAAAACCAATCTATATAAATATATGAATATAAATAAACAAACCCATTTAAATATATGAATATACATATAAATATATAAATATATATGTATATATATGTATAATATATATATACATATATATTATATGTATTATGTATAATATATTATATATAATATATATAATATATTATATGTATATAATATATTATATATATACATATACATATATATATATATATATATATATACACATATATATATATATATATAGCTAGCTTTTATTTTTAAAAATATCTATGAAATTCAATGTCCCCTGTTATTTTTCAAAGGCGCCTCTCTGTCATCTTTATGAGAACTCCAGGGAAAATTTACTATCCTGGACAGTGACTGAAGTCCACAAAAAACCCTCTAAAGATGAAAATATTTAGCACCCTATCAGATGGAGACATCTTTTTGAAGAGGAGGTTTCAGAGCACAGAGATTTACAGCAGAGTTTGGGATCATTGAGAATTCAGGACTGAAAATCTGCCCTGAAATGGATCCACCTGAGCAGGGAAATGCCTGCACTGGAGAGCTCAGCAGCACAAAATCTGATTAAAGAGAGTTTCCGCAGGAATAGGGGATTATTCTCCTCTCCCCAGCACTGGGCTTTGCCTCCCCAGTGGATTTTGGGGATAATTCTGGGATTCTGCCACAGCCCAGACCTGGAAATGCACAACTGGCTCTGATTCAAAGAAGTGTCCGCAGACAATGGATGGCTCCCAGAGATAATAAAATCAGCTGCCAGTACATTAAACATGTTTTTCCCCTGACTGGTCATCACCAAATATCATCAGATCTGCCCCAAGAAAGGGCAGCCTGTTCTTAATGGGCTGACGAGCTCGGGAAGATCACATCTGATTTATTTGGTCATTATCAAAGCCAATGAAGAGTTCAAAGATGCAGAACTCCTTGTTGTGATGGGCTTGTTTTCCTCACTCTCACAAAGTCAGGATGGAATTTTTACCCAGACACAGAATATTTCAGGGGCTGTTGACTGGAAACTCATATTTCACTGACTACAGGAATTTTGAAGGACAACCTAACAAATACCATGACCTAAAAAACTCTTTGCCTATAATGAAAAGCTGGAAAAGGACTTTGAGATGAACTTTGTTGAGGAGTTCCTGGGACAAATATGGGAAAATAGAGAGGGAAAATACAAAGTAAAAATAAATAATAAAAAAAAAATCCCACTGATTTTTATAATCTATATCTAGAATTCCATATAATCCATCTGTAAATTCATGTATCATTCATATTCAATCCATATATATGTGATGTCTCTCTCTTTACTTGGCCAAAGAAAATTGTTTTTTCCATCTTCTTGGAGGATTCAACATTCAAAAATCTGCACAATATTTAATAAATTAATGGAGTTTGCAATGCCTCCCTCTCCATCTGCCAGCAGCTTGGTGCAGGCACAACAAACCCAGCTCTGGCTGGGGGACAAAATGGAAAATTTGTGTGCAATATTTAAACACCTCCAGAAATAAACAAACCACCCAGACACCTCAAATGAAGTGAATTTGTTTGCTGCTACAATAATTTAGTAAATGGTTTGATGTTAGAGAGAAATTACAGCCTGCAGAGGTTGGATCACTGCTCAGGGCATTTGGGCACTTCAGAGATGCATTAAATCTCCTAAACACCTGTAATTAAAGAAGGGGTGGAAATTAGGTTCAATTTTATTTGTTTTTATGGGGAAGTCAGGTATATTTTGGACATTTTTTTATGATTAAGATACTAAGCAGGATGTCAGGGGTTTGCTTAGTGATGCACTAAGTTGTTTTCTTCAAAATTAATTCAGCACCTGTTTGATGGCTTTGCTGTGAATATTCCAGTATCTGGAAGATCCTCAGCTGAAAAATAGATCTGCCCATAAATCATATTTGGTATTTTACAAATATTCATCATGACATAAAACTCGCATATTTTTGCCAGAGATGTTAAATTTTGTGTTCCAAAACTCAGCCCTGACAATATTGAATATGGGCTAAAGAAACATAAAGAATTTATCAAAAACCTGAAGAATTTATCAAAATTTACCAAAACCTGAAGGATTTATCTTTTATTGCCCATAGCAATTTAAACAGACTCTGCTAATTGGCTCTGACCTTGATTAACAGAGGGTTACAGGAGGACCCATGGCCAGAACTGCTCCAGGAGCACAAATAACCAAAATTATAAAGCTAATTTTGGGTCATGCTTTCCCCATCTGAAAGGGCATTAAAAAAAAAAATCCATATTTGTGCTTTTGCAAAAGCAAAAACTCATGACAGTTTGTGTTTTCAGCAGTTAATTAATGACAACACATTAATTAGAGATTCCAGCTCTGAGATGGGAATCACAATCCTGGGCTGAAAACTTTCCACACTTCTCACTTCAAATATTCATTTCATTGCCACTTTTTTTTTTTTGTTTTGCTGCTAGTATCAATTTTGATTAATTAGAAGAAGAAAAGGAAAGGTTTTTCTTGTGGAAATTTGTGAAACCTTGGTGCAGCCAAGTGTGGAGGCCAGAAAGGCAATTAACCCCGGGCAGGCTGGAGGCAGGGCTGGCGAAGGAAGGATTGTTCTTTATTCCAGTTTTTCCTGCACGTTCCCAGCTGGAAATGAGGGCTGAATATTCATCTCTGCCCTCTGAGGAGCTGGAGGCTGCTGGGTTCCCCACCTGGCCGAGAGCTGAGGAATAAATGGGGTTTTGGAGGCCTCATTAAGGCAGGGAAATAACGAGCGAGTCTCCAGAAATACAATTTCCTAAAGAAATATGAATTTCTCTCAGCACCTCCATAAGATCCAGCAGGATTTTGCATTTATCCTCACAATGAGAACAGCGGTGCTCAGATAACCAATGCCACTAAAATCCGTCCATAATATCAAATTTTACCCAGTACTACACAGGACATTTTAACTCAATTCTCCCTTAGCTTGATTCAACTCTGTTTTTTCTTCCTAAAAGACACACAGCTCTGGAAACACATTCCTGGATCACATCCCAACCTGGGTGCCAACTGAATACAATTAAAAACAATTTCTTTTTGTTAAAATCAATTTATTGAATTTTTTTTTTTTAATCAATTTCTCTCTCAGTATTTGAATTCCCAGCATGTAAAATTGGTTTTTTTCCACACCTTCCACCATCCCAGGCTGCTCCCAGCCCTGTCCAGCCCGGCCTTGGGCACTGCCAGGACCTGGGGACAGCTGAGGAGTGTTCATTTGGTTTTAAGTTTTTATTATTTGAGGTAAGGTTGGCGGTGGATTAGGGAAGGCATTAATTATGTATCTGTTTTTTTTTTTTTTTTTGGTTGGGATTTGTAAAAGCTAAGTTTTGAAGTAGATGAGAATGTATGAATTTATTACTGTATTTTTTTGTGGTTTGTGCAAGGTGATTTATGAAAGAGGTGAATGGTTTAGATAATTCTTGTTTTATTTTTAAATAAATGTTATCACATAACGGGCAGCCACAGCTTTTCTGGGAATTCCTTCCCAAAATCCCACCCAGCCCTGCCCGCTGTCACACTGAATCCATTCCCCGTGTGCTCCAGCCCTCAGAAATCCTCCCTCTCCACCTTTTACAGCTCTTCCAGGTACTCAAACAACTCAGGTGTTTAAACAATATCAAACCTGGAAATGTGCTTTATTCCTCACTCCTGGTGTGTTTGTTCCACTCTCCATCGCCTCTCAGACTCTCCTCACCCCCAGCACTCCCCAGAAAGATCCTGAGCTGGATTTGTTCCAAGGAAACTTTGCGGGACTCTCACTTTAATCACTCCACTGAACACAGAGACCCTGAAAAAGCTGATTTTTTTTTTAACACCTCACATGATTACATTTTCCAGCTCATTATTTCCCCTTACACCAAATATCTATAGTTGTGTTTCCTGTATTATCCCAGCCCAAAATGGGGACAAGGGGGTTCTGCTCCTTTCCAAAGCTCTGAAAAGGTTTTTGGGGTTGTTTTGTTGGGCTCTGACAGCTCAGCAGAGCTGAGGAAATGATCCAGGAGTGTGAGGTTGTTCCTGCAAATTGAGGCTCCAGGGGAAGCATCACCTCTGTGCTGGTGTGGTTGCGTTAGGGATGCATGGATAAAGTGATATTCAGAGTTTGGGGTCTCAGAAGGCAAAGGGGAAGTTTATTAGACACATTTATACAAGTTTATTAGACACCATGTGTCAAATATATATATATATACTAAAAATCTTATATATATAATAATATATAATAATATATATATATCATGCATATGCTATTATTATACTACTATTATTATTATTGTACTATTATTGTATTACATACTATATTATAGTATATACTATATTATTATACTATTATTATATATACTTTTATTATATATACTTTATATATTATCTACTATATTATTATATTATCTTATTATTGATATAGGATATATATAGTCTATATTATATAATAGATATTGTATATGCTATATATACTATATATACTATATACTATATACTATATACTATATACTATATACCATATACTATATACTATATACTATATACCATATACCATATACTATATACCATATACTATATACTATATACCATATACTATATACTATATACTATATACCATATACTATATACCATATACTATATACCATATACTATATACTATATACCATATACTATATACCATATACTATATACCATATACTATATACCATATACCATATACTACATACCATATACTATATACTATATACTATATTCTATATACTATATTATATATATTGTATATAAAATATATATAATATATAATATATATTATCGTTTATTAGACACAAAATATTACACTTTTTTAATAATTACATGAAGTTGGATTTGATTGGTTTTTATTAACACTTTTTATACTATTGGTTTATTAGGAATAACACTCTATTTTATTTATAAATAATAACACATTTTATAAGTAAATAATATGTTTAAAGCACTAGTTATAAAGATTAAGGATGGGGTTTTTTTTTTTTTTTTTGTGAGTTTTCTCAAAACTTCCTAGAGTAAGGCTTGGGAAAGTTTATCTGACTCTTTTTGACCAGACTTTCAGGGTCTACATCACTTCACAGATAATTTGAGACTGTAGGAGCTCCAAAGGGGTTTTAATTTAGGAAAAGCTCTGAGTTTCTAAAAACTGCGCAGGGAAATGACCCCATGGCAGGAGCACAAATCAGTTCCAGCCAGGATGGGTGGGGAGAGCTCAGCTACTCCAGCCCAAGGAGGGGTGTTAAAATAAAATATTTATGGAGGGCTGTTAAAATAAAATATTTATTTTATATATTTTCCATCCAACTCCAGCAACTCTCTTTCTTTTGGTTTGTTTTTTTTTTTGTAGTTCTTAAGTTCAATATTGAACAGGTTTTACTTGTCCAGTTTAGTCTTGAACTTGAACATCTCATCACTTCTGTATTTCTCATTCCCTGAATGCAAAAGAATTCCAGCAAAATACCACTAAAAATGAACTGAAAATGACCCTGGCTTTTAGGGTCTGGCACTGAAATAGAAAAAAATTAAAATAAATAAATAAATAAATAAATAAATAAATAAATAAACCATGCAGTAATTTTTAAGGCATTAAATTTTGATTTCCACAACATCACAGTGAATAAAGCCCTACCCCTCTCCCTGCTCACTGGAAATTGCCAGGTTTTCATATTTGTTTCCCTTTCTTCTCTTTGCTATCTTTTACATAAAAGACAGAACCACTTCATCAGTTTTATAAAAGCCTCAAATTCCTACTCATGGAAGCAATTCCTTATCAATTCCCCAGCCCTCCTGGCTGCTCACTCTCTAAAATTGATAATTTCACCACTTAGAAAATATTTATCCATTCTATAGCTCTTATCATCCTTTCCCCATACAGAAATAAGTCAGAAAATTGACTGTCACACCTATTTAGATTCATTTTATGCTTCCTATGGAAGCAATTTCAGGATTTATCTATATTTTGTATTAGAATTCTTTTATATCCAATTGTGGAACATCCAGGGGGAAAGAACAACCCAAAAAGTTCAGCTAAAATATTTTCTAAATTCCCTGTATATTCTGTATATTAATCATAGAAATAGATATTAAGAATAGAAATGTATACATTTTAATTATTTTTAGCCTTAATTCTAATGCAAATGTTAAAAATGTTATGGCAAATGAACTAAAAGCATCTTCCACTGCATTCTGCTGAAGTATTCCTTAAGAAAAGGACTTTCAAATCAAAGATATTTTTATGACATCTTTTCTATCATCAGCACATTTCTAAATGCCAAAAAGGATTATTAATGAATATTTACAATAATAATCTACAGATCTAATCTAATAATCTACATATAACAAAAAAATGAAAATCATCTTAATCCCCTAAAAATTTGGCTTTTTTTTGTGCAAATCAGCGTTGACAACTGAAAATCAACATTAAAACTGTATTTAATATAATATCTCTGAGTTATTTTAGGTGGGACAAGTGTCAGATCCAAGCTCAGACCTTAATTTAGCCAATTAATCACTTTTATTGCAGGCATCCCATGGAATATCCACTGCTTTGCTCCTCCCATCAAATTCCTCCCAAAACACAGAGATTTCCTGTGACCAGCGCCCAGCCAGAGCAAACACTGAGATCCTGCAGCATTTTCCAGTCCTTTCTCTCGATTTTTCTTTTATCTCCACACTCTGCAGAGAATTCTGATTTTAAATACCCAAATGTTCCCGGTAGCTGCTGGTAGTGGGGATTTCCTCAGGGCTCTGTTTCTAAATTGAAATTTTTCAAAAAATAGTGAATTTGGGTGTATAAGCAGCCAGCTCCACACAAATGAACGTCTGAGCAGCCCAGATTTAAATCAATTCCGTTCTCCTCGCATTTCCAAAGCTGCAGGACACATCTGGCCCTGCTAATGAAAGGCCAAGATATTCCAGCAGCAAGGTCAGATTCCAATTAATTCCCCTTGTTCTCTGTCTGAACCTGGCTCATTACAAGCCTACATAGATCAAACACTGAAATATTTCCTGAATTGTTCAAGATTTTCCCCCCAGTGACGGCTGCAGTACAAAAGCTGAATATTACCAAAAGCTCTCCTCACGATTTGCTGGTTTTAATCAACTTCTCTTGGTTCTGCTGTTTGATTTCTGGAGTGATCAGGTAATTAGTTATTATAAATTAGGGGTTTAGGTATCAAATTTCCACACAAGGAATTTTTTCCTATCTCTGGAAGTTTCCAAGGCCAGGTTGGGGACAGGATGGCAGTGGAAATCGCCATGGCAGGGCTGGGACAGGATGGCAACCCAAAAAAACTAAAAAAAAAAAAACAAAAAAAAAAAAAAAAAAAAAAAAACCCAAAACTCAATTATTTTATGAATCAGGGGTTTTGGGGTGAAATTTAGAGCT
Organism: Ammospiza nelsoni; assembly: GCF_027579445.1. Taxonomy (NCBI): domain Eukaryota; kingdom Metazoa; phylum Chordata; class Aves; order Passeriformes; family Passerellidae; genus Ammospiza; species Ammospiza nelsoni. Next base: position 2,201,916 of record NC_080644.1, on the reverse strand, counting down.
CCCAGTGAATATTTTTGTCTCTACACTCATTGGCAGGTGTTGCTTTGCTTGTAGTGTGAGAAGAGCAGAACAACAAGATCCATAAAGAAATCCATAAATCCAAAAGAATGGGATTTATCCATAAAAATCCATAAATCCCAAAGAATTTTATTTATCCATAAGAAATCCATAAATCCAAAAGAATGGGATTTATCCATAAGAAATCCATATTTATCCATAAGAAATTCATAAATCCAAAAGAATTTAGTTCATCCATAAGAAATCGATAAATCCCAAAGAATTGGACTTATCCATAAGAAATCCACAAATCGAAAAGAATTTTATTTATCCATAAGAAATCCATAAATCTAAAAGAATTTGGTTTATCCATAAGAAATCCATAAATCCCAAAGAATTGGGTTTATCCATAAGAAATCCATAAATCCCAAAGAATTCGGTTTATCCATAAGAAATCCATAAATCCAAAAGAATGGGATTTATCCATAAGAAATCCATATTTATCCACAAGAAATTCATAAATCCAAAAGAATTCGGTTTATCCATAAGAAATTCACAAGTCCAAAAGAATTGGGTTTATCCATTAGAAAACCATAAATCCAAAAGAATTTTATTTATCCATAAGAAATCCATAAATCGAAAAGAATTTTATTTATCCATAAGAAATCCATAAATTCCAAAGAACCTGGTGTATCCACAAGAGTTGAGAGCTGGAGGAATTTGACTTTTTTTCCCTTGTAAGAAGTGATTTGTGTAATAAAGCTGTGGGGAAATTGAACTTGTCAGCGTGTTAAATGCATTTGTCTGCTGGAATAAAATAAACTACACGTGTGCAATTATGGGATTGGAGGCTGAAATTCCCTGTGATTCAAACTCTAATTTATCACCAGTTTTTCTTTAATCCACTCAAGCTTTACCAGTTAACGCTGCATAATAATTTCATTTGAAATGGAAATGAAACAGAAGGCTTTGAAAACAAACATTGAGCATTATTTAAATCTCTGCATTCCAGCTTTGCAGCAACAATTCCAGTGATTTACTGAGCAGGACACAGCTGAAAACTGCCAGGAATTTGGCAAAAAAAATTATGTGTGTGTGTATATATGTATATAAAATACTTGACATTTAAATATTGGTGGGCAGAGTACACTCAGCACTTCAAATATATATTTTAGGAGATGTATTAATTTAAAATAACTCCACAGAGCAGTGTGAGGTTTGTTCTTTTGGGGTTTTCCATCTCTCCAACCAGCCAGATCTTATCTTGAAAGCACCACTACAGTGGAAGGAAAAATAGATTTATGAGCTATTAAAGAAGCAGATGTTATTTTATTTTATTTTATTTTATTTTATTTTATTTTATTTTATTTTATTTTATTTTATTTTATTTTATTTTATTTTATTTTATTTTATTTTATTTTATTTTATTTTATTGTTTTGGCACTGCTCAAACCCAATTTGCCCTTCACAGACAGAGCTGGTATCTCATTTTCTCACAGTCACCCCAGCCCTGCTTTCCCTGCTCTTTTAAAGGGGATTTTTGTGAAGATAAGGTTGATTTTCATATAAATATATATTTGTGTGTAATTTATTTATTTTCATATTATTTTATTTTTAATTTTCATATTAACTTTACTTATATATTTATTTTTAATATTTATTTGTGTGTAATTTTTATTTTTATATTAATTTATTTTTATGTGCATATTAATTATATTAATATATTTATTTTTTATATTTTTGTGTGTAATTTATTTATTTTAGTATTAATTAAATATGTTTATTTTTAATATTTATTTGTGTGTAATTTATTTATTTTAATAGATTTAATTTTTGTTATAATTTAATTTATTTTAATATTAAAATGGGAGCAGAGGCACAGGCAGGGTCAGAGCGATGGACACAAATCCCCCAGGACTTTTCTGCCCCTGTCCCTGTGGTGAGCACATTTCACCACGTGTGTGACAGCTCCAGCTCTTCCTGCAGGAAATTTGGTTCATAAATAACTTTAGAACATAAGGACATTAAAATCATTGGTGTTTACATGAAAAGTAATTGAATATCAATCAAAGCACACTGGCAACCTCCCGACAGCTCCAGCTCTGCTGTAATTCATGGAATTAATCAAGGCCTGACACTGGGAGATGTTATTGCAAAGGCTGAGGAAGGAGCAGGAAATTACAAAGTTTAAAAACAAAAAAAAAACAAAAAAAAAAAACAAAATAAAAACAGGATAATCTATTTTTTTTTTTCTTTACTTCCACTGTATGTGAAACTTTCCAGTGGAGGAGAACAAGGCCATGAAAATGCTGCCATAGTTCAGGCCCAGCTAATTTATATTTCAGCCCAAAAATCCACTAAAATGGTGGTGAAAGGGCTGCATCGGGCACGTCTTGAGTTAATCACAACAAAAATGACATTTTGGAGGCAGGAATTCAGGAGATGGTCAGGTCTGGAGGGACATTCCAGACCAAAACCTTCTCATGTACTGCCCCAACTGTGAGAAATTTCACTCAGTGTCCCTGATGGCTCTGTCCACCTGAAATTGTCACATTAAACACCCAGATCTTCAGTCCCCTTTTAACACCCTGAATTAAAACCCATATTAGGATTTTAACATTAGCAAATATTTTAATATTAGAATGCAATTTTAAAATGGCATTCAGTGTCCCTGATGGCTCTGTCCACCGGAAATTCTCACATTAAACACCCAGATCTTCAGTCCCCTTTTAACACCCTGAATTAAAACCCATATTTTAATATTAGCAAATATTTTGATATTAGCAAATATTTTAATATTAGCAAGTCTTGCCATCAGCAGGGTGGCAGTGACTGGATCCAGCTCCTGATTTCCTAGGGGTTGATTAGTGCATGACTCAGGAAAACCAGACTGGGAATTTCCTGGGGTTTAGATTTGGGTTAAGCCTCCACCTGCTCATCATTTGGAGATCTCCAAACCAACAGCGGAGGGGCTGAGGTGCAGCGGGGCTGGGCAGAGCCTGAAGGGCTGCAGGGCAGAGAACAGAGCACAGGAGGAGATTTCAGGAGCTGCTCCTCATCCCCAGCTCACCCACAGACAGGGCAGCGATATTTAATATCTCCGACCCCGATCATGTGCTCAGCAGCAGCTCCTAAAAGAACAAATGGCTTTTCCTGCAGCAACAATAAAGGCAGATCTCTCGGGAAAGAGGAGATGAAGTGGTTTTTGTTTGTCTAAAATATGAGCTGGGAAAATAAATAGCTGTGCCACACAGAAAATGCCGTTCAAATAAAACCCTGCACTTTCCTTTTGGATGGGATATTAAACATGACACTGAGATCCCTGCCCAGCTCCCATTGCCCCACAGCCACCTCTGGGTTACACACATTTTGTGTTTTATTGGCCCTCACATGCAATGTGAGCCTGTTCCTGCCTTGTCATTTATTCCTGGTGCACATTAATTACCAATTGTCATTAATTACTGGTACACAATTCCACAGCCCCAGAGCCTCTCAGGGGAAAGGAGGACATGTAAATACCACACATTTAAGGAGTATATTGATGTGTGTATACCACATATTTAAGGAGTAGATTGATGTGTGTTTATGCAGATGGACCCTCTGCAATAATTTATATTTTGTTGGGATGATTGCTCAGCCAAACACATCTGAGTGGCTTTTGCCAGTGCAAGAACAACAAAGCACAGAAATAAACACAAACTAAAGGGGAGCTCAAGGAACAAACAATACCTTCAGCAGTGGAGGATTCAGCACTAAAATAGGAATCAATCAGATCTATTATTTTAATCTACTTCCCAAAAGCCGGAGCAGCTTTTTTGGATTGCCTGCCTTGAGCAGTGGTGCTCCAGCACCTCCAGAGTGAGAGAACCTCTCCTTACGCCTTCCCTGCTCCAATCCTGCAGATTTAATTGCTTCAGGCTCCTGCCCTATGCACAGCCCCCTGAAATTGGTGCAGCCTTTTCCTCTGGCTGCTGAACTCGCTGTGTCCCTGCTCTGTGGCTGCCTAAAGCAGTGGAACTAATACAGTTTGAGGGTGCATAATTCCCGTTCATGTCAGAGAGGAGAGGATTTCTATGGAGATCAGCATCTCCTGATTGCATGGCTGATCACTCCTCCCCACTCCACAGGCCAGGGAAATAAATGTTTTTTTCCTGGGAGTGAATAAATTCAGGGGTGACTGCTGAAGTGATGGAAGTTAATGGGGAGAGGAGTGATGAATAAACCCTGAGCTCTCAGGACACCTCACCAAACCTGGGACAAGGCTCTGCCCTGCCCAGAGCATCCCCACAGAGGGGAACAGGTCACCCCAAACCCAAACAAAGCGAGAGGAAAAAGGGGGAAATCCTTGGAGAGGGAAAGGGCTGTGGAATGAGCAGGGCTCCGGCTCAGCTCCATCCTTTCTGCACTCCTGGGGCAGAGTGGAAGGGTCAGCACCTCCTGCCTTGCTCTGGGGGATTTCAGGGAATTTCACCATCTGCAAGGATCCTCTGCAGCTCACAGGAAAGGCAGCTGCAACAGGAACTATACCTGGGCAAGCAATTCTGCACCTTGCATATGGGGAAAATAAATCTGTGTGCACTGGCAGGACAGCCTGGGGTTTTTCTCTGATTCAGGGTGGTGTTGCCCTCCAGGTTTCAATTCCAGAAGCATTTGAGTGGTTCCATGATGGAAAACAAGTGGAGAGTGGATGGTGAGAACTGCGCCAACATAACCCCCAAACAGAGCAGGCTCTCAGCATCACCTGGGAGCATCCAGTCATCAAATTCAGAAATCATCTCATGTTAAGCCCCAATTCCACAGCCTTAAACTGCTGTCTCACCTGGGTTAATCGGAGAATCAGAATAAAATGTTTTTATTCTCCTGTCCCAGCGTGTTTTTTTTTTTTAATTTTTCCCTTCCTGTTCACAGCCACAACTTCACATCTATTTTAACCACAGCTCCATGGCCCAGCCAGAATACCTGAACAGCAGCAGCCGCAGGTTTGGGCACTGAGCAATTCGTGTCTCCGGAGCAGAACTCAGCACATCCCCTGCTGGCATCCCGCGGCAGCCTCGGGCACTGCGCCCGGCCGGACAAACGCTGCCGGCTCCTCGTTCATCCCCTCACTCATCCCCCCATTCCCTGTACCCTGCGGCTGGAAAAACAAAAATCCACCTCACCAGCACAAACAAAATAAGATTTGTGATGGCTTAGAGCAGATGAACCCCTCCCTCCTTTCACCTGCAAGATTCCCAGAGTGTGGAAAAGCTGGGAAAACACTCGTGGACAAAGCAACCACCCTGAATGCCTCAGCACCCAACTCCCTTAATGTTTGTTTTTTTTTGGATTGTCAAAACTTACTATCTTTCTTTATAAGGTTTTTTTTTTAAGTATTTAATTAAGAAATTACACTTAAATTATTTTTTCTTTAAATTTAATAACTAATCACTCCAAGTTCACAATGTGCACTTTTTTGTCTAATTACAACACGCTACAACTTATGAAAAAGAAGGTGAAGAAGGTAAAGGAGTTTACTCGTTTCTGCCTGAAAATTTTTATCTTGTTTTATAAATTTTACTGTATTTTAAAACTTTAATCTCTAAGTTTTCTACTACACGACATTACACACTTCTAACCACACTACACACTTGTAATCCCAGCTCTCCCCATCAGTTTTGGAAGCCTTCTCCACAGCCTCAGGTCAAATGTAGTGTTTTTCTTCTGAGGGTCAGAGTTTGTCAGCACAGAAACTCTCAGACTCTCAGCCTCCAGATCTCCAGCATCAGAACCCAGAGGCAATAAAAATCAACCACCACAAACTTTTCCCCGCGTTGGTAAATCCAGAATGCGGAGAAGTCAATAGAGCCGAGCCCAGGCTCTAATTAGAGGCTCCTGTGTGAAACCAGCTTTCCTTCAAACACCACAGGGCTCGTGGCAGGGGCAGAATATTCCCTGAGAACCAGAGAAAGCTTCATTAGTGTTGGTGGGAGCAGAGGATCAATCTGCCCTTGTGGAAGTTAATGAGAGCAGCAGATTCACATCCTGGCCTGATCTCGCAGCCCGGGGCTGCAGGGCTGTTGGCATCCCCAAACGCTCAGCACCAGGCTCAGGTGCAGCTCTGCCCAAATTGATTCCACCTGTGCGGCTGTTTAACCGACTGCCAATCCGCCTGCAGGCCACAGATTCCAGAGATGCTCACCTTCAATATTAATGGAGCTCTTCTGCTGTGAGGGAAGGGAAAGGAAAGCTAAACACAATTATAAGAATAAGCACCGACAGCAGGGAAAGCTGGAAAAATAAAAGGTGTTTCATTCAGACAAATGCTAAACCAACCCACTTCAATCAATCACTGCCTTCCCTCGAGGAGGCAAAAATTGCTTTATTAAATCTTGATCAAGAGAAAAAGGGAAGATCTTCATTTAAGGAAAAAAAAAGGTTTGAACTATGATAAAAACAAAGATGAACATAATCCTTATTTACAACGAATTAAGTTCCTCTTTGCACTGTGGGGTACCTTCCCCAATGATGGCAGATTGATTTTATTTCCTTCACAAACACATTTGTCTGGCTTGGCTTCCCCGAGAGCCTCCATTCCACTCCAGCTCTGTTCCCACAACATTCCTGCACGTGGAAATCCAGCATTTACCTTTTGCTATTTTTAACTCAAAGCCCGAGACCATGATTCTGTCCTAGAAGAAAATTAGCTTGTGCTAATTGAGTGACAAAAATAAACAAAAAAAAAACAAAACAAAAAAAAAAAACAAACAAAAAAAAAAAAAAAACACCAAAACCACCCCCAAACCAACAAAAAACCAAATCACTGCACCACAAATTGCATGGGACTTTTTTTTATTTTCAATGTTTACAGAGATGGAAATAAATACAGGAAAGAGGAGATTCTTTTAAAAGAAATCAATCAAGTCTTCAAACAGGAAAAATTGTATCCAAGAGTTGTTTCAAACTGGCCACCATTCCAGAGATCAGGAACAGGGTGACAATAATGGGAAAAACTCAAGGTAAGCATTGCCACAAATCGGTGTCGGGAGCCAAAATAACCACGCTACAGCAGATTCTCACATATTTACAACATACCTATCATACAAAATCAGTGGGAGTGTTCAGGGAGTGATTTCTTCTCTGTCCAGTGTATTTAAAGTTACACCAGAGGGTTTGGTGGCTTGGCTCCTCTCCCCAACATCCACAGGAGCGTTTCTGCTTTTGGCAAAGCTTAAAAAATCCTTTGTATCGCAGGAAATCTTCATCCAACGTGGGCTTGTGTGCATTTGCACCCTTGTCTGCCATCAGCCCTGCTGCTCAGAGCGCAGAGGCAGCGAGGCTGTGTCTGGGCTCCTCTCCTGAGCTGCAGGATGGGAAGGTGTCCGTGGTGCCAGGGAGCTTCAGGGGGCTGCGAGCACCTTGAGAGAGAGCCAGGGAGGGAAAACCAGCCCAGTTAAACACAGCAGCCAGGCAGGATTCACACACACAGCAGTTAACTCAGCCTAACCCTGCTTAATCTGCTGCTCCAGCTCAGAAACACCCACGCAGGTTTTCTTTACCCCTTCCTTCAGAACAGAAAGTTTGAAAAAAAAAAAGTTATTAATTTGCTTTTTATAAGTTCTGACTTGCATTTAAAATGTAAAAATGCTCTTTTAGATCCTTTTTTTCCCAGTCTAACAAGCAAGGTATTTTTCTAAATATAAACCAAGTGGTTTGTACCCCTGCAGCCTGTTTCTCTCGTGCCAGCTCCGTGCTGCATTACTGATTTAATAAAGGGCTCTGGGGAAGGGCACAGACTGTGCCACCAGCAGCTCCTCCTGCCATGTCCCCATGTCCCCATGCATGGACAGCTCTGGGCAGGCAGGCAGTGCTGCTTCATCCTGCATCCCTGCTCTGCAAGGAGCTTTCCATGGGCTGCCTGCCCCCTCTAGCGTTGGAAAGAAAGAACAGGGAAAAATAGTTCCTTTAAGGCTTTTTTGGGGGGGGTTTTGGGGGATTTTAATTCTGAAAACAAACACAACTCCACGGAGCTGACTTTGGCCCAGCTCCTCTGAGGTCTGAGCATCTCCTTTTATTTCCCCTCGTTTCCCTCTTCTGGGGGACGTGGCTGTTTTGGGTGAGTTTTAACAGGCACACAAAGTGAATAATGAAGGCTCTCAGTACGAGGCAGCCATGCAGAGCCAGGTGGTACAAAAGGCACTGAGAGCTCGGGGCAGGTCTGTCCTGAGCCTCCTCTGCTCCAGCACAAACAGCCCCAGCTCCCACAGCATCTGTGCTCCAGACCCTGCCCAGCCGTGGTGCCCTCGCTCCCCCAGCTCAATGTCCTTCCTAAACTGGGGACACGGCACCCAAACTGTCCCTGCTCCTGCTGGCCACAGCATCCCCAGCTGTCCCTCCCAAACAGGACATGTCCTTGTCCCCAGAGAGCTGAGCAGTGTTCAGGTGAGCGCCACCCCCACGAGTGCCACCCCCATGGAGCAGAGCAGTGTTCAGGTGAGTGCCACCCCCACGAGTGCCACCCCCATGGAGCAGAGCAGTGTTCAGGTGAGTGCCACCCCCACGAGTGCCACCCCCATGGGTGTCAGCCCCATCAGTGCCACCCCCATGAAGCAGAGCAGCGTTCAGGTTGAGAGTCACCTCCACGAGTGCCACTTCCATGACTGCCACCCCCATAAATGCCACCCGCATGGAGCAGAGCAGCATTCAGGCTCAGTGCCACGCTGGGGGCAGTGTCAGGGGTGGCTCCGTATCAGGTGTGGCTCAGTGCCACCTGGCAGTGTCAGGGCTGTCTCAGTGTCCCCAGGGCAGTGCCAGGGCTGTCTCAGTGCCACCCTGGGGGCAGTGTCAGGGCTCAGTGCCAGGGCTGTCTCAGTGCCACCTGGCAGTGTCTCAGTGTCCCACCGGGGCAGTGCCAGGGGTGTCTCAGTGCCACCCTGGGGGCAGTATCAGGTATGGCTCAGTGCCACCCTGGGGCAGCGGCTCAGTGTCCCCCCGGGGAAGTGTCAGAGGTGTCTCAGTGTCCCCAGGGCAGTGTCCCAGTGCCCCCCTTGGGGCAGCGTCAGGGCCGTCTGTGTCCCCCAGGGCGGCGCCCAGCTGGCATGTCCTCACCTGGCAGCCCCAGCAGGTGCCCCGTGCTGTGCTGGCGGGTGATGTGGTGCCAGTAGGCGCTGCGGGGCAGGGGCACCACGGTGCCCAGGGACACGGCCCGCTCGCTCCTCCTCAGCTGCAGCTGCAAGGCACGACAGGGTCAGCCACACCTGCAGCACGCCTGGGTCAGCAACTGCTTCTGACAGCAATGCCAGCTACACATATTGCACTAAATGTTATCATCGAGCACGATTTAATAATAATAATAATATAATACTAATAATAATAATATAATAACAATCCTAAGTAGTAATAATAATAATAATCCTATATAATATATTGAACAAACTAACTTTGTACCCACAAACATTGAGGAATGTGTGTGCCCTTGTTGTTTTTATCAGCAATTGCTTTTCACAGGAATTCCAGTTATACATATTGCCTTGAATTTTATAATCGAGCAGAATTTAGTAATAATAATAATAATAGCTAAATGTTATAATCAAGCAGAATTTAATGATAACAATAAAAAATTATTATTATTATTACTACTACTAAAAATTGAATGAACTAACTTTGCACCCACAAACACTGTGGAATGTGCACTTATCCTTGAACAGGAATTCTGCTTATACAGATTGCTCTAAATTTTATAATCAAGCATGAAGAAATAATAATAATAATAATAATAATAATAATAATAATAATAATAATAATAATAATAATAATAATAATAATAAATGTAATAATTATATACAGCATAATTCTTAAATATAATAGCATAATAACTAAAGTATAATAATTACTTTATTATTAATAGTAAGAATATTAATAATAATAAAGTAATTACACTGCTAAGGATGATTACGACAATACCAATAACACTCCCCCTGAAGAGCCCAATCTGGGTGGGTGCCCACTGCGGACCCCCCTGCCCGTGCCCTCCCCTGCCCACCGTACCCTGGAGTCCTTGGCGCTCTGCAGCAGCCGCTGGTGCTGCTCGGCGATGGCCAGGGCGGCCGAGTGCACCTTCTGGTAGATGGCCTCGCCGTGCCTGGTCTGGAAGATGAAGAGCCCCTCTCCCGTGTCACACATCCTGCAAGGCACAGCACAGCCCAGGGCAGCGCAGGCTCCGGCCCAGAGGGAGCCAGAACCTCCCCGAGCCACCCCAAAACCCCCTCGCACAACGAGGGGGGAACCAGGTGGGGACAAAGTCATTGCCACCCTCTGTTCCTGCCTTTTCTCAGCCAGGAAATGGAACAAAGTCATTGCCACCCTCTGTTCCTGCCTTTCGTCAACCTGGAAATGGAACAAAGTTATTGCCACCTCTGTTCCTGCCTTTCGTCAACCTGGAAATGGAATAAGTTATTGCCACCTCTGTTCCTGCCTTTTCTCGACATGGAAATGGAACAAAGTTATTGCCACCCTGTGTCCCTGCCTTTTGTCAACCAGGAGGGGACAAAGTCATTGCCACCCTGTGTTCCCGCCTTTTCTCAGCCTGGAAATGGGAAAAAGTTATTGCCACCCTCAGTTCCTGCCTTTCCTCAACCAGGAAACGGAACAAAGTTATTTCCACCTGTTTTTTGCCTTTTCTCAACCAGGAAATGGAACAAAGTTATTGCCGCCCTCTGTTCCTGCCTTTTGTCAACCTGGAAATGGAATAAGTTATTTCCACCTCTCTGTTTCTGCCTTTTGTCAACCAGGAAATGGAACAAAGTTATTGCCATCTCTCTATTTCTGCCTTTTCTCAACCAGGAGGGAACAAAGTTATTGCCACCCTCTGTTCCTGCCTTTCCTCAATCAGGAAACAGAACAAAGTTATTTCCACCTGTTTTTTGCCTTTTCTCAACCAGGAAACAGAACAAAGTTATTTCCACCTGTTTTTTTGCTTTTCTCAACCAGGAAATGGAACAAAGTTATTGCCACTCTCTGTTTCTGCCTTTTCTCAACCAGGAAATGGAACAAAGTTATTGCCATCTCTCTATTTCTGCCTTTTCTCAACCAGAAGGGAACAAAGTTATTGCCGCCCTCTGTTCCTGCCTTTTGTCAACCTGGAAATGGAATAAGTTATTTCCACCCTCTGTTTCTGCCTCTCCTCAATCAGGAAATGGGAAAAAGTTATTTCCACCTGTTTTTTGCCTTTTCTCAACCAGGAAACAGAACAAAGTTATTTCCACCTGCTTTTGCCTTTCCTTAATCAGGAAACGGAACAAAGTTATTGCCACTCTCTGTTTCTGCCTTTTCTCAACTTGGAAATGGAACTTGGGATCATTTAGTAAGGAGGTAATATAAGAGTGGATCTTGGGTCCATGAAATATCTCTGAGAGTTGTTCTCAATTTTGGTTCCCAGCAAGAACCAAGAGAGCACCGGGGCTCTGTGCCCTCAGGACTTGGAGCTCTGGAATTTGTTTTGTCTTTCTGCCTAGGGAAAAGCCATGGAAAACCACAGGGACAAGCAGCCACTGATACAACAGCCACAGAGCTACAAATGGATGTGCAGAGAATACAGGGAACGTAAAAAAACCACAGAAACCAAAGGGCATCATTGTGTGCAGCCCTGGTGCGTTCACTGACACCCAGCTGCTCCTTCACCGGTGCAAAGGCTCTGGAGAGCTCCTACACAAACCCAGATTTTTATATTTAGGCTCTATCTGGAATCTGTGTCAGGCAGGATTAATTTGTCTTCCCCTTTTGGACTTTTAATGAGTTATGCAGACTTTTGTCTTCCTCTTGAAACAACAAATACAAATTTTAGGTGGCTTTTTTTAGGGGTGTAGATTTGTTCCAGTATTTTAACAGGTGTTTATATTTGTTTCACTATTTTAATTGGGTTTTGGGACTTATATTTGTTTCACCGTTTTAATTAGGCTTCTGGGGGGGTTGCACTTGTTTCAATATTTTAATTTGCTTGAGGGGGGTTATATTTGTTTCAGTATTTTAATTGGATTTTCAAGGAGGGTTTATACTTGTTTCAGTATTTTAATTGGGCTTTTTGGAAGGGTTTATATTTGTTTCAGTATTTTAAATGGACTTGTTGTGGGCGTTATATTTGTTTCTGTATATTAACTGATTGGCTTTTTGGGGGGGAGTTTATACTTGTTTCAGTATTTTTATTGGATGATTTTTGGGAAGGGTTATATTTGTTTCAGTCTACTAATTTGGTTTTTTGGGAGGGTTTATACTAGTTTCAATATTTTAATTGTATTGCTTTGGGAGGAGTTATATTTGTTTAGTATTTTAATCAGGCTTTTGGGGAGTTATATTTGTTTAGCATTTTAATTTGGTTTTTGAGGGGGTTATATTTGTTTCACTATTTCAATTAGTTTTTTAGGGGGGAGGCGTATTTATTTCAGTATTTTAATTTGGATTGGGGGAGGGGTTATATTTATTTCAGTATTTTAATTTGGCTTCTGGGGGGTTATATTTGTTTAGCATTTTAATTTGGTTTTTGGGCGGGGCTATAATTGTTTCACTGTTTCAATTAGGGTTTTTTTTTGGGGGGGGGGGCAGGACCCAAGCCCACCTACAGCACCCGAGCCCACCCACAGGAGCCAAATCCACCTACACGACCTGAGCCCACCTGCAGGACCCAAATCCACTCACAGGACCCAAGCCCACCTGCAGGACCTAAATCCACCTACAGCACCTGAGCCTACCCACAGGAGCCGAGCCCACCTGCAGGACCTAAATCCACCTACATGACCTGAGCCCACCCGCAGGAGCTGAGCCCACCTACAGCACCCCAACCCACCTGCATGACCCAAATCCACCTACAGCACCCGAGCCCACCCACAGGACCCAAATCCACCTACACGACCTGAGCCCACCTACAGCACCCCAGCCCACCTGCAGGACCTATATCCACCTACAGCACTCGAGCCCATCCGCAGGAGCCAAGCCCACCTACACGACCTGAGCCCACCTGCAGAAGCCGAGCCCACCTGCAGGACCTAAATCCACTCACAGGACCCCAGCTCACCTGCAGGACCCAAATCCACCTACACAACCTGAGCCCACCTGCAGGACCAAAATCCACCTGCAGGAGCCAAATCCACCTACAGCACCCCAACCCACCTGCATGACCCAAATCCACCTGCAGGAGCCAAATCCACCTACATGACCTGAGCCCACCTGCAGGACCCAAGCCCACCTGCAGGAGCCAAATCCACCTGCAGGACCTAAATTCACCTACACGACCTGAGCCCACCTGCAGGACCTAAATCCACTCACAGGACCCAAGCCCAAAGCCCACCTGCAGGACCCAAGCCCACCTGCAGGAGCCGAGCCCAGCTATAGAACCCGGGCCCATCTACAGCACCCCAGCCCATCTACAGCACCCCAGCCCACCTACACGACCTGAGCCCACCTACACGACCTAAATCCACTCACAGGACCCCAGCTCACCTACAGGACCCAAGCCCACCTGCAGGACCTAAATCCACCTGCAGGACCTGAGCCCACCTACAGGAGCCGAGCCCACCTGCAGGAGCCAAATCCACCTGCAGGAGCCGAGCCCAGCTACAGCACCCATGCCCACCTACAGGAGCCCAGATCCACCCACAGGAGCCCAGCCCACCCACAGCACCCAAGCCCACCCACAGCACCCATGCCCACCTACCTGCCCGCCTCGAAGGTGAACCAGGCTGGGTCGCGCCCGTAGCGCCGCAGGGCACTGAGAGGCCACGAGACCAGTTTGACTCTGGGATTCTGGATGTCCCAAAGACAGATATTCTCAAATGTTATCTGCAAGGTACATTCCCCATGCACATCTAAATTAGGGGATGGCATCAAATACACATTGAATCTCTCTGGGAGAAAAACAAAAGGTTAGTCTAAAATCCCTGCCCAGCACAGGTGCAAGTCATTCAAGGAATTTCCTATTTTCCATCCCTATTGTTTGCACTTAGAGCTAATCATTCCCACACAAAGAATTCCTTCTATAACTCTGTAAACCCCACGTTTGGGGCAGTCAAATGCTGCACCCAAAGGGCATCAAATATTTGTGTGTGCACTCAGAGCCTGAGGAGAAGTGCACCAGCATAATCCTGGTATTTGCAAACAGCTCATAAAGTTGTGAGCAATTTGTGAATAAATCCAGTGCCTGAGCAGGTAATGAGCTCATTTGCACAGGAAAGTGGAGTAGCCACGGGCTCAGGTTTTGCATGCAATTACTGTTATTTATTATTCTCTTTACAAAGCCTCAGCCACTGACATCACACCAAAAAAACACACAACAAATCGTTCCCATCTCCAAGAGCAGCTAACTGATCTGAGAAAGGGAAGTGCTACTCCAAAATAATTCTAGATAACTTATTTATTATCTCTGGTAGCAAGAGCCAAAAATAAACCCCCAACCAACCAAAACCAGCACCCCAAAACAAGCAAGGAGGACTTGGAAAAACAGTTTTGCTCCTTTTAATTTCCAATATCATTACGTACAGTCTAAAAGGCTTGAAAATAATGCAATAAAAAATGGAAAATGTCGATATTTCTGTACCTACCACTCTGCTCCCTCTCTACTCCAGATGCCAACAAGTCAGGCTCTCCAAGGCTAATGTCATTAATTCGTGTTCCCAGGCACTCCATCTGCAGCACCTTGCACCACTCATCTGCCTCAAGCTCTGCACAAATGCCCAGAAAATCTCTGTGTGGGTACATCGCGTTTATAATTCCACAGCCAGCGCTCCGAGCGCGGCTGTTTGACCCACCTGAGTCACAAGCGAAGGTTCTGGAGGTGTCATCACTGAAATAAATGCCCACCGCGTGCTTCTTGGTGCCTTTGGGCAGCCTCGAGATGCTCTTCACGTTACTGAGCTCCGTGACCTGGGAAAGCACAATTGGGGATTTGAGTGGGGAGCTTGGAAAGGGATCTGTGCATCGCTGGGGAGCAGAGGAGGGCAAGGAGAGGGAGAGGAAGGTGGGACAGCACCAGCAGGCCCAGGGTCTCTGGGATGGCTCTTGAGGAGACGCAGCCCTGCAGGAATCACCTCAGTGGGAAATGCCAGGGGAAATTCTGTGATGGTGCTCACGGGGGTCCCAGGGGGAGGGAAGAGACGAGGATCTGACTCCATGCTTCAGAAGGCTGATTGATTATTTTATGGTATATATTACATTAAAACTATACTAAAAGAATAGAAGAAAAATTTTCATTAGAAGGCTGGCTAAGAACAGAATAGAGTAGAGTAGAGTAGAGTAGAATAGAATAGAGTAGAGTAGAGTAGAGTAGAATGGAATGGAATGGAATAGAATAGAATAGAATAGAATAGAATAGAATAGAATAGAATAGAATAGAATAGAATAGAATAGAATAGAATAGAATAGAATAGAATAGAATAGAATAGAATAGAATAGAATAGAATGATAACAAAGGTTTGTGGCTCAGACTCTCTGTCCGAGCCAGCTGACTGTGATTGGCCATTAATTACAAACAACCACATGAGGCCAATCCCAGATGCACCTGTTGCATCCCACAGCAGCAGATAATCAATGTTCACATTTTGTTCCTGGGGCCTCTCAGCTTCTCAGGAGGAAAAATCCTAAGGAAAGGATTTTTCATAAAAGATGCCTGTGACAAAATTCCATCCTCCCTTGGGAGATGCAGCAGCCACATCCTCCAATGTGGTGGATGTTCACAGGGTCCCAGGATGAGGAAGAGATGAGGGTCTGACTCCATGTTTCAGAAGGCTGGTTTATTATTTTATGATATATATTATATTAAAAGAAAATTATATATTAAAACTATACTAAAAGAATGGAAGAAAGGATTTCATCAGAAGGCTTGAAAGGAATAGAAAGGAATAAATAACAAAAGCTCATTAAAAGGAATAAATAAGAAAGGACTCTCTGAGAGTCCAAGCCAGCTGACTGTGATTGGCCATTAATTAAAAACAATCAGCACTGACCAATCACAGATGCACCTGTTGCACTCCACAGCAGAATATAATTGTTGTTTTTCTTTTCCTCTGAGGGTTCTCAGCTTCTCAGGAGAAAAATCCTGGCAAAGGGATTTTTCATAAAGTATCACGGTGACACTCCAGCTCTGTAGGACATCAGTGAGGGACATCATCCAGGACATCACCATCCTGAGGGAACTGCAGCCAAGGGAAAGGGGGAACCAGAGCTCCCTCCAGGCTGAGCAATATTCACACGAGGGGCAGGAGAAACACAACCTGGGGCAGCAGCACCAGAGAGGGGCAGAGGGAAACCCAAAGGATTCACCCAATTTGGAGCTCCAGCACAGTGCAGAAAAGCTGCTCTCTGTATTATTTTTTATTGAGGATTTGTTAGACTGCTCCACTTAAAAAAAAAAAAAATAAAAGCAAAAGTAAAATCACAGTTTTCAGTATCAGAAAGTGTTTTAAAGATTCAGAATCAGATTTCTGTCGTTTGGGTGCCAAACAATGACTGGAAAAAGCTTTTACACCCAAAGCCCTGAGCCTGGTGCCTCACTCCTCACTCCCAGCTAAGTGACAGCAATCACTAAAATAAATATTCAGCAGCTCCTCCTCAGCAGAGTGGTCAGACTGGAAACATTTCATTTGCCACCGATACAGTTTTGCCTGGAAAACAATTACACGTTCCAAAATCCAATTTTCCAAATGGATTATTCCATAAACAGGCAGAAAAGACTGCTTAAATGACTCCTGCTGTTGCAAGGCAAGATTAATACAATCAGATTAAAACCCAGCCCCTCGAGGGCTCAGTGTATTCCTGTCAGCAGGACACAATTGGCTCAGCTTTTATTGGAATATTGAGGATTCTGGCACATCACTAAGGCAAAAGAAATAAGAATTTCCTCCTTCCTCCAGTATTTTGTTCAAGAATGTGGCAATTTGTGGTTGCTTATTTATTTTTAACAAGTGAAAACCAGACACTCACCTGAAAAGCAACTCGGTCTGCAGATTTTGCAGCCTGAATTCTAATTATTTTCCCTCCCTTGTGGCACCAAAGGAATTATGTGGGCAATTTGCTTTGTGTATGCAAATTCCCAGTTCACTCCATAAACCCCAGCTGAGTGCTCCCACATTACCTTCATTTTAGGGCACTGTGACCTTCCCACTTTTAAAAAATAGAGCAAGATTAGATTAGAAAGGATTTAAAGGTTAATATTACACCAAAAGAATTACTTCTGTTTAACACATTATTTCTGTTTTACACCTCCAGCGGTGAGGATGTCCCCTTTAGGATTTTATAATGGATAAAACCTCCCCCAGGACTGATGAGGGCTGTTCGAGTTTTGTATTTTTATCAATTATTTTCTCAATAATTTTATGTTATCAATAATTTTTTCTCAATTATTTTCTCAATAATTTTATGTTATTAATTAATGTATTGATTGATAATTTTTTGTTATCAATAATTTTCTCAATAATTTTACGTTATTAATAATTTCCCTCAATTAGTTTGAGAGAAACCTGTTCCTTACCTTGTGGTAGCACCTGAAGTAAGCAGCTCGTTCATCTGAGAACTTCTCCAGCCTCTTGGGCCCTTTGCTTGAGGCCTTTTTGAACACCAACCAGCATCTCTGGTAAATCTGGAGGCACAAAAGGATGAACTTGGCACCTGCACTGAGCCGAGCATCAGCAGCACCAACAGGGAAGGGAAATCCTCAATCTGCTGTGGAACCCCAGAAGTTCATGGGGAGCACAAGGCCAGGCTGTGGGGGAGCTCCATCCTCTTTTTTTGGGCCCAGCCAGAAATCCTCGTGTGTGAGGAGGGTTTTTGTGAATTCTGTATTTTGTGAATTCTGTGCTTTGTGCATTTTGTGAATAAGGGTGCTCTGTGAGCACCAGGAATAATGGACAATGCAAAAAGCAGATTATTTAAGCGCAGAACCCAGGACCATCCTGTCACTTTGCTCCCAGGGTCTAACTGAATTTAAATCCAGGTCATTTGGGGCAGGCTCTGT
This sequence comes from Ammospiza nelsoni, assembly GCF_027579445.1. Taxonomy (NCBI): domain Eukaryota; kingdom Metazoa; phylum Chordata; class Aves; order Passeriformes; family Passerellidae; genus Ammospiza; species Ammospiza nelsoni. Next base: position 2,183,948 of record NC_080644.1, on the reverse strand, counting down.
GCAGGGTGGATTTAAAATCACCTTTTCCATCTCTCCATCTCCTGCCACATTCCCTGCAGCCCTCCCAGAGCTCTCAGCTGAGCTCAGCCTGCCCATAGAGGCAGGAGTTGCCAGCCCTGCCAACTGCTCACAGCCCACTCTCCATCATCACACCTGGCAGCTTCCAACTAAGCCCAAACTGCCACCAAAAACAGTGGGATTTCGAGAGCAAAACAAAAAAATAACCAGACAGGCCCTCAGCAAGTGGCTCACAGCATAAATTCAGTGATCAGTGATGGCATCCCAGCCATCAAATACCATTTATTTTACTTTTTCAAGTCCAAAAATGCCGTTCTCAACCTATTTAGTCGGTTTACCAGTAAGCAATTAACCAATACCACAAAATATCTCCCCAAATCTCTCACAATTCATTATCAATCCCACTAAAACCCAGAATATCTAAACCAAATTTCTCCCCCTGAAACACCCTATGAACCTCAACATTTAGAAATCCCTAATCCTTATATAAATCCTTAATATGGCTGAATAAAGCAGAAAAAACTCTTCTGCTGCAGGCCATCAGAGAAGAGCCAAGAAGCATTTACAGCAGAAACCCTCCCTTGGCAGGGACAGCTGAGAAAAGGCAGCCAGGCTGGGGCTCAGCATCAGATCTGGCTCCTTGGACATCGGCCGAGCTTTGTGCAGGGCACGGTCACTGCTGGGCATGGGACTGGAGAGAGACCCAGCCTGGGGTGGGACTGGGCAGGAGAAACAGCAAAGGCTTCCCTGGGGCTAAACTGGGCTCTGGGCAGGCAGCTGGTGCTGCCAGCAGCTGGATCTGCAGCTGGACGTGCAGAATTTGCAGCTGGATCTGCAGCTGGACGTGCAGAATTTGCAGCTAGGTCTGCAGCTGGATGTGCAGAATTTGCAGCTAGGTCTGCAGCTGGACGTGCAGAATTTGCAGCTGGATCTGCAGCTGGACGTGCAGAATTTGCAGCTAGGTCTGCAGCTGGATGTGCAGAATTTGCAGCTAGGTCTGCAGCTGGACGTGCAGAATTTGCAGCTGGATCTGCAGCTGGACGTGCAGAATTTGCAGCTAGGTCTGCAGCTGGACGTGCAGAACTTGCAGCTGGATCTGCAGCTGGACGTGCAGAATTTGCAGCAGGATCTGCAGCTGGACGTGCAGAATTTGCAGCTGGATCTGCAGCGTGACGTGCAGAATTTGCAGCTGGATCTGCAGCTGGATCTGCAGCTGGACGTGCAGAATTTGCAGCTGGATCTGCAGCTGGATGTGCTGCCCAGTCGTGGCACAATCCTGGGAACAGCCCGGTGCGGGATCAGGGAGCTGCAGGGTTTGCAGTGATCCCTGTGTGCCAGAGCATCTGGCTCTCCAGCTCCGCAGGCCATGGGGCACTGCTGAGCTCATTAACACTCACAGAGCTCGCTAATTAGGGCATGGGATGCTCTGGGTGACGGCCACCCCAGCCCTGCCAAGGACACTCCAGCCACAGCAGGGCAGCAGGCACGGCTGGGAGCTGCCCCACGCCTGGGATCCTCACAAACTCAGCTTTCCATCCCTCACAGCGCACAAATATCTCTGCAGGAGCTGCACTTGCTGTATTTCAGAGCTGGACTCGTGATTTTAAGATGACACCTAAGAAGACCCCAAAAAAAAGGGGCAGAAGTTGCACAGGAACAAACCCTTTGTGCTAATAAAGCAACTTTTCCAGCCCTGAGCTGCCACATCCAAAGCCAGCCAGGGGAGAAGGGCTGCAGCTGCTCCATCCCTGAGCAGCCCAGCTGTGCCTGAAAACAGAATAAAAACCTACAAACCTGGGGTGATGATGATTGTGAGGAGCTGCCTGCAGAGCCCAGGTGACAAACACCCTGCCAGCATCCCTCAGCAGATGGGATAATGAGAATAATGGGAATAATGGGAATAATGGGAATAATGGGAATAATGGGAATAATGGGAATAATCTCCCACTCCCGGCCTGCTGGCACCCTCTGGCACCAGCCGTGGGCTGCAGGGAGCACCAGAGGGGTTTCTGTGATCAATTTTTCCACAGTTTCTGCCATCCCTGCAGACAGCTCCAGGTGTGCAGCGAGCCCTGGCTCAGCACAGGTGAAGTCACCCCATTGCTCCCCATTTCCCCAAAGCGCTGCAGGCAGAGCTCAGTGCCCGGGAGCAGCTGTGGAACCCCAGGGATGGGCAGGGAAGGGCAGAGGGAGCTGCCAGGGGGTGCCAGCAGGCTGGGCTGCACCAGGGTGGGCCTTGGCAGGGGAGAGAGGGACCCTGGCACATCTGGAGTGGTTCCTGCCCCTCTGCTGGGCACATCTGGAGTGGTCCTGCCCCTCTGGAGTGATCCTGTCCCTCTGTCCAGCACATCTGGAAGGGTCCTGTCCCTCTGCCCAGCCCCATGAGGCACATCTGCAGTGCTGTGTCCAACTGTGGGCTCCTCAGAACACAGAGCACCTTTTTCATTTGTTTTTGGGGGTTTTTTTTGGTTTTGGTTTTTGGTTTTTTGCGGTTGTTGTTGTTGATTTGCTTTGGTTTGGTTTTTTTGGGTTTTTTTTTTTTTTTTTTTTTTTTTTCTTTTGATTTAGATGAATGGAGCAATACTGAGTTAAAGAAGCACTGAATAAAAGGATGGCAGAGCCAGTATTTCCCTGCTAGAATTCCCCCTTCCACCCTCTTCCAGCCCTCCTGCCCTTCTCCAGGTTGCTCCATGCACAAACCCAGCTCGTATGAATTCCTCACGTCTCACCTGGGTAATTAAAGGCTGAGTTCAGGAGTTCATTCACGTTTAGGGAGATCCAAGCTGAAGAAAGCTGCATTAAAAAATGTCCATAAAAGCTCTGCACTCCTGCATTTACCAGGGAATGGCCACTTGTGTTTCAGCACAAGCACCGTGCCAGGAGCTGCCACTCATTCAGAACAGATCAATGCAGAACAGCAGCAAACATCCCCCCTCACCTTCCTGGACACATCACAGCAAATTTTCCTTTGCCAGACAGAGAATTCATTGAGAGCTCCCCAGACAAACATTACTTGGCAAGTAAAGGGACAATTTAACCTCTTACACTGGCATCACTGAGGGGAAATACCACTCTGTTGACCCTATTGATCTCCTGAACCGAAACAAGCGACATTATCAGTAAAACAACAACAACAAAAACCCCACCAATATCCATTCCAGCAGCTTGAACTCTCACTGGCATTTCTGACAGCACTTGATGAAGCCAGACAAAAAGATAATGGAGCAGTCCATCATCTTCCCCAGCGTTCCTGAAGCTACACAAACACCAAATTAAGATGTCAGGCTCAAATTAAGATGTCACTCTCAGGAGCAGCCCTTGCATCTGTTACTTTCTCTCAAGTGTTTCCACGGGCTCTGCAAAATGTCATTTATCCCTGATCTCACTGCAGGGCAATGCCCTGCACAGCAGAGGGAGAATTCCACACTGGGAAAGGAGCTGCTGATGAAAAGGCCCCAGAAGCACCACGAAGGAAATTTCACCTGTTTATAATCAGGATTCCTTTCTCTTCCACTGCCTGGGCAATCATCCCTGACACACCGTGCAGGCTGGGGCTGTCACCTGCAGAAATCACAGATTTTTCTACCAAAAAAGAGGAAATAAGGAAAAGAGCGCCAGGATCCACAACCAGCAGGCCAGGGAAGCGTTTGGGATAAAGGAAAAGGGTCAGATTTGCTTTAAACTTGTTACAATGCAATATATATCTTAAACAAGATGGCAAATGGGTAAGAGGCGCTTGTTTAGGAGTCAATTCAGCCCATGGAAACATTTGGAATTGATTGACTTCACAAGGTAAGCCCAACTTTCAAAGAGCACAGAAGGTGATTTATCTGAAAACAGGCTGGAAAGCATAAAAAAACCATTCCTCCTCCAAAGATGTGCCAACATCAAAGCAAGAGTTCCATATTCCAAATAATGATCTGTATAATCTTTTGGGGAAAATCAGGAATAGTTCTGAGGTTTGTCCTTTTTGGCTTTTGGTGGGGTTCTTTGGGAACAAATTAAGACCCTCATCATTCCGTGCTGTTCCCACGAGTCAAACACCAAAAGAAACAAAATGTGATTCCACCAGGGGAGCTGCAAAACTCCCTTGTACCCCCTCCAGAGGCAGGCTGAGCACCTGATCCCCCAGCACAGGGGTGACCCCATGAGGACACATGTCACTGTGATATTTCATGAAAAATCCCTTCTCCAGGATTTCCTCTCCTGGGGAGCTTCAGCTTCTCCATGTTTTGTTGCTTTGGAATGGGATTTGGAGAATTGTTTACCCAGCATGTGAATTGTTTTAATTTAATGGCCAATCCCAGCCAGCTGTGTTGGACTCTCTGAGTCTGTCATGGGTTTTTATATTCATTCCCTTCCAGCTTTCTGATGTATCCTCTCTCTTTCTTTACTATAGTTTTCAAATATAATATACAATATATATTATATACTATATATTATATACTACATATTATATATTATATACTACATATTATATATTATATATTATATATTATATATTATATGTTATATATTATATATTATATAGTATATAGTATATAGTATATAGTATATATTTAATTGTATTATACATTATATTTGTATATAATATACAAATGTATATAATGTATATATATACATTATATATATTTGTATTATACATGATATTTGTAATATATAATATATAATATATAATATATTATATATTATATATTATATATTATATATTATATATTATATATTATATATAACATATATTGTATATTATATTATATAATATATATTATATATATTATATATTATATAATGTAATATATAACAAATACAATGTAATATGATATTATCTAATATAATATCTAATATATAATAAAATATAATAAATGTAATATAGTAAACGTAATGTAATAAATGTAATGTAATAAATGTAATGTGATGTGATTAATATAATATAATATAATATAATATAATATAATATAATATAAAAGCCTTCTGAGAACCTGGAGTCAAATTCTCGTCTCTCACCTCATCCTGGGCACCCTCCCAACACCCCAACAGACCCAGACCTGGCCTCTGATCCCCCATCTCTGTGCCACACCAAACCCACAGGGTTTTCTGCCCCAGTGCCCAGAGGGAGCTGCTCTGGCCTTCGCTGGGATCCCTCCCCTCATCAGCTCGAGGAAAAGGCTCCAACCTCCCCAGGAATGTTCTGGACGCCATCCCTGCTGCCACTGACAGGCTCCAAGCAATAAGAAATCTTAATATCTGTGAATATATTCTAACACCTTATCTGGCAGCTCGGGAGAACTCTGAATTTCCAGGGAGATTAATATCCTGCAGGTTGCACTTGGTGCCTGAGAAATCTGTTCAGTTTTCCCTCTCTCCAACTTCCAGACTGAAAGGAGCTGCAGAGGTGAGCAGAGTTTTATTAATAAAGCTGCTTCAAACTGAGACACAGGAACTTTTTCCCTTCTCCTTCCCCCAGCCTTACATCATTCTCCTTTCCAGTTTTCACAGCCCAGGCTCTGAAATCCTCATGTTAACTCGCTGGCACAGGTACCCAGGCACCCGATCTCCCGCACCATATGGTTGCAGTCCTGCAGATTGTCTCTCCCCCGCTCTGCCTCTCCTGACAGCGGCTTTCGCAGCCCCCGAGCCGAGCGGAGCCTGGCACAGTGCTGGGCACAGGCATGAGCAGAGCCCGGCACAGTGCTGGGCACAGGCATGAGCAGAGCCCGGCACAGTGCTGGGCACAGGCATGTGCAGAGCGGGGCACAGTGCTGGGCACAGGCATGAGCAGAGCCCGGCACAGTGCTGGGCACAGGCATGTGCAGAGCCTGGCACAGTGCTGGGCACAGGCATGTGCAGAGCCCGGCACAGTGCTGGGCACAGGCATGAGCAGAGCCCGGCACAGTGATGGGCACAGGCATGAGCAGAGCCTGGCACAGTGCTGGGCACAGGCATGAGCAGAGCCCGGCACAGTGCTGGGCACAGGGATGTGCAGCGCCCGGCACAGTGCTGGGCACAGGGATGTGCAGCGCCCGACACAGTGCTGGGCACAGGCATGTGCAGAGCTGGGCACAGTGCAGGGCACAGGCATGTGCAGAGCTGGGCACAGTGCTGGGCACAGGGATGTGCAGAGCTGGGCACAGTGCAGGGCACAGGCATGTGCAGAGCTGGGCACAGTGCTGGGCACAGGGATGTGCAGCGTCCGACACAGTGCTGGGCACAGGCATGAGCAGAGCCCGGCACAGTGCTGGGCACAGGCATGAGCAGAGCCCGGCACAGTGCTGGGCACAGGCATGAGCAGAGCCCGGCACAGTGATGGGCACAGGCATGAGCAGAGCCCAGCACAGTGCTGGGCACAGGCATGAGCAGAGCCCGGCACAGTGATGGGCACAGGGATGTGCAGAGCTGGGCACAGTGCTGGGCACAGGCATGTGCAGAGCCCGGCACAGTGCAGGGCACAGGCATGAGCAGAGCCTGGCACAGTGCTGGGCACAGGCATGTGCAGCGCCAGGCTGCTCAACGGGGCTGCCCCAGCGCTCGCCACAACTCAAACCCAGCACAGCCGACCCTCAGAGCTCCAGCCCTTCCACAATCAAACCTTTCTGCTGGACTGGGCGAGCCCTGAGCTTCGGGCAGGAGTGTCCCTATGGGACACGAAAGAACACAAGCTCACACTGCGGCTCTCAAGGTAAGAAAAAGGGGAGTTTATTTTCTGACTCCAACATTTATAGATTTCCAAAAGTGACAGCGGATTGGAGGGTGACAGTGCCACCTCTCCAATGATGCTGGACAAACCATCAACTCTCTCTACTTCTATAAAGGAATGCAAAACAATGAGTTATTTACAGAAAGTGTGTGAGAAAGTTCACTACAAGAATGTCAACATCAAAAGGCTGAGAAAATCTTAAAAAACCAGGGTGACACAGGAGTTTCTCCAAATTTCTAGGCACAGGCAGAAGTTTTCCCATCTGAAATGAGGGTGTGCAGCCAGCGCTGGCGCTCTGTGGGAACAACCCTGGACAGAATTGCTGGGTGTTCCCAGCTCAGCCTTGGCCACTGTGCACAGGGAACTCCTCACCCACCACTCCAATAAACACAGCAAGGCTCCACACCCTCCTCATTGCAGGTGAAAGTTTAACATTGCCAGGAAACCACTAAGCAAAGCAAAGCAGGCAAGCCAGAAAATGAAGAACTAATTTTTGTGACGGTGTTCACGGGGGTTTTCAGGTGAGGGAAGAGACGAGAGTGTTGACTCCATGTTCAGAAGGCTTATTTATTATTTTATGATATATATTACATTAAAACTATACTAAAAAGAATAGAAGGAAAAGAATTATAACAAAGGCAGCTGCCTCAGACTCTCTGTCCGAGCCAGCTGACTGTGATTGGCCATTAATTACAAAAAACCACACGAGACCAGTCCCAGATGCACCTGTTGCATTCCACAGCAGCAGATAACCATTGCTTGCATTTTGCTCCTGAGACCTCTCAGCTCCTCAGGAGGAAAAAATCCCAAGGAAAGGATTTTCACAAAAAGATGTCTGGGACAATTTTTTTCCGCTGGGTTTTTCAATCAATGCAGCAGCACTCGAGCATTTCCCAGGAGCAAACAGCTGGCTGCAGAGCTGTGGCAGCCCCAGCTCCCTCCTGGCACAGGCTGAGGGCTCACTTACCACAAACCCTGCACGCAGGGCTGCCCACGAGTGCCCCAAGGCCGGAGGACACCCCCGACTCCACATTCCTTCCCCCTGATGTGATGGAGATGCTTTGGGCCAGGCAGGCTCCTCAAGCACAGAAACCTGAGCCCCACAGATCCCATTTCTGTCCTCAAGGAGGGTCACACTAAAGAGGGAACAGCTCCAGCACTCACATCTCCCACCAGGGCTCAGGATACTGAAGGGGAAGCTCGGCCTGGACAGGGAGTGCAAACCCAAAAAGTGAGCCTGGAACCAGCACACTTTTCCCTGGTGCAGCTCCTCATGCTCAGCAGTGCTGCAAACCCCTCCACTTCAAAGATCTGCTCCTGTTCTGATTTTAATTGGGATTTTTAATTGAGCCAGCCCAAGCTGAAGAGAAAGCTCAGGTGTGTTCACATCCCAAAAATGGAAAGCCAAGAACAGGTTTTCCACCAGGGAAACATCTCCACAATGCACTCCCCCCTCAGAAAGGTCACACCTGTACCCACAGAATAAGGCACGATCTGAAAATCATGAGCACAAAAACGACTTTTTAGACAGAGAGAAGCCATAAAGCAGCAGCCCTGCTTCATGCTCAGACATAAATCCATTTATCAGCTGCCAAAGCGCTGAGCGTCCCTCCCCAGACACAGGCACTGGTGGTCCCTGGCAGAACCCCTGCTCCCACAGCAAATCTGATTTTCCCCTGCTTTGGAGCACTCTGGAGGTGCTGCCTCTGCCCTGTCAGCATTTCCCAGCTCACAGCCTCCCGTGTGTCACTGCTAATAATGACACACCAGCCCCACACCACCGGCTCAGGCAATGATCCTCCTCCCTACAAGGGTGGAAAGAGCCAGGAGAAAGCTCACTCTTCCTGAATAAATCTGGCTCTGCAGAAGACACATGCGGCACAAATGTTGCTATGGAAACCATTCTATTAAATAATATTCAATTAAACTCACACGTCTGAGGCACGCAGGAAGGGTTCAGGTGCAGAGCTAATTAGCCTAAATTCAATTTTGGAATTACAGAGCAGGGCCTGGCAGAGCTGTCACGTTCCTTTCAGAGGAGGCTGGGCTTTGAGCAAGCTGCTTCTCTGCTCCCCTCTCATTCCAAAGGTGGCACCTGCACCCCAGGCGCTCAGGAAAGCCATTTCTGAGGCAATCTGTGGCTCCCGGTTCCCTTGGAGATGGAACTGCCACAGAGGCACAGGCAGGGGCTGCATCCAGCCCGGAGAGCAGTGCTGTGCCTGCAGCCGTGCCAGCAGCACGGGGGAGCGGCTGCAGCGACTCCCATCGCATCCTGCCACACAGGAGGGAGCTGAGATCCCCTCAGCCACCACAGCCCTGCAGGGTTTTCCTTCCTGATGGTTCCACGGCCTGGGGAGCTTGTCTGAAAGTTATTCTTCCACACTTGGAAGTATTTTCTTCCCTTTTCTCCCTTCCTTTTCTTCCCTTTCCAGCACCTGGGTGTCCCACAGCCCTCCCCAGCTGTGGGAAACAACCTGTTGGCTGTTTAAACAAAAACAAAATAACAAAAGAATTTGTTTAAAAAAAAACCCAAATAACAAAAAACAAAAGCAACCTGTTGAAATCCATTGCTCACCCTGTGAAGGAGGCAAGCTGACAGCAGCCACTGAGTGAGACTGAATTCAGGCTCAGCCAGCCCCAGGTGTCCCATCACACCTGCAGCAGCAGGAAGGGGCACCAAGGAGCAGGGACAGGCTCCAGCCCTGCCTCCAGAGACCTCAGACTGGTGATAATTCCCCATTGCCGCACATCAGGGCACTGGGCTGGGAGCAGCTCACAGAAAATGCCACAGGGAGAATCTGCAGCCACATCTGCTCTCGAGTCTTGGGCCAACCCTTCCCAAGCTGGAAACTAAGCAGCCCCAAATCATAACCTGTGTATGGTCCATAAAAAAACCCCAACAAGCCAGCATACCTACACTTTGTAGGCTGTAGGTCCATAAAAAAAGAGGAAGAATATTTCAGATAATGCTCTTTTTAATGATACCACATCCAACTCATCAGTTTTGCAGGGAGAGCAGGCTGGAGACCCAAGTCTTGCTTTTAATGCCTTTTAAAAAGGTTGATTTAAGAAGCACCTCCCAGGGTACTCTGAGTAGAGGGGGCAGAGAAATGACATTTTACAGCTGTCACATCTCCTAAGAGGGCATCCAGCCCTTCCTCAGCAGCAGCACCCTCAGAGTGGTCTGGAAATAAAGGAAAGGCACCAGCACTGACAGCATTCACAACTATTGTGTGGTTGGATAAAACCTTACTCACACCTTCACTGAGCTTTGCTGTTACAGCATGGGAAAACGCAGCACAGTTTAATCTTACTCATCCTTTACACCAGAGCAAACTGAACGCTGTAATGAGGCTGAATCAGGACACAATTGTGCCCAATTTACTACAATGGCATTCCCTCAAAATGTCACAGAATCTCGTGGTTTTACAGCATGAGCTGTGCCTGCCAGTGCAGGGCTGAGAAATGCAGCCCGACGGAAGAGTTCTCAATCTCTCCTGTTTCCAAAGCAGCCAGGGAGATGCAAGTTCCCAAAACTGTGGAGAAGTCATTGCCCACAACGGGCACAGCAAGAGAAGGGAGCTGTAACTGCACTGGCTTTCAGAGGACCACAGACACTCCCCCGAAATGAACAAATTCTGGAGTAATACAACAGTGTTTAACACAATAAATCTGTTTCTTTCCGGTCCTGCGAGGCAGATACACCAATTGAAATGTTCAATACACACACACAGCCTTCTTCCAGGTGCATCCCCTGGGCCAGGCTCCCTCAGGGACACGGAGCTCTCCAGTCCATCCCCTGCCGGGATATGGGGGAGCCCTGGGCTGGAGGAGCATCCCTGGAACTCCAGAGCTCACCCCAGAACCGGCATCACGCCACGGCCCCAGAACAGCCTGGAAATAACCCCAATATTACACCAGCACCCAAGGGGGGCTGCGGGAATTTTCATTTGGTGCAACTCAAGCGACTCTAAAAGCCCCGAAAACACCGCAAAGCTTCACCTGCCCCACGCAGGAGCCCAAACCCGGAGTGGCAGCAGGAACAGGAGCACCCGAGCGCTGCAGGGTCCGTGCAGTTATTAGGGCAGATAGTTCCTTCATGCAGTTATTAGGGCAGATAGTTCCTTCATGCAGTTATTAGGGCAGATAGCTTTAGGACTTTGCCTGTATTTAGGGTGACGAAAACGGCTGCGTATAGGTAGAAGTTGAGGAGGGTGAGTTTAGGGCTGTAGATAATAATGATTGCTATTCAGCCTAGGTAGGAGATAGGAAAAAAAAGCTAGGATTTTTCGAATTTGTGTTTGGTTGAGTCCTATTCATCTTCCTAGGGCCTGCCGGAGCTCCCGCACCCCCAGCTCTGCCCGGAGCTCCCGCACCTCAGCCCCGGGCACGGCCCCAGCCCCGGGTCCCTCCCGGAGCCAAGGGCAGGGACGGCGGCGGAGGCAGCGCAGCATCCCCGGCTGCCGACGGGAGAGATTGAGAAAATAAATATATCCATCCACACCTATATACAATGCACATTCAGGTGCCTTCATTGTTCTCTCCTCATCTTTTTGTTTCCTGCGGAAAAACCCACCCGGCTCAGTTTGCATAAAGAGGACAAAGGAGCGGCAGGGGAAAAGAAATAAATAGCAAAATGCCCAGCCCTGGGCAGGTTCCCCCGGGCACTCACCCCCAGCCGGCGGCTCCGGATGCGCACGTAGCCCTGCTTGACGATGTCGTTGAAATTGGAGGCCATCCTCGCCCGGGACAGGCGGCGGCGGCGCCGCTCAGCCCGCCCGCATGGCCGGGCAGCGCCGGCCGCACCCGGGAGAGCAGAGCGGAACAGAACAGAACAGAACGGCACCGCCCCGAGAGAACAGAACAGCACCGCCCCGGCTGGGACAGCACCGCCCCGAGAGAGCAGCACCGCCCCCGGAGCGCCGCCGGGAGCGATCCGCACCGCCCCCGAGTATCCCGCATCTCCCCGCCCCGCTCCACACCGCCCTCTGAGCGATCCGCCCCGCACCGCCCTGTGGAGCGATCCGCAGCACTCCTGGAGCGATCCGCACCGCCCCTGAGTTTCCCGCATATCTCCGCACGACCCCTGAGTGACCCGCATCTCCCTGCACCGCCCCTCTGAACATCCCGCATCGCCTCCGGAGCGATCCGCACCGCATCCGAGTATCCCGCACCGCCCCGCACCGCCCTCTGAACGATCCGCGCCACTCCCGGAGCGAGCCCGCAGCGCTCTGCAAAGCCCCGCACCGCCCCCGGAGCGCTCCGCTCCGTCCCGCCCTTCCCCGCATTTCCCCGGAGCGCTCCGCTCCGTCCCGCTCCTCCCCGCATTCCCCGGAGCGCTCCGCTCCGTCCCGCCCTTCCCCGCATTTCCCGGAGCGCTCCGCTCCGTCCCGCCCTTCCCCGCATTCCCCGGAGCGCTCCGCTCCGTCCCGCCCTTCCCCGCATTCCCCGGAGCGCTCCGCTCCGTCCCGCCCTTCCCCGCATTTCCCCGGAGCGCTCCGCTCCGTCCCGCCCTTCCCCGCATTCCCCGGAGCGCTCCGCTCCGTCCCGCCCTTCCCCGCATTTCCCCGGAGCGCTCCGCTCCGTCCCGCCCTTCCCCGCATTCCCCGGAGCGCTCCGCTCCGTCCCGCCCTTCCCCGCATTTCCCGGAGCGCTCCGCTCCGTCCCGCCCTTCCCCGCATTCCCCGGAGCGCTCCGCTCGTTCCCGCTCCTCCCCGCATTCCCCGGAGCGCTCCGCTCCGTCCCGCTCCTCCCCGCACCGCCCCTGGCCGGGGACAGAGCTGTCCCAGCTCCATCCCGCACTCCCCGTGCGACCCCCGCTGCCCCATGCCCGCACCCCCAGCCCATCCCGCACCGCCCCGCAGCCGCGGCCGGCCCAGCCGAGCCGAGTGCCTGTCCCTGAAAGTCTTTCGGGTGCCTGGAATTCAGGCGGGATTCTCCGGAATCGCCTCGCAAGGACGAGGGACGGTAACCCGAGCTGCTGCCCCGTGTCCCCGCAGCCTGAGCTGGGTTTTTACGGGCGCTGTGTGGCTGCAGTGAGGACAGACCTTGCGTGGGATTGCCCTCTGTGCCTCCAAGTTCTGCTTTTCCAAGAACGTGCAAACAGTGCCAAGCACTCCGGAGATGCAGAGGAGAGGGGCTCTGGTGGCTCCACACGAGTTACCTGGCTATAAATACCGTGGCCTGGAAAAGGGACTGCTCAGCCCTGCATAACTGCTTTTAATAGAGCCACAAATACAGCCCAAGGAGGTCAGCCAGACTCCAGGCCTTACTTTGGGAATTGTCCTGAGGTGGAAATCACAAATAGGACAGCAGAGGTGGCAGAGCAGGGACACAGCACAGAGCACACCAGGGAGAGCAGCCCAGCTGGGCTGAGCTCAGGGCTGTGGGGAAGAGCTGCCCGTATTTATTCGGGTCACAGAATCAAAGAATGATTTAGGTTGGGAAAGGTTATCGAGGGTAAATCACCTCTGATGGAAGTGGTCCTGTCTGGTTTGGATGTGTGGCTCCTTCATTTTGGGCAGCCAGGAGTGATGTGGGGGCAGCGTGGTGCTCACAGCCCTTGCTTTAAGAGGCAATTGTGCTTTGTGAAATATTCATTGATGGAGTGGATTTCAGAGGGCTCTCCAGCTGGAGGACTGATTCACTGGGGATACAGGAGGCGAGTCCGCACTCCTCACTTTGGGATTTTACACTTCCCGCTCCTTTTCACTGAGCTTTTCTTACAGAATGCATAAAATCAAAGAGCTCCAGCCAGAAACAGCAGGACCTTCCACCCCCATGCGCCAAAACACACCAGAAATTAGAGGAATATTCTGAGATGAGTCTGGAACACAACCTTGAGGCCACCAGGTTGATCAGAGGGATGGAGCATCCCTCCTATAAGGAAAGGCTGGGAAAGCTGCCATGGACACAAGATTTGGGGTGAGCTCAGTGTGGCCTCACAGGGTCTGGAGGAGCTGCAGGAGAGGTGGGGAGAGAGTTTGGACAAGGGATAGAGGGACAGCACACAGGGAATGGCTTCAAACTGACAGAGAGGAGGTTTAGGTGGGATACTGGGGAGGAATTCCAGCTGTGGCTGCCCCTGGATCCCTGGCACAGTGGCAGGGATGGAACAGGATGAGCTTTAGGATCCCTCCATCCCAAACCATCCCATGAAATCCCCACGCAGCAGCTGCACGAGGCAAAGCCCAGGCTGCAGAACCACCCCGAAACGCACTTTTGTACAGTACCAATGCTGGAAGCATCAAGTGACTTCTAAACCAGGATTAAAAAATTACAATAATAAACAAGCCCAGAGAGGCTTGGCTGGGTTTCAAAGACATTTGGAGCAGGGAAGAAATGACAGAGCCACTTTAGATGGTTTTTCAACAAGTTTAGACGTTCCTTTAATCCCTGGCAGGACCTGTAAACACTCTCTGCTGGTTTCATCAGTCACTGGCAAATTCCTGCAGGTAAACACATTCCTGAGAGCTCAGCTACGTCAAGGTGGATTTAAGCCTGTGCTTATTCTTTGATGAATGAGGATATTAGAGGCCACTTACATCGTCCCTTTGAACAGCATAAATCCCTCACACACGCCACGGTTCAAAGAGAAAATGCACTTTAATTCCCATGTGGGCAATGCATTCCAAGAATGTGCCAGAAAATCTCATTGTTCAGGTTTTCCACTCGGTGCTATCTCCAGAAAAAAAAAAAAAAAAAAACAAAACAAACAAACAAAAAAACCCAAACTTGTTTCCCACTTTTTAAAATGTAAGTGTGGTTTGACAGGAATCCTTTCCTTTGCCTGGGCTCTGCTGACCATTAGCCCTCACCACAAGGAAATGCAGCACTAAATTCATCTTCATCCACATTCCAAACTGTCAGAAACCTCTTTAATAAGCTGTCACTGAAACTCTTTTCCTTTTAATGCCAATATTTTTGCTATTATTTCTGGGGAAGATAAGAGCCAAGGGTCACTTTGAAGCACCAGCCTGTTGTTAATAATTTAAGTGGATTATTGTTATATCTTAATCTCATCAAAACTCTCATTGTGCTGCCCTACAATGAGCTTGTTGCTTTCAGCCCCCTGTAAACACAGATCACAAATTTTAACTCAGTTTTCCTCAAAATGCCATCCTGACATTTGAAAAGGAAGTTACATTTATCTCATTTATCTGCAGCATGAGACCCTTGGCTCTTCCAAAGAAATAACAGCAATAATATTGGCAATAAAAGGAAAATAATTTCAGGATATTATTTCATTACAGCTGAAGTCTGCCAAACATCTGTGGGACTGTATAAATTAAAGGATAAAAAACCACTTAATTTCAGGAAGCAATATTTACCATGAAGTTATTTCCTAGCACTAGTCAAGCATCTCCCGATTAAAAAAAAAAGAAAAAACAAAGTTTCTCATTTGATCACCCTGAAATGATTTTCTGCAAATCTATAACACACGTCAATATTTTCTTTATGAAATGCTCCCCTGCCATTTTGCCTCCATAAGGTGAAGATTCCAACATTTTTCTGCTTTTGTTTTGATTTTCCAGAGCAGTTTGGAGATGCTCACATCACAGTGAGGTGTGCTGCCTTTCCCCAGGGCTCAGAGGTTACTGGAATGCAATATTTCAACCACAGGATGTCCATGAAAAGCTTTTGGGCATTCCACTGTCTCGTTTTGTTGTGGTGTGAGGTACATTTTTGACATTTCCTCCTGATTTCTGCAGTGGGAATTGTGAATTTGGATGAGTTCTAGCCGTGAGGAAATACAACAGGTAATGAGTGAAATAAGAAACTCTAATTCTTTATAAAATGGATGGGTTCTCTCATGTTACTGCAGACTTATAAATCCCTTATTCTCCTTCTGCAAACTGCTGCCTTCAATCACTTAATTCTGGAGAAAGACATAAAAGAGGAGTTCATCCCAAATTTATTTCTTTCAGAACGCAGAGATTTGATTAATTTTGCCTCATGGCTGTGGCTTGTTCTCCTCTGGTGCAAACTCTGGATCCTCAGCATGAAACTGCTCAGAAATTCCTTCCCCACTTACGTGTCATGGTGCTAATTAATTTTGAGTGAATGAATTCTGCTGCAATGAAGATTTCTCAGGTACTTTTCCCTGCTGTTCCATCTTCTCCTCCTGTACATTTTTCTCTGTACATCATCCACAATCTGTTTCTGAGTGTTCCGTTTCAATGTCCAGCTCTGTCAGGCTGAGGAGCTTGTGCTGGGTCACAGAATTTAGGAAATTTCCATAAAACCGGGCATAAATTTGAGCATTCCCCAGTGGAGTGAGGGCAGGACCTTGGTTAAAACATCTTTATTCACGCTGGGGATTTTTAAATACACCAGGTAGAAATCTGCATTAGTGCAATGCACCCAGAATTACTATGCAGATATCAGTCAGTGCCAAAACATGAAAATTCATGAGGCTGAACATTGAACATTTAACTGATAAAAAATCCCATCCTAGCAGCAGCAAGGCACAGAGCTCGTTGTGCAGCAGCAACCCCTGATAATCAATATTTAATGGCAATAAATAATCAATTAACAGGGCTGCCGTGTCACTGTGCACAGAGCAGGATTCATCCCAAGAATTCTGCAAGGCAAATCCTTTATTTATTTATTTATTTATTGCTACAGGAAATTTGCACTCAGAATTTTTGGGTTTTTTTGATCTTTTTATCGCTGTTAAGCGAGTTTTGAAAAAGGGGATGTTCTAACTATAGTCCTTGCAGATGGCACTTGGAAAAGGCACCCAACAGTGCCAGTTTACCAGGCAGTTTGTTATCTTGTGCTGCCTTAGGAGCAGGAGATTTGGGGGCTGCATTTTGCCATTCCCTTGGGGCAGGGTTAAATTTGCACGAGCATTTGGGCTAAATAAAATAAATCAATCAAAGGGATGAATTGGAAGAGAGAGAGCATTCCCCAGGACTGCAGGGAGGAAAAGCCAAAGATGTCCCAACCCCTGGGGCTTGCGAAGGTGTGAAGGGTGGAATTTGTGTTCCTCCCTTTGCAGGAAACAGAATTTTGCCAGGGTGGGTTTCAATCCTGTGCCAAAAGCACAAAAGCAACGCACAAAAGGGGGATCAGGGGTTCTCCATGCCTTGGAAATCCTCTCTTTGCATCTTTCCTGCAGCTCCTTCAGGCCCTGCAAGGCCACTCTGAGCTCAGCCCTGGTCTCCTGTGCAGGTGAGCAATGCCAGCTCTGCTCCATCCCTCTGCCCACCCTGGGGCTCCTCTGGGCCCTCCCCAGCAGCTCCAGCTCCCCCCAGGGCTGGGTGCAGGACTCCAGCTGGGCTCTCACCACATGAATTCTCCTCCACACTCAGTCTTTCCCTGCAGGAATTTACTCACGCAGGATGGAAAACGTCCCTGCCAAAGGTGGGGACACCAATAATGACATCCAGGCTGCCAGGGCCAGCAGCAGGACTCCTGGATCTGGAGAGATGTCACCCTCTAACCACTGTCCTGGCAGCTTGCTCCCCCTTTTCTGGACATGCTGGATGGAGCAGCACACGAGCCAGCAGTGCAGTGACCCCTGGGTAAAAACAGGGTGGGTTATTACAGCGGCCTGTGTGGGCCGCTGGCTGGTGAGAGAGAGACGGTGAATCTTGTATCTTGATCAGAAGGCTGAATTTATTAATATATGATATAATACATTATAGTTATACTAAATAGAATATAGAGAGAGGTTTGCAGAGCTGCTAGCTAAGCTAAGAAGAGATAGAAAGGACCCACAACAAAGTTGTGGCCAAGGACTCAGTCCCCTGGCTTGCACTGGTGATTGGCTCTTAATTGTAAACATAGAAAATGAGCCAATCAAGGTGAATCCTATTGCATTCCACAGCAGCTGATAATAATTGTTTACCTTCTCTTTGGGGGCCCCTGGCCTCCCGAAGACACAGAAATGTGAAAGAAAGTATTTCTGTGGAGAAATGTCTGCGACAGTGGGTGACACCTCACGGCACACACGGAGCTGTTTGGGGGACACTCTGAGTCCCCATGGCACTGCCAGGCTGCTGTGAGGGGACCAAACAGCTCCTGGGCTAATTGGGATGGTTAATTAATTGGGGAGGGTTAATTGGGAGGGTCAATCTCACCCCAATGGATGCTCCCACCGTTGGATGGCTCAGCCAGGTTCCAGCTCCCAGCCGTGGCTCGGCTCAGGGACGCTCGGATGGAGCCCTGGCCATCAGGCAGGGATGAGGGTTTGTCCCCATGGCACTGGAGCTCTGCTGCCACCTCCTCCCACCCTGGGACACTCCATTTCCCAAACCTGAACAAATGTTATTCCCTTGGACAAATGTTACTCCCTCTGATGAGAACCGGCCCCTTCTGTCAGCCCTCCTTTGGGCAGCTTGGCTAAAAAGCATTTCTGGGGAATATTTAATGCTGCCGGCACATTTTCTGCTTTGTTTCAAACTGTTTGCCACTAAACAAAATGTATAATTGCAAATCTAATTATGCAGATTGTCTTTATAAATGTGCTTAGCAACTCGGTGTTTTAATGAGCCAAACACAAACCTATTATTGCTATTATTCAAGGATTTGTGACATTTCTTACTTTAAAAGCATAAACAATTGGTGATTTGGGTGGATAAAGTTCTTTAGTGGCTTTTCTCCTGAGCTTTTTTTCCTGTGTCCGACTTTAATTAAGGAATTTGACTCCACTGCATTGTGACAAACCCTTGAAACCACTGACAGGAAAGAATAAAATTTATATCCAGGGGAATCTCTAAGTGCATCTTAGACACATCCAGGTGTTGTTGCCACCTCTCAAAGCTGGATTGAAAAGGTGAAAATCTGATTTTTTAAAAGCCCTAGCCCATTTAACATCACCAGTTGATTTTTATTCATTTTATAGATTACATTTCAAGGCATTTTAATTTCAGAATAACAACAGGACCCTGAAGAACAGCTTGGTTTGAAGCATCTCTTAGTTACCAGAAACAGAATATGTGAGGGAGTTTTGATTTAAATCTGCCCATTCCTTCAAGGACATCTCAGCCCAGACCACCTCAGCAACCCCAGAAAACATTTTGCAATGGATTCACTTCCAGTTTTTGCCTGTCCCTTAATTTCTAGAAGAAAGCCAGGAAACCTCTTTTTATATAATTCTGTATATTTTTTTTCTCTCTAATTCTGTTGATTTTCTGACTCTTGCTGTGGTTAATGCTGGCAGCTCAGCAGGATGAAAAGCTGATCTGGGCTCAGTCACTTCCCTGATCTTCAGCAGAAGCACCACAATAAACTCCTCTCACTTCTTGCCCTAAAATTCCCAGCCTAATCCAAAAGGAAGATTATCCTTTCACTCAACAAGTGGCAGAGCAGAAGATAAGCAATCGTGGCAGCAGATTAGAAGGACTCCAAAATCTCCTTGTAAAATAAACTATTAAAGGCTTTGATGTGCCCTTATCTGGCAGGGAGAGATTGCCCAAACATTCCAGACAGAAACAATTGCACTGCAGGACTACAAGGCCAAGCAATAAACTCTGGGTGCACTTTAGGGGCTGAGTCAGTAAAAAACAGCTCAGCCTTTAAGGAAGCACAAACCACACATTAAACAGAAAAAAATAAAATCAATATTAAATAAAATATACCTTGCACATATGGGAACTAAATAGCTCCTTGTAGCTTAATGCAAAGGATTAATATTTTTATTGATAAATACTGATAAATAGAAAGGGGAAAAATACCTCCTAACAGCTCAATAATATAATTTAACATACACAAATATATATATATATATATATATATAAAAAATATATATTATATATTATATATAAAGTTATATAATATATATTATATATTATATATAAAATATATATGTTTGCATATAAATATATATTTTATATAATATATAAAAATATGTATATAAAGTTTTATATATAACATATATATAAAGTTATATAATATATAATATATATTATATATAAATATATATTTTTATATATAAAGCTATGTATATATAAATAATATCATTTATACCAAAAGTATACATGAAATCAGCCTATGTGAACTTTGCATTATTTTCAAGGATTTTTGGGCAAAAAGGTTGCTCAAAACTCATGTACCAGAAGCCAAGATTCATTGTGATAAAGGTAAAAGGCAGGCCCCGAAAATATAGAAAAGATCAAAAGGTTTGTTTTAAAATCTGCTAAATTGAAAGTGAGTGACTGCAAACGGCCACGCTGGCAGAGCATTTCATCCAGAGAAGGTTTCAGATGGTTAATGGTAATTATAAAATATGTGACAAATTAACTCAAAGCAAATGAAGACATACATGACAGATAAAAGCAAATATTACAGCTCTGCTGACAGCTCCTCAGTCTTTCAGTGACAAGAATTTCAGAATGGGTCAGAAAGTGCTTGAAAAGAGAAAAAAAGGCAGATAAAAGCAGTCATTTGGAAGATGAAGCCACTGCAAAGGAACCATCCAGTTTGATGTCCCCAGGCATCGAGGGGCTGATCAAACAGAAAGCTCCAGGAAGCATTAGGAATAAATAGGTGCCGTGTTGAGCTGCCACTCAAGATACCAGTAAAAGAATGGCTGTGTTGAGCAACTTCTACCAAAATCAGCCTTTAAATATAGGGCTTAAAACTTAGGGAGTTTTGGAGCTTGTAAGAAAACCACAGGCATCAGAGAATCGCTCATTCTTCTTTTAAACCAAGTCAGAAATTCTGAACTTCTCTGTCTGTCTCTGCACAGAAGCACAAGCACTGTTGTGTTACAGCAGAAGGAGGTGGCCCTACCACATGCATGAAAGTGAAGGGGTAGAGTAAAATCCAGCTGAAAAGGCAAGAACTATAGAAAAAAAAAAAATGTGGATAAAAGTTTGGGTGGAAGATTTCCTAAAGCCTTTCCTTGAGCATATGCATGGCCATGGGTGAGCACAGGGGCGCAGCCACCCTTGGTGACCTGCCAGCAGCACTTAGTGTCCAGCCCTGTTCCTGAGAAGGGCAGGGAAACAGCTCAGAGGGTCCTGAAGGGTTCTGGGGGGCTCTGCTGGGACAGAGCTCAGCCACCAGCCTCAGAAGAGCCCCGTTGTCCATGGGCATCCCGATCCTCCTCCAGTCGTGCAGAAGCGCAGAACTGATCCCAGGCAAAGCAGCAATGAATGGGAATCCTTCCGTGAGGAAGTAAGGAAGGTCAACAGCAGAGATGGTGGCCAGGGATGGAGAAATGCATCTGTGCTGTCCAGGAAAACAGCAGCTGTAAAATAATACAACGGCAGCTGTAAAATAATGCTCTGGCTTCTGCGGCTCCCGCAAAGGAGGTTCTTGCATGAGGTTTGTGGGATGGAGAAATGCATCTGTGCTGTCCAGGAAAACAGCAGCTGTAAAATAATGCTCTGGCTTCTGCGGCTCCCACAAAGGAGGTTCTTGCATGAGGTTTGTGGGCAGCTCAAAACAGACAAGTCCAAACCCGGGTGTCCAGGTCCTGGAGATGAGGAGCTCTGGGTGAATGGAGCAACCGCAATATCTTGTCCAAAACTTTGTTCCACAGAATGAGATTTTAGGGGTATTTTCAGCAGGGTAGGGAGGAAAAGGAAAGAGAGAGAGAAAATTCTTGTGAATCACAACATAACACAACACAAAGGACTGTGTTTTTTTTCTAAATGTGGGGATTTTTGCAATATTATCAGGCAATTTTTGGTATCCCCCATGCTCTGACACCCACGGAGGTGTTTTCAGCCACAGCAGCATTCTTGAAGAAATGAAATGGGAAAAAGCTGCCAGGGGAGGAGAACCAGTGGGATGATGGGGATGAGCCCATGGAGCAGTGACAGGGGGGCTGTCTGGGCACAGTGTGGCACCAGAGATTTGGGACATGTGCAGCAAAACAAAAAACACAAAATACAAACAAAAACCCCAAAACAACAACAACAAAAACAAAAAACAAACACAAACACAAAAACAAAACAAAAAAAAGACCCCAAAAAAACCAACCAACCAAAACCAAAACCAAACCAAACCAAAACCAAAAAAAACAGAAAAAATAAAGTTGGCATGTCAGCTCAGGACACATCTTGTTGGGATGTATTTCCAATAAATGCAAACTAATAAATAATGTATAATAAATACATTATTTATTTATAAGAATATATATATCTTATAAGAAATATATTTATTATAATATATTATCTATTATAATAAATAATATATATTTATTAAATATATTATATTGAATATTTATGTATTACTATAATTATTTATTCTATTATATATTTATATTTTATTATACATTATTAGTAATGAATATAAATATACATTACTAATATATACATATATTATATACTATATATAATTATATGCATATGTATACACATTATATATGTATACACATGTATACATATATAATGTATATGCACATATATACATTATATACATATATACACATTATATGCATATATGTACTATATATACATATATAATATAAATATACACATATATATGTATATAAATACACATATATATATATATAAATACACATATATATACATTATATGCATATATATATTATATGCATCTATATACTATATATACATATATAATAGAAATGTAAAAATACATTACTAATAAATAATGTATTTCTAATAAATGCAAATTAATAAATGCAAACCCAAAATGCCACTCAGTCAATAAAAGTCACCAGTGACCAAAGTTGTGGGGGGGAGAGCATTTGCTGTCATCCTGTTTGAAAGGATTGTCAGTGCTGTGCATTTGGAGCTGCAAAAGAGAGTTATCAAAATAGGAGCTAAAATCAGAAAGCGTGTTCAGGCACTGAGCTGTGCCATGGCAATGCGTGCTGCAATTACAGTTTGTTAAAAATACATCATTGCCTGTGGCTGAGCCATCTGCAGGGATTCACTCACCTTTGTGCACAGGCCAGGATGCCATCGACCTAAAAACCAGAGAAATTGCATCAAAAAACTGTGTGGGCAGCGGGAGCAGGGCAGGGATTGTCCCTCTGTCCCTCTGGGCTGGGCACTGGGAGGTGACAGTGTCCAGTGTCCAGTGTCCAGTGTCCAGTTACAGGAGGCAGGGAAAGGAGCTGGGAAGGGAATGGAGAATCCCTGAGGAGCTGGAAGGGAATGGAGAATTCCTGAGGGAGCTGAGAAGGGAATGGAGAATCCCTGAGGAGTGGGAAGGGAATGGAGAATTCCTGAGGAGCTGGGAAGGGAATGGAGAATTCCTGAGGAGCTGGGAAGGGAATGGAGAATTCCTGAGGAGTGGGAAGGGAATGGAGAATTCCTGAGGGGCTGGGAAGGGAATGGAGAATTCCTGAGGAGCTGGGAAGGGAATGGAGAATTCCTGAGGAGCTGGGAAGGGAATGGAGAATTCCTGAGGGAGCTGGAAGGGAATGGAGAATTCCTGAGGAGTGGGAAGGGGCTCACCTGGAGCACAGGAGGATCCCCAGGGATCTTTTCCCTCTCTGCAATTCCCTGCCAGGAGGGGACAGGGACAGGGACAGGGACAGGGACAGGGACAGGGACAGGAGCAGAGGGAATGGCCTCAGGGCAGCTCAGGGTGGGCACAGCAGGAATTTCCCCATGGAAAGGGGGTCAGACAATGGAAATGCCCAGGGAGGGTTCAGTGCCCATCCTGGAGGTGTCTCAGGAACTCCTGGAGGTGGCATTCAGGGCTGGGGACAAGGTGGGGATCAAGAAAAAGTCACAAGATTTTGTGATTTACAGAGGGAAGAAACCTCCAATCCCAAACTCAATCTAAAGAAACCAAACTATTCTTTTCCCACTCCCACTGTTATTGTAAAAGAACAATTATCGTGGCAAATAGATTTAACTGGAGTGCCTGCAATGAGCAATATTTGGTAAACACGTCTGTATTTCATGGGTTTGCCCTGCAAACAGCAGAGAACTCTGCAAGCCACACAACAATCAATCTTCTGCAGCATCACTTTGATTTTGGAGTGATCTGAAGTGAGGGTCTAAGAGCCAATAAAGCATTTCAGATCATCTGGGATCCCTTGCTGGAATTTTAAGTGTGCTCCTCAAAGAGGAGAGTGGTGCTCGTGAGCCTGGAGTTCAATTGGCTTTAGTGGTTTAAATGCAAAGGAAAGTTAATTAGTCATTTAAAAAAATGCTCCATGATAAACATGGCAGCCCAATTTGTATTCAAATATGACTTTTCTGGTCTAAAATAGAAAGCAAAGCAATTAGCCAGCAAAGGCATTAAGTGCTGGGGTTATTCAGTGGATAATGAGCAAATGCAGCCACTTCCCTCTGCAGTGCTGTTTGTCACTGCCTTTATGCATTCCCAGCATTAGGGTTTGTTTACCATGATGGTGATTAACAACAGGATCACACCCCGCTCTCAGCTGCCCTGCAAGACCAGGAAATTCATGGCAGGAGCAGCACTTGGCCCTCTGCAACCCCTGAATTTCCAGCACAGCTCGGTTTGAGCACTGAAAAGCCTCCTCAAAGTGCGCAGGAAGCGCTGTGAGCTTGACTTGGCGCCTTTTAAAATGTAAATAAGAAAATTATCAGAGATCCTGAGCTCAGGGAATGCGTGGAAATCACCCGGTGTGTTCATGAGGGAAATGCAGCAGTGATGGAAACAGCAGAGGGTGGCCCAGGAGAGAAGCACAGGGCAGAGCTGGGCAAGACAAGGACACCCAAATAACCCCTGAAGCCGCTCCCGGAGGGACAGACAGACAGACAGACAGACAGACAGAGTTCCACTGCAGCTGGACATGCCACGTGCACAGTGACACCCTCAGGAGGCACCTGAGGGCTCCAGAGGGAGCGATCCCAAATCTTCAGGGATTTAACCTCATTTGAATTGCATTGCTTTTCTTCTCCCTCTCGGAATATTAATTGGGATTTTTTGACAGATCAGTTTGCTGTCAGGGAGATGAAAGATATGCCTGTCAGGCAGTGTTTACAAGGCAGTCTTCAAGCTGGGAGAGAAAATTAAAACCATTACCATGCCACCAGTCTGAAGCCAAACTTGGTTTCACACTGAATATTTTGCAATTAATCTGAATTAGAAGAAATGAAGAGAAGAATCCTTCACCTTGGCTGGAGCTGGAGTTTTTACCTCAGCACATTGTCCAGTCACACTTAAATCACAGATTTGAGGAGAGGGAAAGTGAGCTCACCAAAACACTCGGTGTTGTAAAATCATGTTTTCAGTGTTCTTAATCCAAACCCTCCAGAAGTTCTGCTGGGATCAGCTGGAGAGGGAGCAGGGAGTGGAATCCTCATCCTCTGGAGATTCTGGATTGCTCCACTCAATAACCCCAGCAGTTAGTTTTGCAGGTTAATTGCTTTGCTTTCTATTTGAGACCATTCCAGGATTATCTGGAGCCACCCTTCCTGGTTTATTTTATTTGGAGCCACCTTTCCTGGTTTATTTGGAGCCACCATTCTTGGTTTATTTTATTTTAAGCCACCTTTCCTGGTTTATTTTATTTGGAGCCACCTTTCCTGGTTTATCTGGAGCCACCATTCCTGGTTTATTTTATTTGGAGCCACCATTCCTGGTTTATTTTATTTGCAGCCACCATTCCTGGTTTATCTGGAGCCACCATTCCTGGTTTATCTGGAGCCACCATTCCTGGTTTATTTGGAGCCACCATTCCAGGTTTATTTTATTTGGAACCACCACTCCTGGTTTATTTGGAGCCACCATTCCTGGTTTATTTTATTTGCAGCCACCATTCCAGGTTTATCTGGAGCCACCATTCCTGGTTTATTTGGAGCCACCACTCCTGGTTTATTTGGAGCCACCATTCCTGGTTTATTTGCAGCCACCATTCCAGGTTTATCTGGAGCCACCATTCCTGGTTTATTTGGAGCCACCATTCCAGGTTTATTTGGAGCCACCCTTCCTGGTTTATTTTATTTGGAGCCACCACTCCTGGTTTATTTGGAGCCACCATTCCAGGTTTATCTGGAGCCACCATTCCTGGTTTATTTGGAGCCACCACTCCTGGTTTATTTGGAGCCACCATTCCAGGTTTATCTGGAGCCACCATTCCTGGTTTATTTGGAGCCACCATTCCTGGTGCTGGGCAGTAACTGGATGAGACAGGAGGAGCCCCAGGCCCATGTGAAGCACTGAGGCAGACTAAAGGGGATTTTCAGGCCTGGTTTGTGTCTGCAGCAGTGCCCCTGGTTTGTCAGCAGTGAGTCAGGGCTCCTGACAGGCACAAAGGTCGATTTTCCCCTCCCTGAGCAGAGGAAACTGAGGCTGCTGACTCAAAATCACATTTCCAGTCACTGCCTTGGCTGATTCATCATCAGTTTTATCCCAGCTCGAGCATGAAAAGCTGGAGGTGTTGGGAAGAGTGAACTGGGGTTTCAAATGCTCTCAAAAATGAATATTTGGTGTCTGTTTGAGAGCATTCAGAGTAAATGGGAAGGGCAGGTAGGGAAGGACAACACCGAGGGAAGAAGGAGTGGGAAGAGAAATCTGGTGGGGTTTTAGCTCAGAAAAACTCCTGAAATCACAGAATAGTTTGGGTTGGAAGGGACCCCAAAGACCATCCAGTCCAACCCCTGCCATGGGCCTTCCACCAGCACATTTTGTATTTTTGGTTATTGGTTGGAATTGCATTCCAGTTTAACCAGCCCCAGCTCCTTTTTCTCCCACAGCCTCGCTAACATTTCCTGGGCTGTGTTGCCACAGATTTCAGCAGATTCACAGTTTGATTGCCACGAGACTTCCCAAAGTGAAAAACAAAGATAAAATCCCTCTTATGAGAGCTCCAGGCATTTAAAGTCTGCGTTGCAGCACTGAATACTGATAGAAAAATCCTCTGGAACACCTTGGAAATATGGGAGCAGAAAACAGAGTCAGTATCTTCTTACCTCAATTCTGGCAATTTTGTGACAAGAGCAGGGGGACGTTTTATGGGTTTTTAAGAGCTTAATTTAAAAAGGATTAGCTACCACTACCCAAAATATTGATTTAGAGGGAGGAATTCAGGGGTTTGAGTGCCTTCATGCCCCTCATTCTGGAGCTTCAGACCCAAATCAGACCCAAAGTGAGCTGACAAAGTGATTTTTGCTCTTGCTCATTCTGTGGCCTGAACAGAGCAGGTGAGTTCAGTTTGGCACAGAGCAGGATTCTGCTCACCCCTTGCAACCTGCTGGGATTTCAAACGGCAATATTTTATACAATATATATTTTATAGAATATGTATCTTATACAACCTGCTGGGATTTCAAATGGCAATATTTTATACAATATATATTTTATAAAGCATATATTTTATACAACCTGATCTTATTACATTCAGTAATATTTTAACAATATATAGTTTATAAAATATGTATTTTATACAACCTGCTCTTATTACATACAATATTTTATACAATATATATTTTATACAACCTGATCTTATTACATACAGAAATATTTTATACAATATATATTTTGTACAATATATATATTATACAATCTGCTGGGATTTAATACAACAATATTTTGCACAATATATATTTTATAAAATATGTATGTTATACAACCTGATCTTATTACATACAGCAATATTTTATACAATATATACTTTATACAATTTGCTTGTATTACATACAACAATATTTTACACAATATATATTTTATTAAATATGTATTTTATACAACCTGTTCTTATTACATACAGCAATATTTTATACAATATATGTTTTATAGAATGTATATTTTACACAATATGCTTGTATTACATACAACAATATTTTACACAATATATATTTTATACAATATATATTTTATACAACATCCTTGTATTACACACAACAATATTTTATACAATACATATTTTTACACAATATATATATTTTATACAACCTGCCGGGATTTAATACCACAATATTTTACACAATAAATATTTTATACAATATATATTTCCTGCACCCTGCTCAGATTTGCACACCCAAGGCAGCACATTCCTGCTCTTTGGGTGCCTCAGGAGCTCACAAGCCAGGCCAGACAATGCCAGTGCTGTAACAGGTGGTGATTTTCCTCTCCAACCTGTTCATTTTGAGCTCTTCCAGCCCGGATGTTTGCTGTGGGCATGCAGGGGGAAAAAGGGACAATCCAAGCTCCTTGTGCCAGGGGCTCATGCATTTTCAGCAGCCAGCAGAGGAATGAGTCCATTTGGAATTGAAATTAGCTCATTATAATTTCCTTTATTACTGGCTCCTGACCAAGCAAGAAATGCTTTCTAATATTCAGAACATGCTGTACAGTTCACTGCTTTACAAACAATTGGAGAAAAAAACAATATTGTGATCAGAAAATGAAACTCTGGTTTGGGTTCAGTTACATTAGGAACAGGAGCTGGAAAGCATAGAGAAAGTCACAGATTTTGGTGAAATTATTCCATGAGGTTTGTGCTCCCCGTGCTACCTGCAATATTTCAGTAGTAATTAATGCAGCAGTGCTTTATGAACCTCCTTGCTTTCCTCTCATTAACTACACTGGCATTGCCTGCAAAGAAGAAAAAAAAAAAAAAAAAAAAGAAAGAAAAAGAAAAGAGAGAGAAAAACTTTTCTGAGCATTTAAAAAACTCCAGAAAAAATAATTTCCACTGCAACATGGCCCAGGTGAGATTCTGACTGAAGAAAACAAAATTTGAATTTCTGGGGGGAATTTCAATGAAAAAATGGCCAAACCAGCCACCAAGGTGCTGGGCACTGCAGGGAGAGGATGGGAATAATGTCCTGTTTGTCCCAGGTGCATTCCCTGCCTCCCAATAAACCAACACCTGGAGATGTGGATGTGCTCAAACCAAAATCTTCCCATTTTTCTGCAGACTCAGAAATTCCTGATGTTCTGGAAACCCTGGCCCAGCTTGTGCCAGAACTGGGATTCTCCAGAGCTGTTTTATTGCCCCCAGAGGTTAAAAAACCCAAAATTCCTCCTGGCTGGAGCATCCCAGCGCTGAGATTAGGAGCTGAATTCTTCTGGGGGGCAGCTGAAAGGACACGTAATTAGATAAAAACAAATTAGGATTCTATTGAATTTTTTTAATGACACACTCATTTCAGCAGCCGGGAGTGTGCATTGAGGTGTCAGAAATGTAAATGGCTGAAAGCACAATGGGGCATTTGGGAAAAATGCACATTATCCTGGAGTTACATCATCCTGGTGTTCCATCATCCTGGCGAAGTGCAAACAACTCAAAGGGGAAAACAGATCCTTTCACAAAATTTACATTGGAAGTGTCAGAATTAAGAAGATCTCTGAAGGATAATGTACAATATCACCATTTTCTTAGTCAATATTTGACAAAAAGTCTTTTCCCCCCAGTTTCTCAGTGAAGTCAGACTCCTCCTTTCCCTGCTCTGTTGTGTGCTGTGGGAATTTGATGAATGGATGATAAATGGATGATAAACGGATGATAAATGGATAATAAACGGATGATAAATGGATGATAAATGGATGATAAACGGATGATAAATGGATGATAAACGGATGATAAATGCCCAGCCCTCCCTGCCTTTATTGGGATCTCACCTTGTGCATGTTTGATTATTGTCACAAAACCAGGCAAAGCCCACCCCACCTCACACAATAAATCTGTTTCCTCTCCATTTCTGATCCCCCCACTGCAGAAATGAATGTTCTCCTTCAGCACCTGCAGGGCTGGGATTTCTCAGCATCTCTGGCAGGGGCCACATGAGCAATCCTAGCCTGCTGAAATTAAAATCTGCCTCTTGCTCCCAAGGACCACAAGCAGTGAGAAAGAGCCTGGAATAAGAATTTAGCTGACAATCCAATGCATGAGCCTTTTTTCTGCCCCCAACAGCTCCTTTTGGATCCCAGCTGTGTTTACAGAAAGCATTCTTTGCCTTGTAAGCTGATTAAGTTTGACCCAGAAGTTAGAGAAAAATGAATGTAGCATTCTGTTAATCCAATTTATTTTTTGCTAACCATCCAGCATCTCATACACAGCAAGCTGGAGAAGTGGGAGCAGCTTAATAAAATATTACAGCTTGCATTTAGTCTGTGCCAAATTAGAGGAATGCCGTCAGAACTGCTGGTACACAGAGATCAAACCCAGAGCAGAGCAGAGCTGCCTCCCTGGATTTACAGACAGCACCAAAGGGAAACAGACTGAGGTGACAAATGACCTGTCTGGGGATGGAAGTGCCCCTGACCCTCACAAACAGGCATTTCCCCACTCCTTTATTGGGGTATTTCAGTGGGAAGGGCTGGGCTGTGCTCTGCCCTCTGGGGATGGGCAGGGTTTAGCTCTGCCTTGCCCGGCGGGGCTGGTTTTAAACAAAAAACAGTGATTTTAAACAAAAACCAGTGTTTTTAAACAAAACTCGGGAGCATCTGTGGGGCTGCAGAGGAGTTTTCAAACCAAGGGAGGCACTCAGGCTGGAAATTGCATTTTTGACAGCAACACCTGTAGTGACCCCTCTGCATCTGGAGGGATGGAGAAAGGCAGGTGTCCTGTATTAATTAATAATGTTAGTTATAACTAACAACTGGATTGTCAATGCACAAGGAAATGGGAAGCAGGGATTGATTAATAATCTGTTTAACAAACAACTGGATTGTCAATGCACGAGGAAATGGGAAGCAGGGATTGATTAATAATCTGTTTAACAAACAACTGGATTGTCAATGCACGAGGAAATGGGAAGCAGGGATTGATTAATAATCTGTTTAACTAACAACTGGATTGTCAATGCACGAGGAAATGGGAAGCAGGGATTGATTAATAATCTGTTTAACAAACAACTGGATTGTCAATGCACGAGGAAATGGGAAGCAGGGATTGATTAATAATCTGTTTAACTAACAACTGGATTGTCAATGCACGAGGAAATGGGAAGCAGGGATTGATTAATAATCTGTTTAACAAACAACTGGATTGTCAATGCACGAGGAAATGGGAAGCAGGGATTGATTAATAATCTGTTTAACTAACAACTGGATTGTCAATGCACAAGGCAATGGGAAGCAGGGAACTGCAGGCTCCATCCAGGGTGTTGTTCTGGGAGTCCATCTGAGCCTCAAGGTCTCACAACAAAACCAAGTTCCCAACACCCAAACTCTGTCTTTTCATTGCTTCCTTCGCCTGTTTTGAAGACCAAACCTCACAATATCCATCACTTGAGGCTGTGAGCACTCCAGCCTCAGGAAGCTGGAGGAAAAATCCCCTTTTTGAGGCTGGAATTCCTGCATGCCCTGAAGCCCTGAGGGATGCTGAAGGTGTCTAACACCTATTCCAATCCCCACCTCTGATTTTGCATTTATTGGCTCAGAGAATGAAACCAGCTGTTCTTTGGGAAATGAGGGCTGCTAAAAAGTCCTTTACCTTGGCAGTAAATTCATCCAGACTGCAGCTTGTCCTTCCTTTTTCTCCTCAACTCCAATATTCCACGTGCCAAAGCCATTCCTGATGGCTTTTAGAAGAGAGGGATAGCTCAGATCCAGATTGTGAGCCAGCTGAGTAATTCCTGTGCTGGCTTCTCAAGGGTCTGACAGTGTCAGACAAGCAGGAGGCAGAGAGGTTCATTAGTGTAATTATGTAATTTTGAGGATAAATGCAGGAAAATGGGAAATAGAAGGGTAGAACATGGAACAGAGCAATCCTCAGCATCACCTGTGCTTTATGTTCAGCGCTGAACATTAACCTCAGTCCCTCTGGAATTACT
Source organism: Ammospiza nelsoni (assembly GCF_027579445.1). Classification (NCBI taxonomy): domain Eukaryota; kingdom Metazoa; phylum Chordata; class Aves; order Passeriformes; family Passerellidae; genus Ammospiza; species Ammospiza nelsoni. The sequence goes on along the minus strand of NC_080644.1, from coordinate 2,152,604 downwards.
CAGTGCTTTAAATCAGTGTCATTGTCCTGTGCAAGTCACAGGGAATTTGCAAACTGTCACTGGTTCTTTGCCTGTCAGGGCTGTAGAGAACTTTTACCTGCTTCTGATTTTAAATACCTGGAGAATTTTACTTGCTTCTGATTTTAAATACTTCAACTGCACACCTGATTTCCAAGAGCCCAGCAGAGATATAAAGCTGGAAAATCACTTACAGGACCTGGTTCACTGCCTGTTTATCCCATTTGGTTGGAGTAGCTGAAATACTGTCAGGATAATTTAAAAATATCCCATATAAAAATACTTAAGATGATGATTAACTGTTAGAAATGAGATTGATAACACTTGATTGCTGTGTAACTTCAGATATTTAAAATTCCCCAGATTTGTGCATGCAAATGCTCAGCCCTGTAGCTCTATTAGGAGCAAACAGGATTTATTATGTGAGCTGTCAGCTCCTTTGATCTGTGCATTCACTCAAATGCTCTTTGCAGGCAAGTGCAATTACACATGCAAAGTGCAGAGGAAAATGGATTAAACAGGTTTGGAACCTCTCAGGAAAAAAAAATTACCCCCTGTACATTTTAAGCCACTCTTTTCACAGCAGCTGAAATAAATTCTATTTCTTTTAGAAGTGTAAAATTCTATTTCTTTTAGAAGTGAATTACAGTTGCCAAAATCCACTCCAAAATGATCAGGGGCAGGGATTATGATACACTGGTTTATATGTGATTTTGGGAGCTGAGGCATCTCTGAGTTCAAGGACAACACAACCAGGATCAGCCTCTAGAAAAAATAAATGAATAAAGGAGCAACTCCTTTATGAAAAATTAAATTTTTAGTGCTTAATTCTTTTTGCAAGGCCCTGCAAAGATGTCCTGTCCAGCTGCAGCAAAGTTAACGGAAAGTCAGGCCGGAGAATTGCAATGAAAGGCAATGTGCAGCAGCGCAGGGGTGAAGGCAGAGAGGGCTCAGCCCCTGACCCAGCACTGAATTGTTCATGGAAAGGATTTGAGCCTTTTCCCAGCCCAAAGAGCCCAAATCCATCAGTGGAGAGAGGCCGGGGATGGCTGAGCAGGGTGGTTGTGCAGGTAATGACCCGGAGATTGGGGGTAATTAAAGCTTCACTCGGCTCTTCAGGAACTCTGATCCACTCCCTGTCCCTTCAGTGATGCTCTGCTCATTAAACAGCACCGTCATTAGCTCATTAACAGCGCAGAATGCAAATGAGGGCAACCAGAGGCAAGTTAATGTCCCTGTGGCTGTGGGGAGTGCTCGGAGCTGGGCCGGTAATTTTTTACAACTGCTGTTATTAGAGTGGTTCTGTCAATGAAAGCAGCTGCAAAAAATGAAAATGAAAGCTAACAAGAATTAATATTGCCCTGTTAAATAGTTAACAAATTGCTGTTCTGAAAGGTACAGCTCACAGTGCTGGTGGCTCTAATTTCCTGAACCAAAAGGTGCCCCTTTTTTTCTGTTTTAATACAGAAATAAACTCCAGTGTCTCTCCCCCAAGGCTGTACCACTCTGAAACACATGGACAGAGCCTGGGCAGAAAAACCTGGGGAAAACCTGGAATGATTCTCAATAATGAAAGAAAAATTAATTACACAAATCAAAGCAGTTCCACACAAGGATGCGTGTCAGGGCATTTGTCCCCAGCTCTGCAGCCTGCTTGGGCCAGAAGGAGCAGGAAAGAGGAATCCTGATGGTGTCAATCTCATTTCTAACAGTTCATCATCATCTAAGTATTTTATATGGGGAGTGATGGGATATTTTTGAATTATCCTGACCGTATTTCAGCTATTTCAACCAAAGGGAATAAACCAGGTCCTGTAAGTGATTTTCCAGTTTTATTTCTCTGCTGGGCTCTTGGAAATCAGGTGTGCAATTGAAGTGAAGTATTTAAAACCAGAAGCAGGTAAAATTCTCCCCACACCCCCAGATCTGGGCAGTGCCCTTTTCCAGGCAGTTCAGCTACCTCTAAAAAATGGCTCCACTTTCACGAGTACCAGAGCAAAGGAGTTAATTAACAGGGCACTTAATCACATCTCCTGGCACCCATACATCAGCTACAGGTGTCATTTCCATTAACATCCTCAAATATTTATATTTTTCAGGGCTCTGTGAAAGTGCTGCTAATGGAGTTGAGAAGAAGAGAGAATTTTCTTGCTGCAGTGAGTCTGTGTGATTAAGTGCTCAGGCCCTGGTAACAAATGAATGCAACAACCTTTAAATCCTTTCCAAACGGACAAATTAATGCATTTCTCATAATAATATTGCTGGGAATGCAGACAGGCCAGTGCATCTTTGTGACTTTCTCTGCATGAGTCACATTTACACCGCTGCACTGGGGAGGAAAAATAAGAAAAGGGCTGGGATGACAAGTGGATAAACACGTTAAAATAACACCACTTGCACTGTGCCATTTGTGTGCTGTCAGCACACACATAATTCCAGAAATTACTGAGGATAAATCCATTCCAGGGCTCCTGGTGCTGCCTCCCCATTTGGTTTTTTTTGGAATTTTCATGGCAGAGCCACCCAGAGCAAAGTGGCAGTGCTGCCCCAGCCCTGCTGCTATCCCAGTTTGATGCCAGTGTTACAGTCCCATTGCCAAATCCCCCCTGCTAACAGTGCTTGAGCCTTAATTGCACATTTAATCATCAGCATTACAGCGTGGCTGGGGAAGCTGGATGGGAAATGCAGTGGGACAAGGCAGCAGAGCAAATCCAACAGCACAGGGAGGGAAAAGAAGGCATTTTCTGGTTTGCAGAAATGTTGAATGTGTTTTTCAGCCAATGGTGGAATGAGATCCCTGGAAATATCAGCTTTGTGCTGCTGGATGCTCTGTGCTTACTGGAACTAATTATCTACAAATTTATCTGTTTACCTACAATCTAAAGGGCACACGGCCATCCACTAAACTCGAGCACTAAAAATGAAAAAAATTGAGCTCTGGACTCGGATTTTTGTGTAGCTGGCTGAGTTCTTTTAAAGCTCTGCGTAGCAAATCTCTACCTCACACAAGAAACGTTCTGTGTTTGAAGAAGACAGATTTTTAACTTGATAATTACAACACTTGACTGCTAACAGCAAATCCATCCTATCCGCAGGCTCTCTGAAGCCAGCATTTCAAGAGTCTCAAAGAAGTTACTAAATCAGTCACCAAGGAAATGAAGGTGACACAGTTGGAGAAATAATGAACTGAAGCTGGGAGCTGGGATGTTGGTGCTGAGATGTCAGAACTGCAATTCCTGTCTCAGTGCCTGATCTCCTGCAGCACAATTATTTTGAGGAAAGTCAAAATCAGGTTTGAAAACAGTCCACAGACAATGGAATGATTCTCACTACGGGTTTGTTACTGACACTTCCTCCTCCAGTCTTTTGGTGGCCGTGTAACTTCTGAGAAATGAAACTCTGCCTTCATAACTGAGCTGCCAGCTCCAATCACTCGGTTAGACCTGGGTAAAAATACATCTCTCTTCTTCAGAAAAAGCTGTCTTTTTCTCTCTGGAAAGCAAATTGTTCAGCAAAACTCTAAAAGCTTTTTCTAAATAATCCAAAGGTACGAAGCCGGTCTGGAGGCTGCCCAAAGAGAGGATGAAGGACAGAATCCAACCTGTGTCTGACACTGGGAATGGGTTTGCTTTTGTACCCAGCTAAATTCTGCTCTCTACCCCCAGAAAATCAATTCCTGCTCTGGTTTAGCTGCCACCCAGCCCAAATTGATACTGCAGGGGAAACTGGAGTGATAAATGGAGGTGGGTTTGACCTTTTCTCTTGAAGCCCCAAAACGGATAGCCTTCAAGAAATAATGAGTTAAAACATAGAATGTGAAGCATTTGAAGAAGGTATAGTATTAGGAAACACATAGAGCAATTAATTAGCTAAAGCATGGAACAAAATGACAGGAAAGAGATAGGGATAAAAGAAGCGATGGGCTAAGCATGATCAGAGCCAACAATGTCAAACTGACCCTAAGAACTTTGCCAAGCCATAGAGACCAAGCCAAGTACACCGGGAATTGACCAAATTAGGGAAGAGGTTCAAAAGTTTAAAGAGGAAGACTCATCAGGAGACCCCCAGCCCATGATGAAGGCAACCAGAACGACCACCAAGATGATCCTCAAAAGAAATGCCCACGCCCACGCTCCACCTACACCACGCCCCGTATGAATATTCATGCAAAAGATATGATTACGTATATGATCTGATGTAATCCTATATCCAAAACTGTATAAAAGAGCTTGCTTTTGTTACGGGAAACTCGGAAATCCACTTTGTGATTTCCCCGACGCGTCGCAATAAAATACCTCCTGCTTATTAGACTTAAGCTGAGTCTCTTAGGCAGTTATTCTCGCCTTTTGGGGCAAAATTCAGCATCACTCTGCAATCTGGCATTTACAGAGATGAGCACCTCTGGATCACCCACAGGGCTGGCTGTGCTGCGTCCCCGAGCCCAGGTGGGAGCAGCACCCCTGCTTTTCCTGGGAGCCCTGGAACCTCCGTCCTGTGGGCTCTCGGAGCTTGGCTTTGCTGTCAGCCACAGCAAGCCAGCAGAAATTCCTGCTGGGAATTCCCAGCCCCGCTGACACCACCCTGCCTGAGGCTGTGCTTCTTTCTCCCTTCCCTTGAGGGTTTTCCTGCCTGACATTTCCCTCTTCCAGTTCACCAAATGCCATCAGATTTGGCAATCTGGACTTGTCCCACACCCAGCAGCCCAGGCAAGTGCTGGAATGCTCCTGGTGGCTCCAGCTCCCCGCAATCCTGATGTGCCTCACAATGGTTGAAAGGAAAGCTCCTTCCTCTCCAATGCACTGGGTGATGAGCAGATGTAATCCCTCCTGAGCCCTGTGAATTATCAGGAGCAAATCTGTGCCTTCTTGATAAATCACATAAAGCATCTATTTGCAACGTTTAATTTAATCTGCAGACTGATACCATATTGCTCCAAGCTTTATATCTTAAAAAAGCCCCATGGAAGATGGACAGGCTGTGCTAATGACATTTGACAGCTCTTTGTCCTCCAATAATGCATTTCCACAGAGCAGAGATTTCCTGGCTAACATTTGCTGGGGGTTCAGATGATTAATGACAGGCTGGGTTACAGAACGGCAGGGATAAAGGTCTCCTGTCCCAGGTTTATCAGCAGCCCAAGCCTCTCAAATCGAGCTCAGCAGCAGCTTTGTGGTTTATTGTGTGTGTATGTTCTTGTTTTGGTGGGGCACTTATCAGCAAATCAATGGAACAGACTGGCAGAGAGGAGGTTTGGATGGGATATTGGGAAGAAATTCCTCCCTCCCAGGGTGAGGAGGTTGTCCAGAGGAGCCTGTGGTGGTTTTTATTTCATTTACAGATATTTTATAGCTTTAACTGTTTGCTTGGCTTGGATTAGGGATGGAGCAGGTTGGATCTGGGTGTGTGAGCTGCTCAGAGCTGCCTCCAGAGCCTGATCCAGCCCAGCCCTTTTCTCTCACCCTATTGACATTTCCTCAATCAATGTGGGCTCAGAGCAGGAGATCGCTCAGGCAGCCAGGGCTCCTGTGCATTCCTGCTCACACAGCCCTGGTGGGAGAGAAAAACCCAGACAAAAACACAAAAACATGGCCTGAGCTCCCACACCCTGTGTGTCATCTCTGGGCCTTCCAGTCAGTACATGGAAATGCAAATTTGCATTTACTTAGAAATATATCTGAAACTGTACATCTGTCAAATTAACCAATAAATTGAGCAGTAAAATAAATTCTGCAGTCGATTTTCCTACTTGTGTAAAACCAAGTATTGTGACTACAATAAATGTGTCATTGGGACCAAAATTCTTCTACAATGAAGTCCATTTTGTTATTTTAGATAAAAATAGCCATTTTTAATATTTAGGTTTTAAGATAGTAATTTTTAATATTTAGATTTAACTGCACAAGTGTTGCAGCAGCATTTTCTGCAAAGGAAAAGTCAACTCTTATAAAAGCCGTCCTGACCATCTCCAGCTGTGATTCCACTCCAAAATGTGATTCCACAACTCCTCAGGAGCTGAAATGAGCGCAGTGATTTGTTTTAGGCAGCACACACACCACAACAAACACCTGAACACAAAACAGACCCCTACAAACAGAGACAAGCTTTAGGTTTAAACCTTTCCCAGGGGCTGTTTGATCCCTGATATGTTCAACATTGGAGCTGGGAGACATTTTTGGAAGCAAACCAAAGCTCTTCTGGCTGAACTTTTAACAGCAGGATTAAAAACTGGAGGGGAATGTGCTTTCACAGCAGCAATGGAACTGAATGTTTTATTATTTTCCCCCCAGTGTTAATAAAAAGCAATATTGGAGTTACCAGCAGGCCTTGGCCGTGTGTGCTGGGATTAATGATTTTCCTCTGAGTTGATTGTACCCAAAGGCAGCCAGTTTTATCTTATAAATAAATATATTTTGTGTACTGCAGGTTGTTGGTCAGAGGCCAGGCCTTACACAAGAGCTTGGTTAAATTCAGACAAACCCCAGATAGCCAAGAGACAGCAGAAATTTAAACAGAATTTTAAAATCCCCAAAGCAGTGTGGTGTAAGTCTGGTGTGCACAACCCTGTTTGTTACAGGAAAGGCAGGAAAAGCACCCAAGTTTGATGATTTGATGGAATTCTGGACTGTGCTCGAAGGGTAAAACTTGTCAGACACTAAAACTCCACTGAATGAGGTTTTTCCTCCCTTTGCTGGGTTGAGAAATCCACCAGGAATTTTTCCTTAAGGAATGGCTGGGAGCAGTCCTGGCCCAGCCTGGAGTCCAACACTGAGCACATCCTGATGTTCTCCTCATGTTTATAATTTTTTATTCCATTTTTTATTCCACCTTTTATCAGCTGGATGGAAGTCCCCTTAATGCAGACCTGCTGGGGGAATCCTCCTGGCTGTGTTCAGTGTTCTGTGCAGCCCCACCAGCAGCCAGAGCTTAATTAGAAAATAATTTGGTTTTCTGCATGACTCACACCATCTAAATAAAGACAAAGTTGGTTGTAAATAATTTCTGTCAGGCCTTATTATGCCTATATATATTCATATTTTTTTCTCTCTCATGAATCAGGCTATTAGAATAACATTAGAGAAATTATCTGAACCACTGACTCATGCAAACCAAACTGCTCAGTTCTGTTGTTCCTACAGAAATGTAGCTTCAGTATTCAGAATTCAGTCTCTTCTTGCCCTTGGATGTGATTTTATTACCACAAAATTATCAGTGCTTCAGATCCACACCATTTCCTGCAATTACTGAATAATTATCTACCACATTTGTATGGTGGAGTGTAAAGGGAGCTCAGGTCTGCTCTAAAAATGGGGATTAATAAAGGTTCCACTGGGGATCATCCTGTGGGAAACATTTCTGTATCAGAGGTACAGAATCACAAACCAGCCTTGCAAATCCCTGAAGTGCAGGAATTGATCCCATGGTGTTTGACAGAGGTTTTACCCAGCTCTAAAAATCTGGGAGCTCCTTGACAGCAGGCACCAAAAAGAGCAGAATTTCACCTGTATTTACTGCTTTAACTGCTGCAGCCAAGTGAAAACCAGCCGTGGGTGACTGTGGGACTTGCAAAACAAAGCCTGCATTGAAATTTTATTTTCAGATAAAATAAAGCTGAAAAGGTGATTCCATGAGTGAGGGATCCTCAGCCCAGTGCTCTGAGACGGAAGAACAGCACTTTGTGACACATTTCATCCCCAGGTGCCTACAAATGTCCCTCCCCTGGCAGCACAGGGAAGGACAATAAACTGTTGGCATTCTGACCAGGATATTTACACATTGATCCTGCCAAGTGCGCCTGGATGGTTCATCAGGGGTGAACAGAGCACCAGGGCTTGGCTCATGGGCTTCTATCACAGCTCTCTTGTTCAGGTAAAGGAAACATTATTAGAGATAACAGATTCTAATCCGCCAAAAATAAAAAGTCCTTAGAACAGAATGCTGAACAGAATAAGTGCCAACTCAGAAACAATTACAGATCTTCATGCCAGAAAGGTTATTAAAAAGCAAAACCAGGATGCTGTCAAATAATTCCAAGCAGCAGATGCACCATCTGCAAAGCCACTTGCACAATGACAACTCCAGAATAAAAAAAGTGTTTCCTGCATGTTCTGCTTTACATGTATAAAAATACCAAATGATAGCTTGGCACAGGAGCTCTGCAAATGACAAAAATTCAGAGGCTGAGCTGAAAAATGAGATGTAATGACTTGCAAAGACAATTGGCCGGAGCACAGGAGGAAATTGGACACCCCAGGTGCAAAAAAGCCCTCCTCTGATTTCTGTAGCAAGGACTAAGCCAACAGGAAAAATGTATCACACCCATAAAACCCTAAAAGGAGAGAAAATAAAGGGAAAATCAGATCTGTGGCACTGAACAATCTTCCCTGAACATCAGCGCTGTGTTTGTAGCCAATCCCAATTTCAGGACCAAAGAGCAGCAAGCTCTCCACACCCTGCCATGGCAGGAGGGTTGGAAATAAAATATCCTAAAATCATCTTTACGGTCCTTTCCAACCCAAATCCTTTTTTCCCCACAACGAAGCCACATCACGCTGTGGCCTGGCTGGAGGTGGCAACGATCTGAAATCCCCACAGAGCTGTGAAATGCCCAGCACAGCAGTGACCCTGGAACTGTCACCACCCAATTCAAGCTCCTTCACTGCCAGCAGCAGTGGCACTGCCAGCCTGGCACGGGCTGGGCATTGCCAGGTCTCTGATGCCATCTGCTGGGGGCTCCTCGTGTTGGGCCACACTGCAGCAGCTCCACCGGGGAAGAACACCCACCCCTGTCACGGACAAAAATGATTTTCACAGGATTTTCCTCCTGAGAAGCTGAGAGGCCTCAGAAATGAAATGTAAATAATTACCTGCTGCTGTGGAATGCAATAGATGAATCTGTGATTGGTCTTCTGTGGTTATTTGTAATTAATGGCCATTCACAGTCCACCTGTCTGGACTCTCTGGTCACTCACAAGATTTTATTATGATTCCTTTCCTTTCTTTGCTAGCTCTCTGATGAAATCCTCTTTCTTTAGTGTAGTTTTAATGTATCATTTTCTTTTAATATAATATATATCATAAAATAATAAATCAGCTTTCTGAAACACGGAGTCAAGATTCTCATCTCTTCCCTCAACCACCTACCCCTCTTTTGTGTTTTCTTTGGATATAAAGACAAATTCAGCCAATTAAGACATTTAAAAATTACATTCAGCTCCTACTAGTGATGGAGACACAGATTAGGGATTGATGCAACAAAACCTATGAACAATTGTGACATCAACTTGCTACATAAATATGGATTTAGGAACTGTTCAGGAAAATTAGAAATTAAGACTCAGAATTGTGACTTGCAGCAGTTTTTGGGATTCCCAAATACAAAGCAGTAAATGAGTGAATATGGGGGCCCCAAAAGCTTTTCCTCACTGCTAAAGTGAGCTTTAAAGTAAATTAGAGTAAGTTCCTGACCCCTGAGCTGAGGGTGAAACAGAGGATGAATTTAGGAGCTCCAGGAGGCCTCTTAAAACACCTGCACAGCATCACTCCCTCATCATATCCTCTGTATCACACAGCTTTTATCCAACAGCCACTCCCAAATTCCCTCTTTCCATTTGTTTTAAGCCTTTTCATGAGTGGAAAACAAAACCCAGGAAAGTCCAATACATGCCTGGCTTTATTGCCTTAATAAACAATGCAGATATTCCAATCTTGATGCTTTACCAGCAATGTGAAGTCAGTGTTTTCCTGAATAAATAAATAACTGCAATAACCAAAATAAGAAAGTTCTTATTAAATATACAGAACTTTACAGGAAGTAAAAAAAAAAAAAAAACAAACCAACAAAAAGAAAGGGATGGATTTTCTGTTCTCAAATGTAATTACAGCAATGTTATCAAAACATTTAATAACCTAAGGAAAGGTTGGGTGTTGTGTTTAGAAAAGCTTTAACTGTCCTCAGCCTCCAGGTTTATGTTATTCCCAAACTTTGCATAGAGCTGGACTTTGAGGTCAGACAGCACGCTCTGGATGGACTCCACTCGGGATTCCAGTGCTTCAATTTCCTCCTGCAAACTCCTCTGAAAAAGAAAAATAAACAAAAATCAGTTCTGTACAACAAACCGAGCCAGGTTTGTCAGCACACAGAACCAACAAAGAGCTGCCTCTCTTCCAACTCATCCCAGGTCTGGCTGCAGGATTTATTGCTGGGGTGACCAAATCCTAAATCCAACACGGATTCAGCCTGTGAAAGCTGCAGAGGATGCACAGATGCCACCCCAGTGCCCAGCACACAGCACAGCCCAGCAGCTCACACAAACCTTGGCCTCCTCCAGCATCTCCTGAGTCTCCTCCAGGGAGTGACTGATGAAGACATCCCCGATCTGGTAGGGAATCAGGTGGGAGTCAGCATCATCCAGCAACATGATGTCATCACAGGCATCCTCCAGGTTCTGCAGCTGCTTCTGTTTGCCAGGACACAGAAAGAAAATCCCTGTGTAAAACCTTTCAGTGGACACTGCACAGCTGGGTAAGGAACCCAGACAGGCTGGATTTTGGGAACAAATCCCACCCACAACCAGGACATCCAGGAGATCAATGTCAGAGCTGGAATTCAGCAATTCAACCCAGCAGACACTCCTAGTCAGCCCTCATTATCTGTCATTAACAGAATAATTAACTGTCTGGGCAACAGCAATATAGCAGATTTAAATGTCACTAATATCTGATATACTTTTACCATTCTCTATTTCCAAAGTATCAGAAACCTCCTATCAGAACCCAAGCATTACTTAAACTCACAGTAACTCACTGCTGCTAATTTTCTATGTTCCAGCTGAAAACCCAATGAAGAGTTCACGAGATCTGAAGCAAATATACCTTTTTCACTTCTATTTCTTCTTTCAGCTCTGTGATCCTGCTGGTGTTTCTTGCAAACTTGTTTATTTTCTGTTGATCTTCAAAGGTGACATTGACATCTTCTGCAGCCTGCGAGGACGAGAGGTCAAAATCATTATTTCAGTTCTTACATTAACTTGAGTCTCCCTGCAAGGATACTCCTACAAAGTGATAGAAAACAATGTGAGAGCCACCACATTCTGCTTATGCTCAAAGTGCCTCTTCAAGGACACCACAAATACCCTCATTTAGCTGGGTACATCCAATTAAAACATTGGCCAGCCACGGCATCCTAAAGGAAAGGTTTCTTTGATGCTGATGGCTGAACTGGACACCCTGCTCTGAGTTTTCTCTGCAGAGGCACCATGAGCAGGAGCAGTTAGTGACATGCAGAGCAGAATGGCTTCACACTGACAGGGAGGAGGATGAATTGGGATACTGGGCAGGAATTGTGCCCTGGGAGGGTGGGGAGAGGTGCCCAGGGCCAGGCTGGACACTGGGGCTGGGAGCAGCCGGGGACAGTGAGGTGTCCCTGCCACGGCAGGGATGGCATGATGGAACGAGACGAATTTTAAGCTTCTTTCCAACCCAAGCCATGATGATGACTCCATGATTAACAACTCTCTCACAGAATACATTTCTCCTCACATCCACCCTGATCCTGTCCTTGTTTACAACGAGCCGCACCAGCACGGGCTCCGCAAGGCCACCGACCCCGGGGGACAAGCGCTGGGCCAGGGCCCGATCCCACAGCCCGATCCCGATATTGGGATATCCCGATATCCCAATTCCCGTTATCCCACCATCCCACTCCAAGGATCTTATCCCATCCCAGGGCCCTCAGCTCCCGAGCGGCGGCCGCGCCGTTCCGGGCAGAGCTTGACCCGGCCGCCTCCGGGGCACAGCGGCCCAGGGAGCAGCGGAGGAGCCGAAAGCTCCTCGGGAGGGATGGAACCCCGCCGGGAAGGGACCAAACCCTGCTCCAAAGGACCGAATCGCCCCGGGCCCGCTCCCTGCTCACCGCCTTCTTCATGGTGGCGGCCATGTTGGCGCTGCACCATCCATGAGGGGCTGAACCATCCGCCCGCCGCGCAGAGGAGGGGCACGGGTTTGGGAAAAGGGAGAAAAACGTGGAAAAACTCCAGAAAACGGCCAAGACTCTGTGAAAATCGGGGATTATCGCTATCTGAAGTGCGGCAGGATGCCTCGAGCGGCCTCGGGGCACGGAGTAATGTGAAGGCGCCTCCGCGGTGCTTGGTACGGCCCGGTGGGAGGGGCGGGGGCGGTTTCGGGGCGCTGGTCCGCCAGGGGGCGCCATGAGACGGGAATGGCGGGACCCGTGGGGTAACGGGATATCGGGATATTTATTGGGATATTTATTTACTGGGATATTTATTGGGATATTTACTGGGATATTTATTGGGATATTTATTTACTGGGATATTTGTTGGGATATAGGGATACTGGGATATTTATTGGGATATCGGGATAGTGGGATATTTATTGGGATATTTATTGGGATATCGGGATAGTGGGATATTTATTGGGATAGTGGGATAATGGGATATCGGGATGTTGGGATCTATGGGGTGGGATGGTGGGATAACAGGATATTGGGCTATTTATTGGGATAATGTATAATGGGATATTGGGATACTGAGATCCATGGGATGGGATATTGGGATAATGGGATATTGGGATAATGGGATAATTGGATGGGATTTTGGGATGGGATATTGGGATGGGATCCATGGGGTGGGATGGGATCCATGGGGTGGGATGGGATGGGATGGGATGGGATAACAGGATGGGATGGGATAATTGGATGGGATTTTGGGATGAGATTTTGGGATGGGATATTGGGATGGGATACATGGGGTGGGATGGGATGGGATAACGGGATAGGATGGGATATTAGGATGAGATATTTGAATACATGGGATGGGATAGTGGCATAATGGGATGGGATCAGATAATGGGATGGGATAATGGGATGGAATAGTAGGCTGGGATAACGGGATATAATAACAGGATGGAAGGGGATAAAGGGATGGGATGGGATATTCATTTCTATAATATTGCCTGAAATAAATTTATTTTTGGGTTTGGGGATTTTTTTTTCCAGTTCCAAATAGCTGCTCATTTCAAAACTCCTGTTCCAAAGCAGTAGGAAAGACAGAATAATAAAAGATATTTTGAGTAGCCCTCAGGCTGATGTTACATTTTATTTTGGTGCATCATCATCCTCACAGTGCCTTGTTTCCCACTGAGGGAAGAAGTTCATCACCAAATTTCTCCCCAGAGAACCGCATTATTATTAACTTCTATAAAAACATAATCCCAGCTCTAAACCTCTCTTTTCCTCAGAAAAGAAACTCTCATCCCCCTGGCCATCCTCGTGCTCCTCCCGAAGGATCCTGCTAGGAAAGGGCACAGCCTGAGCCGTGGTTATTTCCCTGGCTGCACTAACTGCACAGTACCCAGAGCCAGGGCGATTTCCCTCAAGAGAAAAGGAGCGGATTTCACAAGAATTCGATGACTCCAAGGCTTTGAAAAGCAATCCTTTTTTCCCCCACATGCTCGGGCAAGCTGTGTGGGGTGAGCCCTGCCAAGAGTAACTCACTGCAGCGCTCTCTTATGTAAATAAAAGTGAAAACAGCTCAGGAGAGCAGGCAGCACGGAGCAGAGGAACCCGCTGAACCCAGCGCCCTCGCTCCTCTCCCGCTCGCACAAAGGACTTGCTCCTTCTTGCTCTGCTCCCCGGGCTCCTGCTTGGCTTCCCTTGCTGGGATCCCTTCCACGCCCTGCCCTCGTCTCACGGCTCCTCTGGGGCTCTTGGCAATTTTCTCCTTCCCTGCTGGAGCCTTCTGCAGCCCAGCTCAGTGGGGAAGAGCATTGCCATGCTTTGCTGCCTTGGGGAGACCTCTGGATTCCCAAACTCTTCTCCCCTTTCCCTAGAGGTCCACAGGTTTTTGGATTCCCAAACTCTTCTCCCCTTTCCCTAGAGTTCCACAGGTTTTTGGATTCCCAAACTCTTCTCCCCTTTCCCTAGAGTTCCACAGGTTTTTGGATTCCCAAACTCTTCTCCCCTTTCCCTAGAGTTCCACAGGCTTTTGGATTCCCAAACTCTTCTCCCCTTTCCCTAGAGGTCCACAGGTTTTTGGATTCCCAAACTCTTCTCCCCTTTCCCTGGATCCCCAAACTCTGGATTCCCAAACTCTTCTCCCCTTTCCATGAAGCTCCACAGATCTCTGGATTCCCAAACTCTTCCCTCCCCCTGAAGATCCACAGACCTTTGGATTCCCAAACTCTTCTCCCCTTTCCCTGGATCCCCACAGACCTTTGGAATCTCAAACTCTTCTCCCATTTCCCTGGATCCCCACAGACCTCTGGATCCCCAAACTCTGGATTCCCAAACTCTTCTCCCCTCTCCCTGGATCCCCAAACTCTGGATTCCCAAACTCTTCTCCCGTTCCCCTGGAGCTCCACAGATCTCTGGAGTTCCCAAACTCTTCTCCCTTTTCCCTGGATCCCCCCAGACCTTTGGATTCCCAAACTCCTCTCCCCTTTCCATGAAGCCCCACAGACCTTTGGAGTTCCCAAACTCTTCTGTCTTTGAGTTTTCTGTCATCTAATCATCCAGAAGGCGAAATAAGAGGAGTTTGGTGTTAAAAGCCAGTATTTGAGTGAAAATAGAATAAAGGCTGCTTTTGCTTTCATTTCACGGTGAACGTGGATAACTTGGAGATCTCAGTTTTCAAAGCCATATCAGTTTCTCTTCTGGAGAATGGGAATTACTGTACTTTCCTGTCAATATTTACAAAGCTCAAAGATGCTCCGCTGGAAAGAGAATTAAAAGAATTATCAGGGAATTAAAAGTGTATAAACAAACACAAACGAACGCTGCAATAATAACCAGAGCTTGCAAGTTGCAATGCATTTGCCTTCCCCACATTGTGAAATACCTTCCTGTGACACTCTCCCTGTTAACCTCCTCCTGTGGCACTTCAGCTCTTTGTATTAATTTAGAAAACTCAGAGATTTCACAAAAATTTTAAGGCAAATTTACCAAAAAGCTTTTCCCACCCAGGAGAAAGAGCAGAGGCCAGGAGACAGGAATTGTGTAATATGTCACAGAGCAAACCCCCTGGAAATACAGGCATTAAGAGTGAAAATCCACTCCCAGCATAAAACTCTTCCCACTGAGGAGTTATTTTTGTGATATTTGATGTGTTTGAAGGGAACTACAGGAAAATCACTCAGGTTATTTTCCATGAGCTCCAAGGGTTTGATCTGGGAGTTCAGGAGTTGTTTTTAATGAGCTTCCCAAGCACACCTCAGCCCCTTAAATCCAGGGCAGGAGCTCTGAGTTTGATGGGATTTCCAACATTTATTCAAATATGTTACAATTATTTCCCAAAAACTATGACCAGAAATTGACTCAGCTCAGAAAGCACCTCTAAAACTTGGACTAATTAAATATTTAGTGGTGAAAAAATCTGAGCCAGCTGTGTGTACCTGCTCAGCAGATCTCCCACAGAAGCATCCCACTGGCACATGGTTTTTCAAGGAATATTCTCTCCTGACATGCAAGGGAGCAGAAATCAAACCAGGAGCAAAAGAGAAGCACAGAAAAATCAGCTCTTTAGTTCTGATATTCTGCTGTTTCTTGGTCCTTGAGACTTTGAACCAAAAATCCTCCTTGCCATAGTGGAGAAGTGAAGAGAGATTTCATTTGCTGCTGTCATCTGCTGCTATATTGGAAAATATTGGGAAGTCTTGTGGATGGACACCTGTGGGATGGTGGTGACACCTTCACCGTTCAGGTGCCTCAGTGGAAGGATACACCCAAAATTCAGCTCAAGAGCACTGAGCTGGTCCAGCTTTTCTCCAGGAGCTGATGCCTTGAGAGGCTGAGCTGGAACTGAGACTGGATGGAGCTACAGAATAAAGCAGGGATTTATTCACAGGATCCCCTCCATGGACCCACCTTGGGCAGCACCAGAGCCCAGCCAGGGCTGCACCCAAGATGAACCAAAAAACCCCAAAATGCACAGCCGGGCACGGGCTCTGTCCCTGGGATCAGCTCTGCTCCATTTGCACTTTGCAGTTCATTGTCCCATTCCAGCTTTAGCCCAGGCAGTCCCATCCTTGTTTTTCTCTCTCCAGCCCACGGGGTTTGTGCTCCTGGGCTGAGATTTGGCTCATTTGTCCTTGGTGCCCAGCTGGAGCAGGAATTGTTTTGTCTCCCTGCTCTGTGCACACAGCTCAGCAATGCTGAATGTGAAGCTCAGAACAGAATCTGAAAAATATAAAAGCTGAAACCTGAGGCATCAATATAACCCCTGATGTGTTCTAAATGTCACAACTGAAAATTAAAGCTTGGGTTTGAGTCTTAAAAATGAGGGAAGAAGGGGAACTGCAAACAGCCCTGGACTGGCACTTGAGCAGGAACTGAGGAATTATTTTCTGTCCCAGCTCCAGCACACCAATTCCCCTGCCAAGGACTTACAGAGCCACGGGAGTGAGACACAACCCTTTCCATTCTGTCATTCAAAAACAGCTTCAGAGAGAGACGATTTCACATTAACAGGGTGGTTTCCTCCCCGTAGCTGTGAAGAACATGGAAAAATTGACCTGTGCCCAGTTTAGTCTTGACTTGCCTGTTTCAGACTCTTCAAAGGCATCGTTTCACAGGCACGAAGCTGTGACCCTTCAAATGAGTTCATTCTCATTCCTTAAATAGGCAGAGGGCACAAATTGTCCCTTCTCGTCTGGTTTCTCAGAACTCATCATGAATGGAGCCTGAGCTGCCTCCAAGGACAGGGAGATGTGTTTCAGGAGCACTGCTTCAAAGCAAACAAATCACAGAATGTGATTGTGGTGTCTCCCCCAAAAATTACAAACCTTTGAACCAACTTTAACTTTAAAGCCTGCCTGGGAAGTGCTCTGACCCCGTGGCCCACAGAGGATGATCCCATTGCAGAAAACCACTTGGGAAGGATGTGCAGAACTCCCAGAAAGATTCTGCAGTGTATTTCCTTTCCTTTTGTACATTTTCTCTCTGCTGATCTCTGCTGCCTTGGTCTTTGCATTGTTATTAATTTGACTTTGAGACGTGTTTATTTATGTGTCAAATCCATCTCCTGATCATGCTCTGTCCAACACACCCAGGGTGTCTGCACACTCTGCTTCTGCCAAACCCTCACATGAAGGGGATCAGAGCTGAGTCACAAAAGGCATTGGGAAAGAAGGGAAAGGTAGCGTGGGGTGCAAGAAAATCAAATCCCCATTGCAGCCAAGCTGTCTTTCCTGGAAATCCTCTGGATTGCAGGTAGCTCTGTCTTGCAGCAGGATCCAACTCTTCTCTTCTCTTCTCTTCTCTTCTCTTCTCTTCTCTTCTCTTCTCTTCTCTTCTCTTCTCTTCTCTTCTCTTCTCTTCTCTTCTCTTCTCTTCTCGCTCCTCTCAGCCTCAAATTTTTCGAGCTTTTCTGTGCAGTTTCTGATTAAAAGACTGGGATTCACTCATTTTTGTCAGGATTTAATGGCTAACAACGCCCACAGTGAAGGGAATTTTGCCTTCCCCAGTGATGCCCGCATGACCTTTTCTGGTTACTCAACCAGAGAGGCGTAAGGGCAGTTCACACCCCACAACTTCTCGTTCCTCAGTTCCCTGCACTTTCTTATGCCGTCTCTTTAAAGTGAAAATGCTGTGGGAAAACCGAACTGCTCTGCGCTCTGCAGGATGAACAGCACAGCCCTTTGCGCTCACGCGGGTGCTCGGACAAAAATACTAATTAATATTAAAAAAAAAAAAAAAAAAAAAAAAAAAAAACGAAAAAATAAAGGAAAAAGAGAGAGAGAGCGCTACGACACCGCTCACACGAACGCCAGGCGAGGAGCGGAGCCGCTGCCAGCGGCTGCGTCCCCTCCTGCGGGGACCGACCCGCGCACCCCCGCGCTCCAAGCCGGTCCCATCCGCTCATCCCCGCATCCCGGCGGTTCCGACCCGCGCATCCCTGGATCCAAGCCGGTCCCATCCGCTCATCCCCGCATCTCGGCGGGACAGACCCGCGCATCCCTGGATCCAAGCCGGTCCCATCCGCTCATCCCCGCATCCCGGCGGGTCCGATCCGCGCATAACCCCCGATCCCAGTGGGTCCGACCCGCTCATCCCCGGATTCCTGTGGGTCCCACCCGCGCATCCCCGGATCGCAGCAGGTCCGACCCCGCGCTGCCAGCGGGCGGAGGCGCTGGCGCGGTGCCCTCCCTGCCTCCCTGAACCCTTTCATGACCCGCCTGCCCCGAGGGCTCCGCGGGCAGGGCCGGGCAGCCGCCCCACCTCACCCCACCCTTGGCTCCCATTGGCGCGGATGAAAGTCCAGCACCTCGGGCTGCTATAAATGCACCTATGCGCGCCCGGGGGCCGGCACCGCGGCCATGGGCGGCTGCAGCATCCTCCTCCTCCTCCTGGCCCGCCGGCCGCTCCGTGCCCGCACCTGCGGCCGCGCCGCGTCCTCGCTGAGCGCGCTGCGGCCGGCGGAGACGCTGCCCGGGCCGCCCAGCTGGCCCCTGATGGGCAGCCTGCCCGACGTGCTCTGGAAAGGGGGGCTCAAGAGGCAGCACGAGACCCTGGTGAGGCTGGGGATGGCAGGAAGATAAGGATGGTGATGAGATGAGGATGAGGATGGCGATGGGGATGGGATGAAGATGCCGCACTCAGCGCGGGTTTCTGGCTCTCCCCAGGCTCAGTACCACCGGCGCTTCGGGAAGATTTTCCGCATGAAGCTGGGCGCCTTCGACTCGGTGCACATCGCGGCGCCGTGCCTGCTGGAGGCTCTGTACCGCCGCGAGAGCGCCTGCCCGCAGCGCCTCGAGATCAAGCCCTGGAAAGCCTATCGCGACTATCGCGGCGAAGCCTACGGGCTGCTCATCCTGTGAGTGCTGCCCGGAGCGGCTGCGGGGCTGCCGGGGACCGGGGGATGCTCGGAGCGGGTCCGGGGGTCCCGGGCTGCTCCCCGAGAGTGGCCGGGGCTCATCCCGACCCCGAGCATCCCCCGGTTGTGCCGTCGGGGCGGTGGAGCATCAGCAGTGCGGGTTTGGGGTTTTCCGTTTTCATTCTTTTCATCTCTTTTCCCTCTCCAACTCGCTGTTTTTGTTTCGATGCAGGGAGGGAAAGGACTGGCAGAGGGTCAGAAGCGCCTTTCAGAAGAAGCTGATGAAGCCCCGGGAGGTTGTGAAGCTGGACACGGCGATCAATGAGGTACCTGCTCTGAGAAATCCCTTCTCTCTCTGCTCCCCTGCAAGCCTGGGGAGCTGGAGCAGATCTGGTTTATCCGGGCAGCTTTATTTACCCCACAGTGATAAACCACGAGCTCAGACCCAGAACATTCAGGGAATAATGAGTACAAACTGATTGCCAGGGTCTGAGACCACATAGAAACCTGGAGCTGGGGGTGAACCCACAGAAAACCAGGATTATTCCATAAGGATCCAGGCTCCAGCAAAGAGCTTTTCCCTGCTTCTCCTGCATGCTGTAATTTTTGCCTTTACCCCTTCATTCCTCTGCTCCTCCCCTCAGGAACACCTCTGTCCTTAACCTCTGTGCTCCTGGGGAGGCTGAGGAGCATCAGTGACAAACACCTTAATCCCAGTTGTGAAACCCCAGCTGGTGAGGATTGCATCCCTGCGAGGGCAGCACGGTTCATGGGAGCACCGGAGCCTGACAAATCCAAACACTTGTTCACACAGGGGGAAGTTGAATCTTGTTCAAAGAACAGGGAACAAAAGGATTCCTCTCATGCAAGATTGTTATCTGCTCAAAAGGCAGCTGAAATGCTGAATTACACCGGATTTTTATTAGTTGATGTCATTTTATTCCCTTCTTTTCTCTCTCTTCTCTCACCATTTAGGTCCTGGAGGATTTTATGTACAGAATAGATGAAATTTGTGACCACAATGGCCAGATGGAAGATATCTATTCAGAATTCAACAAATGGTCTTTTGAAAGTGAGTGTGGTGCACCTGCCAGGGCATTGCAGTACAAATATGATCAAGGATGAATATGTTGGCTGATTATTTCTAAACTTTCAGCTATAATATCATGCAAAGAGAGTTGCAGAACAGCCAGGGACTGTCAGTGCAAAATTCATCAGCACAAGTATAAATTTCTGCCTAGCTGCCTGCATGGCTTCCAAAAATTCAAACATTCCAATGATTTATAAATCAAAAATTGGGGAGGTTATGGTTCGTTTATCTAGAGTGGGATCAGATAACATTTTTTGTTATTTTTTGCCCACGTGATATTTGTTAGCTATCAGCAGGATCAGTGATATATTCCAATAACAGAGTGCTGGCTGTAGGCAAAGTCTGCAAAATCCCAGTTCCAGTGTTTACACTGGGATTGAGAAGGGCTGGAATGAGTTACCAAGGCAGAGCCTCATCCTCAGGAGCCCTTCAGAGCTCACCGAGGAATGTGCCAGGGATGACACAGGGCACAGAGTGGCTCAGGGAGGGTTGGGTGCAGTGACTGACCCAGCCCTGCCAGACCCAGCTGCCCTTGGCTGCCTCCTCGGGGCTGAGCTCCTCAAAGTGGAGCTTTGTTTCCACTGTCAGTGGTGATGGCTGCTTTGGGAAAGGGAGAAATAGGAAGTGACAGTTTGAAAAGAAGTGGGGAAAAAGGACAAGTGGAAAAGGTGCAGAGTGGGATGCTGCCAGTCCTTGCAAGGAGGGGGAATGCTGTGGGAGATGCTCCTCGAGCCCTGCTCTCCTGCCACTCAGTTTTCTTCAGTAAATTCACCAAATATGAGCCAAAACTGCAGCTCTGCTCTCATGAGGGGATCAGTGGCACTCCTCATTGTGCAGAAATGCTGCTGCCAGGGCCCCAAGCTGGAAACCCTCACTGGGGCCAGGGCAAACAAGCAGGAGGTGTTTTCCAAGTGCTGCTCTGCCAGGTCTGCACCAAGGAACACCTTCAGAAGGCTCACCCAAGCCATTCCTTGATGATAAATTATGCATCCCACACGGCCTTTTGTTTATTAATTTAATTATAATATTGCCTAACAACAGGTATCTGCCTGGTGCTGTATGGAAAGCGGTTTGGCCTCCTGCAGCAGGACGTGGAAGAAGAAAGTCTGAACTTCATCAAGGCTGTAAAAACGGTATGGGAGGGTCTCTCCTGGGGCTGGGGTGGTTTTTTACCGCTGCTGTTAATGAGAGGCAGCAATTTAAAGGAGTCAGCTGGGAAAAGCAGCTCAGGCTTCTGTACCCAACTGGTGCCCAGCTAATCCTGAACTTCTGCCTCCTTTATGCAATGCCTCAGTCTGTTGTAATAAAGCAGGCAGGACTCAGGTTCTCCATGCAGGAAAAACCCCTTTTTATTCCCATTTTTGTACAGTTTTCACAGACCTTGTGTACAACTTCAATTGGTTAGTAGCTTTCTTGCCAATTACTGTATTGGCTAGTAAAAGGTATTTTGCTTGTCCATCAAGTCTCTCTATTCTTGAGAGCCTGTATCCTTATGGAATATATATATTATATTATATTATATGTGACATATTATATGTGACATATTATATGTGACATATTATATGTGACATATTATATATATGACATATTATATATATGACATATTATATATATGACATATTATATATATGACATATTATATATATTTTATATGTTATATATATAGTATATATATAATATATATATTATATATTATATATATTATATCTGTGAAGAATATATTTTCTTCACTGATTCTCATGAGAGAGATCCCTGGTTATCACAGGTGAACTTTTTCTCCCCAAAATTGTTAATTTTTGTGTTAATGAGCTCTCCTTTTTCAAGCTGTTTTCACATAGGTACTTGGAAGCTGTTGTTAGCTGAGGTAGCTAAGCTAATCCATATTTTATAAGATATTTTTATGACAATTTTTACCATTAGTGGGACAGGGGAAATGCTGAGTGGGCATCAGGGCAGCCCTGGAGGGAATTGTCAGCTCGGCTGGTGACTCTGCTCCTCTCTGGGGACCCTGCAGGCTGGGACTGTGCCTGCCTGTGGGGTTTGCTGTGGGGTTTGGGGTCAGAGCTGCCTTTGTGCTCTGGGGTCCAAACCTGCCCCACTTCAGCCACCACACACAGGCAGCCAGCCCTGCCTGGGATTTCAGCTCATCCTTTGTCAAGGGAGAGGGAGGCACTGCCAAAAATGCCTTGTCCCACTCCCAACAGGGGCCAAAAATCAATAGGGTGCATTCCTTACTGAGGAGGCTCCTGGCTGCCCCTGATTTTTACCTGGACATGCCCTCAGTAGACTCAGACCCATCCTCTCTGTCCAGGATGGAAAATCCACCAGAATTTTGCCTTCCTGGCAATCTCCCTCTGCTCCCCAGCCCGTGCTGTTCAGGGGCTGCAGGCAGAGGGTGGAAAGGGGTTAAAGGGAGATTTCCCCCACAGATGATGGCCACGTTCGGGATGATGATGGTGACCCCTGTGGAGCTGCACAAGGGGCTCAACACCAAGGTCTGGCAAGCTCACACCAAAGCATGGGATGATATATTCAAAACAGGTCATTATTTAACCCAAATTTATCTCCTTTCCCTCTATCTCTGTCCTCTCCTTGCTGGGATTGATTTTTCCATGCTTGCTGCTGTTAATCCCTGCCTTCAGCACGGATTAAAGCACATTTGCTGTACCCAAACAGGGATTATTCAATGTGGGAGCAGTTTTTAGTGACTAACACCCAGGCTGTGGGGCAATACCCAATTCCCAGGGAAATCCCAGGATTCTGGGAGCCAGCAGTGTCATGGCACCATTTTAATTGTCCTAAAAGGAAATTAAAAATTATAATCTCTATAAAGGCAAGGGTATAAATGAAAAGGGACTTCCCTCAATGACTTGTTTTATTGGGAAACAAGAATTGTGCACCTGTTTGCTAAAAAAAAAAAAAAAGAAATTATATCTTTTCTGGACAACCTGTAGCATAGTTGTAAATATTAAACCCAGAAGTAATTTAAATAATAAAGTTCAGTTTGGCTTTTTGACTATTTAAAGTGATTTTGCCTTCCAAATTTAAAAATTACTCAAACTCCAGATATGAAATTAAGTTTTTATTTTTAATATTTTAAAATTTCATTGATTTAAACAATGAGAGACATAACTAAAGGCTGAGAAAGCTTTTGGAAGGTTGTAACACTGAGATATTTCCCTTGGGTATTTGAGTCCCAAGGCTTTTTATCCTGCCAGCCACACACTCTCTTATTTTATTGCTTCTTGGTTTATGGGCTTTAGGAAAGACACTTTAAACCAGTTTTGCTCAGAAAAACCAGTCTGACACCTTCACTTAAAGTGAATAATTCTTCACAGGAGCTGGTTTTAACAGCTGGGATACTCCTGAGCAAAACCTGTTTCTTTTTATTTAAAAAAACCCCCAGCATGTCAAAATTTGGCATCTCTTTGTGCCTTCCCCTGGTAAATCCCAGGTTTACATTTCCCCTCGGGGGTTCTGGGTGCTAAATCCCTTTGATTTTCTAACACCTTGATCCCCTTTGAAAACCCCAGGTAATAAATTTTACACACTCCTGTTTCTGTTTGCTGAGTATTTCCCTCAATGTGCCACTGATTTCCTCCCCTAATTTAAGAGAGCAGAATTCCTAAGAGCTGAAAAGCGATTTTTGGGACTGAGTTGGTTTGAGAAGTGACAACACCATTCTTTATTCACTCTGAATACCCTCATTACTGACCCAGAGCTTGCAAGCAGAGCCCAGCTTGGCGCTGCTGTGGGTTTGCAGGGGTTCTATGGGGCTGTGGGTGATTTTCCCTCTCGCTGCCCTCCCCAGCCAAGCACTCCATCGACAGCCGGCTGCAGAAGCACTCTGCCGACCCGCAGGGGGATTTTCTGTGTGACATCTACTCGGGGGGACAGCTGTCCAGGAAGGAGCTGTACGCTGCCATCGCTGAGCTGCAGATCGCCGGCGTCGAGACGGTAACCGCAGGGTGAACAGGGTTTAATTCCCCCAGTTCCCTTCTTAGAGTTTAAACCCTCCCAATTACCTCCTTAGGGTTTAAATTCCCCCGGTTCCCTCATCAGGGTTTACATCCCCCCAGTTCCCTCCTTAGCTGCAGATCGCCGGCGTCGAGACAGTAACCGCGGGGTGAACAGGGTTTAATTCCCCCAGTTCCCTTCTTAGAGTTTAAACCCTCCCGATTACCTCCTTAGGGTTTAAATTCCCCCAGTTCCCTTCTTAGAGTTTAAACCCTCCCAATTACCTCCTTAGGGTTTAATTCCCCCAGTTCCCTTCTTAGAGTTTAAACCCTCCCGATTACCTCCTTAGGGTTTAAATTCCCCCAGTTCCCACATCAGGGTTCACATCCCCCCAGTTCCCTCCTTAGCTGCAGATCAACAGTGTGGAGATGGTAACTGGGATGTGTCCAGAGTCTAAATCCCCCCAGTTCCATCCTTGGGGCTCAATTCACCCCAATTCCCTCTTTAGCTGCAGATCGCCGGTGTTGAGATGGTAACCACGATGTGAACAGGGTTTATATCCTCCCAGTTCCCTCCTTGGGGTTCAATTCACCCCAATTCCCTCCTTAGCTGCAGACCCCCAGCACGGTGATGGTACCTGGGATGTGCCAAGGGTTTAAATCCCCCCAGTTCCCTTCTTGGAGTTTAAATCCTCCCAGTTCCCTCCTTAGGGCTCAAATTACCCCAACTCCCTCCTTAGCTGCAGATCCCCAGCACGGAGATGGTACCCATGATGTGCCCAGGGTTTGAATTCCCTCCAATTCTCTCCTTGGGGCTCAAATCCTCCCAGTTTTCTCCCTGGGGTCCAAATCCTTCTGCTTCCCTCCTTAGAGTCCAAATTCCTCCCAGTTCCCTCCTTGGGGTTTAAATTCCCTCCAGTTCCCTCCTTAGCTGCAGATCCCAAGCATGGAGACAGTGCCCAGGATGTGCTCAGGGTTTAAATCCTCCCAGTTTCCCTCCTTAGGGTTTAAATTCCCTCCTTAGGGTTCAAAACCCCTCCAATTCCCTCCCTGGGGTCCAAATTTCCCCCTGTTCCCTCCTTAGGGCTCAGATTACCCCAATTCCCTCTTTAGCTGCAGATTGCTGGCATGGAAATGGTACCAGGGATGTGCCCAGGGTTTAAATTCCCGCCAGTTCCCTCCTTAGGGTTCAAATCCCCCCAGTTCCCTCCTTAGGCTTTAAATTCCTCCAATTCCCTCCTTAGGTGCAGGTCCTCCAGCATGGAGATGGTAAAGCTGATTTTCCAAGGGTTCAAATCATCCCTGTTCCCCCCTTCCTTCCCCTACCTGAGCACCAGCACACCTGGGAGTGAGCTCATCCTGAAGCTGCCTCAGTGGCCCAAGTGCAGATGGATTTTTACATTAAATCCCTGGATTTTGACCTGAAATCCCCAGATTTTTTAATTCTGGGATTAATTCACGACAACTGGGACGGCTCATAACCCCTCAGGCTGTCATAACTCCATAAAGCTGTGCCCAGCCAGAAACGTTGCTTTGAATTTTGGGCAAATTCTTCCTTCTATGCCTACAAAAGGACAGCTTCACCTTTCCTTCTGCTCTGTTCCAGACAGCCAACAGTTTGCTGTGGGCTCTGTACAACCTCTCCCGCAATCCTCACGTCCAGCAGAAGCTTTTCCAGGAAATCCAGAGAGTTTTGGGTGCCCAGCAGAGCCCGAGTGCTGAGAGCCTGAGGAACATGCCCTACCTGAAAGCCTGTCTGAAAGAGTCCATGAGGTAAAATCCCCAAATCCTTCAAAACCATCCCCAAGTGTTTCACCAGCTTCTTTGTACAAGGGAGAAATTAATTTTCAGCACACAGAATTTTGTTCATCTTGCTGTTTGAGGGAAAATATGAGAGATAGAAGAAGGGAAATTTCTGGGAATTTAACCCATGGTTCTCTTTCCCTGCAGATTAACCCCATCAGTGCCTTTCACCACCCGCACCATCGACACAGAAATGGTTCTGGGAAATTACATGCTGCCCAAAGGGGTAAGGCAATTAATTCTGTTTATTTGGATATTTTTAATTGCCCTTTAAACCACAGAAGTTGCTCATATATCAGTTTCAAACTGGCTCTGCCAAAGTACCAGCCCCAGGACAAGGAATGAGGGATTCACCCCAAGGATTCCCATAAACACAAACCCACACCTGCCTCCACTGCAGCTGGACTTAGACAGAAATATTTGCCTGAAGTAATTTTGATGAGCTATTCCAATTGATTTTTTGGGAATTCCTTGACCTCTCCTGAGGAAGCTGCTGTGCTGTGAAAAATGCATTCACTTTCTTGTGAAAATTTAAAAAGTTTATTAAAGGACAATAGGAGACAAGGACTATAAAGTAAAGGTTATTATGGTTGGGTGTATCTTGGTACTTAGCTAAGAGTACACTTGTTTTAGAAACACTTTTTATGTACTATTTCTCTTACATTAGTTTGTTGCATATTCATAAACAATCATGCATAGGAAACTTTTTCTTTAAACTAGTTTACATATTTTAAGAACTTTTTGGTACAGCTTTTGTTTGGTTTTACTTTTTCAGAGCACAAGTATTTTTTGCTTGTGGGTTTTAGCCTATTTTTATTACTTTTATTTTATTACTTTTAATTTTTGGGCTTTGGTCTACACTGTTTTTAGCTGTGAGAGTTAATAGTTGGTATATGTGTAGCAGGGTCTTCTTCATATGTTCATTGGATGTTATCTTATTTAAGTAGGTATTTTAACCAAGCATAACTATTTCACTACTATGCCCAACCTTAATTAACAGCAGAAATAAAAACTATATCTTTATAACAAAGTCACTTTAGCCTCACACATATAGAACCCACTTTAATATTCGCCAGAAGCCAATACCATGACACGTATCTGACGCACGCCATGATTCTCCATCCTCGGGATCCGGGGGTGTCTCTGTGACCTGTTCCCTGTCCTGCCTTGCTGCAGACGGTGCTGATGATCAACAGCCACGCCCTGGGCTGCAGCGAGGACTGTTTCAGGGGCTGGGCAGAGTTCAGGCCCGAGCGCTGGCTGCTCAGGGGCTCCATCCACCCCTTCTCCCACGTGCCCTTCGGCATCGGCAGGAGGATGTGCGTGGGGCGCCGCCTGGCCGAGCTGCAGCTGCACCTGGCCCTCTGCTGGGTAAGCGCCCCAAAAAGGCAACTGGGCGGGTTTGTCCTCCAGTGAGCACGGGCACAGCCCAGCATGCTCATTGTGGGCACAGCAGGCACAGCCTTCCCAAGGGATTTTCCTGGGGAAGCAGTGAGAAAGCTCAGAGAAGAGAAAACGATTCTTATCTCTATTTGTGCTCCTGTTTGGCGCATGTGGAACGTGTTATGGGGTATTTACTGTTCCTGTTTTTTGGCACATGGGGAATATGTTATAGGGTATTCAGTGCCCCTGTTGTTTGGCACATGGGGAATGTGTTATGGAGTATTTGCTGTTCCTGTTGTTTGGCACATATGGAGATTGTTTATTGTGGGGTGTGGAGGTTCAGGGACATCACACCATGACCAGTATGATCCAGTGAAGCCAAGTTTATTATCTCCCTAAAAAGACTATATTTATTATAAATTTCTACTGTCAACGTGTCTCTAGCTAATACATGATTGGTTAATCCTAGCTGTTCATGCCTCTAAAATAGAATGCTGATTGGATAATCTAATTTTTCATGCATCTTGCTGTGGTTGTCTGGCCATGACTTCTCTTTTTCCTTACTTTCCCAAGCTCACTGACAAACCTGCTGAGTCCTGATGACTCTTCTTCTTGTATCTCTTTCAAGGATATACCGGCCCCATTTCTGAATATGTCCATTATCCATTGTTTGTGCACGTGTCCATTGTCCCAAGCAGGCTGGATTGTGCATCGGCTGACTATGGCCATTGTCCTGCAAAAACTCCTTAACCTGCAAAAAACTCTCAACAGTTTATGAGAGTGATTTCTTAATTGGGCACTGCTGATGGTTGGATTGATTGGCCAGTTGGGTCAAAGCTGTGTTGTGACTGTCTGAAAGGGTCACAGGTTTTTCTTTGGTGTGATATAGTATAGTTTGGGTATATTGTAATATGGCTGAAAGAGGCAATTGCTCAGCCCTCTGATGATGCAGTCGGAGCAGGTTATTGCCCAGCTGGGGATGCTGCCCTGACAGCTGGTGGGTGCTGTGTCCCTGCAGCTGATCCGCAGGTACCGTGTGCTGGCCACGGACCAGGAGCCGCTGGAGACGCTGCACTCGGGGATCCTCATCCCCGGCAGGGCCCTGCCCATCGCCCTCCAGCCACGAGCAGGTACGGGCAAACACACCTGGGTGCTCTGCTTGGGCATAAAACACACACCTGTGCTCCGCTTGGGCACAAACACACACCTGGGTGCTGCTTGGGCTCACAAACACACACCTGTGCTCTGCTTGGGCACAAACACACACCTGGGTGCTGCTTGGGCTCACAAACACACACCTGTGTTCTCTGTAGGCACACAAACACACACCTGGGTGCTGCTTGGGCTCACAAACACACACCTGTGTTCTCTGTGGGCACACACACACACACACCTGTGCTTTGCTTGGGCTCACAAACACACACCTGTGCTCCGCTTGGGCACAAACACACACCTGGATGCTGCTTGGGCTCACAAACACACACCTGTGTTCTCTGTGGGCACACACACACACACCTGTGCTTTGCTTGGGCTCACAAACACACACCTGTGTCCTGCTTGTGCACAACCACACACCGGAGTTCTGTGTTCCTGCACACTGCGGGCTCTGCTGTACCTGCACCGGGATTTCTGTGCCAATGGGAGGGTAAACAGCTGATATCTGTCTGCTCTTCATCCTCAGAGGGCCTGAGCCATCCTGGGTCTTTATTTTAACAAATGAATGCTGTCCCAGTTCGGTGTTTTATTAGGAACTGTCCTGTATTTCTCATAGCTCATGGCTCTGGACTCAATTTTATATCCACATTTCTGTTCCTGATGCAGCCCAAAAAGGGGGGAATCAGCATATACCCAGTGCTGCAGAAAATAACAGCCAGGGGTTGTTAGAACTTCACTGCAGTCCCAAAGATATTTCCTGGAAAAGAGCATTTGATCTTGGGCATCAGTTTGCAAATTAAAAAGAAGATGCCTTAGTGAAGGAACTGCTCACTGCAGAGTTTAGATAACAAAACTTCATTTGAGGCAGAAGGACAGAGAAAAATCTATTTGTAAATAGTTGTGCAGTGTTGCAACTTAAATATTTGAACCTAGGATTTTCTTTCTCACAAGTTTATACGAACGAGCTAACAAAATAACATATTTGTGCAACAACCTAACTTGAGAAAACAAGTCTCTGATCCAGAATGAAATCCTCCAATAGAAATCCAGGACATTTCAATGCTGGGGAAGATATTTTTTACCAGCCAACATCACAGGAAAAAAATACATCCCAGTATAATCTGAATATTCACTCCTTTAACTGAAGTTTGTTCAGTGTGGTTTGCTTTGACATGTAATGTAATATATAATATATAATATATAATATATAATATATATTATATAATATATAATATATAATATATAATATATAATATATAATATATAATATATAATATATAATATATAATATAATATAATAATTTTTTTTGCTCAATACAGGTGGCAAGAAATAAAGGACAGCCCTGCTGCTGCCTTTTCCTGAGAGAGAGACATGAGCTGTGGGAGCCAGAGCTCTGGAGGCTGCAGGGAAGAGCTGCACCACATCCCCTGAGCCACTGCTGGGCCAGGAACAGCACCAGGAAAAGCTCCCAGACTGTTTTATTGGGGAAAATGTGCCTAAAAGGAGAGGGAAACGCCGGGTGCTGTCATTGGGCTGTGGGAATCCAGGGGTTTAGTGCAGGACCAAGGGCCTGGGGGTGCTGAGCTGCCCAGTTTGGGGAGAGTTCCTCCAGTTTGGGACCAGGCAGGGCTGGGGTGGCCCTGGGAGCGCAGAGTGGGAGAGGAAACTGCCCCAGTCCTGCTCAAATCGCCAGAGAAGGGAGCTGGGAGCCTGGAAAAGGCTAAAACAGGCATGGGAAATTGGGATAATGAAAGAAAGACATTTCCTTGGCGTCCTGGGTTGGAGGGAAATGGGGAGAAATGCACCTGGCAAGATTTATTGCTTTGCTTTGGGCTTGTGCCTGACACACCCTCTGCTCTTCCCATGGATTTCCATCCCTCCAGCTCCTGCACCACCCATTTTATCCCACTCTTATTGTAAAAGCTTTGTGGTCTTTCATTGCATGGATGGAAATGGAGCCACTGGAATCCTATGGGTTCTGCCTCTGCAGATTGATGGTGACGATCCTGACAGGATAGGTGCATGAGATGAAGAACAGAAAATTATGCTTCCAAGGACAATTCTGCAGGAAATGAGGACCCCAAACATTTCCAGGGGGTCTATTTCTCGTGGAAACTGCAATATCTAAAAGTTCAAATTGTCACTGCCCTCCAAGCAATACTGGATTCTGGCTGTTATGGTTGCTGGTTTTACACTTTTGCAGTTTCAACTACAGCTTTATCTCTATATATAATCCTGAATTTATTTTTTTACATGTTGAAATGCTGCAAGTTCTTACTACTTGTTGGTCTGTCCCTTGTTTTCATTTGTTCTCCTCTGACATGCTCAGACATGTAAATGTACCCCCCAAAACAATGTATAAAACAATTTTTGTGCATTATCTGAATATTTCTAGGCAGTTTTGTAAGAAAATAAAGAGTTCTATTTTTTCTCTAGAATTAGTCTTTCATTATTTATTTTAAAAGTCTTTGCAGCTTTGCAGAAGAGGCTTCTGCCCCCTTGGGACAGTCTGAACTCGTTTCTGCCTGGCATGGAATGGTCCAGGGAGGGGAATGGGACAAGATAAAATCCATGGAAAGTTCTGAGGAAAGGTGAAAACAGCTGGAATTTTTGCAGAATCAGTAGAAATTATGTATATTTTTAAAATGCCATCCCTCAGCAGCATTCCTGGCAGGGTGAGGTGACACTGGGAGCAGAGGATGGGAAATCCATCCCCAGGGAGCTCATGCTGGGGTGAAGGTCCATGTGGAGATCTACCCAAAACCCGGGACAAAAACCCCACAAAGCCTCTTCTTACAGCATCATAATTTATTGGTAGTAATATTAATTTAATATTAGAGCCAATGGAGTTATGCCAGTATGGAAGAAATGCTAAGGGAAACAGTTTGTTGGATTCCGGGCATCTCTTGCTGCTCCCAAACCTTCTGATGGTTTAACCCTCAGAGAGAAGTGCTGATATCTCGATTCCAGGCATCTCTTGCTGCTCCCAAACCTTCTGATGGCTTAACCCTCAGAGAGAAGTGCTGATACCTCGATTCCAGGCATCTCTCAGTGCTCACAAACGTTCTGATGGTTTAACCTCAGATAGAAGTGCTGATATCTCGCTGAACTGACCTTGACAGCCTCGTTAGCGGCTGTTTCGAAACCCTGATTGCCCCTGGGCAGGAAATCCCAGGTGGATATTTAGCGAACCGCTCGGGGTTTTTGCCATTTCAATGCAGCGGACCCAGGGGTGCTGCTGTCAGGGAGTTTGGGTGGGTTCTGCACCAGCTCAGGCACAAATCTGCGCTCTCTGCTGGGTCACCAGCCACCAGTGACCTGGAAAAGGCAGTTCCGGAATCTTTGGAGTTTCTCAGGTTCCTGAAGTTTTCAGAGAACTTCATTAATCTCCTACCTCCGAGTGAATGTCCAAAGCCATTGACTCAGGAAATAGGTAATTATCAAACTGCACAGACAATGAGTGACCAGGGCAGGCTCCCACTTCAGGCACCAGCTCAGAGCTTTCCTGTCCCTCTGTTTCTGGATAAATATAACTATAAATATAGCTAGAAATGTAACTACAAATATAACTATAACTATACATATAACTATACATATAACTATAACTAACTATAACTATAACTAACTGTAACTATAACTAACTATAACTAACTATAACTATAGCTAACTATAACTAACTATAACTATATAACTCTAACTAACTATAGCTATAGCTATAACGAAATAGAAATAGAAATAGAAATATCTGGAACCCTTTAGCCCAGCAGGATAAATCAGAGCAGCCCTGTGCTGCTTTGGAACGAGGCCCTCATTCAGAATTTCCATTTCAACAACACCTCCCTGGGATCATTTCCTCCTCAGAGGAAGGCAGCAGGATCACAGCTTTAATGGGATTAATTCACCTCCACATTCCCTGTCCCTACAGGGAAGGGAGTGAGGATTACCTGTCCAAAAGGAAGTGAATTCTGTTCAGGCTTTGGAAATTAATTCTGTTCAGGCTTTGGGCGTGTTGGAGTTGAAAAGGCAAAGCTGGAGCCAATAATCCATGGTTTTTTATGGATAAGAATGTCATTCTTCAGGCCTGGCAATCTGGAATTTCTGTTCCTGCCAAGCTGATGTGCCACAGCTCTGCGTCAGTCCCTGCAGAGGGATTTAGGGACCTTTCCCTGCTCCCATTTTGTCAGTTTTGCTCAGGTTTGTCCCCTCCAGCCTGGGAAGGACCTTTGTGCTCAACAACCAGGGGCAGAATTCACATCTCTACAATACTTCAATAAATGGTGCAAAATAACCCAAAATCTAAAAAATAAATTCTGTGAGTTGCTCCCAGCTGAAGTTCATTTCAGGACAAATTCATCCCATGGCTCATTTTACAGATGTGAAACTTCATTTTTACTTCGATGGCACTGCCCGTGGGTGGGTGGGTTTTTAATGCATTATGGCCTCTCAGAAAAGGAGAAAGTTGGACAATTTTCAGTCCTTTGGGGCACATCTCTTGAAAATTCATGGAAGAGTTGTAGCTTTAGCAGAAAAAGCTGGTTTTGGCTTCAGATAGTTGAAACAAGAGGTTTGTTGGGATTGAAGCAGCTCATTGATCCCTTGTGTGAATGAGTGAATTCCCCTGAGAACCTGGGCATTGACAGCTCAAGGCGTGGGTGGCTGCATTCAAATTTTGTTTTAACGTCTCCTTTCAGGCAAGGCTTGGAGAAAAGTGTGAAAATTGAGCATTGTGCTTATTCATTTCTATTTATTCTGGGGTATTTTTGAGTATCAGAGTTGAAGAGAGTGAAAACCAGAGCTTTTATTGTCTGTTCACCCAGAACTTCATTAATGCTTCATCCAAGCCCTGTATGGATTCTATCTCCTATATTCCCACACTCTTTGCTATGGGAATGTCAGAGGACAGACTACATCGAATTTCAATTCCTGTCCACAGTTTTTATCTCAGTTGTGTGATATTTGAGGCTTTGGAACAACCCAACAAGTCAAGCCTCAGCTGTAGGACTCGGGTCCAGAAGGAATTTTAAAGAACTTTACATTGTAGGCTTTGGATGGAGCTGAACACTTCTGGAGCAATAATCCCTGACAGGAAAAGCAACAACGAGGCCTCTCCATAAAAGAAAATATTTTTCTCCGAGGGACAATGTCAAAACAAGTGTGGAATGGAATGCATTTAATAACCAGGGAAAATGATCCTCTGCTTTCCTGGGCATGTTCCTCTCAACAAGTTCAAACTGTTTGCCTCTAATTCTCCAAGGGTTGGGTGAACTCCAGGCAGTGGGAAGGGAGAAGGGAAGGGAAGGCACTGCACCCAGCAGGGCAATAAAGGGGAGCCAGGAGTGCAAAAATCACCCCAAATTGGAACCTGCACGTCCATGGCTCTTTACCCTCCACTATCAGCTCCGGAATGGAAATCAGAGTCTCATCTGATTCATTGTGAGGTGAACTGTGCTCCACAGAAAAACAGGAGATAGAGGAGCAGGGAATGCTCCAGGTGTGCTCGCAGGTGGAACTCCAGCAGCATGGGGCTGGCTCGAGGTGAAGAAGGGAAAACGGCTCTCCAGATTTAATGGAAATAATGGAAAGGAAATGTTTGAGAAGCCTCAGGCAGAATGGGTTCACTTATCCAGCCTTCCAAGCTGCCTCAAAAATCCCCTCTTGCCCTGCAGGTGAGGGCAATGCCCGGGCCAGGCTCTGTCCCATTTTTCTGCAGGACAAAGGTCCCAGATATCTGCTCAGGGGTCAGCCAGGAGCCAGCTCAGCCACGGGCAAAGGCCAGCCCTGCCTGGGTGGCCTGGCAGGGACACCCCAGCTCAGCTGCACACTCCAGACCCCCTCCTCACACTGCAGGGCCGGGCGTCTGTGCCACCACGGAACACAGGAGAAACCCAGCCGGGCCCAGACCTTGGTCATTGTCAGTGGGAGAAGGAGGAGAACAAGGAGGAGTTTGGGAGCAAGATTCTGGGCAGAAAAACAGGGTAACTGGGATTATCCCCACCTGCTCTGCTCAGCTTTTGGTGCTCTGTCTTCCCTCTGGCTGTAGTTGGAGGAACAGGAAAAAAAAAGCTTTAATGCTCCTTGTAACATTCAGGATTTCAACACAAGTGAAAAGCTTCAAAGCACACTCCAGTAAAATGAAATAAACACAGAGAAAAACCAGGAGATATTTTATATCATATAGGCAATGATATAAAGTTCTCAAGTAGCTGAACACCCTGGACATTCTTATTGAAGGCTTCCACTGCCACTGGGGGAGGCACTCAGTGCTCTGGTTTAGGTGACGAGGAGGAGACTGGGCAGAGGTTGGATTCTCGGAGATCTTTTCCAATCTAAATTAACTTGTGATTCTGTGATTCAAGACACACAAAGGGAAGCTGGCTCCATAAGAGATCAGGCATTAGGCTTTCCTACAAAAATTCAATATTTCAAAGTTCACCCCAAAGTGTTCCTGGAAGGGGTGATAAGAAGTGCAGGCTGAGGGAAACATTTGCAGGGCAGTGAAATACCATTTTATCAGATTTATTAGCTCCAGAATGAGTGGTGCATCCCACCTGTCTGTTAAATACCTATTTGTGTGCAGATCAAAAAGGATTTTTGGGGACAGAAAGAGCCATAGAGTTACAAGAAGAATTCAAACCCATGATTGTAAGGATGATTTATTTATGGATCTATTTCTGGATGATGTTTTCATTTAAACACCAGTTAATGGGAGTCACTGGGAGTGAAATTCTCCTGAAATGCAGAGAGCTGGTCCCTGCTGGGAGCTGCTCACACCCACCCCAAAGGAGAAGGGAGCTGGGGGAATTTTTCAGGTGTGGTTTGCTCACCTGCAATAAAAGCCCTGTGCAGATTGCAGCTCCCCAGGGAAGGTGCTCCTCCACAAAAGGAACTTTGTGGTTTGCAGGCTGATTATGTGCCCTTGTCCTTCACCCCCTTTTGTGACAGGGATCCTGGGACTTTGACCCTGACCAAAACCTTTTTGTGCAGACTCGGTTTTAGCAGGGTCACAGGGCTGCTCTGACTCAGCTCTTGGCTGCAGAACTGCTGCAGTCAACAGCAGCAAGGTGGCACCAATTTGTGTCTGGGGATGGGAAGGGCAACACCAACCCCATGTGCAGCCAAAGAAACAAGCAAGGTCCCAAAGGTCTCTGTTAAGAGAACTTCAGGTGCTGAATAATTTATTTTGGGATGCAATCCCTCCGGTTCTTAAATATTAAAGTGAAATTAATATTTCACTTTAAACCAAAACCAGCAGGACTTTAGTTTTTTTGTTCTAAACGCTAAAATTTCACTTTGGATACACGAGAACTTCTCAGGAACTTCCCTTCTGGCTGGAAGGAGAAAAGAACAAATTCCAAAAGGTGTTTTTGTTGCCGAACAGTGGCAAAAAAACTTCCCAGCACAGGGCCAGGCTCTGAGGGAAGCTGGCAGGGAGCACAGGGGAAGGTGTGCCCCAAGACACGTTCCAGACAGGACAGGAGCTCCAAATGCAGGTGATTCATAACCCTGCAAACTCCTCTTGCCCAAAGGCAGAACTGAAAGGGAAACTCATCGCCCAAAGAACCCCTGTCAGCTGTGAGGCAACAGATACCCACGGCACCGGGGGAAGTTTTATTTGTGTGTGGAGCCAGGTGAATGGGAGAAAGGTTTAAAAATAGCTCATTGTGGTGCCTGCAGCAGGAGCTGGGCAGGGAGGGACGGGCTGGTGCCAGGTGTTGATCTGTGCTCTGATCCAGCAGCAGGTGCCCTCAGACACAGAGCACGGAGGGATTCCTGCATGTTCAACATCCCCTGGGGAGGCTGCTGCT
Source organism: Ammospiza nelsoni (assembly GCF_027579445.1). Lineage (NCBI taxonomy): Eukaryota > Metazoa > Chordata > Aves > Passeriformes > Passerellidae > Ammospiza > Ammospiza nelsoni. Next base: position 2,116,566 of record NC_080644.1, on the reverse strand, counting down.
TCCCCCGAGCCTCTCTTGGCACTCAGAGCGGTGCCAGGCTGGAAAATATTTATTTTTGTCAAAAAGGATTTGTGGCATGGAAAGAGGAGTGTGTTATTTATAGAAGTGGGTAGCACCCAGGGGAAAACCCTGGAATTTCTGGGGAAATCAAAGCCCCTGGGCAAAGAGAGATGTGGAAATAACGTTGTGGGGGTCACTCAGTGTCAGGGCTGTGCTGTGGAGCCACGTGCCCACACTGGCCCTGCTGAAGGACAATGGGTTTGCTATTTTTGCTATTTTCCTAAATGATCCTGAAATTTAAAGTTCTTCTGTGCTTGAAAACCAGATTGAAGTGAAGGTGGTTTTTAGCAAAAGTTTTGGAGAGAGAAAACACAACAGCTGGATGCAAATCTTATGGGAAGGAATCTTCTGGAGAACTTGGAGTCGATATTAGTATTAGCAGGGCTGATATAAAATTTCCTCCAGGACAAAGTTTTTTATTCCAGTCAAGCTCCCAATCCGCAGTTCTGAACATCATTATGTCAACAACTCTTCATTTTCATTTTGAAAGGGCATTTCATGAAACCACCTCAGTCCCATGGCATGATTTGATTTTTAGAAAGCAGCTCCTCCCAAACACCTCCAGGCGCAGCACAGCAGCCCCAAGCCAGCACCTCTAAATGGTGTGAAAACCTTGGACAATAAATGAGCAGGAAAACTTCACTTCTGCCAGAAGCTGAACCCTTTTGGTGCAAGGATAGCGCTGAAATTTTCAGAGATATGCAGCCATTTCTACCTTGCTGCTCTTGTTGTAAATATTAAAAAATATAGTAAATATAATGTAAATATAAAAAGATATATTGTAAATATAATGTAAATATAAAAAGATATATAGTAAATATAATGTAAATATAAATATATATTGTAAATATAATGTAAATATTAAAATTAATAAATATAAACAAATGATGGGATTTTAAACACATTTATTCCACAGCTTGTGAGGAAGCCTCATTTCACTTTATTGGCTGAAAAGCAGGAAAAGAAATGTATTAATTTAGAATAACAGCCAAAAGAGGTATTGTAAATATAAAAATATATATTGTAAATATAATGTAAATATTAAAAATGAATACATATAAACAGATTATGGGGTTTTTAATACATTTATTCCACAGCTTGTGAGGAAGCTTCATGTCACTTTATTAGCTGAAAAGCAGGAAAAGAAAATACATGCATTAATTCAGAAATACAGCCAAAAGAGGTATTGCAAATATAAAGAATATATTGTAAATATTAAAATCAATACATATAAACAGATGATAGGTTTTAAACACATTTATCCCGCAGCTTGTGAGGAATCCGGAGGTGAGTGTCAGGGATCAGTTGGTTAGTATAGTATGTGGGGTTTTTCACTGAGGACAGTTAAAGTTCCATCAGGGTTGGACTTTTGTGAGCCTATTTTTGGCATGCCTGGGTAGCAGAATGCACTGGCTGAACCTGCACTCCCTCCCTGCGCTCTGCTATTAATAGCAGGGGTTTAATGAGCAACCAGGGCCAGGCCAGGGGCTGAGGGGGAAACCTTCAGCCGGAGACATTTCCAACCAGACACCCCAAAATCCAGCCCAGGGTGGGGCAGGAGGGAAAGGTTCCTCCTGCAAGGGGAGTGTCCCAGCCTGGGTGCCACAGCTGGGACACTGGGAACCCCCAGCTCTGAGGGAACATTGGGGTTGTTCAGCCTGGAGAAGCTTTGGGGTGACCTCAGTGCGGCCTGGAGGAGCTGCAGGGAAGATGGAGAGAGAATTGATAGAGAATTTATATTGATGTATATTTATACATGTATATGCAGGGACAGAATGCAGGGAATGGCTTCAAATGACAGAGAGGAGGGTTAGGTGGGATATTGGGATGGATATTGGGGTATTGGGAGGGTGGGGATGTCCTGGCACAGCTGTGGCTGCCCCTGGATCCCTGGAAGTTCCCAATTCCAGGTTGGACAGGGCTTGGAGCACCTGGGACAGTGGAAGGTGTCCCTGCCATGGCAGGGATGGGATGGGATGGGATGGATGGGATGGGATGGGATGGGATGGGGTGGGGTGGGATGGGATGGGATGGGATGGGATGGGATGGGATGGGATGGGATGGGATGGGATGGGGTGGGGTGGGATGGGATGGGATGGGGTGGGATGGGATGGATGGGATGGATGGGATGGGATGGGATGGGATGGGATGGGATGGGATGGGATGGGATGGGATGGGGTGGGATGGGATGGGATGGATGGGATGGGATGGGATGGGATGGGATGGGATGGGATGGGATGGGATGGGATGGGATGGGATGGGGTGGGATGGGATGGGATGGGATGGGGTGGGATGGAATCAGCTTTAAGGCTCCTTCAACCCAAACCATTCCGGGCTGAACTGTGGCCAAACTGCCCCAGATTGCTCCCTGCAGGCTCCAGGGACGGAGGGAAGGGCAGCCCTCAGGATAGGGATGCAGGCTCAGCTGGGATGCAGAATTCCCAATAATTTCCCCAGAATTCCCACATATTACCATGCTAGGAACTGCTCTGAGTCTGAAAAGCAGGGCAGAATGATGGTGCCAGGAGAAATAAAGGATGCAGGTAATTTTAAGATACTTTGTAAAGATAATGAGGGTCAGGATGTGACCCCAAAATGCAGCAAGAGGGAATCAGAGTGGGGGCAAGCAGCACATTGCAGCTGTGGGACCTCAGGATGGAGCAGGAAAAGAGCAGGAAAAGCAGAGCAGGAACAGCAGAGCAGGGTGAGACAGCCCATGAGCAATGGGGCCTTTCCTTGAGAGGTTAAGTCACAAACAGAATGGAATGGTCATGGCTCTGTGCCAAGGATAATATTTGAACTAATGCAGCAGCTTTGATCATCCCATTCCACATCGTGTTTACTGGTGAGAAATGCCAGCTTTTCTCTAAGCTCATGTGGATTTCCCCTCTTTTTGATCCCACAGCACCCTCAGCTTTCCTGGAAGGTGGGAAGGACTAATCCATATTTATGATAACTTGAGAAATAAAGTGTTCTTTGTTTTCACATTTACCAGACTGGACAGGATTGAGACAAATAATAAAACAGAATGACTGGTTGCTCTTTCCTGCTCTCACAAGTTCAATATTCTTTGTCACAGGCACACTCAGAGCAAGATTTCCAGAGCATAATATTTCTTGGTTTGGCAGTGATGGTAAAAAAGGTAACACAATGGCTGGCTGTGCTGGAAATGACCATTTCCATTTTCCAGAGAGATCATTAAAGCTCCATTAAAGCCTTTACCTCGAGGAGTTTGTTCTAGCAGAGAAGCTAGAATTAATTAATGCTGTGTGTTATTTGCTGTTTTTTCAGCCAGAACTGTCAATAAGGAAAATTGTGGACATTTTGTCCAGCAGGGTTTGAGTCAAGACCACTTTGTTTGCACTGAAAATATTCAGAGATGTAAAAATCTTTGTAGCCACTGTTTTTCCTTTGCCATGAACATCTTTAGAGAAATTACCTCCCAAACCCATTTTTCTACAATTTCACTGGGAATTTTCAGCGGGAACTGCTTCTGTGTTGAGTTTCTTTCTCTTTTACTCTCCCTCCCTGTCTCACCCAAAGCAGAATCACCCAAATCCCACACCCTAAACCCCGAGTTTGCTTTGGCATTTTCAGTTATTCCCCCACCCACCCATCCCACCTCCACATTGCACAAACTTTCACGCCCGGGTTTGTTGCTGCCAGCAAAAACACTGGGGAGTCAGTGGTGTGAAAAAGTCTCCCTGAATTTTCTTCAATATTCTTGGGCAACCTGGCAGGAAAAAGCCAGTAGCAAAGGAGGATTGGCTGGGAGGAACATATTGCAAAAGGCTGTTCCTCCTTCTTACAGCAATGAACTGAGTGATCTGGGCTGGAATAAATTCCTCTTGGAGGATGGATGAGTGAGTTTGTGGGATTATCAGGCTTGCCCATGAGTAAGAGCACTGCCCTGGCTTTCAGCAACTGCTGATCTGCACGAAAACACTTCCCACCTTTTATCTTTTATTGGACACTATTAAATCTGGGAAAAAAACCCCACTGGAATGTGAGCTCTCTGAATCTCTGAGCTACTTCCTTGGTAGAGTTACAGCCCATTTTAGCAGCTGGGTGATCCACCAGAGCTGCAGAAAGTTCACAAGGCAGTATAAATAGATATTTTATCATGGCGTGGCTTCTCTAAACACCGTTTTCAGCAGAATTGCCTTGTGAAGGCTGAGCCAGAGCAGGACTGGATGGAGCTACCGAATAAAGCAGGGATTTATTCAAAGGATCCCCTCCATGGACCCACCTTGGGCAGCGCCAGAGCCCAGCCAGGGCTGCACCCAAGATGAACCAAAATGGCCCCAAAATGCACGGCCGGGCACGGGCTCTGTCCCTGGGATCAGCTCTGCTCCATTTGCACCTTGCAGTTCATTGTCCCATTCCAGCTTTAGCCCAGGCAGTCCCACCCTGCTTGTTTTTCTCTCTCCAGCCCACGGGATTTGTGCTCCTGGGCTGAGATTTGGGTCATTTGTCCTTGGTGCCCAGCTGGAGCAGGAATTGTTTTGTCTCCCTGCTCTGTGCACAGAGCTCAGCAACGCTGAATGTGAAGTTCAGAATTACACCCCAAAGCAGCACAGAATGTGAAAAATAGAAAAGCCAAACCTGAGGCATCTTTGGGAGCAGGCCCAGCCCCAGGAATGCCCTCAGGGAGCAGCAGGAGCCACTTTGGGAATGGGAATGGAACAGGTTGGGATGCCCAGTAGCCAGGCTGGACCTGCAGCAGCAGCAGGAGCAGCCCAGTCCTGCCTGTGCCTCCTCCAGCCTTCTCCCACTCCTGAAGGATTTGCTGAGTGAATGAATTGCCCTTCCAAAACCCTCCATATCTGGGGGAAACAGAGTTTACAGCCAAGCTGTGTGTGCCCAGCAAACCCAGCTGACCCCGAGCAGCAGAGCAAACCTGCCCAGGAATCCCTCTGTGATAAGGGAGAGGCCAACGAGGGCAGCCCAGCCCAGCCCTGCCAGCACCTGACCCACTCTGCCCTGCCAGAGAATCCCTGGGCTGCAAACACCCCTGCCCTCCTCCTGTGGGCTCCAGCACAGCCAGCAGCACGGGAAAACTCCATTTCCCATGGTTTTCTTTAATTGGAAATTTGGAGAAGAATATATATAATAAATAGTGGTGTTTTTTTCTCCTCTGAGAGTGGCCTCAAACTGTGTAAATTTTCAGGTTAAGTGCTCAATTAAAAGGTCAAATTATCCAAATAGAAAACCGGAGTGTCAGGCAATGATTGTCCACTGGACTCAGTTACCTGAGGAGTTCATTGCACACTGACCCCCATTAAAGATTACCTAGAGCAGAGGGACGGGCAGTGCTTCCTGCAGTTATTTATAACTCCTCAGATCCGGGGCAGGGAGGTGCCAGGGCTGCCCCTCGGAAGTGTTTGCACGTGGAATTTGCAGGATTCACAAATACGATGAGGATGCTCTGAGAATTCCCAGCCAGTTTTTTCCTGGGGGAAAAATAACAGTCCCTATGTCTCAGCAGCATTGCAAAAAGTGACATTTATGTAACAGAATATTTCAGCTGTTACTAATCCTTGTGAAGAAGTCTCATTTTATGGAATGCACCCACAATTTCCCTATGGGATTTCTGCTCTGACTCAACATTTCAAGCTCATTCTTTATTTCTGACCTTAAAAAACTCAGTTTCTGTTCGTGCTGGGTCTGCCTCTAGCAGGGGACAGTGACACAGGGAAATCGTTCCCTCTGTGATTTCTATTCATACATGGGGAAGGAATTGCACTCTGTGAGGATGGAGAGGAGCTGGGATGGCATTCCCAGAGCAGCTGAGGCTGCCCCTGGATGGATCCCTGGAGGTATCTCAGGCCAGGCTGGAGCAGCATGGGCAGTGCAGGTGTCCCTGCCATGGCTGCAGGGATGGATGATGGATGATGGATGGATGGATGGATGGATGGATGGATGGATGGATGGATGGATGGATGATGGATGAATGATGGATGGATGATGGATGGATGGATGGATGGATGGATGATGGATGGATGATGATGGAGGGATGGATGGATGGATGGATGGATGGATGGATGGATGATGGATGGATGGATGGATGATGGATGGATGGATGGATGGATGGATGGATGGATGGATGATGGATGGATGATGGATGATGGATGGATGGATGGATGGATGGATGGATGGATGGATGGATGATGGATGGATGATGGATGGATGGATGGATGGATGGATGGATGGATGGATGGATGATGGATGGATGATGATGGATGGATGGGTGGATGGATGGATGATGGATGATGGATGGATGGATGATGGATGGATGGATGGATGATGGATGGATGGATGGATGGATGATGGATGGATGGATGGATGGATGGATGATGGATGATGGATGGATGGATGGATGGATGGATGGATGGATGGATGATGGATGGATGATGATGGATGGATGGGTGGATGGATGGATGATGGATGATGGATGGATGGATGGATGGATGGATGGATGGATGGATGGATGGATGGATGATGGATGGATGATGGATGGATGATGGATGATGGATGGATGGATGGATGGATGGATGGATGGATGGATGGATGGATGGATGATGGATGGATGATGGATGATGGATGGATGGATGGATGGATGGATGGATGATGATGGATGGATGGATGGATGGATGATGGATGATGGATGGATGGATGGATGGATGATGGATGGATGGATGGATGATGGATGGATGGATGGATGGATGGATGGATGGATGATGGATGGATGGATGGATGGATGATGGATGGATGATGGATGATGGATGGATGGATGGATGATGGATGGATGGATGGATGGATGGATGGATGGATGGATGGATGGATGGATGATGGATGGATGATGGATGAGCTCCAATGTCCCTGCCAGCTCTGTGACTTTGCACAGCACTCTCATTAATCTCTGAGCACATTACAGGTGGTTCCCAGAGCTGACTGGATGGGTGGGTTCCTTCCCCAGGGTTTGGATGTGCTCAGGTGGGACCTGCAATGGTTCTGCTCCTGCACTCAGGCGCCCCAGCAGTGCCACACGTGCAGAGCTGTCCTGTCCTGTCCCTCAGGTGTCCCCTCTGCACTCACATGCCAGTGCAAGAACATTAACCACGGTGTCCTCTGTAAACCCAGCCCTGCAGCACCTGCTGCTCTCTGGGACTGTGGGCTGTCCCTGATAAGGGCTATCAATCTCCTCACAGAGCTACACACAGATAGTGGGAACACCAAAAAAACCCTGCTGAAATATCTGTTATTCCTCTTTCTTTTAGTATTCCGTGAGCACACATCATCCCAGCACAGTGATAAAAACCTTCCTGAGTCACTGCTGGGTTTGTTGTGAGGCCTCAGTGAGTGAGCCCTGACATATGAGTCACCTTAAATCATTAACCACACCTGAAAACACCAGCACGGACTCCCTGACCCCAGGGAACAAATTTAACAACACAAAAACTTGATCTGAGACAAAAAAAGAAATAAAGATAACTTTAGAATGAGCCTGGTTCAGAGCAAACAGTGGCAGCTGTGTGGTTTGAGTCATGTGCTGGCATTTAGCCCCCTCCACCTCTGCCTGCACCAGAGGCATCTTCAGAAGGTTTCTCATGCCTAAATTGGGCTTTTTGTTCAGAATGGGAACAAAGGGATGAAGCTGGAGGAGGAGTCTATCATAACAGCTGATTCATTAATGCCAGTGAAAGAAATTTGATCGTTAAAGGAATGTTTAAGTTACTCTGAATCACCCAAATATCAATGTTCAAATCAACTTCTCTTGGTTGTATTTTTTTATTTAAAAGACAATCACCACAAGAACCTAATTTTTTTAAGGATGTATGAGTATGTCCCTGACCTGTTGACACCCACATATTATTTTCACAGCTGGGACTTGGGATTTTACTCAAGATGCTAAAAACAAACCTGCCCATGAGTCTGTCATGACCAGAGCAGTTCTTGTGCAGCCAAACTCTCCCCTGAGTCACAACAGTCTATTTTATTTGTCCATTTTAACAGCACAGGACAGCAGTTGGTGTTGTAGCAGCATGGAGGAAACCCAGAGGGCTTGGAAAGATTATTTTAGAGTAGGCAATTAAAGAGTAGAAATCTCACTTCCAGTTTGAGCTGCACAAACGAGCACAGACAGGTGCAGTTCATCAGCCAGGATTGTCCTTGGCTGAAGGCAGCAGAGAACAGACAGAAAATTCCTTTGCAGGAGGAAGAAATGGCTGGAAGTACCTGGGAAAGGTTGGAAGGCACAAGGCTGCTTGAGAGTACCTCATTTTGAGTCCCAAATGCTCAGAGACTTAGAACTGAGGTTGATTATCTGGTGGCATCCTCTACCAGTGAGGAAAAGCATCAGGAACTCAGAACCGAGGTTGATTATCTTGTGGCACCTTTTCCCAGGGAGGAAAAGGGTCAGAAATTCAGAATTGAGGTTGATTATCTGGTGGCACCCTCTCCCAGGGAGGAAAAGGCAAGGCAGGGAGAGTTTTCCAGCCCTGAAGTTGCAGGACACAGATGCCAGAAGTTGCGTAAATAATGCCAGGAGTTGTATAAATAATGCCAGAAGTTGGGTAAATAATGCCAGGAGTTGTGCCCAGATCCTCAGCCCCTGCTGAGCCTGGGATTTGAGGACAGGTGACGCAAAATCAGCTTCAGACTCCCCTGCAGCAGCTGCCGAGAGACTCGGGATCCTAAGGCAAGGAATGGAGCCCCAGAGGGATTTTGGACAGGCCAAAGCTGTGTTTCCAATAATCCCAAATGTGATGTTGCAGTTGGCCTTTGGTGTGGGACAGCACATGGGGGTTTCTGCTGGGGAAATGATGCAAATCCCACTTCCAGAGAAATCTGCTGGGTTTAACCAGACTTCCCTGGAGCTCCCTCTAATCCCAAATTAATAAACAGAACACAGAGCAATTGCACAAAGATAAACACAGGGACAGCTCTGAGCCAGGGGAAAGGAAAGGAAAGGAAAGGAAAGGAAAGGAAAGGAAAGGAAAGGAAAGGAAAGGAAAGGAAAGGAAAGGAAAGGAAAGGAAAGGAAAGGAAAGGAAAGGAAAGGAAAGGAAAGGAAAGGAAAGGAAAGGAAAGGAAAGGAAAGGAAAGGAAAGGAAAGGAAAGGAAAGGAAAGGAAAGGGGAAAAGGAAAGAGGAAAAGGAGAAGGAAAAGGAGAAGGAGAAGGAGTTTTGGGGTGAAACGCTGGGCTCAGCTGAGCACACTGAGCATCTCCTGCGGTTTAACGCTGCCACCTGCTGACGGGCTGCCGGGCATCCTGGAACTGCCTTGGGTATCCCTGAGCTTCCCGGAACTTCTGTGAGCATCCCGAAACTTCCCTGAGCATCCCGGAACTTCCTGAGCATCCCTGAATCTCCCTCCTGGCCATCTCTGCCAGCCGATGCTGAGAATGTGGTCTGATTTCAAGCTCCAATTGATTTTTACAAGTGGGTAAATTAAAGGGGACATGAGATGTTATGTGGGAAGTGTGACTGCCAAGCCTTGGCCGTGGGGCCAGGTCAGGTCCTGCTCAGGAGTGTCACTGCTCGCCAGGGAGCTGTGCTGGAGCACAGCGATGCTCTGGGAATTGTGGAGTGAAGCTCTGGCTCTCTGCAGTGCTGAGTGATCCGGTGGGTCATGGAGCTCACACGGGCTCAGAAAGGGGAAAGGGAAAAGGGAAAGGGGAAAGGGAAAGGGGAAAGGGAGAGCCCAGGGGCTGGCACAGCTCCTGCCTGATATCCCAGCAGCAGCAATAAAATAATATCAAATTCTTCTCCCTCACTAACGTTAGTGTTTCCTCCCGTAACTTTAAAGATTTATCCTTTCAGTGGACTGCATCAGGGATATCCATCCTTGCAGTTCCACTCAGCAGAAGTTTAACAAATCATATTTTTCCAGGGAGAAAAATTGGCCGGAGCTGCCCTAATCCTGCAGTGACCTGAGGGGACCCTCCTGAGCTGAAGAGGAGCTTTAACATCGAGCTCCAAGGCAGCTGCAGAATTCACAGCTGGGATTGCAGGGAGAGCTCTCCCAGGTGATCCTGGTGAGCAGGAAGCACCAGGACAAGGTGCCCGAGGCCATTGATGCCTTTTCTTGAGAGAAGTTCAAAGAAAACAGAAGGAAATTTGGACTTTTCCCTCAGCCAAACCCACCAGGGTGGGGAAACAAAGGTTTCCCATCAGCACCTGACAGAGGGGCAGGAGTGTGGCCATGGCCTCACCCGTGTCCAGCCGCAGCAGGAACTGGCCAGGACACAGCTGGCTGTGGCACTCTGCCATTGCCAGCTCTGCACATCCCACCAGAGCAGGCTCAGCCTCGTGCCAGCACAGGAGAACATCCCAGATCTGACCCACGTGGGCCAAACCCCCCCAAAATCCATCACTTCTCTGCCCCTGCTGCTTTCCTCATTAAAGGAAAAAATTAAATACAGGGTTTACAAGAAGAGTTTTTTTACTTCTTTTTCTTTTTTAGTAGCTTCAGCTCCTCAAATTGTCCATATTTCAGGCTTGGCAAGGGGAAGCACTGACAGGAAAGCAGAGCTGGGGTTCAAAGCAGAGCCTGCTGTGGAGGCCCAGGCTGTGCAGAAGGAAGTGAATATTTGACATAGTATTGTTATCATCACTGCATGTTTGATAGAGACCACAAGTGCTCCTACAGGAGGGTAATTGTGGCTCAAATGCCTGTTCCACCCACTGAGGCACCACAGCTACAATAACTCTCTGTCTCAGCCCTGACACAGGAACATTTATCTGCTCTAGAAACTCCCACGTGGAGAAATAGCTGGAGTAGAGTCTGTAATCCTCCTTCTTTAAAACCAGAACGGTGGCAGCAGGAACCTGGGGGATTTCTGTCATGGGGGAAGCAGAGACAATCAGATCAGCAGCTCCCTTCCTACACCAGCCTGTGACTCACAGTCTGCAGGAACTCCTGGCTGAAACATCATTGAAAACACTGCTCAGGCATCTCCGGGAGCAGAATGAGGAATGTTTCCCATTTCCCAGCTGGAGTGTGGGAGCAGAGTGGGGATCTGCAGGGGTTCCTCTGGGCTTGGGGCAGCTGCTGCAGAGCCAGAGCACAGGAGGGGCTGCAGCCTCACCCAGGGCATGCTGAGAGGAACAGGGAGCAGGGCAATAACTGGGGATGGTGCTGCTTCCCAGGGCTCCCGCACTGGAGAAACCATCCTCTCCTTTTCACTGCCCACTCAGAGCACGGTGGGGAAACACAGACAGACCTGAGCATTAATGGAACTCTGTGAGAGACAGCAGGGAAACACAACGGGCTGAAAACACCACTGGGACAACCCAGGAACCACCAGCTGTACAGGAACCAGGTCCAATCCAGGCTGGAACTCCAGCAGAAGCAGTTTTCCCTGGAGCTCTGAGCCAGGCTTTGCAGGAACACCAGTTCAGGTGTGTGGGATCTCAGCACCTCAGGATGGAGGTGCAGAGTGGCCAAGACCACCCTTGGGGGGCTCGGGAGTCCTGGAATGTTGCCAGAAGTGTCTGGTGGCTGGACTTTGATCCTGCACGGGAGACGACACCTGTATGAGGATGGGAGGATTTCACTGGGTGAATGGTGAAGGGATAAGTTAATTAGAGTGTAAAACACGGGGTTTAGGATTTCGGTACAGGGGGGTCTAAAGAAGTAAGATGGAGGAATTGGGGCATGTCCTGTTCTTCTTCTTCTTCTTCTTGGCCTCCATCTTCTGTGGTGATGGTGGCACTTTGGGATTGGTTATTACTAGAAGTGCACTGGTTAATAAGGGTAGAAGGTATTGGGGAAAAACTATAAATATTGTACACATAACTTCGGGTATAAAGATAAGTGACCGCCCCGGGGGCTTGCGGAGTGTGCCCATGGCTGACTTGCTGTGCAGACCTCTGTCGGGCTGAAAGAAAATCTTTTAGATAAACAATTAATAAACACCGAGACCGAGACAAGATCAGAAGTCTCTCCTCGTCCTTTGAAGCGTCGGCTCTTCAAGGCCATCCCTGGGCCTTTCCAGGCCACCTAAACAGCCGAGAAAGCGACACAGGTGTGCTTTCCTTTTGCAGTTCAAATCTCTGCTCCCCCAGAGAGGAGGATGCGTGTGGTGATGGGCATGGGATGTCTGGGCGATGACATTCCACCTCATGTCTGTCCCCAGGATTATGGATTTTGTAATGGACATCAGGGATTTCAGAGTGCCAGCACCCTGTTTTGGGGTCTGTCAGGTGTGGAAGCCCCAGCTGGGTGACATCAGTCACTGCACTGCCTCAGGTTTTTGGAAACCTCCTCTAAGAAGGTTGAACTGACAGTGTGAGGTTCAGAGGGTCACAGAATGCAGGAATGCAGGCTGCAGGTGAAGAACCAAACCCTGTGGACCTCAGAGGGGCTGGACTGGGCTGGAATTCAGGCATGTCTCCCTGCTAGAATCCAGGATCCATCAATCCATGCAAATGCTGGGCTCTGCCATCTGAAAGAATCCATGATTCACTCCATCCATCCTCTTCTGAGAGAAACATCAAAGCTGAGTCAACACCCCATTTATATTTTGTTCCAAATGTCAGAATCCCACTGGAATTATTCCCAATTTTGCTTTTTGCTCAGCTGCTCTGCTGCAGGTTCCCTGTGCCCTCCCTGCCAGGGGGGTTTTGCTGCTGGATAAACCCTGGCAGATGGAAACCCTCAGCTCCAACCCAGCACCAGCATCCCCAGAGCACGTGTGGCACGGGCAGGCACACACCAGGACTCATCTGCTCCTCCACTGTCAATATTTGAATGCTCCTGGCTCTGGCTCTGGCTCTGGACAGCCATAAAGAAGCTGGGTAATCATTGCTAATTGCTGGAGCTCTGTGCCATTGATGAGCAGGAAGTTTTATGCAGCTGTCAGATGCACGAGCTGAGCATTTCCTGCAGGGGAGGAAGATTTATTTGGTGACAGCTTCATTGGAGATTTTTAGAAAGAAAAAAAATAGCATTTTGAGGGATGGAAAATCAGGAAAGCAGCACAGCTTCCCGTGCTTTGCAGAAGATTTTATGTGGCTGTCACCCAGCTAAATAATTCCCAATTTGGCAAAATAAAACTCACTGTGTGCCCCTCTGTCCGTCCTTGATGAAAACATGGGATGGCTTTGAAATTACTCAGAAAGAATATTAAAGAGCTGAAAGACACCTCAAAGAATGGATGGTTCATTGTCCACACAACTGGGGAAAAGTAATCAGGATAAAGCTCACCGTGATGGCTCAGTTCAAGGAAAAGCCTTTTTTGGAGGAAAAGGAGCACTGCAATTCTCATATTCACAGGTGAAGCACATGATAATCCGAATTATTTCCTTCATGATGAATATTAAGGTTTTAAGGCTGAATTTGAAGGCATTTTAGGAGCAAATAGATCCATGGAAGGCAAAATATGGTGCAAATTTGTAGTGAATGTAATGAGTTTCTCCTACAGAAATGAAGCATTTCCAGAATTAAATATTTACATCTTGCATTTCAAAACCACTTCACAATAATATTTTAACCAAGGGAGAAAACCCAAAAAATAAAAATAAAAAGACAATTATTCCAGCATTATTGCACGGGGGAGTTGTTTCACAGCCAGGCTGGAGTTCTGTGCCTCAGCCCAGGGATAAGCTCTGCTCCAGGGACCATTCCTAAATCAGATCTGTCTGTGGATGGAACTTTGAGACTGGACTGGTGGGATGTCACCTGAGCTTGTAGCAGACAGGGATTTGCACCAAGATATAAATGAGAAAGATGCCTGACCCAGTGCTGGAGGGAAAGAGGGAATCAGGGTATCCCCTCCCTTCCCACGCCCTGCTGAGGGGCTGGGTGCAGATTCCTGCTCTGGTTCCATCCCTGCAGGTTCCTCATCACCCCTGAAACACCTGAACCCTCCCCACCCAGCACAGCCCTCCTGACAAACCCATTTTCCTCTTTTTGCCATGATTAATAACAGAATTATACCCAAACCCATAAAGAACTCTGAAATCAAAGTGCCAGCTGGATGATGCAAGCAACTCAATGGTGTTCCCTTCAAACCATACAATTGGAAATTCTTTCTTGCTATTTTGCTTGCCTGTGGAAACCTTTGTAAAGCCAGGTGTTATTGGCTGAGGTGCTGCGAAGACTGAGAGCAAAAAGCTCTCCCTGCTGCAGCCACCCCAATGTGATGTGGGCTCTGTGACTCACCCGAGGGAGCAGCAAATGGTGACAATGGCTTTAAACAGCAGCACTTGGTCAGTGTGCACACCGTGCAGGGGATTGGGAACCACCCAGCCTGCACACTCTGCGTTAGGAACCACACTGACAACAGCAGACAGTCCTGCCACTAAAAGAACTTTGGGATTTCCCTGCATTTTGGGGAAAGCCCGCGTCGGGAAGGGGTTTGTGGGTGTCACCGTGCCCAGAGCAGGCGGTGAGGGCTGCCCCAGGGTCAGGGATCCCCAAGGGCCTTGGAGCAGGTTTGGGTGGCCAGAGAGCTGGGAAAACACCTGGGGAGGGCTGGGAAAACACCTGGGGAGGGCTGGGAGGGGCACGGGGCTGCTCCACCCCGGCTGTGTTTGCACCCAGTGTTTGTGAGCACTCCCCGTGGGGACAGGGACAGTGGCACAGCACTCGGGGCTGGGTGAGCGGCACACCCATCACCTGGACCAGCTCCAGCTCCCAGAGGCTGTCCCAGCCCCTCTGCCCCAGGTAACTCCTTCAGATCCTTCCTATCCTTCATCTCCTTCCTTCCTCTGTGCAGCTCTGCTCTGATGGTTTGGCTTTTCCTTTTGCATTTGCTTTTTGCTGCTCTGCTCCAGCAGTCCTGCCTGTGCTCTCCTGCCCAAGGGTCCTGCAAGTCTCATTTTCTGTGTTTGTGTTTTAAAGCACCAGCTCTGCCTTTCCCCAAAAGCAGCGCCCTGGCTTTTCCTGCACAAAGGGAGCCCAGGTTTGTGGCAGAGCTTTCCTCATCCACTCTGGGACTGCTTGCTCACCTGGTGGCGTTGTCCCCTCCCCGAGAGCCCAGGGCGTGAATGTTTGAGCTATTTTGCTTTTCCCACTTGGAGTGGCTGAAGGAATTGTATAAAAGTGTCCCGGGAGCCTGAAGGGCTGCAAGGCAGCGTGTCCTGCATGCCCAGCCCCTGCCAGGCTGGCTCCCAGGCGCTGCTGGGTGTTCCTTGTTTGCCGTAGGTGACTCATCCCAGCTCCTGCTGTCCCTCCTGCTGTCCCACCCTGCTGTCCCTGTGTGCCCACTGCTGCTGCCAGGGCTTAGAGCCACCTGCTCTGTTCCCTATCCCCGTCCCAGGTGCCTCTCCCTGCAGAGCTGCTCTCAAGGTAAGCGGAATTTCTGAACTCTGCACTGTTATCAGCCCTTTCTTCTCTCCATGTCAATAGAGCTGAAAATTCTGCTTTTCCACCTGGACGTGGCCGTGTCCTCAGGCTCAGCTGGGTTCCAAGGGCAGGGAAATTGATTGTTTTCTGTGATGTTTAAATGCAACATATGGTGGGTTTTAGGGAGGAGTTAGTTGTGGGCTTTTGGCATTTACAGACATGGGTGATATTCCCATGTCTATATTCCCATTGCAATATTCCAGGCTGGTCAATACATCAGGGAGGGGAGGCTTGGCTGCCTTTAGCAGCACACAGCGGATCATAGATTTTGCTATATGTCATATTTTCAAAGTTTTTACCATTCTGCCAGCACCAAACTAACGATTTTTGAGAGAGAGAGAGTGAAAAAGGAGGATTTTCCCAAGCCTTGAACTTGGCACGCTATGGTGCACGCAACATTAAAGCCAATTAAAAATGCATTTATTTTCCTTTGGAATTATTTTCTGCATTACAATGGAAGCAGCGAGGCATAATTGGCGAAAGGGATTGTTTCAGAGCTGTAGAAGCTGGTAGTTCATGTTCCTTTTGGAACCAGTCAGGCTGGATTCCAGCTGGCCTGAGGGAAGCCCACAGGGAGAATACCCTTGGAGCTGGGTGAAAAACCTGCACCTAGAAAGGAGCCTCAGGACAGGAATTACTGATGACTTATAGGGGCTTTCCTCTCATTTTGAAGAATGTTCTTGTATCAGGATCATCTCTTCTCCCCTCTCAGCCCTCCAAATTCATCTTCTCCCATAAATTTGTCACATTTTCTCTCACAAAGTGAGGAGGTCCTTTCTGCAAAGCCCTGGCACAGCTCCAGGGAGGAGGATCTCTTCACATCCCTCTACATAAAGGTGTAAGGTGGATCTCCCTCTCTGCAGACACCCAAACTCACCTGGCTGAGTTCTGTGGCCCTGGCTGGGCAGGGGCTGGGTGATCTCCAAGGGCCCTTCCAGCCAAACTCTGCTGCAATTCCCTGATTATCCACTCCAAAACCACATCATGAGAGCTCCTTTATTTGCCTTCACATTGGATAACTCCAACTTTAAGTCACGGTGTATCAAATGAGAGAAAAATGGATCTGAGCACATCAACAGAGGCCTGAGCACTCTGGGAAAAACAAAAACCCATTCCATGGGAATGCCAGGGCTGGGGCTGCTGTTTGTCAGCTCCGGAGCCACACGGGGACAGTCAGCTGCAGGAGCTGGCACAGGGCACAGCTGCGACATCAGCTGCCGCTCTGAGTCATTCTGTGTTTGGATCATCCCTGTGCTGCTCACAGCTGTCTATAGGTGGCAGTGACCTGTCATTTTTCTTTAAAATAAGGCAGAAGCAGCACACATGGATGTTTTCTAAATCACACAGGGGTTTGGGGTGGAAGGGACCTTAAAGCTCATCCTGTCCCATCCCTTCCACTGCTCCAGCCTGGCCTTGGGCACTGCCAGGGATCCAGGGGCAGCCACAGCTCCATCCTCTCCATGAGCACAGCAGAGAACAGAGCTTGGTGCTTTGGGATCACATTTGGGATTGTGCAGCAAGTTTTCCCAT
This sequence comes from Ammospiza nelsoni, assembly GCF_027579445.1. Classification (NCBI taxonomy): domain Eukaryota; kingdom Metazoa; phylum Chordata; class Aves; order Passeriformes; family Passerellidae; genus Ammospiza; species Ammospiza nelsoni. The sequence continues at coordinate 2,099,622 of NC_080644.1, read as the reverse complement.
TTTTAGCAAAAAGCCCCTCCTGTTCATCTCCATCTTTCCTTGAGAGGGTTCCTGTGAGGGAAAATGTTTTGAAATTCCGCATGGCTGCTCCATGTTTTGAAATTCCACATGTGTGTGTTTTATTTCACTGAGAATAATAAACTGGATTTTAGGAAATGGCTGAGCGTCCCTGGAGCAAAGTCTGCCAGAGCTCAGAGCCTGTGGCCCCTGCTCTGCATCAGCTCCTGACAACTCACCTGGAGTGAGGAGCTCTGCATCAGCAGGAAGCTGCAGGGGCTGAGAATCAGAAATACTGTTAGAAATCTTTTTCAAACAGGAAAAGTTCGTTGGCTGGTGGCATTTTGGGAGCAGCTGTGAGCCCTGAGCACGATGGGCTTGGGGCAGGCTGAGGATGGGGCAGGTGCCCCGGGTGCGGTTTCAGGGATTTTAACACCTGCCCCCATTGGCTGTCTCTTAACTAGAATTGTGAATTCACATTAATGACACAGAAAGGGTTATTTGGGGTTTGTCTCTCCCCCACCTCGCAGCAGCCATGGGGAATAACCTGAGCGTGCCAGAGGAAGCTGAGGATGACAACACCTGCACGGTGAAGAGTTTCCAGGTGAGCAACCCCATCCCACACCCCCGGCTGCTGCCAGCGCAGTTTTCACCCCTTTGATGCCCTAAAAACCCCGTTCTTTGTTATTTCAGCCTCTCCCCGAGTCTCCCGATGGTATCGCGAACGGATCCGCGGTGTTTGCTCAGAGCCCTCCCCCGGCAGTGAATGGTGCAGGTACGGACTGGGAAAGGGTTGGAAATGCCCTGGGGGAGGTTGGGATTGAAGGAATAATGAATATTCATGAGAGGCTTTGAACTGGGGATGGACCCGTGCTCCAGCTCTGACTTGGAAATGTGGCTCTGCAGAAGCTGCAAAGTTTAAATACGGGAAAAAAAAAAAAAAAAAAAAAAAAAAAAACCAAAAACCCCAAAACCATTAAGGACTTCTTTCCAAAATTAAGGAATACTTGAAATTTCCGTGCTGAGAAAAATACTTTATGGTTTATTGTGAACCCTCTCAGTCTGTCACAGGCACTTGAAAAATCTAAATTTCGGTAAAAATAATCAAAGGCTGGTGTGGGGATATGCAGATGGATCTGATAGCAGCCCAGAATCTCTGCTCCGCGGCCCGAATTTCCCAGTGCCATCCCACCACAAGTCACTTTAAGCATTGCCTACCAGCAAAGCCTCTCTGTGCGGTTTTTTCGGGTGTAAACCAGCAGAGTTCTGAGGAGGAAATAAAAGCCAGATGATTTTCACTGCCTGAAGACCCAGAAAATACATGTACATTTTATTCCTCATATGTAAAATGAAGCATATGGGACTGCTTTGCTTAAATGGATTACCTAATTAATCAGTTTAAGTAGCAAGTTGAAAAATTAGACGTTCCTGTGTTGATATTTCTTGTATTTTAACTTTTTTCCTGTTTGAAAAGCAGTTTAAATCATTGAGATACCATTGAAATCTCCATGTTTGTGAAATGTAATCAAGATTTTGGAGAAATACAAGTGATAGAAGTTACTTCCAACTATGTTTTCATAGTATTTCTAAAATGAAATACTGCAATAAATAGCATTTTGGGGGCACAGAGTGAGGATTTTAGGAAAAAATAAGGGAACTTGGTTGTATTTTCAGTAACAAAAGCACTTGGTGAGCAACAGGTGGAGGGGCAAGGTTGGAACTGGAGGTTTCTGTCTCTGATTTGCATTACACAGAGCAGAAATGCAGCAGGAGGACAAAACAGCAAGAATTCCTGTGGGCTTGGCTGGTAATTCCATGCAGATTGAAACATCTACCTGCTCCTAGAAAGAATTACAAAGGAGTTAAAAAGATTACAAAGGAGAAAGGTTGAGTGGAGATGCAGCTCCTTTGTCCCAGAGGATAAATCCCATTCAGCAGATGCTGCTAGCAGCCAGAACCCAGCAGAAATCCTGAAATGTGAAATATTTCAGAGATGCTTTTAGAGAATGATCGTTCCTATTCTTGCTGCTGACTCCTCTGACCCTATTTCCATTAATTTCTGGAAATCTGCAGGTAAATAACAATGCAAGTTAAATTAGTGAAAAAAGATGATTCCCGGAGCAAAAATTTATTTGCATGGAATGATGGAGTAAGATGGCAAAAGGATTTTAGTGTGCTCCTTCTTTTTCAAGGAAGGAGGAGAGTTTTATTTGTTTTATTTTGGATTTGTATTTGCTGCAGAAGTTCATTCAGGGCAGTTGTACCCTGTGCTGCCCTGCCCTGCTGGAATTCCTGTGCCAAATGTTCCCTTGTAGCCATTAATGGTTTCTTCATGGCCATTAAAATATTTTCTCCATGATTATCTGAACACCAGGGGAGAAAAAAAGTGCTGTGTGGCTCTAATTCCATGGCTAAGCAAAATATTTGTTTGTGGCTGGCTTGTAGTCAGAAGAGAGGAATGAGATGAGCTTTAGGGTCCCTTCCAACCCAAACCATTCCATGATTCTGTGATATTGCATTAACCATTGAGCTTCTCTATTTTTTACTAAATCATGGAAAATATGTTGGTCTAATTTGCCAAATTCCAGGGAAAAATGAGTTTTTACAGAAGAGGGACTTTGTGTAGCCACAAAATTTCCTTTTTGACACACCCTGATGAAGGGAAGGGGACAGAGAGACAAATCTTCTGGAGTGTGGCTGCCTTTTGTTAAGGAGTTGAAAGGCAAATGCTGGAGCAGGAGTAGTCTGAAAAGCAGTTTGTAAATTGTGTATTGATTTTCATCTCACAGCAGCTTTTAATCTCAGTCACAACGAGCAGCTTTGATCTGCTCAAAGACCTGGCCTAGAATTTGGGGTTTTTTTGCTTATCTTTGCAATTCTGCCTCCGGATTGAGGAATAAATGTGGGGGGAAAATGGCACTTGTGTGTCTTTGAAAACAAAAATAACACATATTTTTCACCCAAATACTGGAATTTCAAGGCTTTTGTCCCTCAGTTTGCTGTGCCTGTTCAGTGCAGCCCGGCCCAGCTCTGGGATCTGCTCTGAGCAGAATTTCCTTGGAGCAGCTGGAGCTCTCCTGACACAGCACACACACACAGAGCCCATGGCAGTGACATTTTCCAGGGCTCCCATTCCTTCCATGATAATTTGAGATAAAAGGAGCTCCATGGGTTCCTGAGCTGCTGCTTGCTTAGCTGGTTTTCTTAGTGCTGAGCTTCTACCCCTAATTTTGAGCCCAAGCCAGTTTTCCTGTGGTTAATTCGTTATCTGTTACATAAAGCAGAAGTTCAGCATCTCTCACAATTATTTTCCTATGGATATTGTTTCTCCTTTCTTTAGCTGGGGAAAGGTTTTTGATTTTTGCTTCCTTCCCAAGTTTCCAACTATAATTAGAAGTTCTTTTTCAAACTTTACTACAGGAGGCTCAGGAAACTACAGCTGGTACTTGGTGGCCCCAGCTGAGTATCTCAATAGGTGCTGGAATAGCTGCAATTTGCACTTTTGCTGTGCCTGTCAGGGCATTGAAACTGAAACTGGTGCTCATGAAATATCACAGGAGGACATTGCTGCCCAAGGACTTCTGCCATGGAGCTGCTTCCTTAGAGGAATAGCAGAAGAAGAATGCAGGGAAAAAAATAAATTCATGTGTGCCCAGAAAGTGGAGATCTCTTTGCCTGCCAGAACGGGCTGTGCTGGGGAGCACTTGGCCCAAAACATCCAAAAAAGAGAGAGCAAAAGGCTCATTAAGAATGATCCAAGGGCAGCTGTGGCTGCTGTCACCACAGCCCTGAGGGTGCCACCTGTGCCCCTGCTGCTGGCAGGGGTCTGGGTGAACGTCCCTTGGGGTGATGCTGGCACGTTCCAGCACTGTCCCACTGCACCCCAGCTCGGGCAGGAGCTGCTAGGGAGGGCCCAGAGGAGGCTCCAGGATGGGCAGAGGGATGGAGCAGAGCTGGCATTGCTCACCTGCACAGGAGAAGCTCTGGAGTGAGCTCAGTGTGGCCTGGACGAGCTAAGAGCAAAGGCGTAGAGAGGATTTGCAAGGGATGGAGGGACAGCACACAGGGAATGGCTTCAAAGGGACAGAGAATAGGTTTAGGTGGGATATTAGGGAAAAATCCTTCCCTGGGAGAGTAGGAAAGGCCCTGGATCCCTGGCAGTGCCCATGACCAGGTTGGACGTTGGGCTTGGAGCACCTGGGACAATGGGAGGTGTCCCTGCCATGGCAGGGTGGGGTGAGATGGTCCCCAAGGCCCCTTCTAACCCAAAGCACTCCATGATCCTGGGTTCATCGAAAACCCCATTCATGGAAAACCCCATTTCTGCTCGCCAGGAGCAGCCTGGGCTGTGGGGCAGGGTCCCATGGGGACACCCAGCCATGGGATCAAGGCTGTGGGCAAAGGAACCTCCAGGCTGGGCCCTGGGCTCTGCTCTGCTCCTGGGATGTGCCCAGGGTCCCTGGGTGCTGCCAGGCAGGACAGACACAGATTTCCACTTTCTGGGCATACATGAATTTATTTTTCCCTGCATTCTTCTTCTGCTGTTCCTGTAAGGAAGCAGCTCCACTGGAAGCAGCCCAGGGCCCAGCCTGGAGGTTCCTTTGCCCACAGCCTTGATCCCATGGCTGGGTGTCCCCATGGGACTCTGCCCCACAGCCCAGGCTGCTCCTGGCGAGCAGAAATGGGGTTTTCCATGAACCCCAGGATCATGGAGTGCTTTGGGTTAGAAGGGGCCTTGGGGACCATCTCACCCCACCCTGCCATGGCAGGGACACCTCCCATTGTCCCAGGTGCTCCAAGCCCAAGCACTCCCCAAGCAATATCTTCCTGTGATATTTCATGAGTACCAGCCCAGGACCTGCTGATGCTTTGTGGGATTGTCCAGAATCCCTGGCAGAGTGGGAAGCTTGGGGGAATTTTGCTGTGAAAAGCCAAGGGGTAGCTTTGAAAGCTGGGATCTAAAATTGTTCTGTTTTCCTAATCCCAAAGAATTTCACACTGAAGATCTGAAGATGTGTTTCAGTCAGTTATTTTTTGGTATCTGGGGTTTTCTTTCTCTTAAAGGAAAATGTGAAAGGCATAATATTGACTAGACTATTGCAATTATAATTTGAAATAATTTCAATTTTGCATTGAAACTGACAATTTCCCTATTCTAATTCAGCAAGTTGGTTTGAGCCTGTCAGTTTTCCACGGTTATAATTAAATACATCTAAATTCATCCTTGAAATGTGGTGATGAGTGACAGGGAAATCAGATCCATATTCCAGCCCAAGCAGGGAAGAGAAGCTGGAGCTCAGGGGAGCTGTAAGATTTACCTCTCAACAAGACCCTTTTAAATTTTATTTTATTTTTATTTTATCACATCACATCATCTGTGCTTCCAGCCACAAAATAGATCCAAGCAAGATTATTTTTCTTTTGTCTCTTGTTTCTTTTGTCTTGTGCAAAGCAGGAGCTGCCTTTTCCTGCCTGTGAATCCCATACCAGGGATTTTCACCTCAGCTGTGTTATCAAAGCTCCATTGTTTTATAAAATCATAAAATACACTTTCAAATCAAAAGGGGTTTTGCATCTAAGGTGTGATGGCCACATGGAATGATTTGTGTGAGTTTTGGGAGAGGAAACGTGATTCTGAGCCACAGTTTGTGAGAGGAGAAATGTAAAATGTAAAGAGAAATGTAAGGCTAAGAAACCTGGCCGGGTTGTGATTTATCAGTGCTCAAATCAGGCTCAAAATAACCCACAGGCCAAGGAGAGGTGCAGGCAGGAGCTGCACTGAGGAGAGCAGGCAGCAGGGTGAGAAAAATGAATGAAATCAGTTGTGAGTGCACAGAACTCCTGCTGGGAGATTGGCCAACCAGGAAACGGGATCAGTCCTGGTGCTTTCCCTTATTTTTGTTTCTTTAGCTTTGACAGAGGAGCAGGGGATACATTGATATATAACTGTCTCAAGTTTTACCAGTTTTGGGGTTTTTTTTGAATATCACTGATTTTAATTTGCTGTCCACTGGGCTGAGTAGTGCCAAGCAGAGCTGAGATCTGACTTTGGCACTGCAAGGGGGTTGTGCAGGGGGTAAATTCACACTGAAGTCAGGGGTGGCAAAAATCAACTCTGGGGATCAGCAGAGGGTAAAATGTGCACTGGTATCAGGGTGCAGGGGTGGCAGGGGAGCAGAAATCAGCTCTGGGGGCTGAGAGCAGAGGGTAAAATGTGCACTGATGTCAGTGAGTGGCAGAGGAGCAAATATCAGCTCTGGGGATGAGCAGAGGAATAAAATTGACACTGATGTCAGGGGTGGCAAAAATCAGATCTGGGAATGAGCAAAAGGTTAAATTCACACTGATTTCAGTGAGGGCTGGCAGAAATCAGCTCTGGGGCTGAGCAGCAGCGCTAGGGTCCCCCGTGCGCCCTCAGACCCAGCTCACCCCACCACGGGTGCCTGTGCCCATGGTGCCCACAGTGCCCGTGGATAATTCGCTCTCTCTCCTGTGTTACAGCAGATCCCAGGGCAGCAGCAGCCCAGGATAACGCCGCCGTTTCTCCATCGGAGCCAGCGGAGCCAGGTCCCGGCGGTGCCCGGGCGGGCGGGCAGAGCGGCGGGAGCGCTGCCAGCAGGGCCCCGCCAGCTGCCAGGCCCCGCTCCCTGCTGCCCTTCCCCTGGGCCGTGCCAGCGCCTGCCCAGCAGCCAGCGGCAGCTCCAGCCCCCGCAGAGCCCACCCTGGGTGCCAGCAAAGGCCCGGGCGAGGGCACAGAGGGGCCCGGGGCAGCCCCCCAGCAGGGAAGCCATAAAAAGCCCGGGCAGGCCCCGCTGCAGGACGCGGAGCTCGTGGGGACAGCCGAGGGACGCGATGTGGCTGCCCCCAAGGGCAGAGCGGTGACACTCCTGGACAGGATCTTCAGGCTGGAGAAGGGCACGGCGAGGACAGCAGGGGACACTGAGCAGGGCAGGCAGGGCCTGGACGTCCCCAACGGGAGCATCGCGGCCCACGGGGAACCGCTGCGCAAGGCAAGTGCTCCATAAAATAACCTTTAATTCCATTGTCACTGACAATTTCATTGTCCCCACTGCCAGGGTGGGATAACTCCATGTGGGGTGGGAACGAGTCAGTGTTGCCCTGAAAATGGCCACAGGTAACGCCCCAGGACAGAGGTGTGGAGGATGAACCTGTGGCCAAGGAGTGAAGCTCTGTCTTGTGACTAAATCCTGACCTCCAGTTTAATTCAATTTATAATTCCCCAAAAGGTTTGGGCAACACGGCTCCAGCTGCCAGGAGGAGCAGCTGCCAGCTGCAAATGAAAGCAAAAATACCTGAAATTAAACCAGTTTCTTGGAGTTTGACTCTGGATGGGTTTCTAAAAGTTCTTTGGTGTGTTTAGTGCCATTTTTAAAATAGCCCTACTTCTCTAGCTAGGGTACCCTATTCAACAAAATAAGGAATATTACGCAGCAATGATTTTTATATTCCAGCTCATTGTGGTGTTTTAGTCAAGGAAAAGTGGTTCATTAGAAATGATTTTACAGGATGAGAATGTGATACAAGAAACTATGGATCTTAACTGAAAGAGCACTCTGGTCAAAGGAGTTGGAAGTTAATATGAGTTTAGATTTTGCACTTCCTGCCAGACCTGATGTATAGTATATACAAAAGGTATAATTTTCTGGGAATTAACCACAGAAAAGGCCCATCCTCTGAAAGGGAGTACAGGAATTGGTGATCAAACTGAAACTCTGTCTAATGTCAGGAACAGGAGGGAAAACCAATGTGTAAATACCACTTTAATAATTGCTTTTATTGGCTAATTCAGGCTTACAAATAAGATGGTGTTCACTGATGCTCTGGGTAGTGTTGAACTTAACTCAGGAGATACTCACTGCTTACGCTGCCAGCATTGCAAGTTGCCCCAAAATTCTTTTGTTTTTAATCTTTGTTTTCTCTACATTAGACTTTCTCAGATTCGAAGAGCACATTTCTTGTATAAATGTACACATTGTAATATTTTCCTCAGGGTTCATTTTTAAGAAGGAACAGTTGCATTTTCCATCCCTGCCCCTCAGGAGTGCTCCCATCACAGCTCGGGATGCACATTTAAAGAGCCCATTAAGGCATTCAGCACCTAAGCAGGACAGGGTGGATAATTTGCAATGAATCCTCTGTTCAGGGCACACTGGCACTTCTGTGTTCAGCCTCTTAGAATGGAGCTTTTCAACACCCCAAATTCCTGCAGATACTTTTGACTGCCACACACAACAAGTCCTCCCCGTGGCTTGCAGGAATTGTCTCTCTTCCCACCAAATGCCAAATTCTCATTTCCTACTTTGCTGTCACTGCAGTGCCACTGCTGTCATTTACAGAGTGGGCAGGGTCACAGCTGTGCTGCTGAAGGAATGCTGTGAAAGTCCAAGGAAAGAACACTTTGGAGCAGTTTTAACTAAAATTCAGAGTTAAACGCTGCTGGGAACAAACATTCCTGTTGAAAGCTCAGCTGAGGCAGTGCATGCTCAGGGACAGAAGGGAATCTAAATCATTCTCCCAGCTCAAGCAGGGAAGCACTGCTCATCCAGATCAAGCTTTATTATATCAAAACACCTGGACTTCTTATTAATTCCTGCAGTTCTGCCCCAGTCCCCTTGTGCCCATCCCCATCCTGGAGGTGCCTGGTGGGAACAACCTGGAAATCCCAGGCACAGCTGAGCCCTGTTTGGTGCTGGGGCTGGCTGGGAGTGCCTGCAGGATCCCTGCAGCTTTCTGGAACATTCCTAAGGACAGCTGTGGTTATCAAAAATGGCTCTACACCTCCCAGGTGTGTGCAAAAAGCTGCACCATAGATATCTTTGAGGAATCACCAAATTGGGGTTCACTGTGTAAGTAAATGACAGATCTGGATCACAGGGAGAGGAATTTTAAACTTATGCTTGAATTTTTAGGCTATAACTTGGTCTTTGGTTCTTTCAGATATGAAAAGGAATATATGGTGGGGGTAGAGAGGAGTTAAGCCCCTTTTTTGGGGAAAATACATCAGCTAAACACTGCAATGTGTTGCCAAATTCAACTCAATCCCTAAAACAAAGGCTGTGGCTCTGCCTTGCAGCACAGTTGCCTTCTGTTCCCTCTGAAGTTCCAATTCTCCTGCTGGATGGGAGAATGACCAAGCCTAATTTAATTACTGTTACTGTAGAAACTACAAACTGTTACCAAATAATCATACTAAAAATCAAGATATCGCTGCCAACAGCTCCTCTTTTCTCTCTCTCTTTTTTTTTCTTTGTGGATTATGACTTGTAGTATCTGTAAATGCTAAAAGCAAAGTTTCCCTGCACTGAGTGCCAAGACAAAACAAACAGCATTGCTGGTGAGTAAGAGAGAGGCTCCACAGTTGTAGCTTAAGAGCTGCACAAACATTCTGTGTTTGCTGAGCCACTCTTTATTTTTGTGGTCTACAAAACTACATTCAGAGCGCAGCATAATTAAAACAAGGGCAGAATTCATGAATTCATGAAGCATTTACTATGTAAGCCAAAGAAAAGATAAATTATATGCCTGAAATGTTTCACTGAGCCATGATTCATGCAAACAAAAGTGCTGGCAGGAATACATTCTTTTGATATGTTTGGGGTTTTTTTTTTTCCTGATGACTGAACTGAAACTACAGTATATTTAAGGTGTTTATTACCCCCAAATTTAGCTTCTCAAAGACATGAATTGAACATTTACATAGCATCTATTAACTCCTAATACTGATCTTCTGTTATTCCTGGGGTTTCTTTCACGATTTACCCCCAGGGCTTTGAGCGGGGAGCTGCCACAGAGGCTTTTGTGGTGATTTTGTGATCCTGCAGGGCTGTGTGCTCTCTGCGCCTGATTTCTGCGCTGATGGCCCCAGCCTGGGCTCTTCCTGCAGGAGCATTCCCATGGGAGCACAGGATGGAGCTCAGCCCCTCTCCAAGGCCAGGCTGGAGGGATCCTCTCTGGCCAAGGGCAGCCTCAGCTTGGGCAGGGACATTTTTAGTGGGCAAAATTAGAATAAAATTGTTCTAAAGAACCTTTCCCTGTGCTGGGTGGTTAAAATAGCACAATAATTGTATAATATGGATTTCTTTATGTCACCAGTGGAAGGAATAAACTTTAAATGCTTTAAAACCTCAGAGGGATCAGGACAGCTGGGTGTGGGGTGGGCAGTGCCAGCAGAACACAGGGAGCTGAAATGGGCACATCCAACGGGACCCATCTGAGCTGTGAGTGGAGTTCAGGGATTTTGGGATGGCCCCAATCCTCAGGATCTGCAGTGGCTTCAGTTCTGGATCAGCCAGGGGTGCTGGAAACAGCTGTGTGCAGCTCCCTCCTGAAGTGCACCCCAAGGGATGCATTGGGCTTTCTGTAATTCCAAAAACTTGTTAAATCTGTTTCTTTTCCTTGATAGCATCCAGCTCTAAAGAGTGTGATGGCACCAAGCACTTGTGCTGTGAAGCTGGTTTTGTTCAGCAGCACATCAGCCTCCTCCTCCTCCTCCTCCTCCTGCCTCAGTGTGCCCTGAGCCCCTGGAGCAGAGCCAGCGTTTTCCATGGCCCCAGAGCTGTGTGTGCCACCCTGGGCACGCGTGTCCTGCATGGGACAGATTGTTCTGGGGCCACGCTGGGGCTGGCAGCTGCACAGAGTGCTGTGTGAGACCCTTCAGTGCCTGGGAGCATTCCTGCCCTGCTCTGCTGCTCCTGGGCCAGCCTGCAGAGCTGGGTGGGTGGGGAATGGCACTGAAGTCCCCTCTGGCATTTCAATGGATGCTTTAACCCCCTATGTTCTGCTGGCACTGCCACCCCACACCCAGCTGGCCTGATCCCTCTGAGGTTTTAAAGCATTTAAAGTTTATTCCTTCCACTGGTGACATAAAGAAATCCATATTACACAATTATTGTGCTATTTTAATCACCCAGCATTCTTTAGAACACTTTAATTCTAATTTTTCCCACTAAAAAAAACACTGAGTATAATGGGCTGGTTAGGGAAAAATACCTTTGATGTCACTTAGGCACTCTTTGATGTCACTCTCTCCTGCACAACACTTTTGTTGAGTTTTCCTGTGCAGGCTCAAGGTAAAGGTGGCCAAAATGGAAGGTAAATTCAGTGTGAGAGGTGCCAAACTCTCCAAAACTGGTTCAAGAGTGTTTTTTTAGAAGCAGACCCTTGTCCAGGTGTCTAAAGAGAAAACAATTTCGTTAATATTACCTACTTGTGAGTGCTTGAGCACTGGAAAATGTTTTGGGGCTTTGGGAAGTGTAATTCCATGAAGAGAAGAGGCAGCTCCATCTGGCTAAGAGGAATTACTTTGATTTGTTACCTTTTTCCTTCATTTAATGTTTGACATGTTGGTGTTTGATAGATAAAACTGATTCCTGGCATGGCAACCCATCTTTGTAAGGTGCACTCAGACATGGAGCTGGCAGGGCCAAAATCTCAGCATTTGCTGCCATTTTTCACAAGTTCAGCCCGGAAAAGCCAAAAGAGGAGTTTGGGGCTCGCGCTGTGCCTGCTGTGGCTGAGACCAGCGTCCCCCCAGCAGCAGCAGCAGCGCTGAGTGTCTGAGCAGAGAGGGAAGGAGAGGATAAATGCTGGATTGTTCTGCCCGTGGGCTGGGCAGGAATGGTTGGAATTGCTGCTGTGACTCCCAGCGAGTCACAAAAGCCACTTCTGCATTCCACGGGGAATCGGGCAAGCTGGCACTGAGCAATCTGTGCCCCCTTTTATGTTTCAGGAGATAGATGAGTGCAGCCAGAAGGAGCTTGGGCAGGACTCTGCAGGTGAACAAGACCTGGCTGCACCTGACAGGGCACAGGCAGAGCAGCACAGTCCCCAGGCAGCTGCAGGACAGGGCTCAGTCATGAGCTTCCTCAAAACTCTGGTAAGTTCTGCCTTTCCTTTCCATCTCTTTGGGCTTCAATTGCTTCCAAAAAAAACCCTGTGGGACTGGAAAATTTATATAAATAATGTAAAAATGTATAAATAAATGTGAAATGTTCTCTGTCCTTGGGGGGATGAGGAGGGGGACACTGAAATGATCAAGTGAGTGCCACCTGCTCTGCAAACTTCCACTTCTGCACAGATTATACAGATCTGGAACTGTCTCAGAGACTTTCTGCTTGATATTCGTTTTGTACCACCTCTAAAAGTTCATTTTTATTAATTGATTAGGAGCTTGAAGAGTAAATATTCAATCCAGGCATTTTTCATCATAGCCATTATGTGTTCTCAAGGAATATTTGCATTATCAATTTTCCCACTTGAGGCAAGCAATATTTGTATTTTCCCTTTGTGCAAATAAAACCTGCTGATTTCAAACTTATCTTTTTGACCCTTTGGAAGGCTGGGTTGAGTGACTGTTTTTTCTCAAATTCTTTTAAGGTCTCCCCAAGCAAAGCTGAAGCCAAAAGTGATTCTGAAGACAAGGTAGGCAGTTCCTTTTTCACTGCTCATTGGGTGTTTTTCACACAGGGATTTCCTCTTCATTTTGTTGGGCTTTTTCCCTAACTGATACAATCATTTGAAGTAATTTCAAATATTTTTTCCCTGGATAAATTGAAAAGGAAGAGACTGAACAGTGCCATTCTTAATGTCATCTGTTACAATCAAAATCTGTTGTGTTTTCTGCAAGCTTGGTGATGATTGGTGATGCTTTTGGTTGCTTCTCTGACTTGTCTTTGATCTAAAATTTCAGTGAAAACTTTGAGTCCACAAAAAATTCTGTTTGCTCATAGAACAGTTTTCCTTGTGACTTGAGAAAACTTTATTAAGAAACCAGGAATAAAACCTTAAAAATGGAACTGTTTTTTTCCATGCAGATATTAGCCAAAATCACAACATTTTTGGGTTTTCTCCTATTTTTTTTAATTCTTCTGTCCTATTCAGTCTTTGCAGCAAGCTTGGTTAGTACGTAGGAGATTTAATTCTCAATAGCTCTGAAAATTATTCTCAATAATTTTGAGTAACTCTGAAAATCATCAGATAGAGTGAAGCTTTTCCAAACAATGTAGAAAAGGAGAGACTCAGGGAGGCTCAGGGAGACTTGCAGCTCTTCCCAGAGGTGGTGAACAATCTGGTTTGGATAGAAACAATCCAGTTTGGATGGAAACAATCCAGTAAAACCCCATTTCCTTCCCTGAGTGTGTCCCCTGTGCCAGGTGACTGCTGGTGCTGCTGTCATTTGGACAGGGATATTCTGGGTGGGTTTGGTTTGCTGGCACACCTGGCAGGGCAAACAAAGCCGGCTGACTTGCAGGATGTGCAAACTCCTTACAGGAGATTAAGTGGGAGTTCTCTTTTATTGGGAATTCCTTTATCTGATATGGCATTTATACTTCAATAAGGGGAAATATGTTGAGGACGTTCATTTATCAGCTCCCAGGTAGAAAAGCTGCAGATTTTTTGGCTGATAGGAAATAATGGTCTTTTTTTTTAATGTCAAAAAAAAACAACTGAAGGGTGTTAAAGGTAAAGCTTTGCTAAGTGAAGTTTTCCTGAGTGCCATGGGGGTGTTGGGTGGCTGCTATGCCTTCAAATGATAGAATCATGGAATATCCTGGAGCTGGAAGGGATCCAAAGGTTCATCCAGCCCTGGCCCTGCACAGACCCCCAACAATCCCACCCAGAGCCCTGTCCAAGCCCTCCTGGAGCTCTGGAAGGTTTGGAGCAGGGAACGAGCTCTGGAGAGCCTGGGCAGTGCCCCAGCACCCTCTGGGTGGGGAAGAACTTTCTGTTTCTGTAGGGTCAGGCTCTTATCAGTGCTGATCAGCTCTAATCAGCTGTGGGCCACGTGTGCTGCCAGGCACACCCTTGGTGGTGTCTGTCCCTCTCATGCCTTGTGCAGGCTGAGCTAGAACAGAGACTGGACAGACCTATGAATAAAGCAGGGATTTATTCAAAGGATCCCCTCCATGGACCCACCTTGGGCAGCACCAGAGCCCAGCCAGGGCTGCACCCAAGATGAACCAAAATGGCCCCAAAATGCACGAGCTGGCACGGGCTCTGTCCCTGGGATCAGCTCTGCTCCATTTGCACCTTGCAGTTCATTGTCCCATTCCAGCTTTAGCCCCTGCAGTCCCACCCTGCTTGTTTTTCTCTCTCCAGCCCACGGGGTTTGTGCTCCTGGGCTGAGATTTGGGCCATTTGTCCTTGGTGCCCAGCTGGAGCAGGAATTGTTTTGTGTCCCTGCTCTGTGCACAGAGTTCAGCATCCCCTGATGTGAACCCAGACCCACACACTAAAGCAGCACAGAATGTGAAAAATAGAAAAGCTCAAACCTGAGGCATCACCCCGGTGGCCATCCCTCAGTTCCTGTCCCTCAGTGCCCGTCCCTTCCTCTGTGCCCACACGGGTTCAGAGCCCGGTCACACCTGCTCGGGCAGTTCCTACAAACCAGGAGGATGTTTGGACAAGGTCTGCCCCAATCGCTGACCTCACCCTCCTGTGACAGGTTCTGAGCTGATCCTGTGGCACTCTGTGTTCAGGAATTGTAAGAATTTTGCAGGAATAAGGGTCATTTTTGCTGTGAGAATTAGTAAGGAATAATCCTTCCTCCTCCTCTAGGCCAGGTAACCAAAGGCATCTTCCTGCTTTAAAGCCTGAGACCTTGAAGAATTAATTAATTAATTTCAAGGACATTAATGCAAGCTTGAAATATTTTAGGCAGTGTATATCATGAATATTCACACTGCCCTTTTCCTAAATAATGCATTATATAAAACATTTTAAAGTCCCTATTATGCCGCAATAAAAAGACTGAATGTTCCTCCAAAGATTTATATATTTGCCTGTTTAAAAATTATAAATCCTAAATTGCTTCTTCATGACTTGGAAAGGCAGATGTTTGTGGAATTTAGGTTTCAGTTTAGTGGAGGTTTTAGAGGGAAGGTTGTGGTGTAATTTGGAATCAGGTGGATTGCCTTGGCTTTTATTTTGCTGCTCATGAGAAAGGAACTCTGAGGAGAGCTGAGAAGTCACTCAGGGAAAACCCCACAATTTATCCAGAGCTAAGAGGGAATACTTTCCTTTAATCCCACGTGTGTGATGATGGAATAACGTCTTTGCTAAAGCAAATATCTGCAGCAAACACTCACCTGCACCTGCTGTTGTGCACAAGGGCTCCAAGGCGGAGAAGGGCCCAGGGGGCCAGCCTGGCCCGAAGGCAGCACCAGGATCCCCCTCCAAAGGAGCCAAGAAAAAGAAGGCAGAGAGCCCCAAGCTGGGCCACGGCACCTTTAGCAAACTCTTTAGGCACAAGGTTGGTATGGAGCTCCAGGGGCAGCAGAACCCTGGGAATCACAGCTGGCTCCTGGCACCCACACACAGAGGAGTCCTTGCCAACATCTGGGCAGATGTGCAGAGCTCTGGAGGTCCCTGGGGGAGCATTTCTGTGCTGGGGGAATGGGGACATCCTGAGCTGCACCTTCCTTTCACTGGGCTCTCTGTGAGCTCGGGGTTCTGGAGCAATCCCTGGAGCAATAATTCCTGCGAGTTACTAACACTGACTAAACCCCCTGGCCACTAAAAACCAAATCAGAGGTGCTGACAAACAATGAGTTGTGTAGAGGTGGCCAAAGCCTGAGACCAGAGAGGTTTGGGAGCTCAGCCCAGCCCCAGGTCAGGTTTTATGTCATTAATGTACACCTGAAATTGGCATTTTGGGGCATCTGATACGGCAGAGAGCAGGCTGGAGCATGGAATTTCCTGCAGAAATAGGGATTTCTCCTTGCAAGCAAGAAAATTAATTTATTATAGTTCTGATTTAGTTTGGAGTAGAAAAAAATTCTGGGTTTGATGGCTACTTTAAAGAACTTAAAATGCACAGTCAAGCAAATGGCTGTTTCAGAGGGCACAAGCTTTTGTATTAAAACCCAGAAATCACCAAAAATGTTGGTCTCAACCTCTGTATTTAAAGATTTCTGCACTCTCTGAAGATAATCATGGCAGGCAAGCAGAGAATTGAAGCTTTTTAGCCCAGAGAATGCAGAAGCAGGGACCCTTTCAGTGGGGGAGGAACATAATTAATAAATATGTAATTCTCCCTCCAGACACCCACGTGGAATTTCTGGTGAGTAGGGGGCTTTATAACCAAGGGCATAGGGCATTCTTTAATACATTTTAAAACCAAAAATGTTCTTTCCACTATCTCATTTTTGAGGAAAAAAAAAGTCATCTGCATATTACTGAAGGAATAATAGTATTCCAAGTGAATTCAAGTGTGCAGTTCTTCCCAAAACCTTAAATTTGATATCTCAGCTTCTTTTTTTAATAAAATTAAAATATTAATTACTTGTTCATAATGAATTAAGGTTTTCTGGTAAAAACCGAACCTGACTGGCATTTTTTTTAAGATTCCATTCCAATAATTAATCTTGCAATAAATTGTAGTGAGAAGAGTGCCTGGAATATTTAATGGAAGTTGAAAGAGTTTGTGATTTAACAGAAACATTGTTTTTCAGGCTCCTGTGTTACAAAATCCTAACTCTAAGGCAGCTTGTGGTGCTCTTCCTATCCATGCACGTTTGTCCTTCATTCCATGCTAATTTTGCATATAACTGAGCTGATTTATGGAATTTTCCCTTGGAAGAGAAGGGTGAATCCCTCACTTGCAGCACTAATGCTGAAGCCAGCCTGTGCCATTCTCACCCTTGTTCTCACCTCCCGTTCTGGATGTTATTTGTCAGAGCTGACCATAAAAAAGAAGTTCTTGGCTCCTGCAAAATAACTCCCCAGAAAATATCTCACCTGCCCTGCAGAATGTCTCACCTGTTCTGTGGAGAGCTTCCCAAAGTCTGCCCAGGCTGCTGGAGCCTGGCCAGATGGTTGTGTGGGTTTTTGTGCAGCTCAGGTCATTGTTCAGTGTGAGGGGTAGGAGATGCAGCCAAAATCCCCGGCCAAGGAGGGATTTAACTGGCTCCTGATGAAATTTGTGTATCCTGATGGAATCAGGAGCCCCATCACTGAATGGTTGTGCTGAAGGAAATCCCACCTCATGCCCAAAAACATGAGAGGCTGGGTGGGACCAGCCTCCAGCCCCTGCAGAGCTGCTCTTTGGAGAGCTCCTGCCCGAGTTCCAGTTCAGGGCTCTTCCATGCCCTGGGTTTTTTCCAGCATTTCGTGTGCTGCCTGTTTTGGATGCCAGGCATCCGAGCCTCCTGCTGGAAGGTGACGGGAGCACATCCCTGATGGTGGTGTGGGATTCCCATGGAAAACACCCAGCTCTGTGTCCCTGAGCACTGGAAGCTGCAGACACGGAAAAATCTGTTAATACTTTAAATTCTCTGTAGTGACTTACCTGACCTGAATGGGAATGTGAATATGGGAATACATATATAAATATACATATTTTTAAAGAACAAGTTGAGAACTACAAGCACAAAGAAAATAGCACCAAGCTCTGCAGGTACAAGGATGGGACCTGGCATTCCCTCCAGCCTCCACTCTTCCAGGGATCAGTTTCCATGGCTGCAGGAGCCAGGACTTGCACACACATTCACTAAAAATAAAATAATTGGTGCCACAGACAATTGCTGGCCTGTGGAACTGCAGTGCTGCCGTTGCCTCAGACAGACTCATCTTTGTGTTTTGTTTCCCTGCAGGCTGCGAAAGAAACCCAGCAGACAACCAACACCAAAGTGAGTAGGAGGGGTTGAATTATCTGTGCAATGCAGGAAAAGGGGAATTCTCACTGGCATGTTTGGTCTTTAAGTGTTTTAATTTATTTTAATTTCTTTATCTGCGTTCTGGCTTTGCTGTGTGTGATGGTGTTCACAGGGGTTTTCAGGTGAGGGAAGAGATGAGAATGTTGACTCCATGTTCAGAAGGCTGATTTATTATTTTATGATATATATTACATCAAAACTATACTAAAAAGAATAGAAGGAAAAGTTTCATCTCAGAAGGCTGGCTAAGCTAAGAATAGAAAGGAATGAACAATCAAGGTGTGTGTCTCGGACAGAGTCCAAGCTAACTGGGCTGTGGTTGGCCATTAATTACAAACATCCAAGATGGGCCAATCCCAGATGCACCTGTTGCATTCCACAGCAGCAGATAACCATTGTTTACATTTTGTTGCTGAAGCCTCTCAGCTTCTCAGCAGGAAAAAATCCTAATGAAAGGATTTTAATGAAAAGATGTCTGCGGCAGCTGTGTCAAGCAGGGATGGAAGGGCAGGGGAGAACGGGGAGAGGCGGTGCTCACCTGCCCAGGTGATGGCTGAGCGTGCTGGATTTGTTGCTCACAATCTTAATTTCCTTTCGTTCCCAGAGCCCTGAGCAGCCTCCTGTGAGCTGTGTGAAAGCAGACAGAAATGTCCCTGCCTGCCCAGAGCCGCTGCCCAAGCAGAACCCAAAAGCTCCAGAGGCCGCGGCCCCTCCGCAGAGCGTGAGCACAGAACCACCCCGGGAGGGCACCAAGGACAAGGGCTCAGCCACCCCTCTGCCCCTCAGCAAGCTCTTCTGGAAAAAGGTACTGGGGCTGCAGTCATTGCTGCCAAACCCACCACGGGCAGCAGCTCCCGCCTGTTCCACAGCAGGGACGTGAATTTATCTGTGGTGGTTCTCTGGCTCTCTGTGACCGTGTTCACAGGGATCCCAGGGTGAGGGAACAGATGAGGATCTGACTCCATGTTTCAGAAGGCTGATTTATTATTTTATGATATATATTACATCAAAACTATACTAAAATAATAGAAGAAAAAGTTTCATCAGAAGGCCAGCTAAGAATAGAATAGCAAAGAATGATAACAAAGGTTTGTGGCTCGGCTTTCTGTCCGAGCCAGCTGACTGTGATTGGCCATTAATTACAAACAACCACATGAGACCAATCCCAGATGCACCTGTTGCATTCCACAGCAGCAGATAATCAATGTTTACATTTTGTTCCTGAGGCCTCCCAGCTTCTCAGGAGGAAAAATCCTAAGGAAAGGATTTTCCATAAAAGATGGCTGCAACAGTTCTCTTGTTTTATGGAATCAGGAATGCTATCCCCTCTCAATTCAATGCTTCCGTTGAATATCCCCCAGAGTTCACAGAGTTCTTTACTAAAATTCATTATTAATAGAGATAAAGCTCTAAAACCTCATTTCATTTCTTTGCTATAAATGTCTGAAAAGCTGGGATCAGGGGAGCCTATTCTTACTCAGCAGAAAATGTTCTGTGACAGAGCAGACCAGGCTTTAATTTGGGGTCTCAATTGCTTAGGAAGACACATTGTTCCTCCGGTTAAATAATGATTTTAACTAAATTTAGGGCTAACTCTAAAAACACAGTTCCTGTTTCCACAGTCCTTATGGTTTGTAAGCTGAAGTTTATTCATTCTTAATTTCATTTCCTAGATGGGCTGTCTGAAACTTTACTGAGTCACAGGATGTTAAATAACTGCTTTTCTGGCCTTCTGCTCAAGCTCAAATCCCAGAAATTTGCTGCTTCCAAACACCCAGATGCCCCTGAGTTGCTGCTGCTCCTGCAGCTTCTTTAGCTGAGTTTTCCCACTGGAGATGCACTTTGGATATTTTATTTATGTTTTAAAAAATCCCAAAGGTGTTTAGGTATTTACAGAGTAAACATGCTTGAAAATAATCAAAGCTTCAAACATTTGCCACTTGGGACTGAATTTCCAGGGGAACTGAGGGGATCAGGTGCTTGGAATGAGAGGAAAGCTGGGAAGAAGAGGGAGAGGGAGGTTTTTCTGTGGTTGTTATTGCTACAGAAACCTCCTCCTCTGTGTAATCCGGCTTATTTGAAAGCAGAGCTGGGAAGCAGGATGTGTGCTGAACATCAGGATGAAATAAGGGAAAGAAGAGACCTTCTGGCAGGCTGCTGTGTAAAACAGCAATAAATCCAGTCTGAGTTCAGTCATTTGTTAATGAAGTATCAAGGATTAAAAAAAAAAAAAAAAAGAAAGGAGAGGTGTACAAAAAACCAAAAGAAAACAGGTTGGCCTCAAACTCAGCTTGGTTTGAAGACTCTGTGCGGTGTTCTGCAGTGAATTTATCTTTTTCTGGCACATTTAATTCGCTGGCCTTTTGCTAGGACAGAGAATCCAAGCTCAGATAGGTGGAGAATTCAGAGTCAGGAGTCGCTTTGCTTTTGAAGTCACAAACAGCAACCACAACACTCAATAGATGCAGGATTCAGCTCCAGCTTCTCTTTCCAGGCACTCTCTTAAATATCCATCTTCTGATGAGCTTTCACTTCAAAGTGCAGCTAATGAAGTGCCTGTCAACACGTGGCAGTTAATGCTGCTGCTCTGCCTGCAGATGAATAAATATGGAAAGGGAAAATGAAAAATTCCTTATTCAGCTTCTCAGCTGGGAGCCACTTTGTATTTGCCCCATTTCCTGATCAGTCTTCACAAGAATTTTCAGAACTGTTACTCAAATATTTGCTGTGCCAGCATTTCTCCTTTTTTTTTTCTTTTTTCAGAAGGAATACTAATAGGGAATTACAGTGGGCAATTTCCAATATTTGTGTTGGAAAGCTGCTTCCAAGGCCTCGTAGATATCTGATCAGGGCAGAGAAACATGATGCTTCACATTTATCTGATCAAAGCAGGCCAGGCCAGGGTGGAAGGTGATCAAGGCAGCATTATTTACACTGCTCTGGGACCTGTCTTTAAAAGCAGATGTGTTTGCTTTAAAAACTTGAATTTTAAGCGACTCTTGCCATGCAACTGCAGGAAAATCATGCTTGTTTTGCTGACGTGCAAACAGCAAACTGGTTAATTACTGGGTGAAGCAGAACATGGAATCCCAGGATGGTTTGGGTTGGAGGGACCTTAAAGTGACCCGTGCAGTGCCACCCCTGCCATGGCAGGGACACCTTCCACTGTCCCAGGTGCTCCCAGCCCTTTCCAGCCTGGCCTTGGCACTGCCAGGGATCCAGGGGCAGCCCCAGCTGCTCTGGGCACCTGTGCCAGGGCTCAGCACCCTCACAGGGAGGAATTTCCTCTGTACATCCAACCTAAATTTCCCTTCTTTCAGTGAAGCTGTTCTGCCTTGTTCTGCAAAAGAATTTCCTGAAGAAATGTGCAAAAATCCCTGATACTGGAAACAGCTCAATCCCTGAGTAGCTGCCTAACCCTAATTTAACTGGGCACTGCTTTTTGGAGCTTGGCATTTGGTGCCAGGGTGCTTTTGTTTGTTGTGCCACCAATTCCAGTGCAGAGCCAGAGCTCAGAGACAAAACTGCTTTGGGGTGCAGCAGAGTGATCCCAACCTGCCCCCTTGGAGAGGAGAGATCCCAGGAGCTGAGCTCTGCCTTGCTGAGCCACTGCTTCCACTCTGCTCTGAGTCATTCCCTCCCAGCAAATAGATGGGGAATTGATGATATGGATGTGTGAATAGGCAGAGATCCAGAGTAAAATTATTATAGATTGATTATCTCCAAGCTGTTCATAAATATAAATTAAATGTACGATTCCACAGGAGAGTGGGATGTGCTGCAGCCATCTCAGGCAGCAGGGGATAAGGAATATTTATTCCCTCATCATTCTTCTCCCTGTTGCCCCACCCCCAAAATGTTGTTTCTTCCACAAAAGAGGAGTCAGGAACAAAGCAAAATCTTTCCTGCTGTGGTAGAAATCCATGGTGAATCCCCTTCTTGAATGTGGAATTCCCTGCAACTTAAAAATATGACAGAACTAAAAGGTGCGATGGAATACTGAGTAAATATATTGGATGGCTTCTGTAAGAAGGACTAAATAAACTGGGATTTTATTTGCTCGGAAATGGAGATGGAAAACTGCTGGAAAGGGGGACAGGAAATATAATTGTTCACAGTAAAAGTGGCAGAGTCCAAATAAAAGAATGTGGTGACAAATAAGAATAAACAAGTGACAGGACAGGGGGAATGGCTCTAAACTGGCACAGAGGAGGTTTAGATGGGATATTGGGAAGGAATTGTTCCCTGGGAGGGAGGAGAGGTCCTGACACAGATTCCCAGAGGAGCTGTGGCTGCCCCATCCCTGGGATTGTCCAAGGCCAGGTTTCAGCAGTTAATAGTGTCCATAGTGTGTTTCAAATAATCTTAATTCTGCTTTTGAGTGCAAATTCCTGAGTATGAATTTTCTCATATTTACTGGATTCACTTGACTCCCATCTCCTCAGGACATGCATTGCTGTGTGTGATTTCCTTTTCATTCTTCTTACATTGTAATCAAAGCTAGGTTCTCGTGATTGAGAACCAGCAACTCAAGGAAGGTTATTTCTTTCGTTTATATAAACTGCTGGGATTTTAACACTTATTTACTTCTTTCATTTGGGATTAATCAAATTCCTGAAACAGCACAAAGAGAATAGTGAAACTGAGGATGTTTTTATGCCCTGTTTGATTGTAAAATTTTAAGAAATCAACCAACTCCTCACAGATTGAGTCAGAATGTTTCTTCCACTTTATTCCCAATCCCAGAACTCCTCGGAAGAAGCAGAGGCCGTGAGCAATGAGAAGGCAGAGGTGGCTCTGGAGGCCGTGGCCCCCGACAGGGACGAGAGCAAGGGCACAGAGAGCACCGAGGTGAAACCGCGAGGGGCGGAGAGCAAAACGCCCAAGGCAAACCTGAGGAAGTTCTTCAAGCTGGTAAGAGCAGCTTTGTCCTTTGGGAGCTCAGAGGGCTGGGTCGAGGCTGGGAAAACACTTTGTCTTTGTCTGGGAGGGCACAGGGGTGCTCAGGGATGAGGGATGCTCAAGGATGCTCAGGGATGCTCAGGGATGAGGGATGCTCAGAGATGCTCAGGGATGAGGGACACTCAGGGATGCTCAGGGATGAGGGATGCTCAGGGGTATGAGAGGTGCTCAGGGATGAGGGGAGATCAGGGATGAGGGACACTCAGGGATGCTCAGGGATGCTCAGGGATCAGGGATGCTCAGGGATGCTCAGGGATGAGGGATGCTCAGGGATGCTCAAGGATGAGGGATGCTCAGGGATGCTCAGGGATGAGGGATGCTCAGGGATGAGGGACGCTCAGGGATGCTCAGGGATGAGGAACACTCAGGGATGCTCAGGGACGCAGGCTGGGATTTCTCCCCGCATTCCCCGTCCTGCATCTCCCTCTCGCGGCTCCTCCCGGAACATCCCAAGGGCTCAGATGGCCCTTTCCCCACCAAGGTGGCCCAGGGAGCTCCATGGGTTGCGACACCGAGGATGCTCCGCTTCACAAAGCGCAGCATCCCCCTGTGGGAAGCTCCTGGAGGAGCCCACCTCCAACCCCGCCTCCAGCCCCATCTCCCGCTGGCCACGGCGCTGTCAGTCCCCCTGTGCCGTGCCCTGTTCTGCCCTGGCTTTGGGGAGCTGTATTTTTAGTGGCACGACCGTTTTTGGCAGTTTATGTAGGTTAGGTGAACTGGCACGTGAAAGGAAAGGAGGCAATCATTCCTGCAAAGTCCATCAGGTGGGAAAAAGGAAAGGCAGAAAGTAGAATCTGATCCTGCTTCCCAGAGGAAAAGTGCTCCCAAATCATCTGCAGTCCCTGTGCTGCCCTGCTTCCCCATATAACCAAACTTAGGCAGTAAATAGCATTTAGAATTGAGAATAACTCTGTTGTCACAGCTATTGATGAAAGTGTAGCAGGGTATTGGCTGTCCCCACCCTCCTCCATTTAAAAACATCCCAGCCCACCCTGCTCACTGCAGCAAACTTTGTGGGCAGCCTTGGCCAGCAGCAAGCCCAAGTGACCAGAGGCAAGGATGAGAGGTCAGCAGCGCTCTGCAGAGAAATCCTTGGCATTGTTTCATCCTCATCTCACTGGCAGCAAGAGGGAGCTTTGTCTAGACCTCAAGGCCTTTACTCTGGTTTTGGTTAAAAATAATCATAGCAATAAAAACACGAGGTGGATTAGGGAGGTTGGCTAAAGCAGGGCTGGTCTTATCTGGGTTTGGGGTGTTTATAGGGAGAAAGGTAACACTGATTGCTGTTAGAGCAGGGTTTTTTTTTTTTTCCTAGAGGCTTTTGAGGACTTGCTAAAACACAAATGCAGAGCAGATCTTATCACAGCCCATCCTCATGCACTCTGGAGGGGTTTGTCCCCAGCACAGACCACACTGTGCTTCCTCCCCTGCACAGATAAAGCTCCCGAGCACAAACCTGTGCCAGGCCCAGCATGGCACCCTCAGGGACAGGCTTTTCCCACAAAAGCCATGAATTGTCATGGGGTGGTTTCATTTTCCCTCCTGCTGCTGCCATGCATTGATTTCTGTGGTTTTGTAGGAAAGGCAGGTTGCAGTGAGCCCATCTGTGGGACCAGGCTGGTGCTGTGTGCTCCACGTTACAAACACAGAGCTGCAGCAAACCACAATTCCGCCCGAGATAAATTTAGAACAAAAGTCACATCCTTTCATTGTTTTCATTGAACTTCTGCAATGAAAAATGACATTTAAATTTGGGCACTCTGAAATCCTGCAGTTTGTTTTATGCTTTGCTGCTGAGCTCTGTGCGTTCTGAGGCACCCAGGAGAACACACTGAACCCTCCAACACATTTTTAAACACAAATACTCATTCCTGTTGTCCCTTTTGTAGCACTAATTGTAACTTAAGCTTAACCTAATTCTCACAAAGCTTGTCCTACTTACTCAGTCTGGTCAAATGGGGGTTTCTCACTTTTAAATCTAGATGGAAATGGGTTTTTACCTTAAAAAGATACTTCAGAGTCAAGGTTTGCTCTGAGTGACCTTCCAGTGCTGCAGCCTCAGGCTCTGCTCAGATTGTCCTGGCTGGGAAGTGTGGGAAGCAAGGAGGATTATTATTTAGAGGTTTAAAGACTGCAGGAATAAACTGCAAAGCAAAAATCAGGATTAAATGGATGCTGATGACAAAATATGGAAACATCCCTCCAAAGCTGAGTGGGCTTTAATTATTCACAGCACATGCACTTAGTAGGGTGGATAAATAGAGAGCAAGTCCCACTAGGTCTTGTAGGACAGATTTTGGTCTGGAAAGCAAAGAAAATCTCTTTCCTAGAAAATTCCAGAAAATCTCTTTCCCAGAAAATTCCAGGGCTGACAGCAGGTTCTTGTTTTGGGCTGAAATGATCCCTGCTCATTGGGATTGGAGGCAAACCTGACTGGCAAGCGACAATCCCACAGAGCAGAAGCAGCAAAAGCCACCCTGGAGATGGGGACATCTCCAAAGGGGAGCTGCTGAGGTGCCTTCGAGCCTCGATTGCTGGGAGTTTCCATCCTGGATGAAGGCTCAAGCAGGACCTTTGCTGTTTTAGTCAGGCAGGGGGGATGCAGGGACCCCCGTGCAGAAGAGGGACACGGTCCCAGCCCCAGACACCACCTAAGTGACTTTGTGTTTCTGGCCTGGGCTTCCTCATCCCCTGGTGATGGGCTCTTGTCACCTCCTCCCACCCAGCTCTGCCTCTTGAAGTGTAAAAGTCACTGAAAGGAAAGTGCTGCACTCACTGAGCTTCGTGTATTTACACTTCTCTGTTTCTTTTATCTGTTTGTAATATTAAACAAGATTTTAAAGAGTCGACATCATTTTTTTTTTTAAGAAGCTTTTTCCGGGTGTGTTCCTTTTCTTAAAATAATCAGTGGGTTTGTGTTCAGTCTTCTTCCTCTCTCTTGCTGCTTTTTGACTTTCTGCAAGAACCTTGGCTGAGGCAGTGGAACTAAATACACACAGAATTATTTTTACTTTGTTGATTTACTTGTCTTCTGAGGAAAGAATCATTTAGGTGGAAACTCTACAAAAGAGAACTGAAAATGAGAATGAAAACTGTTCACTGCAATGTAACAAAAGCCATGATCAGATTTGTTTCTTGTTCTGTTTTTGTTTCTTTCATTATGTGTTCATAAAATCTAAACCTTTGGGTGTGGTATTTTCATTCTATTCTTCATAGCTTTCAAAATGCTTCATAAAAATAATATTTTCATTAGAAATACAAATTCTATTGAGCTTCAAACCCTCATCTGCTGCAAGTGAAGATATTCAGAAGAATTCATCTCTCAGTAATGAGAACTAAAACAATGTTCTGTCTATAGACAGTTTCCTTTAAGAGGAAAACTGAAGTTGCATTCAAAACTGTCATTTCAGAATTTCCTTTTTTAAATAGCTGTAAAATTATATCTCTCTCTTCCTATTTTCACAGTGTCTGATGACACCAAGGTTAATTTTCATGAATTATGTCTCTAAAAGCATCCTAAATATAGAAGAGCCTTGTCTTGTGACACTTAATCCTTATTTGATACAAGAGCTTTGTGAAGTGATCTGAGTAAGACAGCAAATGTTTCAGCCCTGGATCTATTTTATTATTTGAATGAGCAGCCAGCTTCCTTCCATTTCTGTAAATCAGTTTATTGTTCTTCCTCCTTCTCTCCCTTGCCCTGGTGTAAAGTAGAACAGTTTTATTCCTCAGAGGAGCCCAAGGAAAACTGGATCTTGCTGACTTCTTCCTTTTTTGGGGATTTCTTTGAAAGGATTTCCTTAAATTATGCTGTAGTGTCTCTGGAATGCTGCGATTCTTCTCCCCTTCCCATCCCTGCCACTCTGCACCCTGCAGAAATTTCAGCACTGCTCCAAAACCACAGAAATCCTGGGCTTGAAAATCAGCCTTGGCCCAAGGTCTCCTGTAAGATAACGGGGAAAATGTGTCCATTTTTCATTTTTTATTTCATTGGCACTGCTAATGTTGAGGGAGGCAAAGCAAAGTGCCAGGAGCAGCTCCCCTTTGGAGTAAGGAGCATTAACATCTTTCATTATTCATTGGCCTCACACCACATTTCCTGAGCTGCTCCCATCAATATCAAATCTGCCAATTTCCTGCCTTTCAAGGTTAATATGAAACACCTCAAAGAGATTATCTGATAGGGTTTGAGTTGGGTATTTTTTGCCTGGAAAATGTATTATGAATATTTTTTAAGAAGTGTTTAGTCTGCCTGACATCAAAGGCCCCACCTGCTCTCAGCCATGGGGTTCTGCTGTGGCTGCAGCGCTGTCTCAGGCACGTGTGGGGAGGAAAACTCTGCTTTTACACCCACAGACAAAGCCACAGATTGCACAGAGTGTTTCTGAGGCTTCCAGGCTCCTCTGGCCCCTCTGTGTCTGGGCTCAGCCCAGAGCTGTTGTTGCTGCAGCGAAGGTGAACGTTGGCAATTTCACCAGAAAATCATTTTCTCACTTCCAGTGGGAAGGGTCTTGGGAAGCAACTGCTCAGAGCTCCCAGATTTAACTGAGCCAGAGACATTTTCAATTTGCTCTGTGCCCATCCTTGTGCTGGGGGAGCTCCTGCACCCCTGGGAACTGCAGTGTCACTTCCCAGGTGAGGTGACACAGGTGGGGTGTGAGCCTGCTTGAAACATTTATTAATCTGCTGATCTTCACCTTCTCCTGCACAAAGAATGGATTTTTTAAGCCTAAGAGCAAAGCAATCCAGGTGTGAGGAAATATTTACCACATATATCAATCTCTGGAAAAAGAAATCATTCCAAAAGCTCATATGCAGTAGAGGAGTTGTCTCCTGGTCAAGCCTGACTGTATTAAATGGGTTCTGTGATTTAAACATGCAACTTTTTTAAGATTATGTAGCAAGAAGAGCTGAATTGAGTGAAAAAGGCAAAGCAGCAGGATTGTTGTCCCCTCTCATCCTTGTTTCCCCAAAATTAGGCAGGCTTGAACATTTTTTATTTTTAAATGCAAGAGGTGCATTTGCATTCTGTTTCTCTAAAGTTTCTGCTTTCAGGGTTTTCTCTGAAATCATGATATCTAAAAATGTTTTTGTTTTGAATGAAAGCTAAGCCTGGCGTGTGAGCACATAACCCCAGGCCTTCAGAAGAACACCAAATATTTCAAGAGTAATGGTAAAATTCCCAAAGCTGGAAAAATACACAGCATTAAGCTTGGGCCATGGCCTGAGGGCAGATGTGAGATTTCCAGCTTTTCAACATGGCAAATTTGTGCTGTTTTAATGATGGCAATAAATAAAGCCATATGGGTTTGGGGTTCTTTTTACATTAAAAAAAAAAATCCTATTTGCAAACAGATTTCCTGGCAAAACCACCCTCATTTACTGCTTTCCAAACAGTGACAATTTCATGGTCTGATCCTTTGTTTGCCAGATAGGATTTTTCTTGTGTGAACTTCAAATATATCCTGAACTTCTCTGAGTTCCAGAATCTTCCCCTTTACTCTAGGCAGGTGATTGTGTTTTTTGGACGATTTCCTGTCTCTTCTTTTGCACTTGTACGTGAAATTTTCTATGACATTCTGGCTTCCCTGAGTTGTTAATTTTTGGGTGAAGTGTTGTTCATTCACAGGGAATTTCTTTTCATCCCTTGCTTTATGGGGTCCTTTGATTTTTGTCCTTTCCCAGATCTTTTCCTTGCACTTTTTGGGGGTATTTCAGTGGGCAGTGACTGTCAGTGATGCCCCTGCCTCCTCGAGCAGCCCCAGCAGACACATCCATGAAGTTGTTCCAGGCAGGGATGGTTCAATCCCTCAGTCCTTGCTCGTGGAATTCCATCAGCTCCCTGTGATCCTTCCCTGAGCCAACACTGCAGGAGCTCATCCCAACCTCTGGCAATGCAAACCTGCTGGGCAGCAGGACTCCTCCTGCCAGGTGGCATTCCAATTTTTAAAATAATCTTATTTTTTCCCTAACATATTTATGGATCTCCTTCTGAACTCTTTCCGTTGCCCACTAAAATAACCCCTGTTGGCTGCAGACTTTGAACGCCACGGAGAAGCCTCTCGCCCCACCTGAGAGCGACCCTGGGGGCCCGAGGAGCAAAGAGGGCTCCAAAGACAAGAAGGCCACGCTGGAGCTGGGCAGGCAGAAGGGCAGGGAGCAGCCCGAGCCCCGGGAGCAGCCAGCAGCCGAG
Source organism: Ammospiza nelsoni (assembly GCF_027579445.1). Lineage (NCBI taxonomy): Eukaryota > Metazoa > Chordata > Aves > Passeriformes > Passerellidae > Ammospiza > Ammospiza nelsoni. Next base: position 2,070,795 of record NC_080644.1, on the reverse strand, counting down.
CCTGACTCCATCCACAACGGCGGCGACGCCAAGGAGCCCTCCCACAAGAAGGCAGAGAAGAGGCAGTCCCTGGGAGGGTTTTTCAAAGGCCTTGTACGTTCATTTCTCTTCCCTTTTTTGCTGTTTTCCGAATACTTTCCACGTGCTGAGCACTCCCAGCTCCTGACAACTGGACTGTGAGTTGTTCCAGCTCAGGAAACTATGTTATTAATCTTTTTTTCCCCTTTTCTTTTCCTTTCTAATCTAATCTTTCAAAGTCTCCCTAAATACATTTGCTACAGCTTGTAAATTAATCTCTTTTACCATAGGAACAACCTTATCTGTGCTCAAACCCTGCAGCCGGGCACTGATGCTGTTTGCTTGCATCAATGGCTCCAGTTGTAGCCAAAATTCCAGCATCTGTAGCCAAAATTTCAGCAATTTTAGCCCAGCTGGGAGCAGAGGCTGGAGCTGCAGTGTTTAATCCGCATTCCTGCACTGTGATATCCTCCTGCTCTGTGCCATTCCCAGCACGTGGAAAGTATTCGGATTTTTTCTCATCAGAGTATGTGTTGCACTAACCCAGGCTTCTCCCGAGCAAAATCTGGGGGAAAAAAATACTCCAGCACCACGATTTTGCTGTGTGTGCCCTCTAAAATGCTCTGCCCAAATGTTACATCCTCACTGTCACAAAGCCATGAGCTGGTGGTACCTGAGCTCCTCACTGCCAGGGCAGAGCTGGAATTTGTCCCTTAAAAAAGGCAGAACAAAGTTCTTTCTTTCACGAGAAAGAAGGGCTTGGAAATTCCAGTTCAGCAGGAATCAGCAGCCAGTCTGATCTTCCTGCTTTAATCAGCAACCACCTTGAAAATGGGTGCAGCAGGAGACTGCAGTGAGCAAATAAGTGACCTCTGCAGAATGGGTGCTAAATGAGGCAAAATGGGGATTATCTCCAAGGAAAATCCTCCTCTTCTGTCTCCTCCCTCCAAGTCTTTTATAGGAAGAAAGGCAAATTGTGTCATCTCATTCCCTGATCAGTTTAGAAGTGACTTCATCATGCTCAGACAGGAGCTGGCACTGGCAGGGCCCATTACTCCTGTGATGTGGGAAATCTTCACCTGGTGGGGATAGTTTTAGGGGTTTTGGTTAAATTTGGAATGAAGAGCTTACTTAGTATTGGCTGATGGTTAAATGATGGATTTGCTGCTACCTGTAAGTGGCCAAACCCTTTCATTCTGCTCTAGAGCATCCTCCAAACTCAACACCAGGGGAAGCAGAAGTGAAGCCACTGCAGCCAGCTCAGCTGCACAAGGCTACAATCAGCTTTAGATGGCATTTTTCAGTCTATTGTGATTTTTGGCTGCTCTTTTTCATAGTGAGATCCTCCAAGGTGAAACATTAAAGGAAGATCAGTGAGGTGGAGCCTTATCAGTGTAAAACCTTACTGGTTTAATTCCCTGAAGGGCATGAGGAAGTCGAGACCTTTCACTGCCCATGTGTAACACAGAATCCTCCTGAAGCAGAGACTCAGGTTTCCAGGAAGGAACAATTCCCACATTATTCTGCCTGTTTCCTATCCTAGGGAAAGCACAGAGGCACCTTCAGCTTTGTCACGCTGGATTTTCTGCTTAGCAAGGCATGATTTGGGTTACAGACAGCACTGACACCCCACAGTAATAACAGTGACCTCAAACACTGTTTGTGGGTCCTTTTTGCTCAAGTTTTGGCAGCTTCAAGCCAGCAAAATTAGGTCAAGCACCTTAAAGCAGAGCCAAGTTTTTATCAGTTAGTGAAAAAAGTGGTTGGTATAGTTAGAGCTATACATTTCCTTCATCTAAGCTGGATTAGTGTCTTGGACTGGTTCCAAAGCCAGAATTATGTTTGCAGTGTAAAAAAAGCTTTATCACTCGAACATTGTTGAATACCTGTCATGCATAAAAGTATTTAATGTTCCTTTAACCTAGAGCAGAGCAGGGCTGGCTATAATACACCATTCATCATGCCTGAAGGACTCTTAGCAGGGCTGCACTGAAGCGTTCAGGGCAGGGAAATGTTACAGAAATTATGCCAAAACTTCAATGCTACAGACACACAGCAGCCTGGCTCTGGTGTGTGAGCCTAGGTCCTGACAACAATTGTTTCCATGCCAATTGAGAAAATTCTACTAAAATAACCCCCACATTTAGGCAGGAACTTTGTGTGGTTCTTGTGATGCACATGGTGCTCATATATTTGTGCATATTAAATGAAGAAAAGCAGGGAGATTAAATCAGTGGCAGCAAAAGTCCAGGGCACAGTTCCAGACTTGACCTTTCAGAAATACTTGGAAATGTTTCTAAAGGTGTCTCCCTTGTTCCACAGGGCTCCAAAAGGATGTCGGATGCAGAAGTGCAGACAGATCCCGTGTCCATCCTCCCTGCTGGCAAATCCAAGTAGTGCCCAGCCCTGGCTGCTCAGGAGGCTCAGCAGCTCTCTGGGAGCTCCAGGAATGACTCCTTTCCTTTCTGGCAGCAGGAATGACTGACTCCTTTTCCCTCCCACGGCTGTCACGAACACCCAGGGCTGAAGCAAACACTGGCTGCCATCGCAGGTTGTCACTGGCAGGGTTTGTTTGTTCCTCACCTGTAGAAAGCAGCTCCACAGATCCCCATGAAATGTGTGTAAGGTAAGGTGCTGTGGATGGTTTGAGGCGTGGGTAAGGCAGGCAGGAGGGTGGCAGAGAATTCAGTAAATGGCAGGAAAAGCAAGCAGGTGGCAGAGGAGGGCAGCGAGGCACGGGCAGAGAATCCTTCACTTCAGAGAGCTCGAGAGCAGCCAGGAAAGCACAAATCCCTGCAGAAATGTCCTGCTTTGGTGTAACCACGGCCCAGTCACTTCTGGGGTGGTTTGGGTGGAGCTGGGATTGGAGCTGAGCCCTTCAGCCCGGCAGAGCCCGCGGTGACCGAGTCCTGCTTGCTGCTGGTTATTAATGTAAATTAAAACGCTAAAATGCAAAGGCCTGGCGGGATCGGGGCAGCTCCTGTCTCGGCCGGGAGGGGTGGGATAACAAATTAAAAGCTATTTAAGGTTCTAATAGGACACAAGAGGGCAGCCACGTCCCCTAACGCCGGGCTGTGCCTGCCAGCCCGGAATTAATGTTCCTTAGATCATAGGAAACTTAGCTGTTCATCCTGATGTTTGTTTATATCCATATTTGTAATTAATCCTAATAAAAACCAAAATCAAAGCTGCCCAGGCAGCTCTCTGCTTCACGAGACTCCTGTAATAACTGTAGTTAATAAATTTTACAGAAAATAAAGATTTCTGTTCGTTCAAGCCTAGCCTGTACAGGGAACCAGGGGCCTGACATTTTAATCCACACTGATTTTAATGATGCAATGCTGTATATTTTGACATCCTTATCTTTAAATAAACTAATACTTATCATTTGAAACAAAAAACCAGTTGCTGTTTCAATTTCCAAACCAAGTTTGTTATTTACATCCCCGTGGTCTGATGATTGATGTGACATTAAGGCATAAACCAGCACAGACAAACCTTGTCTGTGGAGGGAACAGTTGTTATCCTCTCTTTATTTGAGGGAAGATTACACCTGGAAAGCAGGGGGGAATTCTGTACATTCTGCACAATTATGTTCCTAACTAATCAGAGAGGACAGAGGGATCCCTGCAGCTCAGTGGGATTTTGGCTCTGGGTTCTGCAGAGCTGCAGGTTTGGGGTGCCCAGCCCGAGCTTGCAGCTGGTTCCGTGCACAGAGAGCACAGACCAAGGGTTCTGTAGCTATAAAGGCACTTTCTGCTCCCTCCTGGCACTTTGATACCATGCAAAGGGATATCAGTCCTCTGGTTCTGTTGGATTCCTCCCCTGGTTCTGTTGGATTCCTCCTCTGGTTCTGTTGTATTCTCCCCTGGTTCTGTTGGATTCCTCCTCTGGTTTTGATTCCTCTCTGGTTCTGTTGGATTCCTCACCTGGTTCTGTTGGATTCCTCCCCTGGTTCTGTTGGATTCCTCCCCTGGTTCTGTTTGATTCTTCTCCTGGTTCTATTTGATTCCTTGCCTGGTTCTGTTGGATCCCTCCTGCAGCAGCAGCTCTGCAGAACCCCTCCTCCTGCCCATACCGCAGCCACACGTGGAAGGAGAGGAAGAAAAGTCTTAGGAGAAGCATCCCCAGCTCGGGGAGTTTCCGCATTCCACACGGATATAAGGAACATTAAATGCAGCTTTCATGTCCAGGAAAGCTTAAGGAGTCATTTGGAAATCAAAGCTTTGCGAGGGCTGCAGCCCTGACAAAGGGAAAGAGCAGCCAAGGCAGTACATTGCATTTGGAGCCCGTTGTCAGCAAACAGGCTCTGGTTTGGTGCTGTGGGGCACAACTGGAGCAGATCACACTCATCAAGGGTCTCAGGGTGTGTTTCGTGGGGCATTTTGGAAGGGTTTTAAGCATCTGATAAATATAAAAGGGAATGGATCAAAACTGCAGGCTTCCAGCACACAGGGGTGCATTTGCCCCTCAGCAGGAGCAGTTCCCTGTGGGGTTCTCAGTGTCCATCCCGGGAGGGCTGCAGAGCCATCAACTCCTCCACTCCCTCCCTGCTGACCATGCCAGACCCATCCACCCTCAGAGCAGGGAATCTCACCAGGATTTTGCCTTTGGAAGTTTAAGATCCTTTACTTTAGAAGCTGAGTCTGTTCCCGCTGAGCCAGGCCCTGATTCAGGGTTTGTGTTTCACAGCTCTGCACCCACAACATGCTGTAAGAGCACCTGGATACCTTTAAGGATGGAAATGCCCACAGCTGGCTTTAAAGCCACTGATGCAACAAAAGCCATGGTTTTCTGCATGAAGGATGGTGTGACAGAGATAAACACAGAGGGGTCTGGCTGTGGCACTGAGCCCATGGCAGGCTGCGGGTGGAATGGCTCTGGATTCTGTACAAACAATCTCAGAATATCAGTGACAAATCTGGATTTGTTAGAGACTCCACCTCTTCTGGATAACACACCCTGGGCTTTACTGGCAATTTCAGCAGCTCAGCAGTTCTGAGAACACAAAAACAGGAAATTCTGCAGCAGCCCTGACGAGGCTGAAGATGCTTACGAATTCCTTAAAGAAGTGTCATTTTCTGGAAACAAATTATCAAAAGCCTCGAAGAAGAACAAACCTCTTATCAGCAATCTTTGCTTTGACTTCATCATTTCCTATTAAATCTGTCACCTGCTGAAGGGCAGAGGAAAGAACCTCCTGCACAGGAAGCACCAGAGATTGGACTTGAAACCAGAAAGGGACAGAGTCCAAATTCCTCCTTTATCACATGCCAGAGTGAGTGAGCAGGTGATGCAGAGCCAGCAGTGCCCCTTCACCTGCCTTTGACACAGCAGGGGCCTTTATTCTGGTCACAAACCTTTATTCTGGTCACAGACCTTCATTCTGGTCACAGACCTTCATTCTGATCACAATTGTTTATGCTGATCACAATCCTTAATTCTGATCACAATCCATTCTGATCACAATCCTTCATTCTGATCACAGTCCCTCATTCTGGTCACAGGGGTGATAAGGACAGACCCTCACCAATGGCATCTAAACCACAACCAGAATTTTGCAGCCTCATCTTTGTGCCCCAGTTCCAGGGCTGTTTGTGATGACTTCACTGGAGAAGTGAAGTTTGGAGAGCAGAAGGGAAGTGTGGATTAAGCTGCAGAGGTTTCACTTTTTTTTGCTGTCAGCAGTTTTGAGTCCATTGCAGAAGCAGATTCTCAGCTGGTACAGGCTGAAATTTTATTGCTTTGGTAAATGGATCTGAAGTAACCCAGAATGTTGGGACTCCATCACAGGAGGATTTTCTCTCTGCAGCTTTTGAGCCCTGGCAGTGGCTGCCATGAGAGAAGGAAAATAATTGCTTGTGAAAAATTTGCTTGTAAAATTGAGCTGAAGCATTCTTTTCTTCCCTGGTTTTAAAAATTTTACTTTTTTTTTTTTTTTTTAACCACTGCTTTACATACTGAAAAGCCACATAATTATCAAATGCCCTGTTCAGGAACCCTTCATCAAATGCAGTAATCAGGGCTAGATAACTTTATTACTCCCTGTTTATTGCCACAAAATGCTCTATCAACATTCACAACCCCAGCCACGGAGCAGAACCAGTCTTAAACATTATAGAAAAAATTCTCTTTACCCCAAGAACCCAGGGCTGGGCCACACCAGAAGGATTTTGGTGTGGAGCAGCCCTGCCAGACACAACCACACCAATTTCATTCCAGTGAGACTAAATCCATGCAAAGGCTTTTATTGCCATTGTGACTACACTCAAAAATGATTTTTTTGCTCTCATCTCCCACATTGTTGCCTCCACACAGTCCTACCACAGTAAAACTGCCGAGTAAAAATCAGATTTTGCTGAGGGGATCTGCAGGTGCCACGGGGCACAGAAAGGGTTAAGGGCTGCGCTGGGGTCAGCCCAGCTGGGTCCATTTGGGAGGTGGTGAGGAGCTTTAATCCCCTGAAAGGGATGGGCAGGGGAGGAAGAGCTGCAGGAGGAAGGGCTGGCTGCTCCAGAGCAGGTAAGGCTGTGCCCAGCCAGGCTGGGGTGCCTTTGTGGGTTCTGGTGCCTTTCCAGTGTTTTTGTGGCTTCCCAAGGAGACAGCAGGGCTTGATAAGGTTTTATGGTTCCAGCTTTTTGTGGGGTGCTTCTCCCGTGGTTTGCGCTGATTCCCCTGGAGTTTGTGAGGTTGTTGTCCTGTGATTTGGGGTGGTTTCCTCGTGGTTTTTGGGGTGATTCCCCTGGGCTGATTCCCCCATGGTTTTTGGGGTGATTCCCATGGATTGTTTGGGGTGGTTCCTCCGTGGTTTGGGGTGGTTCTCCTGGAGTTTGTGGGCTGATTCCCCTGGACTGATTCCCTGTGGTTTGTGGGGTGGTTCCCCTGGGCTGATTCCCCTGGATGTTTTGGGGTGGTTCCCCTGGATTTTGTGGGGTGTTTCGCCCATAGTTTGGGGTGTTTTCCCCCATGGTTTGTGGCATGGCTCTCCTGGACTGATTCTCCTGGATTTTGTGGGGTGGTTCTCCCATGGTTTGGGCTGAATCTCCTGGAGTTTGTGGGGCGATTGCCCTGAATTGACTCCCTGTGGTTTGTGGGGTTGTTTCCCCGTGGTTTGGATTGATTCTCCTGGATTTTGTGGGGTGGCTCCCTCATGGTTTGTGGGTTGGTTCCCCTGGATTTTATGGGGTGGTTCCCCTGGATTTTGTGGATTTTGTGTCTCCCCTGGCAGCGCTGTGCAGCTCCATCCCCACCGAGCCCCACTGTTTGGGAGGTGCTGCCCACCTGCAGCCCAGCCCATCCCTCTGCTCTCCCACCTTTCTGCTGGAAGCCAAAATGTGGCCTTGGCCACCTCATCCAACCCTGAGAGCATAAATAACTCTGATCTCCTTAAATACCTATTTAAAGGTGAATGGCAATGCTAAAATGTGAATTTAGTGGGGCCTGGAAGTACAGGGGAGCATTTATCACAGAAATAACAAGTTTTTAAAGTTGCTTTACCCTGTAAAATGTGCTGGGAAGGAGGGGATGTGACACTAAAGCCTCTGAGAGACCCAAACAGGGCTGGTATTGAGAGTTTGATGTGAAAAAATGATGGATTTTGGTGCATCAGAAAAGCTTTTTAGGTGAAGGAAATTGTGAAATGCTCTTCCTTGAGTTAATCTTGGTGGGGGATTTTTTTCTGTTTTATTAATTCTCAACAATCAAAATTCTCTGCATCACTTAAGTTTGTAACTGGATTAGTGCAGGGAAATTAAGAAATGGTGTAAAAGGAGCCTGAATTCATCAGAAAAGGTTTCTTGGTGAAGGAAATTGTGAAATGCTCTTCCTTGGGTTAATCTTGGTGGGAAATCGTGTCTGTTGCATTCATTCTCAACAAAAAAAAATTCTCAGCATCTCTTAAGTTTGTAACAGCCTTGATTAGAGCAGGGAGATTGAGGAATTGTGTGAAAGGAACCTGAATTCTGCCTTCAGAGCCCCCAGGGGCTGTGGCAAGGGGAGGGTTAAGGGAAATCTCCTTTTCCCCTGTCCTGTGTGTCAGTCAGAGCTGACCTGCAGTGATGTAACACAATATGGACACGAGGCTTTTACCAAATGTCACTTTGAAACAGAGCATGTGCTTTTAGGGAAAGTTGTTTGTTTTAACTGAGCCCAAAATGAAGCATTCATCATCTTGTCTCCTGTACAGCACATTGTTCTAGCTCGGAAAAAACTGAAACTAAACCATATGCTGAAAGGGGAAGAACTCAGAAAAATTTCCTCACTTTCCATCCAGTCTGTGCCTCGTTTTTTGAGCTTCAAGGGGAGCAAAAATGTGATTGCTGCAGACAGGGTAAAGATGGGAGTTGCTATTCCCAGTCCTTTACACAGAGTAGGTGCTTTCAAGAGCTTGGAAACAAACATTGCACTAAAATTGCTGCTGGTTCCTGGCAGAATTGCTTGTGAATGTCTGCATTGGAGGCTGGAAATAGAATTTGGGGCTTTGCAGAACGTGTTCCTCAGGCTTGTTGTTCACAGATGTAGCTTTGTTCTCACGGGCACTCGGCTGCCAAGAATTCCCTAAGCAACTGCTGATTATGCAGGCTTGAATTTGGGGGGTTCTGCTTGGAATTTCTCCAAGAAATGAAGATTTTATAAATGCTGATTGCTTGGCAGTGAGATGTTGTGGAGGTCACCCCAAATTGGCATTGTCAGCTCATTTGAAACTTCTCCTTTACCTTGAATCTACTCCTAATTGACTCGTCATAAGTTGTACTGTTAGTTTCTATGAAAGGTGAAAAATATGATGTCAGTTTGGAAGTGGATTTGGAAGTCTGGGGACAAATCACTGTTTTTGTGGAGTATTGTCTATTTTCAATGTATTTTTGGACTCCACATATCAACCACATTTATCTGAGTACTTCTTTATATCTGACTTCTTAACACATTTAGTTGATCTCTGCCCTGCCAGCACAAGAACACAAAGTACTCCTGAAAGATCTCAATTTGCAATCTGAGATAGTTAAACTAATGTAGCAGCCTAGTTGTTATCACCAACAGCCATCTCAGATATTTAAAGTGAGATTTTTATTCCAGCTGTTAGCCTGAATTTAGATTTTGCTGTTAACTGTCTGTAGAAAAAAAAATCAAAATTAACCATCAGTTTTTGCAAGTTAATGCAGTGCTGACTTCAAATCAGGCACCTCCAGGAGGAGAATGCTTTATTCTGCCTACCTTTGTTTGCACTCCTTGGGCATCTTTGGGGTTTTTTACATCCAAGGCAGAGATGCAGAGCACCCACAGTAAGAGAGCTCCATCCACTGTTTAATTTCCCTTTTCCCAGGGTTTATTGCACCTGAGCTGTTTCTGCACAGGGTTTGCTACCAGAGATGGCCACACTCGGGCAAGACAGACTTTTCTTTTTTGCCCTTTCTCTATTTTTCCTTGCTGCACACCTAACTTCCATGAGCAGGAGCAGCCCTGAGCTGTTTCTGATTTAAGGTCCAGGCTGGGCCCGGGTGAGGAGCAATGGAAAGGTGAAGGTGCTGCCCTGCAAAAAGCTCGGCTCAGGTGGGAGGTGCACAAACTGCTGCAGGACCTTCTGCAGGACCTGCTGAAACATTCAGGGCTGAGCAGAGCGAACCACGCTGGCTGCTGAAAATCAGATTATTGTCATGTGTGTGCTTGGCAGGGCAGCCCTGCCACAGATGGACACTATTAAAGCAGAAATCAAACACCAGCACGTGCTCCAGGCACAAAGGGAGCCTGATCTGAGCACGGGAGCTCCTGCATTTATCTTTATATCAGAGAGGTGGGCAAGATTTGAAGCTTTTTTGGGCTGTTTCAGTGCTGGTTACCTGGAATTCTGTGTGCAAAATATTTACCTGGAATTCTGTGTGACTCCCACAAATCCCACTCTAATAAATGCAGAAGATTTATCTTGAATTCTGTGTGATTCTCACAAATCTCAATCTAATCGTTGTAAAAGATTTACCTAAAATTCTGTGTGATTCTCACCAATTCCAATCTAAAAAGTACAAAATATTTACCTGGAATTCCCTGTGATTCTGACAAATCCCAGTCTAACAAATGCAAAATATTTACCTGGAATTCTGTGTGATTCCCACAAATCCCAATCTAAAAAATACAAAATATTTACCTGGAATTCTGTGTGATTCTCACAATTTCCAGTCTCACAAATGCAAAATACAGTTGTCTTTTTTTCTTTTTTTTTCATGAAAAAGTCTGATGCATGAGCCTGGGCTCACACAGGGCCTGGTCACCCTTTCAGGCAGGTTTCAATGTGTGCCAGGACAATTTAGATGTCAAAAAGTGCCTTGCATTTACATTTAAATGGGTGTACCTGAGAATTCCTGAGCTGGATTCTGCAGAATAATCCCAGAGTGCAGAACAGAACAGTGCTGCAGATGCTGATAAATACTGCAGATATTCCCCGGATTACCTGGGATATGACAATTCTGGGCACAAACTCTCAAAAACATCACTGCTGTTATTACACACTTGGGAAATTATTCCCCTAGAACTATAGTTATTTTTAACCACCAGTTTGTCAAAGTTTGCTGCTTTATTTTCTTTTCTTTTTAATTTTAATTCTTTTTTTAATTAATTTTTTTTTTCTTGCCATAGCCCTGCTGTTGGCACTGCAGTTAACCCATAGTGATGTTGGTTTGGTTCAAGTTTTATGAAGGCAGTTGAGAGCATCCTGTGGGTTCCTGAGCTCAGTGAAATCTCCGAGCCCCACAATCCTGTTTGTCACAGAACTTCCCCATCCTGCAAACTCAGCGTCAGCAATAAAACCATAGATGCTGCTTTTCTGCCAGGGCAGGGATGAGCTGCTCTGTGCAGAAATCTGCCTGAAGCAGATTTTCCATGAAGTGTTGGGTCAGTGTGTGCACACACTCACCGCCCAGCACTCCTGGGAATCGGGGTTCCCATAAGCATGGATGAAATAATTCCTTCCAGCACCAGATTCGTGTGCTAATGGCATTGTTACACAACTCGGCTTTAAAACAGCAACATGAGGTGCTAAATGATCAAAAAGCTGTCTTCTTCCTTGCTTCGCCACTAATTTTTCCAATGAGAAACTGAAAATGTGGTTTATTTTTTTTTTTAATGTAAAAATACAGTGATATTCTGTCATAACACAGACTTTACATCAAAAAGAGTTTTGTCATCTCCCTTCCCCAACCCTGAACCAGAAGCAATTTCCTCACCCTGCCTGGCCCTGCTCTCACACAGAAAAATGTTCTTTCCCATGTTCTGTGCCATGTTCTCTAATATGTTCTTTCCCATGTTCTGTGCCATGTTCTCTAATATGTTCTTTCCCATGTGCTGTGCCATGTTCTCTAATATGTTCTTTCCCATGTTCTCTAATATGTTCTCTAATATGTTCTGTGCCATGTTCTCTAATATGTTCTGTGCCATGTTCTCTAATATGTTCTTTCCCATGTTCTCTAATATGTTCTTTCCCATGTTCTGTGCCATGTCCCGAGCCGGCAGCCTCAGCCCAGCCCTCACAGCCCCGCTGGGTTTTCCCATCCCCTCGTTCCTGCCCGAGTTTGCTTTGAGCGCTGCCTCCCATCGCTTCCCTGCCCTGCTCAGCCCCATCTCTCTCTCCAGCGCCGGTAGAGGGCACTTGGATTTAATTTCTTGCGTGCTTCAGCCTCTAAAACTGTTCAGCAGTAGCATTTTCCTCACCAAACCAGCCCATAATGCCAATTTAGGATCCCAAATCCCAAACCAGCCCATAATCCCAGTTTAGGATTCTGGATCCCAAACCAGCCCATAATCCAAATTTAGGACCCTGGATCCCAAATCCCAAACCAGCCCATAATCCCAGTTTAGGATTCTGGATCCCAAACCAGCCCATAATCCCAGTTTAGGATTCTGGATCCCAAATCCCAAACCAGCCCACAATCCCAGTTTAGGATTCTGGATCCCAAATCCCAAACCAGCCCATAATCCCAGTTTAGGATCTCAAACCCCAAACCAGCCCATAATCCCAGTTTAGGACCCTGGATCCCAAATCCCAAACCAGCCCACAATCCCAGTTTAGGACCCCAAACCAGCCCATAATCCCAGTTTAGGATTCTGGATCCCAAACCAGCCCATAATCCCAGTTTAGGATTCTGGATCCCAAATCCCAAACCAGCCCACAATCCCAGTTTAGGATTCTGGATCCCAAATCCCAAACCAGCCCATAATCCCAGTTTAGGATCTCAAACCCCAAACCAGCCCATAATCCCAGTTTAGGACCCTGGATCCCAAATCCCAAACCAGCCCACAATCCCAGTTTAGGACCCCAAACCAGCCCATAATCCCAGTTTGGGATCCCAGATCCCATCTGGAGCCCAGGCAGGAGCTGGGGTGGCACTGAGGGTCCCCCCGTGCTGATCCCAGCTCTGCTCCTCAGGAGGGTTTCTCCCCTCTGTGGGAGGACCATGAGCAGCTCCTGAGATGTTTTCAGAGCGGTTTCTGCCCTGCTCTGGGTCAATAAACTCCTGCAGCCTCAGCAGAACCAGGCAGATCCCAGCCGGGCTCAGCACCCCTGAACTCCCTGCTCATCTCTCTTTGCCCTTTTGGGGTGTTCGATGTTTTCCAGGATTTGCAGCTCAGGCTGGAGGTTGTGTCTGGTGATCTGTGCTCAGGTTTCCTGTATCCTCCCCTCCCTCATGCAGAATAAAGCAATGCCCCTGTGTGCTTTAATCCCAATGCCTTTAAAGCAGGCAATGCCCCTGCGTGGTTTAATCCCAATTCCTTTAAAGCAGGCAATGCCCCTGCGTGGTTTAATCCCAATTCCTTTAAAGCAGGCAATGCCCCTGCATCTTTAATCCCAATTCCTTTAAAGCAGGCAATGCCCCTGCATCTTTAATCCCAATTCCTTTAAAGCAGGCAATGCCCCTACATCTTTAATCCCAATTCCTTTAAAGCAGGCAATGTCCCTGCGTGGTTTAATCCCAATTCCTTTAAAGCAGGCAATGCCCCTACATCTTTAATCCCAATGCCTTTAAAGCAGGCAATGCCCCTGCATCTTTAATCCCAATTCCTTTAAAGCAGGCAATGCCCCTGCGTGGTTTAATCCCAATTCCTTTAAAGCAGGCAATGCCCCTACATCTTTAATCCCAATTCCTTTAAAGCAGGCAATGTCCCTGCGTGGTTTAATCCCAATTCCTTTAAAGCAGGCAATGCCCCTACATCTTTAATCCCAATGCCTTTAAAGCAGGCAATACCCCTGCATCTTTAATCCCAATTCCTTTAAAGCAGGCAATGCCCCTGCATCTTTAATCCCAATTCCTTTAAAGCAGGCAATACCCCTACATCTTTAATCCCAATTCCTTTAAAGCAGGCAATGCCCCTGCATCTTTAATCCCAATTCCTTTAAAGCAGGCAATACCCCTACATCTTTAATCCCAATTCCTTTAAAGCAGGCAATGCCCCTGCATCTTTAATCCCAATTCCTTTAAAGCAGGCAATGCCCCTACATCTTTAATCCCAATTCCTCCCTCATGCAGAATAAAGCAATGTCCCTGCCTGCTTTAATCCCAATTCCTGCCTGGCCCTGCTGGGGCCTCACTGGGGATCCTTTGCTGCCTCTGTTGGTTAAAAGCTGATGTGGGTCAAACAAAAGCCAAGGAGTGCTGGGAAAGGGGTGATGATAAAGGGCAAATGAGAGACTGATACTTGCAAAAACTGATGTGCTTAGGGCAGAAAAAAAATAATGCAACTAAAACTAAAAATGTAACTGCACAGTGTGATGGGAATGCAAAGCTAGCACCACAGAAATGCATTTATATTAAAAAGAGAGAGGATACATGAGAATAAGTGCCTGATGTATATGAAAAGATACATATTCCCTGCTCCGTTCTCCCTTTGTCTTTCAAATGCAGAAGAAACAAAAAGGTCAGGAGAGATTTGGTGGTGCCATAACACGGAAGCCACTCTTTGTGCTGCTGTGAATGTGGCATTGTTCTTCTCTTGGTGTCCCCTTCAGAGTCAGAATGAAATTAAAACAATGCTGCTGAGGGAGGGACAAACCCGTGCTGGGGAGGAAGCTGAGCTCACCTGAGAGCTCAGAACAGGCTTTGAGGGAAAGCTGCAGCTGGTTCTCAGCAGAAGCTGCTCAGGAAGCTGTATTTGATTTATAAATGTGAGGATAACTGGGGTAAACGGGGAGCCTCGAGTTGTTAATTTGGGGTACCTGGGAGCCTTGAGCTATAAATGTGGGGTACACTGAGGTAAACTGGGATCCTTGAGTCATTAATGAGGGGTAATTGGAATCCTTGAGTTGTTAATTTGGAGTACACTGGGGTAGCTTGGAGCCTTGAGTTATTCATTATGGGTAACTGGGAGCATTGAGTTATTAATCTGGGGTACACACACTCTTTTTTTTGCTTACAAAATACCTGTTCTTGGAGAGAGCTCTGAGAAATCACTTCTTTTAGGGTGCAGATGAAACTCTTGGGGGACAGAGATAAAAAGGAGAATTTCAGCCCCAGTTTGTAGGGGTTTGTTGGAACCAAATGATCCATCCTGTGCAGGGTGATTTATTCTGTGAAGCAAGAGCAGCACTTCCTTCCCCACAGCCTGTCAGGAGACAACAGAATTGAGGCGCAAACCTCAATTCTGGAATTTGACCCAGAATATTTGGGATCTCTCCCCAGCCTGTGTGCAGGGATTGATCATCTGTGAGCTCTGGGCCAGAGGCTGCTGGTGTTGTCTGTGCCAGAGGGAGTTCCAGAGAGAGAAATTGCTGATTTTGGTTCCACACAGGGGATGTTTGGAGATTGCTGTGCTCAAAAAGGGAAAAAACAAACCAAAAACAACAACAAAAAAAAACCAAAACAAAAGATTAAAAAAAAAAAAAAAAAACACACACAAAACCCAACCAACAAAATAAAAAAGAAAACAAACAAACAAAAAACCCCTCACAGTATTGGAGTAGGGAAGTGACATTATTAATGTCAGTGAGAGTCGTGTTTGGGTTTGCAATGAGCAGAGTGGGCTGAGTAAAATAAGTGACCCAAATCTGAACTGCAAGAGGCTCAAAACTTTGTTGTTCTTCACTTAAAATCTCACTCAGTGTGTCTCACTTCGCTATTTAATACTTTAAAGAGTTTAACTTAGGCACTGGGTAGTTTAGATGAAAAATAGTGTTTTGTGAGTAAGACAAGATAAAGCACTTGGAATTGAGCACAGACAAAATGAATAATCTAATTTAACCCTTTTTCCATCAAAAATCACCTGAATCAAGTTGATTTACTCACAATGGTTTGTCAGATATTGGTGCAATCGAGGCCTGTCCTGTGATTTTTCCGTAGATGCTCCAGGAGCAGCCTCACATTGTTCAGTTTTGTCACATGAGTGGCCACAAGTCACAGTCTGTTATTTCTGTTTCCTGTTTGATGACAGAAATAAGAGATTTGCGGGTCCTGCATATTATCTGATCTATTATGGAAATAAACCCCAGCTGCTGAGAACTGACCCAGGAGCACTTTCCCTGCCCCTCTTGCACCCAAAAAAACCAGTTTGATTTAGGAGCTCCTGCTGGAGCTGCTTCTCCTCAGTGTGCTGGAGATCAGCGATGCACAAATCCTCCTTTTTTGTATTTATACAAAGTATTTATATACCTTTGGTCTTTTGTATTTATATACCTATATTTATATTTAAATATAGATATTTATAATAGTTAAAATAAAAATAAAATTAAAACATATATAAATATATATTTTTATATTAATATATAAATGTATATTTTATATATGTTTTATCTATTATATATGTATATATGATTATATCTATATTCTATATATATTTATAAATATATATTTATGTATATAAATATATATTTATATATATTTAAATATATAATTTAAATATCTATAAATTTGTAAATAATTAATATATATATGGGGCTTCAAACCAAATTTATATATATATATGGGGCTTCAAACCAAATTTATATATATATTAATTTATATATATAAATTTGGTTTGAAGCCCCATCAGAGCAGAGGTTAATTTGATTTATCACCTTTATTTCACGTACCATGGGCCAGTTGTCTCCCTGAGCAGAAGCAATTTGAGGAGTCGATGGGAAGTAGCTCCATGAACATTTGGGGGTGTTTTGCCACTGATTTCACTCACCAGAGCGGAACCATGGAATGGTTTGGGTTGGGAGGGACCTTGAGGATCTTCTCAGGGACACCTCCCACCATCCCAGGCTGCTCCAGTTCCTGCCCAGCCCGGCCTTGGGCAGTGCCAGGGATCCAGAACAGCCCCAGCTGCTCTGGGAATGCCATCCCAGGCCTGCCCACCATCCCGGCACAGGTTGGGTGCAGGATTCCAGCTGGGGCAGTTCCAGCTGTTGGTGCCCAGCCCCAGGAGCATCTCACCCCAACCTGGCGCCTTTCACTCACCGGGGCCCTGCCATGGCCAGCCATCAGTGACTGAGCCAAAACGGGACAAAAGTAGCACAAGAGGGAGAAATTCATCCCCTGGAGCTCACAGGAGCCTGCTGTGATGAGCTCAGCCACAGCATTTCCCATCTCCTCAAACTGAGGTGAAAGAGCAGAGATCACACTAAAAAGGAAGGGCACTAAACTAACTCGGTGCCAGCTCCTAAAAGGCATTTTTATAAAGGATGTTTAGCAAAAAAACAATGTTCAAGCAGGGTCTGACATCTCATAGATCATTGCCCACGTTCAGGAAACTCTGGAAATTCAGGGGGAGGGGGAGAGAGGCAGCAAAACCCACCATGGGGAGCAGATGTCAGTGATGAGAATAATCCCCAACACCCATCCCAGTCCTGCTCTGAACCCTTCAGCAGGGCATGAGGACAGGCAGGGGCTGCCCCTGGGACCCCACACTGGGTCATCCACCCCAGGAAAGCCGGAGCTCAATCTCTGCCGGGCTCCTGGAGGTGAATTATTATTATTATAAATGCTTTGTGAAATCACACCGCTGTAACCAGAGTTCTGCTCAAACCCACAAGGCTTTGGCAAGGTTACATTAAAGAGAATTTTCGCAATTCTAAAATTGCTAAATGCTATTTAGTTTTGTCTAATTTTTATTGTAGTTTAGACTACAGTGCTATCAATTCTGAAAAGAAAAATAGAGTTTTCAAGTCTAGGTATGTGAGACTTCTTTAACCTTTGGAATAGATCCAGCAATTCAATATCTTAATCCAAAGTCAAACTTTTTGCAGAACTGCAGTTTTATTTTTGTGGTTTAGGTGTATCTGGGAAGGGGAGGAAAAACAAACTGAATTTCTTTGTATTTCAGTTAGAACAAAATACAACCCCTTAAAACTGCAGTGCCTAAAATAAATGTGACTAGATATAGAATATCTGGATTTATGCAACGTAAATATAACAAAGCAGTGCCAGCAAACTTTGATTTTGTGACATAAACACAGACTTGGTGTCAATCAGTACATGCCTCAGTTCATGTTCATTCAGTACCCTGATTTTAAGCAGCATTTTTAAACAGAATGTAGGTACAATTTTAAAAATTTGTTTTTAAATTTTAAATGAGCTAAGTTAGGAATATGATCTGCTTGGTCCCCTGATTCTTCTGTGCTCTGAACCTGTGGCATTATTTATATGTAAAAACTTGACTCCTAGAAATTATTTATTTAATAATTCTGGAATAACTCCTCTTTTGGGGTGAGGAGTTTTGCTCTGAGGTCAGAGTGTGCAGGAGCAGAGCTGCAGAGGATTTCCCAGAGCTTTGGATGATTTCTGCATTTCGGGATCAAAGCTGGGGTGAGATCTCTGCCTCTGTGGTGTGCTGGGTGCTGGTTCTTTATTCCCTCCCTCTTTGGTTGCACTTTGAGAGCAGAGGGAACTGCCAGCATCTCCCTCATCCCCTCCTGGAGGATTTAGGAACCTTTGGAAGCTGTGTTTTTACCCAGCCTTATTTCATTGTGTGCCAGTCTCTAAAGCTGACACACATCAAATATTTTATGTTGGTGTCATATCCTCCCTTAGTCATAATTTGGTCAAATCGCACTCATTCAACCTGTATCTTGTTGTCTTCCTTTTGCTTTTTAATAGATTCATTTATTTCATTTACTTTCTATTCCCTGAGTTAGCAATAGAGCTCTATAAACAGATGGGCATTAAGGGGAGGAAAGGGGGAATTAAAAAAATTAGATTGAGTTCATATAGAACTATTAGAAGTATTTTAAATTGAAAGTGTTAAGAGTGAGGGTTTAAACTCTGTCTAAAATGTGCAAATTAATCCTGGAGGGGTTTTTTTGTGTGATTTTTTTTTTTTTTTTTTTGTTAAAAAGCCACAAAACAAACAATTCTCTCCCTGCCACTTCAGAGCTCCTGAACTGTTCTAAAATTACTCAGTGCTTTGTGTTAACTTTTTTCCCCTTGTTTAATTTTCCCTTGTGTTAAAATTTTTCCCCTCTCTGATGGTGATTTAATTTGAGCACACCTATGATTAATGTGAGACAATAAATTGCCCCTTCCAAACAATATCCTGGCTTTGGGAGAGGAGCTGGGGCTGGCAGAGGAGGGGGTAGATGATGCTGGAGGTGAAATCCAGAGGTGAAAACACATCAGGTGCAAGCACAAGGACCTCAGATTACATTTAGGGATTTTTTTCCTAAATTTGCTGGAATTTTCCCCGATGTTGGGATGGTTTTGGGGCGGGCAGGGAGGCTGCCCTGCGTTTCCTCCACGTGGAACAAGCACCGAGCGTGGGGGCAGCGATGGGGATTCCTGTCACTGGGGATTGTTCGGCAGCTGATGGCTCCAGAAAAAGCCGGGAATAGGAAATTCCTGCCCCGGGGAGAGGCAAAGCCCTCGGAGGCCTCCAGGAGAGGGAGATGGAGATGGAGGAGATGGAGGGAGCTGCTCCTGTCCCTGCAGGGTTTGGGTCCCTGGGAGGGATGCGGGTTCTGCTCCCATCACTTGTCCAGCAACACAAAAAACACAAAAAGCCCCCAAAAACCCCTTAAAATCTGCCTTCCTTCCCATTCTTTTTCCATCATCCAGTTGTCCATTACAGCCAGCAGGTTTCTCCCAGTGCTCGGGGAAATGCTGTTTTCCAGGGGGATGCAGAGGCAAACTTTGCAGGCTGGGGGAAGGGAGAAAAACAAAGCATTTATTTATCTATTTATTTATCTATTTATTTTTCTATTTATTTATTTATCCTTCCCCTCCCCCTGGACAGGGAGGAAGCAGAGGGGTGGTGGTGGCAGAAGTAGGAAGAAGAAAGGTATTAAAAAAGTAAAGACAACTGGAAAGCGGAGCAAGGAGAGGAATTTAAAGGGGAACTGTGCAGTTTTAGCGAGAGGGCTGGATTCCAGGAGGCAGACAGTTCTGCCTTCAGCGAGCCAGTTACTTTAATTGGAATTGACTGTAATTGAATGAGCGCGGTCCTGCTGACAGCAGCATCCATTCCCAGCGAGGTGTGGCCCCGGGTTTGGGATGGAGCAGGGATGGTTTGTGTAACATCCCTGCTGCTCACACACACAGAGTTTCACCGGGTTTCATAACCTTTAAGCTGGGTGTGTGCTGATTGCAGGGGCAGAGCCAGCCTGCCTTTGTGTGCTGTGCTGAGGATTAACCCAACCACCTGTCACTAAAACGTGAAACTCGGCACCAAAACACCCCCAGCCTTTCCTGAGGCACCCCGAGCAGGGATGGAGGAATGGTTCTGTCAGGGAGCAAAACTTTGCTTTTCAAACTCTTCCATTGCTGTCCCCAGGTGCCAGCTCTGTGTCTCTGTGATTTTTGTGCCCTGCCTTGGTGCACACACGTGTGAGGACACGTGAGCACACGCACACTTGGGCTGAGCACAACCTTGCCTGCTCTGCATCCTCTGAGCACATTTGGGGCGCTCATTTGTTCTCACTGTATCCGCTGTCTGAGCACATTTGGGCTGTTGATAAGCAAAGTTTACATCCCACACTTGTAATCATGTGTTGCTCCACTTGTGGACGTAAGTGCAGCTTAAGAAAAATATATATTGTATTGACCAGCATGCTGACCTGGGGCAGAATCTCTCCTGATTTTCCCCTTAAATCCTGTTTTAAACATAGAGCTCTTGTTTCATTTGGTTGTAATTACTCCTGAGCGCAGCTGCCTTGGAAAGCAGGGTTTGTAATTCACAAGGTTTCCTTTTCCTTTTTCTGTTTGCTTGCTCACTTCCAGCTTGCTTTGGGGAAGATGCAGTTTGTTAATTTGGCTGCAGAGCAGCTCCACAGCCCTGCAGGAATATTGACAAGGACAGCAGGGAAATGCAGGGCCTGCAGTGGCCCAGCAGCTGCCCCAGCCCTGGCTGGGCCTGCCCAGCCTCGTCAAACCCAGCGTGTTTTAAATAACCCATCCCAGCCTTGGCCAATTGTGGCTGCCCAACAAACCCTGGCTTTGTCAGAAACTCTGTGCCCAGCTTCACTTTGAGTAACGTGCTCCGTCTGACCCAGCAGAGTAAAATCCTCTCTCCTGGGGCAGGGAGTGTGTGAATAACTGATAATGCACGCCCAAAGTTCTCCCACTGGATCAACATAAATGTTTCCCCGAATTAGATCTGAAACAATCATTCAGTTTTGAATAGGATCAAACCTGCTTCTGCCACTTTTGTGTTTGGGCCTGAATTTCTGTTCTGGGGAGGCTCAGTGAGGGCCCTGCTGGAAACCCAAACCAGGAGGGTTCCTCATTCCTGGCTCCTCCCTGCAGGGCACAACTCCTCCTTTTTGACAATGCCAGCCTGTTTACTAGCTGTTGGAAACTGGTTGTAGAGCCTTTGTACTTGGAGTTAGTAGCTGTAATGAGAGCTGGGGGTGTGTGGAAGCTCAGCCTCCTCTTCCTCATTCCCTGGCAAAGCTGCGCCAGGACACATTGGCAGCCCTGGGTTGTGCAGCCTTTCAGGTTGGCTTTTCCCCATTTCCTTAGTTTGGGGTTAAAAGAGGAAATAAAAATGTGCAGCTATTCCTATCTGACAGCCAGACCTTAGCTCCCGGTGGTTCTTTTCCTTTCAAAACACGAGCAAGATTAAAAATAAAGAAGTGTCAGTGTGCTAATGTTTCAGTTTCTAATCAGTTCACAAATGGCAGGAAATTAACTGGCTTTTCATGAACATCTGTTCCACTTCTGGCTTGAAAGGTTGGAGGCAAATGCTATCTGTCAAATCTCATAGTGAGAATCAGCAATAAATCCACTTTTCATTTTCCTCCCCCATTTCTCTATTAGCCATTCAAAGCAGGACTTTGTAGCCAAATGCACTGGTTGCTTTTGCTCTGGTATTTTTTGGTGATGGAGAGGATGATGAGCTGCCTCAGAGTAAGGATCAGGAGGAAGGTGGGGATTGCAGCCCTGCAGTGCTGTACACCTGCTGGATGTGTGCAGCACTCATCCTGAGTCCTTCTCAGGTGAAATGTGCTTTTTTTTTGAATATTTCACAAGGGCTTGGGGAGCAGAATCTCCTTTTCCTGGCATTATTTATCTTTAAGTGACTTGAGGAGCTAAAGGTCTTGTTGCTGCAGCAACAGTCTCTATGGGGATGTCGCATAAAGTGACTTTATTTCATCACCTTCCCATGCCTGTGTGCCCAGGTTCTCCAGGCTCCACAGGACAGGTGTAACTCACCTTGTGCTGAGTTCATTTTCTTCAGCTTCAGGGGAATTCATGAATGTCCAACCCCTCTGGGAGCGGTTTTGTCCCTCAGCAGAGACTCTGCTGCCTCACCCTAGTTCTGGAATTGTGTTTTTTCTGTGCTCTGTACTGGGTGCTGCCTCCTCTAACAAACATTTGAGATTTACTGTTCCCTGCTACGAGGCTGACAGGGAATTCACAAGCGCAGATTATCTGGAGTTTGTAACAGCTGTGCTTTTCTTGGTTCCCTGCACACACAGGGATTGAAATCCTTGGCTGAAGGGACGCTGGGATGTCTCCATTAAACTCCTGTAACAGCTGATTATTCCTGAAATTGGTTTCAGTGGCAATTCAAAGAAAAGCTGCTCTGGAGAACAGAGAAGCTGAGCAAAACCTTAAGCAATGCACACACCACTGGGTTTTGAGCAATCCGGAGCTGAAATAGAGAATGACAGCCCAGATAATGCAACAAATGGCCTAAAAAGCACCAAAAGCTTCCCAGATTCCCTCGTGGGGTCCAGAGAGGAGGACATTAATCAGGCCAGACAGAGGAATCTGTAACCAAACAGGTTTGGCCATTACACAAGAACAGCCGGCAAACATGAAACTGGAGGAAAAGGTCTTTATCATTCCCTGCATGCAGAACCATAGAGGGGAAACTCGGAGTGTTCTGGGCTCTGAGCAGCTGCTCAGGGAGGTGGGACCTTGTTTTCCTCCTTCCTGGCAGCAAATCCTGCTCCCACAGGGAACACTCAGCAGAAATTCCCCTGTTTTCCTGCCCAGCACCAGCTCTGCTCTTCCCACCATTCTGGTTGCTTGAATTGAAAAAGGACTGGGGCTTTGTGGGGCAGACAGGCTCAAAGGGCTTCAGAGCTGTACATTTGTATTAAATAGAATGATAAGGTGTCAGGACATAAGGTTTTAGAGAAGCTGGTGCACGCAGTGTTTAATCACAGGATGAAGTTCCTGCAGATCTGCAGAGCTCAGGCCGGTTTGGTATTTCGGGGCGCAGCTGAGCTCCCTCTGTGGCTGATGCTGTGCCTGTTTCCCACAGCAGCACCTGCCTGATTTGCCCTTTCCCTTTTTCTGGGCATGGCTCTCCTTGTCCAGAGCTGGCCTCACCCAGCAGTGTGGCTGCAGGGCGGTGAGACATTGCCCTGGTGCCTCCATCCCCCCAAACCCCGCAGGAGCTGCTGCTCTCCAGCTTCTCAGGGCAGTCCTTGCTCATGTTTAGTAACAGGAGGATTAGGAGTCTCAAAGAGTGATGGAAAGGGCAGAATACACCCCAAAATGTGGTCAGTGCCACAGCTTGTCCCCTCCTGGTACCAAAAACCTCTGGGACTGCAGAGGAACCCATCCCTCTGGCCTTATCATGGTGTCTTATCACTGCTCCTGCTGCCTGGCAGGGGTTTACAGAGAGTATTAGTAATTTATTATATAAAAGAGTATTAGTAATTTATTACTCTTTAGTAAAAACAGTATTGGTAATTTATTATATAAAAGAGTATTAGTAATTTATTACTCTTTAGTAAAAACAGTATTGGTAATTTATTATATAAAAGAGTATTAGTAATTTATTACTCTTTAGTAAAAACAGTATTGGTAATTTATTATATAAAAGAGTAATTTATTACTCTTTAGTAAAAAGAGTATCGGTAATTTATTATTGCTCACTCTGAGCTCTCAGAGCTCCCTGCAAGGCTGGGGAATGATTGTCCTTGCCTGGCTGGTGGGAAAGTGAAGTGGAGCAGATGTGCTCAGAGATAGAGAATTGCTCAGGCACCAGGGTCAGCTTTCCTCAATTCACTCAAGTGCCAGGCTCACATTGTTCCTTCTCACCAGTCAAATAATAATAATGTACACTTTGTGCAAATCTGCATGGCTGCTGGTTTCTATATTCTTATTCAAACAGATGCACAGATCTGGTTTAATGAAAGGACAAGAAATATTGTCTGTTAATGAACTCTGAATAATTATGTCATGCTCTAAGCATTGAGTACAACAGCGCTCACAAGGGGAGGAAGGATCATTGGGCAAGGAAAATAATTGTCTCACTAGCAATTACCATTAAAGTATTAAAGAAACTAATGTACTTCTCATTAAATAATCTCTCTGGAAGCTTTTGTTCCCTAATAAAGTGCTCATCTCATGAAGTGCCATCAGGAGCTCAGTAATTTGATTTGATGATGAGCCTTTACCTGCTTACAGGAAAATTGCTTGTAAATATTAATAATGGATTCTCACCAGGGGAAAAGAGGGTACAAGAGACATTCTGAAATTAGGGAAATAAATCATTAGGTGCCCTCCTCATCCTGTGTTCTTGATGTCTTCATGACATTAGAATCACAGTTGTTACAACACAGTTTTTCCTTTGTTGCACAGTTTATCCCTCTGAAATGGTGAATTTTTGATTTGCTTTTTCTAATCAAGATGGGTTTTCTGCAGCTCAGTGCTTACACTGCGTTTTTCCACCCACCCATTACCCAGAGCCTCCCAGACACACTGGGTGGATGGAAAAAAAGGGGTTTGCTCTGCCCAAAAATGCATCACAACTCTGCCATTTCCACCACTTCAGAAATGCTGCAGCGCTCTGAGCCAGAGAACAAACACACTGATGCAAACCCAAATGCCAGGAGGTTTCTGCAGCCCCTCTCCAAAATGCCAAGGCACCTGCTCCACTTTCTGGAGGCAGCACAACCTGAGACTCTCAGGGCTCCGCAGGTCTGCTCTGTGAGTTCTTGAAAAACAGCCCCAAAAATAGCACGAATCTTGCAGTTTCATTTTGCAGCGTTGTAGATCTGTCTTGACAGGAAGCCTCAGAAGGAGAATTAAAGGCTTCTCTTGTTTTTTTTTTTTAATATTAAGTGGTTGTAATATATTAAGAGCTTTGTCTAGAAGGCAGTGACACATCCCTGTCCCTGCACACCCTGGCTGAGCTTCCTTTGGACTCTGCTTTCCGTGGACTCTATCTGATAAACACTCAGGTGTTGATATGATCAGCTCCACCAGGAGCCTTTCATTCCTCCCATTTATCTCTATTTTATTGCAGCGGGTGGCAATAAATGTGGGATAAGATGCTGCATTTGTCCCTAAATGATATCAATTTATGATTTCATGCTGTGGGGTCAAAGTTTCCCGCCTGGCTCTGTGCTGAGTGTGGAGCCCTGAATGGCCCCTTTGTGCTGCCCTGGGGAAACCTCACCTGGGACCTCATGGAACAGCAGTCAAAGAGAAAAGAGACACTCCTGGGTGCTGCTGCTGATTATTCTTATTTCAGCCATTTAAACAGCTCTTTACAGAGAAAACAAAAAAAAAAAAAAACAAACCCCCCCCCAAAAAAAAAAAAAAAAACACCAAAAAAAAAAAAGAGAGAGGCTTATTGAAAAAATAGGCAAACCCCAGGAATGTTTGTCTGGTTTTGTGTGGGTGAGGATTTCTAATGAAAGTTCCAGGAATTTTTTATGTCTCTTTTCAGTCCATTTTATTTCCCCATCTCTCACAGGTATTTTCTGACTGTTGACACTAACCTTTGTGTCACCCACATCCTGGTACGCATCACCACGTTCTGTGTGTGAAACACAAGAGAATCTTTATTATTATCAGGAACGCACAGGGCAATCATTTCTATTTGCTTCATTTATTTCCACTGAAAAGGGAGACCCGTCCTGGAAAAGTCCTGCACAAAACTTCTCTGACAGGAGCACTTGGGGCGTTCCTCTGCCCTTTCAGTGTGGGGGGATTTTCAGATCAAATTCTGCTTTAAACTCTGCCTTTCTCAGCAGGGTCGGTGCTCTCTGCACTCACCTCAGCTGGAAGATTTTGGGAATATTGGGAATTATGGAATGGTTTGGGTTGGCGGGACCTTAAGGCCCATCCAGTGCCACCCCTGCCATGGGCAGGGACACCTTGCACTGTGCCAATGTCCAGCCTGGCTTGGGCACTGCCAGGGGTCCAGGGGCATCCCCAGCTGCTCTGGGAATCCATCCCAGCCAGGAATTCCTTCCCAAATCCCACCTCAAACTCCCTCTTTTGGTCTGAGACCGTTCCCCCTTTCCCTGCCACCACACCCCCCTGGAAACGGGAACAGTTCATTTCTTCAGGTGTCTTCATTGACCTCTGGGCTTTGTCCTGTTTGGATCACTTTGGGCCCAGATAATTAGGATTTTAACGATAAAATTAATTAATTAATTAAATATTAGATAATTAATTTAATTAATTATTAATTTAATTATTAAATTTAATTAAAATAAAATTAATCCGCATTTACACCAGAATAAGGGAATACTATTATGGGATGTGGCAGCTGCAGCTGGGTTTAGTTCAGGTAACGCAGGTGAAATGAAATCAATGAGAAGAGTCAGCAGGAAGGAAACCCTCAGTGTTCAGGGTGTCCCGAGGCTTTGTTCCCTCTCCTTCACTCCTCTTCCTCCACCTGTGTCCCTGCAGTTCTGAGAGCCAGGTGAGCCCAGCAGGATGGGCTGAGCCAGGGAGGCTCTGCTGACCCCGGGGTGCAGTGGGAACACAAATGTCCCTGCAGGGTCTGTGCTGAGTTTTCCTGCCGTGAAATGAAGGCTGTGGCACTCATTTAGCACTGACCCTTATGCAGAAGAGGTGTGAAATCACTTCACGGAATTCCACTTCTGTAATTACAGCTACTCTGTAAAATGCATTAAAAAAAATTAAATATGTAAAACCCGAGGTTACTAAACATGAGCGTTCTACAGAATGTTACAACCCACCATGGAATTTCAGACATTTCATTTTCTCCAGAAGACAAACAGAGGAGGGAGTGGAGCAAAAAGCACACAAGTTTTATCTCCTCGTTTCTGCAGGGGGAGGTGTGCAGCAAAAACGGAGCCAGGCCCTTCACCTTCAGAAATGAGAACCTTAAACTCTCATTTGTATAATTAAATATATTTCTATTTATTCTATATTAATTATATATATTCCTATTTATTCTATATTAATTATATATATTTCCATTTATTCTAAATTAATTATATATATTTCTATTTATTCTGTATTTCTGAATGTGTTGGGAAGGGTGTCCCAGCAGTGTTTTCACACTGAATCCTGGGTCTGACCACACCAAGAGCACCCATATTTAATATTATATATATTTAATGCAGTCACTCTGTCTGGAGCTGGAGAAATCCCTGGGGTGCTGCAGCTCTGAGAACCCCAAAGCTTTTTGTCAGTAATTCAGCACATACCTGACCCAAAAAAAAAAAAAAAAAAAGAAGAAAAAGAAAAGTTGCCTGACTGGTTTTGTTGTTTCAGCTGTGCTGAAGGGGGAAGCAAACAAAGCTGCAGCATTTCAATTTCAATTAGCTTTCTACTCTGACTAATATTTCCAAGTAAATATTTCTCAGCATTGATGTAGCTCAGCCTCAGCATTTTGTATTTTACAAACTCTTTGCCGCCATCAGAGATGAGGATTTCTCTCAAGGAGGAGGAAATCTATCACTCCATCCTCCCCAGCCCTGGTTTCTGGTCTCCTGTGCTGGAATTTGTCTCACATCTCTTTTGTGGCCCTTGAATGAGTGGGGACATCAGAGCTGCCCCGTCTCAGCACAACCTGCAGAAAATGTGGGTTATTTATTCTGCTCTCAGGAAGCGCCTGCCAGGCCCTGAGCTCCTCTCGGAGCTCCTTTCTGCCCCAGTGCTGCCAACAAACACCAGAGCATCTCAAACTCTCCCCTCTCCCTTTCTGCTCCACGCTGCCATTAAGAACAAAGTTTTGCTTTGCTGTTTCCAGCTGATTTTAGCAGAAATCTGTCCCAGCGCATCTCAGTGCTTTCAGTATTTTCAAAGGATCTCCCAATTAAGTGGCAATAATCCCAAATGCAGCTCTCAGAGCTGGGGGGTTTATTGGGACTGGGCAACTTCAAAGCAGCAGCAGCAGCCCCGAGATTATCCAATTGCAGCTCCTGGCAGCAGCTGTTAAATCTTAAATTGCTGAAACATTATCTGCCGTGCAGGATGATGGAGCCGGGCAAAACCGTCTGCAAATGCACAGGGACAAATCTGAAACTTGCATCCTTTCAAACTTCAGGAAAATAAAAGTAAAGGGGGGAAAGGCCTTAGGAAAGTGATCAGCAGACAGTGTGGAGACAGCTTATCTCTTTGATCAGAAGATACTGGTTTTAAATCACAGGTAAACAGGCTTTTGAAGTATTGCAGACTATTTAATCTCTAACCACCAACATAAATTATTTTTTTGTACCCGTTTCAATCAGGAAAAGTGACTATTTCAGCTTGGAGGGAAAGTGTCTTTAGCAGGGTGACCGGGTTATGCTGCAGGGTGAGTGTTTCACCCCATTGAGCTGGGAAATAACTCCAAAAACACTGGAGAAGAGCTTTTATAGATGTGCCTGCAAGAGCTAGGAGTGCCTTTATTGGTGTTTATTCAGCCCAGCTATTCAGTTGCTATGATTAAAACACATGCTGGTATTTCTGCATTTCCCTGCACCAGTTTAAAATCTGCATTTCCCGTGGTGAAAGGCTGGCCTTGCACAATTAGGGGTCAATGTGTGATCTCTCCTTGCTCTTGGTGTGAATTTGCCTCCTGATATCCCTCCCTTGCATTCTTTTCCAGAGTGTGATTGTTAAAATCAGGGAGCAATCGCTGGAGGAAAGAAAAGCTAAATGAGATTAAAGTTTGAACTGGCCTTTGATTTGCATGCAGGTAGCGCCATTGAAACCTCTCCTTCTTACAGATTTTTTTTTTGTTTCCTGCTCTAAATCTGTGTCTATCGAAGTTCTAACAGCTCAGGGGAGGTGAGGTTGATTTATTGGAGGTTTAGGGCTGTTACAAATGCACTTCTGTCATTCAGTCACTCGGGCTTGAGGTCAGGTTGGATGGGCTGCAGTTACAATTTGTCTGCAGTGATGAACTTTCATTATCTTAATATCCCAAGCAAGGTGCCTGCTAGCAGCAAAACCACTTCCTTTGTATCTCTGGGTAAAAAAACAACCCTGGGTCTGGGTATTATTATCTGCCAGAGCTTAAAATCTGCACTTCCTGAAGAAAATGTGCAGAAACTGAGCTCGGTGCTCAGCTGGGCAAGGGGTTGAATGTTTGACAGGTTAATCTCACATTCTATTTGGTAAGACTCTCAAAACTTAAATAATTTCCTTCCTTTTGTGTGGCTTTGGTGGGCAAAACTTCAGCAGGTGGAGGGAAAGAGCAAAAAAGAATAAAACAAATTGTCAGGCAGCAGCTCGAGCTGGAGATTGCTCTGACGTGAGAAGTTCTTTGGGGAAGAGCTGCAGGTCTGTGTAATCATTGCAAAACTTTATTTTTCACAGTGAATTGAAATAATTTGATCCAAACCTTCTAAATTCAAAAAGTTTTTTTGTCTCAGGACATTTTTGCATCCCTATAAACACTCTGTGATTAGTTTGAGGATATTTTATGGCTTAGATGTTAAGAGGAGGAACAACAGCCATTCTTTTGGCTCTGGGTTAAGATCTTCGTGGTTCTGTTTTGACTACAGCGATCAAATACAGCAGTGCTCTGACTGAAAATGTTATTTAGGATAAGAACTGGGGAGAAAGTGAGAGATGTTTTCAAGGTTAACCGTAAAAGCTCTATCTAAAGGCACAACATAGCAAAATTCTTCTGCCCAGCCTGTCTGGAATATCTGATTCCTGCTCAGTTCTGCAGGGCCCGAGCAGCAGAAGGCGAATTTGGGGGTGAAAAACAAGATCTGAGCGCTTCAGGTGTCTGTGGGAACAGAAACCAGCGCAGGGCTGTGGGTGCAGCAGGGCTTTGTCTGCCCACACGTGTGGTGTGCGCTGTCAACTCATCTGTGAAGCAATTAAAAGCTTTTTGTTGTAGCTCAGAGCGAGGAAGTTTCCCCATGTATTTTTAATGTGGGAATGGATCCATTACAGCCCCGATGTGGACGGGCACTAACATGCAGGGCTGTCTCTGTATTGATTAAATATCACAGCAGTTATTATTTGTGGCTGATCTCACTCGAGGAGCACAGGACGGTTTGGTGAGGCAGCGCTGCAGAGTGAGGGTTTAATGGACAAAAAATGCCAGTACAAGCTGTGTGCCATGAGATGTTGTAACACACACGTCTCCCGAGGATTTAAATCCAAATTATAAACTCCAGCCCCTAGAGCTGCACCGCTCCTTCATTTCTGAGCTCTACAAATACAGAAGTAAAGAACAGCTTGGGAAACACGTGCCTGCACTTCTGCAAACACTGCAGCTCAGGAAATATGTGCGCAGGGGTGTTTGATGCACTTTTATTGAATTTATGTGGATCTCATGGAGCTGCAGGAGCTGTGATTTAAATGTGCTGCGTTGGGGGAAAAGAGTGGAAATCTTCAGACGGGGCCGTGGGTGGTGTCTGAAAGGAGTCAGTGTCTTGTGAGGTTCCATCGTGCAGTCACTCATCCCTTTCATGGCATGTTTTGGATTATTTTGACTAGATTAGCTCGCACAGTCTCATGAAAAGCACCTGGCCAAGTGTTGTTTTCCTGCTGTTCCCTCCTCCTCCTCCCCGGGCCCCGTGTGTCCCAGCCAGGGGAGGAAGCAAGGGGGCATGGCAGAGCTTCATCAGGCTGCTGCAATTACACCCTGGCAACACTTTTAGAGAAGAAAAAAAAAAAAATTTTAAAACTAGTATATCTGTGTGTATATACATATACATATACATACATATATATATATATATATATATATATATACACACACATATATATATATATACACACACATGTATATATAATATATATGTGTGTATATATATGTATATGTATGTGTATATATGTATATGCATATATATGTATATATACATATGTATACATGTTTAAATGTGTATATGTATATAAATACAAACATGAAATTATATAAATGTATGTATGTATATAAATACAAATATTTCTTTATATAGATATAAAAAAATATTAAAATAATATAAATATGAAAATACATACATTTTTATTTTTATAAAATCAATTGTATATATTTACATGAAAATATGTATAGATTTTATTTATATAGGTAATCAATTATATATATAATATATATTTTTTAAATTATATATATATATATAAGCAGGATCTTACTTCTGGGTCCATTTCATACTGAGGATTTCACTTTATCCTTCTAGGAGATGCTCAGCATCTCCCCTTGTCATATTTAAGCATTTCAAGGGTATGGAAAAATAGGGAATTTCTAAATCCCCCACTCAGGGCCTGTCTGCATTTGTAGTGCAGGTTGTAAGGATTGCATTCAGAACCCCACAGTCCCAAGGGAGGTCAGAGAATGGATCCCAAATGGATCCCAGGGTGGTTTGGGATGGAAGGGAGCTCATCCCACCCCACCCCATGCAGGGACACCTTTCACTACCTCAGCTCAGAGAGAGAAGTGCCAAAGACCTCTGGCCCACAGTGAAAGTCCAGACGTTTCTTATTGGAATTTTTTTTTTTTTATTATAAACTCTCCTTGCTAATAACAAGAAGATTTTATGAAGGGCTGTCCCTGAAGTCACTCAGAAGTGACTCGTTAGCTGAGTAATTTCCAATCAAATCATTGTTTTTCTCATGAAACAAGGCTTTCACTCGGGTCTAAATGTCAAATTTTTAAATCTAAAAGCAGAACTGGGGAAAAGGGGCAGAGTTTCTCTTTCTTGGCAACACCAGCTCAGTCTGAAATGCTCAGGAAAAGGAGAATAAAGCAGCTGGCCCAACTCACCTGTACCCTGAAGGGGAATTGCTTAAGTGCGGGCAGGTCCTGGGGTCTCACTTGTAGGAAAACAAGAAATGAACCCAAAATTGAGCTGTGGGCAGTTTTGCACCTGGACAATTTGATAAAGCCTGAGTGCTGGTGAATACAGGAGCATAAAATCCAGATGTGCCAGTGCTCAGGGACCCTGCCCATCCTCACCTGGGCTGCCCAGGCAGGTGGGAAGTGCTGCTGGGTCTGGGCTGCCTTAGATGCCTCCCTGTGCCCCAGGTTTTACTCTGTAAACAGGAAAAAACACAACTTGCTAGTAATGAGCCACTGCTTGAAATTGGCGCTTACTGGTTAATTGGGAATAACAAAGATATTTTGAGTAATTCTGATTTTTTTTGTGATGAACTGGAGCAGGTAGGAAGATAAACCACGTGCCTGAAATTGTCCAGTTCTGATAATTGCTATTGTATCTATAAAATATAAATATTATCCGCTGTGATTAAGATATAATTTATTTTAAGCAATCAATCGACTGTAACTAAAACAAATAACAGCAAAACAAACCCCAAACCCCACAAATTTTGGGCCATTTTTGTTGTGATTCTAGTTGGTGGCTGTTGTTGATAATGGAATATTACCCATTTTATTGAAAGAAAGCAAATTCTTTTTAATGAAGAAGAGCACAGAAGACCCAAAAAGGAACAATTTCAGCTCTGATCTCTAATCCTGCTCTTTCCTTTGTCTTTTATCACTAAAATTCAAACTAAAACCATAAAAAGCTTAAATGAAATATGTTTTGCAGATGATCTGAGCGATTCATTTGTTCAGTCTCAGTACGTTATATATATTTATAAACTCTCACTTTGCAGAGTTTGGTACCTGCTGGCCCTGCCCATCTCCCTCTCCCTGCAGGACCAGGCACTTTTATCCGCTCTGCTGTCCCTGGGTTTCAGAGCTCCAGCCCAACGATAATTTCACAACTCCGGCACTTTCGGACTGCTCAAGCAGAGAGCACAATCTTTGAATCCAGCTGAATTCAACACTTGTATTTATTAACAAAGTGGCACCCGGCCAGGATTGCCAGCACAGAACCTGTTTGGCCATAATGCTGCCTTTGTGAGGATATCTGAATTTCTGGAATTCAGACCCACCAATTTGCTCGATGAACCAGAAAGCATTTTCTATTTCGTGGCAGGAGGAATTAGGAAAAATTACCAGCCTTGCATTTTTTTTGTTTCCCCCCTGAAGTTCTGTAATAAAATTGTTTTTGAACTTTATTCTTCTGGGTATTGGGGTGTTCCTGTACATTCCAGTCATCTCAGGATGACCACATGAGGAGAAGGAGGAAACAAAATAAAAACCAAACCAGTACTGAAACAACAGCAAATATTGTAATTTCCTAGTTTCTTTTTCCTAGAAATAACCTCAGAAATGCTTCCTAAGTAAAGATGTTGGGTAATGCAGGAGATTTGTTCAGGAGATTTATGCAGTGTAACTGAAAATACCCTGAAAAGAGCAGCAAAGGCTGCAATTTTATAATTAGAATAATTTTTTTAAAGTGGCAAAAGGAGGGTTGTTGAGCTTTAGTTTGTGTCTCTTTTGAGAAACAGGCACTTCTAAAAAGCATTTTGCCTTTAATTGTTCCTCTTTTGTGTTTTTGTTTTGATTTTCTTTTGAACAGCAACAGGAATTTTATCCTCTCTGAAGAAGTGTGAAAGCTTTTCCCGTAATTTCTTGCATCACTCGAAGAGGGAGGAAAGTTTGGACGGTGCCAGAATGTCCCACCATTAACATGTAAGTCGATGATGTATTTTTTTTTAATGTTTAACAAAAAAAGCACAATTTGTTGTTTGTTGCTTAGGGGAAAATCCCTTCATGATTTCAATGTTTGGTTATTGTGACTCTGTTATTTCACTAGGGCTGAGTCTATCAGTGTTTGTGTTTGGGAGTTGCATTTGTAACTAAAATTAGAGGACCCCTTGGTATAAATATAAATATTTATATGAGTGTATCTTTTTGATAAAAAGTCCGTGTATTTTGCATGTATCCATGAAAATTCAGGAAAAATAACTTGTTTATTTCCACTGTCATAACCCTCATTGTTTAGCTCTTGAGGTTTGATTTGGAGGGCTCAGAAAAGATCAGGGCCCTGGTAACCCAAATAACCCAGCTGGGCTGAGGAGATGCTTTGCTGATGAAATGAGAAGAACTCCCCAAACATTTGGTGTCTGAATTTTCTCTGCAAGTCCTTTTTGTGAAAGATTTGGGATATTTTAGGCTGTGTTCGGCCACGTTCAGGGTTCCTCGGGGCTGTCGTGGGTGAAGCTGTGAGGGAAGACTGGATGTGGCACGTGGTGCCGTGATCTATTGAAGTGCTAGAACATGGGACTCGATCATCTTAAAGGTCTCTTCCAACCTAAAAATTCAGCGATTCTGTGATTGCTGAGCACAGGCCAGGTGTGCTGGTGATGCCCCAGCCCTTCCCAAGTGCTGCTCCCAGGAATTCCTGGGTGCTGCTGTCTCATCCCTGTGGAGATGGGGATGGCCTCCCCTGAAACTGCACCATCTCCATTTGAGTGTCTCAGCAAACACCGGCAGAGACCAGTGCTGTGTCTTATTTTTATTTTTTCAACTCTTTCACTTCCTCTTTTGGTTTCCTCCTTGGGCTCTCTTGCCCTGATGCTGTTTTGTTCCTGAGTATTTCACATCCTTCTCAATGTGGGTGGGAAGCCAAGGATGGCAGGTGAGGAGCTGGCTCTGCGGCAGTGCGGGGGTGATGAAACATCAGCTCCTCCAATGTTCTGCTTGAATCCATGGTCACAAACCAGCAAAACCCTGCTGGAAGTGTCCCCCTGTCCTTGTCATCCCTCGCCTTCTGCCTGCAAAAACCCTGAGTGCTGCAGACACTGTGATGGCCACACAGAGCCAGACCAGATTCACTTCAGAGCTGAGCAGAAGACAGAGAACCCTCAGGGGTTTTTGTTTTATTTTTGCTTTCCTTGTCTCTGTTTCTCTTCCACTTCTCTATGGCCATGGGAGGAGCCAACAACTGCTCCTTGTAGTGTTGCATTAATAGGTCTTTAGATGGGTTAAATGTTGCTTTAAATTATATTATGGACCAAGGAATCTCTAAGAACAGACCCCTGAAGGCCTGCCAGGGATCCCTGGCCATGGCAGGGCAGGGCTCTCCTTTAGCACCTTTATGCCTGCCTGAATTCAAACCCAAGTCTGCGAGTCCCACTCTGTTTATTTACAGATTTATTTATCCTCCTACCACACTGAGATACTGATTCAAGTTTCTGGCTTTGATTTCATATGAAAATGTTTTATTATGGCTTCATTTCATGTCCAGGGATCCACAGTCGAATCACACATCATTCAGCCTCTTAATTTCCTGTAATAAAAATATAAGTGCTCAGATAAAGAAGTTCAAAGACCTTCACTTGAAAATCCTGGGGTTGAGAGAGAGAAAAATCTTCATTCTGCTTCTTCCAGCTCCTAAACAGGTCTGCAGTGTCAGCTTGTGTGTGCTCGGTGTCCTCTGTCGCCTCCTGCCCATCAGGGGTTCTGAAGTTTGTGCTTTAATGCAGTTACTGATGGGGCAGGTTCTGTGTGCTGGGCTGGCTGTGAGGGGAGCTCCTGCTCCAGGGGAATTGGGATTGGGATTGGGAACTGCCCCTCCAGCCAGGCTGCAGGGCTGCATCCTGCTGGGAGAGCTCCCAGCCCTTCCTCAGGCAGCACTGGGAAACTGGGAGAGTCATCCCAAAGTGGATTTATCCCAAATGGGAGATTCATCCCAAATGGGAGAGCCATCCCAAAGTGCATTTATCCCAAAGTGCATTTATCCCCAATGGGAGGTTCATCCCAAAGTGGATTTATCCCAAATGGGAGAGTCATCCTAAATGGGAGATTCACCCCATACTGGAATTATCCCACATAGGAGTTTCATCCCAAACTGGATTTGTCCCAAATGGGAGATTTATCCCAAATGGGAAGTTCATCCCAAAGTGAATTTATCCCAAATGGGAGATTCATCCCAGCCTGGATTTATCCCCAATGGGGTGTTCATCCCAAAGTGGATTTATCCCAGACAGGAGATTCATCCCAAATGGGAAGTTTATCCCAAAGTGGATTTACCCCAAATGGGAGATTCATCCCCAAGTGGATTTATCCCCAATGGGAGGTTCATCCCAGACTGGATTTATCCCAAATGGAAGTTCATCCCAAAATGCATTTATCCCCAACGGGAGGTTCATCCCAGACTGGATTTATCGCAAGTGGGAGATTCATCCTAAGGTGGATTCATCCCAAATGGGAGATTCATCCCAAATGGGAGGTTCATCCCAAACTGGATTTATCCCAAATGGAAGTTCATCCCAAACTGGATTTATCCCAAATGGAAGCTCATCCCAAAATGCATTTATCCCCAACGGGAGGTTCATCCCAGACTGGATTTATCGCAAGTGGGAGATTCATCCTAAGGTGAATTCATCCCAAATGGGAGGTTCATCCCAAACTGGATTCATCCCAAATGGGAGGTTCATCCCAAACTGGATTTATCCCAAATGGAAGTTCATCCCAAACTGGATTTATCCCAAATGGAAGTTCATCCCAAAATGCATTTATCCCAAATGGCAGATTCATCCCAAACTGAATTTATCCCCAACGGGAGGCTCATCCCAGACGGGATTTATCCCAAACAGGAGATGTATCCCCACGCCAGCACCCGGCGCTGAGGATGCTCTGGGCAGGTCTCTCTGTACCTGCTCCCCCTCAGTCCCCCCAGACCCAGCTGGCTCCCCCAGCAGCCCATCCCCGCTGAGCTCTGCTGCATCCTGGCCCCAGCAGGGTTTGGCAGGCTCAGGCAGAGCTTTTGCCCCTCAGGACCCCTTGGTGACCCTCAGGCAGGAATTTGTGATTCCAACAGCATCACAGAGGCCTGGGAGCCTCTCCCCAGACCAGCGCCGGGTTTGTGATGCAGGAATGAGAAACAAATCACCCGGGCTGTGTTTCTGCAGCGTTCCCTGCCCGTGCTGGGTCCCACAGCAGCAAGGGAGAGGCAGGCAGGATAAAGGGCTGGGAAAGCTGGGCTGCACAACCCTGCTTGATGGGCGGTCTCCTCTGATATCACAAACTTTTCCTATTAGGAAAAAGAAGCCAGAAGCCTTTGCCTACCAAAAGAGAATCTTTGATCTCAGCCTTTTATGTTGCTCTCCCCCTGGCCCCCCTCGCTCGGAGGAGCCATGCCAGCATTATAGAAACAGCATCTGCAAAACAATTTGCAAAGCCGGCCTTGAATACATCTTGCTTTTCATAAAGCAAATCTTTCACATCATGTCATGTGGTGATTTTTGTGATGTTGCATTTTTTCTTTTTTTCGTGGCCTATGTGTAGAAGATGGATGTCAAAGACATCAGCCCAACAAACAACTGTAAATATTTGCCTTGAGAAAGCATGTGGTATATCCTGTAATTCTTGGCTCGGCCTCTTAATCTGGAGGCAGCGTAATTAGTTGTTAGTGGACTAAAGCAAAGAAAATCTTTTAAAAATAAATTAAATAAACAACATGGGGCCTGATTTTTATAAAGTGCTATAGTCCACAGTGGCTTTTGTAGAAGCTAAGTGTGCTCATCACTCTGAGAACTGGACCCTGCTTTGAAAGTTAAAATTTTAACTGTGTTCTTGGCACTACATAAAATCACCCAATTAAGGGATTTCAGAAACCACTGGCACTGCACAGTCCCTTAATTCTATATTTATTTTCCCGAATTTGTGGCTATAACTTCAGAAATAGTGGATTTCCTTTAGCTGCTGCTGCTTTTTGGTCCTGAGGAGGGGGTCATGATTTGGAAGACAAAGGCACTACAGAAATCAATCCCCTTTGTGAAAAACTCTGAATTTTGTTTCCCTTCTCACAACGTCTTTAAATATAACTAGTGATAGCAAATATGTTAACAATTCCACTGCCATGTGGTTCCACAGAGAAAGTCTCTTTATTTTTTTCCAGTGTACTCTTAAGTGTGAAAAAATGTGAGCATTATTGAGGGCAGTTTAATGGGATCTGTGTTCAGCAGTCAGGATTTCAATTTCTTCTTTAAAATGTTACACTTCAATTTTCTCTTTTAAATGTTAGAATAAGGACTGTGCTAGAAAATGTAATATAAAATGGTGATGCTGTGATGTCAGCTGGAATACTGGGTTCAGTCCCATTTCAACAAGAAATCCTCCATAAATAAGGGCGGCTAAGAGATGAGTGGCGTGTGTAAAACAGGATAAAAAAGAATTTGTTTTTGTAGTGCAACACAAATATTCCACGGGACTCATTATCACAAGATGTTCTGGACGCCAGAGGGAAGGAGTTCGATGTGTATCAGAAATAGCCATGGGGCAAGAGAAGGAATTGCAGCGTCTCAGGAGCACGGACAGATGTGGGTTAGGAAACAGCTCTGCTGTGGATGGGATCTCTCTTTACACGGTCCTCGAGGTCCCGGATCTGAAGGGGCCAGAATTAGGGAGATGTTTATCGCCTGAGGTTCATTCAGGACTTCTGGCCTTCTATGAAATAGGAATTTCTTCAATAAAATAACGAATTTAGCGCATTTTGAGCAATCTACTCCCGTATATCTGCCTCGTTTCCCTCTGGAAACCTTTGAGGATCACAGGGGACAGCTCTGGATGAGTTTTTATCCCAGGAGTTTGTTCCGTGCCCAGCCCTTCCCTGGTGATTTACGGTGATATTTGCACATGAGCACATGGGGCTCGTGGTGCCTTTTTGTTTCTCCTTTGCCAACACGGAGCATCGCATTAAACCCTAATTTGAGAATTTTCACTGCCGGTTTCGCCCGTGCTGTTAACAAACTGTAGATGCAAATATTGTTCCCGCAGCCTGACTCCTGAGGAGAGTGTGCCATTGATATGGAAATATCTCCTTTTCTCTCCTTTCCATCACCCCGGATCTAAACAGCCACAGTATTCCATACAGTCCCGGCAGGAAACAAAAGTCATGGATCGCTCCTCGTTCCAAAATGAACTTTTTCTATAAATATTCTCTGGAGGCACAGTTGGGCTAAGAAACATTTTCGTGGGAGTTTTTGGGCAATCATAAATAACGTTTTTATGCAAAGAAATGTAAAATTTACAGCTGCCATGTGGCTATTTCTCCATTTCCATTCTTACCAATATTGCAATAAAATAGATATGATATAAACCAGGGCATAAATATTTTTGCCAGAAGTCCCATTAGTTTGAAGTCAGAATTAGTCAGAGAATAGGGTGGTTACGACTGCAGAGAATTTGGGTGTTATAATAAAGAAATAGGGTGGATGCTTAGAAAAGGAGCAGATCTGAGCAGAAATGTGGATTTTAGGAAAAGGTGCCCTGAGTGTGACAAAATATTCATCTGGAATTTGGGAGAACACCCTATTCAGAATATAAAAACTGCACTTGCAAAGCACCAAATAAATATAATTAGAAATACACTGCTGCACAGAGTTTGTAATTAGAGTCAGGAAGTCTTTATCTCACTCTGAGACACTGAATTGAGCCGTGAGGTTGAGAAAATCTCATTTTCTGTGGTGCTCGTGGGGCAGCGGTGCCTTCCAGGGCACAGACGCAAAGAGCACAGCACCTTTAGGGGAACTGCTGGGGTCACTGCAGCCCATGTGGAATAAAAACTGAATCTCAGAATTCGGTAAAATTCTACCCAGTAGAATAAAAACGCTGAAATTCAGCAGAGCAATGGCCAAACAAAACTCCCAGCTGAACGAATTGAGCATGGGTGGGAATGACCAAATTTCCCTTCCCTGGGAAGATGCAGGGGATGATAACGCGCCGCAAATTTTCCCGGTGAAAACAGCCCGGAATATTTCGGCTGGTAGCAAGCATGTCCCGGTCAGAAATGCTGCCCAGGCTCCCCTCACAAATGATAATGCGCCCATTCTGCAGTCGTTGACACATGCTGCAAACATTTTTACTGTAAGTCGTGGCTCCGGGGGCTTTGTGTGCTTTGTGCGATGAGTCATTAGGATGCTGATGGAGAGAGGGGGGAATTAAAAGGGAAAAAAAAAAAAAAAAAAAAAAAAAAAAAAGTTTTGAATGT
The DNA here is from genome assembly GCF_027579445.1 of Ammospiza nelsoni. Classification (NCBI taxonomy): domain Eukaryota; kingdom Metazoa; phylum Chordata; class Aves; order Passeriformes; family Passerellidae; genus Ammospiza; species Ammospiza nelsoni. Next base: position 2,031,377 of record NC_080644.1, on the reverse strand, counting down.
CTAAAAGGTTTCTGAAAGGTTTCAGAGGTGCTGGCTGAAATGTGCGTGGATGAAAGGCAGGAGCGCTCACCTGTTGGGGCTCCAGCAAGTGCAGGGTTTGGAATGAGAGAATTTCAGAGTTTGTTCTGTGTCACACGCTCCTCCCAGGGCCACGCTCCTGCTCAGATGTGGTTCTGCCCGGGCAAAGCATCTCATCATGGATTTTATCAATTTGCGCAGTTTGCGCTGCCTGAGCCTCACGCGGTGCCTGCGTGAGCGCTTCTGCGTTCTGGGGGCACATAAAGGCACTTCTGTACCACTGTCCGTGCGGGGACCCGTGAAAAGTGGATTTAACTGGTGGGGAATTCGTAAAAGTGTATTTAACTGAGAGGGAATCAGTGAAAAGTGTTTTTAACTGAGAGGGAATCAGTAAAAAAGTGTATTTTAACTGATGGGGATTCAGTAAAAAGTGTATTTTAACTGAGAGGGAATCAGTAAAAAGTGTATTTTAGCTGAGAGGGAATCAGTGAATAGTGTATTTTATCTAAGAGGGAATCAGTGAATAGTGTATTTAACTGAGAGGGAATCAGTAAAAAAGTGTATTTTAACTGATGGGGATTCAGTAAAAAGTGTATTTTAGCTGAGAGGGAATCAGTGAATAGTGTATTTTACCTAAGAGAGAATCAGTGAAAAGTGTATTTTAACTGATGGGGATTCAGTAAAAAGTGTATTTTAACTGAGAGGGAATCAGTGAAAAGTGTATTTTAGCTAAGAGGGGATCAGTAAAAAAAATGTATTTTCATTGAGAGGGAATCAGTAAAAAGTGTATTTTAACTGAGAGAGAATCAGTAAAAGTGTATTTAACTGACAGGGAATCAGTAATTTTTTTTTCTTCTTTTTTTTCCTGCATTTTAATTCAGAAAGAGCTGCTGGGGACAGCCCTGCAGGAGCAGGGATATTGGGGGATTTCATCCCTGGGCTGTGGAATTGTTCTGTGCTGGGGTGGCACCGTGTCACAGCTGTCCCAGCAGGCTCTGACGGACAGCTGTAGCTCCAGGGACTTTTTTAAATAGTAAAAATAGTATTTAAAATTTATTTAAAATAGTAAAAATACAGCCCAGGACAAATTTGAGGATGTTGGGGTGGTGTATTGTGCATGCAAGTGGAACTCCCCAGAATTTCAGTGGGAGAGTTTGCACAGATCCTCCCAGTGCCAGATTTATCTGTGCCGGAATCTCTTTGGTTTCTCAAATGTGTTGTCGTGGCTCCAGACACACTCCTGGATGCCCTGATCCTTTATTGCACGTCTCAGTCATTCCCAGTTTCACTCCTGACACCCCAACTCCAAATCTGCGCATCCCAAACCGCAGTTATCCTTCTTAAAATTAAGAACACCATTCTCAGGATCACTTTATGTATGGAGCGGGCCTTTTCTCTAGGGAAAGCATTCCTGGAAAGAAGTGTTGGTTCTTTCCAAGCCCAGCACAGTGGGAGCCCTGGGAATCTGGGGGCAGGGTTTGCGTGGGTGCCCCAAAATCCGCCCTGTCCTGCACACCCCGAAAGGCTGGGAAAGGTTGGGATTTTGTGGGATCTGAGCGTTCCAGCCCTCCCTGCAGGAGCCAGGAGCCGCACAAGGACGAGGGAATATTAATGCCTTCCTCCCCACCTCCTTTTGTTTCACTTCTGCCTTTTACACCTCGCCTTCCTCAGCGCTTATTAATAAAAGCCGAGCCCAAATCCTGGCTGCTCTTTAAAATATTCCCCTTACCTTTTAATTTAAAACGCTGGTGTGAAATAATTGGATTTGTGAATAAATGGCTGGAGGTTTGGGGGTTTGGTTTACATTTATCTTCCTGAGGAATGGCGTTTATCAACTCCTTGTGAGCTGTCATCACCTTACAGGGTCTGCTGAATACACTGTGCTCAGCGCGGTGCCGCAGCCTTGGCCATCACAATTAATAATTTCTGGGAAACTTTTAAACTTTTAAACATTCAAACATCAGCACTGGAAACCTTTAATACTGTCCTGCTGCCCAGGAGGGGCTGAGTGCCATAGGGAAATAATAATAATAATAATAATAATAATAATAATAATAATAATAATAATAATAATAATAATAATAATAATAATAATAAGTAGTAGTAGTAGTAGTAGTAGTAGTAGTAGTAGTAGTAGTAGTAGTAGTGATATTATTGTTGTTATTGTTATCATTATTGTTATTATATTTTATTTCTATTTTATTAATTATTTATTTATTTTCCCAAACAATAATCAGCTCTTCTGGCTTCAAGGAAATTAGAAGCAGTTTCTTTAACTCTGCTTGTTTATTTATTTATTTCGTACCATTTTTTCCTTGAGAAGAAGCTGCTGGGAAGGAGTTTTTATTCAAATCTCCCAATCAAACCTGGGCACTTTATCATCCGCCCTTGGCTGGGTCTGAAGTGAGAGGAAGAACCCTCAGGACAAAGGGACAGAACAAAAAAAGGCATTTGGAGAATCATTAAACCACAATCGAGCCTAATTGCTTCGCATTGGTTGGAAAAAATCCAACTTATTTAACTTTACCAGAGAGCTGATATGTGGAACTGGCAAATGGCCTTCAGGAGGATTGGGATTTATTTTATTTTATTTTATTTTATTTTATTTTATTTTATTTTATTTTACTTTCATTTTATTTTACTTTACTTTCATTTTACTTTATTTAATTTATTATTTCTTTTATTTTATTATTTTATTTAATTTATTTTTTATTTAATTTCTTTTATTTAATTTTTAAAATTCTTTTATTTTATTATTTAATTTATTATTTTATTCAATTTATTATTATATTCCACTTATTATTTAATTTAATTTTTACCACACCTGAGAATGGCTATTTGAAAACTTCTGGAGCACATTTCTACTCTCAGCAACAGCACAACAAATCTACAGTGTCCATCACAAACTCCTCTAGTTTGGGGTTGTTGCTTTCCAATTCTGTTTGGGACTTTGTGTTCAACTCATAAATAGCAGAGAAATGACATTTTGCTTTAAATTTGTATTTCAATGAGTCACCTTGAGAGAAGCTGGGGAGGAAGGAACCTGGGAGATGTTTCAGAGGCTGGGAAAGAAGGAAGGAAGGAACCTTGGAGGAGATATTTCAGAGAGGCTGGGCTGCCCTGGCTGCAGGGTGATTGATGCTGCAGATTCTTGGTCTGACCCAGGCAGGAAAAAGGGACCAGGTGATTTCTGCATCCCAGGAAAGTGCTCTGAAAGAGCAGAATGAAAACGGGCCCTGGCAGTGAGGAAATGCCTGTTTATATATTTTATATTTTATATTTTAAATTCCTTCCCCTTTCCTGGAAAAAAGTATTTGTGAAATAGATTTTGATAACAGGAGGTTTTATTGGAAATTTCATCATTCCTCATGCCCACCCATGAGCAGCTCTCCCCCATCCCACCAGGGCTGTGCCTTTGCTTCCCACTAAAACTAAATTGTTTCCATGAATTTGGCTGTCTGGGCCCAAGGTACCACTCCAGAACCACTGAAATGTTACTATTGAATAGTAATAATAATAATAATAGTAGTAGTAGTAGTAGTAGTAGTGGAATTATTGAGGTGGAATTGTGACTTTTTCATGGTTCACCCCTGGTGCTCCGGGTTGGCATAGCACAGGCAGGCTGAGAGAAAGAGAGAAGTTTATTTCTAATTCTGTATTCTGATAGTAAAACCCAATTATCAGAGATCTGCTGTAGGGATTCCATTCCCTGTCCTTTGCCCACCCCTCCAGGCAGGGGGATCCCAGCTGGGAGATTTTCCTGCTGCCACAGCCACCATTTCACTGCAGCCCCTGCGGAAAGCAAATGGTGGCACAAAGGGCTCTGCTCATCATTCTTCCCCAGCTGTCTTTTTGCCTCTGCCACCCTCCCCGTTCTCCTTGCACTCAGAGAAATTCAGGAAAAAAGAAAATAAAATCCCTAATCCCCCTGTCCGTGCAGCATCAGCCCCGCAGGTCAGGGCACACTCCGATAGCTCATATCAAAGGAACGGGGCCTGGTGACAATGGGGCCTTTTAAAAAAACCTCCATGCATCTATTTCTAAAGCACCTAATCTCAAAAATCCTTATTACCTATCGTGTTACTCTGAGTCATGGACATGAAGGAGAGGGAGGCTCGGCACTCAATTATGCTGCTTGCTTTAACAAGGTGTGTATAATAAATGAGCAGTTCTTAATTGACTTCAATGCAATTTGACACTGCTGGGGCAGGAGCAAGAGGGAGCCAGAAAGGAAGAAGACGTGCAGCTTAAAGATGTTAGACAACACAGCTATTTAGAGCATGAATTTTATGACATTAAATTAATTAACCAGTATTTAAATTAACAATATTTAGTGTAAAAATGATGGCAAGAAATGCTGTGCCAGTGATTATGTTTTACACGGCTTTGTGTTGTCAGAGATAATGGATCATTGGCTAAAAGGTAAAATTCTCCAGGTTTTAACAGTTCTTGCTAAAGGAGTGTGCTTAAAAATGTGATTTCCTATTTTATGGGCTGCTTTCTTCAAATTAGGCTTTATAAAAACAGATAATGCAATAATAAAATCCATGCTCATAAATATTTGATCTGGGCAGTGAATGATGCAGGGACTCAATGTCCAGATTTAGATTAATTTAGCTAATTCACATTTGGGGCAGGGCTCCAGGAGGGACATTTGTCAGTGCAGTGGTGACATTTTTGGGTGGCATTGCCAATGCACAGGGCCAATGTGAACAAAGCCGTGTTCATCCTCAAATTCCTGCTGTGGCACACACACAGCTGGGATTGAGATTGTGGCACACACAGCTGGAATTGGGGCACACACACAGCTGGCATTGGGGCACACGCACAGCTGGCACTGTGGCGCACACACAGCTGGGATTGGGGCACACACACAGCTGGCACTGTGGCACACACAGCTGGCACTGTGGCACACACACACAGCAGGGGATTGTGGCACACACACAGCTGGGATTGAGATTGTGGCACACACACATCTGGGATTGTGGCACACACACACAGCAGGGATTGGGATTGTGGCACACACACAGCTGGCACTGTGGGGCACACACAGCTGGCACTGTGGCACACGCACAGCTGGGATTGTGGCACACACACACAGCAGGGATTGGGATTGTGGCACACACACAGCTGGAACTGTGGCACACACACATTGGGACTGTGGCAGACCCCTCCTGGGGAAGGCCCTTTGCCTGCTCTGATCTGTTCTCAAGCTGATTTTGGTACCTGGTGTCGCCACAGATATTTTTGGCACCGTGCTCGGGTAGAACAGGCAGCTCCACCCATCACTGATCCTCTGCACCTCCAAATTTCCTCCCAGCCCCTGGCAGGGCTGGGCCAGCAGCCAGGCTGCAGTAATTCTTATCAGAGGATCACTCTCCAGTTTAACCACAGCAAGAAGGTGTTACAGATCCTTAGATCTGATGCACAATGTACTTCCAGCCCGAGCCTGAGCAAAGCCAGGCCCGTGAGCAGTGAAATGCCACGAGAGCAGAGGATTCGTGGCAGGCTCTGTCAGCTCTTTCAGTCACTTAGGTATGATTTGCATCACCATTTCCAGCTGCTGACTATTTACAGAGGCTCAGCCCTCGAGTGTGCATCAGCTGCTGCAGGAACAGGTGTTTGCCATTGTGGGGCTGCAGGAGGGAGGGAGCAGTGATGGATGGAAACCAACAGCCCTCTGATAGGAAAACTGCTCCCTCAAGGAAGCAGCACGGTGCTGGGGAGGGAAAGCAATTCAGCTAAGTGCCGAACAACCTCTGCTTTGTTACTGACCGCTCTTTGGGCTGGCAGGAGAGGAGGGCTGGGGCTGAGGACAGATGCGCTGCTCTGGCTGAGCTGGGCTGGTGATTCCTTGCCAGGGGCTGCTGTTCCCTCTGTCCCTCTCTTCTGGCCACAAGAAGCCCCTGTGGCCACTCCCAGCCTGCTCTTTCCTTGTGTGGGGGCAGTTTGGGATGTTTGTGATGGGAATTTGAAGACCCCCCCCCAAATGCCCTGCTGAGCTCACACACCACACCAGGGATGTGCTGTGAGGTCTCACTGCTGCTTGGGAAGGACAATCAGGAGACAGGACAGCTTGCTCTGGGTCAGTGGCTTCTCCTTGTACTGCTCCTCTTTTGAAGGTTGGATTCCATGGTCCTGGAGTCTTTCCCCACTTCAATGATCCTGTGATCCTGTTCCTTCATTATGGGTATTCCTCCCCATTGTGCTGCCCTCAGGAATGTGCTCCACAGGCTGCAGGGGAGAAAATAACCTGGGACAGGCTGCAGCTTCCCAATTAATAACGTTCCAAATGATGGAATTATTAATATTAATTAATCCATGCACCACAGATCAGGAGCTGTTGAGTTAGTGCAGAATGCCCAAAGGAAGGGCCCAGTCCTTTCCCCAGGGAGCTGTTTGCCAGCCCTGTGGGGTGATATGCCAGGTTGGAAACCACTTGGATTTGCCTACCCAGGCAATTTTTCTGCTTTGCTGAATTCTGTTACACAACTGTCCTGAGCTGAGTGCTTTCCAAAGTGAGGAGTCATCAATGACTCCTCAGTATTGATGTGACTGGAGTGGTTTAAAGTCACCACTTGCTCCATACCAAGAATGCCACAACCACATAAATTAAATGCTATGATTTGTTTTCAGAACAGCAAACAAAAATGGTATAAGGGCACGGTTAACATTCTGGAGGAAATTTATGTCACAAAAATCCAGTTTGCTTGTCGCAAAGCCAGGAGTCTTTGGTGTAGGCAAAGATTGTATTGTAGCTGGTTTGATTTAAAAATGTTTTTGAAGTGTTCAGTCCATTTGTGTGTCAGGTCTGTGGTAACGCTGCAATCTGTCTTATCAACCCTGCCCCTCAAAGACGTGCACTGAGCCAGTCCTGAGCACTTGGAACACGTGCTTAACTTCAAGCACATGGTTCCCTGGGTTTTATTAAATAAAATAATAAAAAAAAGGATAATTGGCACAGCCTCCCCACTCAGCTCCCAGTGCAGGCCCTGATGACAGTGTAATGACAATGCAGAGCGTGGCTGGGCTGGCTGTGGGGAGCACACACAGCCCTGCTGCAAGTGCAAATTCATAAATTCATGTCCCGGAGACCTCTTCCCGCTGCCAAATGTGCAGGGGCCCAGGCAATGACAGCCCAGAAATCAGCAGCAATCTCAGCAACAAATCCAATGAAAAGCTGTGATCCCGTTTGGGTTGTGTGCCTTTCAAAGCAGGTTAAAATCATCTCAGAGTGATTTTGCTCTGTTCATTTTTTTGTGCCGTTAAACCTGGGTGTCCCAGCAGAGCACAGGGAACGGGGCATTGCTGGGGAAGGGTTAAAAATGACCCCAAAACCCAGAGTGTGGCACAGGACAGCACCTGGTGCTGCTGCTCCAGCCCGACCTCCTCCAGGTTATTCCTTTCTCCCTCAGCAGGCTTTGCTCACTCTGCTCCTTTCTGTCACATTTTCTGAAAAAAAAAAAAAAATCTCTTTGTCCAGGATTCCTTCTCCTGGGAAGCTGAGAAACCTCAGATAAAAAATGAAAACAATAATTTTCTATTTGCTTCTCCTGTGTTTTGCTGCTTTGGAGTGTGGTTTTGTGGAATTGTTTATCAACTGGTCATTGTTTCATTGGTTTCTGGGAATTGTTTTTACTTAATGACCAATCAGGGTCAGGCTGTGTCAGGACTCAGGAAGGAGTCACAAGTTTTTCATTATTATCTTTTAATTTTCTGTCTGTATCCTTTCTGTATTCTTTAGTATAGTTTAGTATAGTATTCTTTAATACAGTATAGATCATAAAATAATAAATTAGCCTTCTGAGAACATGAAGTCAGATTCATCAATTCCTCCCTTTGTTAGGAAACCCCAAAAATGCCACATTTTCTCTTAGCGCAGGTGGTTATTTATTAGAAATTTATTAAAAATCCCCTGTCTGAGAGTCTGGCTGCTCTCAGCCCCGTGGGTTATCCTGCCAGGCTGAGGGAAATCAGGGATGAGAGCCCTCGCAATGGGCTCTCTCTGCACCACAGTGCCCTTCACACTCAATTCTGGTTTGATTTTATATTTTCTGCCAGACTGAGTGCAGAGCAGGCACGCCCAAGGTGCACTGGCATACCTGGCAGCTGAGTCAGGCTGCACCAGCCCAGGCACTCAGTTTCAGCTGTGAAAATCTAAAGAAAAACAAAAACCAAAAAACCAAACAAATCCACTGAATAGAAGTCACCAAATCATCTCCCAGAGGGCAAAGAGTCACCTGGAGAACAGTCAGCAGAACAAAAATATTTATTCTATTTTCAGTACAAAAACTAGGAGCAACAATGAGGCAACAAATTAATTAGAATAAAGAAGTCCCTTGGTGTAACGATTGGGATTCAGATATGAGATGATCAATGGCATATCTGAGATATCTGAATTTCTTCATGCAAATCTATATTCCAAGAACTATTTTCATGCATGTGATGAAAGCCAGCCCACACTGGCACCTCCTCTTTCTGCTCCTGGCCTTGTGCACCACTAAAATCATGTAATCAGCTGCAGTAACAGATATTAATTTAGAAATTTGTTTTTCCACATTTCCAAACTGAGAGGAAATAAGAGATTTTTTTCAGTATCCTCAGTTTCTCCGGGCTTTTATCTGACTTTAAAGAATTGGTGGATATCATTGACTATTATTCATTATACTTTGGGCTGAAGTGTCCTTATGTAAACAGCTTGCTTTACAATTAAGCTCACTAATTAGCCCCATAATAGACTTACTACCTGTTTGGCCTGAAAGTAAATCAGGAGAGTGTGTCAGAGCATCCTGTTGAGGGATGATGTTGAAACCTTCCTGGGGTGTATTCATGAAAATCGAGAGCAAATACCATATGTATGGCTACAAAATGAGTCCTTTTATTTCCTTCTGATAACATCCTGTTAAAAAAAAAAAAAAAAAAAAAAAAAAAAAACCCCAAAAAAAAAAAAAAAAAACAAAAAAAAAAAAAAACACCAAAAAACCAACTTTTATTTCCTGCATGCTCTGGGCTTTGGCTGTTCCAGATCAGAGGTGCTCAGGTAAATACATGGCACACATGAACCCAGGGGTTTATGGCCATTTTGTTGACATATTCCTCCAAAGCCAGCCCAAACCAGCTGAGTTGTTTGCCATGGCCTGCCCCCCTGGCAGGGCTCTCCCTGTGCCTGTGCTCAGTGTTTTGCTCTGCGTTGTTTGTGAAGTGCAGGATTGCACAAACAGTGCACCAGGGTGTGAGCAAGGGACGTGTGAGTAAGGGACGTGTGAGTAAGGGACATGTGAGTAAGGGACGTGTGAGTAAGGGACGTGTGAGTAAGGGACGTGTTAGCCCTGAGCAGCCTTGCAGGGTGTATTTACCCTGCTCAGCGTCACAGCTTCCTCCAGCACGGAGCTGTCATCTGTGGGGTAGAAAGAACACGTGTTTGTCCTGTAGGAGCTGTTTTCTTATCTGCCTCCTGAAAGAAATAAGCAGTTTTATATTTAGAGCCTTGTAAACTGTGGTGCCTCTCAGCCAGGAGCTGTTTCATCTGTGTTAGGATTCTCACACGGATTGTCACACCGGAAAAGGGAAATTTAGGTTGGATTTCAGGAATAAACCCTTCCCTGTGAGGGTGGGCAGCCCTGGCACAGGTGCCCAGAGCAGCCCCTGGATCCCTGGCAGTGCCCAGGGCCGGGCTGGAGCCCCTGGGACAGGGAGAGGTGTCCCTGCCATGACAGGGGTGGAACAGAATTATTTTAAACTCCCTTCCAACCCAAACCCATCTCTAATTCACCTCTGGGATCCCTCTGTGCTACCCAAACCATGTAAGATATCAGCACTATTATTTTATTACTATAGTTTCATGTAGGCATTTTCCAGGCTGATTCTGTCGGTTGGTCATGGAAGCTCCATTTCATTTACCATCATTTTCTTTGATCTCTTTTTGGTGAAATAAGTTTATAAAAAATGCCTGTTTCTTGATCTATGAAGCAGAGTGCAGCTCTGAGCACTTGATTACAGAGTACAGTATGAATGCTTGATTAATAGTTACTGTAAGCATTTGTAAGGAATTTGATGCATCTGGTTTGAATAAATATCACACATGTCTGAATTCAGCTGAAATTTCATCATGCTGGAAATACAGCCCTGAGGAGGCAACCTGGCAACTGTGGGGATCATGTTTGCTGTGAATGTTCTCCCTGTCCTCTTGAAATTAATGGGTTTTGCTGCTGATGCCACAGGAGTCAGGATTCCCCCAGAATTTCCCATATGAAATAGTAAAAATCAGGAGATCTGAAATCAGGAATGAACCCCTGTGAATCCCTGCTGTGCGGTTTGGGGCCTCTGCAGTTCACACCCCATTTCCCCCCAGTCTGAATCCCACATTTCTGCTGCTATTCTGCTGCACGGGGGCAAAACAAAAACGCAAATTTCATTTTAGAGTGATCCGTGTGTTCTGCTGGCTGTGGCTCCATTCCTGGAGGGGTCTGGGGGCCCTGAGCACATTTCCAGGCTGGGAATTTGCACTTCTGTGCAGCTGTGCCTTTAGATCAGGACATCAGTGATAATCTGAGGTGCTGCGCCTGTAAAGCCCAGCTTGGTGTCTCTCCTGTTTGGTGTCTCTCCTGCTTCCTTCCAGCAAACAGAAGTTTTTCTGTTGAATGTTAAGAATTACAGCAATTCAACTTGCAGCAGACTAATAATTCTATTCTTTTCCTATGCTAGGGGCAGTAAAGCCTCAGTACTACAGAAATGAGTCCAGATCTTAATCTTAGTGAAAGAAATCACGTTTCTATTTCCTGAAGTGGGAGCAGGGTTCCTTTTATGATTTCCACCTCAGACCCGAGGAGATTTTCTGAGAAGGGAAGGGTTTCCTCCTCCTGCCTTTCCTTGCCTGCCTTCCCTCCACCCTCTCCTGCAAGCACCAAGCCCCTGAGAAGGCTCAGTTCGCTTCCAGGATCGATCACTTCACTGATTTGCTTTGCCTTTTCTTAGCCACGGCCACAAATTGAGGATCTAACCCCTCAAAAGTTCTGCTTTTGCTTTGAGAGCTCTTTTCCTTTTTTCTCTTTTCCGGGTAATGTTTGGTTTGCTGTTTTCCCTCGTTCTGTTTGTCTATTAATACCCCAGACAGTTCTAGCTCACTTTTAATATGACATGCAACTTCCTTTTTATGGCTGCCAGCTCCTCCTGCTCTGCCAGAACAACTTAAAGACTTTCTGCTGCCTGTAAAACCGTGAGGTATTTGAAATCCTCCACGGAAGGAGCAGAATAAGAGGCTAAATAAAATCCACGCCTGTATTTTCCGTTGGCCTTATCACGGCATCTCCTTGAACACATATAAATAATGTTTTTATCAGCTTTCCCTCTCGCTGCAGACAGTGGGAGCAGACAGGATCTGCTCACCACGCTGCCCAGACAAAAGGTCACCGTCTAATTTCTTTATTTCTTTGCATCAGGGCACGGGAGGAATATGTGAGTGAGAATTACTTTGGATAAAGGGGTCCGGGGTGTTGCACAGAGCGCTTGGGTCTGGCACAGAATTGGTTTTTGCAGAGAAACAGAAAATTAAAAATACAGCAAAGGCTCAGGGTGGGTGATGAGCAGGGATTTTGCTCCTTTAGTGGGTGTCACTCTAGGACAGTGGAAAGTCCTATAATGACACCCACTAAAGGAGCAATATTTCAATTTCGTGACACCCACGAAACAACACGAGCGCACACACTGCTGCTCTCAAGGTGAAGCAAAAGGAAAGTTTATTTTCTGACTCCAACATTTATAGTTTTCTAAAAGTGACAGTGGATTGGAGGGTGACAGTGCCACCTCTCCAATGGCACTGGACAAGCCAACAGTCCATCAGATTTCTCTTCTGTAAAAGAAGGCAAAACAATGAGTTATTTACAGAAAGAGTGAGAAAGTTGGCTACAAGAATGTAACCATCACAAGGTTTAGAAAAAATCTTCAAAAATCAAAGCGACAAATGGGTTAACCCAGAGTGCCAAAACTCGCCTTTAAACCGGTTAATTCAGTCAGGCCTCGGTGAATAGATAAAGGCGGTTTGAGGGCAGGTGCCGGCCCCTCTCGGCACTGAGGTTTCTCAGGGTAAGTCACTTGCAAATGCAGCTTTCAATAGGTGAGAAATCCCCGGCTGGAGCGGGCGCTCCTGGCCCGAGCCGCACAAAGGGCGCCCCGAGCCGGGCTCCCCTTGCCCAGAAACTCCGTTTGTTTTGTTTGCTCATTGCCATCCCAGACGTGACCATTGACACCCCTGGTTGTTTACCGAGCCCGCATTTCTTTGTTCCCATCGTTCGGAGGAACCAAAGCTGCCGTGCGGGGCTGGAAATGCGATTTTCGGAGGAGCCGCAAAACTGGCCGGGCTTGTTTAAAGCGGAGACTTTAACTCTATTGACTTTCCTGCTTTGCTGCGCTGTTCGGCTGTACTTGAGTGACTTCATTAAAAAGGAGGGCAGTTACTTAATCGTACAATCCACCCCGCTGGTGTCATTTGCAGTTTCCTGTTCTATTCTTACTCAGCCAGCTGAGCGCCAATTCTCCTTTCAGCTGCTGGAGTTTTCATCTGGACCAAAATCTATTTCTTGTACTGCGGGATCTCCTTCCCATCCTTTTCTCCAGAAAAATAGAGATGTTTTGTGGGGCAAAGATGCTTTGTGTTTGGGTGTAAATGAGTTTTGGTGTGCTCGGTGCCACTTTGGGATCTCCCCGCATCCTGTGTTGGGCACAGCCCTGGCAGGAGCTGGGCACCTCTACCATTCCATTTGGGAATTCCTCCTATTTAGGAATTCCTCCTGTTGTGATCCTCCTGCTGCTGGAGGAGATATTTAGTGGCTAAAACCAAAGGAAAAGCAGCAGAGAGAGTTTCAGAGCGCCGATTGTGCCCTGGTAGGGATGCTGTGCCTCCCAGCAGAGTGGGATTCCAGAAGGAACTGGGAGCATCTCGGTTTTCTTTGTTCCTGTTTAACCTGGGAGTGGATGAATGCATCGGTTTATTTATGTTTATTTAGGGAGTAAGTGCTGGTCCCGCCGTCACCCGGGCATGGGCACAGGCAGCAATCAGGGTGCTGCTGGCTGATATTTAATTTTTACACAGGGACGTGCCAAGCTCTGACCCTGCTTTTCAGGTACAAGCTTCAGTGCAAACCCTTATTTAAGGAATTTATTTTCCGAGGAAAATCGATGAACCTCAGTTTTACATAAAAAACCACTTTTATCCCTCTATTCTGCCAGTTTAACAGCAGGCAGGATCCCAGCTCCCACTCTGGGATAAATGCCCTGCAATCCCTGTTTGGGGTCTGCCCTTTTGCCACCTGGGCAGGGGCACCTGGAGGAGGTCGTGGGCAGGAAAGTGCTGATTAATGGTTCAATAAAAATGGAATTTCCCTCCCTCTCCCCTTCATTTTGGAGCTCCCTCCCCTCTTCCAAATCACCCATTTTACATAAAACCCCCAAAGGATTAATCATCACTGTGGTGAATGAATCAAAAATTGATGAAGAAATCTCAGCAGCCCTGCCAAAAACGATCTGGGGGTTCTGGAGCTGTCAGTGAGGGATAGGAGGTGTTAATAAATAGTTTGGATTCATGGGATGGAGGAGTTTGCCCCTCGAGTGCTGGGGCATTGCAGAGTTTAACAGCACAGAGGCATTTAGGGAAAGGAAAAGGCAAAACCTGATCTGTGTAAGAATTTTTTAGAGTATAAAATGCACCTTTAGATTCCCAAGTTACACGTATAAAAAGATAAAATTTTATAAATACAGTTATATAACAATATGCTTAAATACACAGATTTTTGGGGCAGCGAGGCAAAAATATTATTCTGAAATGTCAAAAAATATGATTCTAAACAGTCAAAAATATGGTTCTAAATTGTCAAAAATATGGTTGTAAAACATCCCCCCCACAAGCCCTGGTGTGGGGTCCCTCAGCCTGCCCTGAGCACCTGAGAGGAGCATTGTTAAAAACCATCATTTCCATCTCCTGTCTGTGCTGTACAACTGCTTTCCACGTGCTGCTTTATTTTTAGGGTTTAGTTACTGGCTCTGTAAGAAATCCCACTTTGCATCTTCCCCAGCACCATCCTGTGGTGCTTTGCTGTGAGCTCTGCTCTGGCAATTAAAAAGTTGCCCACAATTATCCCACGCCCTTTTAGAGTGGCCTGGCAACAAAAGATGCTCAAGCCCTGTGGAAACAACTTTATTTCCATTAAAATATTGTAAATATCGTGTGAAAAAAGTTCAGGGTACATGTGGGGTGTGAGAGTCCAGGACAGCCTCGTTTTTATTTAATTCATTTTTCTGCAAGCTTAAAAAAAAAAAAAACAAAAAAAAAAACAAAAAAAAAACTAAACTAAAAACCTCAGCTAACATTTTTCGTTGATCATTGGAAATATTATTGCGTGGTCTGTAGGTGTTTAAAGTTGTCACGAACGCCCGTAAATAGAAGGAGGAGGAGGAGGGAGGAGGTATCTGTTTGTGAGATGAGAGAAGGAACCACTGCCTATTGTCTGACCGGAGCAGCTCCCTGACTGACTGGGAGCAGCAATATCTCCATGGGAACACATGAATGTCTGGTTTTCATGTGCTGAAATCCCCAATCGTGCCACTCCAAATTGGCTCTCTGCACGCTGCTCCCTACCTTTGGCTAAGCTGAACCAGAACGCTTCTCCCGAAGTTCTCTCTCCCAGATGAGATAAAAATACAGAACCAACAGCGGCCCGAATGAATGCGGCTGTTTTGTCCCGTTCTTAGCTTTTAAATTTAATTTATTTATTTATTTTTAAGCAAAGCAGGCAAAATAATGAAAAAATATGAAGCATTTAGCACAGGCCAGCCTTTCCAGCTGCCTTTTCCAGGTCTGGGTGATGGGGAGGAGGTGCTGTGATCCATCCTCAGGACACAAAAGTGCTGCTGCTTTGGGGGAACGTGGGGAGCTCCTGAGCCCATTGCTGTCCCAGCTCTGCTCCAGCCATTTCCAACGCTCTGCCTTCCCTCCCAAAATGTCAGTTGACTTCAGCACAGCTGAACCTAAAAATAATTCGCTCACAGATATTAGAGGTAACAAAAGAACCACAGTAACGAGGGAAAATCGCAATCCAGGTTGGGCGCAGGAGTGATTCCTAAATATTAAAGCCCCAGTGGTCTTATCTGGACCAGCTGCTTATAATGTCTGTGAGGAATGTGGCACATCAAGTGTGTGAACACTGCAGCTATTGTATCCTAACAGGCTGATTGAACCCTGGATAATTGGCATGTAACCTTCTCTATTAATAGTGCAGACAGATATGTGAATTAGCTGAATGCCTCAGACATATGCCATGCATTAACCAAAAGGGCTTACAATTCTCATAACAACTTGGCTAACTATTACACCAGTAATTATTCTTTAGAACTTGATAATATTAGAGCAAAATCAAGAAATAATTTGTAGTTTCGGGCCAGATTATGAATAACCAGTGGCACTGTAACACGACGCCAAGGGCTGGGCTGGGAGGAAGACTCGGGGCTGATAGTGGCACTTTGATGTTTTTAAAGGGGTCAGAGTGGGATTCTCTGCCTTTGTTTAGCCCTTGTAACTTGAAGGATTCGATAGGCATGAGAAACATTTAGAATAATTCCCGGATTGCTGTTCTGTCCGTGGTGCAGGACATGTACAGTCAGGGCCATTGTCTTTGGAGAGACAATGGATTATTTTCCTTTGTGAAATGCCATGTGGAGGGGTAAATATGGCTTCTTCATGATTTCTTTTCATTGTCTTACTGTTCTGAACTTCCCATCCTTCCATTGCAGTTGTTTGTGCAGAATGAAATGGCAAAGCCACCTTTTACTTTTTAATGAGGTTGTTCTTTTGCTAAAGTGATGGAGTGTATGATTCATGTCTGAGTGATCTCGAAAGAATGCAGCATTACAACACTTTGAAGGCAGAGAAATATCAACCATGGGCAGAGAATATTTAAATGTGGGAGCCCCTAGAGCTGCACAACCTGTCTGAGTGCGGAGTAACAAGCTGCTCCAACAGAGCTGTGGAGCTTTTTGTTATTTGAGAACCTTTCCTTAGAAAATCTTTTTACAATTCAGTGGAAAATAATCGGATAATTTAGGATAGAAATTCAAGTTTAGATGTTCCAGCATTCCCAACAATTGTGCTGTTGTTTTGCAAATGCTTTAGTCATTTAAATGCTCCTCTTAGTAATCCACCTCCAGTCAAATCCAATAAACACCGACATAAAAATGTGTTTTAGCCAGCTACAAATACTACACAGACAGACACCTTCATTTCTGAGGAGGTTTTATTTACATTTGCCCCCCCTTCCACAGGGGCTGAGCTCAAAACAAACTGCTTGGAAGGTGTTTTGGTGTAAAGAACTCAGAGATCTTCCCAGTGCAGCACAATCTCACATCATTCCTTGGCATTAATCTCCCTTTGTGCAGAAACTCAAACCCTCATTGCCCTGGCAGCTGCCCCTGAGCTCCCACCCCAGCAGCTCCCAGGGGTGACACTCTGCTGCACCTGCTGCACTCTTCTCCCGTTCCCCGGTGCTCCCCAGGATCTGGAATCCCTTTTTGGGGGTTTCAGCCATCACTCAGCACCCAGGCTGCCTCAGAGCACCGCTCATCTCTCAGGGTTGAGAATCTGAGTCCCCCAGCTCTCAAAGCCCTTCCCAGCCCTGCTGGCAGAGCCAGGGGAGCCCCAGGACCAGGGATTGCCCCAATGCGATGGATGGATGATGGATGGATGGATGGATGGATGGATGGATGGATGGATGGATGGATGGAGGATGGATGGATGATGGATGGATGGAGGGATGGATGGATGGATGGATGGATGGATGGATGGATGGATGGATGATGGATGGATGGATGGATGGATGGATGGATGGATGGATGATGGATGGATGGATGATGGATGGATGGATGGATGGATGGATGGATGGATGATGGATGGATGGATGGATGGATGATGGATGGATGATGGATGGATGGATGATGGATGATGGATGGATGGATGGATGGATGGATGGATGGATGGATGGATGGATGGATGATGGATGGATGAATGGATGGATGGATGGATGGATGGATGGATGATGGATGGATGGATGGATGATGGATGGATGGATGGATGGATGGCTGGATGGAGGGATGGATGGATGATGGATGGATGATGGATGGATGGATGGATGATGGATGGATGGATGGATGGATGGATGGATGGATGGATGGATGATGGATGGATGGATGATGGATGGATGGATGGGTGGATGGATGGATGGATGGATGGATGGATGATGGATGGATGGATGGATGGATGGATGGATGGATGGATGGATGGATGATGGAGGATGGATGGATGGATGGATGGATGGATGGAGGATGGATGGATGGATGGATGGATGGATGGATGATGGATGGATGGATGGATGGATGGATGGATGATGGAGGATGGATGGATGATGGATGGATGGATGGATGAATGGATGAATGGATGAATGGATGAATGGATGGATGGATGGATGAATGGATGATGGATGGGATGGGATGGGCTGATCCAGTGGGGCTGATCCACATCCATCCCTCACCCCAACCCAACATCAGATCCTTGCTCTGAGCCCGGGCCCAGCTTTGGTTTTGCTCCTGAGCCGTGTCCAGGAGGAAACTGAGGCAGCACAAACGTTATAAAAGCACCTTGGCAGTGCTGAAAGAAATGAGGAGCTGGTGTGGGAGAGGCTGGAATGCACTCTGTGTGCATGGACCTTGCGTGGCATTCTTTCCCATCTTCCCAGTGGAAAAATATAAGAAAAGACAATTAACAGGGAACCAGTGCCCACCCAGTCAAGCTCTGGAGCAGAGCTATTCAAGCAAAGGTTTTTGGTATTTGTCCATCAAAGCAGTGAAATATGGCTCTGTTTTGGCCCTTAATGCCCAGCCACCACGACATTTTCCTCTCCTGCTCCTGAGCAGGATCAGGTGAGGGGAACAGGAATCTGTCCTTTATTTAGGGTCCTTACACAGGGTTTTCTCTCTCTTTAAAGTACTGAGCAATGATTTTCAGTGGTGAGGCACCAGAACAATCCAAGGCTGGGTGGTTTGGGCAGCTTTTGGAGGCTCCAGTGTGGGTTCCTCAGAGATGGACAGGGCTCAGGGGCAGCACCCACCTGTGCAGCCACTGCTGGGAGGTTGGTGCAGAGTGGGAGCTCCCAGTGGCAGGAGCCATTTCATGTCCCATTTCCTCCTGAAAACCAGGAGCCAGAACAGGAGGGATAATTAAGACCCACTCTTTGTAATTCAGCATCAAAATCAGAAGGGAGACCAGGAATTCTCACTGTTAGCTTAGAGCAGAAATCCCAATGTTAATGGAGATTAGGAAGTATTGATTTGTCACAGGCCATAAGGTTTTCTGTGTGCCTGACTTTCCTTAATTCCCCCGGGTTTGACAACATTGACTTAGACCTGTGATGAAGGATAAAACATCACCATCTGCTCAGGCAAACATTTATCACTTAAAAAGACCCATCAAGAGAGTGGGATAGAGAATAAAATCTTCATCGTGTTTAAGATGGTGAACAAAACAAAAAATTAGAGTTTTTAAATTCAGAGTTCTTTTAAAGGAAATGCAAGAGTAACTGAGGAAGATGAATGGGTTACAAACAGATGTTTGTTCCTGGTGAAATGATAGAGGTTGGTAGGCAGCAGTGCATTGAAATTCTGTGTTTTGGCTGTGATGCCTCTGTTGGGGAGTGTTGCTGGAGTCGTGTCCCCATTCAGTCACAGACAGACAGACAGACAGACAGACAGACATGAGCTGTCCCCACCTTTCCCCACAGACACTGTGACTCACAGCTGGTGTCTTCTCCTGCTAGCACCACCAGCAGCAGTGTGGGGAAAGACCCACAGAGTGAATCACTGTGCAGCCTGGCTCCATCCCAGATAACAAACACCCCGTGCCTTGGGGTTTGGTGTGGTGTGTGTGAAAATGCACATTTCTGAGGGGCTGTGGTGACAGCTGCCAGAACAATTATTGCAGATCCAAATGGATGAAGGAACCCTCGGTGTGTGCTGCTGCTGGTGCAGGTGCAGGGCAGTCCCTGACAAATATTACTGCTGGTATCTCCATCTCTGTCCCTTTGTGCTGCAGCACCCCAATATGCAGCCAGTGCAGCAGTGCAATTTAGGCTGCACGTGAGCCAGCCTAAGGGCCAAGAGGCATGGGAAGGGATGGGCTGAGGCTGCTCTGATTGCTGCACCCTTAAACAGCCCGATTTTGTGAGGCCAGCAGAGCTTACCCGTGTGAATCCTGCTTTCACAGGATGTGCAAACATCACTGCTCTGCTCACCTCTGACTAAACCACAGAATGGCCAAATGCTGTGGGCTGGAAGGCACCTTAAAATCATCTCCTTCCAGCTCCCCTGGGCAGGGACACCTTCCTCTAGACCAGGTCCTGGTAATGCTGATAGCACTGCTGAATAAAAGCAATAACTGCTCTGAAACTGCTCAGCTTGCTCAGGAAGCAGTTTGTGTGTAACTCGTGAGTGAGAGGCAGGAATTGTTTGCAGTGATAACCACAATGAACATCACACATCACACTCTTCCCTCTGAGCAAATCTGTGAGGGCTGAGACAGGCTGGGTTCATTTGTCAGTGAAAGAGCTCAGGTCCTTCTAAACATCTGCTTTCTGAGGTGGTTGCTTTTAATTAAACGAGCATTTTTATCAGAAGATGTATTGCAGCACATTCCTGCAATGGTGATTCCATCCTTTCCCTGCCTCTCACAGGGCACAGCCCCAAAATCTCCGGGGCCAATGGGAATTTTATTGGGATCCCTGAGGCTCAGGCATGGGGAAAGCTGCAGGGAGACCCTGGGAAAGGGCAGGACACCCAAAGGACAGGCTGGCTAACGTGATGTGGCCAAAAAACCCCGATCTGAGCAGTTCTCAGGAGCCTGGGGTGCAGCTGCAGGGATTCCTGCTACCTCCACTTCCTGTGCCTCCAGAGCACACGGAGGGAAATCCTTGTGAAAATGAGCTGGTTCAAATAAGAGTGAAGAAATCCAATATCATCAGGGCTCGGCAGTGCTGGGTACTGCACAGACCTCACGCTGATTCCATGTGAATAAATGAATTTCAGCTGCAGAAGAACCATCCCCAGGCCAGGAGGGACGGGGTCCTCCTCAGGGTGGGCTCCTGGCAGCACTGGGGATGCACAGCCCCACCACAGGGCACAAATTGGCTTGAAAAGGTGATTGCGATGGTCTGGGTACAACACAACCTCGTGGGTCTCATGGACATTTGGATCTATGGAAATTCAAGTGGAGCCTGGCAGAGGGAAGGGGGTGGAAAAGGGCTGGGAATGTCTTGTGACTGCTCCAGCTGAAGAAATTTTAATTATTAAAATTAAATTATGTATATTAAATGTACTGATAAGAAGGCACCATTTAACCTGGGCAAGTCATTGTGGTTTGGTTTATCTGGGATAAATAATTATTATTTCATTTATTTTGACAGAGGGAGAATAATATATATATATATATATAATTTTATATTATAAACATAATATTATAATAACATTATATAATAAAAACAATATAATATAGTATTAGAAATATAAATATTATATTATAACTATATTACATATAGTTATAAGTATATATTTTATATAACTATAATATTTATTATAAATATAATATGATATTATAAGTATATTATATAATATTTATAATATTATATTATAATATATTATATTTATACTATAATATAATATAATATGATATAATATAATATGTAATATTTAATATAATATGTTGTTATGTTATATTATATAATATGAATATTTGCATATCATAGTCTAAGAACAGGGGCAACCCTTCCTCTGCACTTTGGAGGAAAAATAACTTCATTCATAATTTGGGGATTCCAAATGTCCAAAGCTGAAGATTTGGTAAGAGGCAAGCCCAGGGAAAGCAAGAAAAAGAAAAGTGGGAGTGAACACGTGGGAATACTTCCTTTCAATAATTTTAGGGAAAATGCTCGGAAAAGAGGGGAAATATTGAAATAGAGTTCAAAAATTTAAAAATGAGGCGCGTTTCAGGCTGGGGAAGGATGCTCGGCTGGTGGGGCTCAGTTCAGGGCAGTTTCCCTCCCAGCCTGCATAGGATGCTTCCTTCCCCCGAATGTTTTTTTAATCAGTCGCGTTTTAAACACTGTGAGCTGACAGCATCCCTTTAATACGCATGGCCGAGGCTCCCGGAACGGCGAGGGGAAAGGAGCAGGAGATTTCCCTGGATTTGGGAATTGTCATAGGTGCAGAGAGAAAAGGCCGCCCGCCTTTGGAGCGCGCTGCTTTCTGTGCCGAACAGCGCTGCTGTTTGATTTATGCTGATTTACTGCTGATTTACTGCTGATTTACTGCCATCCCGCATCCAGGGGTGGGCAAAGAGCAAAGCCACGAGCTCCTGCGGAGTGCGACGGGGAATTATTGACACACAGGGACGCCGGTTCCACTCGCTCGCAAATTCGCTTTCAAACCCAACGAGTTCACACGGGCCAGGGCTTGCAGCAGGGCAGTGCCACATCTGGCGGAGCCCTGCCACATCTGGAGCTGCCGACATCACCCGGCTCTCCACAGCAAAGGGGAAAGGCAGCATTTTCAGGCAGCACAAATATATTTGTTATTTTCCTATGAATTAGTGCAGCCCACTCTTTCGCTGGGGGTAGGAGAGCTCTTTTAGCCTCCCAGCGAGTGTTTAAGATTCCTGGAATATTTTGTCTCCAGCAGAAGATTTAACCAGCCTGATTATGCATCGGTGGCAGGGACCCATCCTCAGCAATAAATTCATATTCATGGGGGGAAATGAACTGTGGAGCATCTGTGGAGTTCCGAGACCAAAAAACCTTCGGAACAAAGAAATTCCTGCCAAGGAGTGACCCAGTGAATTGTGCTCTGAACACTTGGGTTAGGAAGGATCTCTTCCCATGATTCAGGAACAAATGCCAGGCTGGCTGTGGAAATACTGGAGCCTGTTGTGCAGTCTGGTGTCAGAATGTGCAGTTTTCAGCGTGGTTAAAATTAAAAAGAAAAATTTAAAAAAAGCAATGATATGAGGCAGTGAGCGGGAATTGAATAGAGGTTTTGTTTTAGTGCCTCTGAAAGGAAGCTGTCTCCTCTAGGAGAACACTTCTTCCTCGATAGCATATCATTAGTTGCTTCTTTACATGCTCTGGAAAGATGTTTCTTTGAATCTTTATGTGTGGCAAGAGGCAGAAAAGGGTGGAGGATAAAAGAGAGCTAAAAATAGCGGCAGCATCTGAATGCACAAATGCAGAACTTGTCTGCAAAATGGGTAACAAAGGCAAACATGCCTTAGCACATCAAAATATTGCTTTTTGTTAGTGGGTATTTGTGTTCTCTAACGACATTTCTGTTGGGAAGGAAATTCTGCCTCCTCCTCCTCCTCTGGCAATAACCAGCAGGACAAATTTCATTCACTCCATTCCCCAAAGTGGAATTTGCTCCCTCACAGTCCCACTTAACCCAGCCCTTCTGTGCCGTGGTTTCCTGCCTGTCAATTGAATTCTCAGGATTATTATTAAGTCATTTATGTGTTTTTAAAGCACTTGGGTATCTCATAAAACTGATTGCAGGAAAGTGCACTTACACTGGTACACCTTAATAAACCCAGATCATGCCAGGCACAATTAAACTCTTTTTTATGTCCCACCATGCAAATCTTCCTGTAGAGCTTGAAGTTTAACTTTCAAAGCTCAGCTGAGTTTATTCAACTGATTACTATCTAATCCACCCACCCATCATCCCACACTCCCTCAAAAAAATGCTCAAATCCTGCCCAGAGTGATGGTTTTATTTTTAAACTTGAATGTCTAAGCATTCCTCACAGATGTGAGAAAACTCGAGGCTTAATCATTACAGCAGCCCCGTGCTGGCATTAGCCAGGACACAGGACACACATTTTCTGCAAAAATTGGTGTTTTCAGCAATAAATGCTGCCCTGGCCCAGCCCAGAGCCACCTGTGGGCACCACGAGGGTGATTTACCTGTGGTGGCACTGGGACAAGGTGCCAGCTCCAGCTGTGGGGACATTGCCAGGCTTGAGGGGAGCTGCAAGCACAGCTGGGACAGCTGGGGATGGACAGACAGACAGCCACAGGAGCTCTCTGTGCTGGTGAAGGCTGGGGCAGTTTGGGGGTGCACTGGGGACAGTTTTGGGGACAGTTTTGGGGACAGATTTTGGGGGTACAAGGTGCCTGGGGCAGCTCAGGGCTCCCGGACACCCCAACAGCTCTGGTGGGGATTTGTGCTCTGGGGTAGCCAAAGATCTGGTGGGGTTTTGGTGTGAGCACAGAGTGGTTCCCAAGGTGAGCTCAGTTCCTTTATGATGAAGATCAAGATGATCAAGATGTGCCCAATTCTTTAGGGCAGCTCAGTGGAAAACCCTCCTGAGGAGGCTCCTTAGACAAAACTGTATTTTTGTGTGTCAGTGCAGCTGTTGGGCCGGCCCATCCATCTCTGGGTCCATAAAAATCTGATCCATTTGGTCTAAAAAGGGCTGATTTTTACAGGCTGGAGGGAGGGCAGCCTCTCCCTGCTGATCAATAAATATCCATTATTTGTACTAGCCCTGCTGGGTGCTCAGCAGCTCAGACACTGCTCACAGGGGGTTTTGGGGGGATTAATCCCATCTGCCTACACACAATTCTCAGACCAGGCCCAACGCACCCAATTGCAGTGCTCCACAACTCACAGAGCCCCTTGAGCTCAGGGTGCCCCTGTCAGGGTGCAGAGCTGGGCTGGGCACCTCTGGTGAGCCAGGCAGAGCCCCTGGTGACCCCTGAAACCGTCGGGGCTGCAGGGGTTAATTCGGGGGGACTAAACCCGATTTATGGAAAATAGCAGATGTGAGCGAGCAGCAAGTTTGCAAGCAGCACTATGACCAATCAATATAAAGCTGTGTTTAGCAGCAGATTATGCACCAAACATGGCAGGCAGATTAAAAAAAGCAAAACTCTTCCTACTTGGAATCAGATTTGAAATGCTGGCAGTATGCAAAGCACCCAATTATGAAAGCAGCATGCTTCCACTGCTGGGGGAGCTCCTCCTCCCTGCTCCTACACAAGGTGATTTTTAAGAGCTTGGCTTCTTTTCCTGGTTTTGTTTTCACTCAGAACAAAGTGAGGCACAGGTAACACAAGTGCCTG
Source organism: Ammospiza nelsoni (assembly GCF_027579445.1). Lineage (NCBI taxonomy): Eukaryota > Metazoa > Chordata > Aves > Passeriformes > Passerellidae > Ammospiza > Ammospiza nelsoni. The sequence continues at coordinate 2,007,159 of NC_080644.1, read as the reverse complement.
AAACAGTTGCTTTGTTGGCACAGCATCGTTTCAAGTCCCTTTTGCATTTCTATACCAGAGTGATTAATCTAAGCTCGAAAGGATGGGAAAAAATAAACATTAGGATAAGCAGATATGATATCAGGGGCTGGCTGTGCTTGAAATTTCTCTTGATTATTGCTGCTAATGCTCAAGACAGACAGGAACTGCAAATAAATAAGTACGTTCTGTTAATATTTGCTGAAATTTTTGAACACATTCCCTTTGGCTCTGCTTGGATCCCTGCTCCCTTTTGCTTTCTGGGAACATATGTGTGATTGAGTTGGAGAACAAATGTTTGGAGAAGAAGTTCAAAGTCTCTCAAACTGGCCCACATTTGTATTTGTGTCAGAGATTTGTGCACTTTAACCCCAGCTCAGGATTCCTGCTCAGGACAGCTCTAGCACCAGGTAAATCCCTGCCTGCACAGAGCCAGGGGGTTTGGATGGCAAAACCTTCTCCCATTGTCCTTTTTGACTTTTTTTTGTGCATCTTGGGGTTCTAATCCTTCCCCAAAATCCAGAGAAGTCAATGGAATCAGTCCCTTTCGGATTTTAAAGGACTTTGGAGGAGGCTCCCAGACAGCAAAGTTTTATGTGACTTTGCTCAACTCAAGGATTCATAAATTTTGAAGTCAGGACCTGCAGAATTGTGCAAAAATTATATTTAAAATGATAAATATTGGCTCTTTTGCCTTTTTGTTTCCTGAACCTACGTGGCTCATGTTTCCCAGCTGCCCTGCCATGTTGGTGATTTACTGAACCAACTGCCAACTGCGTTTCAAATATCAAATGCTGCAGATTATCATCAGCTGGCAAAAATCTTAATTTTCTTGAAGCAAGTTTTCCAAAACACTTTAGTAAATCCTGTTGAACAAGCAAATCAAAACACTGTAGGAAAACCTGACTTGAAATGGAGGCTTTGCCAAGAACCAAAGAGTTTAATATGAATTTGTGTTTATACTTGAGGATATTCCCTGTGCTGCAGCTGGGAGGTGTGATGTGAAAACCCTGAGTAAGTGTCCATGTAAACAGGCAGCCTGCTGAATGCTCTGGGTTTTATCCTGATTTATCTGGATTTTTTCCTGGATTTTATAATAATTTATCTGAATTATATCCTGAATTTTATCCTGATTTATCACGATTTTATCCTGGATTTTATCCTGATTTATCGGGATTTTATCCTGATTTATCAGGATTTTATACTGGATTTTGTGCCACCTTAGCTTTGGGAATCACAGAATCCATCCCGGCTTTTTCCAACTTGGGCACTTCCAGGGATGGGGCAGCCACAGCTTCTCTGGGAGGAATTTGTTCCAGTAATTAAAATAAAAGGCAAAATGTGGCTCTGTACAGACTGGCCAGCAGAGCAGCATCACCTCTCTTTACCCACCTTCATCAGACTTAGAGTTTTAGGTGTGTCCCAAAAGGCCAAAACTCCAATTCTGGCTTGTGCTACAGGAACTCCAACTGTGTGACTTAAAACCTTTAAGTTATTCACCTCTTGGTTAAAACCATCAATGAAATGTTTTCTTCAGGATCAGGAAAAAAGGAAAACAAGCAAATAGAAAAACCCCAACAGTTTCAGAGCTGTCATGGCCTTGGATTTCTGATTTTCAGCAGCTTCTGGGACAATGTCAGGGGAAAAGCTGGGAGAAGCCTGAGAACTGTGCAGCATTCTGAGGCTCCAGATTTAGGATTTAGTGGTTGATTTTGTGGCTTTACGACACCAAGGGGTTGCATTATTTGCAATTTGCAGACTCACGGGGCTGTAAAATACGGCGTGCTTACGTTTTGGAATTAAAAAGCCATTTTCACCAATAAATCGAAGCGGATTGGAACCCGTACAAAAATCTGCTCCTTTTGCCAGAAGAATTTGAACAGAAACTGGGCAAGGGTTCAAAGGCAGAGCACAGCCCAGGATGTGTTTGGGTTTGCAGGGATGCAGCCAGTTGTCATTTGCTCACTGATCATTAAATCAGCGCTGCTGAGGGGGCAGGATGGGATCAGCATTCCTCCTCTTTCTGTTCATTGTTCTTATCTCCGGACAAGTTGATAAGGGGAAAAATCAAGGCAGGACATGAGTAATTACAAGGTCCAAGTGAGCTCCCTCGCCAGGGCTGGGCCAGATCTGCTCTGCAGGGAAAGGGACGCGGGTGAGGGAAAACTGCATTTTTCTCCCTACAAATCATGCTGGCTCATTCCAGCAGAATTCCCATGGAAACTCAGGGCCATCCAGCACTGTTCATAAAGGGAAATGTGGTTCCAGGTTGGCTTTGGGATCCTGTCGGGCCATCCCAGCTCTGGACAGGACAGGGACAATAAATGCAGTAAATCCTGTGCTCCACTAGCTCGGGCATGGAAAACCATCCAGGCTTCACTTTCCATGGAACGGGAGCTGAATTCCCTCCCCAAGGACTGGCTGGATGCAGAACTGAAAGAGCTGATAGCAGAAATGTCACCTGCAAAAACCCTGCTAGGTTCAAACATTGCTTCCCAGAATCCTGAAAATGCTTTAATTATTTCTTAAAATTAGCATGTATTTATTGACTTGCTTTTTTTTTTTTTTTTTTTTTCTCAGCAAGTTTTAGCAAGATAAAGAGAATATTTCACTGGTCCTGGCAGGGCTGGGTCTCTTGCCAGAGTTTGTTGGTTGGTTAATTTTTATACAGTAGGGGAAAAACAAAGGAAGGAAAAAAGAAAAGAAGTAGGGGAAAAAAGTCTCCCAGATATTTTCTGACTCATTCTGTTTCTGTATCAGGGTGGTTGTAAAAATGCTGTTGGATGTGGAGATTAACACCAGTCACCAAGCAACTAAGGTGGGGAAAAGGGATGAGTGCTAGCAGGAAAACAAGGATATGAGTAAAGCAAAGGCAGAGTTCTGGCTGTTCCAGGAAAAAAAAAAAATCACTTCAAAACAAACTCCAAAACAAACAACACTTTTCACTTAGAAAATCCAAAACAACACATCAGCATTCGAGTAATTCCTGCCATTGACTGCTTGCCTCTCACCCAGCACATCTTCCAGCAGGAAATATCTGAGCTGCACAAATAAAAGGCATCCAAAAATCTTTCTTTGCCTCTGAAATGCAAGGCCAATCACTTATCTCTTATTAACAAGTTCATCTAGATGCCTTTTTTATTTTTCCTTATTTTATTTTTCTCTTGTTTGTGTGTGTGTGTGTGTGTGTGTGTGTGTGTGCTCTTGGCAAAATTGTTTGGAACACAAAGAAAGCAGCTTCCCCTCCCGTTGTTGTGCTGCCTTTGCAGGCATTTCTATTTCTTTGCAGGCAGACAAAGCTGGGTTTCCTCTGTGCCCAAACGTCCCCACATTCCTGTGAATGGAGGCTGCTAAAGACAGGCTGCTCTGTTTGCAACTTGTTATGACAAAAATATCCAAAAAAAAAATAAATAAAGGGAAAAAAAAAAAAAAAAGGAGGCAGCTTGTCAAATTAGGAATTATATGAGGTCAGCAAATTTGGGAACAAGCGCAAGGGGAGGAGGGAGAAGGAGAGAGACCTAATTAGGGCTGGGGGAGGAGGAGGAGGAAGGGTGGCCCCTCTGAAAGCCCAGCGCTGCTTTTGATCTCAGAGGGGCACTGGGACAGGCTCCTCTGACTCTGCTGGCCAGGATGGCCCTAAATGTGCCTAAAAACTGAAAAATGTGCCTAAAAACTAAAAAATGTGCCTAAAAACTGAAAAATGTGCCTAAAAACTAAAAAATGTGCCTAAAAACTGAAAAATGTGCCTAAAACCAGCATCCTGCTGGCCACTGCTGCTCCTGAGCTCTCTGAGCTGGGTTTGGTCCCAAAACCCTGTTGCCTCTGGTGCCTTTTGGGGTTTTTCAAAAAAACTCATCCCTGTGACCACGTGCCAGAGGCAGGCTCCCAGTTCCTGTTCCCCCTGGTGATTTTGGGGTTTTCCTGCAGTTCTCATCCCTGTGGCACCCAGAGTGACCTTGTGCTAGAGGCAGGCTCCCAATTCCTGTTCCCCCTGGTGATTTTGGGGTTTTCCTGCAGTGCCCACCCCTGTGACCTTGTGCCAGAGCTCTGAGCCAGCTCGGGGCAGTTCTGGCAGCCCAGCACAAAGATTTCAGTGCTTGCACCTCGGATGGCACCGGGGCAGAACTGCCAAATTCCCACCCAGAAATGGCTCTGATTCATCCTGGTACTCACCTGTGCAATTCTGGAGAGCAGAGAGGGCAGGAAACCCAAACTCCCTCACCCTGCTCTGCTCCCAGCGCCTCCCTTTGCTGTTCTTGTGCAGGGCTGACAACAATCCTGCTGACCTGCAGCTCCCTCCACCTGGCCATTTTGTAATGCCTGACAAATTCCTGGATTGTATTTTATTCCCCAATCCCTGTTTATCAGTGTTCCACAGTTCAGTATAAATATACACACATAAAAATATATATAATGTAAAAATATAAAAATATATAGAGGTATAGAGATATGTAGATATATAAATAAATAAATATCAAATTATAAAAACATAAAAATATAAAAATATAGATATATTTATATATTTATATAGATATTTTATATCGAAATATATTTTATATAAGTATATAAATATATATCAGTTATATTTTAGTTATAATATATATATATTAGTTTTTATATTCCTTAAATGTAAAATAGATTCGTTTAATAATAATTAATATAAATATATTAGTTTTTCTATTCCTTAAAAACAAAAAAAAGATGTTTTTGCAGGTATCATAGGGAAGTTAAAATTAAAAGTAAGATTTCTACACTGCCAAAGAGCTTTGAAACAAATTAATAATTGTGTTTTCAAAGAGCATTATGATTCCTGGGTTTATCAGTGTTCCAATCTCCATTTATCAGTGTTCCACAGCTCAGTGTAAATATATTTTTTTTTAGTTATATTTTTAGTTATAAATATATATATATATTAGTTTTATATTCCTTAAATGTAAAATATATTCATTTAATAATAATTAATATAAATATATCAGTTTTTATATTCCTTAAAATAGGTTTCTGCAGGTGTCATAGGGAAGTTCAAATTAAAAGTGAGATTTCCACGCAGCCAAAGAGCTTTGAAACAAACCAGTAATTTTATTTGCAAAGAGCATTATGATTCCTGGGTTTATCAGTGTTCCAATCTCCATTTATCAGTGTTCCACAGCTCAGTGTAAATATATATATATTTTTAGTTATAATATATTTTTAGTTATAAATATATATATATTAGTTTTATATTCCTTAAATGTAAAATATATTAGTTGAATAATAATTAATATAAATATATCAGTTTTTATATTCCTTAAAATAGGTTTCTGGAGGTGTCATAGGGAAGTTCAAATTAAAAGTGAGATTTCCACGCAGCCAAAGAGCTTTGAAACAAAGCAATAATTGTATTTGCAAAGAGCATTATGATTCCTGGGCCAGCTGGGGGTGAGGGTGAAGGGTGTCCTGCCTTGTGAACGCTCGGGAATGGCATTCCCAGTTGTTTGGGCTGATGCAGCACAATAAACCGTAAGGCAGGAGCTGCTGAGGCTCTGCCGGGCTCCCAGGGCTGCGCACAGAGCAGGGCTGTTCTTGCCGCTTGCCTTTGCTCACGTGCAGATGCAGAATCCAAATCAGCAGCTCCCAGTTAACTATTTATTCAAATCAAATTCAACCAGCTAATTGTTCCCAAGCCTCTGCCCGGCACTATTCATTATTGGGGACGTACAATCGGTCCCCAGGGACCCAGCGTGGATGACAAGGCTCTTCTTTGGGCCTGGATAATTAGAGTGTGAAAGTATAATCAACATAAATACCAAATTTTCCTTATAGACACAAGCAGCCTCCTGCCATGCCGGTATCTGTGCTAACAGTCCCTCAGTCACGGCACTGGAATGGGGCACAGGGCTGAGGAGGGAGGAATATAATGTCTTTATAAATGTCTGTAAATCCTTCCTTGTGCTCTGGCTGATCCCCTGTGCAGCTCCCAGGGACAGGGGGGTGACAGATGCCAGGGCAGAGTCACCTGCAATAAATAACTGTGGCATCTCTGAGGTGGCACACCTGGAAATGGCACACCTGGAAACGGCACCGTGCCAGCCACATCTTCAGTCCTGCAGCTCAAATCTGCCCCGGCTTTGCATTGTCTGACTGGGGAGTTAAAAGTCCAACATTCTGATTTGTTAATTTTTAACCTGGGTTTGGAAAAATGTTCTGATTTTTTTTTTTTTTTTTTTTGAAATGGGGATGTAAAATTAGCAGATCCACCCCCCTCCTGGCTTCTACACTGCAATATAAAAACACCCAGTTAGCCCCACTAGAACCATGCAGTAAGAACTGAACTAGATAACCTATTTGGGCTTAATCCAGCCTGAACAAAGGCAGCAGTTCAAGCTGAAACTGAAAGCCGATATTTAATATCTGAGCTGGTAAAGGCAGCATTTGGTGGAACTTTAACAGAATCGCCAAAGTTTAACAATTGGAGGGGGGGAAAGTTGTGAATTTCAACCTTCTGGTTATTGCAAACAGAAAGGAAATGCTTTCAAACAGCAGCTGAGGAAGCTTACAAATGAAATTACATGAATGTGGCTCATCTGGGAAGGAGGAAGTCCTGCTCACATACATATGTTTTATGCAGCAGAACTGTTTACTTTATTTGTAAACCCTTCCAAACACTGTCCAAAGTTCAGCCTTTGTTCAAGGTAAGAATGTAATTGCTCTGCCCTGAGATGCAAGAGAAGCAATAAAGTTAGGATTCACCAGAGGAAGACAATTTGGAATTAAGAAAAAGCAATTTAAACAATCTTAACGCCTCTCCTCCCTCCCCTCCTGCCTAATGACTCTCATCCCCTTCAGAAATCTGTGAGGGGAGCCAAAAAGCACGAGCAGTGTGTTTAAAGGTCGTGTGTGTGTGTGTGTGTGTGCTCTGCTCCTCGCTGCACTGAGCCCTGCAGAATCCCACCAGGACACTCTGGTTTACATTTCCATCCGAGTTTTATTTTTGGGGAAGACACAGCAGTGCCCAGGCTTTACACACAGCCTCTGAGATGTGTTTAATTCTGGTAATTAGGCTCTTGTTGGGACTTTCAGCAGCAAAGCCTCTCTGTGGAAGTTCAATGGAGATTTATTTTCAAGCACAGAGCGTACTTAGAGAGAAATAAAATTAGGGAAATAGGAAGGCATATTGAATATAGGCACTCCTTCTGCAAAGATAAATGATTTAGTAATGAATAGATTCTTCAGGCCATAAAAAATCCATTTATTTTCTTTTGAATTTCAACCAGAGGTCTTGCACTTTCCCACTCAGTTATAATCAGTTAAAATGAGAACACAGAGAATGAAACCAGTGTACAGGCAGGGAAGGCAACAACCACAATGTATAATAATAAATAGAAGTTAAATTATCCAACATCTCCAAAGAGGCAGCATTTGCACAGAAAGGTGCTGGTTTGTTACCATCCAAAGGGGGAGGAAGACAAGATCTAAAACACACAACCCTTACAAATCACCTGCCTGGCAACAACGAGCTGCCAGATTTGAGGGAACTCATTAAAATGGAGGATCCACTTGACCTCATCTATAACTGTGGGAATGAACCAGAAATGTCATTAGTGGGGAAACTCCAGGGGCTGCTCCACACTAAATCTGCCTTATCAGGGAGCCTGACCTTCCAGCACAGCAGGAGCAGCAGCGCTGCCTCTGCTCCCCTGGCTGCTGCTGGGCTTCATCTTCCCATGGCCTTCATCTTCCCAGGGCCTTCATCCTCCCATGGCCTTCATCCTCTCAAGGGCTTCATCTTCTCATGGCCTTCATCCTCTCAAGGGCTTCATCTTCTCATGGGCTTCATCCTTCTATGGGCTTCATCCTCCCATGTCCTTCATCCTGTCATGGCCTTCATCTTCTCATGGGCTTCATCCTTCCATGGGCTTCATCCTCCCATGGTCATCTTCCCATGGCCTTCATCCTCTCCTGGCCTTCATCCTCTCATAGGCTTCATCTTCTCATGGGCTTCATCTTCTCATGGCCTTCATCCTCCCATGGGCTTCATCCTCTCATGGCCTTCATCCTCCCATGAGCTTTATCTCTGCTCCCCTGGCTGCTGCTGGGCTCCATCCTCTCAGGGAGCAGAGGGCTGGCACGGCCCTGAGGAGCAGCACAGGCTGCCCTGGCCTTGTGCCCCCCTTCATCCCCCATTTCCAGAGGGGATGGGCACTCCAGAGGGGCAGGAGGGGCAGCTTGGCCAGGCTAACACCACAGGATGGGCATTTCTGGCCCCAGGGCCACGTGGCTGCTCAAAGCAAATCCTCAGGCAGCTCTGTTGGGACAGTTCTCTAATCTAAAAGCCAAATTCATCCTGGGCAAGCAAAATTGGCTTTTAGGGCTGAAGCAGTCCTGGGTGTGTGGCTGGGCTGAAAATGTGCTCAGCAGTGCTCAGCTGCGGCTGCAGCAGCATTTCTCCTTCCCCCTTTCATCTCTGTGGTTCTCAGGCTTGGCTTGAACAAGACATCTCTATTTTTTCTGTTTAAATATAAACTGGAAGCAGATCTGGTGGTGCTACTGTTGAGTCCATGGGGACCTGTGCTGTAGGAAAGGTCCCACTGAGGTCAGCAGGGCCATTTGCATGATTTACTGAAACAAGGCCGGTCGGAGAAACACTGAATTTCTATCTCACCTGTAGCCTTCATATCTGGGTGTTATTAATGTGGTGAAAGGAGCTGGGTGATTCCAGAGCAGGAGCTGGGAGCAGTTCTGCAGCAGCTCCATCCCCAACTCTGCAGAGTTACCCTTAGATTTTTACCCTTCTATGAAGAGGTAAAATACATCTGTGCCCAGGCCCTGTCACACCTCAGCTCCTCCCATCTGCTCCCAGTGCTGGATTTGCATTATTTTCATTATTGGGAAGGAATCCATCCCTGTGAGGGTGGCAGGCGCTGGGATGGAATTCCCAGAGCAGCTGGGGCTGCCCCTGGATCCCTGCAATGCCCAAGGTTGGACACTGGGGCTGGAGCACCTGGGACAGTGCAAGGTGTCCCTGCCATGGCAGGGGTGGGATGGAGGGACTTCAAGGTCCCTCCCAACCCAAACCAGTCTGGGATTCTGTGAATTGAGGCAGGAGGAACTGGGATTTGATCATCCAGGTATTTTTTAACATGGAAGTGATATATGTAGAGCTCAAGGCTCCATCCTGCCTGGTCCAGCTGTGCTGGGACACACAGCCACCCCAAAGCATCTCAGGGGCTGATCCTTGCTCATTATCATCTATAATTTAACCCATGGAATTTCTGCATATATCCTGAAGCCCAGGAATTTTAATCTAACAGTTTACATGTTTCCAGGCAAGGGTTTTTTTTTGTTACCCACTGGAGCTGCTCAGTCCAGGACTGTAAATCTGAGGAAACTGCTAAGGACTGAAACTGCAGCAGGCAGCAGGAATGATGCAAACAGAAGGTCCTGTTCTGACTCACTCACTTACCAACTTGTGCTACATTTTTATGGCAGGTCAAAAGTCGACAGAGTATGCAAATGTAATGAAAAAAAGTTCTTGTTTTGGAAAAAATACACCATTTTAGTATTTATAATTACACACTAAGGGCCCTTTATGCTCAGCCTCATTTATCTTGGATTTTTTGCATAATTTGAACTGTAAGTGGTGATATATGTAGAGCTCATTTATTCAAATGATACAGGGTTAGTGTTTTCCCTCTCCTGAATGTGGTGTGCATGTTGGGAGAAGTGCCAGAACCAAGGAGGCAGGAGGAGGAGCACAAAAAGAAGACACTGCAAAAAGACCACAGAGGCACTTGTTCCACTTTTAAAATGGCTCCCAAGCCCTCATGACAAATTAGACGTGTGAGTTAAATCCTCTTGCCTTCGTGAGACAGATATATCCCCTGCAGATCCAAATAAATCCACCTGGCACCTGCACTGTCACTCATGCCATGGAAGGTGCACAGAAATTGCTGCTCTCACCTGTGTCACTTAACATCAGGGGCTTTTCTGCAGCCTCAGCCACCAAGTCTTCCCTTTGCCCTGGGATCCTTCCAAGTGCCACCTGCCACAGGTGCTGGCCTCAGAGTGCCTCACCTGTGATGGTCTTTGTGCACACCAGCACCTCCCAAGCTCTCAGCTTGTCATTCCTGGTCCAGCCTCATGTGCCCATTTCCTCCTGCACTTCCAGGTCCTGAACCCAGCTGGGTCCCAGGCTCATCCTTGGGAAGTGATAATTTAACATGCCCTGCTCCAGGGAAGGGCTGTGGTTAGCAGGATTTATTTTTTTCCTTTCTAATAACGCACTTGTTATAGAGAGAGCAGAAGTTGAACTTCCACTCCTTAGGAAACAAAGCTGCAGTGTTCCTTTTGTGAGGAGATGGCCTCAAGAACGAGGAATAGGGGGGAAAGCAAAAAAAAAAAAAAAAGGCAGACATCCACATTTTACGACACCAAATGCTAAATTGTAATTTTTTAACAGGCCCTGCTATGCTTATTCCATCTCCATGATGGGCCATGGTGTTTCCCCAAGGGAATCCATGGGAAGCTCCCATTGGCAAGAGGCTGGGAGCTGCTGGGGCAGCCTCCATACACACAGACAGACACACAGACACACACACAGACATACACACACACAGACACACTCAAATACACACACACACACACACACCCAGGGCCATGTTTGAAGGTTCTGTGGCCAGGTCCCAGGCAGGCCTCCATACACACACAGATACACAGACACACACACAGACACACACACAGACACACACACACACACACACACAGACACAGACACACACACACACACACACAGACACACACACACACACACACACAGATACACAGACACACACACACACACACACACACAGACACACACACACACACACACACAGACACACAGACACACACACACACAGATACACAGACACACACACACACACACACACAGACACACACACACACACACACACACAGACACACACACAATCACACACACACACACACACACCCAGCAGAGCCGCGTTCGAAGGCTCTGTGGCCCGGTCCCAGGCAGGCCTCCATACACACACAGACACACAGACACAGAGACACACACACAGACACACAGACACACACACACACAGACACACAGACACACACACACCCCTCCAGGGCCGTTCGAAGGCTCTGTGGCCTGGTCCCAGGCAGGCCTCCATACACACACAGACACACAGACACACAGACACACAGACACACAGACACACACACACCCCTCCAGGGCCGTTCGAAGGCTCTGTGGCCCGGTCCCAGGCAGGCCTCCATACGCACACAGACACACAGACACACAGACACACAGACACACACACAGACACACAGACACACACACCCCCCTCCAGGGCCGTTCGAAGGCTCTGTGGCCCGGTCCCAGGCAGGCCTCCATACACACAGAGACACACACACAGACACACACAGACACACAGACACACACAGACACACAGACACACACAGACACACACAGACACACACACAGACACAGACACACACAGACACACAGACACACACCCCTCCAGGGCCGTTCGAAGGCTCTGTGGCCCGGTCCCAGGCAGGCCCTGCTGCCACATGCCCCATGAACTCGCAGTGATCCTCTCCCCATGCTAATGCACAGCTGTGGGCTCGGATGCTCCGGAGCTGACTCACTCTGCACGCAGCAGATTCACAGCCCTGCGTGGAGGAGGGGCGCTGCAGAATGCCTCTTTCAGGAATTAAAAGAGCTCCTCACCCCCAAAGTATTACTATTCCATTACAGTATTTCTTTCATTGAAAACTTTGGGTTTTAATGACCCCTAATTGATTTTTTTTTCTTTTTTTTGGCTTTGCTTTGTTTCAACATAAAATCTATGTCACTCTGGCACAGCCTGCCAGTCTTTTGTCTGATGTTACAAACAAATCCAGGCAAACATTAAGATTCATAAGGGGGATGGGGGGAAGCACAGCTTCTTAAAGCCACATCAAGTATGTCAGAGACAAAACATTTAATTTAAATGGTAGAAACTAACACAAAACAGCTTCAAACTTAGTAAGCAGAGTTAGCTAAGTAGAAACACATGTTCTTTTGACATTTGTTTTCATGACAATTAGAAGCGACTAGTTTTCAGCTCGCATTCTTGTTCATCCCTTTGAGGCTTTGGCCGGGACATTAATTCCGAATTACTGCAGAACAGGTGCCGAGTGGAACATGCAACAGCCTCGGCCTCGGAGAGCAGAGCAGCCAAGCCTGGCTCAGGCACGTCCCTGGCCAGGGCTGCAGTGAGTCAGGCAAACGAGGAACACAAAACGCTTTCATTTTTCTGTGCTCTGACCTCGCTGTGTGTTTTGTTGGGATGTGTTTGGCATGCTCCGATCACCCTGATCACATGCATGTGTCTCATTCACTGCCCCAGCATTGAGTTTCTTCCCCGATGGAGGACAAAGCCCTGTGACAGCTTGCAGAGAGAGGAACAGGTTTTTGAGTGTCATTAACCTCTTGGGTTTGGTTGCAGCAGTTTTAATGTCAGCCCGGAGCCACTGAGAGGATTAAATTGTCAATAGCCTCCCCTTACCTTTTTATTTTAATTTCTCTCTTTAGCCACTGGGTGAATCCTCATTTTGGTGAAGTCAGTGAAAGGCTCAGACTGATTTCAGCAGGGATGCGGGGAGAGGCAGGGCTGGGCTTCAGGGCTGCAGATGGGTCTGAGTGCCCTGTGACAGCAGGGAGGGGATGGGGAGCACAGAACTGCCAGGCTTCTGCTCTGGGATAACCCAAATAAACCCCAAATTATACCCGAGCTCTTCACCGGCAGGGGCTGCCCTGGAATTTGCTGCTGCAGGAATAAAGGAGCAGTTTGGCCAAGGCCAGGCTGAGTTTGTCACAAATGAGGGTGGAAAGAGGTGAGGAGAGGAGGGCAGAGCTGAGGGTGGGCTGGGTTGTGATTCCTGAGTGCCCAAACCAGGTGGGAATGGCCCTGCCAGCAGGAGCATCAGCACCCAGGAGCACCAGCACCCACAAACATCAGCACCCAGAGCATCCTCCCCATGGAATATCCAATTTTCCACTGCCTCCAGCAGCTCCAGAGCAGGATGAGCTGGGTGTCCCAGAGAGGAGAAGGAGCAGGCTGGGTCCAGAGCAGGTACACGTCCCTGGCAACACGGACAGGAATCCCATTAGCTCCTCTGAATGCCGATTTCAGAAGAGCTGCTGCTGCTGCTGCTGTCCAGGGATTTGTCCCGGGAGTGAGATTTTCAAGAAATCCAATGGCCTATTATTGCTGTTGGCCAATTAATAATTATTTTCTGTCTGTTTGTTTAAACTGATTTACCGTGCCACTGAAAGACAGGAGTCATCTCAAAGGACTTGCTAATGAGTTAGGAAATGCAGAAGCACCACACCCTGCTCGTGCTTTATTTCAGGCATACAATGGGTTGGGATGTGATGAAGAATGCAGATGGTGTCACATGAGCAGCCGTGTATGGATCCAGCCTGTGGTAAATGGATATACTTGTGACCTTGGATTTCAGGAAAAACCAACAAAAAGCTGGGCTTAACATCCTGATAGCTTAAAAATACCATTTTGCCACCCTTGGAATACAAACAACTGTATATAGAGGGTTTCGTTTTCTCCCACATAACTTTAAAATGTTATAGAGAATGCCACAGACATGAAGCGATGCCATTGATGGGTAATAAGATGGAAAAGGACTTTTTGTAGGAGCGTGTAATGACAGGACAAGGAGGAATGATCCAAACTGACAGACAGATGGTTTAGATTGGACATTAGGAAAATATTCCTCTCTGGCAGAGGTGCCCAGAGCAGTGCCCAAGGCCAGGCTGGACCCGGGGCTGGAGCAGCCTGGGATGGTGGGAGGTGTCCCTGCCATGGCAGGGGTGGCACTGGGTGAGCTTTAAGGTCCCTTTCCACCCAAACCATTCCATGTTGTGCATTCCCAAGTGCACGGAGCCAGCGTGTGGCTCTTGGGGACAAAACGTTGTCATTGCCATGGAACATAGAAGTGATCCTACCAATTTTTGCCATAGCAGGGTGTCCACTGAAAAATCAAATGCTTTTACTTTGATAACCTTTAATTCCAATCAAATACATCTGGTTGGACCTCAGAGCAATCTCCCTTAATTGCGATTTGCTAAACCTCCAAAATGCTTCATAGCAACGGAGTGGATGTGCATGTAAACACTGCCACTATCATGCTGGTAAATTCTGCTTTTATCTGCTGGTCCCAAGGAGTTTATCAGCACTGAAGGATGCCCTCACAGCACCACTGTGCATCTTGTAAATAACTGAGATAATACAAAAGAATAGAAAGAGCTTTATAACAACCTCATGCTTTTTAAACAAGCTGTAATAAATTGTGCATCACAAGGTGCATAAACTCTACACAAATGCCTCTCCTTTGCCTCTTCCTGGTGCATACGATTTCGATTTAATGTCACTTACTCCTGAAGTCTATTAAACCAATTGTCCTAATCTCACTTATTCTGCAGTGCATTTGCTCCGTGTAGCAGCAGCATTAATAAAAATCCCTCTGTAAACACAGCGCAGCTGGGGCGAGCAGCACAGGAACTGAGCGGGGTGACCCAGATGTGCAGCCCTGCCGTGCTCTTTTTAGGAGAGATAAACATTTTGTCTGGTCCCTCTCAGGAATGCCTTCCCCGGTGTCCTGCTCTCCCAGCAGCTGCAGTAAATCAGGATCCGTCCATCCCCATCCCCAGCCCGTGAGGAAGGGGAGATCTCTGCTGCCCTCCCCTTTTCTCTGTGCTCAGCCGGAGGTGATAATCCCCGCGGAATGCAGCATTTAGCACTTGTCAGGTATATGGTAATTGCTGCATTCCCGGGGGATTAAATCCCTGGAATCTAATTACAGCCCAGGGAAACCTCGCTATAAGAGAGGAGCTTTGCTGGGTACGAGTGAAAGTCCGTGGCAGGGGCTGAGGGCAGGCCGGGCCTTTGCCTCTGTCCTGGCCAGCATCAGGAGGTGCTGCTCAGGCTCTGGGCAGCCCTGGATGCAGGTCCTGGGCAGGTCTGGACATCCTGGGCAGGGCAGAGCCATATCATGGAATGGTTTGGGTTGGGAGGGACTTTGGAGCTCATCCAGTGCCATCCCTGCCATGGCAGGGACACCTCCCACTGTCCCAGGGTGATCCAAGCCCCAGTGTCCAACCCGGCTTCATCCTAAGGCTGCAGAAATAGGAATGGAATATGAAGATAAGGTTGGCTTTGCCCTAAATAGGAATAGAGGCCCAGGCTGGTCCCAGGTGGGATGGGATTGGGGATTGGGATGGAGATTGGGGATGGGGATGGGATTGAGATGGGATTGGGGATTGGGATGGGGATGGGGATGGGTTTGGGATGGGATGGGGAGGCAGCAGCAAAGCCTTGTGACCATTCCCACATCCTCTGGCCCCATCTGGGGTGAAGCCCCCTCCCAAGGGTGTTCCGTTGGTCCCAGTGGCTCCAAACTCCTGTATTTCCCCTGAGCTGTCCCTGTCACACCGTTGTGACCTCCAGCAGTGCTCACAAGGCCTCTGTGCTCAGGGAAACTCCTGCTCCTCCTGGATGCCTTCACCCTTCCTGCACCTTTCAGCTTTGGCCTCACTCCTGGGGTGTTTCATCACTTGATTATTATGGATATAATCCCACTGAAGTCAACTGGGATTTTATAATTGGCTCGTAGGCTTTGATTAATCACAAGTTTGTTAAATCAAATTGCAGAATGCATCCACCAATACACCCCTATCCACTCACCTGCACAGCTCCATAAAAGCTGCTGTTATGGATAATCTAAGCCAGCCTCAGCCGCCACTCCTCTGTCACCCAAAAGGTTTTAGTTCATTTTGATGTGGTGTCAGCAGCGCATTTTGCAAAGGGCAACAAGAAAATCCATTGCGGAGGGGGAAAAGAAAATTCAAAAGTAGATACCATGAATGTGCTGATGTTTAGATGATACCAGAAGAGAATGAAGGAGGCAGGAACAGGTTTCTTTATGGGAGGAAAGATCTCACACACACAAAGATGAAGTGTGTTTTGTCAAGATACTCAGCGAGATTTTTGCTGTTTTATTTAGATCAAAAAAAGAACAGATGCCCTGCAAGCCTGTCTGCATAAGCTGTTGTGTTCCATTCAGTTTTCCAGTGAATAATTATATTTATATATATATAAGCCACCTTGCTGTGTGAATCAAAGCCCCTGCAATTGTGTGTGAGGAAAGGGCCTTGCCTTTATTACCCACCCCAATGTCCTGCAAAGAGGGGCTCAAGGAGAGCAGTTTCTCCTCTGCTCAGATCCCCACCTGCAGCCGCTGGGGCAGCAGAACACACGTGCAGAGACGTGGAAATGTCGCTGCCTCTCTGCATTATTTGTGTCTCACTGCCACGGCTGTGTTGCCAGACAACCGTGGTAGGAATAGTCAGGGGAGTGACTTCCCCAAGCCTTGGGGTTTAAAAATGCTGCCTCCATCTTATTTGTTGGGGATCTGGGAGACTTTAGGTATTCTCGGCTCATATTTTCAAGCTTTTGTTTTCATTCAGAAAGACCGAGAGGAAAAAAAGAATTAACTTGCAGAAAGTACTTACAGTTCTCATGGAAACACATGAGAACATTTCTGCCTCCCAGAACTGAATCTTAAAAAAACCCCAATATTAAAAGGCTTGGTGAAATTCCTGGAGTTGACACACTATGCAAAACATCACTTCTGTTGCCTTTGAAATATTATTTATAAAACAGAGAGATGTACAAACAGTTCTGCAATGCGAATATACAGAAAATATCCAATTCCTCCTGTGCTTTCTGGAGATATTTCTCTTCTGATTTTGGGAAATGTTGAGTGCCACAGTTAAACATTAGTAGCAAGAAAATGCTCATATGTGAAATGGACAGATAGAATAATTCTTTATTCACTTATTCATAAATTATTGACCCTGGCACACCTGTCAGCTGAGCAGCACAAATAATTTGACATTGCTCCACTGCTCTTTGCCGTTTCCTTTGATTTTTCTGCATTTTGTCTGTGTATATTTAGAACAACACTTTGAGATGCAGCAGTGTCCTTCTGTGGTTTCATTTTAAATATTTCATCTTTTGTATTTTCCTGTGGCCACCCTTTGTTGCAGAGAACACCAGTTTTAAACGAGAGGGTGTGTGGAAAAGAGAGATGCTCATTCAAAGAGAGGCAGAGAAGCAGGAGTGTGTCACAACCCAATCTCCATTAGCCCACAAGTGACAAATTACCTTGCAGTCCCCCAGAATTTCCTCTGCTATTGCACTGAATTTTTGCCTGTTATTTATGAGCTGTTGCATTCAACTGCAGAAGTGGCTGCACTTCCCACAATGAAAAATTCACTGTACAGTTTTGAAAAGCTCATTAAGTGGAACTCAATTTATTTATATTATTTATGTTTATTATTATATCCAGGTCTTTGGGTTGAACTGGTGTAAAACAGTGAGAAGTTTTCTATATTTCTCTACACAAAGGAAGAGTAACACTTGGTAATTCTGTGAATATCTTCAGTCATTATTCTCTCAGTAGATGCACAGCTATTAAAATAGTGGAAATTAAAATAATTAAATACACATCCTGAGAAATGATAATTTTTTTCAGAAAATGTTTGTCCGAACATTTTTTCCCTTAGTTTTATTGACTCCTAAGTTATTTGCTTTGAGTTTGACTGATTTCATTTTTCATTTCATCTGAGTCATGTAACATTTACCAACAATAGCAGCAGAGCCTGCTGGGGGAAAAGAGCTGCATGTGAATCTAACCCAGAGGAATTCTGATTGAGAACTGTCACCTCTTGATGGAATTGGTCCCTTAATTCGGTGGCTGCAGGAATTGCTGCACCTGGATTGGTGTGGGCAGCTTTGCTGGTGAGGGAATCTGGGAAAGGAAAAAAGGAAAACCAGGATCAGCCTCTCCTTTGCTGCTGTTTGCAGGACAAAGCTGAAAGTGTGCAGTGGTAGGAGGAGGCATTTCCTCCTTGATCTATTTTTAGAGGAAGAACTTTATTTCTTAGCTTGAGATGTTTTAATAAGTATTAGATTTTTTTTTTTAGCTTTTCTTCCCAGAGGATGAGCGTTAACTCAAGCAGAAATGTAATATCTGATTACAGATAGCTGGGAAGTGTGACCCAGAATTGTGAGACCAGAGCACTCTGGAGGAGCCCTACCTCAGATGTGCACTGTTTTTATCTTGGGGAAGCACTGGGAATAGCGAGTAAATTCCTGATTAATGTTGGGAACACAGAGATGAAATTACCAACTGCCTGTACGTGGAACGTGAATTCCCCACTAGGAAATGAGCAGCTGCTGTTGAGCTGGGGTGGCTGCGAATTCAGAAGGTAAAATACAGAAAACCTGGTGTAGTCCAAGCCTCATTTACATGGAAAATATGCAGCCAAATGCCTGTCGGGAACCATCTCCAGATTTCAGCAGTTTAGGGCAAATTTGCAATGCAAGCCGTAATTTACCCTGTGGGGCTGGCAGAGGAGCGGCCATCGGGGTTCAAACCTCGATTTCCAGCCCTGATCCTTCACTGGGCAGCTCCAAAAATACCCAAATTTCCCTCAGAGAATGCCAGGTGATGGAGCTCTGCACACCCAGGATTAGCAGGGAAAATAACACGGATGAGAGCAAGGAATCACCCCAGGTGCCCCACGAGCTTTGCAGAATGGAGATATTTTACCAGCCCCAAACTGGTGTCACTGTGGCACTGCATTCGTGGGGTTTTATGTTCCTTTTCCTGAATAGTTCACCAACTTCTTCATCTCATCAGGGCGAACTCACAAGGCTTCAGAAAATGAGAACAAAGGAGGCTCTTGGCTATTGCCAAACCATTCCCCACTCTTGCCAAACTGTGAGACTTCTATTTTTTCAATGCTTGAAAGTGTACTCAGAAATAGTTTTCAATTTAAACTGAGTGGTGGAAACAGGAAGCAAAAGGGAAGAATTCTTTTATTTGTCAAATGTAGTGGAAAACAACACCACATTGCTGGACACTGGTTATCAACTACTATTGTAGCAGATTCATTTACAGCTATATCACTATTGTAAGGTTAAAACAATTATTTAATAGATTTGTTTTCCCTAAAAAGTCTCACAGCCAGCTATTTTTCATTCTTTCTCATCACTCTCTCAGTGCTTTGTTGGGAATACATTACTCTGTTTGCAGACTGTATTTCTGCTGATAAATCTGCTGAGACCTTGGCTCAGCTCTGAGCACGATGCACGAGGAGCTGGATGATATTTCATGTACTGCTTTATATCTAAATTCAGACAATATGACCCTTATGTTCCTAATATTGAAAATGCTTCACAAATGCTCACTGAGTACCTGAAATGTAGTTCATGGCAGAAGGAGGAAAAACCTGAAGCTGAAAACAAAAATAAAAAATTGTGTACATTTAACTTTAGGCAGATATTGAGGTTACACTTTTTTTTTTTTTTAACAATACCTTAATGATATTATAATTTAACATAATAATTTTTTAAAAATCTGTAAATTTTACTTCTTTATTCAGTTCTGAGTGGCATGCAGCTTTGTGGCAGAGCAGTGGGTATTCACAGCTGGAACTGAGGGCCGAGGTGTCCCGAGGCTCCTGCAGGTACAGCAGTTAATTAGTCCCCCAGTGTGAAGTTTGCAATCAGGTGTCGAAGCAGTTTCAGTTACAGTGTTGTGGTGAATCATTTCCTTCTGATGCTTGTGGTGATCAATCATGTGGGGCCCTCGTCTAGATTTTCACACCAGCTTCAAGACAAAAGACGTTCACAAAGAAAAACAAAATATTATCCATCTGTGGGTGCCCAGCGTGGATCTCGCCTCGCTTTGCTTGTTTTCGAACCATGGGGTTATCCAAACATTCCTCTTTTTGAAAATTTACATATTAGTCTGAGACAGGCTAAACGAGGAAATGGCCTAGAAAAAATATCAGTCTAAAATACAAATATTACATTTAGTTTACATTTGAAAGGGTGGTTTGGTTTTTTTTTTTGTTGTTTTTGGGGTTTTTTATTATTTTTTTAATTGTTGGCCTTTCTGAGCATTACATATGAGTTAGGAAAATATCCAGCTTTTCCAGAGGCAGCTTTGAAACTGCAGAACACATTATAAAACCCGAAATACTTCCTTTTTTGCCTGAAATAAACAGCAGCACAGGCCTGTGCTTGTATGACCAGGCATTTTCCCCTGCATGCACAGCAAGCACGGATGAAGAATTTTCACCTGCAGCTATTTGCGAGAGATTGATTTGGATTCAGGAATGCATCCCTGGTGGAGCCCACACTTAGGGAATGCTTCAAGTTGGTCACGCACTCAAATGTGGTCCTGGGGAGGGAAAGTGGTTTGTGACTCGTGGCCTTTGTCATTGGCACCCAAACCCCCTGGCTTGGGTGCTTTCATATCTAAAATAATATCTAAAATATCTTTAATATCTAAAATAATAAATATGTAATAAAACCATGCTGATGAAGATCTTCAGCTCTGCCATGGTTCAGTGGGAATTCAGGATGGTTGGAGGTGGTGAAAACTAACAGCATTTGCATAAAAATGCACATGGGGAAATGAGAACATCGGCTAGATCATAATAATATTCCAAACTATTTTCAGTGTGTTCCCTATTTTTTTAGCTGGCTGATATGTTCAGGGTGGGCTTTGCTAGAAATGTAAATGAAAATCTCTTTCCAAAGATATACATTTCCCCCCTTTTCCTGATGGTAATAGATAATGGAAACAATTTTTAACTTTTCCCCGTTGTTCCCTCCATTTTCCAGCCCTGTACCCTGGGGTCTGGGAAGATTATTAACTGTGAGGATTGCCTGCTTTCCATTGCTCCTTACAATTATCAAACAGTTAAATGAATAAGGAATAAGGAACGTGACCTTGTCACCCTGACTCATGAGCGACTGTCAAGTGAGGGATCCCAGTAGGTCGAATGCTGAAGTCTTCATTTATTTGTTTTATTTTGCCATGAACTACAAATGGAAATGCAGATCTCCTAAAGACTTTGCTGCATTCAGACTTTTCAGATTTTTTTTAAAAATCTGCCTTAAATCCACGTGTTACAGGAGGGGACCTGAGGGAATGTGAAGTCAAGCCTGGTGACTTTGTGGAGGTTTTCCCATGCAGGGCTGTGGGTTCCTGGGTGACACAAAGGGAATTCAGGCAGTGCTGGGGGTGGGAGAGATCAGCGAGGAAATAATTAAAGTTGCAAGCAAAGTTCCAAGCGAGCACTGCTGATGAAAGAGGCAAACCACGGAAATGTGAAGGTTCCTGCTCTCCTCTCCTTTAATTCCCAACAATAATTGCCCAAAGCAGAGGAGGGGGATGGGAACATTTGCATTTTCAGGGCAGGGGGATATCACTCCTGTAGGAATAGTGATGATGTGGAGACTCTGGGATGTTATTGCCCTGCTACAGGATTTGGGATGGCTGGATCAATACAACATTGGCTGTCCTTGCAAGGCACAACAGGTCAATAAATAAGTTTGTCAGCATTTTTCTAGCTTGCCACGCTGGGAAATAATACAGGTTACTAAAGAATTGTCACCTTTGATTTATAAAGGTAATTAAATGTAGGAGTGTTGGATTCTCTTGAATCATTCAGCAAATTAAAAGATACAGGAGAAGAAAATTCTACAAGTGAGCCAGAGGAATACAAAGTACATCTGAATTCTTCTCAGCTCCTGGGGTGAGCTGCCCTTAACTCCTGTGACTGCTTTTAACACCTGCTTTAGTGCTGCTTACCCCTCCTCTATTGACAAGATAGAGTTTAAGATTCTAGGAATTAATTTCAACTTCAGTCTCGAAACAGCAGATATTTTCCTGAGTGATTTCTTGCTTTTTCTGCAGTTACAATTTCCTATTGCTTTGAATGATGTTACATTAGTAATACTTGGGTTTATGTTTTTGTTTGGGTTCATTTCACGTGCAGACTGGCTGAAGTCTTGTATTAACAAATATTTCAGTCCAAGACACATCCTTGGAGCAGACTTTGGAAATGCTACAGACAGTTTTTGTTGTGTTATAAATGAGCAGCTCCTGCAAACTTAACAGTTCTGGGATTTTATTTTTTTTTAATAATGGACTTTCCTTGAGCACCTTTGGCTTGCAAACAATGAGAGAATCCCTGATACGAGTTTAATATTTCATGGCATTAGGATTCCTTTGTTTCATATTGATGAAAAATCGGGATTTAGATTGTCTGCATCTGACTGCCATCCCAAACTGTGCCCTCAGCAACCCTGTGCAGCCTTTCCCAAGGAAAACAGCTGAGGGGCTTTGGGCCCTTGGGCCTTTTATGAGGAAAGAAAGGACAAAAAATTACTTTATCCATTTTGGTGAATAAAAAGGGGTGTGTGTGTGCAAACATCCAAGCTTGGAGCATCTTCCCATTCTCCCTCTCCTTGGCTAATTGCTGCCAGGTCCCTGGATTTGGTTCATTGGCTGTCACGTGGCAACGTGACACATTGCATGGTGTCCTTTAAAGGTTTTACTCCCTGGCTTCAGCGGCTGGGTCCCACACTTGTGTCTTGGGGAAAATCCTGTGCCCTTCCAAGCACTTCTCCATCGGTGAAATGGGTGTGATGATGCCTTGCTCTGTTCGTCAAGTGGAGGTGTGAACACATCGATGTTTCTCTTGTTGCCATGGCCATCTCTGACTTTTAATTAAATTTTGAACAGCTTTCAGTGAGACTCCTGCTACCTCTGCAGCCTGGGCCTCTGTAAGACACTTGCTCCTACAAAATGTGGTTTTTAAAAGCCCCAAAACTCACATTACCTTGGACCTCTTCAAGTGTCAGACATGAAAGTCAAGGACACTAGGGCAGTCTCTGAGCCAGCATCAAAAATGGAATTATTCAAGTCTTTTTCCTCCCTTGAAAAATGGCCAAGTAGAAACAAAGGCTGTTCAAGTGACAAATGTTTCTTACTGAGAGTAATTTGAATCAATGGAAATATTTATAAAATTAAGTATAGGTGAGCTTAGTGAGCCTGCTGACTTTATGTAACTCGTTATTACATTAAATACAAGGTGTACTGTTACTACAAATCCATTAACATTCACTGTGTGCCTGCTTGTTCAAAGCAGTCAATGCAGTTATGAACCTGTAAAAAGGATTAGTGATTTTATTACCTTAGAGAAGGATTCCTCCCCCTTTATTTTGCAAATTCCCGATTTTATTTCCGAAGCTGAAACAAAGGGAAGGCAGTGCTCCAGCAAGGAGATGCACTGCTCCAGGCTGGCAGCTGGAGCGCTGGATATAGGATGGCAGCTCTTGATTTGTCAGCATGTTGCTATGGGGTGGGAATCTGGGAGAGGAGTAAATGCTGGGCAGATATTCTGGGATCTCCCAGTGCTCCTGCACGCTCCTCCAGCCCTCCTCTCAACTCCCAGGAAGGAAAACAAATCCTCCTGGTGAGGGCAGAAAGCACATCCTGCCCTTCCTCCCATCCTTCTGCCTTTGGGCACGGGATAAAAACTGCCACAGAGAGGGACAGCACTGGGAATGGGGATAAAAACTGGGATAAAAACTGCCACAGAGAAGGACAGCACTGGGAATGGGCCTGGGAAAGGGAATGGAGGGATCCAGAGCCTTTCCTGGGGAAAGGGAAGGGAAGGGAAGGGAAGGGAAGGGAAGGGAAGGGAAGGGAAGGGAAGGGAAGGGAAGGGAAGGGAAGGGAAGGGAAGGGAAGGGAAGGGAAGGGAAGGGAAGGGAAGGGAAGGGAAGGGAAGGGAAGGGAAGGGAAGGGAAGGGAAGGGAAGGGAAGGGAAGGGAATCAGCATGCTAGCTTGGCTTGGGACACTGAAACTGTGGAGGCAGTTCTGTGTGGATCCAGAGGCAGTTATGGGGGATCCACAGGCAGTTCTGTATGGATCCAGAACCATTTCTGTGTGGATCCACAGGAAGTTCTGGGAGATCCACAGCAGGAGATAAATCTGCCTGCACTAGAAATGCACAGGCACGTACTCCTAGCGAGCTCTCCCCATCTCTCCTGAGTGTCTGCACAGGTAAAAGCAAATTAAAATTTGCTCAATTAGCTGCTTCCATGTACAATTATCTCGTTTACATACCCGAATTAGAATAATTACATGCCTAAAGCAGCCATCCAGCTCCACACACATTTGCAATACTCAAGTTCCTAATTTCTCTTGAAAATCCACCTATTGGACTCTACAGCAGCATAATTATGGAGCTTTTCTGTGTGAAACAATCGCATTCACTATCACCTTCCAATGTCTGCTGGAGGTGTTTATCTAAACCCACACACACCACACCAGAGGACACAGCACCAGCAGGTTACACTTTCTCTGACTCGTTGAGGGCTTTGATTCACCTCTCAGCCTGACAGAGATACAAGCCCTGAGCAAAGTGCTGGGCAGGGCAGCAGCAGGAAGTGTGCAGCAGGAAGGGCTTTTCAGGCACAGGGGTTGTAGTGGCACCACAAGTCCTTGATAAAGCTGTGGTTGCATCTGTTGGGCAAGGATTTTGTCAGCACCAAAAGTTGTTGTGGGAGACCTGGGAGGGAGGTTGACAATCCCACAGCTCCCCACTGCCTGTGTCCACAGTCTATCCCAAATATTCTGTTTTCCTGACCACAGGAACCAGCTGTCTTTGCCCAAATTGTTACAGAAACTTCATTATTAGAAAACTAGAATATCCTATAATTCTGGGAGAACACTCTCCTATTAAAAAGCCCCATATCAAATTTTTCTCCTATTCAACCTGCAGTGACACCATCTCAGATGGATAAACTGAAAGTGTTTTACATTTGTATTTCATATTTGATTGTTTAATTTCTGCTTTTGCTTGCACTGAACAAATCACCTTCTTCTTTGTCTCTTGTCAGTAGTTTAGGCTTAGAGTGTCCTCAGTTGGGTTACTGTCTTGTTTGAAAGCATCCTTTTTAACTGGACAAAAAATTCATTATGCTAATTTAAAAATAAATGCTCTCAGAAATTTCATTATGAAGTAAGAGCTAATTTCTTTTGAGATGGAAAAAAAAAATTAGTCATACAGGAAATAATGCAACAATGGCAAAAATGAAGGAAAATCTGATTCTTTACTTTGAGTAATATCCTGACCCAAGCAGCCTGCAGGAAGATATTCCTGTGTCCCATACACAATGCTTCCATTGTGCAAAGC
Source organism: Ammospiza nelsoni (assembly GCF_027579445.1). NCBI lineage: Eukaryota > Metazoa > Chordata > Aves > Passeriformes > Passerellidae > Ammospiza > Ammospiza nelsoni. The sequence goes on along the minus strand of NC_080644.1, from coordinate 1,982,020 downwards.
ACCAATGTCACATTTTGAATTTCCCTGTGTGAGTGGAACTCTGGTTTGTTGATGGGCAGGTTTCAGGGGCTGCAGAGTCCCTGCAGCACTGTGCCCATCACCCCTGCAGAACAGGAGCTTTCAGAGTCAAAACTCCCCTTAAGCCCCTAAAACGCTGGGCTGGAACCCCAGCTGCTGGGAGTGATGGTGGCTGCATTAAAGGCAGGAGTGTCACATTGATGTGCACCAGCTGAAGCTCTGCTCTAGCCCCAGCCTTCCCCTTCCCATCCTCATCCTCACCCTCATCCTCCTCCTCCTGCATCCCAGCAGTGCCAGAACTGGGAGAGAAGGCCCACAGGGCAAGCAGGAGTTCAGCATTTCCTACAGGAATGATAATCTGGCAGGTTTGCTGGTATTTTCTGGCTCTCAGGAGTTGCTGTGTGTGACACTGGCAGTGTATTGACCAAAATTCCCCAGTGGGATTGTTTGGGAAGTTTTGGCACAAGTGGTACAAAGAAGCTCCACTTTGGGCTCCGTACTGAAAGTTCCTTGAAAACTTCCTAGATCTGGGAACTCTGGGGGTTTGTGTTCCCCTCCTGTCCCACCCAGCCCGAGATGGCAAATGTTCCTCACCTGTCTGCCCCACCCCCTCCTGCAGGTGTAAAACCTTATTTTTGCAAGAAGAGGGAAGCAGAAAATATAACTCAAACACAAGAAACGCAAGGATGGGGGTCAGGCTACTTGTCAGTGGTGAAAGGGGAAAGGAGAATGTGTTTGGAAGTAAATGATTTCTTCTGCTCGTGCTGAAGAGTAATTCTCAGCCCCCTGTGAGTGAGAACATGAGGCAGCCCTGTCCCCATTAGCTGGCACTGGGAAGAGGGAGCTCTGGCACACCCCGGGCCTTTGTCCACTGTCATGCTAATTCCCGGCTGGAAACAATTCCTGCTCTCTTTCAGCACCTTTCAAATGCACATTTTGTGCCAGAGCAGCTCTGCTGCATTCAGAACCCAGAAGCCTCAGGTTTTTCTTCCTGCATTTCTCATACAAGGAGGAAGTGCTGCTGCGAGTACAATAGGAAGAAACAAATGATGACAACAAAGGCCCAAGCTCAGGGAATTCTTTCTGGTCGAAGATTAGGATGAAGGGAAAAAACCCCAAAACTGTTGCAGCCCTCCAAGAATGGTAATTCCATGTCAGGATTGATCAATATTAGCTTTCTATTTATAGAACACCTTTCATTCTGAGGCTCTGTGGTGTTTATAAATTAATAAACACATGAGCAAGAATCCCACCATCCATTATTAATGTTATCAGCACCTTCAGTTTATGAGAGGTAATTATCATTTTTAACAGCGTGAAAGTCGTGAAAAGAATCACAAAGCCACTTTTTGAATCCTCTTCTCTCTTCTTTGTCATTTGGGGAGTTAAATGCTGTAGTAGAGCTATAGCCCAGTGAGGACACACTCTGAGGTAAATACTTTTGCAAAGTATGGCTCAAAAATTAACTGAACTGCCACGTTTTTCTGAGGGGTTGCACCTGGGTAATCTCACAGAAAAACCTTTACAAAATGAACACTTCCTTAACTCTGAATTAATGTGCAGGGTGCCTGAATCTCTCTGTTATCTCAAGGCAGATAATTTTGCTTCCTTGCCCATGAGAAATTCTTAAGGATCTGCCTCCACATCACAATTACAAGGAGCAGTAACTGCCACCCTTAAAGGCAGTTTTGGTTTTTGAATGCACTTGGAATATGCCATAGAAAGTAAAGGAATTAATCTAGAAATGCCTTCTTCAGTTAGGAAACATTTTGTGAGACTCCATTTTCATTATTAGAACCTACTTCCATTATTTTGATCCTGTAATAAATACTATTGGTGTGCTTGAAATCCTGTAATAAATACTATTGGTGTGCTTGAAATTTTGATCTGAGATCAAGACAAAGAGGAGAAAAACTTCTATAATTGAAGGCAGAATAGTAAATGGCCCCAAAAAGGAGAAGTGGAAAAAATGTGACATTTGAATTACACATACAGCACACATGTCAGAACTGGAAAATGGCTGTAAAATTCTGCTTCATCTACACAAGAACCCAACATACTCCAGAGCTCACAAGTCTGTAAAACAAAGTTCTTCAACTTATTTTGTAAAAGGCTTGCACTGAGCTCTCTAATGGAGTGAGGAAAATTATATTAACAAATAGAGAATTTAGGCACGTCGTCCTATCCAAACAATATATTTGGGTTTCAATTTTAGAACCAGTTCAGTGCACACCTACCTCTGTATGTGAGTAGTCAGCACAGGGTTGGGCTTTTAATATTAGACTTGTTTTTAATTGAAGAATGGTGTCAGGTGCTAATTAGCATGAGTGAATGTGCTTTTATTTTGCCATATCCCAGCCATAGGAAGAAGCAGTTTATAAACTGAGAGTGGGAAGGCTGGAAGCTCAAACTAATCAAGGAAGGGAGAGGATTAACAGCCAGTCTCTAGATCTAACTCTTGATATTCAGAGTAAAAACCATGTGATACTGGGAAGGACAATTTGGAAAGTTACAACGAAAGTTTAAGGCCTCTGGTGCTGATAACTGAACCATTCTGGGCAGACTCATCATCCAGAGCTGTTTATCTTCCTGAGCAGCCTTTTTCATAGAATTTGTGTTTCACCAACGCATTTCTCTTCCCTCGCTGCCCTGCACAGATGCATGTGAAGCTCATTTCTGTTCCCAGCCCCTTCTGAAGAAGGGCTGCATGCTGAAAGGCTCTCCTCTCTCCTCCAGCCATATCTCAGAAAAGATTTTATTTCTCCATGCAGATCTTTATTCTTTCTCTATCACTGAGAAGCAACAATGCAACCCTGGGCTTGAATAAATACCAGGAAGATCCCAGAGATCTTTCACACCAGGAGTTACAAGAAAGGAGAACGTTCACATGGTGCTGTGCAGTCATTTTGAAAAGGATCCATTTGCAGAACAAAGTACAGGAACAGAACTGCAGATTGAGTAAAAAGAGGAAAAAAGTGAGATGTTTTCTTTGAGAAATCTGTGTGCTGTTGAAGAAGATTCTGTTTACTTGTATTTTCCTACTCTAGTGTGCTGTGATAAGGAAAAAGAAAAGACGTCATGCTCGAAGTCTGTTAAAGTTCATATGCAGCGAAAACAAAACAAAATCAAGGTCAAACAGAAAATGTTTCATACTGCACTGTCAATGTGCCTCGCAGGATTTGAAATCTATGAGTTTACACAGACAGGATGTATAAAACAGGGACAGAACCCCCCTGCGACTCCTTTATCACTACAAAAACAAACTGTTCTACGTTCAACGTGCTGCTCGGGCAGCAGATTTTAGTGGGGCATCCAAACACCTCCAACAGCACCCCAAGAGTGCGGAGGGCGTTGGGAGAGAATGGGGCAGCTTGGGGCAGGGGGGGAGGAGCTGGTGCTGCCCAGGGAGCTGGGGCTCAGCGTGGGCACAGGGGGCAGAGTTGATGCTGCCCAGGGAGTTGGGGCTCAGCATGGGCACAAGGGGCAGAGCTGGAGCTGCCCAGGGAGTTGGGGCTCGGTGTGGGGACAGAGCTGGTGCTGCCCAGGGAGTTGGGGCTCAGCATGGGCACAGGGGACAGAGCTGGTGCTGCACAGGGAGCTGGGGCTCAGCATGGGCACAGGGGGCAGAGCTGGAGCTGCACAGGGAGTTGGGGCTCAGCGTGGGCACAGGGGGCAGCGCTGGTGCTGCACAGGGAGCTGGGGCTCGGTGTGGGGGCAGAGTTGATGCTGCCCAGGGAGCTGGGGCTCAGCGTGGGCACAGGGGGCAGCGCTGGTGCTGCACAGGGAGCTGGGGCTCGGTGTGGGGACAGAGCTGGTGCCGCCCAGGGAGGCTGGAGATCACGCTGGGGACACAGACCTAACCCAGCGCCAGGCGCATTCCTGGGGCAGGCGAGCCCCGCCGCGCTCATCGCCCCGTGCCTGATGCGATGTCGCAGGAGCCGGTTTGTCCCCTCGTGGCCCATCCGTGCCCGGGGCAGCGCCGCAGCCCCGTGGCAGCCGAAGGGAGCCGAGCGTGCCGGCGCAGCCCCTGCACGGCGTTTCCTGTAAACACGCGCTGCCGCTGTCGCTGCCGCTGCCGCCCCGCCAGCGCGATCCCGGCTCAGCGGGATCTGCTCTCACATCGCGCTGAAAGAGGCGATTTGTGCAAAAAACGCGACAACAAACCGGGCCGCAAAACGCCGATAAAGCTTCTCATGAGCGATCCCATGTTCTGGCCTCGCTCTCTCGTCCAAGTGTTACACAAACAATTTATTTTGTAAGCGAAGGAGGAACACGATCCTGATTTTGCAAATAGATGTTGTTGTGAGGAAATTGAGGGTGTCGAATTTTATATTCCAGCTCGTGGCCCAACAGCCCAAACAGTTCTAAAAAGGACTTCTGGAGCCATTAGGTGACACTCTGATTGTGGTTGCAACCTTATCTCCTTAAAAGCCTAAAACACTGTGTATTTACTTTATTTATTTATTCATGCCAGCAAACAGAGAATTTCATGTAATAACTTGACTGCTAGAGCAGGGGCTTAAAAACCCCCCCAAAAAGGCCAAATTTGGGGAGCCCTGGGAGAAGACTTGCCCAAGATCACTCAGGAAGTCTGGGGCAGAGCTGGGACAGAGCCCAGCTCCCCTAAACCCCATTTGTGCCTTAATCACACGACAGGCCACGTTTAATAGCTGCCTGAATATGAATGTAAAATGAGAGAGTCCCTGTGCAGGAGAATGAAACTGGGCTGATCTGCTGCCAGGGACAGCCCAGCGTTCTGCTGCTCAGGTCACTTGTTTGAGACAAACACCCCAGCAAGATTTTAAATTTAGGTGAAGGCTTCCTGCTGCCTGCCCAGCTCTGTTTTCATTCTCCCTGACAGCGAGGGTTTCCCTCTGAGTGCTCTGAGAGGAGCAGGACTTGAGCCAGATCACAAAACTTCCAGCCTGGATTTTTGCATAATGTAATTGTACATAATGTAATTTAAAAGGACTCAGACATTTAAGTACGTTAGGAGGTTGGGGACTGCCATGAAACTTTTCTGCTTTCAGCAGTGCTATTTTATTTCTTTCTGTTGTTCTGGAGGAGATTATCACAATTTTGGGCGTGCTGCCTGGTTCTAAAGTCTACTTTGGGGCTAGGTTTAATATGGCAAGACTGTGGAGTAACATATAGTGCAGAGCAGTAAACACAGGTCTGTCAGGGCGTTTGGTGCAGAAGGTTTTGCCTCATACATAAAATATCGACTGGGGAAGCCTCTCCAGAAAGGCAGCAAATGTCCTCAACACAGGACAAAACTGAGGGAGAAGAAAATCTAGGATTTATTTTTCCAGGTTGGCCCTTGCCTCATATCAAACATTTCCAGCTCCATGAGCATAAAACACAGAGGTCACCGTGGCTAATCTGTAAAAATAAATTGGATGTTTTCATTTCACTCCTGTAATGTGATATTATATGATGCATTTTGAGCAAAAGAAGGAAAAGTTTTAAGATATTCTGAGCCTCTCCTTTTCTCCTGAAGCAGTCTTTTTATTTTTCTTACATTTTCCACAGAGGTCCCATATCTCAGTGGATAAAAACCATGCGGCTCCTGTGTTCTCTGGTAAGTCATGTTTACAGTGAGCCAGAGCCCTGGCTCAGGGGAGCAGCCCTTGTGATCAAGGGGGTCAATACATTTCACATGGAAAAGTAAAATCTTTAAAAAATGAAAGAGGAAGGGAGCAAATGATGGCTTTTGGTGTGTCATGAGAACATGAAATACCACAACACCTGACTCAGGGAGGCTTTAAGAACACCGAGTTAAGAGCAAAAATACAAACTTAATGTTTTTATTAGTTTGTGTGCCTTGAATTTGTTTTCAACTCTTCAATACAAGGTCTTTCAAAACGCTAACATCAGAGCACAACAAAAAAAATACATTTTTAACAGACTGTTAAGAGTCACTTGGGGTGGCAGAACCTGGTCCCTCCCACACCCATTTCCAGCAAAATTCTGCTTTGTTCTGCTGGCCTCGCTGCCGTTGGGAGATAATCAATACTTAAACTGCTCCTGTGCTCCAGACTGGGAGTGTTGGCGGGATCAGGTTTGGTCACATAGTGCAAGGTGGTGTGCAGCGAGTTCCAAAGAAACGCAGAGCTCTTGCAAGACAAAGGAATATTTTGCATGCACGGATAAACACCCGGCTCCGTTACATCCTACTGCAAAAAAAAAAAAAAAAAAAAAAAAAATCACATTAAACTAGCAAGGATTGAGCAATAAGCTCTCCTTTGTCAATTCAAAACTCCATCCAGAGCTGTGGAAAGGCCAGGATTCAACACTTGGAAATCTGTGAAGCAGCACAAGGTAAATCCCTTTTCCTCATGGCTCACACATGGAAGGACAGAGATTTTTAAACTTCAGGAAATTAGTGAGGCTCTATCAACTCATATGACCTTTTGAAGGGGCAGGACTTAATTATCTGTATTTTAAAATTTTGGTCTTATCAGGTTTGACCACGAAGATAAATCTGCTTCAAGTCAGCGTGAGGCAACATTCAAATTTGCCAATAAAGATATTTCACCTTCCAGAATTACCTGGTAAGTAATTACCTTGTATATATTACACATTCTGTAATGGTTTTGGATAATCTTTATTTGCCACATAAGCGACCTAAATTTCAGCCTGGGTAGGGTTGCTCATTTTAGACTGGGAGAACATTTTAGAGAAGAAATTAAAAAAAAAACACATTAAAAAAACCCCAAAAACCAAAACACATGATTTTAACTGCAATTATTTTAGAAATGTCCTCTATTGAGGCAGGATGATTTTTATATTGAAGGAAACGAGCCCCCGGGTGCGATGTAAATGTAGTGATGTGAACTGAAGTGACTTTAGCAGGTCTCGGTGTGTCTTTGGGGGAAAAAGCGGAGACCGCATGGAAACTCACCTCCTCCTTATCCCATTTACTGGAGGGAGGTGCTAACCTCAGAGTCTAGCGGAGATTAAGCACTTTGCTAACAGCATTACAGATTGCATTTAACTCCTCAAAACCTCCTCAGTGCCAAGTGGGACACTCGGAAATGTATTTTAATTCTTTGCCTGCCGCACTGCATTCCTCTATAGTGTCCATCCCTCTGGAGCAGAGCAGCTGGGTGTTTAAAAAAATGAAAAATAGATGAACCCTGGGCTCTTTTGGGGCAATTTACACAGTAAACCTGTGTATTCGGGGAGCCCTGATGGGTGCCAGGCCCCTCACTGAGCACGCGGGGCTGCAGCCACAGGACAAAAAGGGTCGTGCTCATCATGTCCCCAGTGACCCACGCAAGGATCAATGCTGATGAGATATATTGGCTATAATTACGTTTGTGCCTGGGCGACACTAGCTCTGTGTTTCGTGTTTGGGTGGGCGCGGCTGTGTTTTGGATCGCGTCCATCACTCCTTGTCCTGTCTGAGGGGACGGGGCGCGGCCACAGCCGGGCGTGGCCCTGGAGGCGGGGCCAGCGTTGATTGAAACGCGCCGGGCGCGTGGCCAGCGCAGGCCCCGCCCCGCGGCGGGCGTGCCCAGCCGGAGGGGCGTGGCCCGGGGCTGCCCGAGCAACAGCTGCCGCGGAGCCGTTTACAAACAGTGCCCCGAGCGCGGCGCGGCCGCTGCCCCGCGGCGCCTCGGCTCAGGTGAGGCAGGGCTGGGGGGCACCTGCCGGGGGCTCCGGGCCCCTTCCTCCTCCTCCTCACCTTCCCCGCCCCCCCGGGGGCACCTGCGGCAGGCGCAGCCCCGTCCCTCGGGCGGCCTCTGCCGTGAGGGGCCGGTTGTGCGAGCGAGCGCGGGGGGGCCGCTGCCGCCGGCATGTCTGAAGGGTTCGGGGCGCACCCCCCCACCCCCACCCGTGGCCCGGTTGGAAGCGGGGCTCGGAGCCCCCCCTGTCCCCGCGCTGTCCCGGGGGACGGCAGGAGGCGGCAGGAAGGGCGGCGCGGGCCCGGGGGGGCGGAGGAAGGTCCAGGTGTGTGTGGCCCCGCAGGTAGCGGCCCCTCCCGCCGCCCCCTCCCCACGCGGGGCGGGCGCAGCGGCGGCGCGGCCGGAGCCCTTCCCCAGCTCCCTCCCACCCCAAGTTCGCGCTGGCCCCGCGCTGCCGCCGCCGCCGCGCCGCCGCCCCCTCCCCTGGCGCCCCCGGCCGGGCCGCGCTGCCGTCCGTCCCACACCTGGGGGGTCGCGGGGCCCCCCCGAGGCGCCGCGCCGGGCCCGGGGGCCGCGCTCGGCCGGGGTGGGGGTGCGCGGCGATTCGAGAATATTTCTTTGTGAGTCAAAGATGTTCCTGGAAGAAGGATTTGTAGTAAGTGGCTCATGGGGCGGAGGGGGGGGTTGTTAATGAAAAGTTTATTGATCCGTTTTGCCAGGTTTTGTTTCATTTACCTTTGTCTTTCAAAGACCAAAGCCTTCCCGATCATTTCTTTAGCATCGTGGTTCTTTTTTTTTTTTTTTTTTTCTTTCTTTTTTTTTTTTTTTTAAAGGGGAATAGGAAGTTTAGAAAATAAATAAATAAGCCTCAACTGACTTCTTAAGCAACAAAAGGGGTTGCCAGGCGAGGACAATAAAATTCTAGAATATCCAGAGATTGGATTTCATTCCTGTTCCGTGATGCCCCCTGGACTTTGTGTTTTGGGGTGTGAGGCTTTTTTTGTTTGTTTGTTTGTCTCCCACACAGAAAACCTGCACCCAAAGTAAGGTCTGTATGTTCTCTAATGAGCCATCCCATAAAATGTGCTGTGTGACTCCCAGTAAGTATTTGAATTGAAGCGTAATAGTTTTGAAGTGGTGGGGAACAAAAATCTTTCTGTTGGGTTATTGATCTGCTGATGAAAGGCGTTTGAATGTGAAAAGGGTTTAGTTTAGGGAGGTTGTGTGTTTAAAGGTTTTTTTTTTAAGGCAACATTTTTTTTTTCATTTTTGAAATGACCTTGAGAGGTTTAAAACTACATCAGTTTCTACCAGTGGGTTTGAGGGGGAGGCAGGAGCAGAAGAATCTAGTGAAAATCGAAAATAGAAATAGGAACTGAAGTATAGCTGCAGTGAAATATTTTCTTATAGAAGTATGTGAAAAGGGAAGTTTTTGTAAGAATGTGTGAAAAAGAGGAGAGGGAAATAACGCAGTTTCAGATGCAGGGAGGGGGGGAGAGAAGGGAGCATATCATTCTTCACATTTTATTAGGCCGTGAAATGCAGGAGTGATATGATCTGGAAGACACAGAAATAAAACGCCTAACTGCAAGTTGAATAGCAGGCATTGACTTGCTGACCAACGCTTCCATGCTTGCTGGGGGCTGCTGCTGGGGCTGCAAAGGTAGCAGAGCACAGGGCTGTGACAATGGCTTGCAAATGCTCTAACGCCATGTTTTATTGCTCTTAGGAGCTCTTCTTAACTGGAGGTTTGGGAATACGACTGAGACTTTAATTTGGGATGTCCACAGTGAGGTTTCAGCCTTTCCTTGGATAATAGAAAGGGACAGTTGCAAATAAGTGGGATAAACTGCATTCTTTGGCAGAGGGGGAGGGAAGAGGGCGAGGGTGGAGGAGGGTTTTTTTTCTTCCCCTTTACTAGTTCTGTAACTGAGTCAATATTTTAAGATCTGTAGCAGGAATGTGGCTTTGTGATCACTGAACGTGTTTTTTTTAGTGAGCAATCTTGTCATGCTGAGCATAATACTTGGATTTTCGATCTCTATAGGCTCTTTCCTGAAATCAGCATCTGAGTTTTGCCTTTTAAGTTTTTCAGGGTGGTGAATATGAAAAACAAATAACTTTAGAACCACGGCTATTACAGTGATTATTGATTGGCTTGGCCCTCAGCCAAGCAACTCTTCTGCATGCAGCAGAGTTGCTGATTTACATTCTGTGGATTGTTTTTCATAAGTTAGCCTTTTTTAATCTTTAAACAGCATATATGGCAGTTGAGGAACAGTAGATCAGTTTTTAGTTAAGGTTGTTCAATTATGTCTTCATCGCTTTGGAGTTGGTTGAATGACTTGACATGAGATTAAGCACAACAAAAGAAAAGGCAGGGGAACAACAGCTGCCTTCCAGTACCAGAGCTCCAGATTCTGAGCACTTCAGCGTTTTACCTTTTACTGCTACGTGGTGTCAGGTTTAAATGTGAATATTTCTATTCCCTTTGCGAGAAGCTCAGGCTTGCTGATAACACATCAGCCACTCAAAGCCTGGATGTTCGTGTTTTGGGGGTTGTTTGTCTGCTGCATTTTGCAGAAAATGATCTGAGGATCTGATACTGAGCAGTGAATTGATCTCATTAACTTTTAAGACAAAAGTAGCAAACAGTCCCCACTAGTTTGTACTTGTTTAGTTACTGTGTGGTAAGAACTTTAAGGTGTGTCCTTAATGGCAACTGACGATTCTTGCTGCGAAGCCTTGTTTATTTTAGGTAGATGTTTTATACAGAATTTCCACTGGGACAAATTACTCCACTGACTGCACTTATTCTTTCTGAAGGCTGACTGTGAGCATAAGAGAATAATTTTGCCATGCAGCAATCAGGCTATATTTAAAAATTGAAGCCATTAAGTTTTGCTGTGTATTTTAAGGCTTTTCCTACTTCCTTTGTTTAAACATTCTCAAACAGTGCATATCATAGATGAGTTTAAAACATTCATATGGCACTGTTGGGGCCGAATTTAAAATTAAAATGAATACCGACGTCCTTGTTGATGAAAATAGAAAAAGCATTTCTTTAAATAAGTGGATAGTTTCTGGTTTTGAGTGTGGTAAGGAGGCTATATTGGTGTCTTGTAAACAAAGTTTCATATTAAGTAGTCTTTAGAGAATGGCTTCCAGGCTTTGCATTAGAGGATTTCTTTCTTTTCCTCTTTAAGTGAATAATGTTTTTTGGTTTTGCTTTGTTTTGGTGGAGGGGTGGGGAGAGCGGGATTTAGGGTAGGGGCTGGAAAAGAGAGGAAGATAATAAACTTTAGCACCTTTTTATCAGACTGTCTTACACAAAAGGCTACTTGATTCTGGTTTCCCCTTTCATTAGATCACACTCCAAAAATTCCTTTTTGAGCAGTTATTCTAACCTTCAGAAATACCTCCTCTTACCACTGTATTTTCATTTGGAACTATGCTGATAGATTAATACCATGTTTTATACAAATTGCTAAGTTATTACTGTAATCAGGGGAAATTATTTTAAAAGGGAACTGTGCCTTTCACTTAGACTTTCAATCCTGTGATTACAGTAAACTTTTAGTTACAAAAAAAAAAAAATCTGAGAGTTTGCAATTAAGAAGCTCTGGGGAAACGTTAAGTAAATTTTAACTTCCCTTTGTTCTTTGGGACTTTTTGTTGTCCCAGCTCTTTCTAACCTGAATCTTGATTTGGAATGCATTGTCCTGGGCAAAGATTCCATCCAGCGTATATGTAAATACACTCCCTCTTTCCTGTGTTATGAAATGCTGGCATATGGAAAGAGCAGCCCCCCTTTCCCCAAGGTAAAATGGGCTGAGCTTTCTTTTCTTTGCAAGAAGCTGAAAGAAGAGTTTGACCTTTGAACTCAGCCTCACACTTCCACGCTGCTTTGGGGATGATTAAATAACCCAGGATATTTGCCTGTGTCTTATGCTTATTTATCTCACTTTAAATGTTGTAATACTTCACTGTTGAGGTATTGTCTTTAAATATAGCAGGACGAGCCTTGGGGTTGCAGCAGGGCTGCCATGTGCCAGCTCAGCTCTCGCTGGGGACACTCTGCATTGCCAGCCCCCCTCAGAGCCTTCCCACATCTCATATCGCCTTGATTCAAGGATTGCTTTTAGCTTTTAACCGACTTGGGGCATTTCTCATCACCCCCCGCCTTTCTAAGGTGACTTTAGGAAAAAAAAAAAAAGTTTTTCTTCCTGGTGCATGAATGTGCTGAGGGGATTCTGCTGACTACTCTATGCGTGCTTTGAGAGATGTGACTCATTCCACAAGAGATTTGCAACTGAATACAAAAGTAAGGAAAAGGATATGACCAAGCAATGTAAGATTCTCAACAACTGTTGTGTTTTAGGATTAAAAAAGCCTTTTTCAGTCTAAATTTACCTAGGTTTTTATGTGCTTCCAAACAGAAAGTTGCTTTCTCTAAATAATTTGCTTTTAGAAATCAACTTTTTTTTTTCCTTCAGTGAAATTGCCAAATAATCTCCTTTTGTTGCTGATGAAGCTTGTTTGTGCCAAACGTGGGTGTATGTCTATGAGAAAAATACATAAAAACTTCTACTGTTATAATCATATGACTTTGGTCAGAGCATAGTTTATAGCTTATCATAAATCTAGAACTCTTGATTCTTCCTCCTTTTTTTTTTTTTTAAGCGGTGTGATAAGAGCAGACTTTGCAGTTTCAAAGTAGAGCAGTGTACATGCTGGGAAAAATGAGTTTGAAATTAAAAATATAGGTGACAAACGTGTTTGGAAACACAATGAGATGGAATTGCTTATCAGGCTGCCTGGAGGATTTCAAAAGAAAGCACAAGAGGAAATGTGGGTAGAATATGCAGGGAGATCTATGTAGATCAGGGTGACTTCAAGACTGGAGCAGAAAACCATCCAAGCAGAAGTGAATAATTGACTGGATGGTGCTTTTCTATGAGCTGCAGATTTTATGTAACTAAAAGTATCAAAGTCTGAGTTTGTTTATGCGCAATAGGTACACTTGCATTTCTCACTGTAATCAAGGGAGTGCAGTGTGCTCTGATTGAGCTGCATCAGGGAAACTGAGGCCTTTGTGTGGTGCCTGCACTTTGTTGTGATAGCAGGGAACTGGCTGGGTGCAGTCCCGGGGGCTCTCTCAGCCTCCCTCCTTTGCTACTCAGGAAAAGCAAATCAGATTTGCTCAGATTTACACCAAGCGCTGATGTTTGGAACAGCGTAAGGAAAATGGATGTGAAGGTGGCCCAGAGGAGCCCCACTTTCTGTTCACCTTCCCTGTTTGTTTCTAACTTGTTTTTGTTCTTATGCTGGTAAGATTGGGGTCTGAAATTGCGTGTTAGAAAGCTCAGATTCCTGTGGATGCTTTACAGCCAGCTTGGCCCTGTGCAGCCCAGGCTGTTGGGTGCATCACCCATCCCTGCAGCCCACTGGTGAGGGGGAATGTAAGGCTGGGTGGTTAAAAAGTCTCCATCAGTTTCTGGGAGATCTCCCACCTGCATGGGAGAAGGGGGGCAGCTTTTGGAAGCATTTGTTTCTATCACTTTTCTGTTTTAGTACCTTCAGATGTTGTTCCAGGGGTGACTGAACTACAATTAAATGTCTTTTCCTGGACTCTGTACCTTCCTCCATCTTTCAAGACTGCCTTTTGCAAGCACCTCATTGTGGTTGTGTTTGAGAGTGACAACTTCCAAGTGCCCTGCAGAGCACAGGGATCAGATACTGCTCTGTTCCTTCCAAGGGGCAGCAGTTTGAGCTGTGCTGGGTTCAGACTTGAAGCCAGGTGAGAGCACGTTAATGGCCTTAACAAAGGGAACTCCTTGGAACTGACCACTTCTCTCAAATTCACGAGTAGTAAAATAATCTCTTTTCCTGTTATTTCACCTATGCTGCCCAAAGGGATGCTACTTGCCTGTAATTGCTACAGAGGAACTCCTCACTCTTGAATAATAAGGAATTATGTCTAATTTGGTAAACTGAATTTACCACTTCTTTGTAGTTGTGGCTGTTGGAGAGACCTTACATCCCTCTGCCAAGAAGTAAAAAAGTCAAATTTGCTTTTAAGGTCTCTGAAAGTAACTTCTTTTAAATGAAAACCAAGACTAAACATACAAGGCAGTGTGTGTAAGGTGAGACTGACTCAACAATAAAAATGTATCACTCATTCCACCGAGAGCCTTTACCTGCTGTGGAGAGAACAATAAACTGTTTTGTAAGGTAAGGGGTCATTGCCAGTTTAAGTGCGTGTAACTTCTTGATTTAATGAAGTTGCATCATCCTACAGCAGTGGTGAAATGTGTCCCAGACTTATTTAAAATAGGATTATTCTTGTATCTTTCAGCTCTTCTACAACAGGTATTGGTCACTTCTGTTGTCTAAATTACACTTTGGTTTTGTGGCTCCTGAGAAATTCTCTCCTAATCAGAGGGGAAAAGGAAGAAAATCTGGCAGTTTGAGCAGTCCTTCTGAACTTTAAAAGTCAATACTTACTTGTAGTGCTTCCTCCTTTAATGCCAAGAATTAGTCTCTTTTATATTTGCTCTTGCTCAGTGGAGGAAAAACATGTGCAGAATGCTGCAAGCGTATACGTTGCCTGCTCTAAAAGGGGTAATTACATCCTTTGATAGAAGAGGCATTCAGCTCTGAGGAGGCACACTCAGCTCATCCATCCTCTGCCAGAGCCCTGCTACACATACAGCCTTCAAGAAAAAGGGACTCCAGGAAAAGGTTTTTTAGAGAAAGAGGATATCCTTTGTTTTTATTAGTATAGATGTCTGAGATGGGGGGAGGGAGTTTTCCTAATATTGTTCATTATTAACTATGAGTTATTTTCCACTGGTGATTAAAATCCTGTTTGCGAGGCTTCAGGGGGAGAATGACTCGCATGTGTGTCTGTTTTATCTGACTGCAAAAGGGCTTTCAACTCAAAACCTTTCTGAAGTGTGTGTGCAGAAATGCTTGGGTAATAACAGTCTCCAATTCTGTGTATGTCTCGCTCTGGTTGTGTTTTGTGAATTGTTTTAGGATCATTGTGTTGGAAATCTGTGGTGGTGTTAGACGGAACTATAACTGAGCGTCTCTCTTAGAGGGGATAAAAAGGATAAGCCGCCAAAGAGTTTAAGTTTAGGATAACTTTGAAATCTTCAAGCCTGAAGGATGAAGACTAAGGAGGGGGACTTAAATTTGCAGATGGAGGGAGTGGAAATTCCAGTTTAGGGTCATCTTTTATGTTCTCTTTTCAACCTGAACATCTTCGTTTTGATCTTTCCTGCAACTGAAACAAACAACTCTCTTCCTCCCCTTCCTCCCCCTGAATCTCCGTTTCCTTTACAAGTGCTCGTGTTGGTTCTTTATCAGGCTGAACTGTTAACAAAGTATAAAAAACAGTTTTGTGCTTGCACAGTTGGTATAAAAGGCTCGGTGTGACGAGAAGCAGCGCTGGGATCACTCACGTGCTCCTCCACTAACAGAATACTCTGGGAAGTTTGTGAAATGATCTACTGTTAAAGATGGGAGTAGCTCTTGCCCTCCCTAGAAAGCAACAGAATACCCAGTAATGAGGAATAATTCTTGGCTTCTGTGCTGCTCTGCACAGTCAGGTTTTATCTGGACTGACTTAAATAACTTTCCAGTGTTGTCACTGGAGTCGTGGGCAATGGGCAATTGTATTCTTTTAGAAATAAGGTCATGGTCTGTGGAGCAAAAACTGCATCATCTTCCCTAAAATCAGTCCTGTGTCAGATGGGGTAGCAGAGGCATTTGTGCCTGAGGAGGAAAGCCCCTCCTGCCCCAGTGTGACACACACGCTTCTGCTGAAGCGCACAGAGGAACTTCTGGGGCTGCCACGAACCCCTGCTACCTGCAGGGACCAACCCCGGTGTCACTTTGGGAATCTGACTCACCCTTTGGGACACTTGGTGAGTGAGAACCTCACGATGACACTTGGCTTTGCTTTCTGACCAATTGCGGGAGCTCAGGGATGCCAGGGGACGCCAGCAACAGAACCCACACTCAGCCAGGACACTGGAGGGACATCCCAAAATCTGGAGCTCATAAATATTGTTAGGAACTATTTGAGGGTGCTCTTTGTGCTGAACTTTGTAGGTGTGGTGCAGCTGCCTTAGCTTTATGCCATGATGTATATGTATATTAAAAAACGTCCTAAATAAGTTGAAGTTCAGCCTCAGCTCAGGTTTTAGTTGAGGATTTGAAGGTGTTTTTATTTATGCATGAGCTGCTGTGCCTGTGATCAGTGTTACACCTGAACACAGCTGTGCCCAGATAAAACAGATCACATACATACAGTAGTTTTTATTTGTGGTCCCAGTGAGGTGTTGTTACAAGTAATGTTAACTGGTTTGTTCTATCTGTGCTCCTTAGGTAGGACTGGAACAACTACAGTAAATCTTTGAAATTGGAATAAAAAAAGGTGTTAAACTTGTAATTTCCAATAAGCAATCAGCAGTATAAAATCTATTTACCAGCAATCTGTTCTGGGGCATAAACACACCAAGAGGAAAGAACAGTTCATGTAAAATGACTCTTAATATCCTGAAACTTCTTGAAACATGAGGAAAACTGTAGGGTTTTTTTTTTAAGTGGAAATGAGAGTTGCGTGTAAGTTTCTCAAGTTCAGTAGACCCAGTAAAAATTAAGGTGGTTGATTTGCAGCAGCTGGAAGAAGCTGGTCAGCTAAGCAGTGATAATTTTGCTGCTGGCCTTGAGTTTGAGAATCTGGGTTTGTTGAGGTAGTTGTGTCTGAGTTTTTATCTGCCAGAGAAGAAAAGTAACTTCAGTGTCCTGGATTTGGCTGTAACTCTTCAAGTTTTCTCACTTCTCTTTTTCAGAAAGTGTTGCAGCAACTACTTTAACTTCTGTAATTGTTCCAGGTCGCTTTTAACAGTTTAACAATACTTTTGCAGCACTGAATTAGCAAAGAATAGTTGTTTATCCTGAGACTTGCCATGCAACTTTTATTCCCAGTGCCTCTGTAATGTGTTTCAAATGGGAAATTCAATGGTTAGACTGTGCTATTCTCTGAAAGGTGTGTCTCGAGTTCTTGTTACATATTCATGGAAATTTTGAAATGCAGGAAGTAGAAATGCAATAAAATTACTCCTGATAGGTCATTTCCCAAAGAAATCTTCAAGACTATGTAATATTTTGTCTTGGGTTGTGTAATTTAATAAAAATAAATTAAATTTCTCTACAGGCACTTAATTAAACTTTTCTCTGTTTTAATAATCCATTTATATGCAGCAGGGTTTTGGTGTGGTTCTTAGGTTGTGTGGCAAGTGCAATGAAAACAAGATGTTCTCATCTGTCCACTGGAATCTTTATGGGTGTTTTGTGGTGTTTATAAATACAGTGGGTATCGCTGTGAACCTGCTGAAACACTCAGCCAGGGATGAGTCACTTGTGAGCTGGAGTGTGCTAAATGCTCAGGCTAAAACTTTTCCAGTAGTTTCATTCTTTCTTCTCAGCTGAAATATCGTTCTGGTTGCGTGGAGTGCAGTGGGTGGCACCCTGGACCTGAGGTGGATTGGTGATCCAGGAACGGTCCAGGGGAGCTGTGCAGGCTCCTCCTGCCCTGCCCTGCCCTCACAGCAGCCTGTGGGCCCTGGGCTGGCCAGGAGGGACACGGGGTGTTTGCAGATGGGCAGGAACTCACAAGTGCAACTTCTGGCCTTGTTCTGTGAGGGGGATAAGTCATTTTTTTATTTTCAGCCTTGAGTTCATCTGTAGCAAGTTTATCGCTGTTCAGCTGTTGGAAGGAAGGATTTCCTGTTTTGTTCTGTTCCTTTACTCAGTATCTCTGATACTGGTGTGTCCTTTCGTCTTCTGAAAGTGAAAGAAGGCACAAGAAATGCAGGTACTGTGTTTTATTTGCTGAGCTCCTGCACAGACCTTCAGCCATAGTCACAGTGTTGTAGGTTGTCCGCTTTTCCAAGGAAACACCAGAATTGAAGCAACTCTGGACAGTTTTCCTGCTGCCTCCAGGGCTTTGAATAACAGGAATGTAATTAATCAGCGTTTTTGGTCCTCAAATCCAAGGCATATTATCTTCAGTAGGAAGAAAGGTTTATTACTAATGGATAAAATCCTGGTGGGGATATTTGGGTTGTAGTTCTGGCATGTGTTGGCTTGTCTGAACAGCGAGAGCATAAAATCCTGCCTGCTTGTAAAAGGCATGGATCTAATCAGAGTGAAGTGTGTAATCACCAGATACAGAATAAGACTGAGCTTTCTAACTCACCTCCTGACTCCAGTGCTTGTATTCTTTTCTTCTTCTCTGTTTAAATACATTCTTGTCTAGTTGTATCTGTGCTTCCCTTCAGAAATGCCACCTGCAGTTTTTCCCAGTCTGTAGCTGCTCTCTCCTGTGTATCCAAGAGCTGCAGAGAGGCATTTCAGATTCCTGAAACAGGAATATCTTGCTCTGTTTGCAGTGCTGCCTGGAGGATGAGCTGTGCCTGGTTCTTGGGACTGTTCAGAGCCTCTGTGAAAAGCAGTGAGAGCGCTGAGCAGCCAGCACAGCTGCAGAGTGCCCTGGTGAAGTCTCCAAAGGGCTTCAAACCCATTGACAGCCACCACAATTGGCCCCAAGCTGCTGTGGAACTCCTCTCATGACTCAGGTGTTGGTTGCACACTCTGTGTGGTTGTGAGGACAGGTTTTGTTTGCCAACAGCTGAGATGGATTGAAGCAGCTCTGTTTCCAAAGAAGATTTATCAGAGAAGATGTTATTGATTGATTGATTGAGGTGGATTTTTCACCCATCCATGACCAGCCTGGGCCATTCCCTAGATGTGATCTTTGCCTGTTGCTTAAATTCTAAAAAATCCTGGAGCTGTGGCTGTCAGTGTTGGTTTTATCCTGGGCTGGGTTTGCCCCATGTTAGAAGGTGCTCTCTTGTCCCCCACCTCAGCCCAGAATGCCACAAAGAACAGGGCACTGAGGGTGCATTTTGCTATTTCTCATCTGTTTCCTTTCTCCAGTGACTTCATTCTTGTTGCTTTGTCGTGTGTTTGCTGTAGTGCCACAAAGTGGGAGTGTAACAAACCTTAATTGGCTTTTTCTGTTTGTAGACACGAGCAAGGAAGTAGTGGCTGCTGAGTCGCAGCAGTTCAGCTTGTGGGACTGACTGCAGGCACTGCCCTTTGGATCTGCCTTCGTGCCCCAGAAATGCCTCTGGCCTCTCTCTAGCAGGATTTCTACACTTCTTCCTGCAGGGCACTTCCCTATGGCTCTGAAAGCAAAAGCACTCCCCTCTTAAGTTTGTTCCACTTTTTTAATCTTGCCTGGATTGTTTTTTTGAAATTTGAAACTTAAGTTATTGTCAGGCAGATGCTCACTGAGCTTTGCTGTAGCATGTTGGGTAAAAAATACCTTTTAAAACTCCAGTAGAAATAGAACAAAAAGGCAAGTTGGAACATGAAGTATAAAACATGCTAACCAGCAGCCTTTGATATGTTTTCTCCTGATGTTTTACAAAAGGGAAAAAGTTTTTTGAATACTTGAGCTTCAAACTTTGGTTCTGGCTCCTTCACCTGCCTATGGGGAGTGAGGGAAGGTCTGGGCTGAGTGGGGAGGGCAGAAAGGCAAAGGCTGCAGGAGAAGCAGAAGTGTCACCCCACACTGAAGTGAACCTGCCTGTTCCAGGAGATTTTTGATTCATTCTGCAGAGAGGAAGTATTAATCATGGCAGTGATGAAACTGAAAATGGGGATAAAGGGCGTAGTTAGAGAAGAGACTTTGGCTGCAGAAAATGCAGGTTCTGTCGCCATCAGCAGTGATCTGGTCCCTCTTACACTCCGCCTCACCCTGCAAGGTCCTGCATTTGTGTCTGATTTGGGGTAAGGCTTTGGCCCAGGCCAGAAACAACTTGGGATTTAAAAGCCCTCTACAATTCTTGATATTAATTGTGCTGATTGTGTCAACCTGGGTTAGAGGGCTGGGCAGTGAAGAGACTTTAAACTTTGGAGAAGCAGGAAAAAAATGAAAAACAAGCAGCTGGCAACAATAATTTTCTCCTGTTACTGGCATTCTGGTGTGGTGGTGTTTTATTTTCTATTTTTACCCATGTTCATTAGGCCCCAGGATCTTGTGGTCTGCATGGTGGGAAAGGAGGTGCTGACTTTTCACATTAAAAGCAAGGAGTGTTCTCAGGGCAGGGCTGCAGGAAGTGCATGAGATGTTGGATCCATGACTCCTGACAGTGTGTGCTGAGGTTTCCTTCCCCAGCTGCTTCTCTTGCCTGGGCTGATTTCTACTGAAATGTTTTGAGATTTAATGGCTCAAGACCACTTTTTCTGTCCAACCAGCTCTGATCAGAAATAGCAGAGAATCAATTGATAATCATCTTCATTGTGGAAGGCTGGCAGCCTGAACTGTTGCAGGGCTGTGGTTGAATTATTGTCCTTTCTTTGGGTCAAATAAAACAAAAGGCTTCTTTTTTTTCCATATGAAAGCAAGGCAGAGGTGGAAATGGAGGTGAATTTTAAACCCCAACTGTGTCCATGCTGTTTTCTGCTCTAGGAGTTAAAGAGCATAATGTATTTTGGGGTATATTAGTTCAAGTCATGTGGTCACTGGCCAGCTGGCTCTTAGGAAATAATTTGCCAAAGTTTGAGTCAGATTTTGAATGAATTCTTTTCATTAGTTATTACTTTATTTGGAAATGTCTCAGAACGATTCTTCTGCAGTTTATATTAGTCTTGTATTAGTTTGCTAGACTTTTCCTTTACCCAAAAATTTCATCAGCTGGAGTCCTGAACTCCACAAAACTGTAATTTGTCAGCCCAAAGTTGTGGCCCATGAGTTGCTGCTAGCAGGCATTATAACTGACTTAAAGATTTAAATTGGAATTGTGATTAACTGTATTATAACCCAATTTAATCTTGCAGAATCCTAAACCTTCCTTTGTGAGTATAATCAATAAATAATTTTTTGTTTTGTGACACTTTAAAAGTAGAAGAATTTTGTTTTCATAATGTAATAATTGGCCTCTTGGATGAGTTAAGTACTAGATTTAAGTACTGTTCAAGAAACAGTTCATACAAAATGTTGTGATGTTCTTACTGTACCAGCCCAGAATTGTCACAGGCATTGTAAATATGGGTGATAGGAAAAGCTTTGAGTGGTGGGACTGGTGAATGGTTCTTCATACAAAGATTTTGCTGACACTCCCTCTGTACCAGGACTATAAAAGCTGATGCCAAGCTATCTGGTCTTAAAAAAAAGCAAAAAGCCTTTTGCTCAACAGCCTTTAGAGGACAAACAAGTGAAGTTCTGCTGTGGTTTTACAGGTTCAAGGAAAGGTTACTTGGGCTGCTGCATTGTTATGAGTTCAGGAGAGCACTGAAATATGGTTTCAGCAGCTTTATATAACTGGGTAAGTGCAGGTTTAGGAAGGACAGACAAAGTCTTGCAAAGAAAGAACAGTTGTAAACAGAGGGATGTTCAAGACCAAACTATTTCAACTTGGCAGGTAGAAAAGTTGGCTCTTAAAAATACGTTTTCTTCTAAAGCACTGGATGCTTCTCAGCCCTCATATTTTCATTATTTGGGAGACAATACTTCTCTTTTGAAAGGTCTGACTAATTATTTTCTCTCTTTCCCAGGTACTGGAGTTTCTTTGTGGCACTGAACTTGGCCTTGAGTGTATTTTACCCAATGCAACTATTTGAAAAGTTTGTGCAACAAACCTAAGTGCAACTGACTGTATCTGTAGACTTGAAAAATCTGAAGAAACAATCCAAAAGAAACCTCATCCCATCACTGAGCGAATCTTTGGGTTCTTTTACTGGGATGTGTGAAAGCACATAAAGCTGAAGAAGAAACAATTTCTGCTGGTGAAAAGAAAAAAAACCTAAAAATCATTTTCCTGGCAGAGGTTTTCCAGCTGAGCAGACTTTAGAGCACATGTTGGAGAACTCTACAAGTGTCCTTACTGTGATCAGGGAGCCCCCCCAGAGAAGTGCAGGCTGCCATTAGGAGATGTAAAGGAGCAGAAGGGAGGAAAGATGCCCACGCAGCCTCTCCTGGCCTACATGGACGGACCCGAGGGAATAGCCAGCGCCGTGGGAGCCCAGATGGAGAGCAGCGACGCCTCCATGACCATCAAAGGCACCAGCACCATCTCCTACAAGAGCCTGCAGGAGAAGTTCCTGCTGCAGGCCGAGGGCTGCGCGCCCCTGGACTGCATGTTCTGTGATGAGACCTTCAAGCACCCCGAGGAGCTGGGGAAGCACGTGCTGACCGAGCACAGGCCCACGCTGTGCGAGCCCGCCGTGCTCAGGGTGGAGGCTGAGTATCTCAGCCCTCTGGACAAGTGTCAGGTGAGAACCAGCTCACCTTCACCCAGCAACGAGCAGGACAGCGAGGAGCTGAGCTGCAAAGTCTGTGGGCAAACGTTTGATAAAGCTTTCGACATTGAGGCGCACATGAAAAAGCATAAAGATTCTTTCACCTATTGGTGTAATGTTTGTGGGCGAAGATTTAAAGAGCCCTGGTTCCTCAAAAATCATATGAGAACGCACACTGGAAAACCTGGTTCTAGAAACAAGCATCAGCAAGGTTCTGAAGGCCCCATAACAATAAATGAGGTGGTGCAGGAGCACGTAACTGAAAACGTAACGTCACCTTACAAAATTTGTATGGTTTGTGGTTTCCTATTTCACAATAAAGAGACTCTAATTGAGCACAGCAAAGTGCATACCAAAGAATCAGTTCCCAACGGTGAAAGCCCCCAAGTGACTGCTGAAGTCAATGCAGAAGAAACGTCTCAAAACCAGGAATTTTTCCAATTCTTGAATTTAAGACCAAATTCGGTTCCAGAAAAGGACAAACTGCAGAAGCTTGCTAAGTGGATCGCTGAGCTGGATCCTTTCACCACGTATCAAGCATGGCAGCTGGCTACCAAAGGTAAAATTGCAGTTGGTCATGGGCAGATTAAAGAGCCAGGGCAAGAAGGAAGTACAGACAACGATGAGTCATCTTCAGATAAAGAAGAACTCTGTGAAATTTGGAATGCAAATAAAGGTAGCCAGGCTGAAACTACAGGGAAGTCAAAGGTAAATAAAAACAGCAGTTTCACAGGGAATGGTAACCTAACCCAGGACAAACTGAAACATCCCTCTGGTGAAGTGCCTTCTATGGAGATGGATTCTAAATCATCCCAGAACAAAGAGAAGCCAACCCACTGCTCTGAGTGTGGGAAAGCCTTCAGGACGTACCACCAGCTGGTCCTTCACTCCAGAGTGCACAAGAGGGACCGGCGGGGCGATGGGGAGACTTCCACTGCTGCCAGGACCTGCTGTGCCGACATCATTGGGAACCTGGAGGAGAATGGGGCGGCAGAGAGGATGGAGGGGGGCTCTGAGGATGGCTCTGAAGATGGGCTTCCAGAAACAATTCATTTAGGTGAGTAGCACTGGGAGCACTTCAGTTTGAAGTGGCTGTTGCTGAGAGTTGTTTAGGAGCTCCTTAGAGCCAAAGAATGCGTCATGCTTTTCCGTTATCTTTGCAGAACGTGATAGGAAATGTTCAAAAACTAAACAGGAATGTTATGGTAGGGGAAAGGGAACAGAGGAAAATGAGAGGGTAAGGAAGGTTTGGATGCTGCCATTTTGAGGTCTTTGAAGTTGTGTTGGGGCTTCTTGCAGTCATTGAAGTCGATTTCATAGCAGTGAGTTTAACAACTGGAAAAAGTCACTGTTTGCTCACCCCTTATCTCTAACTTTACTGGATGCTTTGGGGTGTTCCATATCCCTTCTCATCCAGCACATGTTTTTTACAAAGAGTATTTTATGAGAAATAATTGTAGTTTCACTTTCCTACCCCTTTCATCTTCTAAAAGCAAAATGTTCAGCGCTCAAACTTTTGAGGTTCTGAGAAGTAAAGAATAATTTACAACTTCTTTCTGTCTAACTGCAAGTTCAGTGTTTGTTCTGAACAGTAATTTGAAAGCCTAAATGTCAGAACCAGCATGTTTGACTCATTTGTGTAAGGCCACAGGCTGTTAATATGTGGACCTGTATGTAAGAGAGGTGTGTGTTTAACTCCTGCCTGGAAGGATTGCTGTCAGCATGGATGGACTCCATCTGTACATTACCCAGGATTAATTCTGCATGTCAGTGTCTTAGAAAAGCAAATGATACTGAATGATTCCTTAATTGAAAAAGATTGCATGTCAGGGACAAAAGGCCCGGCAGAAGTCTCCAGCTGATCTGCAGTTCTGTGTGTGACATGCTCCCAGCCGGCTGTAAGGAACAGACACTTGCATAATCTCAGGGCAAGACACGGCGTACAGAATGTCCTGGCACCCACACAGGCCTGACTTGGCCATTTCTGGTAATGTGCAGCCCTTTATTTTGCCTGCAGGAACAAAGGAATGAAATGATTACCTCATGTGAAGTTGCTTAGTTTGTTTCTCAGCGCCTTATCCTAAAGCAGAGCAGATTTTGGTGTGAGCTGCTGAGTCACACCTCTGGAGACACAGCTGTTTGTTTAACTCACAGGCTGAGCCATGCAGCACTTCCAGGAGAGACACTTTCCAGCAGGCAGGAGCCTCAAAGAGCTCTTTCAAGTCTGTTATAGATCCGACTTCTTAGTCACACCGAAGGTCTCCTTCCTCCCAGGGTTTCCAGTCAGCCTTGCCTTGGAGCGGAGCCGGCTGGGTTTCAGTGGGAGCTGCAGCGCAGCCGCTGCTGGTGTTGGTGAATTCTCTGCCATTCCGCTGTCCCTGCCGCCCTCCTGTGGCACCTCCTGCCTCTGCACTGCCCTGCAACTGCTTGGGCATCCCTGGATTTGTTCCTGGAATACCGGGGGCACCACTGGGACATCCTGGCGCTTCCTCACTCCTTAATAACACAGTGAAATACTCCTCATCAAATCTAAGGAGCTTGTAGGAAATACTCCTCATCAAATCTAAGGAGTGTCTCTAAAGATATTCCATTGATTAGCACATTAGTAATACATTATTAGAATTAATTCAAAAGAAAAGGCATATTTGCCTTCCTTCCCCACCTTCTGTGTTTGACTGTTGTGCACAGAGCGGGCTTTTAGTCTGAATCATCCCACTTGCACTAATTCAAACATCTCCTTTAACAAAACAATACAGTTATAACCTGTGTGAGTATTTGAGATGGGCCATTCTCCATGAAGGGTCAACAAGGAGAACTTTTTTCTTCTTTGAATCTTGTTTTGCATCTTGTTTGTTTTGTGGGCTCCTTGGTCACTGTCACAAACCACAGTGTTGTGGACAGAAATCTCTTTAACTCTTGTGCTCTTGTTACTCAGAGTGCAGCAAAACGCAGCAAGAGTTACTTGCAGAGTGTAGAATTTGACTGCAGTTCAGAATTTTACGTTTATCATTAAAAATTACTGTTTTTAACAAGACTGCAAATTTGCATTTGCTCTTCATAATATGCCTGTATTTTCTCCCAAAGATAAAAATGAAGACAGTTTGGAAAGAACAAAAGTTAAAACCCTTGGGACCTCCAGAGAATGCAGCTACTGTGGAAAGTATTTTCGCTCCAATTATTACCTCAATATTCATCTCAGAACTCATACAGGTAAATGGGGGCCACACCTTTGGGGGGGAGGGAAATCTGCTGAATCCACTGGGATAGAATGTTTGATTTTGCTTTTGAAATACAGAAATTGCCTTCAAAATTGCTGATGATAAGAACAAAGTTTTCTCTAATTCTAAACAAAAATAATTGCAATTAAAATTTATTTGATTATTTACATAATTATAAATGGTTTTAAATAATGCTGATTGCATTAAATATTGTTAAAAGCATATATTTTAAAGTTTTAATTTTTTCTACATTTAGTGGTATAGCAAAAGTTTAGGGTTTGGTTTTAATTTAAAAAGCAGCCAATTTCTCAGGTGTGAAGTTGGTTGTCTGCCAGCTGCTGGTACCTGGGGAAAAGCTGAGTCTCTTTTTCAACTCAATCCCTTGTTTTGCATGGCCAGAAACCCCTTCCTGCTGCTGCCTGTGTGTTCTTGGGGGGAGCTCTGTTTGCAGCTGAGCTGCCCCGTTGGTGTTGGGAGTAGGGCACTTGTGGGGTGATCAAGGATGTTGGGGCTGACCCAGAGTTCCACTCCTCGCTTATCTCTGCCAAGCACGTTGTCAGCTCCCATCTTCATCCACAGCCAGCGTGTGGAAACATCCCAGCACAGCCAGAAGATGTCACTGTAGTTAGTAAAAGCATTAAGATACTGTTGTTTAAATGTTGTACATGAGTTTGGGACTTAGGAGTGTGTGGAAGGGGAGAAAAATCAGTTTTAGTGTTTGAGTCTACAATGTTCCCTTGCGTTTGTGATCAGGACTTCAAATCTCAGAGTGATTTACTGATGAATTTGTGTTGCAGGTGAAAAGCCGTACAAATGTGAATTCTGTGAGTATGCAGCAGCCCAGAAAACTTCCCTGAGGTATCATTTAGAGAGACACCACAAGGACAGGCATGGTGACAGTGCAGCTGATGGGAAGGGTGACAGCAAAGGCTCCCTGCGGGGTCAGGAGACGGTGCTGTCGCTGGCTGCTGATGCTGCTGCTCCAGAAACCAAAAATCTGAAGAGGCTTTTTGATGGTGCCAAAGATGCTGAGAGCTGCCCACCTGCCAAGCAGCAAAAGGAAGTTCTGTCCTTGAGCAATGCAATGGGCAGCACAGTCTTTTTAAAAGTAAAGAACAATTCCAGGGAATCGAACAAAGGTTCTGTTTGTAGCAGTTTGAATCAAGTACCTGAGAACGTGCCTGCTCCTTACCCGGAGAAACTAAAGGCTGAGAAGGAAACCAAGGAAGCCCAGCCTAAGAGAGAGAGAAGGGCTTCTGTGGCATCAGAGGAAGATGATGTGCAGTACATCTGTGCTTTTATTGGCGGGAAGAATGTGAACAATATGCAAGAATGCACTGAGAACTACAGACGCAGACCTGTTGTGGACTGTCACGAGCAGCCCTTGGACTTGACCAGCAAGACTTCCCAGGAGTGTTCAGTGATTGCAAGCAGAGGCCTGCTGGCCCCCAGCACCTGCCCCTTCTGTACCTACAGGACATTTTACCCCGAGGTCCTCATGATGCACCAGAGGCTGATGCACAAGTACAACCCTGACACCGTCAACAAGAACGGCTACAGGAGCAAGGCCGTGGCCAAGGCGCGGCGCACAGGCTGCCCCCCGGCCCTGCTGGGCAAGGACGTGCCTCCTCTGCCTCTCCAACCCAACAAAAACAAGGCTTCCACAAATCCACAGCAAAAGCCGCTGCAGCCAGGGAAAGCCAAGCAGTGTGCCCCTCCTCAGAACAAAGCCCCTCTCTTCTCCGCGGGCGAGTCGAGCAGTACAGCCCCGAGTAACCTCAAGTTTCACAAGCAGCAAAGCAACCTTGGAGCTCAGGCAAACAACTACAGACAACCTCAGCAAGAAGAAGTGCACTCCAGCTTCAGGATCTCTCCAGTACTGGACAGAGTAAAGAAATCTGACTATAAAATCAAAGTTCTGGGTGCCCCAGTGACTCAGTCTGGTCTGGTCAGTAGCAGCATGAATGGGGTTCTGGAGTCTCACCTCAGTGAACCTGGCTGGGCTTGCCAGCGAGGCAGAGACTATCTCTGCAGTAAATCTGGGAGCAATGCAAGTCTGGACTATGGAGAAAGCTCTTCCAAACGGATGAAACCCTCTGTGGTAGCTGTGGAGCACCTGGACTCTCCTCTGGCTAATTACAGGAGATACGAAATGAGCAGATTTCACGTTGCAAACAGATATGCAAATCTGCTACCTCAGGAATACCCTCGCACCAAACCCACATCCTCTGTTCTGCCAAGCAAACAAGGGCTCCTCAGTGCAGATGATGCTGATCCTCCCAATGGATTGACTGCTCTCAAACCCTACGAGCCATACAGCTCTGGGTCACTTTATGGTTCTTGTGGGCCTAGCAATGGCCAGGTCAGCAGCTCGACAGGAGAAGGTACAGTCCCTCCTTCCTCCTCACACCACTGCCCAGGGAGGGGAATGGGATGTGAATGAGTGTGTGCCCACCTTGGAACATTGAAAATACTGTACTGTACTGCTGTACTTAGCATTTCACCGGGCTCAGTCCGTGCTTGGATTTTAAACTTAACATCCAGGTTCAGCAAACTCCTGGCTTGGGGAATTGAGTGTGGAAGGGCTGAAATTTAAAGAGGGGTCTGTAGTTCCTCAGGTTCCCCCTTCCCCTCTGCCATGGGTTTCTGATGGCAAACATGTATTGTTTGCTCATCAGACACTCCAGACATGTTGACTAATCCAGGATATGGAATGAGACTCTCTGCTTAATGTGCCAGAAGTCTTGGACCATCTGGAATATTAATAAAACTTTTTACAAAAAAAAAAAAAAAAAGAACTGCCATGGACAATTGTTCCCTTCAAGAGCAGAAAGGGATGTATTGCAGATCATAAAACTGATGTAAATTTTGGACTTCTGCTCTTCAATGGATTTTTTTTAATGTTTAACTTCTAGTAGGAACAGAATACCAGAATACTTTGTTAAATCAAGACAACAGATTTCTGCTATTCTAATTATGGTGCAGCAATGCTCTGTGGAAACTTCTGGGCCTAGCAGAGATAAATGATTTGTGATGTATTGGGAGAACTCTGGTACTTTACAAAATACATGCTTCTTGTATTTTGTCCTTGGTCAACATTTTCAAAAAGTCAGCAGGAGGCTGAGATTAAAAGGTGCTGGGTGATATTTAAGCAGTTGTCTGACTATTTGTAGAAGGTGGTATTTATGACTTGAAGCTGAGCTCAGCATGGACTTAGCTACAAATACAGGACTTTGAATTTTGAGACGAAGATCCCATTATAAAAATGAATAGCCTGTGTGGGCTGTGTAGTCTGAAAGTCTGTGAAGTTCCTGAACTCTGAATGCTCCCATTCTCTGGAAGCAGTAAAGTTGCTCCTCTGCAGTAGTCTGGGTTGGTAACAAGCAAGGGTGTGTTCCCTCAGGTCAGCAAACTGCAAATACTGAACCCACTTTTAGTTACGAGGCAAAAAAAAAGTATTTGCTCACTCTGTTCTGGTTTTTGTTTGCTTGTTTTAAGGTTATGGCCTTCAAAAATATATTACATATAAATAATTTCTGTTTGTATATAAATATGCAGGCTTTGCTAGTGGGTTATGGGAAAGGTGAGGGAAGGTGTCACGGTTGTGTGCCCAGGCTGGGCAGGGAGTGGAGAAGGAAAAGCAGCAGAGCTGGGGCACTGAGGGGTGAGGAAATGGGGTTAATTCCTGCTTTGGTGCAGGGCTTTGGCTGTGCAGGTCTGTGAGGAATGCACGCTGGGCACTGGGCTCTGCACAGGGCTGGCCAGGAGCACAGGAATTGCTGTCCTGGTGCTGTGACAGGGATCAGTGAGTGTGTGCAGGTGCCGCAGTGTGGGCCAGGGCAGCTGCTGCAGGAGCAGCTCTGTTTGTAGCAGGAGCCCCACTGCAATCCACCTGGCTCTTGTTTGGAAGCTCCACCTGTGCCAGAGAGGGCTCCAGGCTGGCCTTTGCTTCCTCTGCCCTGGTGCCAGCCTGGAGGTGCTGCCCTGCAGCCCAGAACTTTGCACTGGGTTTGCTGTTCAGAGCCCTCAGAACGGTGGCTGCAGCTAATTTGACAGCATTGTTGTCATGGAAATGAGCATTTCATTGTTCATTGTTCATCACCCGGTGCTTTTCGCTGGGCTGAGAAAAGCAACTTTTTATGGCTGTTACTCGATTGGAAAGGCTCTGAAACAAGCCCCCCTCCAGTGGGTTTTTATTACCACTTCCATAAAAGCCCTGGGCTAGAAGATGTGGGTTTGTAAGGGTAATTTCTTGATTTTTCAACCAATTTTCTCAGAAGTACCCAACCCAAACCCTGATAGTTACTGAGAAGGGTTCAGGGTAACAGCCAAGCCACCTCTCACTGTCAGAATTTTATTTTAGGTGGAGAGCGGAGATAAAAGTTTCTTTAAATTCTTTTTATTTTTCGTTAAAAATATGAAACCAAACAGTTTCTCTAGACCTCAGCTGTGTGATACCATCTGCAGAGCTGTGCAGGTGCAGACCTGCAGCTTTCTGCCCTCTCCTCCTCCTGAACCCTGCTGATTTTATAATCCACGATGTCAAAACCTTTTTGTGAGGGCCCGTGTGCCTTGTGGCAGCATCCCCGTGGTGCCCCCACCGTGTTCTGTCGCATGTTAAATGCTGGATCAAGTTGTCAGGAGAATATGTTCCACTTGGCAAACTTGATTAAAGCATGATGCCTTCCCTTATTGCTTGTAAGCTTTGCCATCCCGTGTTGCCCTGAAGAGACAGAAACATTCTGAAACCACTCAGTTTGTGTTATTCTCAAATTAGTTGCCTTTGCAATGGCAACATGTTATCAGGGATAACCTGTTGGCTGATTGATTTGGCAGAGGCTGCAAATTAAAGACAATTGCTCGTGACACACTCCAATGGCTCCGTGGATTCTGTTGAAATATTAATTTGGCTGTGCCATTTTAATTTAATTAAAGATCAGGAGGGTTTTTTTCAGTGCTGCACTGGAAGCTCTCATGGAATATGGATGGCAGTTGGGCTGTTCGGATCCTGTGGGAGAAATGATTCTGGACTTTTTGCCTTCGTTTTATGAAGTGTTTTTGACTGCTTGCCTAAGCTAGTAAGACTTAATATGGAACAGGCATTGATTTCACATCTATAAATGTGAATTAATGGTCTCAGATAAACACAAAACTACCTGTAGACTAGACTGAAAATTGCTTAACAAAGGTCTGCAAGTAAATTGTATTAACACTCTTTAAAGTGTCACGAGTTCCATGTAATCCTCCATGGCAGCAATGAAGTACCTCAGTTTCCCTCTCAAATACTCACTGAAAAATTCAGTTCTCAAACAAGTTCAGGAACTGATTTAGGCATGAAGGGTGCAGCACTTAGGTAGGGGCATCTGCTGTGGGATGAGTTAAGCAAAGACATTTCTTTCATGCAAATAAAAAAAGTAAAATTGGGAGCTGGACATCACTTGGATAAAACCACAGAGTTGTTAAATTATTTTTTCACTCTCCTTGTATTTATTCTGGATGGTGAATTTCCTAAAATAGGAATATCTAGATTTTTGAGGCCTGATTGTGAGATGATTTGTCAAGGAATGTTGGATTCTGGATGCTGCTGTGGACCTGAGAGGAGCAGGAAATAATGCTAACTCCCTTAAATGTTTTTTTTTTCCAGGAAAGAGATCAGTTTCATACCAACCCTTACCCAGCAACCTGCTGCAGAAGAGAAGTTTTGAGCCCTTTGTGGGGAGCACACCCTTCAGACCCAGTGACAAGAAGAACTGAATCACTCCAGAACGGTACACAAACCTCCTCAACTAATTGTTCCTCAAACATTGCATGGGGTGCTGATGGCATCAAAGGTTCCTGCACAGCACGAGGAGAGCTTGTGAAAGTCTGAGCCTGAAAAGATAAAAATTTCCTCCTTATAAAATCACCAGATGCTGGGGGGGGCAGCTCTGATTGTTTGGAGCAGTGGTAATGGCTTCTTTGATAGGTACAGGATGCTCCTTTTTGAAGAGAAACAGGAGGGTAACACTAGATAAATACATAAATTACAGTTCCAGTGGGAAGTGCTCAGTGAAAGCCAGGCAGTGGAAGCTCAGTCAGTCCTTGAGGGTGGAGCAGCAGCAGTGAGGGAGGTGCCTGTGGTGACACAGGTGTGGTGCTGGGCTTGTTGCCTGGGCCCCCCGAAGGTGCAGCCCCTGCCCAGTGTGCCCTGCTGGGCACTCAGGGCTCCTCAGAGCCCAGCTCTGGCTCCAGAGCTGAGGGAGACCTTCCTGAGCCTGGGCAGCTCCTCCCTGTGACCCAGAGCTATCCCAGGTGGATTTCCCTGTTGGGCAGAGGGAGGGAGGTCAGGTGAAAGCCGAGCCTGGTGCTGTGGGTTCATCTCAGTGCTGCAGCTGGATCTGAGACTCAACACCCTTTACTGCTCAGGACAGGACTGCTCTGCAGGACTGGAAATAAATCAATAAATCTGTTGGCCTTTTTCTAACCCAGAGCTACAGGTCATTTCCTTTTTAAGGGGAACACTTCAGGAGTGTTTCTGGAATGCTGTAGCACCTGGGCGAGTGATTTTATGGGAGCAGAGCTGGCTGACATTGAGTTGACAGCTTTTAAAACACTTTTATTTCTTGGTATTCTTCTAATCTTGGTGCTCTTATTGTCCTGCTAAGCATAGGTGTGTCTGGTTCTGTTGTTAACTCGATTTTATGCCTGAGATTCTTCCTGGGGCTGAGCATCTTCCAGAGTAGACTTTATTTGCCAGATAAAAGCTGGCAATCCAGACCTCCATGGCAGTATCAATTCTTTAGCAAGGATGTGGAAGGAATTCCCTTTGTTATAAAGACACTCCTCCCAGCAAAAACTGTGCTGTATTTTAGAGCTGTATACCACAAATTTGTATTTATTCCTCTTTTTTCCCCCTCCAGGTCTAAGGATACAAGTGCATATTCCATGGAGTTGTACCTGCAGTTCATCCCCTGAGGAAGAGAAAATGGTGAAAGCTACTGAACTAAGCTGTGATTGTACTGTATATAGAAACACTACAGTTTTATAATATTGGTTCTTTTAACATTTTGTACCAAATAGCCATACAAAAGTAGTCTAAACAGTTGGGTTATGAAGGTGTGTGGAGAATGTATATCTTGACCTTGACTTTTGAGTATTTTTCATTAGAATTAATTGACCAAATATTAGGTAGGAGTTCTATTTTTACATACTTGAGCGCTGCTGAAGAGTTTCTCTTGGAAAGAATATATATCGTTGCACCTCAGGTAAACTGTAAATATTGAAGTTGAAAATCCTGTTGGCGTAATGCTCCTTTTTCATAAAAGTGAAAGTTTCTCATCTGTTGGTTTTTTTTTTTCCTGTTGAACTATGTTAGTTTTTTAAAAGTTCCAAATAAACTGTCTGAAAGTGTCCGGTTTATAAATGTTGTGAACATGAAAGCAACGGTGCTGACATTGATCCGCCTTGGCTGGGCGAGGACCAGGCCGTGCTGGAGGGCTCTGCTGCTCTGGGGCTCTTTCCAGCACGTTTGAAATGCAAGCATGAGGCAATACTTGACATTTTGGATTTCCTGAAATGTGGCTGGATTCTTCTCTTGGCACTGGTTGCTGTTCTTCAGAGAAGCCTCTTAAAAACACCTCTGCCACCATGCAAACAGAAAATCCCTGGGACTTGCTTGAGAAACAATAATGATCTCCATGTTGCAAATGTTTGGTTCTGTACTAAGCTCCACACAGTCACATTTCAAGAAAGAAAACTCCTTTGCACCTTTGTCCAAAGCTGTAAAGTCTCAAATAAGAGCCTTGAAATACGAATTTGGGTTCTGCAGACTGCAAAAGGGATGTGGCTGTGATGGAGCCTACTTGACTGTGCTTGGAAGCTTCTTGATGTCAAGTTTTAGCATCTACTGGGTGTTTAAAATGAGTGAGAAATAACCTGTAAATGGGAGAATATCTCCTTTTATTTTTTTGTGAAGACAACAAGAGTTTTTTCTAATGCACATGCAGTTTAATTTTTGTAAAGGGAAGATGGCCAGTTACCAGCCAGTAAAGCAGAACTGTTGCATTTTTAACTTGCCTTCCTCCTTTCTTCTCATGAAGTTGTAGTTAAGAGTTAATTCCTTCTGTACCTGGCTTTGACTTCCATATATTTTAGTAAAACAAAACAAATATTTTGCACTGTTTGTTTTTCTCTCTTCCCTCTTAAAGCAAATGTAAAATAGCAAAACCTAGAAACTCTTGTTTTTTCATTATGCAACTTGAGATGTTCCATTTATCTTGGTTCCTGTAAATGGGACTGGTTTTTAATGTCTCTGTAAACTGGCAATGGAATGAAGTGCTGTGTATCAGGAAATTGTACACTATTGACCTGTTTTCCTGTTCATAAGCTGAGCCATATGTACATAATCTAGATTTTTGTTTTCCTAGTTTTGCACTTTTATAGCCTATTTTTGAAGACGAATTCACTTGGAAAAGGGTTAATCTATTTTTGTGTGTGATCTCTCCCTGTCCCGGCGGTGCTGTGCCACAGGGGCAGGGCTGCTTTTTAACGTGTTGCAGCAAACAGACCTAAGGCTTGTTTGTTTTTAATCTCCTTCATGCTGGTACAGTTTCCCTCAAGGCTTTTGTTGGGGTTGGAATGGAAAAATGGACCTGAAGACTCTGTTCCATGGCAGCATCACCACACTTTGCCCATCAGTATTAACTATTGGGATACTACTGGTTTTGTATGTTCCTTTGGAAATAGCAGTGCATATGTAGAGGTACAAATTGTTGATTTTTTTTTCCTTTTTTCTTTTTTAAATGTATTTATTTCATTCCATTTTGTTCTATTTTAATTGTTGGAACCGGAAGTCGGCAAGCAGCAGGCACACATTACTCATTTAATTTATGATGTATTTCACTTTAGTTGAGTATATTATTACATGTGGATGTAAATATAGACTTGGTGTTTTGCAAAACTGGTTTCTGTGTCTTGCTTTTAAGGCTTAAAAGGAGTTGCCTGGAATTTCATGTTCACTTGACCTTTCACCATTCTCGTATTGCTGGGGGAGAGGGAGAAACTGCCAATAACCAAATCCAAATTCATGCTCAGTTTCATGAAAATACTGACTCACTCCCCAGAAAATCTGTCTTGAAATAAGGAAGAAACTTTTGCTTTCTTCTCTTGCAGTTCTTTTCCTTCAGGAAAGGAAACTGAGTTATTAAATGCATTTTTTGTGATAATAACATTGAGAGGAGCATTAATTGTGTTTTTTATTGTGAGACTTCATAATTTGTATTAAATTATTATGAAATTTTTTAAGCCAAATGTGTTCTGCAAAATTTTCTAGGTCTGTTTTGTTCTTGGAACTCTCCTGAGGTGCCAGACGTCACCAAGCACCTCTGACCACATCTCAAACTGAAATTATCAGCTTGGAAGGCATCCAGGGGAGACTGGTCCAAGGCAACTCATCCTTGGGAGAGAGGGATTTCACCAGTGAGAGCCCCAGTGTGAGCCAGCCCCATTTGGGGGCACTAACGAGGGGGCACTAACGAGGGCACAGCCTCCTGCATGTCCAGGCCGGGCTGGGCTCTTGGTTTAACAAAAGCAATGCTGCTTTTGGGGTGAAGCCTTCCAAACTTGGGAGCTGATGGCCAAAAGGATGTGGAAATGCAGTGGTGAGTCCTGCCTGGGCTGTGGGGCACCACTGGGGTGGGTACAGGGGCTGGGTGGCACTGCTGGAGGGGACAGCAGGGTGAGTGTGAGCACTGCAGCATCACCAACGCTTGTTTGAGGGCTCTTTCTCTCTGCTTTTGGCAAATTGTCCCTTTAGATCCATCTCTGGCTGCTCTGTGTCCTGAAATTGCAAGGAAGCAACTCGTTCTCAGTTAGGAGGAAGAGCTAATATTAAACCAGCAAACAGTTTCTTCTCCCCCTTTGTGAAAAAGGAAAATATGCAAGTGCTTTCCCGAGCAGATTTCTCTGTTCATTTGCACACACTTGAGAAAAGTGCATTTAATTAGGATTAGCAAGTCTCTAAATTGCAGATGGTTCTCAGGGGAAAAAAATAGTTATGAGTGCATTCATGACATTAAAATCAGTACATTTAATTCAATTTCATCTTAATATTAATTCATAACATCTAAAGTAGTAGTTCCTACTGAAGATATTCATATGATCCAGGATTAGTGGGGCAAATGAGATCTGGCAGTTCCAAACAGGCTGCAGCATGATTACCACGTGTAATTATGCAGATTGGGTGATCACGTGCTAATTGCAATGCCCATTTTGACACGCGGCATCTGGAACGAGGGTCAGGTGCGTGATCAGCTTTATTTGGTTTGGAGTTTTGTTGGTGGACACAGAGTCCAGGATTGGGTCAGGGGTGAAATGCAGCACAAATGAGGAGTTGGGGAGCGGCTGGAGCAGAATTCCATGA
The DNA here is from genome assembly GCF_027579445.1 of Ammospiza nelsoni. Taxonomy (NCBI): domain Eukaryota; kingdom Metazoa; phylum Chordata; class Aves; order Passeriformes; family Passerellidae; genus Ammospiza; species Ammospiza nelsoni. The sequence goes on along the minus strand of NC_080644.1, from coordinate 1,946,372 downwards.
GGAGGCTGCAGGGATGAGCGTCACAAACCACGGAATGCTCTGGTCAGGCCGCTGCTGCCCAGGCTGTCCTTCCTGAGGGATCCAAAGGGGAAGGTGAGGTGTCCTCAGTGTGGGATCAGCTCTGTCTGGGCTGTCCCAGCAGCCTTCTGTCCTCCTGGGTGTGTGAAATCAAAGCACTCCAGCCCTTTCTGCAGGACAGGAAATCTGGATTTTGGGAATCATATTTCCTCTCCAGTTTCTCCCCTTTGCTTCCCCTCCGTTTACACCTTTTCCCAGCGCTCAGAGCTCCATCCTGCAGCCTCCAGGAGCTGCTCTGGGCTGTTTTAACCCTCCCAAATATCCCTGAGCCTCCCTGCGCTCGGTGTGTCCTGAGAGAATCCCAGCGCTGGGGGCACCGGGGGCTCCAGGGGCTGGGAAAAGCTCTGGGAACAGCATTCCTGGTGCCGGGAGATACTGAGGGCAGGGCTTTGGGAACAGCATTCCTGGTGCCAGGAGATGCTGAGGGCAGGGCTCTGGGAACAGCATTCCTGGTGCCAGGAGATACTGAGGGCAGGGCTTTGGGAACAGCATTCCTGGTGCCAGGGGAAAAGCACTGGAGCATCATTCCCGGTGCCAGGGCTCTGGAGCTCCATCCCCATGCCGGGGCTTTGGGAATACCATTCCCATGCCAGGGCAGGCCTCTGCAGCTCCATTCCCAGTGCCATGCCAGGGCTCCGGGAACAGCATTCCTGGTGCCAGGGCTGTGCAGCTCCACTCCCAGGCCATGCCGGGGCTCTGTATCCCATTCCGGCGCTCGGATCTCCGTTCCCAGGCCCGGGCTCCCCGCCCGGCGTTAGGTGGCGGTGTCGGCCAAGCAGCGGAGCCGCAGCCGCGTCCCGAGCAGCGTTCGCTGTAAATTCCCCGATGAATCCGGAATGGCACAAAAGCCGCCGATGGAGGGAGGCTCTGACCCCCTCAGTAATCGGGAATTGCGGCATCGCCCGGTGCTCCAGGCACGGGGAGGTGAACAGGAGCAAACCCCTCCATCCCGAAAGGTTATCCCACATTTTCCCTCCTCTCCCCATCGATATTTCCTGAAATGTGTTGGATTTAGCTGCTGGCAAACATTATTTGTGCCTACAGTTAATGAAGGGATGTGGCTGCAACGTGGGACAGGACAGAACCTTCTGCATGAGCAGATTCAGCCACATAAATAATTGTGGGCCACGCTGGCATTTAAAACTCATTTTGCTCATGTAAAATGTTTTCATTAATCCTCTCTGAAAGTCATGACCTAATTACTGATTTTTTGTCTTGTTGAATAATTGCAAAGAACTTTCCTGTGATTTCATCCCTTCAGTGGAACAAGTGGGAAAGAGTGTATGGGCACAGCCTGAGCTATCCATGAAGGATAACCACAGGCTCCTGGGTTTACTGAACATTCTGGAAAATCAGGAAAGAGCTTGCACTTAAAGCAAAAAAAAATAAAATTAAAAAATCACATTTTGTCATGAAATATTATTTCAGTTTAGGGTAGTTCTGAATTTTTAATATATATATGTATGCTCTCAAAAGTCTAATTAAACATTGCTAAATAAAGTAGATCTGAGCAAACCCAATGAAATTTTAATGTCAAAGTTGAGCATAAATAGTTTGGGAAAAGAGAAGATCAGAACTGAGTGAAATGATAATTAATGCTGAAATACATTTTCACCAAATTTGATTTTTTTTTTGCCTTCTGGTTCTTTACAACCCCTCCACCCAGAACTCCTGAAATCTCCCAGCTTTGCACAGCAGGCCAGGACATTTCCTGCCCCTGGGACGGCTCCTGCTCCAGCTGATGGCTCTGGGTTCCCCAGGGAACATTCCCAGGCTCAGGTTTGGGGTTTTTCCACCTTTGTGGGACACTGCCCCGTGCTGGTGCTCAGGGAGGGCTGGGGATGAGATGGGCATTGTTTCATTTCAGTTTTCCTGCGTTTGGGGCTGGATTTCTGCTCTCCTCCAGCTGTTCTGTGAGGTTCAGAGGTAATTGAACTCAGCATTTCTCTTCAAAGTGGGTCTTGTTAAAGTCTCTTTTGGCAGAACCTAAATCTGGGCCTTTGACATTTTGACAGAATCTGTTTTCAGGTTGAAAAATCTCCTTCCTGATAAGATTTTGGGTTGTTTTCCTGTTTGACTCCAAAAGCCTGAGCTGATCATCTTTAAAGCATTAGCACAATTGCTTACAGATGGACTTTTCATATAAAAATGTGATTTCCCCCTTCTCCAACCAGGCATTATTGCTGTTTGCCTGGGCTCAGGGGCTTCTCCTTTTGTTAATTTAACCTCAATATGTTCTGGATGAGTTTAGCCAGACCTATGGTTTATTAGCTTGGAAAAACAAGCAAACAAAATTCTTTAAGGCTTGTGACACTGTTCAGCTTTTGTCAGTTAAAGGGGAATATTGAATATACTGGTGCAAAAAAATGCTTTGGGTTTGGTTTTGGTTCTGGATTTTTGTTTTTTTAAAGATTTGTTAATGATTTTTGGCACTGGATTTATAGAGCCCAGTCTCAGGACACCTTAATCCCACCTGAGCTGCCCCACACCACTGGCCTGCACGCTCAGAAAGCCAGACTGAGTGAATTTGGTTGTGAATGCTTTAAAAGTGGAAATAAGTGATAGCTGGACAGCAAAAAACACTTTTTGGTGGAGGGCATGACTGGTAACTGAGGAACTGTAGCTGTACTTGCATCATTATAAATTAGAGTTGAGTATTAACATAAAGCTGGCATCCATTTCTAAAAACATAAATGTGTTAAAGGTGGATTTCTGTGGGAAATCTGTCTTTTATGTAATTTAATCCTTCCTTGGTGCGGTGCCACCTGAAATGCCCAACCCCAGGGGTGCACCCAGCTCTGCCTGGTGAACAAAACCCCAGGGGCTGTGCTTGGAGACAGCAGAGCAAACTGTGGGTCACACAAACTGGATGGATGGATGGATGGATGGATGGATGGATGGATGGATGGATGGATGGATGGATGGATGGGATTGGGATGGAATTGGGATTGGGATGGGATGGATGGATGGGATTGGGATTGGAATGGAATGGGATTAGGATAGGATGGGATTGGATTGGGATGGGATGGGATGGAATGGGCTCACCCAGGGCAGGAACTGATCCAGGTGGGTTTGGGGTGTCTCCATCCCTGCCCTCCCTGGAGCTGTGCCCCCTCCATGGAAGGTTTGTGCTGATGTTGAGGTGGAACCCGTTGGGTTGGGTTTATGTTCCTTGTTCCTCATCCCACTTGTGTCCATCCCACCACGTCCATCCCTCATCCCCATGCTGGCTCCTCATGCCCAGCTGCTCCTGGACACCCCTGGGAGAGCCTGGCAGCCCCTCCTGGCACTGCTTGGAGGCATTTCCATGGATTGATGGCTCTCCCTCCCATTCCATGGTCTCAGGAGGGGTCACCTGGTGCCAGGCTCTGCTCTCTGCCTGCCCCGTGCCCTGGCCCTGCAGCCAGGGGGTCCCAGCTCAGCCCCAGCCCCTCTGCCAGACCATTCAATCGTAAAGCACTCAGCAAAGGTAGGCATAATTAAATTTATTCCTGGATTGTTGAATAATGTAATATTCGTGTTGTACATAAAAGAATCACAAACCACCCAGCCTGATTTTCCTATGAAAACATTTAACTTTTATTAAATCAAGACAGTTTTGAGGAGCAGAGAAAAAAAATGAAAGCAAAAAACAACTGAACCAGCTTTCAAAGCTGCCCTGTAGCCAAAACATCCATCTGAGGAGCTGAAGGGTTGATTTTATTTTATTTGTTTGTTTGTTTGTTTGTTCTTCTGCTGGAGTGAATCACCAATAATTAAAAAAAAAAAAAACCAAAAATAAAGGGAGATGAGCGAGTTCAACCCTTGGAATAAATCCGAGCTGGATTTATTATAAATTTATTTATTTATTATAATTATAAATGTATAAATTTATTTATTAATAAATCTCTCCAGGCTGCTGGGAGCTGCTCCAGCTGGTTTGGGGTCTCCAGGATCTGGGAATGCTGTGCTGGGGGCACCAGGGCTCTGAAACAGGGGGAATGGGGATCCCTGGGGATTCCTGGGGGTTCCCTGTGGATATCTGGGCATCTTTGGGGATTTCTGGAGGTCTTTGTGAGTCCTTGTGGATTCCTGGGGGTTCCCTGTGGATATCTGGGAATCCCTGTGGGTCTCTGGGGATCTTTGGGGATCCCTGTGGGTCTTTGGGGATTCCTGCTGATCCCTGGGGAGCTTTGGGGATTTCTGGGGATCTTTGGAGATCCTTGTGGATCCCAGTGGATCTCTGAGGATCTTTGAGGATTTCTGTGGATCCCAGTGGATCCCTGCGGATCTCTGAGGATCTCTGCTGATCCCTGTGGATATCTCTGGATCCCTGTGGATCTCTGCAGATCCCTGTGGATATCTCTGGATCCCTGTGGATCCCAGTGGATTTCTGTGGGTCCCTGTGGGTCCCTGTGGATCCCAATCCCAGCCCCACAGCCCAGGGATGCCATAGCCAGGTGAAATCGCCTCCCAGCCCAGCAAATTCCAGTTTTATGGGGCTCTGAAACCTTTGGGGTCGGAGCTGCAGGTGAGGCTCCTGCAGGCAGGATTTGTCCCCATCCTATAAAACATTCCTGAGCCTTCAGGGCCCTGCAGGGAAGGGCAGAGGACCCAGGGCTGGAGTTGAGCCAGAGAGGCGAGACAAAGCCCAGGGGAAGGCAGCAAACCTGTATTGGCAGACAGCAAGATGAATTGGATGATCTAATAGTCCTTTTCCATCTCGAAGTTTTATGATTCATTTGTTATTTTAGCCATTTATTTTTTTTTTTTTATTTTACCCTAGAGGGGTTTCTTGAAATGTGTACAATATATTCCTTTAAAAAAAAAAAAAAAAAAAGAAAAAAGAAGAAAAATCACTTTAAGAAGAAGGGAAGAGGTCAGTGTGGCAGGATCAGAGGCAGGGTGGGGTGGGGTGGGATGGGTGTGTCCCCCCACCCCATAAATAACCCCACAGCCAGAGGAGGGATGGGAAAACATTGGGAGAAACCAACACAGCATAGTGGTGGTGTTGCTTTCCCCCCCTCTTTTTCTTACTTTAAATTATTATTATTGAAGGGAAAAGAACTTGCAGAAATCCTGGGTGAGTTTTACTGAATCAGACACATTCCTGTGGTTTCTGCACTCCCACAGCCTCTCCAGGTCAGTCTTTTTCTTTCTCTGCAGAGAAAGAAAGGTAAAAAAAAAAAAAAAAAAAAGAGCAAAAGAAAAGAAAAACCCACACAAAAATCAATCCATCAAATGTCATTACAGATTTATTAAGCCTGATGTAGAAAGACTTTTAACAGTAACATCTTCAGAAAGCATAAAAAGAGCACTTCTGTTCAGTCTTGTGCTTTGAAAATCTAAATATATTTTTATCATATAAATAATTCTTTTCATGTTTTAAGTGCATCTGTTTTTTTTTTTTCTTTTTTTTTTCTTTTTTTTTCCCCCCTTTTCAAATTTCCATTTTACAATTGGCCAAAAAAACTGAAGTCTGCATTGACTGAAATGAAGCCATTTGCAAAGCTAATGATGTTGTGAAGCATGTCTGTGGTGAGCCATATCAGCTAGATTTCAGAAAGGTAGTTCAATGAGTGCAGCATTAAAATGAGGGACAGCCTCCAGCAAAATCATAATTGAACACACCCAAGTCCTTAATGTCTGCAGTTGGGTTTCCTGATGCAAATTACGATAACATTTCAGATGTGAGCAGTCGCTTTCCAGTAGCTGCAGTGGAAAAGAGACATTTTATGCCACAAAGGGAAGAATTACCATGTTTAAAAATGTAAATAATATATGTATAGAAACCTTTTTTATGGAAATGAGGCATTCAGGATTATGTGAACAGTTTGGGCTATTTTTTTTTCCTTTTAAACACAACAGATAAAGATGTGTGATCTATTATTCAGGGCTTTAATTACAGTTCTAAAACTGCAGTGATTTTATTAAAAAAAACCAAATCTCTGGGCATAAAAAGTAATGTTTTCGGTGGGAAAGTTGAGGGATTTTTTTTAATACAATGTGTTTACCATGGTGAAAATACAGAACAAAAAAAATCACCATTAACAGATTTCAATGCTACAAAATCATACACAGAAACACATCTTAAATGTTCTGGAATGCAGTCATCTTCCTGTAAATCAGAAAAGGCCTTAGATAAATAGGTTTGACCTGATTTAAATTTAATGAGATACATAGTCCTGATTGTTAATAATTGGTTTGGGGGAACCCAAAACAATAAAAGCAATAATCTCCTCTAGTATAAATTATACGAATTTATTTAGCAATCAACCGAAGGGAGGGTGGGGGGAAGCCATTAACATTATCAATTTGTTTAGTTGAAGTTCGTTATAATAAGCAAATAATTGGAAGCCAAATTGCCAGGCAGGCTTGGAGAAGTGAACCTTGGGAAGATGCCTGTGTGTGATGAAGCTCTGGGGCCACTAGATGGTACGGTCCTCCCAGCAGAAAGGGCTTTTTCCATGCTAGGCCCATTCATAATCATCCAAACCAAGTGAAACATGGTTTTGATTAAAGCAGCCTGTTGGCTCAATAATCTCAGTAATTTTAAAAACATCCTTAATGTGGAAGAAGAACACTGCAATGTCAGAGATGGCCTTGGGGCCCATTATAAACAGCAACAAAATAAATAAGGAGAAGAAATGAGAGGTCATGAAAACAAAATTAAGCTAATGTTTCAAATTTTGACAATTATGAATTGTTCCTCCAAGAAGACATTAAAAAAAATAATTCAGGCACTATTAGATAAAATACAAAGAGAATAATTGTACATGTATGAGTTTCCCATGGGACTAAGCATGCTTTAAAAGCAAAACTTGACTTAGATTTCCCCTCTTCCCCCCACCCCCCTTTCTAGCCAGCAATTGGGCAGGTCTCATGCAAACACAGACTTGCTTCTCCGAGTTCCTCCAAAAACTCCTCTCTAATTCCTTTATGAGCCTTTAAAAGATGATGACCAAGAAAACAAACAAACAAAAATTACAAGCGTATTTTCTATGGAAAAAGAAAAATAATATCCCCCATTATGGACCTTTTTTTTTTTTTTGTAGGAAACCGAAACAAGCAAATATAACAAAATCTGTGTTCATAACATGGCAATATAGTTAATATATACAAATATGTACAGTATAAAAATGCATCAAAGGCGCAACTTTTCATCCAAACAAGCTGCAGTGCCCGAGGAGGAGCAGCTTGGCCCCCTCCCCTCTGAGTTACAGGCAATATGTTCTGTACAGCATGCACTGGGTACAAAATGAGTGCAGGAGCACCGAGACATTCGCCAGGGAGAGTCACCACCAGCCCTCGCGAGGAGTCCCGTCTGCCTTGTTCATATAAAAAATGGGTTTAATCTTGCCTTTTTTTGCCATTTGGAGTATATACATTTGTTTGTTTGTTTGTTTGTTTTTTTTTATTTAAAGAGAAATGAACTTTTGATTCTTTATTTTCCTTATTGTTTTTGAAACAGGATCCTGACACCACGGTTCACAGATGGAACCTGAGGATGCTGCCAACAACAAACGAGTGACGAGCGCTGGGGCAGAGCAAACCCAAATCCAAATTCACCAGGGTGGCCAGCTGTGCTCCAGGACTGAAATGGGGCTGGGTCCCTCCTGACTCGTGCTGACACGTTCCAGGTAACAAAACCCAAAACAAACACACAGAGTAAAAGACCAACAAAGGATTAAGAAGAGGTGCCTGAGCACAGGACAAAAGGGCGCATTGTAGCAGAGACATAGGACAGAGAATACCCTGAGCCAAATGAGAACTGTTGAGCTTGTCAGCTTTTGCAACCTGTATTGCACATTCCAGCATCTGCTGCGGGCTAGAGCCAAGATCCTGCCCCGCACATCCTGCGGGTTCCTGCTGCCAGCAGTGCCCAGCTGCTGCCTCACTGCTCCTGCAGGGATGCACAAACACACCCACACCTCGTGCCCGTGTCTGATGCGTGCTGGGGAAATGTCCGTGTGCCCCTGAATGTCCTCCTGGAGACACACACATATGCCATTCTCAAATGTTACCTGGACCAGCTTCTAAGGGAAAATATTGCCCCCGAGATCTCCCACGTTTCAGGCATTTGGGAGGATGTGTGATGCCGTGTGGGGATGGGGAAAGCGTTCTCTGCTTTAACGTGGCTGCATTTCTGCAAGATGTTATTTTTGTTTTCTTCATGAAATACTGATTGTTTTTCCCCCTGCTATCTCATCTAAGGAATCTAATGAAAGAATTTGTTGCCTTTACTTAGATCAAAAAAGGAAAGGAAAAAAAAAAGTTAGCTCAGCTCGATGGTGTGAAGTGGAGCTGTGCGATCCGCCAGGATTAGTGTTTAATCTGTTGTCTCAAGCAGGGCTTTTACAAAGGCCTAAAGACATTTCATGAGCTGAGAGGGATGATGAACTGGAAGTTTATTACTCTGCAGTTGAGTCCAGTGGTACAGCGAGTTCACTTTTAAAAATACTCTCCAAGAAAATATTGTGCAAACATTTTGGTACAAGAAATAAGTGTTGTCTGAAACTTCATCTACTCTTCACATCTCTTCTGGCAGAATGAGGGCAAAAATCCACCACCAGACAGAAGGATACTGGGATGAAAGTGCTTGCACTGGTATAAAAGTGGTCCAGCAGAGCAAAAGGAGCTGTACCACTATAAAGTGCTTTATAGTGGTACAACTGGTGTTATTTTACAAGCATGGTCACATCAATATCAAAGTTTTGCAATCACCCACCTGACATAACTAAAAACCTTCTCAAGTGCGCGAGATTTAATTTGCCTGGAGCTAGAGACTGAAGTTTACTGGACTTGTTTTCAAAAATGCCTAAATATGTTTGAAATCTGAGGTTGGGACCACAAGGATGGCGTTTGGAGCTGGGTAGACAGAGGGTAAATCTGCTGGATTTGAAAGGGTGGCACTGGATTTTACACAGGAATTAATGCATCCAGAATAAATGGCTCTGGATTGACACAGGAATAAATGCATCCAGAATCTGGCCTCTGTTTTTCAGACATTGGACTGAAATGGGAGGGAGGATCAGGGGGGATGTGGCACAGCACGTATGGGGTGCAAATGTGAGTCAGCTTCCAAACCCATTATTTTTATTATTTTATTCTTTCACTTTCCTTCAGAAGACAGCTGGAGGATAAGAATTCTGAATTCTACATGCTTTCCCTTCAAGAAATAATGAAGAAAAAAGAAAACCCAGGAAGCATTTCTGGAATAACAACCCAGTGGCTCACCCAGGGCCATCACCCAACAGGCTGGCCTTGAGTTCAGGTGCTGACAAATTAAGACCTCATTGATGAAATGTAATTGAAATCTGCCTTTAGATGCATGTCCTTTATTCTGTTGTTATGTTTAAAAATCTTGCACTTGCTGTGGTCCGAAGTGACACAAATGGTCAAAGGTTGATGATCTTGGAGATCTTTCCCAACATAAATGATTCTGTGACATAAAAAAGGCTCTGTTGGCACCCACAATGTCCAACTCAAACTCTTCAGCACCATTATGGAAATGTTCCTATTTCTAGTGAAATTCAGGAACTTCTTACTGACCATTTCCAGTTGAGAACAAGAAAAGTTGTGACCTGTGGGACAAATTGTGATGGGGAGCAGAAGACCCAGGTGAGGAAAACCCCAGTGTCACTGACCCTGCTGTGAAACCCAATGGAGAGCTGGTCTGGGGGCTCTGGGGTGGCCAATATCCAGGAATTACAGCTCCATAATTCCTAACCCAACTTCCTAGGAGCAGGGATGACATTTCTGTGCTGGGAGAAGGTGGGCACACACCAGCAGCACTTGCTGACAATCCATGGAAGTGGCTCTCTCGGTGCTCCTGCTTGGGGACAGATGGCCTTTAAAGCCTGCTGTAATTGCAACGTATTGATCTGGAATCTGTGATCAATACTGTCTTTATGGAGAGAATTTTAAATATAAATTGCATCGTATATCTGTTGGTGAGGACAAAAGCCCTGTGTGATGGAGATCTCCCTCCACCAGCCCCGGAGTGACGATGGAAAATGGACAGGGGACAGCCCAGCCAGAGCCACCTCTTCAATCTCTGCCAAAGATCAGGCACCCTTCCTCATTCCCTGGTGTTCTTAACAGCTTTGATCCCAAAATAACTCCCCCAGCGTGACCCTGAGTGTCTGGGATGAGGCTGGATCAGGCCAGGGGAACCAGCACAGAGCCAGTGTCTCCTCAGCAGCTCCCACAAAAACCCCAATATTCCTTTTTCCTTCTCACCTGGGGCAGCTCTTTTTCCATGCAAATCCTGCACAGGTGCTTCCCAGTGGGAATATCCCCTTCTGGTTTAGGGGCTGAACTGTGGGTATGAAGTAATCAATAAATATGGCACTTTATCAAAACATGATTAAGGAAAGAAAAAGAGGCCAAAAATTAGGGAAACAATCCTGCCATTTGAATGCATGAGAGTTGGCTTAATAGCCTGTAAAGCTGGCTTGGAAGGCTTCACCCCCTATCGTGCTAATATATAATTATTGATTTTTAAAATGACTTTTTATATCCTCCCTGATCTCTAAAAAAGCTAGGGAGGTCAGTCTTGTAAATACTTTTACAAGTAGGTAATAAAACCCATAATAACTTGCATTGACAAGTAATTACTGGGCAGGTTTGTTAGCAGATTCTCAAAGATATTCTTTTAACCCAACAATTACTATTGTACTAATGACAACCATTTTTAAAGTGAAGTGTCCTTCTCCCTCTCAGCTTAAGTGAAAAAAACCTGGAAAAAACACCTGAGACTGATCCACTGAAATTCTTATATATTAGGCCCCAAAGGAATGCTAATTACCTCTCCCTGTTTTAAAACAGAATATTTTTTTTCAGGTGATATGGCTTATTTTGACATGGATGGTGGCGGGAAGGGAGCTCTGGTTTCTGAATAAATCTTTCAAAGCAGTGTGTAAGGGTAACAATTCTTCCTGCTTTATTTCAGTGCAAGAGCATAAACAGCTTGGATATGTGGTGTATCAATATGCCACTTGTTAATAAGTAAGGGCGTGAATCATAAATATTCGGCTGTTTGATCACCAGGCTTTTAATTAATGTTTTGATGATCTCCAATAAGAATAAAAGTCAGAACGATAGATATTGAGTAGCGACGACAGAGAAAAGATGCAATGATTTTTTGTGCTACCTGATTTGTATGACAGAAAAACTATCAACTCATCCAGTTTCGTACAGAGAAAAGAGAGGAGAGACGTACATTTTCCCTTCTTTATATCGTATTGTAAAAAAAAAAATAAAAATCACTTAATTCAAATGTGTACCTAAAACGCTCCCCGAGGACAGCGATGCAGGCAAAATGATCAAGCTTTAGCACCGTGTGATACAGGTTTGTGGCCAGATTTTTTAAACAGAGTGGCTGCTCCCACACAGTGAAGACTCCTGAGCAAAACCTGACCTCCCTCAGGGGGTTTGGCCTTTCCAAAATCTCCCCAAACCTTTGCAGCTCCAGGGTACTGGGTGGGGCCGTGAACCCGATGGTCACCACGAGGGCACCATAAAGGCTCATTTCCTGCCAAAATTGAGCAGCTGGTGCCCCAAATAGCCCCAGCTCCGGGTGCTGTGGGCTGGCTGGGGACCCCAGTCCTCCTTTTTGTGGGAAGGGGCTCCCGAGAGCTCCCTGTGTGGGAATTCCTACAGGTGCAAACCCCTGCATAGAGAATCCAATTAAAACCCAGCCAAACTCCCGGCCATGACAACACCAGCGCTGGGAGCTTCACTGCCCCATGCTGCCAGCAGCCCAGTATTTTCTCCCTGCACCCAAAAGCTCAGGGAAAGGAGCCCCATGTGCAGTTTCTCCCCTGGGTTATTTTCTGCCGTGCTCGTGGCCTTTGGGTGGGCACCACAGGCCCCACCTTGTGCAACTTCACCTCATAACTCTGGCCTGGGCTGTGCAATTTAACAGCTTCTGAGGAGCTCGATGCTAATGCATTGATTTTGCTTTAATAGAATTTTGTTGTCGATGGCCGGTGCTCAGCACGGTGCAGGCTTCAATCTTAACCCATCTGAAGGCTCTGCTCGTTTCCAGTTGAGCTCCGTTCATTTCCAGTTGAATAGGTTAAGCAAAGACAGACCTCACTGTTCTCAATTCACTTTATGATCCTCCCATCATAAAAAATAATATCAGCACCTTGCTTTTCATGTCAGAACTACATTTGAGCTGCTATTCCCTATGCCCATGAGTAAATCCCATAAAAGCCGCCCCGTTGTACTGTCGCTATTTTTCCTTGTGGATGATTGATTGATGGATGAGTGCTGACACTTCAATGAAGCTATTTCGACTGCCATCTCAATCCGATGATGTGAGGGGTATATTTTCTGTCCATGCCTCATTACTTCAGAATGACATTCCTGGAACTTCATTTACTTTTTCCCTCCTTCCCTCAAGCGCCATATTTTTTCCCATCTAGGTTATGCATGCCATAAAAAAAGCAATTTGCTATTATATGTGGCATAAGGGCAACACTTTCCCTAGGAGGTAAATAAGAAGGGCCTTTTTTTCTCCTCCATGTTGAGTTTAGGGATCATGTCAAAATTTCCCAAGCAGTGCCCAAACAGGCCCTTCTGCACAGGCCGCAGGGAATGCAGGGAATGTATTTAGTCTGATTTTGTGACTGCTGCACTTCAATTATATCCTTGAACATCATGAACAAAACAACAGGAAAATACACTCCAAAGCCCTTTCTGATTTGAGAAAGAGCCTCTTCTCCACTTGTGCCTCGCATACTTTGAATATTTCATTTGCCACGGAATAGCGATTTACAACTTGATCCAGACTTATTTTTCCTTGGAGAATAGGGGAAGTTCATCGTTAAATGCAGAGATGGATTTGTCTACTGGAGGTTGTTGTCTCTGAGCGAGAGCAAGCAGGGCTGCGCCTGGATTTCCAAGCAGTGCACTAGGAACAGTGGGACTCGTGACATTGGCATATCCTGGAAGATTCTGGGAGTTGACTTGGGACCCGATTTTAATCTGTGTAATACAGTATTCCCGTTAATAATAATGTATAATTAAGACATCAGTTAAAAATCCATAACGTTAATTTAATGGAGAAAATCTAATACAGTTCTATTGGAATTTTTACGTTAAATTAACTTTAACGGGCTTTTAATGGATGTCTTAATTAGATCTCATTATTAACGTGAATATTCCACAAATTAAAATTGGGCCCTCGAAGTTTTAATGAAAAAAGTTAAAAGCACAAATTTGAAATTGCCATTTTTGCAGCCCCCTTCTCCCAGGTCGGGGTGGGTTTGAAGGCACGGCCGGCTGTGCTGGCCGGGCCGGACAGAGCTCGGACACCAAATTCTGATCCCAGTGTTGGTGGCATAAATCCAAATTCACTCTGTTGACCACAACAGAGCTTCAGGTTTACACTCACCTAACTGAGAAAGGAACTCTACTTTTATTCTTTTATATCTATATATAGATATTTATATAGTGATATTTATATATAGATATATCTATATTTATATAATGTTCAATAATCTAACAATAGTACTTTTGTTTAAAAATCCCTCCATCCCATATGTCTCGTCATAAACCGTAATGGAGATTTAAATATATATATATATCTGAGGAATAAAACAAACTGAAAATAATCCGTTTCAAACAAATCTTTGGCAGCAACATGGTTAAGCATAACTATTTGAACAACTTGCACAGAAGATTAACATTGTTCAGAGGTTTTTTGGCTCAGAATCTGTTTTAACTTAATAATTCTTGTACTTACTGTGATGTATTGATCCCTAGTGCAATGACTGGATTGGGCAACCCAGGTGCAACAGTAATAGCTGCACAGAATAGAAACATTTCCTTTAGACAAACTATCCCAAAGGGGTTATAAATAGGAAATGGACATTACCATGAAAAGTAAAGCTTCCAATGTGACTGCATCTTGTGTAGCACGCTTGGACATTAAACTATGAAGAATTTTTTTTTTCCTGTCAAGTGTTACAAATTGACGAAATAAGTACATCAATGTTCTCAGTCATTATCTTACTTCAGTGGCACTTTGTTTTAGTGACAGCAAAAAGGGACAGTGGAGACCAGACAGCCCCAGTGCAGTTTATCAATGAAAATCTAATATCGTCCATAAGCAGGGGAGTGGAAATCAATACTTCATTACCAAATTGTTAGTGAGGATGAAGAAGAATAGCAGGAGTTTTTTGGCAGCCTCCTCGGTCCGGGTTGCTGTGAGTTCAATGTCAGGGCCGCGGTGGCGCGCGGGGCCGGGCGCGGAGCTGGGCTGGAGAGCTGGGCTAAGGCAATCGTCCTGCAAGCACAACAACAACAACAACACAGCCACAGTTACACGGTCTGCAGCGCACAGCCACACCTCTGAGCAGGCACTTCCACCATGGAAATGTCTGCAGATGAGCTCTGCTTCATTCTGTGCCCCCACAGGCTCACAACAAGTGAGGATGGAACCCTGGTTCCACAACCATGCAGGGAACCATGCAGCTGGTGCTGAGGCTCTGCCTGGTCACTGAGCTCCTTACTCTGCTTCTTAAACTTGCAGCCAGCCAAGAGCATGCTCTAAAATCCTCATGGAGAGCTGGACATCTCAGTACCCACACAGCGTCTATTACCCCGCTATTCCTGCGTTATTCCTACTTGTTGTGGCACCTCCCCAGCATTAAAAACCATCTTCCAATGGGCCTTTTCCATCTGCAGCTGCTAAAAGTGCTAAGTGACTCAAGTTGTGAAGCTACTGCTACACAGAGACAGAAGGGCCTTGTTTTATTTAATTTCAAGATGTGGGTTTAAAAGTTCAGCCCAAAGTTGGGTTCTGCTTTGCTTATAACCTGGGAGAAAGATACTGAGGAAAGCAGTAAAAAAAAAAAAAAACAACTGGAAAAACAGGGTGAGAAATGAGGCAGGCAGTAAGTAGAGTGAAAGTCAATCTGGAGAGAGCACAGAGGAAAAAAAGAGCTGCAGTGGGCAAAGAAATATGTTTCTGAAAAATATATTATCTGTTCAAGGCCGTGGCTATTTCAGCAAACACAACTCAAATCCTGTAGTGTGTTCTCTGTGTTCTGGCTAAATCAACTGGAAATTCAGTAGCAGCTTTATTTAAAGTAAAATAAACTCAGCTTTTCAAAAAATTCCATATGAAAACAAAAAAGTCCATTGACTTCATGCTAGTTAGTTTATAATTTGGTTTGGTTTACAATATCTTCACCTTTTCAGTTTTCACAGTGACGCTGAGTTTTGCATTGGCAACCCAGACCTGCTGTAGAGAAACTGTTGGAAGGGAAGAGGAGGTTTTGGCAGCTGAACATTGAGACTTTTGGCAACTGAGGATGCATGGAAGCCAGTCTGAAATTGTGGTGAATACCTTGGATCATTATTCCCACTTAAAAGATATTAAAAGCAATCCATGTTGACACTTAAAGATGTTGCCTTTATGTTTCAGAGGTAACACTCCAGAGCAATTCTCACTTTGCAAAGCTATTATTTTTCACTGCAAAAGGGCAGAGCTGTGCCAGTTTACACCCTGCTCAAATCTCAAAGAAATCCAGAAGCATTGCTGTTGTAGGGCCTGGGGCTGACACACAGCAACACTGCAGCCAAATTGTCACAGTGGGATCACCTCTGCAGACGATCCAAGGGAGGATGGGGATGGAAGAGGCACTGGGCTTTACCCTTCCCAGGGGTCTCCAGGATGGAAAACTCCCTGTGACATCCCAGCTGAGTCCTGCCTTGGGTCACACCAGGCCCTGCAGCTTCTGCCTCCCTCACAGAGGTGGGACACAGCTGAGAGCAGGAGTGGTGACTCTTCACTAGGCCAACCCTGCCTCCAGAACATCATTAGGCTAATTAAGCCAAATTAGTGTCACTGAAAGTGCTAAATCTGGGAAGGAGTCTTGAAGGGACTTCAGAGCACTGGTTGCCTGCCAGTGGGAAATATTTATAAAAGCTTGGATTGGAAAAATGAAAAGCCAAACTCCTGCCTCCTTTTCTCTTTGTGCCATTGTGAGGAAGGCCCTGGGACTTTTGAATCAGCATAGCCCTGGTCACTTGCCTGTCACAGAACAACACTGGGGACACTGTTAACCCTGGACAGACACGTCAGAGGCACACTGGTCAGAGGGAAGGTCCATGAGAAACTCCTCTGGCAACAAATAAACTTTTGAGGCTCAGTGTCCACCTACCTGACTAATGGTAACATCTGTGCACAAGTGAAATCAATTGGGACTTGGCATTGATTTCCACTGCATAAGTACTTCACCCCTAAGGTCCTTTGGCCAACTGAAGTCTCCATCCTTGTGGGTTTTGTTGGTTTTTTTTTATTTAATTGATACCACTGCAGGCTGGGACAGGACTTTGGGAAATTAATTAGTGTGAGCCCTGATCAATAAGGGTCATAGTTTATGTATTTCATTATCAAGTCTGTAAGAGATTCAGGGAGTTTGTGGAGAGCTTGTCACCTGCAGTCAGGGCAGAGCAGCCTGCACATTCCAACAGCTCGTGATGGGCAGAGTCTGGTGCTTCCTGGGCATTTGCTGAAATGCAGCTCCCCCTGTGCCATAAAGAAAACTCCACCATTTAAAATAAATCATGTTCTGAAAACGTGGCTGAGGGTGTTCATTATACTGGTGTCTTGTACAGCATATGCGAAATATCAGTTGCAGATACTCAAGCTTTGCTTTTATTTAACACTAATTATCGAGCCATCAACAGATGTAAAAAGCCGTATCTATTTTAACGCGGATGTGTCAGGGCTCAGCATTCCTCCTCACAGCCTCCTTCCCTCTCCTTGTCCATGGCACAGCTTCCCTCTGCTCATCCCAGCAGTGCCAGCAAAACACAGCTGTGAAACCTCTGAGTTGGGAGCTCTCAAACACGTCTGCAGCCCCAGACAAGCGTCAAGTGTGTGTCAGCAGCTCGTGGCACGCCAGGCCCGGCGCTGGCAGCGGCTCTGACGGCCTGGGCTGGGCTCAGCTGGGCTGGGCTCCTGGGGCTGGGCTGGGCTCCTGGAGATCCCAGAGCTGGGCTGGGCTCAGCTGGGCTGGGCTCCTGGGGCTGGGCTGGGCTCCTGGAGCTCCCAGAGCTGGGCTGGGCTCAGCTGGGCTGGGCTCCTGGGGCTGGGCTGGGCTCCCGGGGCTCCCAGAGCTGAGCTGGGCTGGGCTCCCGGGGCTCCCAGAGCTGAGCTGGGCTCCTGGGGCTGAGCTGGGCTCCTGGAGCTCCCAGAGCTGAGCTGGGCTCAGCTGGGCTGGGCTCCTGGGGCTCAGCTGGGCTCCCGGGGCTCCCAGAGCTGGGCTGGGCTCCCAGCTCTCACAGCAGTGCCCAGCTTGTCTCCCACCCCCCAGTGCTTCCCTGCTCCTCCAGTGTCCCCTTATCCCCATGGCCAAAGGCCACACCAATGGAGCCATGCGGCCTCCTGGGGGTTGCCCATCATGGGGTGGCTCTCAAGTCATGGAATCCCAGAAAGGTTTGGCTTGGAGGGACCTTAAAGCTCATCTTGCTCCATGCTTTTATACCTTCCACTGTCCCAGGCTGCTCCAAGCCCCATCCAACCTGGCCTTGGGCACTGCCAGGGATCCACAGCTGCTCTGGGCACCTGTGTCGTTGCTGCCCACCCTCACAGGGAGGGATTTCTTCCTGACACCTCACCTAAATGTCCCCCCTTTCAGTATGAAGCCCTTCTCCCATGTCCTGTCTCTCCAGTTCTGCTGAAGAGCCCTTCCAGCCTCCCTGTGGCCCCCTCAGATCCTGGCAGGTGCTGTGAGGTCCTTCCAGAATCTGACGTCCCTTTCTTGGGGATTGCTGTCACCATTTGACTTTTGGGTTCTGCCACCTCCTCAGTGGCCCAGGCTGAGGTGGGATGGAACTCCAGAGCCAGGCAAGTGACAGCAGCTTCATGTATTTATAATGTCTTCTCTGTATTTCCATATCTTTGCTAATATCATTTTACCAGCTCCTATTTATGCATTGGGACAACAAAAATGACAATATTCCTCTGTGATCCACCCACCACAGTCCATGGGAGCCTATGGATCAAAACTTTTCCAGGCTGCAGCTGTACCCATCACAATAAATTGCAGGACTCTTTAAAGGCCACACAGAAAGACACAGACAGGCCCTTTGTGGTTCCCAAACATGTTATCTCTAGATGTCATTTCTGACCTACTTTTGCTAGATTTTTGCAGCAGCACAAAATCTGTTCCTTAAAGAACCATGCCACGTGCACAGTACCTAGAAAGGGGGAAACAGCAAATCTGGATATATTTTATTTCATTTAGGACTCCTCTTACCATGAATTACAATGTTACAGGCTCTAAACGCCTTCTCGTTACCCATAATTATAACTAAAATTATATCAATCTAAACAGTAACTACTGGAATGATTCATCCTGATTGGGAGGAGCATGCTCCCTGGAGTTCTGCCTGCCCATCCATTTTAAAGCCTCGTGGCAGGAATAGCTTTCCAGAAGGTCATTTAACAGCACATTAAATAAATAAACAGAACATATTTGCTTCAGCAAACACTCTCTAATAGGATGGGAAAACATTTTGGGAGAGGTAGGAATAACCCTCACGAAAACCAAATCTTTCAGTTCCCACCTTGCTGGGGTGCAGCACCCACCCAAAGGCAGGCAGAGGCTCCATGTGGTGCCAGCAGGGACAACCCCTCATGTCCTGCACACTGAAGGGTCCCACCAGTGTCACCAGCAGGTCCCTGAGCCACTCGTGTCCCTGCAGCAGCCACCAGTGTTTGTACACTCACCCTCAGCCACACGGAGGGGGAAGTGTGGAAAACATTTCAGATCTGAGCTTGTGGGAGTGTGGGGCAACAGGAAGGAAATGTGGGCTCTAACTGAGCTCTTTCTGGGGTGTGACTGCCTGAACACAGCATTAATTGCTACAAAACCCAGGTGGAAGAGTTTAGACCTTGCCTGGGATGATGCTTTTTCCTGCCATTGTTTGGAGCAATGGTGCAGGAGGGACAAGGAGCTCAGTCCTGAAGGGAGCCAAACAGAAAGATGGGAAGAGACAATTTCCAAAGGCCTGGAGTGACAGGACAAGGGGGAATGGCTTCCCACTACCAGACAGGAGGTTTAGATTGGATATTGGGAAAATATTCTTCCCTGTGAGGGTGGGGAGGCGCTGCCACAGGTGGCCCAGAGAAGCTGTGGATGAATCAGACACAAAACTGGGGCTGCAGCTCCCCGTGGTTCCAGAGACCCAATGGAATCCTGGGCTGCTGGAAAGAGAGGGATTTGTGCCACTTGTGTAGAGAGAGGCAGGATTTCACCCCTGAGCCCAGTATGAGGTGACACAGTGACACAGAGCACAAAGGGGTGACACTCACCTGGTCCCCAAGGTGTGTCTGGAAAAATCACAGACTTGGAAAGAGGAAAAAAAAATACAGGGAACATTTAACTTCTATTTCTCCCTATAAATAAAGTATAGCCATCAAATCACAATGTATTTAGGAGCACATGTTATTGACAGCCTATTCTTGGAGGGGGGAAAAAAAGTGGATTTTTGGCAAAGTTTCCTAAAGATTAAATTGTTCATTGTACGGGGCACCATCTGCCCTTGGAGAGAGATTTAGTTGATGGCAGCTGCAACCAAAGTGTGGAAGATAAAGCTGAATTTCTGGTTTCTTTTCAAGTAGCAACTGTCATTACAGGTCACATGCAAACTGTGCCATTTTCTGTGACAAGCAGGTTCTGTAGGATTGGGTGCTCGCTACATTTTAAAGTGCCACCTGTAAGGATCCCAGCCGAGAAACAGCTTTTGGAACACACCTTGCAAAACGTGAATTTACAGCACATGAGACAAAGCAATTATGGACCAACCATCTGGCCAAGAGCTGTGTGTTGCAGACCCAGGTGCACGGGGATGGAGGTCAGGAAGAACACGTGGGTCACCCAAAGGTGCATCCCTCAGTTCATCTGAGTGCTTAAAAAGGCTGGATTACCTGCAAGAGTTCACTCAACTGTTGCATAATCCACAATTGCCTCCCTGTGCTCATTGGAGTGTAATTCCCCCTGAGATCAAGCCCCACATTTTTTAAACCCTGAAGAGAATTTCTAAATCACCAAACCAGAGGCTGCTGTGGGTGGGTTTTTCCTCAGCCCCACCTCTGAGCTGTGACACTGAAATATCTCAACTCACTGTGAGGCAGCAAAGGCCACTTGACAGTGGGGAGATGCTGATTTGTCTCTGCACTCTGAGTTACTTAAATATCACACAAACCTCGTCCTGGCTACAGCAAACCCCTCCAGCAGGGAATCTGTACCTCCTCCCTCTCTCCAGAACACTTTCACAGGAGAATGATGTTCCCTTTCTCTTCAGAACAAAACGGAAGGGGAGAAGTTAAGAGCACACTGGTAGATTTTATTAGGACTAAGAAACAAAGCAAAACAAAAAAGCAAACCCAAAGCTCTTCCCTTTCATCCCTGCCTTGCTATGAAAATGCCTTCATATTTGCAGGCTTGCTGACAATATTTCAGGATGGTACATCACACACCGTCTCGTCTGGAACAGCAGACATTGTCAGTGCTGGGAGACAACCACTCTCTGGTTTGTACTTCACTAAGATTCTCTATAAAGCATTTCTATAGAGGGAAAAAAAAAAGATTTTTGAAATTCGTGAGTCTCTCAGCCTTTCAGACAAGGATGAGTTCTGGTTAATTTTTTCTGATGATTTCTACATTTTCTGCAAGGAAAAACAACAGCTACCATTGCCTTAAGACAGACTGAACTAGTTGTTCAGTCATGCCTAGATATGAGATTCTTTTTTTTATGTGAAAGAATTTGCAGGACATAAATTCCTTGTTCTTAAGTTTATCCTGTTCAGTTTAACTTGTTGGCCTTCTCTCCCATTTTATCACAGTAGAAGGGGATCATGTTTTGAAATAGAAAATGCTACCATTGGTGGCTTTTTGACCATCTGCTGTGATTAAATCCATGCTTTTGGATAGTAAGATTGTATTAAAAAATATTCTAAATATTAAAAAAAGTTAAATATTATTTTAAAATATTGTTTAAATAAAAGGTTTGTCTTTCCAACAATATTTTTATTGCTCATGATTATTTTTGCTCATTGATTATTTTTAATGCTCATGATGATATTGCTCATCATTGCAGGTGTCAGTGCCCCTGACAGCTCCATGGTGTGCCCAGACCATCCAAGCCAAACCTCCCTGGGAAGGCTCCACTTCCATGTCTGCTGTAGCAGAACAGAACCACACTCAGGCCCTGCTTTTCCCTTCCTCCATCCACATCTGACCGAGCCCAAATGCTTCTGGGATTGGGGCCTTTAAAGAGACATCCAGAAAAATGTCACATTTTTGAGACTCTGCCTGTTTGGGTTCCTTTTTGCAGAGAGCATTAGTGGGTAGGAGTGGAGGCTGCTCCTGTGAATTAGTGTGGGATCTGCTGCTTTCTCCTTTCTTTGTGAGGGAGCTCTTAAAACACAAATTCCCACCTTAAAGCGCGAACGGGCGCGAGCTGTGCGTAAATCACGGGCTCCGCGGTGCCAGAGCCGCACACGCTCTTCTGCTGCTGATTTGTCTACAAAATATATCACATGCCAGTTACTTGAATTAGGATCATGGGGAGAAGGGAATCATTAGAGAGTAGAAGAAACTCTAACACATAAAGAAAACTTATCCGTTTGTCTCCTCAGCGCCGCCTGTTTTATTTCCTCTTCAGGCGCTGACAGCCCTGATGAAGCAAAGGATGCTGTAATCCTGAGCGATTGCTTGGGGGGAGCATCATTAGGGCTGGAAGGGTTTGATACAGCCAGAGCTCTGCGTTTCCAGCCCCTTTTCCCTGGTCACTTGGCGGTGTTGGGCGGTGCTGGAAGGTGGAGGCGCAGCCTGGATCGGGTATTTCCCTCCTGGAGCCCTTCCCTCTGCTCTCAGAGAGCCTTGGAAAGCCAGGTAAATTAGACTTGGAGAAAGGGACACTGCATCTTTGAGTAATGAGGCTGGGAAACAGGGAACACATTTTCCACTAGCTCATGTCTCACTGTATGGCATTCTGATTTCCTGACACTTCATAATAAATCATTGCTTATCACTCACTTGGGAACATAACATGGTTCAAGTTAAGATTCGTTAGTGATTGTAAAGAAGAAACATGAATTGCTCTCTATCAGGGCTTTTTGATCATCTTTCTGTCCACTGTTTTTTTTTTTAATCAGAATATTTACAGGATCCATTGTCTAAGGCATAAATAAAAAGGAGAAGAAAGAACAGAAAATATGAATAATGAAAATGAATTTATTTGTCTTATTTATGTGTTTATGTAAACATTTGGCAATTGCTTTGCACAGCAGCTTGTATTCAGTGTCATGGACTGCTGCACCAACATAAGTTTGTAAAGCTGGGGTTTTAAATATATATACCTGAGTGTGTGTCTATAAAAATACCCTAAATGCCAATACATTGATTTTCTGGAGAAGAAGGTTCTAGCAAGCACATCCAGAGCCTGTTTACCCTTAGGATGGCTTCCACAGGGAAAAGAGAGGCTGATCCTGGTCCTGCTGGCCCACCTTGGAGCAGTGGCAGAGGCTGAGTGGCTCTAATGGGATGAGATTGGGATGTTCCCTGCAGCCAGGGGTCCATTAAATCTGGGAAAACAGGGGTTCACTTCAAAAAAAGGGATATCTGAGAGCTGGGACAACCTTGCTACAGCCCCTGTCCCTCCAGTGAGCTCAGGATGGCAAACACTGAGCTTGGATGGGTCAGGAACTGGGGAAGGAGCAAATGAAAGGATGAGGGGAAGGGCCTCAGGCTGTGCCAGGCGAGGTTTAGGTTGGATATTGGGAAAGATTTCCTCCCCAAAGGGTTGCTCAGCTCTGGCAGGGTGCAATCCCCATCCCTGCAGGATTTAACAGCACCTGGCGACGTGGTGGCCCTGGCAGTGACAGGGAGTGGTTGGACTCTAAGCTCCAAGCTCATTTCTTTTCCAACCAAAATGATTCCAGGATTCCATGAATTCAGCTCTGTATGCAGGCACTTCTCTGCCTTCTCTGACCTTCACTGGATGGAATTTTTTCTGCAGTCACAACATTTTCCTCAGCAGTTTAGGGAGAGGGCTGAAAAGCTGATGGGTTTACAGATGGTGTCAGTAGTGCTTTAGGGGAACAGGGAGTTTTGTATAAAAAGACCTAAAAATGAAAAAATGAGAGCTTACTTAAAGAACTATAACAAATATGCAGAAATATTTCACAAAAAAAAATCTATTCCTTCCCTTGTTTTACAAATAGCTCTCCTTTAATTTCTTTCTTTATCTTTTGGGTCTGATTGTGGGAAGTACCTAAAACTTTGCGCTAACCCGAGAGAAATCAGATAAGGGAACTATTTGCTGCAACTATGGCTTTGATTATTCCCCCTTCAGTAATTTGCTTTTTACTACATTAATCAACAATATAATGTGTCATTTCTACTGCTCCCTGGCTGAATAATTTCCAAAACTACAAACAGCTTTCAAGATAGTTGCCAGACAGGCGCAAATTAATACTTTCAGAAATTGTTCCTAGAAATATTCCCATGAACAGAAGCTTTCACACCCTCTATTTGTGTAAAGACTTGGCTCAAAAAAAAAAAAAAAAAAAAGCCAAATGATTATTTTAGGCAAATTCTTGCATATATTTTTTCTGGTTTTATATATATTTCTATCTAATATTTATAAAATATCTGCAGTGTAGAATAAGCAGCCTTGGGAGACAAGATGGCAGTGGAGGTCCATATGGAGTTAACTCTTTGTAGCTTTAATTTAGTAGTTACAAAAAGGAGGGATCTCATTGCTTTCATTGAGGCAAATAATCCCCTTGATTTGTGGGACAACTTGAGGAAATTGGCACACAACCCAGGGATTGTAAATTCAGCTGCCTGATCCAGCTGATATTCCTCACAAATTCCAATATTTGTGGCTACTCCAGCCTCTCTCCTGAACTCAGATTTCCTCCTGGTGTTTGTGGCCCCAGGAAGTGCCTGTAAGACTTTGCCTTGTGCTCAGAAAACCCCAAACGCTCCACCAGAATTGTGTTACACACAAAAATGTGAAATCCCCCCAGTATGAAATTTTTAGGAGAAAAAACAATTCCTTTTGGTAAAGCACAGCATTGGATGTATTTATTATATCTTACTTTTCACCCACTACCAAGAGATGATTAGAGACAAGAATTAAACCCCTCAACTCTTGACCAAGGAAAAAACCATGGTTTTTCTAATATATCCGAGCCAGGCCCTGAATCTGCACTCACTTGAAGTGGTGTAGTGAATGGGAATATTCTCCATTTATTTTGGCTTACATTAAACTGGAATTTTTGCCCCATAAGCTTCCTGTAATTTTTACAAGTGGAACTGCCTTTGTCAGCATTCCTAATATTTCCCCATGGAAATGGTATTAAAAATCAGCACATTTGCCCTACAATCTCACGTTTTATCCTTAAGAAATGAGGACTTCTGGTAGATTTGTTGTTGTTGTTGTTGTTGTTCTCTCTTTCTGCAAGAAAATGGCTTAATAAAAATCTCAACCAGAGGCTGGAAGGAGACGCTCCATCTTCGAAATGTTAATTCTCTCTCCAACCATGCCTGGGTTAAAAACAGATATTGAAACAGGGGAATAAATATTTGACAATGCTGTTAAGGCAACTTTGCTAACGATTTTTGAACAACCTCCAACTGGGGTCTAAATGTCTGCAATATCCATAAACAACTCTATACTGTCCAATTAGGGAGACAAAGACATAGAGTCCTGTCAGGAAGATTTGCATGGCTAAGTGTCTGAGATCACGGAGCCGATGAGGGATCGCTGCCGCTGCCGGGGGATGCACACAACGGATGACTATCATTAGGATATTACAGAGGCTTACACCTTCCCAATTACTGGCAGGATTCATTAGTTACTGCTGCATTTCCCTAATAGAATCCTCTCTCTTGGCTTATCGCTACCTTCCCTCTGTCTACATAAACCCACAACTCAGCAGTCGATCACCTATGAAAAATTAGACGCCAGAGCTTCCAGTGGCCTATTTAAAATGAAAAGGGAGCTGAAGAAGAAATAAAGAACAAAAAAAAAAAAGGCAAAAAAGAAGAAGGGCTGGAATGCAGATGTGTGGCATCAGATGGGTTTGGAATTCTCTTGCTATTGAACTGTTTGAGGGAAAAAATAATCAGTGGCAGCTGCAGAGAGCAGCGTCGTGGTGGGTTTAAAAGCACAATGAAAGTGTTTTACACAGCCCTACATACACACACGAACTGGAGGCAGATTGCAAAGTGACAATTACTTAAGGCCTGCTAGGCTGAAGTTTCCCAAGTAAGATTGGTGAGGATTGCAGGGGCTCGGTGCTGCTGCAGTCGGCTCAGCCCCATTAAAGATAATGGTGTGAGCATTTCCATGCTGTCATCGTGTTGCTATCAACAGCATTATCAGTATCAACTGCTTCTACAATTATGCACAATGCACAATTATGCTCTTCCTGCACAAAGACTTAGCAACCACCAAACTCGTTTTCCTTTTAAATACACTGAAAAGAGTGTAGATTTCAATCCTTCATCTGCTCACAGACGAAATAACATTTCCAAATCATCACTGATAGCATTTTTTTTCCTCCCATTCTAAGGATGGCCAACTGTTCTCAGCGATTTCTATTACATTTCCTACCTATTATTTCATGTAATGGCATTCCTTAAATTTTAAATTAGCTTTGAAGAATAAAAATAATTGAATTCCTGCTGTTTTGTGTACATAGAGGGTGACAGGAGCTAATGTGATAATTTAAACTGTAAATGAGTCTTCACTTTGTGTTCATTAATTACAGCTAATTACTGAATTACAAACCTTCTTGGTTAGGCACTGTTATGTATTCATGTAGCATGTTGGATTTCCAGCTGGTAGAAAACTGTTTTATAGACTTACAAGCTGACACACCAAGCTAGTGCCGGAACAATTCCATGGGAGAAATAAAGGGAGGGTGGGGGGCACCACTGCTCCTGCTCTTGGAATCCAGGCAGGGAGGAGAACCAGGGCTGCAAACCTGAGCCCCAGGTGAGCCAGGATCCCGTGTGGATAATTGGGAAATATTTGCTGTGTTTGGGAGGCAGGAATGTGAGTTTGAGCTCACATTTGGGGGAAGAACCTGCTGCGTTCACTGCTGTTTTACAGCAGAGTTAACTCCCAGGTTTAAGCAGAGTTCCTCCTGCCAGGGCACAGCAGTGAGGCAGAAATGCCCCTGGAAATGGCGCCAGTGCTCCCAGCACTGCTCCTTCAGCTCTGCTCAGGAGCAGCAGGATGGGGATGGGGAACGGAGCATCCCAGGCAGCGTGCATTGTATCCATCCCTGAGTGCTCATTGTTCCTCACTGAAGGAGTGCCTCCAACGCTGTAGGGCTGTCTGAGCATTTACTCAACAGTGTCTGCACTGAATGGCCCTGTCCAAACCTCTCCTCTGGATCCCTTTTGTGTGCTGATGGTTTTTGTGGGAGCTGAATGCAGGAGCTGAGGTCTGTCTCTGCAGTGAGCAGGAGCAGCCACGGTGAGTTGTGGGAGCCACAGGAGAGACAGCTGTGGCAAAACAAAGAAACCCCAACCTCACCTGCATTTCTGTAAATACACAGACAGAAGATACAGAGATTTCCCTCTCACTGACATTTATTTTCCCGTATTTCATGTGTTTTGTTCTCTTTTAACAACACAGGCCAGTAGCCTATCCAGATCCCTGAGCCCTGCTCAGGTAACCCAGCAGAGATTGCAAAAACTACTGAGTCAAATCATTACCTGAAAACTGTTTAATTAAATTAATCTGTCACCCACTTGGCCTTCCAGGCTGGGGACTGAGGAGACACAGACCAAGGGTTCAGTGTTGGGCCTGTAGGGCAGATTCAATCCTCCTCAGAAGGTTTGGCCTGTACTGGAAGAGTTCAGCTGAATAATTATCAACAACCAGAAATTAAAAGCCAGATCCTCAGCTGATGTAAAACTATGTAGCACCATTAATTTCAGGAGAGTTCTGCTGATTCCCAGCAAGTGAGGAACAGCTCAATAGGTCTGTAATAAAGACTCTGATGAAAAGCCCCTGAAAGCAGCAACACTAATGTGTGACTGCTCACATAAACACCAGTTCAATGACAAGGCTTTTCTGCCTAAGAACTAGTCTGTGTCTTCAGGTTTCATGATAAGTACCAGGCTTTTGTCCTTAAATAATAATTTTCATCTGGAGAATGGCATAGTGACTTGTTCTAACACCAACAGAGATTCAGCAGTAGGCTTCTCAATGGGATTTGTGTCATGTCCTATTCCCTCATCACCTTCCCATGCTGCCTCTTCTCTTTCAGGGTATGAAAAGAGATGGGGGAACCAGGGCAGAAAAGATGTGCAGGCAGAAATTCCTTTTATTCTGTGGGTAGTAACTCTCTGCTATCATATAAAGATAATGACTTTCATTAATCTTCTGTAGGTCTTTAATCAAAGGGTTTTTTCACTCCACGCAGAGACACTACTTAAATGCTGCTAAATGTTAAGTAAAAATGAGAATTCTTGCTATCAGATACACAAAAATGGTGTGAGAGATAGCACAGTGCCCACAGAGCCTCAGCACTCGAGGTGGGTCTGCTGTTCAGAAGTTACCAGCCACCATTTCCAGGCAGTCTTTGACCCAGCTTGTTTTCATGTCTCACTCCTTTTCAATCTCACAGTCTCTGGCATGCAAATCTGCCCTGAAACTGAGCCTTCCAAATGTGCCAGAGGGAAGCAGGGGCCTCACACCTCTTGGCAGATCAGTGCACCTAACGCCCTTTGGCTTTTTTCCCCTCTTTTTTAACAGAAAGGCTGATTACTCCATTAGCTGAACAACTTGGAAGAAATGACAAGGAACTAACAAGAGGGTAACACTGTATTTTCTATTTGTTTTCCTTCCTTGCAGTGGTGCTAATTAGAGGAGTTCTTGATACAGAGCTCTGGGAATGCTGATGAGAAGCACACAAAAGGCTGGAGTGCCTCTTCTGCATTGGATGCTCAAACCCAGCACCCTCTGGGCTGTCACTGCCCTGCTCCCCCACACTGCCTCATCTTTGGGACATGCATTGATTTTAGAGGTGGGACAGACCAACCTTTCTGATTCAGCCAGTCTGAATCCTCACCTAGGGATGAGTAATTTCACCTTAGCTCACAGCTTATCATAACAAAATACGTTTTCAGGCAGAAATACCAAACCTGCGTGGCAGTGGTGGGAAGGGAGGTGGGGCTGTGTCTCCAGAGGGGACCTGGGCTCTGTGCTGCTCACAGGGCAGGGCTGCACTTGGTGGGAGTCATTCCTCACCATCCTTCCTGCACAAGCCTCCCTCCTGGAGCCTGCTGCTCGTGCAGCTCTTTGGGCAGGCCAGCAAAGGGAGACACTGTCCCAGCTTCCCAAATGCCACCAACAACAGCTTCTCCTTCAAAGCTTTCCACCCCCTCCTGGACTCGGGAAGGGGTCGTGGGGATGGAGGCTGGGAGGGTAGGACAGCACCTCTTTCCCATTCACCAAGGTTTGATTCCCTTTATGAGCACGATCCGCCAATCCGTAATCAAGGGTTAATTTCACAGCTCACTGCTTCATCTAGCATAATATCCATTCAGACTAATTAAATCTGTCTAATAATGTGAGTGTCTTTGTCTTTGTTCTTTCCATTCTTTGTTTTACACCCTTCACATCTCATCTCCAGAACTACACGCCATCACACTCTGCTTGACAAGCAGAATCCATCCCTAAAATTAAAACATTCCTGACCTATCTGCGATGACAAGGCAAGCAAGCTTCACAGCGCTGCGGCCCATGAAGGGAGCTGACACATTTGTTTTTAATTTCAAAAGAGTAGAAAGTGAAGATCTGACCCTGTCAATCAGGCCCTGTGACAAGTTTAATCATTGCTGCCCCACAAAAATCACGGCTAAATAGGAATGCAAATAATGTATCACAGGGCTCTTATAAATGCTAATCAAGGAGAAGTAATCAACTGACAATTTCACTGATCTCCTTTCTGAAGAAGTCAGTCAACGCACTGTCTCTGGACCACAAAGAGAAGAAAAGACAAAAGGCATAGATGCCGTTTCCCAAAAAAACCTATCCTTTTTCAGGGCTTTCTTTTTCTTTTTTATAGAGAGAAACAGAGAATTCACTCTTTTTGATCCTCCACCGAACTTTAAAGCAAAGCTGTTTCTCAGGAACTTGAACAGTTATATGTCAAGTGTACTTTATTAACAGTACCCTCCCAACCCAGAGACAGCACTTGGAAACTTCTGCTAAAATAAAAATCTTCATTTGTCTTTGTCATTCATCCATCTTCAAAATTCTTCTCCATCTTAACAACTTCTGTCCTCTACGGGCAATATATTTAGTGATATATGAAGTTTTACAAGTGGAAAGCTAATAGTTGAGCTCACATTTTTTTCTAGCAGCTCCCCTCCTCCCAAACTGAAAAAAGAAATATCATGCTTGGGATTTATTTCAGTGCAAAGGCTTTCTTCAGCAGCAGGATTTTTAAACTGACTCTCCTTTTATGACCTTTTAAATGTGGTAAAGAAGAGACAGCTCAGGTACCATTCCAGTCTTTCACTCACAAATTCTGCATGGCAAGAAATGGTGACTTCCCTTAGGTGTGGAACAGAGAAGGGCCCAGGACAGGCCCTGGAATTCAATTTACTGCTCTCCTCTCACTGGTTTGCTGGGTCCTGGCAGGGCCCATCAGACCTGAGAGTCACTGCCCTGGCACAGAGCAAAAGTGGAGTGTTTGGCCAAGGGCACTCAAGGCAGGGAGATGTAAACTGCATGAAGGTTGCTCTAAGAGGTACAGTTCAAAGAATCTGCTTGTTTGAAGTTTGATTGGGGGTTTTTTTGTTGTTATTAAACTATTTCCCTACATGGAGCCAATAGATGAAATAACCTGATGAGGGTTTCAGCAGCGGAGTCTTGGAATACCAGCAGGATTTGGAAGCAGAGATCTTCCACTCCAGCACCACCTGGTGCCTGCCAGCCCATGGCAGTTACTTACAGCAAGAGCAGCTTTGTCAAAGTCAAACCTTTGTCCTGGGTTGTGTTTTGTGTTTGCAGGCCTGTGTGACACAGCTCAGAGGCGCCGAGAGCAGCTGCCACACAGCATGGGCAAGGTGCCACCAAACCCCTTCCAGGCTGCACCCTCAATCACCCAGATTTACACATGAGCAAATTAAAATGGGAACAATCTTTGGCCAAACCCAAGTTTCCAGCTCCTAGAAGCACTGGGACAGCATCAGGAGCTTGGGTACCACTTCAGTGAGAATGAGAGCTAGAGCTTTGTCACGCAGCACTCGCTGCCAGACGGGGATGTTCCAGCAGCAAACTCTCCATCAGGATGAGCGTGGAGGGTGGGAGTAGCAAACAGAAAGAGGAATTGAAAAGCACTTTGCAGTTGTCATGTCACTTAGCAACAACCTTTGCTAGTGCACATCACCACAGAGAGGCTGCACAAAGCTCAGGCTGGGCGAGAGTGGGAGGCCAGGGAGCTCCAGCAGCACCTGATCACACTCAGCTGCCATTCAGCACTGGGGACACGGCCACAGCCCTGTCCTCGGGCTTGGCCTCCTCAATAAACCCCTGAATAAGCCCCTGAATAAACCACTGAATAAACCCCCTGCACTGATCCTGTGGTGCTAATGCAGAGTAAATGACACAAGGAGGAGGAGGAAACCAAAGTTCAGCTCCTTGTTTCCCAAGTGAACTCCACTCACGGGGTCACTCTTCTGTCTGCAGTTTTACTCTCAGATAAACTTCTTTTTATCTTCTTAATTACTTCAATTTTCCAACTTCTTCCCCTGTAGGATTCTCACTCTCCTCTCTCTTTACATGCGGGATTTTCATAAAAAGGTCCAGACTTGCAAGTCCTCAACCCCTAACACTTTCCCCAAATTAATGCTGTGGATCCTCTCAGCTATTTCTGTCAAGGGGAGAATGTGCCTGGGCCCTGAGAAACAGAGGATCCCTTCCTGCAAGGTGAAGTGGCTGAAATGAAAAACTCTGGCACAAAAAGAGAGACCTGTGCAGGCCACTTGGCAACTTCTAAGGAGGATGAAAAGTCAGGCACCTCTCTGCTTTAATTATATCCCTTGTCCTCATTGGGTTAGCTTCAAAGAGTTAAGATTTAATTATTAGCTGGCCCCATACTAGTAGGGAGCGGCTGAAGGGCTGATTGAGGAGGCAGCACAAGGAAACCTGTGATCCAGGAGTTCCTTGAGCCACTGTTCTACTGCTCAGGAAGAAATGAAGTGGCAGGAGCAGACCTGAAGCTCTGTTATTTGTATGGTTGCTCTCTGAATACAAAGCTCTACAAAATGTATGAAATATTACATAAATAGAGCAATAGTATGTGCCAAATTAATAATATGCATTATCCAGCAGCCATGCAGTGATGCTTATTGTACAATCCTCAATCATCCTAATGGGGAGAAAAAAAAATTCAGAATCTATCTCTTTGAGGCTGAGTTCCTCTCCTCACAATTATCAAAAGTGACTTTTGCACACAGAATTGTTTGAGATGGGTGGAAAGCTGGGCATTGCCGAGTGACCAGAGCACAACACTACCAATCAGAGCTCTGCACTCCAAGCCAGTACAGCACAGTGTCAGCATGCCTTGTTTAGGGCTGGAGAGCACAGCCTGACTGTCAGCACCCTTTAGCCACAGCCCCTCACCTCCCCTTCACCCAGGCACCCAGCACTTGGGGATATCTGAGAATATCTGTGGAGGCAAAGGTGCCCACACCACGCTGCTCACTGAGCCTGCTTTGGTCCTGCCTAGACACACACACTCCAAATCCAAGAGGCCTTGCCAAATAGACAAGAGACTCTTATTTTTTACAGCTGAGTTTTGTTTTTGCAGCTGCCAAGTAGCAAAGAAAAGCAGCCCTGGTGACCTGGCCAGAGGCTGTGTCCAGTGATTCCAAAGGCTTCCCCGGAGGGGACAATCCCCACCTGCTGCCATCCCACCGAGCCCCTGCTGCCAGGAGCCAGCAAGGGTGGTGTTAATGAAGCTCTGCCTGCTCACTGTGCCCAGCCAAAAACCAAGGAAATGCTGCAAAGGGGAAGGAGCCTTTGGCACTGTAAGGATCTCGTTTCCATCTGCTGAGGCTGCACAAGGTGAGCTCTGCTGGGGCTCACTCTGCAGGCCAGGCTGTCCCTGTGCCTGCCTCTGTCACCTCATACACCACCCAAACCAGCAAAGGCAAACCAGCAGCAATCAGCCTGGAAATGATTCCCACTAAAGTCAATGTTACTGGGAGGAAGGGTCACTTCTGCCCTTGGGAGGAGCAGGGCTGGGCTGGCTTTGGGACTCAAAAGGTGATCACAAAGACAAGGCTCTTGCTGTTTTGTTGTCTTGCAGGGACCTGCACAGATAATTGATGCCTTAAAGCCTTCTGGACACAGACGTGACAATGAGCACAGAAACCAAAACCTCCTCCATGCAGAGCACGGACTGGCACAACTCATGGCAGTGCCCATTAAATCAAAGACTTTCTGGTCTGACCTGAAAGAGGAAATTCTGCAGTAAAAATCCAAGTGTGGAGAGCAGAAGAAGCTACAAACTCCAGCAAATGAATGCTATTATCTTACACGGAGAATACATTAATATAGATGACCGTTACATAACACACATTAACATAGAGTAATAATATATTTACTCAATATAGGCATGTTTTGACACAGTGCAAGCTGTGTGCAGTTGCTTAGAGAATTGGGGATTGTATATTTTTTCCAATATACTGAAAAACTTAATTAAAAAAAAAAAAAGGAAAAGAAAAGAAATAAAGAAAAAAAAAGAGATGGTCTTGGGGGCACTTTGGTGCAATTCTGACAACTCCAAGTAAAATTCAGAGGAGCTTTGGCTCCCATGCCTGGAATAATTGAGCTATCAAATGTGTGTCTGTCAGATGTCAGTCATGTAACTGCACCCCAGCTGCATGTGATGGATTGCACCACCAGCCAAAGGCTATCAGCTCAAATCTGTGTGTGCTTCAGCTGGGAAATCCATGCTGGAGCAGGGATGGACCCTGCAAAGAGCCGCAAGGGCCAGGCCCTGCTTCTGGTCACTAAAGCACAGCTGTTCTTCTGTGTCATTTAGGGACTTGAGCTCCTTAGCTGTGATCTTTTTGTTCCAAATCAAAAGGAAGAACAAAACAATCACAGAAAAATTAAGACTCTCCTATACTGTCCTATGGGAAACTCATTTGTTGTACAAATCTGCTGCTAGAACAAAAGTTTGGTTGTAGCCATATGAGAATTAAAGTGAAAGTTAAATGGAAGGATGTTATGTGATTAAAGGAACAAAAAATAAGCAACAAAACCAAACAAAAAAAAATAAAAAGGAAAAAAAAAGGGAGGGAAAAAGAGGCAGAAAAAAATGTGAGACCAGTGGAAAAATAACTTCTGCATTTCATAAATCCAGCCATGTTCACTGTGGCTTTCCCATCACACCAAACATTGCATTACAAATTTCTCTCCAAAGCCTGGAGTGCCTCTCCACAAGGAGCTGCCTGGTGCCAGGCTCTGCACTGCACACTGCTGCTGGCCAGGGCTGCAAGGATCCTGCTTTTCAAGAAATAACAGCATTCTCCTGAAGTGCCAGCTTAAGAGACCAGTCTGATCTCTGCAGTTTTCAACCATAGCCCAGAATATTGGTGTGCCTTGAAGGAATGCTGCTTTACCAAAACAATACACCAAAAGCAATCTTGGCCTTTTTTCCCTTTTACTTTAAGCTGATTAGAAACTTGGTTCTGTACTTGATTAAGTTCTGCAGAAACTGGGCTTGTGATGAATCATTAAACAAAGACATTTTTTGTACAGCAATAAAGTCTCAAATGATTAATTAAGGGCACAATGCCAAAACAAGTGTCTTTGTTTAAAACGCAGTGGACAAGACAGGCTTGGGAAAGTTGATGTCTTAAGTAGACGCCACAACATGTTTTTAATTATGTTCAGGAAGAAGAACAAGAATGGGAATTGCCAACTGTTTGGAAAGATAATTTTTTTTTTTAGAAGAAAGATTAGAATAAAAAATAACAAACAGAGCATTATTGATTTAACACAAATGCCATTTGTTGGGCCTTTTGTAATTTCCTTATTAGTGTCATCATTCTGGAGTTCATATGCTCCCTTCTGTTATAGCATTTGGCACACATTCAGCTCCCAGCAATATGATACAGTAAACATTCAGTGACTGCTCATATTAAAATGTTTTATTTGTTGTAAGAGTACCAGTGATCAGGCAGTGCAGGTCCTGAACCAGCTGGG
Organism: Ammospiza nelsoni; assembly: GCF_027579445.1. NCBI lineage: Eukaryota > Metazoa > Chordata > Aves > Passeriformes > Passerellidae > Ammospiza > Ammospiza nelsoni. Next base: position 1,912,025 of record NC_080644.1, on the reverse strand, counting down.
GCTGTGAGTGCTGCTGGAGCCCCCCTGGTCCATGGAGACACCCCAACACCTGCAGCAGCTCCTGCCTGTCCTGCCAGGGCAAAGCTCTGCCCAGGGACACCAAACCAGCCCTGCCACATCTCCCTCCTCCCTGGGTCACTTTTTACCTTTATGTGATACACCCCTATTTGGGCACTTCCCAAAGATTGTTCTCAGTCTTGGTTTTATAGGGTTTTGCAAGTTTGATTCTAAAGATTATTTCAAATCTATTTTAACAATCACAGAAATTATCAGTCCTGTGTTTTTAGGTATGGAAAATTATTTTGGATGCTTCAGTAGAGAGGAATCACACAATTACACAATCAAAATTATTTCCATCCTAAATCCCAGTCCATCCAGTCCCAGCTGTTCCCCATCCCCACCTTGTCCCCAGCCCAGAGCACTCAGTGCCACCTCCAGCCCTTCCTGGGACACCTCCAGGGATGGGCACTCCAACCCTCCCTGGGCAGCCCCTGCCAAAGCCTGACCACCCTTTCCATGCAGAAATTCCTCCTGATGTCCAACCTGACCCTCCCTGGCACAGCTTGGGGCTGTTCCCACTCATCCTGTTCCCTGGAAGAAGTGCACAAACCCCACTTTTCTACAAGTCCAGGAGAAAGAAGTAATTAAAACCATAATTTGGCCCTTCCCACACCTCTGGGGTGGGCGTGGGACCTCCTCAGCCTCCTCATTGTCCTGCCAGAGATGGCACACTGCAGGCACGGAACCAGGCTGGAATTCCACAGCCTTCTCCTCAGCCTTGCTAGGACCAGATTTACATATTAACACCTCCCATTAACACCTCCCAGCCTTAATGAGACAGAGCCATGAGCATCTTCAACCTGAGAAATGAGAAGAGCAGAGCAAAGAGAAGAGCAGACATCTCAATTTTCTTTTCAGTCCTCCTGCTTATGTGGGGAGATCCAGAAGAAAAACGAATGGATAATTCTTTCTGGTGAACACACCATTAATTTACCTGTGGGTCTGGGACAGAGGGAAAGGTTTTTGATGTGGATTTCTTTAGAAAGCAGAGCCAGGGCACTGCTGGGGAAGAAGCCCAGGAAAGGCTGGGCTGGGCTGGGCTGTCCTTCCTTACCACAGGGGCTGGGGAATGCAGTGGCTGTGGGGTGATTCACTCAGGACAGCAGCCAAAAGCCAAATCTGCCACCAAATCTCCCTCTGAGGCCAGGGCCTGCCCTGGGTGTCCATTCAGAGCTCAGGGCATTGAGTAAACACAATAACTAATCGGATGCAGCAGGTTGTCAAATCTATATGGGTGCTGTAAAACTTGTGAGGATCCCCTCAGGCAATAGTGAGAGCTGGGTGTGCAAATTCTGTGCACAGCAAAGCAAGAGAGATCCTAATGGGCCTGGGGAAAGCAAAGAAAACACAGGTGGCATTTACAGCACCACAAAGATGTGCACAGTCCCCTCATTTCTTCTCAGGCCTCCAATATTCCTGCCCACCTGGAAGCTCCTTACAGTGCTCAGGGAGGTGCTGGGTTTGCTGAGAGCCTTGGAGCCCCTGGCCATGGCTGGCATGGGGTGTGCACAGGGCAGATCCAGCCTGACTGAGCCTTCCAGCTGCAAAGGTCTAAAAGGAATTGCCTCATGGAAATAGATGATGAAAAGCAGAACCTTCCAGAGTGCTTCTGAAGTGAGAAAACAGTGGATGGAAAGATGACAAACCCACCAGAACCTAAACAGATTGAATAATTTCTGCTGTTTTGACTAATTTTGCAAGGATTATACAATTAATATAATGAAACACTTGAAATACATATAAGAAAAATAAAATTTCAGCATGGTTTCTTTATATTTGGCCTTACAAGAAATGATAACACCTTTTTTTTATGCTACGTGTAAAGCCAAAATAGGAGTTACATAGCATTAGAAAAAGGTTTCTCTCATGACCTTGGAAAATGGGACTAAGCTAATATTGGGACAGCTATACACAAGCAAACATGGGACACCAAACTTTGGTTCTATTCTACCTAGCAGGTTTTTTTTCATGAGTTCATATGTTTAGCCATCAAACACCTCTTTAAAGTTGAGGGATATTTGTTAAATCTCCCCACACCAGCCCGGAAGGATGGTCAGAAAAGAGAGCTGGGAAAGGATGGGAGCAGCTGGAGGCCTTCCAGGGTGACCCTGGCTGAAGAATGGCCCCAGCAGCAGGACATTGTCCAGGAGCTATTCCTGTGCTCTGAGCAACCCCGTGCTCTGGTTTGTGCTGCTCTTACAGGCAGGAAGATTTCCTCGCTGCTCATTCTAGAGTCACTTCACATCTCGGTTTACCGTGGCCTTGTGTGAACCCCTCCAATGGAACCACAACAAACCCTGCTCCTCCCTCTGTTCATTACAGAGAATTTGCCTTTTCAAATGGAATTCTGAGAGTCAGCAAGCAGCAGGTTGGGAGGCTCAGGCATCTGAAGGTATTTACAGTGGTTGCTTCCTTTGAAGGCAGAAATGTCCCATCAGAGACTAAAATAGCTGAGGGGACCTGTGGCTCACAGAAAGGTGTTTTCCCCTCATGGGAACAGAATCATTAACTTTAAATAAGTCGTCCTTAATCTTCTGAGCTGCGCAAACAAACAAACAGATAGAAAAAACCAAGGGAATGTTTTCCCTCTGCCTTTCAAAAGCACAAACAAAGGCTCGTTTGCCAGATGGACGCTTTCAGAGCTCGCAGAGGGTTGGGCAGGCTGATCACTCAGCAGTGTTTCCTGACGGGCTATGGGGAGTTTGCTCGGGAGCTTCGTGGTGCTTTAAGATATTCCAAGATGCACGAGCACAGAGTCTGCCTTGCAGCCCCTCTTGGAGTGGGGTTACAGCTGTGGCAATGAACTGCACAGTTCTGTTCAGGGTGCTGCAGTGCCCAGGAGTGGGAGTGGGAAGGCAAAAGTCCATAAAAAATGACAAAAAGGATGAAAATTCCTAGCGCTCATTCTGCTGTAGAACATATAAGTGAGATCACAGAATCACACAATCATTCAGGTTGGAAAAGAGCTCCAGGATCGTCCAGTCCAAGCTGTGCCCATCCCCACCTTGTGCCAGCCCAGAGCTCTGGGTGCACCTCCAGGAATTCCCTGACACCTCCAGGATGGACACTCCAACCCTCCCTGGGCAGTTCCAGTTCCTGACCCCCTTTCCATGGGGAAATTCCTGCTGTGCCCACCCTGAGCTGCCCTGAGCCCCCTTTCCATGGGGAAATTCCTGCTGTGCCCACCCTGAGCTGCCCTGAGCCCCCTTTCCATGGGGAAATTCCTGCTGTGCCCACCCTGAGCTGCCCTGGCCCAACCTGGGGCTGTTCCCTCTGCTCCTGTCCCTGGGAGCAGAGCCTGACTCCCACCTTGCTACAACCTCTCCTGTATTTTAAATCCAAAATACAATTTTATTACAACCTCTTTGGATTTGTTTGCATAAAGTGTGGTCAAGACCCTGCCACACTGACCAGGAGCACTGAGCTGGGTTAGTGATGGTGCAGGGGTGCACTACCAACACCGGGAACTTTTAATAACAACTCTGCGAGGCTACGTGGCAGCCCTGGGTTCTCACCTAACAATGCAGATGCAAATTGGCATTCATAATTTATGGGAGTCCTTTTTGTGCACCCCAGCAACACGAGCCGGATGCAGGAGGAAAACGGAAGCCTTTCTCCGGATACAGAGAGGATCAAGCAGAATCTCATTAAGGACCACTTCAAAGATCAGTTCTTCATTTCCATACAAACAAGTTTAAATTATCTTGTGTGAATCTGCTGTTAGCTGTTGCACTGTTCCATTATGCATGATTCTTGACTGCTTGTATCGTGCAAATCTGCACAGGGCTCCATTAGTGATTTTCAGTGTTATGCTAAAGCTTGCAAGTGGTCATGTTATTAGGTTAAAGTACTATATTTTGCATATTTATTCTGCCTTACCACATTTATTACTTCTGATACTGCCCAAGCAGAATTCTGCATGCATTTGACCACCTACTTTGCATGGCTTGTGACTGCCACTACAACCAGGGACAGCTGGGGTAAGGACAGGTTCCTGCTCCCACTTCCACTGTGGCTTTGATCCACTTCTGGAAAAAAACACAGTTCCTGCAGAGAGGCACCGTGGATCTATCAGCCTGCATCTACAAAATTAATCCTTTTAAATAACTCAAAATAAACTACGTGACAAATTTCATTACGGCGTAAATTACTGCTTTTATTACAAAGGATTTGTTTATACATTTTGGTAATTTAAAGAAGCTTTTCCTGGGATTTTTCATCTTTAAAAATAAAAGTGCTATCATTTGGTTTGTAGGTCTTTATATTTGTCTTACTTCTGGGAAGCACCATATTATTAACTTTCATGGAATACATTCCATTCTCAAATTACTGAAATCATCTCGCTCGCTTCGGGGATATTTGTATTAGGAAAGAGACTTGTTACAAAAATCAGGAGCAGAGCTGGTGTGTTACAAAGACAAATATATCATTCATTATCCTCATGAAAATAATTCACCTGGTACATATTGGTTATTTTGCAAATCTCTGAGTCACGGATGAGTGCTCAGGGGATGCAGAGGGAGAATATGGGCAGCAGAACCCAGAGGTGCCAAAAACCTTCCTAGCATGTCTTGGACAGGTGTTCTGGATCTTTCTTTTTTTTTTCTTAATTGCAGGAGAAAATATAAAAGACAACAACAGAATTTCCTTCTGCTTCCCAGACTGGGCATTCCTTTAAAAAGTAATGTTGGATTTGGCATTCAGCTGCACCTGAGTGTGACAGCATCTGGTGAGACCGCAATTGAAAGAGAGGAAGTGTTGATCTTTTCCAGCAAATCCTCTGGTGAAACACTCTGGGAGCTCCAGAGCAATTTCTGAGGGTCACTCCCACCCTGCTGCTTGCTGAGCCAGGCAGGGGCTGGGCAGTTTGGAATGCTGTGGCCACTTTTGGGCTCCTCAACACAGGAGGGACCTGGAGCTCCTGGAGCAGGTCCAGTGACAAAGCTGCTGAAGGGCTGGAGCATCTCCCTGCCCAGGAGAGGCTGAGGGAGCTGGGGCTGTTCAGCCTCCAGAGGAGCCACCTGGGGACAATCCTCATCCAGGTGGGCACAGGAGATGCAGGACAGCACCAAAATAGCAGGAATAATATCCAGTGTCTGAGCAGACACTTCTGAAAGGATCATTATGCTGAGATGCAGCTGAACCAAAACACTTTTTCCAAACAGTTTTGAAGATGCCAAGTGATTGACATCTGAAACTAAATCAAGAGGCATGGTTTGAAAGAAATCCCTATTTGTTTTTTTTTTTCAAGAGGGGCCAAATGAAATCCCTGAATATCAGCCTACCAATCCATCTGCTGCCTCTGTTTGGGGCTATTCAAATCTGTATCCAAAATTTTAGGCTTCATCTGATGTCTGATAATAGATTGTCAGCTCTGATGCTTTATCCTCATAAATTGCAGGCTGACACACATTCTTTCTCAGGTAGTTCATTCATCTTACAGCATCTTGTGCTTCTAATTTGTCATTTTTCTTCCTGCATCCCCACTGACCACAAATTACAGATGGTGTCTCGTCATGGGCCTCCATAACAACAAAAAAAGCCTCAACAAAATAGTCAGGATCTGACCCTGAGTGATGCTGAATGCCTTCAGTTTTCATGGATGCACATGGGAACTGAGACCACCCAGCAGCTCCCAGGCAGCACGTCCCAAGGTGCCAGGGGATCCCTGTTGTGGGTCCAGGATCTCTTTTACCCATGAGGATTAATCCATGCTGGTCAATGTTCTCATCACCTGTGTCCCTCTAACACTCAGAGCTCCAGGCCATGGGGAAGGTGCCCCCGTGCTGGGTGCAAAGCAGGGGTGGCTTCAGTGCCAAAACAAACTATGAAAGTATAAAACAGGGGACCACAAAGGGACAGGACAAGAAAACATGAAATCAGTGAAATGCCACAAACAGCAGGAAAGATTGAGGTCTCAGCAAGGTAGGATTTAACCATTACCAGGCTGAATTAGCTGTTTTCATATTTTTCTTTTTGCTTTCTACTTAGCTACAACTTTAAGACATGAATAATTTCCTGCAGCACTCTGCTTTTTTCCTCTGCCAGCCAGGTTTTCAGATAACCCTGGTGCAGTTAAAGATGGGGTTAATAAAAGTGATCCAAGTTTGGAGATATTGGCAATTTGCATGGCAGACTGGGTGTGGATAACAAAGTTTATCTAATCTGTGAGCTGACATGGAGAGGAAGGAGGTTCAAACTGTCCACACACCTTTGTGTGCTGTTCTCCAAAGCATCAGAGGATTTTGTTCTTGAAAAGATAACAAATTCCTGGCAGGTTTTTGTACCTGCAGCTACTGCAGAGCCAACACCATCCCATGTGCAGATGCAATTAATTAGCTCCATTTACAAACCCTGCAGCTGTGTGTGTACAGTCACAACAGGAGAGCAGCAGCTTCTTCCTACGTGTTGCCTCCCCATTTTTGAGTGTCTGCAGACACCTGTCCACCCTCACCTTTTGTGACATTCTAATGTGCAGCAGCTGAAATGTTCAAGTAAAAACTGTCTGTGTTACGTTTTTAAGGCATCAAGCTCCTTTTCTTTCATCTCTCAACAGATTTTAACATTAATCAAGAGCATAAGCGCTACTAAAAAAATCTTTCCCTGGCACGAAATCTGTGACAGGTGATGAGGGGCTGGCCAGAGAGGCCACCCACAAACCCTCATCCACCTCCTTCCCTCCAAAACCCCAACGCTCCCAAGGAGTTAAATCCGCACGCTCCCTCCACTACACAGAAGAAAATAGATGTGATTTTCTTTACAAAAGAGCATTTCATTTAGGGAGAGAAAGAAAAAGGAAAGGCAGAGTTAACATAGCCATTATTCTCCATCTCAGGGAAAGCAAATCCTATTTTGCCTGTCATTACAGTAGGTAGAAAAATCCTTTCATCCAGTCATTAGTTGTAAACATTCCCGCACCGCCTGGGACCAGGCCTCTGTTTCCCATCCCGTGCCGAAGCCATTTTCTAATACTAATGTTTTATACACACATCTCAGCTACACTGCGAGCTCCCCCAACCCCAAAGGCAACGGGGCATTCGTTTATACTAAATCAGAAGTGTCACCCTTGGCAACCTGCAGCACTGAAACATTTATTCGGCTTCACATTGCTGGCACTTAGAATTATTTCTTTCATGCCTGATAGCCGAATTACAATATGGCAGGTTTCCCCGGAGCCACTGGATCATTAGTGCCAGCTCACAACATACTTTCAACTGATCTGGCATTTCATGTACAGCTGCCAATCAAGAGCTGGGGGATGCAAATGAGGGTGGGCCATTGGTGTTCAATTACTGTACAGCGAGCGCGCCGCCGCTCCGTTAATGACTGGCAGTTGTTTTGCTGAGTGGAGGAAGAGCAGAGAACAGAGGCAGGAATTCCCTCCAGGAAGCCAGTTGTGAGTGCAAGAAGTTTTTACATTTGATTTCCATATTTCTTCTTTTTTTTTTCCTCTCTCTTCCTTCTTCTTCCCCCCCTCCGCGTGTTTCTAAACGCGAGGCCGAAAAAATACTTAGCGCAGCTTGTTTTACAAATACACAGCCTTGTCAGTTCAGCCGATTGCCAAGGCCACATCAGCAGAAGATTAGGCTTTTTTTTATTATTTCCTTCCCCCTTTCTCTTCAAAATATATGCCTCTCTTCAGAAAGGCCCAAGATGTTTCAGCCTTGAGGGAGCTGGAAGCTCTATGGAATCCGTTATTATCGTCCATTTCGGTGATTTTTGCTGTCCTTTTCGCACACAAGAAATATGATGCCAACCTTTCCATGACACACATCTCACACCATTTGTGAGCTCTTTCTGTCATGAAATACCTCTTGGAGGCCCAGACCTGCAGGGGTCAGTGGCAGGGAAGGATGAAAAACAACAGCAATCGTACAAAATCAGGAATTGTGCCTAATGTGTGGATATGTTACCGTGGGCACCACGGCTGGCGGCGCCCGGCCCTGCAGGGATGTGTCACGCCAGACAGACCCAGGCAAACAAAGTGTGACAGAAGGGCAGGCTTTGCTTCCCCCCTCCCTGATGGCCAAGTTCAAGGAACAGAATGATACTCAGCAATTTCAAATGGGTCTCACTCTGCGTTTGAGCATCAGTCACGGCGAAATCTTCAAGCAAAACTTGTGATTCCTGAGAACAAAAAACCCCACGCAAGCTGAGCTCGTGTAACACAAAATGAACGTGGTTTGCTGTCAGCAGCTGCTGCTGCAGGTTTGTGTGTGGCTGAGCCCCACAGACACACTCTGCATGGGGGGCTTTCTAACCAAAATGATGTCTAAGTGGCCAATTCCTTGCTCTGTGCCAAATAGTCACTGCTAAGGTCCCTCTGCAGTGACACAGAGGCACAGAGGGCAGTCAGGGACGTGTCTGGAGTCCACTGACAGGAGGCTGGGAGCTGTATCCTCAAGGGTTTGCTGTTCACTGCCCTCTGAAACCCCCTGGTCTCTGCCCACCAGGCTCCTTTTGCATCCCAGCTCCTGCTCATGGTCCCACTGAGCTCCTTGGAGCTGGGCAGGGATTTCCTGCCTTTAACACCTTTTCAAAATATGGTCACCAGAGATAGGAACAAGCCAAGCATCATCATATTTTCTTTCCTCCCCATGAATGGAAAAGCAGAGAGATTTCTGTTTGGTTTTAGTTTGGTTCTATTTTGATAACTGCCCTCCATAGATGGGATACATTGCAATAGTTATTGCAATATATTGATTTAGTGCAATATTATGGATCTATGCCCAACCTGCCAGAGTAGCTCTGGGAAGGCTCACGAGGGTGTTTAAGCCATGGGAGTGGAAATTTCATCATGGTACTTTGCTGGAAATGAAGGACCTCTTATAAATGTCAAGAACATTGAATCTATACCTGTTAAAATATAATTAAAAAATGAAGTAGTTCTTATGTCTGCACAGTAGCTACTTTTTAATGTTAATCACTGAGTTGCATTTAAAATCCTTTAAAAACAGGAAATTATGTGAATGACTAAATGCCTTTGTTGTTCTTTAGTTATTAAAGCACAGCAGAAGCCAATTAAACTTGTTTTTCTCAATGCTAAGTAATAAAGTGGAATGCTCCTTTATTTTTTTCTGTGAGCAGACTGCATCCTCCACATGGCATGATGGAAAACCATCCCAGAAATCCCTGAGATGGGGTGCCTGGTTCTGCATCCTAGAAGATCTTGTGTGTAGTTATACATAGGGAGCAATCTGTTGGATCTGAGAACTGAATCACAGGAAGAAAAAGCCGTTTATGCTTGGCCCTGGCATTATATTCTCAACTTCAGGGATTATTTGGGAAGTAATATTCCACGATGCTGTCCACCCCTAAATGACTTATCTGACATGAACTGATTTCTCTGCCCATGGAGAAATAAATGCTTTTCCCTTAGGGATGGAGGAGAGAGAATTTTGCTGTTGCTTCTGCTCTGTGTAAGATGGCAATCAATGCCTCAACACTTACAGAATAATTCCAAAAGACAAACTTGGTCATACTTTACTGAGGAGAAGAAAGGTGCTCTAGTGAATACACTGGGGTGTGAAGAAACAGCCTGACACAGAACAAAGACAGGAAAACCACCCTGATGGTTTAATTTGGGATGGCAATGCAGCTGTCTGTACTCTGGGTTGAATCTGGAGCTTGGCGCATGGTCCAAAAACCACGGTGAGATCAGGATCCAATGCTGATGACACCATGATGCAATTCCTGCACACCCAAGGCTTAAAACTGGAATTTCCCCATGTGCCAGCAACAGAAACACATCTATGGAGCACTCCCTAAACACTAACACCTCAAATGTTCTGGTCTAAGCTAAAATTTAGGTCTCTGAACTAATCTGATCCAATGCATCATTTTACAAAGCACAGCAAATAATATTTTTAACTTTATACTCATGTAGCAGTTGCTGCTCGGTGGGCTCAGGATCTCTCTCAGGCTGTTTTACTGACAATGCGTCCCTCAGGTATTTGTTACCAACATAACAAGCCTTCCTCTGAACTGCAACGTCCTCATTTCTGACATCCAGCACTGCCCCCTGCAATTGTGCTCCTCCAAAGAGGCCCTGGCTGCTGGAAATGTGTCCATTGCTCCTCGAGGACAGTTCCAGTGCAATTAGCAATTTTCAGGTCAGACAAAAGCACAGCCCAGAGACCACAAGTGAGCTGATTACAGAGTGTGCTAAACCCACAACAGACTGAGGCTCAGCTCTCTGCTGAAACCACAGGATAAAAGTGCTGGGATGACCCTCCCAGATTTCACTGTGGGCCATTTTACCTTTTCTTGGCATTCTTTGCCCCACTATATATTTTTTACGGTTTCCTACACTGATGAGAAACAAGTTATAAATGTGCAAAATCCCAGAGTTTTGCAGAAAATGGAACTGTTGTTTCCTGGCCAGTCCTGCTGTGGTTTAACATGCCCTGTACAGTCCAGCTTTTCCTTCAGCACAGCAAAACCAGGGATTCAAGGCTCAACAGCACCTGAGACACTCATTTGAAACTCATTTAACCAGACAAGGTTGGGCATCTAGAATTGGAATTTAAAATGTACTAAGAAGAACTTCACAATGAAGTTTATCAGCTTTAACTCCTGTCAGGGAGTTCTCATCTGAACCAACCACTTGAATATGAAGAAGGTGAAGTCTCTAATGCCCTTCAGATCTGTTTGCTCTGAGAAGGGCAAAAAGATGGCCAAGATAAAAACAATAATAAAAAAAAAATCCAAGATTGAAAAAGAAGCCTAAAAATATAATAAAAAATATCTAAAAATAGACTACATATGCTGAAATATAATTTTACTTTTTAGGTCAGAATTTCATGTCTGCAGTATCATGAAATGAATGTGCTGGGAGAAATTTATCACTCTCAGAGCTTGGGGCTATTGGTAACATGTTCAATACATTGATCAGTTTTATCCAGATCATATCAGTAGTCAGGCAATTACAACCCTTAAACTCCAGAAAATGCTCTGTTCAATTATTCTCCCTCCTCACAGCATCTCCCTTTTTGTTCCAAGATCAAATTTTCAGCTACAGACAGAGGCAGAAAAACTCTAAGCGTGGCAAGAGACAGCGGGGAACACCCTCCCTGTTAGTGGATGTGGAAACTGTGCAGAATTAATGTCTGAAATCAATGGTCACTGTGGTGGTCACTGCACTGCTCCTTTACTGCCTCTTGCTTCTTGCAGCCTGGAGCTGCACAAAGAACCCAGGTGTGCAAATGAGATTGGAGGCAGGAAGATTTGGGGGTTTTTCTCAGTTACTTTAGACTTTAATTTTTTTATGAGTCTCTTGTGTCTAGTTTTGTTTATAATGCCTTGTGGCAGATCCTATTTGTGACTTATCATTTTAAAGCAGTTTTTGTATTTCATCTCTGCAGAATTCCCTCTGGAGGATGCTACTAAGGAGGCTAATCATGCCAACAAAGCCTTGTAGGAGAGGAACTCGGGAAAAGAAGCAGATTATGTTATTGCACATCTGCAGGAATGTCAAATTCACCTGGGCTGCCATAATACATGTCCCTCTTTTTATATATATATTTTTTTTTTTCCTTTCAGAATGGTGGAAATGATTCACAGTCACTCATGCTGTACCTCACTACTTCTCCTGACATGTAGGATGAGAGAATCAGTGAGAAGACTTGGAACCGGGAACTAAAACTGTGGTTTATGCACTTTTTATCACAGAATCCTCCTCAGAATCTGTTGAACTGTCCAGCAGGCTGACAGTGCCCATCATGAGGCATCACACCCCAAATCTGTCAACAGATCAAAAAGCTGCCTGAACACTGCAGAACACCTACCAGGATCCTAATATTCTTGTATTAGAGGATATGAGAGATTTCCTTGTAAATGACAAAAAAATTTCCATTTACTGTATGCAAGCACCAACCCAGCACCAGAGTACAAACCCTGCCTTGTCATTTGTAACTAAAAACATTAAACCTGGCTCTGGTGTGCTTGATCACTGAAATAAAAGTGTAGTTGTGCAACCTCCAAAACAGCTGCCAAGGATACCCTGGGGTCTGGCAGGGAGCAGGTCTGGGGCTGCTCCTCATCCCACTGTGTTCCACCAAATCCTCTGCCTGAGCTCTGCCCACTCCCTGCCCTGGGCACTCCCTGGGCTCTGTTTGGTGTCACCTAGAAGGTGACAGTGCCACCAGCAGCAGCGTTGGCTGGGCTCGGCAGTGTTTGCAGAGTGCTTTGAGCACATGAATGAGAGATATTAAAGTGTGACCGAGAATCAGCAGCGAGTAGGAGGTGATGCTGTGGGGAGACTTCGGGATCCTTGACGAGAGCAGAATCCCAAACTCAGACAGCTCCCTTTGCACGGGCACACTGAGCAAAAATCAGTGGCTAGCATGCCTTGCCCTGAAGGACAGCCCAGTGCAGGAGTGTCACTCGTTCTTGACCCAGCCTGGAAAGTCAGGCTGCCTGGCAAGGCGGGAGGGAGTTAGCATATCATCGTGGGGTGTGCAGCAGTGCAGAAGGATTTGACAGCCTCCTGGATGAGTTCTCTATTTACCAACTCCTCGATACTGACAGTGTTATGAAAGGGCCAGTAAACACAGCAGTGCTCGAGTTCTGGGGCACTGTTCTTGGCAAGAAGCAGGCACTGGGGCTGAGTTTTTCTTTAGTTTGACTCGTGTCAATTCCTTCGTGCTTGCCTAACTCGGGGAGGCAGAGCCTGAAAGACTTTCTGCAAAAATGTGAAAGACCAACTTATAATAGTGTCTAAAGAGCCAGGCCTGCCAAAAATATGTGTGTTCAAGGAGATTCTTAGCTGGTTAAATTGGAAAAGCTTTATGCTGCCTTATAGCAGAGAGGAGCTGGTCTATCAACTTTTCTTCACTGCAGAAGTATGATATTGTGTTATCAATTAGGTTATGCCTTAGAGCAGGCAAACAGAGTTTAAAAAAAAAATCATATCTTGGCTTTGCTTGATTCAGCCAGGAATTTGATTTAAAAGACAAACAAACAGCTCAATCTGAGTATGTTCATGCATCTTTTTTACAGGACAAGAACCTAAACTTGAACAGTTATTGAATTCCTGCAAATCTTATCATCAGAGAAAACAAGATGCAAAGAAGAAATGATTCCCAGATAAAATATTTTGTATTATTGATATCAATGCCATTCTACAAAATAACTCTCCAAGTTCTCAGGTCTTAATTACAATTTTTCTATAGGCTGAAGTAGCAGTGTTGTTCCAATGAATTTAATTGCTCAGGTTTTCCCTGGAACTAAAGGAGGAAAGCCCTGAATACCCCACTGGAGGTTTATTCTCTGCTCTCCTGGTTGCAGACAGAGCCTGGCCTCACACTGAAGGACCTAGGTGAAGTTCTTAGAGGTGAAAGGCACAAATGACCCATCTCAAACCAGCCCATGGGGCTTTTCACCCCAAAGGTGGTCCCGTTTCAGCCTCACTCCTCATGGCATGGAGAGAAGAAGACCCACCTGGCTTGGAGGGTGAATGTTTGTGGGCTTGAGGCTCCTCAGGAATGCAGGGCTCTGCCAGACTGAGCTCTGTGTTTGCAAATTACTTTAGTCTAGAAGGAGGAGGAGGAACATACCAGCATTTTATTATTGAACTTACTACTGCAAACTCTCCAATCTAATAACTCATGGCACAATAATTCAGGATCTAGCCAGTCTAGGATGAGATAAAAAACATCAAAGGCATATGGAGCATAGCTTTTAATTGCTCCAAGACTCCCCCCCATCTTTTAGCTCTGAGAAATGTCTATTAATAAGTGGCCAGAAAGCAGACAGAGGGATTGTATTTAAAGACATTTCTAACAATGTTTAGACCTCAGCATGGTGACTATCTTAGATTTGCCAAATGAAGCCTCTAAATAAAATATTTCTCAGTCAGAATCTTCACAAATATGCAGATGTTTGTGAAGATGAGGACGGGTTTGCTCCTGACATACTATCAATTTGTCAGCCTATCCTTTTGCACTTTGCAGCAGCAAATATGGCTTTGTGTAGCAACAGAAGGACCATCTTTCATTTCAGCTGAAGGCCACATTCTGCAGCTCAGTCAAATGTTTTAGACAAATGCTCTTCATAAAATAAGGCAAATGTGTCTTTTTTTGGTTTATAGGAGGTCAGCTGCTATTCTCTGTCAATGGATTATTATCAAAGATAAAACCTTAACAAGCATTCTCTTTTTCTACTCATTTTTAGGGTCATATTACGATCCATTGAAGTTTTGTGAATCTGAAGAAAAAAATCAGCGACAGGACTCACCATCTGTTGCATAATGAAAGAGACATGTGAATAATAGAACGTCAGTTGAAAGGGTTGCAAGTGATCAAATGTTGTTCAGCACCTCAATAATATTTCCTCAGAAAAAAGGCTTGCTGCAGATATTTCTGCAGTGCAAGTTTTCGTTTGTTTGTTTTGTTGTTGATTCCGTAGCTGGGAGTGGAGCTGAGTGTATGTTATGTTATAGATCTGTAAATATACATGTGTATGCTTGTGGGTTTCTCAAAAGTGGCACTTCCTGGGGATGGTGACACGATCGTGGAGCCAGACAGCTGCTCCCTTTGCTTTTGAAGTCCAGGGGCTGTGCAGAATGTACAATTACAGCTCATTTTTATAGATGTGGGGTGGAATTCTTAATTCAAGCCCCGATACGCTGCTCACACAATCCTGCCTTACTGGGGTCCATTCTTTGCCATGAATAAAGAGCTCTGAGCTAACCCTTCAAAACAGCCCCAAATAAAGGACAGACCTGAGCAGATTCAAGGCCAAACTGGTTTTCCCAAAAGCTTTTTCAGGTTTGGAAGAAAGAAGAATGCAAAGTCTGTTAATATTTGATGAGCCCATCACCTGATGAAGCCACAAACTCTGCGTTACCAGAGATCCCTTAAGGCTACCGGGGAAATATTTCCTATGATGTTCTCTTAGAAGAATCGAGGTTATGTGAGTCATAACTATCATTCCTGAGATGTCAGAAGCTGATCAGAAAATAGACAATACCAAATCCTCCTGCAAACAGCACCAGAGCACAGAGTCCCTCCCAAACCATGGCACGGTTCTGTTTCTATTTTAGCCAGTATTTTATCCAACTCGCAGCATGTCTTTCCACACTTGTTCTCTCACAAACCATATTGTGCAAAGCCTACGTGCTAAATAACCTTTCCACAGCTATAAATCCTGGCTTTTATAACTCCATCAGAAGCAAACCTGAACAATGGAGATTCAGGAATACAGATGCAGTTACAACAAGGATGACTCACTGCATCTATCTATATCTTTATCTTAAATTTTCCCTTTCCATGCTCCAAACATTCCTGTCCTCAGCCATTTTGCAAGAAGATGCACCCATCTGCAAAGCATTGAGTGCTAAAAACTTCCCTTCATGCAGCAGTCAGGTTCTATTTATATTAACCACATTTTACTAATTCTCACTTTCCTTCTGTAGAAACCTTGATAAGGAGAAACCTTCTCCTTGAATATTCAATCATTCAAATTAATGGGCATTTTCTGGGAATGTTGTTGTTTTTTTCCCCTGTGAGTGCTGGCAGATCAAAAGTTCACCCAAGTATTCTGGTGCAATTTGTAGATGAAGTGCACAGAACAGGGGGCCTCGCTCCATTCCTAATGGCTCACAATTGAAATGCTACATTTTCATTTTCCACTGACAATGAAAAACACCAAGTAATATTCTAAGGCCAAAAATTATTGCTGGAACTTATGAGCAAGTCATTTCCTAACAGCTTTGTTCCTTGAATACTGTCTTATCAAACGTGCCCAGGATTTTATTGAAGTGAACTGTTCTAATGAAAAAGAGCATTTGATGAACAGGCATGGCAGCAAACTCAATTCCACTCCCTCCTTTCCAACTGGCTTCATCAGGAAAATAACCAGAAGCACCCAGGTGACCACAGATGAAAGTATCTGGGTAAGATTTCTTCAGGATTCTTTTTTTTTTTTCTTTTAAATTGTTCTTAAATTAGTTTCCTAAATATGGATGAAGGCATCTGATTTCTTTTCAGAAATACTGAGCCTAGAGCAGAATGCACACAAGTCTTGTATGTCCTCAAACTATCTGTTCCAATTTTTTAAAGTTCTTCAGAAATAACATTTTAATACCAAATTCTGATGTTCCATATGTTGGAAGTGAGCTTACCAATTATTACTGTTTTATTAGATTTAGTTCCCTCTTTGATCTCCTGCAACACTGTGCACTCAATATCTCTTTCTCTGATCCAGATGCTCAGTTTCACCCCACTGATATAGTTGTACTCCTATTACTTGGAATTTCTGTACTTTTGATCTCCCTGGTAGAGACAGAGACATAATTACAGGAACAGATCAGGCTGCCTGCCAGTATCAATGGTAAATAACACTGAATGACTCATAGTTTCACAGTTATAACGTGGTTTACACATTTTGGGATGCAGCTGCCCAACAGACTTAGCCAGAATGGATACACAAGTGCTTTTTTTTGGGAGAGAGAGAGAGCAGGGGATCTGTGAATTAATCAGTATTGGCCTGTCCTCTGCCAAAGAGCTGAAATCAGACAGGAAGGACTCTGTTGCAAAATGAGGGTTTTTTCCCAAAATTAAAAAATTACCCACATGAAAATCCCCAAACAAAACCCAAACCAAGCATCCCCTGAAGATGAGGCCCAAACCCGGTGTGGATGGGTGGGATTCCCTGGCATCCCTAAATCCAGCTCCGCTTTGGGCAGGTTCAAGCTTCCATTTGCCCATCAGAGGAGGGGTGGGGACCCTTGGTTCTCCCTGGCTGTGGAGGCTGCAGGGTGGGCAGGGGAGCACCCAGGGGTGCTGGGGGTTTAACCCCAGCCCACCCCTGCTCTCAGGGCTTTTCTCGAGCTCCTTTGTGCTGGGCACAGGGACTGGGAGCCCCACCTGAACCAGTTCTGCCCCTGCACTCCCTGGAGCGCAAGGGCAGGGCAGGAGCAGGGCCCAGCCCAGCTGGGAGAACCCCTCTGCTCTCTGGGCTGCCTTTGCCCTTCTCCCCAAGCAGCTCCTGTTTGCTCAGTGCAGCTAAACACTGATAAGAAAATCTGGAACTTACATCAAGAAGTAATTTTTAAAACTAAACTATTCCATCAACTCCTCAAGAAAGTGAACATGTGTGTCTTAACTTCTTAAATCTGTAGCAAGATCAAACATAAATTCTTAATTTTCCTTTTTTTGTTTTAATGTCACTGGTGTTTATAAAATTCATCTCAACAATGCTGTCAATTAGATATTATTATGCTCTCTAAAGTGAGATGCTATCTCTGCTTTTCCTAAAGCAACAAAAACACACATGCTGAGGCAGTGCAAGGAACTCGGAGTTTATGAGCAGCAGCAGCTGTGGTGGAACAGGCAAAGTTAAATCTGGTGCTTCAGGGCATGGAAGAGACCACTGGAGGGTCAGGAAGGACTTTTTTTGTGATACTGAGCCCTGGATAATAAGGCAGACACACTAAGAGGGGAGCAGGAAGTTGTCACAATACAAAGCAATATGTACAGATTCCACATATTTAGGTATATATTCCATATAAATAGTTCCCTAATAATAAGTATTCATATAATTCCATATAAGTAGGTATATATTCCATATAACATTCCAGAAAATGCTCTGGGTGGGAAGAGATCTTAAAGCCCACCCAGTGCCACCCCTGCCGTGGCAGGGACACCTTCCACTATCCAAAGTGCTCCAAGCTCTGTCCAACCTGGCCTTGGGCATTGCCAGGGATGGGCCTCTCTACCCTCACAGGGAAGAATTTCTTCCTAAATTTCCTCTCTTGTGAAGCAATCCAAAAATTCCCTATTTCCCCCTGAGATTTCCTCAGAGCAGTGTGTTCCCACGGGCACACACTCACCTCCTGAGCTGGGAGATACGGTTAATGTATTTCACAACATTGGGAGGATTATTAAACCTCCTCTCCATGTTTGAATGAGGCTATAATCATATATACACAAACTATAAATTATGTGTCTATAGCTGCACAGATCATGTTTTAAACACACACAGGCACCAGGAAGCATTAGACAAAGTTGGGTGAAGGAACCTCCAAAATGCAGGTGACATCTTGGGACGCCTCTCACAAGCCCATTGCACTGCACCTTTCATTGTGCCCAGGTGGGTTGGATGGCCCAGCCTGGCACTGCCCAGCCCCGGCAGCAGCACAGCAGCCCAGGAGAAGTCCCCTGCAGGAGACTGGCAGGCACAATGAGATATTTACTGCACTTCTCAGCGAGATCAAACCCACTCGCAGATGTCACATTGCTCGAATTCCATCAGTGCTGAGACAGGCAGGCTCTGGAAGGAGGCCACTGGAGCTGGAGTGCAGGGTGGGCAGGATGGGGCCACCCCAGCCCGCTCTGCCCTGCACCCTGAGCCTTTGTTGTCTCCGCACTGCTGATAAATCAATCCATCAAAATTTCCTCAGTGAAACTCAATCAAGAAAGGTCATGTCAGCGGGAGAGGAACAGATTAAATTAGCATCAAATTAGACATGGAAAGTGAGTTCTGTCAAAATCATCACAGCGCTCAGCACAATTAGAATATGTTAATTATGCATTTCATTAAGGTAGTGCTCTTTGAATGCGAGATGAAATGTCAGTGGTGTAGGCATCCGAAAAAAGGAAGATTGCCAGGCACAACTTTCTCTAGACAATGTGTGACACCTTCATTAACATCAAGAATCACAAGTCTGTCTTGACTTTTTTGTAAAGTATTAAAGCGTTAACTGTTTGCTGGCACTGCGGGAGGGAGAGCCGAGGCAGCCCCCTCTCCCTGTGCCCACCCTGCCCAGCCCTGGGCACCTCTGCTGGGCACTGCACAGGGCTGGCAGCAAACAAACCCTGCCTGGAACTGCCCTGCAGGCACCGCTCAGGTGGGGCTGAGCCTCAGAGAGAGGAGGGGTGAGATAAGCAAAGGATGGAAGGAGGGGAAAGGGTGGAAGAATTTTATTTTGCCTCTAGTTCCAAGATATAATCAACCTAAAGGGGAGAGCAAGGGAGAGAAAGGGAAAAAAAAAAGCAAAAAAAAAGAGCAGAGATTTGCAAACCTACATTTGACAAACCCTAATTTGGGAAATTATTTTGTATATCAAACATCTTTGATTCCTAATGATGAACTGTTTTTCAAAGAGAAGAATGATCCCTGGTGAGATTGGGAGGGAAGTGGAGCTTCATAAAACACTACTTATGGGCTTTATTAGGTGTCCTATCAGATGTCAGGTTCATGGAGAATGAAGAGAAATTACACACTTTCTAAAACATGAGAAAACAGCCAACTTCTGGTGCCTTGCTTGGATCCTCCTGTGCTCTCCTGGGGCCCAGGGCTGGGGGAGAGTTACAGACAGCCAGGATTTCTAAAGCTCCCCTCACCTGGGTTTCCTTGCCTGAGTGAGGATGGAAAAAGGATTTGCAATTTCCTCTGAAGGAGCTGCAGTGCCCTGCAGAGCCCTCCAGCACCCAGGCAGTTCAAGTTCCTGGCCTTGGGCTCCCTTCTTCTCCACAAGCCACGGACCTTGTGCTGTCTCACTGCCATGGGTGACAACAGGGACAAACAGGGGCTGCCCAGCATGAAAGAATCCTACAAACTGTGCCTCATCCCCAAGAATTTGGTTTTAGAGGAGACAAACTCTAGAAATTACAAAATCCCCTCACTTTAAAAGTACAAAT
This sequence comes from Ammospiza nelsoni, assembly GCF_027579445.1. Lineage (NCBI taxonomy): Eukaryota > Metazoa > Chordata > Aves > Passeriformes > Passerellidae > Ammospiza > Ammospiza nelsoni. The sequence goes on along the minus strand of NC_080644.1, from coordinate 1,892,322 downwards.
TGACTTTGTGGCACCTCCACCTTTCCTTTTGTTTCTTCCAAGGATGTGGTGCAATACACCCTGTCACGATATCTGTACTCACAGAGCAAGACCCCGAGCCTGCCATGATCTGCAGCCCAAAAATTTGTTCCAAAACACCTTGTGAGAAATAAATTTAATCTGTACAAAGAGGCCGTGCCCACAGAACATGGCACACGTGGTACAGGGATAGGGAGACTCTCCCATTTCTTGGTACAGATGTAGAACAGGCACCTGGGTGCCCACCTGGGCTCTTGTAAGGCAATTTCCCACTGTCCATGGACATCTCCATGTCTGACCCTCTGCTTCTCTCCCTGGCTACAAACTCCAGCTCTGTGCTGGCATTTGAAACACCAGGGGACTGAGAAAAGGGTTAGTGGGACTTAGGGGAAGAAAAAAACAGCATGTTTTTAATGAGCTTTTCTTTGGTTTATTGTGGCTTTTGTAAATCCTCCCTGAGAACTGGAAGTTGCCAAATCTCCTCCCCAAAGATCCACACTGGAGCTCCCAGTGCCCCCAGGACTCATTGGAACACAACAGGTTCCAGTGGAGTCAGAAATGGCAGGGAGTGAGCAGGAGCCAGAGCCCCCTCCTGCACACTTGGCTGGCCTTGCAGCTCTCTGGATCTCTGCTTGCTCTGGAGCTGGAAAAAAGAGATCTTTATCAGCTGAAAGCACAGCTCTGCTCCCAGAGCAGGGCTCTGAGGGCTGTTGGCTCTGTCAGCAGCTCAGAGCAGGACTGGGATGGCCTGGGGGGCTCTGGGCTCTCCAGGTGTCACAGGTGGGACAGCCCAACCTGCTCAGCCTCATGGAAACTCCTTTTCCTCCTGGAAAAAAGCTTTCCTGGACAAGCAATCCCTCCAGGTGTGAGGCTGCAGTGGGGAATGACACCCAGGTGCTGAATCAGTGCCACAGGACAGGGCTGGGCAGAGCTGCTCTTGCACAGCCCCCAAACCATGAGGTGGCTCTGGCTGCTCCCCCTTTAATCCCAACACTTCCCACAAATCCACCCTCAGGTTCATCAAAAACCCCAAGAAAATTCAGGGCACAGACAGAAAATGCAGCCCCTGGTACCAGCGCCTCTCATCTTCCTTTGTGTGCCTGCCCCAACATTTATAACCACAGCCCAACATTTATAATCACATCTCTGGGCAGGGCACAGCTTTACTCACACAGGAACAGGAGTTCTGGGATAAATGGGATCCAAGTATATCCATGGGCATTCCATTCAGTGTCCAAAGTATTAGCACTAGCATCTGGCTCAAAAATAAAAAATCAAGTTCTTGAAGATAAAAAAGAAACAGTCTCCACCTGGATTTCTAAGAATTGTCCTGTTTGTCCCAAAATTAAATGTAGAGCTTTGCCTCACAGTGGGATTTTCTTGTTGGTTGTTCTTTTTAACACCTAAAAACTTTTCCTCAAAATGTGAATTCAGGGTTAAATCCAGAAAACATCATCATTAACCTTGACAGAACAATTTCTGGGGTCTGTGGGCAAACTGCATTTCCCATCTGGACACTCCTGGGCTCCAAAATCTTTGCTCACCCTTGGCTTAACACTTCTTTTGTAGTACCAGGGATCTGATCATATGCTCTGCTTCATCATTTATATGTCAGCACCACTGCTGGGGTTAGAGGGCTGTAAATTAACATAATTGAATGGTGAATCCAGCTCATTTATTTCAACTTTCCATCACGATGGGAGGAAAAATAAAAAGCTAAAATAAGTTTTAACCATGAACCCTCAAAAATTAGCTCTCCACCTTTAATGCACATTGGAATCAGAGCTCCTTGCTGTTGAAAATATAGAATTAAACCAAAGCTGCCTCCTGTCCTGGTGAAGGATGGATGTTAATGGATTATTTTTGGCAGGAGTTGGGCCATTTTGTCCATCTAATGATTCCCACAAAAGGCAAAATATTAAATATAAATATATCCACGGGGACCTCACTTGCAGGTTTAGCCAGGCAGCAGCAAACTTTGCCACATTTGCCTTGAACACTTTGATTCACTCCACTCCCAAGCTGGGAAAATCAGTGTAAAAGCCAGGCAAAATGGATAATACATTTTTACTGAAAAGAGAGAAGTGAAAGGTATGGAAAGGTATGAGTCCTCCTTAGGAGCTGTTTTGTTACATAAAGAATTTGCATTTACATTTACAAATGTTCATGTCTCTTCCAGGTAATTTAGGAATTAACCTGGAATATTTCATTGTTGTCATTAGATTTTTTTCCTTTATTTTTTTTCAAAATCTGAAAAAACAATCAATGAAAACTTGTTTTGGTCCTTTAGAAGTGTACAGGAAATGTCACGAATTTAATGTTTTGTTTTGTATTATAGGTTTTTATTTCATTAGGATGTTATCAACTGGAGGTTGTGTCCTCCAAAACACTGAACCCATAATGCCAAACAGCAACTGAGCACCAGAAATTTCCAGGAATATCATGAAATGATATTTGTTTGGACTGAAAATGTACTTTTAAACAGAACAAAAATACCTGATTTTGTACCCTAATTTCATATAACATCAACTGGGCTGCCTCCAATTAAACAGAGTGCCTCAAATGTAGTTTCTATCAGAGAGAAACCTCTTGAATTGTGTCCCTGGCAGAGAAACATTCTCTTGTTCTCAGCCCTCTGGGATGGAGAAAAGGAAGGGAGTCATGGGCTCTGCTCTGGCTGATCCCATTGGCCCCAGGTGACACGAGAGATGCCACTGCTGGGAAGGGTTCCCAAGATCCAGGCAGAGATTTACATCTACAAAGAGTTATTTTAAGAAAACATCTCATTCATTTCCACAACTGTGGCAGCCCTCTTTAAATTCAGCAAACTGCTCTGCCCCGTGGTGAGGGAAACGACAGAAGAATTCCAATCAGGACAAACAGAATTGGTTAATCAGAGTTTAAGGAAAATCCTCTGCTTCCTAGTAAGAGCTGGGATGCTGATTGCCAGAGCCCTGCACGGGATGCACCTGCAGCTGCTGCTGAGCTTGGCACCAGGAGAGCCCAGGAACTGCAGCTGGGGCTCAGAGAGTCCCACAGACCCCATAACCAGTGCAGGGACACAGCACAGCGGGGTCAGACACTGAGGGTACTGCAGGAACAGCCCAGGAACTGCAGCTGAGGCTCAGGGGGTGACCTGGAGATGAGTCCTGTCCCACAGATCCCATAATAACCCAGTGCAGGGTTTTTTCACCTTTCCAGTGGAAATGAGATATTTAATTGAGGTAATCTTTCAGTAGAAAGGTATCTCCCTGCCAAAGAAGATTTTCTTAACTTTTCCTCCAAGCATTCAAATCTCAGAAGTCTGGTGTTCAGAGGAAAAAAAGTCTGTAAGTAATAAGTTTTCTCATTGACAACTAATTTTTTTTTTTTTTTGGTAAAAAATAGCCACATAAATTAAAAGCATTTTCAGATGCCCCTCCTGACATGCAGACATGTGAAGTACACACAATATACCAGTCTTAAAGTGTCTTTGCAATAAAATTTCCCTCTAATCCAGCTTGATTTGATATAGCTGCTTCCAAGGGGCAGTTAATCCTGCTCTGAAGAACAGAAAGCACTCAGGAGTGCACTTGAGGAACTGTTGGGAGCTTCCATCACCTTCCCAGCCAGGAGCTGTGTCTCATTTTAACAGAATGTTATTATTTTACTGCTAAATTTGGTCAATAGCTGAAGCAGGGATGCCCACCCAGCAATCCCAGCACCACTCAGGGCTCTTGGGAAGCTGAACACCTCAGGTTATTTCACTCCATGGCAGAAGGTGGATTTCCAACCTCCAGGTTGTTTTTGTGGCCTCCTCTGAGTTTCCTTTAGAATATTCTCAGGTACTCCTGGAACGTGGACGTTTCATTAAAGCTTCATGGAAGAAGAGAATCTGCTCCTGGTTTGCTGGATTTGTTTGTTTGATTAGTAATTTATTATTAATTTGCTTTTTACACAATCATTGCACTCTGGAGCCAGTGGAGGTGACTGCCCACCTCTCTCTACCTGTGCCTTGGAGTGTTTGGAGCCACAGCTAAAACCACACGCTCTGTGCCCACAGGATTTGCTTCATTTTGGATGAATTCTGTTGGGTTGAAGCCCCTTAAGCTGAAAACCCCAGCTGTTCCTACCTTTTGTCCTGTTTTTCTCTGCTGCACAAGCCCCACGTCCCCTCCCCAGGTCTATTTCCCACCTTTGCTTGGATCATTGGCACAAACACTGGGTTGATGTGAGCAGCTCACCCAGGGATCCGCTGATGAGTCAGGATTTAAAACACCCAACAATAAAATCCCCCTAACGAGGCCAGACAGCAGCTGGACTGCGCTGAATGCCCTGCAGAAATCCAGGTACACTGCACTGTCCCAGTTCCCTTTCTGGAGCAGAAATGCAGTCCTGTCAAGAAGACAGAATGTTTATATGACAAGATTTGTATTCCTTCCTGCTGGCTGCCATTAATTGTATTTTACCCTCCAATTCTTTGTTAATAAGGTTTGGGGTTAATCATGAGGTTTTATTTGGAATCAGGGTCAGACTAAGTGGTCTGCTGTTCCCTGGAACCTTTTTAAAATACAGGTTAGAGGTTGATAAGGGACATTTAAGGTCCTTGCAAGAATGATTTCCTGTAGTAAAACATCAAACGCGAAATCTTGGTGCTGCTGGAGTAGATGGGAAAATTCTGCTTTGCCTCAGTAGTGAAGAAAAGATTTCACTGAAAACTCTAAGGCTAAAAAAGTAACTGAAAATATGAACACTAAATTTAGCTTAACACTATAAAAGAACACTAAATGGCAAGTGCTATTTTCCTCAAGATCCTTCCAGCTGTGAAATAAAATGTCAAAATTTTGGTGGAAACCACAAAAAAAGAGTTGAAAATCCAATTTCTCATTGAAAAATGCTTTACATGGCAAATTTTCAATCAGGAAAATTTCTACTACTGTGTCTGAGCATCCCAGTGCAATTGCTGCCTGAAGAGTCTGCAGTCCCTCACTCAGCAATAGATACCCAACAGCTCTGGGTCTTACAGCTCCCAAACTGGGACCATTTCCCAAGAGATTTTGATCCACGGAAAAGTTTGTCATCAGCTAAAACCCAACCAGAACAGCCATTCCAGACTCTGGATCACAATAAAAGGTAATTTGGAGCACAATTGTAAAAGAGAGTGGAAAAAGAGAGAGGAGAGAGAATAAAGAGGCTGGAGTGATTATTTATGAGAAATTAAAATAGTTTGAGTGATACATGTTCCACACATTGGCTCAGTTTCACTGAATGCTCTCCAGCTGCTGGAGTAAGAGACATTTCACCTATAGAAACTTGCTTGAATATATTTATATCAACATATATCAGCAGATATTTATATGCCTATATACACACATGGGTTTGGCTGAGGATTTTTGTGAGATATCACCAGGATCACCTTCAAAAAAAAAACCCTCTACAGCAAAACATCTGCACTTGCTATTGCAGCTACAGACACCCAGGAGAGCATAAATTTCCCTGAATAGATGTATTGTTTTACCATTTATTTCCTCACTCCCTCAAAATGCCTGCTCATCTGAATTTCCAATATATGAGCTGTATTTGGTGTGTGCACGGTTCCCCTTCACTACACCAGAGCAGATTAGTGCTCGTTGCCTCTTTCCTTGCTTCTCTTCAGATCGTTACACATGACAAAACAACTGTCCTAATTACAGCAAGTGTTCCCAGCTCTGTCACCGTGACAATTACTGCAATGAGGGCTCAATATCTGCAGCAGACAGTAAAGTATTACTGCAGTTGTGTTTGATAGTGCTCAATTGTCCCCTGGAGGATTCTCCCAGCAGCTTTTGCCGTGGGGCGAGGCTCCCCCCGTGCTTTGCTAACGGGGTTCGAAAGGTGACCAGGGTGGGCTGGGGAAGGCGCAGTTTGGGGGTCCAGAGGAGCACCGGGACACGGGTGGGGCTTTTCTGCTCTCACTCACAGCCACGGTGGCTGCACCGCACCTTCCTGAGGCCCCACGGCACCAGGAGGAATTCTGGAGATATTCCCTCCTTCCCCTGCCCGCACCTGCAGCCTGGCACTGCTGCAGATGGGGTTAAAGACCAGAGCCAAACCCATCCCCTCCAAAACCACATCCCTGTGTCCCTCAGGAGCCTCAGAGCTGCAGCACAACAGTGGCTGCCCTGTTCCTGGAGGGATTTTCACGTGTTTGTTTGTTTGTTTGTTCCCATGAGCTCCTCAGCAGCCCCTCAGGGATGGCCTTGCTCTGACAGCCCCGCCCCAGGGATGTTGGACACCTTTAACCCCACTTGTCTCCCCTGTCAGCCCTGCAATCCCAGCTAATCACACGAGGGATTTTAGCTCTTTCCAAAGGCAAGATCTTGACCTACACCACACTCCCTTCATCCTAAGTGATGAAGCTGATGTTCTCTGCATTTATAGTCCATTAGGCTCCTGAACTTGATTCACTCAGATGTTCTCCTTTTAAACCCCATAAACAATGCAGAACCAGGAGCTGTGTTACCATCTCACTTGACCAGAAACAGGAAAGCAGAGCCCTAATATTGAATATTGATCATGGAAGGCTAATGCTGCCACGGTTAACTTGGCATGACCTGACCAGTGTACTTAAAGTCTGAATTTCTAATTTTCCTTGGCCGGGGATAAAGCAATATCTTATTTAGCAGATAACATCTTTATTATAAGCATCTTGCACAGCCTTTCCACTTCAGCCCACATGGGTTTCTTCTGCTCTTGGCATGGATCAATGAAGTCAATATTTCTGACTGCAAAGCTTTGTATGACTTACACATATTTAAAAGGATAAATCCCAATCAACAACTCCTCTGCTTGAACATAACCATTATAATCCTTATCTTTGATCCTTTGGGCTACAGCAAGCAGGGAAAGGAAGGAGTACATCTCTCCAGCGCTCAGGAAATAGTTTTGATGACAGCAGGAGATAAACAACATGGCCTGGCTTTGCTGGCTGGAATTTCTCCAGCAAAACCAGTAAGTGGTGCTACAGTTTCATGAGTCCAAACTGGCCAGGGAGCCCTCAGACTGGTGTGACAACCCCTGCGGTACCAAAACGTGCAAGAGCCCTGAGCCAAGCTCCTGAGCCTCTCCAGCACTGAGACTTCCAGGGGATTCGTTTCACACAGGGGAAGTCGAGGCACATCAGAAGAACCTCTCCATGATGATATTCCCATCAAAGGGAGGGGAAGAGGCTCACAGCCACAGCTCCATTTAGCACAACTCAACTTCTTTACCAGATGAGATGAAGTTCCATAAATCAAGCTGCGGATCTGCCTAAGTTATGTTCAGGGAGTTGGATTTAATCACTCTAAGGCTTGCTTTAGTCCTGTGAATTTCAAATGCTGCAACCAGCCTTTCTTCAGCATATGGAGGCCACAGAAGTTCAAAGCAAGCACACTTCAACAGGAGGGTTTCACTTTTGAGGGTTAAGTTGTTGGCCAACCCCACATTTTGCTGCTACACCACCAAATCCCACTAATACAGATGCAGCTTGTTCTGCCAAAAGAGTGGTTTGAGCAGTGAAGTTTTTACTAATTCCCTAAATGAAATAAGCTTCATCAGCAAAATCACTTTGGTTTAGTACAGCTGAACCTGTGCTGAAGGTTGTACCAACATAGAAGTGCTATAAAAAAATCAAAGGAATGACAACCCTAACCAAAATTATTGTGCTGACAACAGGTTTTACTGACTTCAGGGATCCTTTGGAAAAAATTTACCAGAAAAGTCAAGTAGGGAAAAGAGAAAGGCAAACAGGGTGGGAGGGCAGGGAAAAGGATGAAAAAAGGATTCCTTTTGGCCCAGTAGTCAAAGTATTTTCTGAAGTTCTTGCTTTGCTCTGGAAACAGCCAAACAACTTCAAAAGGCGTGTTTGTTTTATTGAGAGATCTCAGAGATCTTTTGATTTGGTGCCATGTGTCCCAGTCCTGCTCACCCAGGCAGGGTGAGGTCAGGGAAGCTCCTCCATGGGAAAAGGACACGAGGAAAGGAGCAGGCCCTTGTCCTCAGCCAGGCTTCAATCAGAACCCCCAAGTGAGTGTTTGCCAAAAGGGGCAGCAGCAGCACGCAGGACAAGCTGCCCTGCTCTGGGTTTGCAGGAGGCAGAGCCACACAAACCCCACTGAGTTCCTTTGTTCAGCCAAGGAAGGAACAAAACTGCAGCAACTGCAACTGGCATTAGTTTTGTTCTTTTTTTTTCTTTTAAGTGTCTCCATTTCTCATAGAGTTTACACTTTTATAGGCAGAGAAACTTTCTCTTCTGCAGAGAGCTTCCAAAATGGTCTGTGCTAAAGTTATTTCACACATATTACACTGACACTTTCCATACTATGCAAATATCAGCATCTTAACATTGGGGCATCTCCTCAGTATTTGCATTTATAGCAGACTTTGGAAGATTGAGTTATAAAAAAAGAGGCTGTCTTTGAGTCATGCTTAGTCTAAACTGCTCAACGAGGTAACAGTTTGCAAAACTGCAACCATAAACCAGATAGTCCTCGAAAAAAGAAACAGCAGAGAGAAATAAAATTGTATGGACATCTTGTGCAGAGATTATTTCTTAATGTGTGGATGTAAAGTACTCGGCAGAATGGATGTTCCTGCTGCCTTTGGTTCCCACTGCAATACAAACCATTAGAATAATTTATCACAGAAACCTCAGACCTGAGGGGAGGGAGGGAGAAGGGGCTGCAGAGTGAAAGCTCTCTTGACCTAATCTCTGTTCTTATCCCCAGGAATGAATTTCAGTGCTGGAGCTCCAGAGAACAGCAGCAAAAGTGAAAATAATTCTGGTTGATTTTCAACTCCACTTCTTTGGCCTCTCTCTCCCCATTAATTGGGAATTTTGGCAGATCACAGAGCCAATCAAACAGGTTTTGTCACCAGTGTTATTTTGCCTTAACAGGACGTTATGGCCTCAGAAACATTCCTGATGACACAGAAAAGTGTTTCCTCTCTGGTTTAAACACCCAAATGATTGTTGATCATAAGGACATAACCCAGCAGTGCTCACATGCTGCACAGACCAAGTTTTTTGTAAAGCGGGCTTTTCTCAGAAATTAATTTGTGACAAAGGTTGCCTGAATTGAGTAGGAACTTTTACATCTGTTTCAGGGTCTAAAAACAAAAAGGAAAGGAGAAAAAGAAGAATAAAGCCACACTGAGCAAAGCATTGCTCAGGCCAGGGTCAGACACAGCTCTCTGCACAGGGTCCTCTTCCATTAAAAAAAAAAAAAAAAAAGGTGATTTTTTTGAGCTATAAATTGCAGAAGAAAGGTAAGGATTTGACAAAGGAAACCAGACTCTGCTTAATTTTAAGGAAATTAACATTTTCAATAAACCTGATAGATCCTGGCCACATGTTGAACATCAGGCAAGGCCCTACTTTTCTATAGCTATAATAAAATAATAAAAAAAGTGCTTTTCTGGAGACCTGTTGCAGACAATGCTCCCTTCTGGCAATGCAGCCCCCGCTCCTGCTCCCTCCCACACGTGGCATGTGCCTCTGTGTGTGTTTGCAGATGCACTTCTCTCATTTTTATTTATTTGCCTCAACAGCGTGGGCAGAAACTGAATCCATAGATTTTGGCTCCTTTAGCTCTGCAGCTCTTTTATCTCATTCCTGAACCTTCCTCACAAGGAGCTGGGATGGTGCAGCCACGTGACTTTGAGTGGAATTAAGGAAAAAAGAGAAATTCTGAGCTTCAGGAGGAGACCCCACTCTGCCCATGCCTTGGGCTGCACCTCAAATATCCCAGGGTGTCATTTCTGAGAGGCTCCAGCTCTGATCCAGGCAATGTCATTTGCAGCAAAATATTAATGGAGAACAATGGCTTGACCCAAAACTTATTAAAACAGACATCATGAAAAATATCTGGGAATTGAAAAGCAGAAGTGAACCACTGGTTGTAGAAACAATAAAAAAGGCTTTGAAAATGCCCTAAAGCCAAATACATATTTTCAAAACTGCAAGTTTTACCCATTTTTTTTTCTTGGGAGAAAAAAAAAAATCTCTCTACGACCTTAAGGCACAACGAATATATTAGGCATAGATCATTTCTAAGTGTTTTTGGCTATTGTTAGGAAAACATCAATTTTTGCTGTTTGCAAGTACGTTTTCTGGCCACACGCAAACCTCCTGCCTCACCCCAAAACGTGCTTCTTTCCTTGTTCTTAAATGCCACAACTTTTGAAAAACAGCAGTTGCAAATACTCAGGTATGAGACCACGGGGATTGTGCAGATGAGCAGGCACACCCAGGCAGGGCAGCTGTGACCCATGGGTGGCACCAGCCCCTCTCCAGCCCTGCAAACACAGGGAGGGCAGAGCCGGGCTCCCAAACCTGCTCTCCATCCAGTGCCAACACAGCCACCTGGCTCTGGGCTGCCTGGGAGCATCAGCACAGCAATCCTGCCCAGAACAACACGCAGAACTGCACAAAAAGTTCCTTCTGCATTAACTCCTGCCACAATCACAGTTCTGATTAACAACAGGATGAATAACGGGGGCAGAGTGGCCTGAAAAACACTGAGGTTGAAATAAGTGAAAGCCCATTCTTAAATACTTCCCAAGTTCTCAAAATGAGCCGCTTCTGGTCCATTTTTTTCCCCATCACAGTCATTCATCATTCGCCTTTTGGGTTTTAGGGTGAGATTCTCTGTTTTCAGCAAGGCAAGATTTTAGAAAAACAGTAAGGACATTGTTGTGTCTGGGGCTGCTCCTCAGGGCTGGAGTACCCCAAATGTTCCTTCTCCTGCTGGATGGCTCTGGCAGAGGCTTTTGCACAAATCTCACCTCAGAAACGCTGCCTTGGTGTGACTTTGATCAGCACCAATCACCTCTGGAAGATTCTGCTCCCAGCACAGCACATCAGTGCAACAGCTCCATCCCAAAAACCCAACCTGGCTTTTTCCAGGCAAAAATCCTCATGGCTGCTCACAACAAATGAGTCAATCACCTTCTTCAAAACCATCAACAATCAGGCAGGAGCAACCACCTGTGCTCCTGCACCCTACACCAACAGATTGATTTGCTCCAGCTTAGAAACCACAACAAAAATACATTAAAACTGCCCAGAAGTCCCATTTAAAACAGAAAACTCGATATCAGAGCTCAGAGTGAGGCTTACCAGGGCTCTCAGCGAGGGCACCAACTCTGTTCTCCACGTGGGAAGCAGGTGCAGGATTTTGGCTCAGCCTTTTGCCCAGTATAAACAAATTCCCCATCACACCCAGAATGTTTAACAGCTGCTCAATAAAAATCAGAGTTTTTTTTAAAGGGCTATGTAAGCACGGTAGGGAAAAGCAGCAAAATTCTAATGGGAGATTCCTTCTGTAAATACCTCTTGGGAAGAGAGTGGAATACAAAGCCTTCAAATGGCCAAAACATAAATAAACTAACACCCTATAACCACTCGAAATTGTCTTTTTAAACATTTTAAATACTGCTGATGAGCTTAAAATGAAAGAAAACATCAGCCTTCCAAGAAAAAATACACTTTTCCAAAACCTGTTTGTCTGATAGAGAAGCTGCTTCTCTAATTAAGCAATTAAGGCTCAGCAAGGCAGACGTTATTATCACATAAAGGTCATTTCAAATGAAGAGGAGCTGAAAAACACTGTTGTTGGAGAGTTTTGTGAATGATCTCCTTATGATGGGGTGGCTGCTGGTTTGAAGGGAGCTGAGAATTGCTGTGGGAATGTGTGGAGTGCGTTCAGCTCCCTGGGCACGGCAGGGGCTGCTCCTGGGGCTGGCTCAGCTCCCGCTGCAGCCTCAGTTTCTCATTGTCCTTCCTGGGTGAATCTCAGAGAGCCAAACCAGGGAAGCCAGGCTGGGTTTAACCCATGGGAATGACAGGGCAGGGAGCGCAGCACCGAGCTCTGGATCCATCCCCCAGGTGCTGGTAGTGCTGAGCAGCCATGGGGATGCTGGAACCCTAAAATGCAGCAAATCCCTCAGTGTTCCACAGAGAGCAAACAGGAAAGGGGATCTGAACAGGTTTCACTGGACCTGATGTGATAATTAATGTCCAGTGAGGGATCTGGGGGAAAGAGGAGGGACAAAACATAAAAACAATTTCCACCTTTATTTTAAGTTCTTTTGACAGATGGGAATATTTTCTGTTATGTTACTTGTGGTTTGGGTAATGAGATTAGGCCTTGCATAGCAGGAAGCAGAATTAACTTTAAGTAAACAAAGTGACACCGTCAGCTTGGAAAATCACATTTCCATCTGAAATGCAGTGCCTACTATCATTACAAATAACCCTTGAGATCATGATAACTAAAGGAGATTAGAGATGAAAAGAACATGTTTCTCCCTCTCTGTCTTTTTATTCTTTTAGATAGACTGGGTTCACACAGTGCAGCTGAGAGCAGTCCCTGCAGCAGAGTCCCCACATCTCCTGTGCCCTGACTGCTCAGGGTGCAGGAGGGAGCAGCAGGCTGGGGCTGAGAGCCCAGCTGGTCTCAGGCATCCTGCAAAAACACCTCCCTAAAGGCAATTGGTGTGGCAGGAAAAAAAAAATCCAACATAGCAGCACTTTAAAATGCATTTAACATTGGGTATACACCGAAATTAAAATAATAAAAAATGAAGACTGGAATTTGTAAAGCTGGCTGACTACAAAAGTCCCTTAGTCCCCTGAGTGATTTCCACTGGAAGGGCTCTGCAAACCTGGGTGTCACCAGCTGCTGCATCACACACAGGGGACAGGCTGGATCCTTGGGAAGCCAGGGAGATGAGAGAAAGGTTTTACAACAGGATATTTCCTCCAGAGCCAGCTGAAGCACTGGGATGTGCTTGTGTTAAACGAGCAGGCTTGCACACCCACCAGGGAAAACTGGCAGGGGAAGGGGTGTCCTGAGTCCTCCCTGCTGTTCCTATAAAACCCATCCGGGATGGGTGGCAATAATCACAGAGAGGGCTGGTGATGAGCACCCGAGGCTGTTCCTACAAAGCCCATCCTGGATGGGTGGCAATCACCACAGAGAGCTGGTGATGAATACCCCAAGCCTATTCCTACAAAACCATCCTGGATGGGTGGCAATCACCACAGAGAGCTGGTGATGAATACCCCAAGCCTATTCCTACAAAGCCCATCCTGGATGGGTGGCAATCACCACAGAGAGCTGGTGATGAGCACCCGGGGCTGTTCCTGGTGCTTCTCCCTCCTGCGGCAGCCAGAGCCAAGCACAGGATTGTCCTGGTGGTGTTGCTGTGCTGTGACCCTGGCAGTGCTCACCCAGCGAGGAAATGCCTCCTCTCTGGCACAGTCACTGCTGCTTCACGTCAGCAAGTGACAGGTAAAGAGAAAAATCTGGGCCCAGCACAGAGATGGATCCAAAATACATAAATAACCAATTAAGAGAAAATATTAATAAAAATATTGTAACAGATCCCAATCTGCTGCTGAGTACCAATTGCCAGTAATAATCTCTATGGTAACTGAACTCTCTTTGGCCTCTCTCTGTATGCAACTAATGTTTTATGTTTTGGGTTTTTTTTTCCCCTTCCCCTATTTTCATGGAAAGTTTTCAAAACTGGTTTAAATATTATGATATTTTCCTCTTCAAGTGCTAACTGGGAGAAGTACTGACTCTGTGTCAGTCTCTAAGCAGATTTTCCCTTCCTTTCGTGACTGCCTCAGAGGTGACTTTTGGGAGGCCACTGACTGGAAGTTCTGTTCAGACACAAAACAGGTGAGGGAGGTTTTCCAAATCTAACAGGTTAAAATATTGCCCAGGAACAGATAAACTGATGGAGAAGAAAGAAAAAATATACTATGTAAAGATGTTGCTTTCAGTAGCTGTGGAAACTCTGCCTTTTTCTTTTGGTATTTTTTATTGTTTTCTGGCTGCACTTGGCTCTTCTCACCAGCTGCTCTCCTGCAATCCCAGCAGCATTTCTGAGCTCAAGGTGCTCCCCTTTCCCATCCTGCTCCTGCTTTGGCTGCTGCATCCAAAGGAAGGCATCACCTTTGGGAGCAGCAGCACTCAGCAAATATTTGCTGTGTTCCATCACAGATGAGCAGGAAGGTTTGAAGGGAGGACACACGGAATCCTGTGGAAACTGTTCCCATGTGCACCTGTAACAGCCCAGGGTTCTACTCAACTTCTCCTCACTGTAGCACAAATAATTATAACAATTTTACAGTGGAAGTGTCAGACCTTTATTCAGTCTGGCTTTTTAAACTGTAACTCTGTTATGGCAAAAGATCCCAAATGAGAGAGTTTGGAATTAGATGTGACCACTGAGTGAAGAGATGATCTTGGATTCCATTTTGAAAGACTTCAGAAAGGGCCATGTGAGCAGTGCTCTCTCTTTGCCTTTAAAGCTGAGGTTTCTTTTTAGAGACAAAGAACATTTAGGTGCTGAAGGATTGTGTAAAATCCCTGTGGAAGTTCATGTTTGGAGGTGCTGGATAAATCAGAGTCATTCTGCAGCTCTTGCTCCTTTATACAACAGCCCAAACCAAGACCCTGGAGATGAGGTTGTGGAGTGGTCTGAAAAGATGGAGCTGGATTCAGATCCAGATGTGAATTTCCTAGCGGTTGCCTGTCTTCCATCTGTTTGTATTTGGATGTCTCTTAGGATATAAGCAGCAGTTCTGGAGTGTCACACATGAATAAAGTGGATAATTATAAAATTAAAAGATATAACGTGCTTCTAAGGGAGATAAGACTACAATTAAAGAGTATAAACAAAGCTGAGTCTGATGTTCAGACTGATATATTTATTCATTAAATGTAATAACATAAACAAGACTATTAACTGTCATATTTTAATGATACTGTACCCTGCAAAACGTACTCAGGAAAAAGTCCTATTGACTTCAATAGCAATGCCACATAAATTTAAATCATGGCTGCAGTAAAACAAAATGTCATCATTCTTACTGAAGATTATTTGCTGTAAATATCCCAAAATGTTAAAAAAACACAAACCTGTAACTCACTGAACTGAGGCTGAGCTCCAATGTTTTATCTGTAAATCTGAAGGAAGCCAGTAGGCAATGCAGAAACCTGTTCCCCAGATAACTGAAATTCAGTATTCCCACGAGGGGAAAGCAGCCAGGCAAAGCTGCTGTCTATCCCATGTCTTTCTGGAAAACACTGGACATATTTTTGCCCAGGAGATGGCAAAAATTGGGCAAATGTCACTTCATATCAGCAGTGTTAAGATCAGATTCTGACCTTTTTAAATATTGTTAACAGTCAGCAAGAGAGGAAGCCTTACAGCAAAAATTTCTCTCTGGAAAATATGCAATAACTTGCTTGGGGTATGTAAAAAGCCATTCTGGAAGGAGAAAAAGGGTTTCTTCCTTGCTGCAACAGCATCAGTGCCAAGAAGATGTAAAATGGGACCACGTGGAGTCACAACAATCCATCCCCCTTTGCATCCCCTGCTCGTGCAGGGCACCAGGCAGGGCAGAGGCAGCTCTGGTGTGAGGAGCACAAACAGAGGTGACCTTCCAAGGGGCCCCAGCCCAAATCTGTGACCTGCACTGAACTGTGAATGATGATGTCAAACGTTTGCTCGCAGAATTAAATTCCCTGGCGTTCGCCGCACGCTCAGCGTCACTTGAAGTGCCGAGAAAACAGCGCTCACTGTGCCATGACAAAGGCCATTGGTTGCCTCTTTACTGAGCCTGATACATATGGTGAAAACATATTGACTAATTACTTGCCATTTTCAAAAACTGAAACCACTCCAAAGCCAGGCCCAGGATAATAGAACAAGATAGAGAACAGGGAATAAGGACTGGGAGAGTGGGGAGGGGGAAGAGCCCAACTCTGTGACTGCTCATCCCTTATTCAACATCTGCTTTGAAATATGCAGAGGAACAACTTCTCCCTGCTCCAAACTGCTTAATGAAAACTGGGAAATTAATGCACCTGATTAGTACAGCTGTTCAAAACAGAGGCTGGCTGAAGTTCACAGACAGAATCAGACCCAGCCTGCTCCCACAGGAGCACACAAGGCTGAGATTCAGCTCTGTGGTCTCAGTTTCCCAGTT
The DNA here is from genome assembly GCF_027579445.1 of Ammospiza nelsoni. Classification (NCBI taxonomy): domain Eukaryota; kingdom Metazoa; phylum Chordata; class Aves; order Passeriformes; family Passerellidae; genus Ammospiza; species Ammospiza nelsoni. Next base: position 1,876,295 of record NC_080644.1, on the reverse strand, counting down.
TTCCAGGGCTCTGGGAAGGATTCTTTCAGAATTCTTTCCAGGATTCTCTCTCCAGAGAGGCAGCAGAGCCCTGGGCCATGGTGATGAAGCACTTTGAAGGAGATGGATTGAAGGGGTCGGTGTGGAGAGCGAGTCACTGAGACACAATTCCCATTTTGGCTTTCCAAGCACCAGCAGTCCCTCCCAGCACAGCCCCTGACAGGATCCCCCAGCACAGCCTTCACAGGAGCCTTTTTAGTGCCACCTCACTGCCAGCACCTTGGAGCCCCGACAAACCAGTCCACTCAGCTGATGAGGAATCCTCCCTAAGTAGTGGGATGAATGTTTGACAAGTTAATTTCAAGGTAGCTCATGGTGTAGAAGCAACGGAGAGCTACACAACTGTAAAAAAAGAGAAATGTTGCTGGATAAATTCTGCCAGTAATGGATGTGTTACAGAAAATACACTTAAAATTCAAGCTCTTTGTATGAGAAGACAGGCTCTTTGGTTTCCAAGTAGGAATTGTGAGGGCTCGCTGGAGCTGGGGTTAACAGGAGTACAATTACTGCTATTAGAGTTTTATGATTATGAAACTTATGCTCCTGTATCCCCAATTTAGAAATAATAGGAAATGTTATATATGACTTTTATAAAATCAAGACAATTTACATAGGAGAAAAAAAAAATCAATAATTATTCCCTTTTATTTTTCCTTTAAATCATCCAGATAATAGAAATCAGAGACCTGAATGGGATGCCTGAAGTTAATGGCATTATTAGACAGAGAAAAAAGAAAGAGTGATCAAAAGTTTGACCCATTTACCAAAAAGTTCACAGTCTGTAGAATCTCGCTATTCTACCAGTTGTTTTTTTTTTTTAATTCCAGATAACTCTCAAACCATGTTTGGAGGTTAGATGTAGTCTTAAGCAGAGACTCAGAGCAATTCTCTATTATATTTCTATTATATGAGAGAGAGTTGCTATTTTAGAAAGACATAGATAATCTGATATCTTTCATAAAAGTTTCAGAAGTTTCATTTTCCAGCTTATAAACTAAAAATAAAATGCTTGAAATGATTGATTTTCCTTTAAGGCAACTGTAGAGCCTGAGTTGATAACACCACTGGTCAAGTCCTAGTAAAACTCCTGGAAGAATTCCCAGCATTTTGAACAGGAACAGATATTGTTCATATTGTTTTTCATTCCTGTTCTAAGGTAAAAACTTGGGTAGATCATCACAATTTTGCCCCTGTTACATAGATATGAAGGTTTAACAGACAGGCTGTTCTCCAGGGAGTGGGGAGAACTTTGTTCCACTGACTTTTTAACAGGAGTTTGCAAACCTTCAAATCCTGCAGGTGTGAAAGCTGCTTTCCCTGCTTTGCTGGAGCTCCACCTCAACTTTCCCCAGAAGCCTGGGGAAACAGCTCAATTCTGAATAAAAGCAATGAACACAAATCCTCTTTTTCTCCCCCATTTTGTTCAAGTCATTTCCCGGGCAGTGGAGCCTTCCCTGGGCAGCCGAGGAGTTGCTCCCTCTGTCCTGGGGGAAGCAGGAGCAGTCCATCAGTAGGTAATAACAACTTCTTTAATGCCTTTATTCTTTCCAAACAGGTTTTTTTAAACTTCCCGGCAGTTTCGCAGCAGTGTGCGCCCTGATGGAGCCCTGAGTGCCGTGCAGGACAGAAAAGAGAGCTGGGATAACACGTGGGAAGTTCCTTTGGACGCTCCGTTCCCTCCTGGAGCATCCACAATTTTCGTGGTGTTCAATCCTCAGTACAGCTTTCTCTGCCTTGTCTGCAAAACTGCTCAGTGCAGCCAGCCCAGGGAGTGCCTGCCATGCCTGAGAGTGGCACACAATGGGCTGGGAATGCCCGAGATGCTTCCTGCTCCTGCTTTTCCTATCGCTGAGCACAAGCCATCACTCGTGTCACAAGCAGGGGCTGGGAGGAAAGGCCAGTGCATTAAGACAGCACATAATTGTCATCTCTGAGTTTCTGACATTAATTGTTTTGCTTAAAGGAGCCAGTGGAATGTTTTGGTTTTTTTTGGTCCCCCCCACCTCAAGTGACAACACCCAGGAGATAGTCTGGGTAAAAAAATTATAAAAATAAATTTAAAAAAAAAGACTCAAAATTTTTTGCTAATTAAAAGTAATGTGTTTTCCCATTTTTTGGCAATTTGATAACACAAAACACTTACTTGGGGGCCACAGGGGGAAACAAACTGAGACGGATAAAAAATGTTTTGTGTTCATCCAAGCAAGACTATGTTAATGCACATTATCCCATTAATGCACATCAACATCGGGAATAAGCGCGCCAATGCAAGCAAGAAGCATACACTTATCATCATTTGATAACATGTTTAATGACAGATTGACGGTTGATTTGCAAATGTGAACTGGCATCAATGTTGCTAACTTCAGCTTCTGCCGCCTCCTCTGCTATGCCAGCATATTTATGTGCATAATTTGATTTCGCAGCCACACTGTTAGTACATTTTTAATATTAACTATGCAAGAACAGACAGCCGAACTTAAGTTGCACTGATGGTTTGAGTTCATTAGATTGAAAAAGATGGGCAATGCTGACAAAGATGGAGATGGCAGCACAACATCAAAGAGGCAACACTTAACAAACACACTCCATTTTGAACAAACCGAACTAACACATTTCATGTTGTCGGCTGCAGCAGAGCCCTTATGTACAACAGCAAGGAAAAAATATGCTCCTGCCCTGGGCATGCTGACAGCAGCTCTGTGAGCAGCTCAGCAGGCCCCTGGCCACAGGGCTGGGAGATATTTCACTCATCCTCTGCAGGTAAAGGGCTGATTCTGAGCTGATGGCCCAGTGACAGCAGCAGAACTCGGAGCTGGAGTCGCTCCTGATTTACACTGGGGTGAGGCAGAGCCCGTCCCCATCTCCTCCCAGCAGTGCCTTTCCACAGCTGAGATTCTTTATGATGAATAATAAAGGGATTTGGCTGAGAGCTCTTGCACGAGTAGAGCTGAAGTTGAGAGCCCCGGGGCCTCAGGCTGTGAGGGGTGGGATGTCCTTCCCATGCCATGGACACTCCTGGTGCTGCCTCTCCTTTGGTGATCCTGGGCAATTCAGTTCTGCTCTGGAGAGAACACGTAGCAGTGAGCTGGGAGGAGAATATTTCATCCTCTGCTCACATTAATGTCTGAGCATATACTGCATCTAGTATGAATTTGCTTGTTGTGCTGCAATATATAATAAATTCCAGGCAGTAGCTTTATGGTGCACGTTGCAATTTTCAATTTTATGCTACAAACTGACCATCCGCAGGATTCTGACCGTATAACCCGAGCCACTCTGTGCAGATGTAACATCAGCACCTCTGAAGCACAGGAAAACCATGATTTAGACACACAATTAGATGGACCAGGTCCTCAACAATTCTCAGCTGCCTGAATTACTGCTGAACAGCCTAATAAACATATAGCACATAGGCCCCTGCTCTGCAGAGCTTTTAAGAATGTTCTTAAGTTTGTCCCTAATCAGCAAAGCAACTCTTACAATTGCTGTTACTCAGAGATTACTCCTGGACCAGAATCCTGTGGTGCTTGGACACCCATGGAGTACTGGACAAGGCCAGGGTCATTAGGAAGCTGTGATTGAATAATCAGCATAAAGTGTTGATTATTGAATTTAATCCTGGAGACACTTGCCAGGGTGGGACACTGAGCAAGGGAGCAGGAAAGGATCTTCATCAATCTTGCCCAGGCAGCAGCAGAAGGATTCCTGGTACTCCTGTCCTGCTGGCAGCTCCTGAGCAAATGCCTCCTGCCAGGGTGCTGCCCTGCTCTGGCTGGAAAAACTGCTTCTTTTCTTCTTTTATTGTCTGCTGTTAAAGAAACCTGAGGCTTTCGTTTCAGTAAAACCCCTTGTAGAGGTCTGTGCTCTTTCTGCACAGAGACCTGCACTGCAGGGAGAACTAATCCTGATTCCTGGGCATTGGGCTCAAGAAGCTGCTAAGCAGCTGCAGTGGCTGGCACTGCACAAACCCCCAAAACCAGGAATATCTGAGCAATACCCTGGACACCCCTGGCACATGTGTAGTTGGCTGGTTTTGAATCTGTTGGTGCATTGGGGTCTGACTCCCACAGCAGACTGTGAAGGTGCTGCACTGAGTGCAAGAGGATCTCTCAAAAAGGAACCAAATCATTTCCACCAACACAGGGCACCGGGCAGATCCTGCTCATCCTAGTGAGGACACAAGAGATCTTGGAAGCTTTCTGAAGAGTGAAAGAGCTAGAAAAAAATAAAGGAAAAAAAGGGCCAGCAGAGATATGTGTAAGAATGAGGCCATGCTCAGTTTATTTTGTTGTCTTTTAAGATAACACCAGATTATCAGTGGGCGGCTCAGAGAGGCACAGGAGCAGCAGGGTGAGCCCTGAGAGCTGAGCAGCAGAGGAGGAGCTGGCCAGCCCCTCCCCAGCTCGAGAGCTGTCCTGTTAACAGCCTGGTGCTGCCTCCTCCTCACCTGGGCTGCAGCCACAACTGGGATACAGCAATGGGAATAAACCTCATCCCAGGGACAGCAGCTGGGGAATAAACCTCATCCCAGGGACTGGGTCGCTGCTCGCTCAGCAGGGTGACACAGCCACAGGGACAAGGACAAGAGCTGTGTGCAGCTGTGGGGAGGCTGCCCAGCCCAGCCCTGTCCCACATCACCCTGATGTGCTGCTGGCACTGCAGGGAGGGCTCTGCAAGAGCTCCCAGCTCTGCATTTCCCCTCAGCACTGCCCCGGCGGCTGCTGTGCCTGAGCACTGCCTGTGGGAGCTGCACAGGACACAGTGAGAGGGTGACACAGTGCAGGGACCATTCCTTTTCTCAAGTCACAATTATCTCTGCTACCACATTTGTGTCCTTGCTCTGGTCTCCATTTAAGTAAGTTACAATTCTCCCACTCTTGTTACTGAGTAGATGCAGATGCCACTTTGTTCCGTGTGATTTATAGCCAGTAGCTAATGTTCAGTTATAATTCCCCATTTTAGACATGAAAAATAGCCTGTAATGCTCAACACAAGGGCCTCTCAACAATGATATATAATTTAAAAATTAACACGAGGACAGAGGAGCCACGGGATTTTGAACTAGGGACTCTCTCATTCAAAGGTTAAATCTCTACAAGGTGAGCTAAAGGAATTAGTTGAGTTATTAAGTAAATGCCTCTGTTCTATTTTCCCAGCACATTAGCTGTTGCAGCCTTTTCCAGTTCAGTTGTGTTCCGCCCCAGCATGCTCAAAGTGCAAATGCTCGTGGCACTGTGTTCACACATTTGCTTTTTTTCAATGTCAAACAAACTGGAGCTGTTCAGAGCCAAAGGTCAAAGTGGAGGGTCCTTAAGGAAATCTCCTGGGAAATGATGTGATTGCTCTCATGTCTTTACTGTGTATAAAATCAGGCTTCATACGTGGCTCGTCCTTTCCAAGCATCTTAAAGCTGTAAATGAGTCATGACTCATTCTTGCAACACCTAAGTTATGTAAGTGGTCCTGCTAATTTACTGGAATATTTTGAATAACTAATCATTTCCAGGATCAAACTCTGAGGCCTTGGAAACCTCTGAGCTCTGAAGAGCTTCTTTAGAAACAAAGATGTTCAATCCCAACCTCACACGATGAGGCAAAAGCAGAAGAGGGGACAGAACCTGCATCACCCGACTGGCTCTGCCAAACTCCAGCCATCAACCCCTCTTTGGGCAAATTCAGCAACTCAGAAACCCAGGGAGTGTGGACAGGGAAAGAGCTTGGCTCTGGAGAGGTTTGGGAGGTGGCATTCCTCTCCTGCCTGCTTTCTGTTCCCACTGAGGTGCAGCTCATCTCCCCCGTGTCTCCTGCTGCACTTTGCTTAATGGTCTCGCTCCAGCATCAAATATTGTATTTATGGATTACAAATTTATTGACATTTGACATTTGCATCAGCTTTCACCTGATCAACAGGAGCTCTGACTGCCAAAGGGAGTTATTATGGAAGATTTCAACAGCCATGGGAATGCCAAAAATGTCATTAAATCATATCAGAAAAACAATGTGTTCATAGCATTCATACATTTAGTCTTGCCAGTAAATCTTCTGCTTGATGCTTGGACCACCTACTGATGATACTCAAAGAAAAGGAGAAACAGGGAGAATCGAAGAGATGAATTAAATTAAAACCAAATGACATGATGCCTGGCACAGTGGGATCTTTAATTTTCTACTCTATGAATCCAGAATAAGCAAAAAAAAGCAAAACAAAGCACAGTGGCTTGACTTTCTCTGAGTGAATTCCCTCCATACAGGCAGGGCTTAACTAAATAATCCTGAGTAATGTGTGCACCCCACATTATTGCATGAGATTTGTATGTGGGAGGTGCAGGATTCAGAAAACATATGGCACATGGAAAACAAATGACAGGGTGTGCTTTTACACTCGTGCTGGCTATACTTATCACTCTTGTTGATATTTTTTTCCAGACATGAAATATGAATGTAGGAACTTTCACCTTAATCTCATCAGAAAAATATCCAGAGTTATTTTTTTTGTGCATTTGTGATTTACAGGAGGCCACCACATAATTCCTGGGAGTGCAGACAATGTTATAAAAAACACGGATCAAATAAACACAATTACCTGCCTCATCGTTTTTTCCTTGGACGACAAACCTGGGTCTTGCACCATGAGAAGAGCAAGGCCAGCAGATTAGGGCTCCATGGAATTAGGGAGGGAATGAGTGGCTGGCCTGGGAGCCCACCCACAGCCTGTCTGTGCCCGACCAGGGTAGGGTGAGCTCCAATGGAGGCTGATCCTGAGCTGAGCAGGCATGGAGGAAGATTTGAGTTTGCCCTTTGAGTTGTCTGGTGGAAGAGCAGCCTGTTCACCTCACACAAACACAGACAGAAATAGGCCATGGTGATACTCCAGAGGGAGGGAATCTTCTGTGCTGTGCCTGGGGATGTGGATGGAGAGTGGGGAAAAGGAAATGGCAGTGTCTTTAATGGAAGGGGAGTGGGCAGCCATGAGGACACAGTTCCAGTGGAGATAGGGGCCAGCAGCGTGTCTTGGCCCCCCAAAAGGGTTGGTGTGGTGTGGCCACTGCTGTGCTTGGAGCACTGGCAGCAGAGTGCAATGAAGAGTGGCAAAGGCACTCAGGGAATGGGGCAGAGATGTTCTCACAAGCCTTGGCTGGAAGCAGGACAGAGGTGGAGCTGCATGGAGATATTGGTGGACATATTATTCACCTGAAGGTTATTGCAATGCAGAAACCATTTTTTTTTTTTTTTGGATGGGCAGCCACAGCAGGGCATCACTGAATGGGCTGGGACAGACACCCCCAGGTCACCTCATGGTACAAACTTGGGGGAGTCAGAAATGGGGAGTGTTGTTGAGTTTTCATTGAATGACTGAAACCAGCAGTTTCCCATTGGAGTTGGAACAGTTCTCCCAGAGGAGAGGACAGACCCACCCTGTCTGCAGGGAGTGCAGGGAGCATCCATTGGCTCTGAGCCCTGGGATCCTCTGCAGTTCAGGCTCCCCAAAGGAGGAATCCCTTCTCCTTCCTCCCACCTCCTCTGCTGTGGAACAGCACAGAGCAAATGCTCCTGGCTGGCCCGAGGAAGGGCTGGTGAAGGGAGGCAGAACCTGCACAGAGCACTCTGAGCTTGGTCTGACACAGCTGCTGCAGGAGGAGGAGTGCAGGGGAACAGCCACATCAAAGCCACTCCAGCCACCTCTCCTTTCCTTTCAAAAATGTCACTGCAGCACCCTCCTCTTTCTGAAACAATGTTTATCATTGTTCTTCGATTGTCTGGGACAATAAATGGTTAGAAATGAGCATATATCACCAGGAAATCTCTGCCTGCCCCTTCCCCCAAGCAGTGTCATAAAAACGTACAAATTCACATTAATAATGAAGTGCATTTCCCCGAGAAGCCACTGTGTATCTCAGGGAGAGCAGGCAAGGTGGCAGTTGCTGCAGAGTTTCCTATTAAAGAGCAGAGCAAATACTCATAAATCTGATGAGGGGCCAAAGCACATGTTAGGGCTGTCTCCCTCTTAATGGAACCTTTTCTGAAATGAAAAAAATATATATCTTGATACATTCAGGGTATTCATTAGACATGACAACCTCCTCCACTCCCCATGGCCCCCTCCCCCTCCTGCTTGGGCTGACCCCCGGCAGAAGAGCCGAGTGCTGCCAGGGAGGGATTTTGGAGGGGAGGAGGAGCTGTTTGCTTTTAATAAAGGGATTGTGTAAATTCACTGCGATGGACAAGCTCCCTCGTGGCCCCGTGTGTCCCTCCTTCCTCACTGCAGCCACTCCCGGTGTGTGCCCCTCCTGGGTGATCTGCCATTCCCACTGTCTGTCTGTCTGTCTGTCTGTCTGTCCATCCATGGAATGGGAGCACACAGAGCCATTCCCCACAACCTGTCTGTCTGTCCATCCAAAGAATGGGAGCTCACAGAGCCATTCCCCACAGCCTGTCGGTCTGTCTGTCCATCCAAAGAATGGGAGCACACAGAGCCATTCCCACAACCTGTCTGTCTGTCCATCTAGGGAATGGGAGCTCACAGAGCCATTCCCACTGTCTGTCTGTCTGTCTGTCTGTCCACCCATGGAATGGGAGCACACAGAGCCATTCCCACAGCCTGTGTGTCTGTCCATCCAAAGAATGGGAGCACACAGAGCCATTCCCCACAACCTGCCAGTCTGTCTGTCCATCCAGGGAACGGGAGCACACAGAGCCATTCCCCACAGCCTGTCTGTCTGTCTGTCCATCCAGGGAACGGGAGCACACAGAGCCATTTCCCACAGCCTATCTGTCTGTCTGTCCATCCAGGGAACGGGAGCACACAGAGCCATTTCCCACAGCCTGTCTGTCTGTCTGTCCATCCAGGGAACGGGAGCACACAGAGCCATTTCCCACAGCCTGTCTGTCTGTCTGTCCATCCAGGGAACGGGAGCACACAGAGCCATTTCCCACAGCCTGTCTGTCTGTCCATCCAGGGAACGGGAGCACACAGAGCCATTTCCCACAGCCTATCTGTCTGTCTGTCCATCCAGGGAACGGGAGCACACAGGATCCCTCTGGCAGGAGACCTCTCCTGCCCCTCACACCTTGGAGGGCTCGGCCCCAGGATTCTCCAGGCAGGGGAGGCAGCAGGGTGAGGATCAGCCCTTGGGCTCTCTCAGGGCTGGGATTTGCTGCCTGGTGTTGTGTTTGGTGTTATCCCAGCTGGACGCCCTGTGGAGGGTGAGATGCTCTTGGAGAAGAACCACAGTCCCATGGAAGCCAGGGCTCTGTGCTCGGTGTGTCCCACCCTGTCCCCCCTCTGGCAGGCAGCTGCAAATGCTGCTTGCATTTCTGTGGAAGCCAGTGAAAGGCCTGATCCCTCCTCTCCACAGACCCTGCCTGGGTGCACAAACACACCCAGCTCCAAACTGAGGTGGGAAGAGACAGCAGAATGAGGCCTGAAGACTACAGCTTAATAATCATGAATTATCTGTTCATTATCCCAATAAATAGTGAAAAATCTCTTCCTCCTTTCCTCCTCCCATAAAGCTGTATCTATAATTTTCCTCATTTTCCATCTGTGCTCCATCATATTTGCACTGAGTGATCATCCTGCTAAATTACATTATTTTTATTGAAAGGTACTTTGGAAGGCTGGATACTGTTCATGTCTTTTCCTTTTGTTATTGATCTTTGTGATCCCATTGCCGAGGTGTAAAATATATAAATAAGGCTCAGGTACCCTTCCTTTGAAATCTCACCTGGTAGAAATGTTCTGCTATAGATTATGAAGGCTGTAGCATTTAATAATATCAGGCACAGCAAGGAGAAGGCAAGATTTTGATGTCCTTATGAATAGTGAATGCTGGAGGAGGCTGGCACTGTTCAAGGTCAGTTAAAATCTGCTCCAAAGTTGCTGTTTCTTTGTGAGCAGAGGAGTTCCTGCCTGGGAACTGCCACATGCAATGTGTTTGTACAGAGCCCAGGAACAATGTGGGTTGACCCAGCAGGCTGGAAGCTCAAATGCAATGGTAAATAATACTGATCTTAATAGCAACCTGTAAAACCTGTAAAAACTTCCTAAAAAGCCAGGAAATCTGCACAGATCCACCGGTGCTGCCATGGCCTGATGGATCATCTGGCCTGGCTCTGCTCTCAGGGAGGTCAAGAACACACCAATATTGGGTTTACAAGGATGATGGCTAGATTGAAAAAATGCTATCCAAGAAAAAATGTTCAATTAAAAAAATAAATCTGGATCTACCACTTCAGGTAAACAGTAATAAATTTCAAAGGATTAAGAGAACTGAGGCTTCAGCAGGACAGGATTATTTTAAGGGAGGGCTGATGGTTTGGAGGGAGTTCCTTGCTTCAGCAGGATTTTGCTTCAGGAAAAAGGCCAAGCTGTTTCTTTTCCTAGCTCTGTCTCCTCTCATTCGATTTTACCCAGTTTATCCTAAAAAAAATCTATTTTAAAATGGAACTTCCCCACAGACTTTTTTTTCCATTGAGAACCATCATTTTCCAAAAAGACATTGTCAGGAGAATGCCATTTGAATGGAATTATCAAGACTTCCACGGGATGAATCCTCTTTTTTTGGCTGATGACACGGGGAGCAGAACCCTTGGTAAATTCTGCTCACAAAATTGTGGTGACACCACTGCAGGCAGGCACATCCCAGCATGTCTGATTCTCCTGGAAGGATCTCTCAGCTTCTAATATTTGTTGCTAAGAAGAAATGAAAGTTGAAGAGCAAGCTAAATTCCCTAAAATAGAATTTTGTACCACTGATTCACACAATTGTCCTTGACCATGTAACAGCCATAGTGGCTAAGAGTGGAACATGATCAGAGCAGCTCCTCCTGCTTGAGAGGGATGAGAAAATAAAATCCAGAGAAGAAAAAAATCTTCTATTTTGGTATACTTAACACATACAGTTATCTACATGTCCTATATATCATTTAACAAATTGCTTTGCAATTCTTACAGGGCGTGGTATAATGACTGATTTAAAATCACTGCATTGCTTAAACTGCATTGTTCTTCATCAAGTTGAGTCATTTTTATGTGAAGTGTCAAGCTCTCTAACAAATAACTGCTGCCAGACAAATCAAGTTCCTCATCTTAAAGCTACGGCTAAATAGTTTATAGCTTTAATCTGCTCACTGAGGTGTGCAGTCTATGACAGTAATTATAAATGCAAGGAGAAATTATAGCTGAATGCTTTAACTGCATTAGGAGCCATTTGATGAACAATCATGATTGCCTGCTCATTTTCAACAATAGAGGGCAAGTTAGTGTCAGTGCATTAGAGGATTTTCAGTTCTGCTCTGCTCTTTCTTCCATTTACCACAGAATGTCAGTTGTCTCCTATAAAGTAGAAAAAAAAGCGCCGCAGAAGCTTTAAACTTGATGGTTAAAAAAGACAAAGGAGGAAACAGAGAGAAAAACTGTTTATCATTATGACTTTTTTTTTTTGTTTTGCACAGCCTTACTTTCAAATTAGTTCATCTCAGGTAGCTGCCTGTTCACTTATCAGGGTCTTTTGAAACAGAAATCTCCCCAGTAAGGTTGGGTAATTTGACTTTATGGAGATTTATTTCTATCAAAATTTGCAGCCAAGGCCACAGAGAGCCTCAGTTAGCGACCAGTTCCAAGCCAATCCCACCTGGCTCTAAAGTGAGAAATACAATTCTGCCTTGCCTTTTTCCTCAGAACAACATAAAAATTCTAATTCAGTTGAAGAAATGAACAAATGTTCTTCAAGGTACAAGTCAACATACAAATTACTTCTAATTAAAGCCATGTTTCCTAATGTTCATGGGTTTTCTATGAAGAATAGCAATAAAAACAAATTTGAAGTGGGTTAAATGAAAGAGAATAGAGATGTCTGATTGTTGTATATTACACATAATCTTACTTTATATTACTAAACCCATATCACTTAGACGAATTCAGGAAAACACCAAAGGTGACTATAAAAGAGATATATATATCTTTTTACATTTAAGAAGAATTCATAGCAAATTTCTTATAAACAGCCTCACAGAGGTCTTAAAAATAAATCTATACCCATAACACATTTTTCTACAGTACTAACCTAGATTATTCATTTATATTTTTAATGATAGCTAACATTTGACAATATAACCTCTACTAGTAAATGCCATTGAAATATAAAGTACTTTATGTATCTCTATACTTCAAGTATTCTTTCCACTGTTTTTTTTCCATTTATTTCAATCTATAGTCTCTATTTTTATGCCTATTTCACTGCAATATTGCCTGCAAGAAGGAAACATAAATGCATGTGTGTGTTTTAAGAGTCTCAGCTTTATATTTCTCCTTTCTAAATACTCTGCTCTCCTCTGTTATTATTCAAATGTATACTGGATCTTAAAAATAACATGGTAAGAGTAAGTAAACTCTGAAAATCCCTGTTATTTGATTTAGTATCCTTGCAGATTTCTGAAGAATTCATATGAATAAACTCAGGCCTCCCCACTCCCAACCTCGTCAGAACTTCAGGGAGGCTTTCGGCTCCAAAACTGTAATAAAATCTTTACAATGCCATCCCAAATACCCCATCATTTCAGACAATTTGTGCTATCATGCATACCAACTGAAATTATAGCTCCAGATAACAGTGCCATCACTCTGTCATTGCAATTTAAATATATTTTTTCAAAGGTAAGATACAACCTGCATCTTGATATAAATTAGAAATGGATGAGTATTACGAGGACAGCAATTTCTCGGCATCCAGAGGCAGGAAGGACAGTCCCTTATTTATGTAGTTACACATCACCTGAATAATATGTCTCCGTGCAGGTTATTATAATGCAGAAACCACTCTTTTTTTTCCCCTTGAAGATTTTTTTTCTCCCCTTTTGTATTTGTTCCTCCAATCCTCAGCAACACTAACGTGTTTACAAAGGTGGGTGTTTGGTTTGCCTCTGAGTAATAACACAGTGCTTTCAAGACCAAATCTGAAACATTTGTCACACATTAAGCCATGAATGTGCCAAAATAACTGTTGTATTAATATATCTGGCAGATAGCTTTTGTTTGATAGTCCCCAAATTATTGGTTTGCTCTGATATCTCTTGTGTGAAAACTATGAATGGCAGAGTCTTAATAATCATTTGGTGGGGAAGGAAACAAAGTATGGGATGTTTATCCCTACCCAGTCTCTGGGGGTGTTGATTTGGAGTGGCCAGGAAAACAAGCAACACTCTAATGTTGGGTTAAAGTGCCCAAATAGATACTTTAGGGTATTATCCCTATTTAGAAAACAAACCCCTCAGGAGTGAGATGGAATTTTGCTGGCTAAAATATGCAGGAAGCATAAATCTCCTCCAATGCAGACAGCAAGTACAAGATGTATGCAAAACTTAAATCTTACTGCACTTGAACACTGACATTATACTCCATGGCAATAGCTTACAGTACCAGCCCAAAGTAACCCCTTGATCAGTGGTTTAAATTATTCAAAAGTAGCATTTTTAATGGAGCTTAAGTGACACAGAGCCCTCACGCTGGCTTTGGCAGCAGAAAGTGTTTCCTAAAAACATGAATATTTGCAGCAAACAAATGGGAAATCTTCCCCCAAATGGGGACTGAACCCCATCCTCTCAATCAGCCAGAGGATGGCCACAAAGCCAAGGTGGCATCAGTGACAACTCACAGCACATCTTTAATTTTCACCATCTGACAAATTCATTTTCTGAATGTTATTCAGTAATGAACACCTTGGAGAAAACCTGGATCTGCACATGGTTGTTCTGTGAACACAAGCAGAGCCTGAGTCTGCTGGAGGAATTGCTGGGAACAACTAAACAGAACCCTCCTGGAAAAAAAAACTGGTTAGAACAAAAAACTTCTATTTGGACTTTTAGTTGATGTTCTGCATATTTATTTCAATCAAGAATATTCAGGTTTGTGAATCAAGTAAAATTAAAAATGCAAAAATGGTGTGGCATCTGAATATTACATTACATGTTATAAACATTGGTTGTGGCAACTGGTGTATCTTGCAGCAAAAAAATAGCAACACTAACGCAGCAGTATCCTACTAACAGGTCTTGGAAATATTAAGCTTGTAAAAAATCTCAATTAAGCAGTAGCTCCCCCAGGTTATACGAGAACTTGCACTGAAGTCAGTGATGTTTATGGATTGACTTCCACCAACACGAAGCAAAATATAATCAAACATCTTAAAGATTAAAAAAGGAATGATGGAGAGAGAGGTTAAAATGATGTGACAAAAAAGGCCACTCACAGTAGCAAGTGTTTAAGTAAGTGTAAAATATTAAAATATTTTACAAAACTGAACATCCAAATATCAACAGAAGAATAACTGAACTTCTCCATAGGAACTTTTCAGAGCTATTTGTAGATTCTCAAGGCTGTGTTTGAGATTATGAGAAACTTGGAATAATTGAGATTTTGCTAATTTGACTTTTGAATTTTCTTCTTTTTCCCCATCCAAATCAGATTTATTGGTCTGCTAGCACTGAGTGAGGTAATAACCTTTTGGGTTTCAGTGCTCTTTATCTGCTTTTTTCCATTCTCACTGCAAAGAGCAGCACTTAGTTCTTGCATTCCACACCAAAGTGCAGTGGACGTGAAATGATTTATTCTTAGGAACAAAAGAGAAATGGGCAAACAGCTATTTTGCAAATAACGAGCAGCAACATTTCTCTCTAGGGCAGTGTGGGTTTGCATTGACCAAGCTCTCTTCCTGAAAACGTTATAAAATGGATGTGTGCATGCGGGGGAGGAGCGGCGCAGCATACACGATGCATTTTATACTCTTTTCCTACTTTTACCAAAGCACAGAGCCTGACGGAGCCTCCTGGAAATGCTGAAATGAAAACTCACTATAGAGCATGCATACCTTAAGAGTTATTCTTCATCCACTTCTGCTACAAATTGTGAATGGTGTTCTGGTGACTTGCTGTGTGTTTTGCTTAGATGAAGTTTCACTGCATGTTTGCTCGCAAATGTCCGACAGCACAACTTACATTTGAACTTAGAGTCTGTGTCCTCTTCTCCAGCTATTGTTTCAGGAGACCTTTGAACTGAAACTCTGGAGATTTCTTGCTCTACCTTGGTTTGCTGCTCCACAGCCAGCCTGTTCATGTCTTTCATTTGGAAACCTAGGTGGGATTCTAAGTGGCTAATGTAAGTAGAGGGGGTTCGGAACTGAGATGCACAGTCGCTGCAATAAAAGACTGGATGTCCTTTGTCCATGTTTTTCAAAAACTTTGTTCCTCCGGTTTTCCTAAGTTGATACTTGACATTTGCCAACCAGTGGCTGATGGTGGTCATCGACAGTCCAGTGAATTTGGAAATCTGCATGCGCTCTTGTGGGCCTAGATCTGATAATAAATATTTACCTTCAGATGTCTGGAAGAGGCTGGAAGCAAACTGAGCTTGCAAAATGAGCAGATGCTGAGGGTTCCAGTTTGACTGCCTGCCCTTCCTTTTATGCAGAGTGGAGACTTCCGTGGAGACGTCCTCGAAGCGTCGGACATCTATTTCCAACTTCATGGACGGGATCCTTGAGGATGCAGCAGGTTTTGGTGTGGTAGCTTTGGGAAGAACTTTGACCATGTCGGCGATGTCAGACAGAGCGTGCTTCTGAGGTGGAGAAGTACAAGATTGTGCTTGAGCTGACTCAGCTTTCTTGCCTTTGGATTTGGTCAGGTCAATAGGCTGATCATTGTTTTCAAACAAATAGTGCCTGGATACGCTTGCAGGCTTTGGTGGGGTTGGAGCGGGAGATAAAACTGGCTTCTCCATCATGTTTAGATTGGGTTTGTGGAACATGGAAATTGTGCTAGAGCTGGGGCTGCAGCTGGATTGAGGCTGTAAGGGCTCAGTGGCTTTGCCCAGGTGATTGTTCAGGACGGACTGCAGTGCGCTCAGGGGGTTCACACAGGGCAGCTCTGAGGAATGGTTGGCAGTGGCACAACCATTACTGAGAGAAGCTGCCGGTGGCTCCTTGAGGACTGGCTTTTCTTTTCCACTGTCCTCTTTAATTTTGTCTTCTTCTTTCAAGGGACTTGGTTCTGTCTTTTTTGGCTCTGCAGAGGCTTCAGCTTTGAGGGGAGGTTCCCTCTCACTCTGGCTGAGCGAGGCTGGCTCAGCCTGGACACTCTCCTTAGCATAGTCCTTATGCACCTCCTCCTTGTCCTCAGCCTCCTTCTTCACTTGAGTGCACTGGCTCACGTTTGCTGAGATAGGGACCAGAGGCATCACCTTCCACTTGGGTGCTATGGGCCTCAATTTATTGGTCATGGTTGGCCTGATTTGGAGCACCTGGGATCCCACAGGCAGGGACGGCTTGGCTGCCTCAGAGAGCTGGTAAGCTGCGTGGATGCTGGGATATGCACTCCAGCTGGGAGCTCCGTTCTGAGCTTTATTGATGGCTGTCGTGACAGTGTTCTCCAAGGACTTTAAAATGTCCCCACCACCCTTTGAACCATCTTCTAAATCTTCTTCTCGGAGGTACTGATATTTCATTGTGGGATCCAGGGGTTTCTGAAGAGTGTCTTCGTACTCCTCAGTTTTCATTGCTTTCTCATCTTTGTTCGCATCATCAGCTTTATCTTTTTTACTTTCTTTTTTAAGTTCAGAGGCAGGGCCGATGCATTCTGCAGATGATTTACTGGTTGATTTTGGAACGGGGCTGTCACTGGCTGGTGCTTCAGACAGCGATTGCATTTTTTCCACAGCCAAAGGATCCAGAACAAGTTGCTTTCCTTTCTTTGAAGCTGAGCTCGTGACCTTCAAGAAATGGCCAGTGACCATCATGTGGGTTGTGAGCTGCTGCAAGGTATCATGGGAGCTTCCACATTCCATACACTTCAAAATCTGGGATTTGCAGGCCTCGAACTGCCAGGTGTAGCTGGCCCCGTTCTGGTACCCGTAGCGGTTGTTGGAGGAGAGCTGCAGGTTCGCGTTCTTCTGGGGAGAGAAGGTGTCTGAGAAAGACCCTGTCGTGGAGTCGGGGGAGCAAGGCCTGTTCACATCAAACACACGTTTCTTGGCTGGAGTGACCATTTTTGAAGAAATGGTTGGTACCGGCTCCTTCAAAGGCACTTTTTGGTAATGTTTTGTTTTTATCATATGAACACTCAGATCTTGAAGGGAATCAAAAGAGTCACCACAGAACATACACTTCAGAACTTTTTGTGCATCTTCCTTGTCCATGTCCTGGAAGGCCCTTTTCCGGGGCTTGGAGTAGCTGGTAGGTCTGTGCTTGTCCTTTTTGTGGTTGTCATCCTGGTAGTGGCCTGTCTCGTTCATGTGGACCGTGAGCTCTACCAGGGTGTCGTAGGCAGCGCTGCACTGCCGGCAGCGGAACCGGCTGGCGCCCGTGAACACAGTCCCGCACATTTTGCTGCTCTGCCTGTAGAGCTGCACTGAGCTGAACAGGTTGGGCTTGGAGACAGGCCTGGAAGGTAAATTCTGCTGCAAGCTTTTGGACAGTGCGTCTTGGTGCCAATCAAAATCAGCTTTGTTCCCTCCGTTCCTGTTGTCGCAACTCTTCTTTTCAGAGTTGGACAACTTGAAACCCAGCCCCAAGCCTGTCCAGTAAGAGTCCGACAGGATGTTGGCATAGACTGCTGTCATTTTATCCATGCAATCGTGTGCTTCACTCTGGGCTTTGGGGTGGGCACTGCTTTTGGGGTCCTGGGGCTCCCTGGAGCAGATGCTTTTGATATCTGCCACATGGTCACTACTGTCACTCAGCAGTGACTCGTTCTCCGCATCCTGGTTGGATATGTGACTGACAGGGGAATTCTGGAAACTGAAGTTTCCTTTCTGCTCAGGACCCACTTCGTGCTCCTCATCCGTGCCAGTGTCATTGCTGCTCTGCAGCTGAGCAGTGGAGTTGTTGTCATCGTCATCTTCTTCCTCCTCCTTTATATCTTCCTCTTCCTTTAAATCTTCCTCTTGGACGTAACCTGAAATGTAATGTCAATATATGAAATAACCTGTTAAAGGAGAATGTTTCAGTTCCACTTTTCTGCTTTCACTATGTATTTTCTTTACTGGATTTTGTTTTAATCTATAACTATATTTTCTGTTAGTTCTGGAAGTGAAAAAAGTCAAATGATGTCTCCTTTTTGGGAAGATTGCTGCATTTTGTTGGCAGATGAACATAATTCTTTATAACTGCTAGAGATCCCGAGTTAATAATTTTCCTGTCATGGGAGTATAATTCTAACTGTCCTGTAATGGGACAGTTGGAAAATTCATATGTAAGAATTTAAAGTTTATACTAAAAGCTTCAATTCTATGAAATTGTTTTTAGCCTCAGTGAGAGAAGGGGTTGAATTTGCAAGGAAGAGAAGAAAAATAAGTGCCATAATCTTCCTGGTTCAGAGCATCATCTAGGTACAGTAACCTTTTGCCACTTGATCACCTAAAAATACACTTTAGGATGTACACAAATAATTTGTATGTCAAAATACAACATCTGAAAGTGTTAATAGGCATAAGTGAAACCCTTCTTTTATAAAAGTAATGTACTGTGTACCATAAAAGCAAATTGTGCTTCAGTTAAGTTTTCCTTTGGAAGGTACATACAGTCATTTATTCCTCACAAGATCCTTTGTCCTTCTCTAGGAAAAGCAGAAGTACCAGACAGCTGCACATCCCCCACAATATGGATAAAATTTGCTGCTTAATTAGGCATTGACATGTTTACTATAACCTTTACAGAAGAGTAACTTGTGCTGAGGAATTCTCTTTTTTTTTTTTTTGGTGTCTGTGTAAGATACTGACACAATCTCACGTAAGTGGGAGAAATAACCAGTTCCAGAATCTCCAGAGGCTCTACAGGGAAGGCAGAGAGGGATTCTCCATCAGGAGCTGTAGTGACACACAAGCAGGAATGGCTTCAAACTGACAGAGAGGATGTTTGGCTGGGATATATGGAAGAAATTCTGCCCTGTGAGGGTGGGCACACACTGGCACAGGTGCCCAGAGCAGCTGTGGCTGCCCTGGATCCCTGGAAGCGCCCAAGGCCAGGCTGGATGGGGCTTGGAGCAGCCTGGGAGAGCAGAAAGTGTCACCCATGGCAGGGGTAGCGCTGGATTCTGTGACTCTGTGCAGAAAGCGCCATCAAAATTTCACAAAACCATCAGTCACATCTGTTTTAATGGTTTAGGGGTTTGGGCAGCTTTAAAAACACATTTCAGTGTCCTCCCTGTAAAAGCATTTCTGTTTATGTAAATGATTTAAATTGCTGTGGGCATTTTAAGGACAGTGGAGACCAGTTCTGCAAGACAACCTCGGCTACAAGAGATGCTCGTGTTCTTCCAACAGGGCTTTTTAGTAAGATTTCATTGGACATGAAGGGATGGAGCTGGTTAACAGAAATAACATTAATTTAAGTGGACTTTGCATTATTTATTTTAGAAGTAAAGAGTGTCTTATATCTGTACACCCACATGCTTTAAATGCAGAGTCTGTAATAAGAAGCATAAATTTTGCACGTCACACTGATGTCCATGTAATAAATTGTTGAGTGACCTGTTCTCTTCCCACCAGTTCTCCCCCAGGCTTATTCTGACATTCCAAACCTCTGAGATTCTCATGTGTAACTGTGTTACAGGGAAGAAATAATATGAGAGAAATCCAAACTCGGTAACTGGATGAATTTTTCCTCCCTTTCCTAGATGAGAATTTTTCCCACCCAAATTAAACAGGCCCAGGCAGATGTAAGATGGGAAAAGTGCAGTCCTGAAGAAGTGGGAGACTGAAATGTCACTATCATTAAGAATTGACAAAACTCAGGAGCTTTAAAGCATTGAATGGAAGCAGTTTTTGGCTTCCTAAATGGAAATGCCACTTTGTTTAGTGCTGATTTACCTCAAGATAGTGTATGTAAAAATCATGACATCAGTAAGGATAATAATATGGATAATAACAAAAAATATAATTCCAAATTATTTGGTTTCTTAATTCCTCTCTGTGTCTTTGTGATTGGATTCATGGCAACCTCAGAATCCTTCTCTAGGATGAGAGCTGCAATAAACAGCTGGTTCCTCACTCTTCAAAAAGGACATTTTCTTAGTCATTTCTGGAATATTTCCACAGAGGAGCTAAAATAAACCAGGTCCAGTTAATACACCTGCAAAACTGGGTTTAAACCCACCCTTGGAGCTGGGACCTTTCCCTGCAGAGAGCACCAAGCCAGGCCCCCAGGAGGTGAATCCAGCACTGACATCCAGGACTACCCTGGGAGTGGCACCACGTTATCCATCACTCCTGACCTGAACTGGGGAGTGTCAATACAGCTTTTTGTCAAAAGTGTTCATTCTCACTGTTAACTTTTCCACCAGCGGATACTATTTTTACTCAAATTTGCTCTTTTTCCATGTAGAGAAACATTTATTAAAACACATGTACATATATATACATGTTTCTTTCCAAGACTGGAAAATTTATTTTCTGCCAAGAGAAGGGACAGTGAATCATTGTCCAGAACAACTCTGCTAATCCATGTAAAACCCATGGCACCACCTGCACTTCTTCAGCCATACACACATTCCAGTTTTCCTTGAAACAATATCATCAGGAAAGCAATCTCACAGTGCTAGAAGGTGATCTTGTTTCCTCCTTGTCTGGCTTCAGCTCAAACATCTTTTTGTGTTTGGCAGAAGCTGTTTCTTTCTCTGAAAGGTTCCAAGCAGATAATGGATAATGACCACTTCTCATTCCTCCTTCTCCAAGATGTCGAACTGCATTAAGCACCCACAGACAAATCTTAACCTGGCTCTTTGTAGGAGTTCAGAGCTACAGTTTCATGCCATCTGAAAATCAACTGAAGAGAGAAATGGGCAGCTGGGGGAAAAATAGTTCCCTACTCCACTGCATAACTCTTTATCAAAGACATTTTGGAATTTATTGGGATTAAAACCAATGGAACACTTTAGAAAAGCAATGGAATTCTATGGAAAGAACTCTCAAAATATGAAATTTGCCATAACAGAGTGAATTATAGAATTTCAGAGTTTTTAAGGCTATGTTCAAAATTTCTGTACTACAAAAATAACTTCCTGTTAAGTTCTCCAAGGTGGAAAGAAAACACAGGGAAAGATTCTTGAGAGGCCCAGAGAGCACCTGGCTCTGAATGATGGATGGAAGGGACAAAGGGACATTTCTGTCACCTGGCCTGAAAGTCCTGGTATTCAGTTTTAGTTCCAAAGCCAGCTGCAGCCTGAAGAAGGTTTTGGACATCCTCAGAAAAGGCTGAAGATGCTCAGTTGTCTCTTTGCTGGGAGGCCAGTTCATTAATTTAAATAATGGGGCATTTTTTGCAGCTTTTGTTGCTGTTACTATTTACCATCACACCCACTCTCAGTTTGCAGTGGCTCAGCGTGGATCACCACCATGGTGATGAATTTTGTACCCAAAACAACTTGGCACCTCAAAGGAGGGATTTTTCCCAATACTCCTTCGAGGTTTTTTTCCCCTAGAAATTCGTTGTTCAAGTAGTTACAGCAGCTGATACCGAGGCATGAATTCCTGCCTCTTGCAAAGTAGGAGAAGGAACACCCACCACCCTCCACTGCAGGAGGACAGGAGCAGCTTCTGCAGGAGCAAGGAAAAGAGTAGCTTCCACTCTGCCTGAATCCTAACACACAAAGGCAATTCCATGAAGCCATAACTATTATTTATATACAATGCTGAAATGAAGCTATTTGGGGCTTTCATTTTGTTGTTCTTTAATTAGAGTTGTATTATAAAGTTTTCTATTAAATATCCAATTTCCTACTGGTTAAGAAGGCAAAACACCCCCGAGTTTCAGTGGGCTCTTAGCAGCAAACCAGAACAGATTATGTCCCTTACACTTCATCCTGCACAGTTATGAGCCAAATGATCAGTGGCTGGAGGGAACTGCTTCTGAGCGACCCATAAACTCAAAAACAATAATAAAGCAGAAAAAAAACCAATACAAGCAAAAAGAGAGGGGAGCTGATGTGAGCTGCTGAGCTGAGTGCAGAGGAGGGAAGGAATTATTGTGGAGGTTTTTCTTGAATATTTTTCCTTAAGGATAACATTGTTTGCAGCGCAGTTATTGAATAAAAAGCAGCAAGACATCCTTTCAGTCAGTTTGAATCCATTCCATGCCAGGTCCTGGCTGCTGCAGGAAAGGATTCCACCATGGCTGGAGCCAGGAGCTCCAGTTCCTCACACGAGAGCTCTGAGCGTCATCATTTGCCTCTTGTTAAAAATATTTGTTGTTTTCTACAAACTCCTGGAACTGACAATGCCATTTTTACAACCAGCTGATGGTGATTGGTGATCCCCAGATTGGATTTCCAACTAAGATGCTCCTAAAGAATGTTGTGACTGCAAAGAGCTCAACCCCCTTGCCCCAACCACCCCAGCTCCCTCCCTCACACCACACTCCTGTCCTGGCCTCAGCAGGCGAGGTTTGGGGCAGGTGTCACACCCCAGGTGAGGTTTGGGGTGGGTGTCACACCCCAGGTGAGGTTTGGGGCAGGTGTCACACCCCAGGTGAGGTTTGGGGCAGGTGTCACACCCCAGGTGAGGTTTGGGGCAGGTGTCACACACCCCAGGTGAGGTTTGGGGCAGGTGTCACACACCCCAGGTGAGGTTTGGGGCAGGTGTCACACCCCAGGTGAGGTTTGGGGCAGGTGTCACACCCCAGGTGAGGTTTGGGGCAGCTGTCACACACCAGGTGAGGTTTGGGGTGGGTGTCACACACCAGGTGAGGTTTGGGGCAGGTGTCACACACCAGGTGAGGTTTGGGGTGGGTGTCACACACCAGGTGAGGTTTGGGGCAGGTGTCACACACCAGGTGAGGTTTGGGGCAGGTGTCACACACCAGGTGAGGTTTGGGGTGGGTGTCACACCCCAGGTGAGGTTTGGGGCAGGTGTCACACCCCAGGTGAGGTTTGGGGTGGGTGTCACACCCCAGGTGAGGTTTGGGGCAGGTGTCACACCCCAGGTGAGGTTTGGGGCAGGTGTCACACCACAGGTGAGGTTTGGGGTGGGTGTCACACCCCAGGTGAGGTTTGGGGCAGGTGTCACACACCAGGTGAGGTTTGGGGTGGGTGTCACACACCAGGTGAGGTTTGGGACAGGTGTCACACACCAGGTGAGGTTTGGGGCAGGTGTCACACCACAGGTGAGGTTTGGGGTGGGTGTCACACCCCAGGTGAGGTTTGGGGCAGGTGTCACACACCAGGTGAGGTTTGGGGTGGGTGTCACACACCAGGTGAGGTTTGGGACAGGTGTCACACACCCCAGGTGAGCTTTGGGGCAGGTGTCACACACCAGATGAGGTTTGGGGTGGGTGTCACACACACCAGGTGAGGTTTGGGGTGGGTGTCACACACCAGGTGAGGTTTGGGGCAGGTGTCACACACCAGGTGAGGTTTGGGGCAGGTGTCACACACCAGGTGAGGTTTGTCACACAGCCACACGTCCCCATCCCTGTGAGCCCCACTCAGTTCCTGGGGCAGGCACAAGGGCTGCTCTCCAAGATGCAGCATGGCCTGGAAAACTCAAGGCAGGCAGTAGCAGCAAATATGCTTTCCTCATTAGTCACTTTAATTGCACCACTGTAAATCACTTTGCTGATGAAAAGAGAAGTCTGAAACTTTTGTCTCCCTTTGCCTTTCTTCTGTTTTCTCGTGTCCTATTTATTGTTGTAGAAAACAGCAGAGTGGCTTTGTAAATTTATAGATTACTTCATTTAAAATCCAACTTTCAAATTATGTTTTCCTTCTTTCATTATCCTGGGTTGCCCTAAGTACCAATCTAAATTTCTTTCAATGGCATGAGCTACCAATCAGAATCACAAAAAAATATATATCTATAGAAATTGAAATTGTAATGAGTCTTACCAGTGTATTGCTAGCACTTTGGTTCATTTGATATGAACTTTGTTTTTTAAAGTACCACATAGTAAGGCTTTGAAACTTCAGTTTGTAAAAAAAACTGTAACAGCCTTACAGCCTTTGAAGTCACTACTGATATAACTCTGAACAGATCCATTCAAGTTCAACTAACATCAGACAAATGTTTAGTGTATCAGAGGAAGCCACAAAAGCAAGGATTTCATCAATATTTCACAACAGCCTCAGGGAAACTGTAGATTGCAATGCTGTAGGGCAGCTAATGGAATTACACACAAGGGTTTTGTACATTTAAAATAAGCAGCTACTAAAAAAATTACCCTTCAGTTTGATAGAAACTGTATAAAACTGCAGATGGGAAACAATTAAATAGCTACCAACATTTATCCATGTCAGCCTGATAGGTCATTTAATAACAGGTATTTCTTTCCTCCTTTCTTTTTTTTCCTGGTAGGGCAATAATAAAGATTAACATTTATGAAAAGTAGCATAAAATATAGTGCAGCCAAATGAATAATTAAAGATGCTTCTGAAGAATTTGTTTGCTATTGTATGGCCGTGAAGACTGCTCTCCAGTAATGAAGTACATTTATATTAACTACAATTATAAATAGAAAGAAGATGAGGATTATGTTTATGGACACTTGCTTGTTATCCTAAAAAAAAATAAAAATAAATCTTTGGCTTGTTTGTATTGAATCCATGGCTTATCTCATGTTCAGCACATTCTCCTGGAAAAGAGCTGGGCCTGGCTTGGAGCAGGTGGAGGAGAGCACAGGACACACAATAAACCCTGAGAGATCAACGACCAACATTTCCCTGGAGAGGCTCCTGGGCAGAGAGGAGAATTCAGCCCTGAAAGCACAAGGTTTAGTCTAAAAACAGAACCAAGGTTTAGTCTAAGAACAGATCCACAGAATCATGTTCCTCTTCATTGCTATACTCAGTGTGCAAAGAGCTTGCAGAACCAGCCCTTCACAGCTGGGTTTGGGGGTTTAGCTTGGGAAATGGCTGTTTTTGTTAATAACTGATCAATAATATAATGGAGAGACAAATGATCTGATTACTGTTGTGAAAAGGCTGATTATTGCTTGGCCAAGCCAACTCAAAACAGACCAGCTTGGCTAAATCCAACAGAGCTCATGGAGAAGTTAAGACCCAGCTCAAGAGAGCTCCTAAACCTTTGTCCCTTTTGGGGTAAGAGCAGTAGGAATTACAGAAAATCCAGAGTTTCCTGAGGACTCAGCATGGTGATCCACTGATGGTTAGAGATGGAGCCAGCAGCGTTTCCCCATGTTTTATTAAAGCTCAGAATTCCTGCCCAGCTGAAGATGCTGCATAAAGATGAGCCCCTTGCAAAAAAGGATTGCCCAGAACCTTCTGACTTGATTTTAGAAAATATTAATATTACTTTTAATAATATTTAATAAGTTTTAAAATCATACTACTATAACCTTGGTCTAAAGAGCAGTGGGCTTTTGCATTTTGCTTTTGGATATTCAGTTCCAGTGCAGCTCCAGTAAGATCTGCTTTAAGCCAGACCTGCCAGTAATTCTCATAAATCTGTGCTGGTTACTCAGAGCTGGTTAAATGCTGCAGCATCATTTCTCTCTCAACATCTCTTTAGATAAGGTACATAAGTAGAAAGTGGGAGTATAATGAAATCTGTCTTCTTCATTTGCCTGCTTTGTTTTGATCTTGCATTCCAGGCAATAAAAAACTGCAAATAATTTTGAAGTGTGATTTTTCCCTTGCCGGGATCACGGTGTTAAAGGAAGAACGCACAGAGCATCAAGTGGCTGATTTCCCTCTTTTTTTTCCTTCCTGGAACATCCTGCTGCATGTGGTGGTCCAAATGAATACCCTGCTTCTTTGGTGACAAATATGATGGCCAGCAAACATTGACTTTTGACCATTAGGCTTGCCTGCACTTACAGCCACATCACCATCAGAGCACTAAGGCAGCATGAAGGTCATTGCCCCGACAGCATCTTCCTTCCACCAACTTCCCAGAGATGTAAGCAATAAGCACTTGCAAGAGATTGATATGATACTTTGTGAGTAATTTGGATGAACTATAACACTAACCCAGTAAAGTATTATAATTTTAAATGTGTCCAGAAAATAATTGAAATTCTGGTTTAGCTTCATCATAATGCACAGTGCTGGGTATATTTAACAGCTGACTAGTTTAGCATGAATATTGCTTTACAAATGAGGTCATATTGTTTTTAAGAAACAATATTGCTATCAAACATGTTTAGGAGGAAAAGCAAGAGATTATGAGTACACTTTTAACCTTTCTGTCTCTTTCTATATCTGTTTACTATGGTGATTTAGGTGCTCACTGTTGTTTGAAGGCAAACATAGAAGGTTCTGGCATTTAAAAGAGATCCAGTAATGAGCAACTGGCAGTCAGATTCTTTCTTATTATTACTCTGTCACAAAATCTCTGTTCTACATCACTCCATCTTTGCAACACCAGTCAGAGATGAGAAAGGTCAGAACATCTCCTTCAGACGTGCAGACAGAGCAGCCAAGAGCCAGAAGCCAGCCCGGGCTGTGGGGAAAGCGGAGCCACAGGTAACAAACACAGGTAATAAACTGAGTTTCACTGCAGCAAAGCTTCTCCTCCTGCAGGCGCTGCATGGGCAGAGAGGGATCACACCACTGCTGTCCCCTCTGCAGAAGGAGGGATACCTAAACAAGCCATCCAAAACAGCATTTTACACAAAATATGGACAATTTCCATTCACCTCCACGATATTTGGGTATTTCCTGCCAGGCAAGGGGCACACAGAGGGGCTGATCCTGATTTTCCTGTCTTGTTGCAGCCAACAGAGCCAAAGCTGCAGCAACTGGGAGAAGAATTCAGCCTGTGATCCTTTGAAATCCCTTTCAAAATGGAAAAGCTCTTAAGGTCCTGCCTGAAATATTCTCTCTGAGAGGCACAACCTCAGGTGGCTCTGGGAGCACGAACTTCAAACCAGTTTTGTCTGGAATTAGGGGGAATCAGCTCCTATCACCCTCTTGCTTGCCAATGTAAACACACTGCGTGTTTATTATTCCCTCTGTTATTTCATCATTTATTTATTTGATTTATTTATTTGCTCTTTTGTTATTTACTGCCTCCAACAGCAGCGCTGCCCTGCCAAAATCTTCTACCAATGTGGAGTAAAATTCTTCCCTCCCCCAAAATCTCCCTGCTTTGATTCACTCCAGCATTTTCCTCTCTCTTTCCACCCAATTCTGAGATGCTGCCCCACAGTTTCCTTGCAGATATAAAGACCTTTTAATAGTAAGAATTCTAATAATTTTCAGTAGTAAACTTAGTACTGTTGGCTCTGCTCTGCAAAGAAACTTGTGCAAAACAAATCAATCCATGTCAAAAGGAAAAATGTCCAACTGATATGGAAATAAACACGGTGTCCAAGTATCTATCAAGATTCATAAAATAATGGAAATTTCAAGGGAAGAAAAAAAAAATCACAGAAACCCAAATATGAAGCTGTGTTCTTTTAAATTGGGTCTCAAATGATCCAAGGAAGGGTTGAGAGCCAGGGCCAGTGCACAGATCATTTACAGATCATAATCACCCCAGTCTCAGTCTGCATTCCTGCCCTGTCCTAAGTGATATCTGACATTTATCACTTGGGACAGAGCATGAAAAAAGAGGCAGCAACAACAGGAGACTGCAGCTGCACTGGCTCAGCTTTTCCTGAATCCCAGCAAGAAATAACAACTCTGAGTTATGGGCAAAAACCCCAGAAATCAGAGAGGTCATTACTGACAGAAACAACTTGTCCAGCACAGGTACCATGATGTCACCACTGCCGAAGAGAGGGACCTCAGAGGGTACAAAAAAACCATTTGTTATTTCCAGCAGAAGTGGATCTGAGGCCTGCAGGAGGTCACAAAACACTCCAGTGATCAAAAATCCAGACTGAAGTCCTGAAAGCTGAAAGGATGGATTAGCTATGACCCAACTCTCTACTACCCACCTCTATAGCAGAGTAACAAAATTTTATACAAAACTTCATTAATTGCCCCACTTTTTTTTTTTTTTTTCTGGAGCCTCTCAGACTTGGAAGGAAACGCAGCAGAGGGCAATCTGACCTCTACCAAATTACTCAGAATACTGACTTTGAATGATGAATTACTGCTGCAGGCAAGTCCAAATATATTTTTTAAAAAGCCATTTAAAAAGGGCTATTTAAAAATGTTTACAGAATTAAAATGCAGTTATTATTGTTGTAGTAATCCAAGGATAAGTGCAGAATTTCCAAGTGATTAAATCCACACAAAAAACTAATTTCTCCATTTTTGTTTTAATTTCTCCCTCCTCCATTTCATCAACATTCAACTGGGACACCAGCCCTGGAGGTCTGCCCTTGGGCAGGGGAGCAAATGGGCCTGGGTGTTTATTGGGGCATCATTTTCTGTCTGTGTGGCATCATTGATTTCCTGGGGAAGGGCCCAAGCCAGGTCAGGATCAACTCTTTGAGCAGCCAATCCATCAGGTGGGAGCAGGTGGCATAAGGAATGGCTGGAAAAGGAGGAAAAGCTGAAATGGATGGAAGTGGGAAAGTAATAAGAAAGTGATCAGTGAAAGTAGAAGCAGCAGGAAATAAATCAATCAAAGCAGTGCAGGGCAGAGCTCGCTCTGAGAGGGTTCCCTTCAGCGTGAGCAGGGCTTTAACCTCCACAGCAACACAGAAATCTGAAAGGTTTTCCCTCAAAATTCTCCTGGGAACCAGGAGGATGAGCAGAGCAGGGTTTTTGGAGAGAATTAGAGAGAAAGCCCAGCCTGCTTTCTGAGAGATGCAGGGAGAGGCTGGGACAAGGAAAATTACGGGGAATTCTGGACATTGCATTTCCATCCATGCTCCAACTGTGTTTGTTCTGTGGGAATGTGGCACAGGATCTGCACTCAGATTTTAAACAGACCCCTGGAGCAATAACTGAAATAAGAAATAGAGTGGGAAGTGTTCTAATAAAAGACTCACACACTAACTGGACCTCCTGAACAGAAACCCACCCAATCATTTTATTGAGGCTTGGGTTCAAACCAGGAAAATCCATTTGCCACCAAAAATCTGATTATTCATGACAAAAAATCTCTTGCACCTTATCTAGCACAGCTTTTGTACTGAGTGCTGATAATGTGAAAGCAAATCTTGTGATTTCTGCTGGTTTTATCAGTGGGAGCTGTGCAAGTGCAGCTCTGCAGAGCTTTCTGACAACACACGAGGATACTCTGGCTGTGGACACCAGGCCCTACTTGATTTGTTAAGTAGAGAAAGTCCCTTAGGATTTTATGGGTAAAGTTGATTTGGAGCTATAAAATTGAAGCATTTATTACAGACCAGAGGCCAACAACACTTCATTACAGACTGTCTAAACACTTTCAGTTTATCCACTAGGTTCAAATCCAAACAATACTTCCCTTTCAAAGCCTTTTGGCCGGGATTTCTTTCTCTTTCTACCAGCAATAACACCTTTGAAAATGCATTTTTAATGTGTTTATCAATCTAAAATTTAAATGAAGGCAAAGCCTGCCCTAGAACAAGCCAATACCTGCACAAGGTTTGTCTTGAACAACTCCCAGCTCTCCTTGTCTGCATGGGCTAATTGCTGTATCCACCAATGCACAGCTGGAATTTGACCAGTCTGTATCTGAATTTTAGAATTTTGTAATTTTATTTTATTTTATTTTATTTTTATTATACTGCTCCTTCCGTGCAGTCGGTTCCCTCACAAAATGGAAGTGGGTTGCACAGATAAAAACACGTTTAAAGGAAGAACTTGCAGAAAGACTGAAACTGCTTTTAATCCATTATTTAGGAATTTACCATGTTTTAGTCTCTGCCCCTTTTAAACAAGTCTTTAAACACTCATTTTTCAGATGCTAAGGATATATTAACTTTTCCATGTAAAAGTAGCTGAATTTCTTACTGGCTGAACTCTCCTGAAGCAAAAGGATTTAGGGAGAGGAAGAATTGGCTCAATGTTTTATTTTTCTTGGCTCTCTCTTGTTCCTGGTGCTGTTTCTTTTTGTCTGATGGGCACCCACAGATCAGAATCAAAGAAGGATTTAGGTTGGAAAAAACATCCATGGTTATTGAGCCCAACCATTAATTTCAGCAAATAATTTTTGAGGGTATTAATTCAAATTTGTGGAAGGCAGAGTGTTGCCCACCACTTTGGAAATGAAACAGTGAAAAATAAAAAAAAGGATAAGATGATTTCCAATATTATTTTCTAATTTGTTCATCCTCAAGTGATTCAGAGACAACCTCTCATATGAAATTCATCTTCTTCCCTACACAATTCAGCCTCCTCCACCAGCA
This sequence comes from Ammospiza nelsoni, assembly GCF_027579445.1. Taxonomy (NCBI): domain Eukaryota; kingdom Metazoa; phylum Chordata; class Aves; order Passeriformes; family Passerellidae; genus Ammospiza; species Ammospiza nelsoni. Next base: position 1,846,027 of record NC_080644.1, on the reverse strand, counting down.
TCAACTGCCCCAAGGTGGTTTCACCTCTGTCTCCTCTTCCTTCCTCATTTTTTGCCTTTCTCCTCGACACTGGTGAAAATGCTGATGTGGGAATGTGACACATGCAACACTGGAGGAAGCAGACAATTAAAGGTCACAAATTCAAGTGTTTTTCTGTTCCACCCCGCATAAACCCATTGCTGTCAGGGAGGCAATCATGTCTGCAAATGCACTTTACGGGGCTGAAATCTGCTTCTCAACTTAAACCATGTAACATTTAAATATCAAAAACTTTGTTTTCTAATGAGCGAAGTATTGAGGGGGGAGAAATGAATTATATGCTTGATGTATACTGAAGGCTGGGAAAATTAAGGCCATTTCCCATGGTGAGAATGCAGTGATTTCAGTTTGTGAGAATAAATTAAACCTTTGGGAGAATTTGTCTTCCATTAAATTGAACAGCTAAACAGGCACAGAAGATTTTAATGTCACCGCCAGCAAACCCCAAAGGTTACAAAAAGAAAAAGAAACAGTGTTTTCTTGCTTGGAAGTTCTCTGTCTCTCTACCTAAGAAAAGATTCAAACTGTAAATGTATGTTGAGACACAAAGACTCTTAAAGATCATAATTCCATTCCTATACCATATGCTATTAATGTCTGTCAACACTGTTTAGCCAGCAACTGCTGACAGAACCATATTTGCTATCTAAATACATCATAAATAAATCAGTAATGAACTGCTTTAGTAAACCTTCTGCACTGATTGGAAATACAGATCGAGTAAACAAACTCTGGGGATAACGTTTTGCAGCTCCAAGTACATACAAGTGTTTAATGTCAGTGACAAAGTCACTCACACCTCTCTGCAAGGCACCAGGCGGGGAAAGAAAATCCTAAGGATGGCAAAAGTGTTTAATCAATTGTAGCAAATGTACCTGTCAGCATTCATCATATTACCTCTCCTAGGTTGGGTTTTTTCAGCTGATGCAAATCTCAGCAAAGGGACTCTCAGCTGGGAACAAAACCCAAGCCCTGGGCTCAGTGCTGGTCCCTGGGCTAAGGAGAGGTCACCACACCTGGCTGAGCTTCCTGGGCTCTGCCAGGCACACCTGAGCCCCTGCCCACTCCTTGCCAGGCAAAAGAGCAGATTTTGGCATGAATATCAGCCTTTTCCAGGACAAAACCCAGGAATGCATCTCCAAGAGGATTCCTGATCCTCTGCAGGTTAGCTGGGAGTTTTGCACTGCAGAGGTTCTGCTGCTCTAGAAGGGGAAAATGCACATTTGTGCCAGATTTGGGCTTTGTGATGTGGAATACACTGAAATCGAAAACTTCAAGTACTTTGTGAAGGTACAAGATAAAAAATGGTAGGAAACATTCCCCTGTTCGTTCAAGCAAAACCTATCAAATGTCACCTGGACAAAAAGGAACTGTTCAGTGAAGAGGGGCTGGAACTGGGATTTATCTCATGAGGTGGAATACTGAGAAACAGGAATTGGAAGTAATGTTGTCTGTTAGATGTAAAAAAAATCCACCAGCACCATAAAATCGTAACTGGAAATAAATATTTCCAGTCTTCCCAACTCTTTTTTGACACAGGTTTTTTGAAAGTTACTTTCTGACAGCTTTCTGGTAATTAGACACCACAGCTTTATATCAGAAGAACAGTCTTAATTAAGACTGCAGAGAGATGCTAAAATTATAATTTCCTCTATGCTATATTTTAGCAGTAGAAATTCTTGGAGATTCCTGTGGGATGAGACTTTAGTCCAGAATAAAACAAGTGCTAATTTATCATGATACTTGCAATGGGTGATACTTTAAAAACCAGAATTGATCTCCTGGATGGAGGATGCACGTTTCTCTTGATACCATCAGACAACTGAATTACCCTTTGTTTCCCCCCAAGTTCACAGCCTGGTGCTGTGTGAGATGCAGAAAAGTCCCTGTTTGCAAATTCAGGGCTGCCAAGGCTCAGAAGCAGTGGCAGGTGTTATCCTTTACAGCAGGAATGGGCTGGAGCAGCTCCTGTGCCCTTCCAGAGGGATGGAATGGGATCCATCCTGCCCTCCCTGCCTGCCTGGAGCTGGGTGAGCAGAGCCCTGGGAAGGGGAAGGAGCCTGGGCTAAAAGGAGCACAGCTCTGTGAGGGAAGAAGGGTAGAATCTTATCTTCCAATAAATCAGGATATAAATTTAAATTATGAGCACCTTAAGAAGACGGAGGTTCATGCAAAAGAATACAGTGTAAGACAAGGTTCCCTCTGGTGTCATTTGTTTTCGTGACAAGCTGCAGAGATTGCTGCAATAGAAGAAGTCCCAAGCTCCTAAATACCATCTCAAGTAGAGTTCATGTAAAAAAGAAGAGAAGCTGCACCGTCTGGATGATAAACATTCATATTTTACAACCTTTCAGTTTATTTACTGATATATCTTTTTCTAACTATATTTGTTGTTTGTATCAGCTTGCCTAGGCAAAACAGAGCCATACATAATTCAGGGCTAAAATTGCCATCAAGTCACCGCAGAATCGAAACAAATAGACCCCAAACGTATATTTTTCATTAATAACCCTCCATTACCAAGTTCCGACACTTGGAGCCCAAAAATAAATAAATAAAGCGGCAAGATAAAGAAGAAAGACACCTCATTATTTAAAGGCAGTCTCCCTGGCTGTGCGCTGGGAGCAGGTGGAGGCATTGTCTGGAAGCTGTGACCTGGGAGCAGTGGCCAGGGCTGGCGGGGACAGCACGGAGGAGCCATCAGCTCTCGGCCAAAGCTGTCACCAGCCCTCAAGCCTGCGAGACAAGGCTAAGTGTGGAGGCTCCCATGCCACTTACACATTTCATTTCTTGCTGTCTTCCTGTCCAAAAAAAGGAAGAAGAGGGGGAAAAAAAGGGAGGGGTGGAGTGGGGAAAAGGAGAGAGAAGAAAAAGAACTGTTAATTTTCAGCTGAAAATAGCAGCTGCTAATGGGCTTTTGCACTCCTTTAGCTGCTGCAAGGTCATGGTCAGAAGTAGCTTGTGATTGATTCTAAAGAGAAGCTCGGCTCATGTCTGTAATGGACATTAAAAAATCTGAAAGGAGCTCAAAAGGGAAAACAAAAATGTGACACATTTTATTGAGCCATGGAGTCCTCCAGGTTCTCAGGATGAACTTGGAGGGTGGAGTCATGGCCTGTTTTTTTAATTGTCCCTCATAATAATTATTGCATTACAAGGAACAATTAATGGTGTAGATTAGTCTAACTTCATCAATTTTATGGCCATTTTATTGCTCTTTCTTGCAGCTGTGAGAGGCAGAGCCCGCCTCCTCCATCCCCGTGTGTAAAGGGTTAAATGAGATGAGTGACAGCCTTTCTGCATGATTTACAACTTGGAGCCCTGTAGTGAAACCAGCGCTTGATGGATGATCCTGAAAGACGGAGACTAACCATAAATCATGTCTTTGAATCATTGACAAAGATAAAGGAGAGAAAGAAAAAGCACTGGCATTGACATTCATTCTCCCAATAATGTACATTGACTAGTTACAATACAGAGCCTTAATTAAAAAAGCGAACTCCAAGTAGGCACCTCGGTGCGGCAGAGCCTCGTGCAAAGCACAAACACGAGTTCCAGCCGCATCCAGGAGAGCTCACCTCGCTGGGAACGGCTGGGATGTGCTCTTGGAAACAAAACCCACCGAACATGCTCCTAACCTCCTCGGTATTCAGCACCCAGCTTTCCCTTTTTGTGCCGGTTCTTAATTTCAGCTCATTGTCAGAGCCCCCGCCCCGCAAGGTGAGAGCTGCGCTGTTTGAGGCGCTGCTGTGATGCAGAGATGCCAATCTCCGCAGAAAACAAAGGAAGGGCTATTATTATCCCTGCCGCACCAGAAATACAGGGATTGTTCCCGGAGATCTGCTGATGGGTTCAGAAAAAGGGGAACGTGGTTGTATATCGGGATAGCTCTGTGACACAAAGGTGCTGGAGCTCCGAGGGAAGCACATCCATCCGAGGTTTCCAAATTCCTGGTGGGGATGAGAAGAAAGCTCAAATTCCCTGAGGAAGAGATCATTGCTCAAGGTGCCACTCGTGCCCTCTCACAGGAAGGGATGCCCGACCTGCAAACATCAGCAGCCCCTGAATGACTTCCTTCCCAAAAGCACAGCCACCACCTTTCCCTGCCAGAGCTGGCACAGGGCAATACATCTAATATTGCACAAGAAGTGAGAGAAACCTCAAAAAAGCAGATTCCAAGAGACTAAAGAGATGCATAGAAATGAAATACCAAATGAAAGAATCTATGGAGAGAAGAGAAAGGCCTAGAGATGCTCATTCCCCACTGTGCTTAATCTTTTCAAAAGAAAGTCACAGATCTAAAAAGTTCATGTGCTCACGTGAGAGAAAACACCAGGGAATGAACTCCCAACTTTTCCAAGTCCGGTGCCTTTCCCAAATCTTTCCAATTTGTCAAGCATTTAATCCTCGTGGTTTCAAGAAAATATTGGGATTTCACACATGGCAAAACTCAATTATAAAAACAAAACAAAAGAGGACAAGCAGCACTAAGCAGGTTTTTGTTGGTTAAGGAAAGCAGCTTCTACCAGAGGGAACAACTTGAACAGCTGAGGATGCACAACAGGGCCTATTTTAGAAGGCACAACAATCATAATAAATTCCCTTTATTTATTTGCACAAAATACTTCCCACTCTTCCCTCTGCCTGGCCTTAGCTCTCCTTTTCCTCTCCTTTCCCAGTCCTTCAGGTGATTATGAGTATTTTCGAGTGCACATATCTGTACAGAAAATCTAAAGACTTCACAAACATGAGCACTCCTGTGCTGGCAGCAAAGTCAAAGTACATTGTAAAAATTATTTGACAATATCCAGCTCCTTATTTACAATTTGCAAGTTTCCTTCAGCACAGTATTTGTAATTCAAAACCTTTTCAGCAAATGATTCTTAATGCCAAGAGCATTTTGATGCAGGTTCACTTGGACCAGGTACACAGGAGGTTTTTTTTTCCCTGGATTGCACAAAATAGAGCTTGGTTTCAAATTTCTAAAGCAAATGCGTTGTCATGTTGGATTGATTGGATCTGCCATTTGTTTTCCTTAAGTATTTGCTGAAGTTTATTTTTCCAATAAACATTTCTATTACAAACAATTTCCTCAGATATTTACCAGCAGTTAAAGGGGAGAGAACATAGTCCCTTACTTGAAGTTGTTTATAAATTCAAAAGGATGTGCATTGCCTCCTTCCCTTCCACTTCTGAGCCCTGTCCCAGCCTCAGGTTTTGGTTTAAATTCTTCCTCTGTGTTACAAAAAAAAATGTTAGGAGTTCCTGAGAAAGCTCTGTTAGTAGAATATATTGCTGGAGTGAAAAATATCAGCATGAAGCTGTGCCAGGGGAGGCTTGAGTTGGATGTCAGGGAAAGGTTCTTCCCCCAGAGGGTGCTGGCACTGCCCAGGGAATGGGCACGGCCCCAGGGCTGCCAGAGCTCCAGGAGGGCTTGGACAGCACTGCCAGGGATGCCCAGGGTGGGTTGGTGGGGGCTCTGGGCAGGGCCAGGAGCTGGACTTTGATGATTTTCAATGATTCTATGAAATTGTCAAACTTGGAAAAATTACCCTGTATCTTTTCTTTCAAGGAAGAGAAAGAAGTAAGGCAGAAAAGAACTGAAATTCAAATTTCTGTTTGGAAACAGAAGAGCACCTGTAAGTAACAGGTCTAGAAGCACAGGGAGAAGAGGTGATGGCAACTGAACTAAGGTGTATCCAGGTTCAGCCTCTGCTGGATTTTCTGGTCACAGTTCCCATGGCACAGCACCAATATCCCACCTTTTAATGCCACAGAGCACCACAGGAAATCAGAATCCAACTGAGTGCTCCCTAATCAGTCCACAGTAAATGATTCCCATGAGGGCTAAACACAATGGCAGCACTCCCAGTCCCTAAAAAAGTCACATTTGGGCCGGAGCAGGAGCCTGATTTCAGTGTGCTCCTTTAATCAGTGGCCTGATTTCCAAAGCAGCTGGCTGGCTGAAGGAGCACAGCTCTCCTAATTATATCATTTTGCTAAATCTTGAGGTGATGAAGAAGACAGACATTGAGCTGTCACAGGAAATGACCCTGAAACCAAGCAAGATGTTCCACTGAGAGGCAAATACACCTTTGTTGCAAAGCGCTGTGGAGGATGCAGAGGCTGTTACTCAGTGTGTGTGTGTGTGTGGGCTGCACCCCCAGAGACTGTGGGAATTAACTCAGGATCAGCTTGGAGAGGATTTGGGATGCAGCGTGAGTCACTCCTGATTCCCAGGAATGAGCTGAGGGGCCAGGCTGGGATGGGAGGGACAGGAGCTCCCCTGGTGCCAGGCTGAGGGTGAAAGGCTGGTTCAGAGGTGCCAGGGAAATGCCTCCTGAGGTTACAGAGTGGAGTCACAGGCCTGGACAGGACCCAGGGTGTGTGAGGAGAGTGTGGCTCTGGGAGAGGCACAGCTCCAGCCCTGCATCCTCCACATGTGCCCAGGGAGGGCAGGCTGCAGTTTGCTGTGCCCCAGATGTGCCCAGGGAGGGCAGGCTGCAGTTTGCTGTGCCCCAGATGTGCCCAGGGAGGCCAGGCTGCAGTTTGCTGTGCCCCAGATGTGCCCAAGGAGGGCAGGCTGCAGTTTGCTGTGCCCCAGATGTGCCCAAGGAGGGCAGGATGCAGTTTGCTGTGCCCCAGATGTGCCCAAGGAGGGCAGGCTGCAGTTTGCTGTGCCCCAGATGTGCCCTGGGAGGGCAGTTGGCAGTTTGCTGTGCCCCAGATGTGCCCTGGGAGGGCAGTTGGCAGTTTGCTGTGCCCCAGATGGGCCCTGGGAGGGCAGTTTGGAGTTTGCTGTGCCCTGTCCACATCTTTGAGCAGGTCTGTGCCAGGAGCTGCCATGGACCCACCCAGGCTGATGCCAGGGGTTCTGTGCTGTCCCCTGTCCCCAAAGCCCAGAGGAGCCCTGGGCTCTAGGAAGAATTTGGCAGGCTTAGAGGCTGCACAGGAGGGCTGGGGTGAGGGAAGAGTTAATACAATAGGTTTTGGCATTTGACAGAGAATACTTATGTTTAACCATTCATAACTAAATCACATCAATTTAAGTGGATTCCATGTATTTCTGACTCTCACATTAATCTCTATGCAGAGAGAGTGTCTAAATATTTGTCTCTTTCAGTTCCGATATTGTAATTCTCTACCAAAACCAAGGGGAATCCCTTGCTTGGCTTTTTTTTCTTTTACCTCCTCTCCTTTTTCTTACCTTCTTCCCTTTCTTTTCTGGTAGAAGAAAGTGGTGAAAGGCTTTGGATGATCATTTAAGGAAACAGGGATTTAATAAACCCCGTGTTTGGTACATCACAGCTTTTATGTTGGCGCTGAACTCCACATACATTAAATCCACATCATCTATCAATCTTACAGTTGCGTGTCACTTATGAAAATCTACTGAGTATTGTTTTCATCTCGCCTTACAACAACCAGCAAAGCCTCATGAATACTGAAGAGCATTGTAAATACTGCACATCTTTTATTTTTAAAGGTCTCGACAGTTTGGAATGGCAAGATTTCTTTGTTGAAAATTGCAGCTTAAAGCAATAATTCCCCGTTTCCCCGTGCCCTGGTTCTGCTGTCCTGTGTGCAAACAAGCAGAAGTGCTCTGGGTGTCATCAGAACACTTCCAGTGGTGCTGCTGCTGCTGCAGCCCCACCACGCCGGGGCTCAGCCTCTGCCAGCCATTAATCCAGCCCCAGCTTGGTTCTAGTGTGATATTATTATTCAAATTCCATCCCACTAGGAAGCAACCAGCTCTGAGATGTATCTATTCATTTCCACTGCTTTATTGAAATCTGACAACCTGCTTTTTCTACATTTTTGAATATTGCAACTTTATGACCACACACTGCCATCACCCTGCTCTTATTTGCCTCAATAGCCCTCAGTAGTGGATCTGCCATGGGCTGAATTTAATAGAACAATATTTTACTGTTAGACAGCACCTTTCATTTTGAAGAATAAAGCCTCATTGAAATTCAGTCGTCTTTGGGGCCCAGAGAGGAGCAGATTTTTGAGCAGGGATGTTTTGGCCAGGGACACATCCAGCCTGTTCGTGTGAAGAGTGCAGAGTGACCTTTAAAGCACACGCAGCCCAACAGGAGGTGTGAGGTGTTACACAAAACACCACCACTGACGATTCTCCCTCCTGTTGGGCTAGAAAAGGAGAGCCAGGTCTCCTAAGGTGATGCTTTGCTGACAGACTATGAACACAGCCCGTTTGTTGGGCTGCATGGATCACTCAGAATTTCCTCTGGCAATGCTTTTCCAGGCACAAAGAGAGGCTCCAGAGTTGACTAAACCTTCCCAAAGAGCCCCAAAGCCAGGATTTGGCTCATGAGGGAGATGGGATGTTCAGTGTGGTTCCTACTTTACAGAGACCAAATATCTTCTGCATAGGTTTAATATCTGATTGGTTTCTTTTCTATTTACTCCATGTCCTCGTTATCTTGTCAGTCCCATAAATGCACATCAACTTTCCCTGCAGATTATACAGCTTATCACAAGCTGAGAGCTAACAGAAATCTCACAGAGAACAGGGACTTGGGGAACCTTTGAGCTGCTTGTAGGACTAAGAATTGCAGCAGTGACTTCTAACCCTTCTGCTTGTTTCTATGTCCATGCCAGAAAAGGTGACTTCTGTTCTCCTGGGACACAAAGGCAGAGCTCCCCTGCCTTCAGTGCTGGAGCTGCAGCTGTTCTGGGGCTTGAGCAGCCTTTTGTGATTTCTCTGAAAGAAGTGGTGGAATCAATCTGCTGCTACTTGTCCGAGCAATTCAGCCTCAGTGGCAGGATTAAGAGCTCCCATTTCAATCTACTCCGGGCAGGAACAGGGAGCAGTGTCTCACAGATTATCAGGTTAATGAAGGGTTGGTGCTGAAGGCTCAAGAGCCAACCTGCAAAGACTTTGCTGCTGATTCAGAAGGATGGAGGAGAGCTCCAAAGCTGCCCTGAACACTGCCCCCATCCAAGCACGCTGGCAGTGGGTGTGGAGTGATTACAGCTCAGTTAGCAAACCAGGGAGAGAATTTCAGCGCGTTCCCCTGCCTACATTTGCTCAGAAACGTTGTCTTGGACAGGTTTTTAATTTAAGCAGACCTTGGTGTTGTACCAGGCTAAACTCAAATCATAGATGGAACCTGCCTGACTGACGAGAACCAGGACATGAAGCATCCACAGGTGTCATCTTTGTTTTGTGACCCAAAATGCGATAGAAGGGGTTCTCCAAAGCCAGGACATTACCGTGTCTGTTACTGGGAAAGGGAGCATTTGCCATTTCCAGACTCCTGGTGATTCCACTGAAGTGGAACCCAGCTCCAGAGTACTGTGAGGTTGACAAACAGCTATGATTTCACAAAAGCAATACCAAAACCTCGGGAAATGTACGTGATGCAGAGGGAAAGAATGCAGAGTGTGCTGCCTCCCTGCCTGCCCGGTGCTGCAGATCCCAGCACATTGTACAGCCTGCTTTGCAGAGCCTGGGGTGGGGCCATGCGCTGCATCTGAAAAGCAGACCTTTCATTTAGATCTGCAAAAAATTTGCAAGTTTGTAAATTCATCAAAGAAATCTAATCCACCTATTGTCTTCTGATCTCTCCGCTAAGAGCCCTCCATATGAATAGAACTGCTTTTAAGAGCACCACCCCTCCCCACCCCGCCCCCCAGCATTTCCTGTCCTCTCACCTTAAAAAACAACCCTGAGAACTTTTCGACCAAAGCAGCCATGTGGAGCCAGAATTGTTTCAGATTTATCCAGGGCCTTTGCTCACATCCTGTCGGGTGTTAAAAATCCCTCAGCTGCTTTGCTAGGACCACCCGGCTAGTTCTGAACCACATCTGACAAAATGATACTGTTCACTTCCAGAACCCATCACACAGTTATTCTTGGATAAAAGGTAAAGCAAATAGCAGCCAACTGCTCACTGCTGCAGAAACGAAGACCATCTAGCCATTTATCAAAGCTTCAGACAACCAGCTTGCTTTGAGCTCAGCCACCTCTCCCATTACAGCTTTAAACGATAACACGCCATAATATCAGAAATGACAAATGGAACCAGGGGCCCAACCTATACACAATCAATACCTGCTCTGAAATAAGAACCATCTTTAAAGTATTGACAAAGGCAGCAGCAATACGGATAAAACTGCAATTTTTCCTTGAATTGTTTGGTATGGCCACTGTCAACATTCATTTGTCCATGACATTCTTTTTTTTTTTTCCTCCATGAGAGCAGCAAAACCCCAGGGTGTGCAAGTATTGTCGAGCCATTATAGTGGCCCTGTGTCTCCTGTTTATTGGAGGGTAAGAGGACAGGGCCGATTGCAAGTGACTTGGGCAGAGCTGCCGGGGAACCGCCATGCGGAGAAATTCTGCTTTGCACTGAGAGAAATCAGAAAAAAATAAAATGTCATTAGCTTCATTCCTTTTCAAGGGGCTCCTCCAGCTCTTGGGTTTATTTAAAACACACCCATAAACCCTCTGCAAAAGCAAAATGGCAATTCTGTGTTGGGTCAGGAAGACTGAAGGACTGATGGAGGAAGCACCTTATGGGCCAGCTACTTCCACCTCCAGAGTTTAATAATAACAATAATACTTTGTACTTTTATAGCATCTCAGTGTTCACCACATTTCACAGACTCCATGAAGAATTAATAACAATCCAAAATGCTCTGCAAATGTTCCTATCCCTTTACAGATGGGGAGACTGAGCCAGAGCCAAGGCAAATGGCTTGGTGAAGGTCAGGCAGGGCGCTGGAACAGCTGGCCACACAAACTTCTCCTGAGCCATCCTTGCAAGCACTGATCTCTCCTCCTCTTCCACACCATTTGGCCAGGAAAAAGCAAGGGCTGATGAGATGAAGGTGACTTGTGAAGGGAGGAAGTCACACAGGAATTATCTCCAGACTATGTGTACAGCCAAGGAAGTACAAAAGAAAGGACTGGAATTGCCCCCAAGGAAACACAAAATCATCCACAGAGTCACCCACAGCACTAGAAAGAGGATAATGACTTCTGAGCTCTTTCTAGACATAAATGGCTGTTCCTGGGCTTTCTTTACAGCCTCAGTGAAAGGAAAGAATACAAAGAAATGCATGTATGGTTACTAATTGGCCTGAGCTCATCACAGGAATAGAAATGGTTTCAAACATTTGTAATGCAGAGAAATGGGTCATACCCCTGTGCACACCTGCAGTGGAAAGTTTCTTTTCAGTGGCACTGGATAAACAGGTCCCTGATGTTCATTCCCAAAGCAGCATCAGCAATAGCCACATCCCTGGAAAACGATCATGAAGAGGGAAAGGCCGACAGAGAGATGCAAAACCAACTTTCCAATGGCAAGTCTGCCATCAAACCCTCTCCCAAACACATCCCAGGTCATATCCAGACGTGCAGGGTGTAACCCTCAGGCAGAGCTGCCAGGCTGGAGATCCCTGGGAGGCTCCAGCAGCAGAATCCTGCCCCTCTCACAGCTGATGTGCAGCTTTGCTGGGTCCCTCTGTGCCAAATTGCCAGCTCCATCTTACAAAGGGAAAGATTTGGCAATGGAGCTGGATTTGCTCAGAAGTGCTTTGGAAACTTCAAACCGAAAATGAATCAGAGAAGAGAAAGTGTGAACAAAGCAACAAAGGTAAAGGAGCAGCTGGAGATCAGCCAAGTGGTTCTAAAGGACACCCTAAAAAGTGCCACATATGGCTGAGTGAGTGGGACACAAGTCAGGGAGAACCCTTTTTATAGTAAGATCTTATAAAGAGTGGAGAAGGAGGGGCTCTGGGGTTTGGCAGTTAATGGAGTTTGGGCACAGAAGCAAAGATGGGGCCACTCACTTCCCTGGCATCCTGAAAAGTGGGAGTCACTTTTTAAATAGCTTTGGCTAAGCCTTTGAAGTTTTTGGGTGGGAAATGGTTTTTATTATTGGTTGTCATTAGTGCCTGAGTAAGTAAACACACCCACTCCTGCTCTGGAGGCAGCATGAAGCAGGAGAGAACCTGCTACACGATTTCAGGAAAAACCCCAGCTGTCTGCAGCGTTTCACTCTTGCATGCAGCGCTGGTGGCTGTTCTATTCTGCAGGGATCCTCTCGGAAAGGTTTCAGCCTGTGCCGGGATTAGGCTGCTTTCTGCTTGGCTGAGTGACTTGCCTTGGATGAAGAACGTGACAAGCAGGGTAGGAGGCACAGGCTGCTGTGCACATGTCCCCTCAGCTCGGGGTGTTTCCTGGTGGAAAGGCACCAGCTGCCAGTGCCAGATCCCAGATCTGCGGCGGGAGCTGCTCCGGAGCGTGAGCGCGCGGGGAGCGCTCCTGGGGCTGCACAAGGTGCTCCCAGCGGGGCAGGGCACAGGCACAGGACAAATTCAATATTGATTTTAGCACTGCTGCACAGGTTAGGCCAAACCAGAGTAACCCCCTCACCCCAAAGCGTGGAGGAGTCAGCAGATTTCCAGGAGCTCTCTGGTCAGGACAGGCAGCTCCTCTGCTGGGTGATGGATATTTGTGAGGGGTGCTGCACATCAGCTCCTGAGCTGCCTGCACGGTGGCACTGCTGGAGGGAGCTCCTCTTCCCACTGCTCCAGCTCTGGGAACAGTCAGGGGATTGATGGAGAGGGTCAGGACAGTGCCAGGCTGGACGGGAGGCTTTCCCCAGGACTAAAGGATACCTGTCAGCCTCTGGAGGAGGCTGAGAAATGGTTTGCAAACTCCAGGTCTATAAGTCTCCTGCTGTAGAAACCAGGCCATTAGTCTGCCTCACACTCAGGCTCCAGGGGAGGAAAATATCTCTGTGCTAAAAAGCTGTAAAAAGCAATTATTATTGATATTACTCACTAATTATTGCTATATTGCAGTATGGATACTGCAGCAGACCTGTTTTGTAGGAACTGGGCTCACAACAGCACGTTGGGATTGTGCTCCAAAGGAAAAGCAAGATAAATTAGATTTGTATAGAGCAGTAACATGATGAACAAAAACGTTAGAAGAGATGAAAATAATGCAAGTCACATTATTTAAAATCTCTAAAGAGCACAGCAAGAGTAGAGATGGATGTCACATCAGGATTTTGGGGAAAGGAGTGGAAATGGACTTGAGAAATGAGAGTTGGGAGAATGTATTTTTTAAAAAAGGCAAGTTTTCAAAGGTAAGTAGGAAGGTTGAAGTGCAGGTAGAGTCCTAGCAGCAATTTCACAATGTCTAAGCAGGTTAAAAAAAGAATCAGGGCATTAATCTACTGAGGTTCTTTTGAAAATCCTACTAGAATTTCTCCTCAAGATGTGTAACTACCCTAAAAAATCTGTCCCCGACCATTCATGGAAATGGAATTATTTTCTAAAATAAGAGTTGCCTCACAGTCAGACTGAAGTCTCTATGCAGTTATCAAATTAAAATAAAACGAGCATGGAAAGCAAATAAAATGAGGGTATTTGATGAAGCAACTGTCTGATAAATACTGCTATGACAAGGACACAATCACAGCCTGAGTGGTGCCTGCATTGCTGAACTTCTGGGAGTTTGCCCAGGCAGCAGTCCAGGTCAGGATCTTCCGTGGCAAGAAAAGCAAGGAAGGAAAGAGGATGGCTGGCATCTCCTTTGGCCCTGCTCTCTGCACCTGCTGCTGAGCAGAGCAGGAGCTGAGGGAGAACAAAACTGCAGGGAGAGATGAGGGACAGAAGCAGCAAAGTCTCCTAATGGACAGCAGAGCTAATGAGTCCTCACCCCAGCATGTCCCTACATCCCATCCTAGCATTCATCCCCTCTGTTTAACCTTCTCCTGCCACCACAGGCAGGATCCCAAGGGAGAGCTGGGTTGGTTACTGGAGCAATGGTCCTTTCTGGTCACACCTGGTGACACCTGGTACATAAAATAAACCCTGCAGGTGCACAGGGCTGACTCCTCCTCCCTTCCCAACACATCCCTGCCACCTCCTGCTCCCCCATCCCTGCCCTGGCACAGCCAAGGATGCACAGACACATCTCAGGGCTCCTCTGGGATGCCAGATGTGGCCCCAAACCCAAACACCCCGGGCAGTGGCCGGGCTGGGGTCGGGCAGATGTGCCCACGGGCTGTGAGCTCCTGGCAGAGGCTCCTCCCGGCACGGCAGCCCGAGCACCCTGCGAGGAGGCAGTTGCTAAGGTAACTACTTTCTTCCTTTGAGAGAAAAGCCAAGTAAACAAGCATGTAAATAGACTTAAGAGCCACGTAAATTGTTGGTGAACCTGTTCTGGTTACCTTGACGATAAAGCATGACTCTTCCAGGATTTAAACTTTCTTTGGCGTGTAAAGAATATAACACGCTGTGATCTCAGGCAGCCAGAGTTGGGGTTTCCAAGTTTGGGGTCTGTCTGCTCCCTTTCCACCCTGCCCTTCTCTGCAGGATGTGAAGGCATCCCGTGTAGCTGAGGCACATGGTGCACCCATTGCCACATCCCAGTCACCAGGCAGGGGTGCCAGCGGGGCTGGCACTGGGCACATCTCCATCAAAAACCATTTGCTGCAGCCTGCTTATGCTGCAGTTTTGTTCTGGCTCTGCCCTGTGCCAGCCCTTCCAATGCATGTGCAGGGATTGTGCCCAAGGAAGTCAATGAGATTTGCTCTTTCTGCTTGTCAAGCACAGCAGAGGAATTCCCAAGAGGAGCTAATCCCTGGAAACACCAGTGGTGAAGCGCCAGGTGATGCTCCCAGGGTGTGGGAGAAGCCATGACTCCATCAGCACAGGCAGGGACTCGTTGCCCAGACAAGGCCTCCAATGCCCTGAGGTTCTGTGCTCTCAGCTGCTCCCACAGCCCAACACAGATCCATCCAGACCTTTCCAAGGAAAGGCCCTGCCTACCCTCACCCAGCCTCCAATGCCCTGAGGTTCTGTGCTCCCAGCTGCTCCCAGAGCCCAACACAGATCCATCCAGACCTTTCCAAGGAAAGCCCCTGCCTACCCTCACGCAGCCTCCCTGGCTGGTTGAACCAGCACAGAGCACAGAGGATGCAGAGTGGTTTTTATCCCTTTTCCCTGGTGCTGCAGGAACAGAGCCCTCGGTGCCTAAGCAGCAGTGGGATCTGGAGCTGCCACAAATGACATCAGGCAGCATAACTATTTCAGCCCTGCCAGTCCTCAGCAGGGGTCACAGCTGACAGCAGACTTAATAAAATTGGCTGGGGTTGGGTGACTAAAATGAAACATCTCAGCTGAAAAAAAAGGCAAGATTGAGGCTCATTCAAGAGCTTTCTCCTCACACAGTTAAGGGAGAGCTTCACTGCAATTGACAGCTAATTCAGTACACATCTCATAATATATTATCTCCCCAGCTCTATGACAAGTCTAGTGAGCAAGATGCAAATGAACACTTAGGCAGGTAAGTTCTTAATGTCACTTTAAGACTCAGCACAGCATCACTGTCTTCTCCATCCAGTGGATGAGTTGCTGGTGATGGAGCAGTTGTGGGAAGGTAACAGCAGGATGGCAGAGGAAATGGAAGGTAAAGGAGGTTAATTTATGGAAATTATCTGGGTCACGCAGTAAGTAGGACATGTCACGCACAGCTTTAAAAGTACAATAGTAATTTATTTAGGAGCTGATTCTCTCAATAGATAGTCAATGAGGGTTATCAGGAGCCAGGTAATTGTTTTGATCTCCTCATCACAAAATGAACTGCAGCATCCCGAATGGATGCAGCAACTTCCAGAGTGCAGCTCTAAGGAGAAGGGAGGAAGGTCTGGCTGCAGTGGGGCAGTGCCACATGTGAGGGATGTGTCATCCTGGCAGCCTGGATGTCACTGGGATTACTGGGACAGCAAAGCTTTTGGAGCATTTGGGGATCAATGAAAATTAAAAAACTCAGAGGATTTTATAATTTCAGAAGTATTTGTGTTTTGGGAGGGGAGAGGAGGGGAAGGGAAAGAAAAATCCTATATAAAGATGCAAAACAGACTCAGACTTTCCCTACTAGCTATGAATCAATATTTCCTTCTTATTAACGGTACAAGGTTTTGTTTTTCCTTTTCTCCCCTTTATTTATTGCTGTTTTAACGCCCCAGTTGAGAACACAAAGCCTCACTGCCTTCACAGCATTTTCCGTGTGAGGAGAACGTGAGGGGCGCAGACGGCAGGAACGGGGAGCCCAGATGGAAGTGCTGAGGGGACACCCGGGGCACTGCAGGGATCCCGAGCGCTTCCAGCCTGCTGGAATTCCTGGGAGCACCTGGCAGGGCAGTGCTCCATCAAACCCAGCAGCTCCGTGCCCTGCTGTGCCTGAGCAGGTACCTGCTCTCCATGGGTCCTCTGTGAGAAACTGCAACCCTCAGCACTGATTCCACAGAAAATACTTCTCATTTTTAATTCTCCAGCAATTAGTTAAATCAATCCAAAAGGCTGTGTGAACAGCCTTGCACCACTGAAAAATAAATATTTTTCAGTTTAGTTCAACTTGAGTCTTTTTTTAATGCTTAAAGCCTTCCACAGGAGTGTCGGTACAGCCACAACTGGCAGCAGTATTTAAAATAAAAATCTTTCAGCTGTATCCTTTAGCTTCATCTCCCTCTTCAGAGAAGCTGCTCGTCTATCAGAACATCATAATTCCAAATTTTCCTGACTTAATTAGTTTGTTCTCTGATGCTCTCAGAGAAAATAAATTACAGTTTCTGTTTTTTTTAATGAACTGACCACAAATTTATAATGAGAATATATTTTGCGAAGCTGAAAGGATGGATCGGGATATCTTTAATCAGTTTTTAATTACAGAAGCCAGTGACTCAAAACCTTTAGTACCTGACTTGGTTCCTGCTTGGACCTGATTCCTGCCCCCTCCTCCAGGCTCAGCTCTGCAGGTGCCGATGTGACCAAAGCCAGACAGTGCAGCCAAAATTTCAGGGAGTTTTCTTATCCAAAATCCTGGAATACTGATGGTTTCTGACAGAGCAACACTGGCAGCTCAGCATTTGGAATATATCTATATCTGGAATATATATAATTTTTTGTCTATCCTTGGCTCTTACAGTCAGGAGATTCCCTAAAAATCCCCATTTTCCCACGTAAGAGCAGATTTTCCTGGCCACTGGGATTGCAGGTTGATATTTAAATGGAAGGTGATAGAAATAACTATTTTTGTAGTGGCATGGTTTTAAATTTGATCATTTCTAGGAAATCAGATTCCTGCTTCTCTGCCTTCTCTCTTTAGCAGCTCCTTGTCCCTGCCTGTTACACTTGTTGCAGAACCTGCTCGCAGATTTGAGCTGCTCCTGCCGACGGCAGAGCTCAGCCTCCTTCCCTGATCCTCCTGAATCACAGACAAAAATCACCAAAGGCACTGAAATCACCCCAAAAAATCCTCTTCTGCCCAAAAAGTGCCTAAGAATACCCAGGGGAACAGTCCAGACTGCTGATGAACTTTTTTGGTTCTCATATTAACATAATTTGAGCTGAAGATAAACCCCAACTCTATTCTGGCTTGCATGACAAATATAAATTGAGCATGGAGCTTGAAAACAATTAATTTAAAGTAATAATTTGTATAAACATCCTAACAAAATTTTAAAGCGTATTAAACACCCTGTTTTATAAACATAACACTTAATTTGAAAAAAAAAAGAAACATTTAGAAGGTAACGCATTTAGGATAAGTGCACAACACATGAAAATAATAAATGAAATTTTCCCAGTTTAGAAAATGAATGTAATTAATTAACATTTAAATTACATTTTTAATTGCAATCATACCCTCCCAGGGGACTCATAAGGGACCATAATTGCAATTAAAAGCATGTGGATTAGATAATAAAACAATGCAGAGTGTCTGAAATGTGCGATTTAAAATGGAAAGCAGACATTGTTATCGGCACATCTAACTTAATTGTAGCCATAAAGCAAATGTGCTGTACAAAATAAAATTCACATACGGGAACATTTAATTCTTGAATCTCTTAAAGGGGACACGCTTGAGAGCACATTTTATGACAGGTTCTGTTTGAAACGGCCCTTTAAGGCTTTAGTATTCAGGGATAGTGCTTTAATGTTTTTGCATTAATAAAAGCATAGCTGAATGTTCCTATTAAAATACACAGATACATTTAAGTAAGAGATGAAACTGAGTGCCTGGAATTTAAGTTGCAGAAGGCATAATTATATCAGGAACACATTTTTCTTTGTTATGCTTTGTTTTAAAATTGCCTTTGCCAGGGGAGAGTTGGAGAGGCGCTGCATTTCCAGGGTGGCAATGACCAGGAGAAGGTGGCTGGGAAATTGGAGTTCACTGGGCAGGCACAAATGTGCTCCACCTTCAGCACGGTCACCTCCCAGGCCAGTGCACCCTCACAGAATATCAACATCCCGATTTTCCTGCTGCTGCACTGCTGCGTTTTGATAAATACTGATGATTTTAGCCTTTAGTGGCACTAATTCTTCATTTTCCACAAATTTCCACTTCATTTTTTTTGTTCCTGTGCTGGGTACTGGAAAGGGGACCCTTGAGTGCTGTGCCCAGTTGTGGCTCCTCTCTGCAAGAGGGGCTGGAGCTGGGCAGGGAACGGAGCTGGGAAGGGTTGGAGCCCCAGGAGAGGCTGAGTGAGCTGGGAAGGGGCTCAGCCTGGAGAAAAGGAGGATCAGGAGGGGCCTTGTGGCTCTGCACAGCTCCTTGACAAGAGGGGACAGCCAGGGGGGTCAGGGTCTGCTTTTCACTTGTACCAGGTAAAAAAAAAAATCCTAAATCCTTCAATGAGTTAAATAATGCTGGTCTAATTCCAGCTTGACCAAGAGCGTGCTGGGTAAATAATGCTGTGATTCCCCATGAGATCCAGCAGGTTATCTGCCCTGCTGTGCCCCTGGGTCAGAGACTCCAGGAAGGAATGGAGTGTAGCTGGTAACACACACCACGGAATTCCTGCTGCTGGGGGAACATCCACCCAGGGAGGAGTTATGGTGTAAAATATGGTGTGGTGCTTCTGCTACCTGTGAAAACACAGTGAGAGCCAGAGCACAGTGAGTGTGCATGGTCCTTGCATTAACCCTTTGAAAATTGTGGAATCTCGACACAATTCCATGGAATGTTTGTCACTAGCTTTGCACCCCTGTACACTGTACCAAACTGTGTGGGGACAGCATTTCCTAAGGGTTGGAAGAGTGCTCCTGAGGGGAAACAATGCTGAGAGCATTATTCAGAGGAAACTTTTGAACTTGAGAGTGACATTTTTCCCTGTGACTGCTCAAAGAAGCAGATATAATTTGTTTTATAATACTTCCCACACCCCCTCCTCCCCCCAGCCAGGAGTGTCAATGCTATATGGAGCTCTCTGCAGTGCTCTGCATATGGTGCTGCTGGAATTTGGTGTTTTGGGCAACAAAAGATTCATTGTTGGGATTTTAGCAGGCTTTGGGCAATCCAGGAGCAGGAGGAGCTGACACCAATCTTCCAGAATTAGAAATACACAAAGTAAATACTTATTTTTTAAATCCACGTAGCCCCACACAGCAGATACCCATAAAAATTAACAGTTATGGCAGTGGGCTGTGCCACGTGATGTTTATCTGGACACCTGGACACATGGACATATGGACATCTGGACATATGGACACATGGACACCTGGGCACATGGACACATGGACACATGGGCACATGGACATATGGACACATGGACATATGGACACATGGACATATGGACACATGGACATCTGCGCATATGGACACATGGACACATGGACATCTGGGCACATGGACACATGGACATCTGGACATACGGACACCTGGGCAGATGGACACATGGACATCTGGACATATGGAAACATGGACACCTAGGCAGATGGACACATGGACATCTGGACACATGGACACTTGTACATCTGTTCATCTGGACACCTGCACAGCTGCACACTTTCACACCTGTACACAGGGATGTCTCCACACCTGCACACATGTGGACACCCGGATACCTGTAACCTGTTCACCCGGACACCTGCACACCTGGACACATGGACACCTGTGTGCCCACACACCTGACATCTGCACACCTGCACACCTGTGCACCCCACAGTGCTGCTGAGCTGCTGCATTTGTGATAAGGCAGAGTGTGATAACTCCCCCCAGACAATCCCTGTGTGCCTCTGCCCAGGTCAGTGCCAGCACAGCGATGTCTCCTGTCCCCCATGCCGGCTCCAGCCCCCCTGGCCAGGATACAGGTTTGAGATGCTGATCCCTTCTTAGCCAGGGAGCTTTAAACTTTGCTGAGCTCATCAGTTGTCCAGTGGGACAAAGCCCAGCCTGAGCTGCCTGAGGCAAACAGTTAATCACATTAGCAGGCCACTAATGTTCCAATCGGGAAGTGACAAAAAGTAAAGCAACATTTAGATTTGCTGTGTGGAAACACATCCCGATTAAATTTAATTTGGATAGTCAGAAAATAGGGGCACCTGTCAGTTCCTAGGTAACACGGGGATTTTTTCCTAGCATCACTTACTACCTTGGGGAAAAAAGCTCTTTCTGAAGCCAAAAAACCTGACAAGGTGTAAGTCATACAATGCATTGTGCTGCATTCCGCTGGCTTACATTGGTTCATGTCTTGTCATATGACAATATAACATGACACAAAGCGCGGCTACATCGCATTGGAGATTTCTAAAACAAAGCTCGGCAGAGCAGGGCTGTGCTGGGATCCAGGGCTCCATCAAACATGCACAGCCAGCCCTCGGCAGCAGCACACACCAACAGGATCGGGGAAGCAGAACTTCTCATTCCAGCAGGATTTCACCGCTGGAACTTTGTAACCCCGCGCTTTGATTTTGTTTGTTAATTAATTGCGGCAACACGGCAAATGCAAAACAGAAGCACGGGCTAGGAAAGTAAAGAAGGGGGAAAAAAAAGAGGTAAAGATAAAAGACAGAAGAAAATTAATTGTTAATTATTTATTAGACGGTTCATTTGCTCACACCTACATTACTGTGTTGGTGTTTTAACCCACTGTGCTCGCTCCTCAGGCCTGACCCCAGCCACATCGTTAGCTGAGTTCCTTTCCTTTTGTCACTTCTCATTAATTTCATCAGCTTTTGCAAAAAAAGAGACGTGAGATAGGAGCTCTATGGAACAATGTGAATAATTCTTGTGGGGTGCTCCTTTCCCATGCTGTGGCAAATAAACTCCCAGCACACAAGTGGGGTGATGCTCTGGGGGGACAGGGGCTGTCTGTCCTTCCCAAAGGGCACCCAGGGCACTGGCTGGGACAGCCTGATGCCACACTTGCTCCTTTGGGAACAATCCTTCCCAGCATTAATCTGCTACAGGAGCCCAAAAGCACCAGGAGAGAGAGAGCCCGAGCGCACCACGCACATGCAGGGGATGAAGATACCAGCATTTCTTTAATATATGTTAACTGTAGCATTAAAGACAACCACAGTATATCATGACACCTTTGAAAGCATGGCTTGAGAAATAGAATCACTGCAGCCTATATAACTTCAGGATTTGTCTCTGCAAGTGTTTCAGTAAGTGGTTATTTCACTTAAAACTTGTTTTACTTTTTTTTTTCTCTCAGCAGAGTGCTTACAGAAAAGAAGAGAATATGAAAAGAAATTTTTCTGGTTCCTGTGCTTTGAAAATGAATTTCCTTACTTTCCTCTAGCCTTCTAAGGGGAAAAAAAAATATCTCTTTTCAGCTTAAAACCTCTTACAGATTTACTGTGACACATTCAACATGCAATAAGTTGTCCACCATGAGACCCCTGGCTCCCAGGGTAGCATTTATTTTAGCTACAAAAAGGTGCAAAGCAGCTTGGATTTATTTAAATGTAAAATAATTTCAGCAGTCTGACACAGGAAAGGTAGGTCAAATCATGCTTAGTACTTATGTAATTTTTTTTTTAACTACTGAAATGTAATCATATCCTGGAGTTGGGTGATCTCATCTCGGATCAGGCAAACTACAGTTCTAGTAACTATAAAAGGGGAGAAAACCTCTTCCATTCCTCAGCAAACAGAAGAAAAATAACACAAAGCTTTTCTTTGATCTCTTTGCCAAATAAAGTACTATTCTAGCACTTGACATATGACTGCAGTGACCCTGAGATATTCTTCCTGTACATTACCTTTACTTTGTTTCAGCAAAGGCAAAACTGGTAACAGAACTCCATCATTTACCCTTAGCTTCTTTGAAACCATTTTTCACATTTAGTCCCTGATAGAAAAGGAACGTGTCTGTATCCTACACTTGATTTATTACGTAGTTTCTAAGCAAAACACTTTTATCTGAAAGTATAGGTCAGACAAAGGAATAATGCAATCAAAGAGACACTTGCAGAAACATTATAAATACTGTATTTTATACAGCAAAAGCCCTGCGCTGTCAGAGATGACTGCCTGCTCACAGACACTGGAGTTCATTGTCTGCTGGTAGAGCAAAAATTGTGCTTAAGCTAGAAGAGAAGTATCTTTTAGCATTTTTATTATTGCTGTTTTTTATTTGGTGGTGTTTTTTGGTTTTTTTTTGTGGAGCAGTAATTACATTATTTGAAAAAAACTGGTATTCTATGAACATTTGAGCCCCAAGAGGCTGTGTTAGAGAAGGTGTTTTTATTGCTTTGCTGTATGAATTGTATTTTATTTTGCCAGAGATCGCTCTGTGGTGGGTAGCAGGAGGGGTGGCAGTCACTGTGCATCTTTCACTTGGGAGGGTTGAGCTAATCCATCCTGCTCCTGACACAGCCCTGTCCCTGTCCCAGCAGGTCCCAGGGTTCCTCTGACCAGCCTGGGCAGGTGTGGGAGCTCTGTCATTCCTGCCTTACAGAGAGGAAAGAAAGGCTGGGAGAGCTGGGGTTGTTCACATGGAGAAGCTTTGGGGTGACCTCGGTGGGGCCATGCAGTGCCTGGAGGAGCTGCAGAAAGGATGGAGAGAGAGGATTTCCAAGGGATGGAGGGACAGGACACAGGGAATGTGCCAGAGGGGCCAGGGAGCAGGGCCAGGCTGAGGTCGCTGCCTGCCCAGGTGACCAGAGCAGGGCTGGAGGAAGGAGCAGGGAAAGGAGCAGTGCAAACTGCTTGGAGCAGCTACCAGAGTTGAGAGCTTCCCCAAAATGACCAGGACTGACAGTCACCTGCGTTTTTATCAGAATATCTGCACAGAATTGATGTAACTCAGTGGCACTGGAAGCCCCTCTCCGCTGAGCTCCACATCCCGGGAAATCTCTGCAGCGGGGAGGAAGCCCAGCTTCCTCTTTTCCAGGGAAACACAAGCAGGGGCTTTCATCTCATGTCTGGTGTTTGGCTGCGGCAGGGGCAGCTGCCAGCGAGCGGATGGATCCCTCCGTGCTGGAGCGGAGCCCTTTCCTTCCCCGGGCGGGCAGGATGGGCGGCAGATGCGGAGCGAGCAACGGGACCCAAAGGCAGCGAGTCTGGACAGAAGGGGGCGAGGGCTGCCCTGTCTACTGCTGGAAAGGGGCAGGGAACGGGCTGGAGCCGGCCGGGCGAGGGCTGCCCTATCTACGGCTGGAAAGGAGCAGGGAACGGGCTGGAGCCGGCCGGGCGAGGGCTGCCCTATCTACTGCTGGAAAGGGGCAGGGAACGGGCCGGAGCCGGCCGGGCGAGGGCTGCCCTATCTACGGCTGGAAAGGAGCAGGGAACGGGCTGGAGCCGGCCGGGCGAGGGCTGCCCTTCCTGATGCTGGAAAGGGGCAGGGAACGGGCCGGAGCCGGGCGGCCTTCAGCGCACACACAGCCCCGACTGAAATTCGGAGTGCTAAAGGAACGGCAAGGCGATGCTCAATGTGTTATGACCTTTCCTGCTATTTTCAAAATTGCAATCTTAAGGGGGAAAAAATGGGAAAAAGGGAGCCCACCCCCAGCACATGGCTGAAAATGTTATTAAAAGCAATGAATTCTGTTTTATTGTTATGTTTATTTTTTTTTTAAGTGCCATTTGGAGCAGAGGCAGCACAGAGGATGCCTCCCTTAAATTGAAGATAAGTTTGATATTTGAAAAGAACCAATTTATCTCATTCATTCTTTTACGCGCTCACTTATATTTATTTATGTGCACACTTCTTGGAACTGCATTTTTATTTTGTACTGGCTGCAGTGGCTGTTAATGATCACATACAGTCATGAGAATTAAAATAGAATCCTGCATTTCACTTGGACACCAGAGCAGCACACACGAGATGCAGGATATATAAATAACAAAGACCTTGAATAATCACATATTCTATATCCTCTCTTACTGGAATATAAAAGCGAGCCCTAACCTATGACAAAACTTAATACAAATGAGATAGGAAATAAATAAATGCACAATGCTGGAGCTCAATTTGAACTATTCAGACTTCATCAAAACATATTGGAAAATGTGTGATAGGACAGGGAAAACCTTTGCATATAAATTATAGCTATGAAAGGATATGCTGCTGCAAACAAGTGTAAAGATGAAACTTCCCCAAAACTTATATCAAGCATAAGATATTGTAAATAATAATTTACATTTAAATAGCACCTTCAGCGTGGGAGGATCTGGGAGCATTTTGCTAAGCACAAGTGAAATCTGTGATGGGAAGGGGTGCGAGCAGTGAGTGCAGAACTATTTTGTTCTACACTGCAGGATAAGGGGGGGGCTGCATGGGGACAGAATCTCCTGATCCTAAAGTGTTCTTTATTCATACCAGCCAGGCAGTTCTGGTGAGCACACCAGCACAAACCCTCCCTGCCATGATCCACTGTGGGAAGCTGTGTGCTCGGGTGTCTGCAGGAAAGGAAAGGGGAACTCAAAGAACTCTTGGCTTCAGATCTCAACAAGCACCAGAAAACTGCTAAAAATATCAATGTAAATGATAGTGTTACACTTACAAACTACCTTCTATTTGACAAGTCTGGCCCTCCTTCCCGACCAGAAGGAAGAGTTTTCAAATTCTAACAGCAGGGAAATATCACAAAAGGAGGAGCTGGCTGGAAAATGTTGTCCATCCCAGGATGAGGAACAGGACCTTCTGTGGAGTCCCAGGCACTCAGCAGCATTTCCTTGGTTTCCCCACACCAGCCCTGGCTTGTCCCTAGTCCTGAGCAGCACAGGAACCATCCCAGTGTGAAATGGTCACAGGCAGTGTGGCAGCAGCACCCAGAGCTGATCCACGGCAGCCCAGGCACTTTGATTAATTACATTTCAGTGTTAAACAGGATATAAGGGAACAAGGAAAACAGCAAAAGCTGTCACAGACTGAGGCACAGAAGCTTCCTCAGTGGTAGATGATGCCACTGAGAAGCCCCACAGAAGAGTGTGACTGACTTGAGTGTGGATTTTCAGAAGAAATTCCTCTCTCTGAGAAGTGAGGCCCTGGAACAGGAATTTCCAGAGAAGCTGTGGCTGCCCCTGGATCCCTGGAAGTGTCCAAGGCCAGGCTGGATGGAATTGGAGCAACCTGGGTAGAATGGATGATCTTTAAGGTCCCTTCTAACCCAACATCAGCCTCATAAACCCTCCTCCAGCCTCACTCCAAAAGCTCCAAAAGAAGCTGCTAAAAAGAGATCAAAAGCATTTAATAAATAAACTGTGAACCCAGGCAATAAAGAAGGATGTTACACATTATTTCTCAGGTATCCAAACCATTCATTTTGGTGTATTTGAAGATGAAGAATAAAGGAACAATGTGCTGTGACAAAATAGAAAAGGAGCACCGATATTCTCCTTGAGAAGCAAACTGTTCTCATCAGCCTGACAACATGATTTGTCTTCTGCCAAACCAATCCCATTCCACACTGTACATCAGGAAGCACAGAGGAACTCAGGGGTACACCCAGTTTACTTCCACAATCTCTGTGTTTATGAACAGGCTTGGGATAACTCAATGTTCCAAGGAAAGAGCAGAAGAAATGTACAGTTAAAATGGACACTGAAATTACTTACAAAAAGAAATCAGCTCTCTTACAATACCAGCCCTTGGCTGATAAGAACAGATTATAAACTAGGCAATGATAGCAGTAATCCATCCTTTATGTTTATATTTTAGGAATATCCTAACCTTGAGGGTTTAGCATGCAGGTTGAAACAAATTGCTCTGATCACCAATATCAAAGTGTCAAGCTGAGATATTGCATGTCAATCATTCTGTGACAAAGATAAAAGTGAACAAGATGCATTTCATAGTTACACAGAGAGGGAACATGGATTATGTATTTAGTGGCTTTTTCCCCCCAACATACCTACCAGCATTTCTGAGTTGTTTTAGCAAGAAACTTGAAATATAATCGTTTCAAGACAAATTACAGAGATGCTCTCAACAATGATGGAGGTCTCCCTGACTGTAGATTCTCCTCACAAACATTGAGTCAAGCCAATACCACCAGACTTTATGAAACTGTGAATTGCATCTCCGCTGAGAGTGCCCTGCTACCCAGACAAATCAATTGGCTTGACCTTTACATCTGCCCTACAGAGTTTAAGCAAAAAGAGAGAAGAGAGAGAGAGGGAAATATCATCTCAGATGCTGCTTTATAGAGAAGGGGAGAAAGAGAATTTTCCAGACACTGGGATGCAAATCTGATCTGTGCATTCAGGGAATGTGTCTTGGGGAACACATGAACCCTCTGTGGGACCATCCTGGCCACCCTGACTAAAGCTTCAGCTCCTGCAGGTTTTGGACACTGAGGGCAGCACAACTTCCCCTGCGCTCCCTCGAGCTCAGGCTCCTGGAATCCCTGTCAGCTGCTCACCCAGCATCTAAGAGCTTTCTTGGATCTCTCCCACTGGAGCAGCTCCTCAGCTGCTTTCCCTGCTCCTTGAACTCTTGCCAGAGGTTTAACCTAAATGGGACTCCAAGAGAGCCGCGAGCCTAGAAGGAAAGGCTCAAGATATATGATAGCTGCTCCCAGAAATATAAACCAATATTTACAGAATTGTACAAACATCCTATTCTCATTAACTCCTCTGCAGCTTTTCTGAAGTCCCATTCCAAATATAACTGGGCAGTATATACTACGGAAGGAAAACTGTAAATACATGCACAAACTTTGATTTAATCTCTGGAGAAAAACAATGTACATATTGATGGATTCCCTTCTTTCCCCTTTACAGTTTAAATCATTTTCCGTAGTGGACACAAATTAAATAAAGACCAAAAGCAGAAGACTATCACACATTATGTGATAATTCCTTCTAATTTTAAAGGATCAGCACACATGACAGATCCTGGACCATATGAGTATATGAAAAATTGTATTACCAATCTCAAATTTTCCTAATTTTTTCTAAACTGGTAATTTTATCAATACAAGTAATCCAGACTCTTACCAATAAAAAGAAAATTTTTATGGGTTTAATTTGTGGAATTTTGGTTGTGTTCAGCTATTGCTGAGAAGTCTGCTGTGAACCAAATGTCCCCTGCAACAGCAACATGTTACCAGCAAAGATAAAATGATGCAGTTCCAAACAGGGAATATTTACCTGCAGGATTGTGTTCCAGCTGGTTTTAAAGTTGTATAAATATTAGCCTCAGGTTTGTTCAGCCAATGTTGGGCACATATTGCATGTAAGAAGTCTGGAGCTGGGGGATGACTGCTGACAGTCTAAATAAACCTGCAGGTGCCATTGCAGAGCCATTCTTCTCTGTGACACGGTCTGGTGACAATGACCCACCACGGCCATCTGAGCTGGGGTGCTTCCAGCCCCACAAACCCCTTCAAATCTGGGCTTGAACCTCCTTTTCATTTCAGCTTTTCCTGAGAATAAATGATACCTTGGTCCTGTTTCTCCACCATTAGGCTAAAGAAGCCTTTGCTGTGCACACTGGGCTCCTTTTTGTGATCCCAAACTGCACATTCAAAGTAAAACTAGACTAGGATTGGCTGGGTAAAGACTCCAGTGTTTAGTCTCAAACCCCAGCTGTGCTGCACAGAGGTATTTACCCAGATCTCACTGTTAGAACCACTTGGCCAGAAGGCAGAACCTTATCTCTGTGAGCAGCAATTCCTCTCTCAAAGCAAAGCCACACCAGCAACAACTTACATTTTTTCTTTTAGAACTGAGAGTCTTGGATGCAACTTTACTGCAAATATCCTAAAAAGGGAGGCTGATACCTGTTGCCTGCTGTAATTTCCTCTGAGATCTGTGTGTCCATGGCATGCCATCCATTTTCTGGACTCACAGGAAACATTTCCCAGTAAGCTTTCAAGCCCTGAGTGGTACAGGAGTAGTACAGGTGTAGTGCTGAGAATGACAGGGACAGCCTCTGCCACCCCATGGACAGAAATGTCAACAGAACCACAGACATGACTTTGAGGCCTGATTTCATATTCTGCTTCCTTCATGTAGCTGCTGAAAACAGGGATATCTGTTTAGCACTAGGGAGATGACATTTAAAGCAGTTCTGACCCGATCTCCTTCACACAGGAAAGCACATTTACCTGGAGTCCAGCCTGGCAAGAATCAAATGTCAGGCAAAAATTGTCCTCACCTGGTAAAAATGGCTTTGAACCTGACGCATAAAGATGTTTATTGGTGTGTGTGTATACACAGATAGATGTCTATCCATGTGCACACATGCTCTGCAATTCCAACACCAGGGAAGAATGATGCTGAGTTTGGTGATGATAAGAATGATATAACGGCATTTAACACTTTGGGAAGGGTGCACAAACAAACTTACATGGGAACACATGTAACAGCTTCATCAGCCAGTTGCAGTCTTAGCACTTACATGTGCTGAGCCATTAGCTCTGTGTGGGATTGCTCTGATCTCTCTGATTCCAGGGATTCTCTCCACAAAGGCAAACATGGGTGTAAATCAGCACCTATGTAAATAGATGCAACTGCTAGAAATTATTAAACTATTAAGCACAAGGCAGAATGTTCATTTTTCACTAGCATGATAATTACAGCCTTTGTATTGCAGGTGCAGGAAGAAACACCAGCTCAGAGCAGGACATCCTGTGCAGGACATGATGGAGGGGCTGTGAGATGGTTCCTTTCTTAAAGAACTCATGTGTCTGCAGGAGATAGCAAAGAGCTGAAAACAAGGAGAAATCAGATAATGTTCACTCAAAGATCCTCTGCCCTAGCTGGGAACTGAACAATATCTCAATCATTAGGTGCTGCTTTTATCCAGCACAGCTGGCTTCTCCTTGTGGACATGCTTGGTGGCAGAAGACAGGGAGATGATTTTTCCCTTTCCTTACACACCCTGTGCAAAGGACTGTGAAAATTCCTCTATTTTTTTTCCTGTATTGTCCTTTCCAAAGGCCTACAGGAAAACCCATCACTCTAAAGAGAGCCCTGAGGAGAAAGTCCCTGCCCTGGGTCATGCCTCCAGCCCAGACTCACAGAGCCCTCACAGGTTTGATCTCAGATCCCTGGGTTATGGATGCAGCCACATTTGTCTGTTAGTTGGCTCTCAGTTTTGTAACTCGCACTGGGATTTTCTACAGCCACAGATTCTCAGCCCAGGAAGGACTGAAATGACTTGTTCCAGGCTAACTACTGTCACTCTTTACCACTTGTGACCAGCTCCTGAGCAACCCCTTTGCAACCCCCAGACTCTCTGTGTTACATCAATTAGAATTTTGCTCCATGATACAGCTCCAGCAGAAGGAGTTGTGCTATGGACGTGGGACAAACATATACAGCTCACCTGAGAAGAACACAAAAAATAATAGAAAATCTGTCCCAGATTCTTTTTGTTGTTAAAACATTTGATATCTGTTGGATTTTTTTTCCCCCAGTAAACACAGGTTTAATTTTGGTTTTGTTACCTCAAGTGGGAGGACAATTTGCTGTAATTTTGAGAAGCATTCTGTACCCTGAGAAGAAAGATTCAGCCCAAATCCCCGACTGGAGCCTGCCTAGGTGGTGCTGAAATAGAGATATTATGCTGCTTTTCCTGAATGTCCTTATGCAAACAGGACGTTGTAAATGTCTCCTTTTTGAAAAAGGGCCTTGTATCTGGTCTTAGTTCTGCCCTTTGATTTATTGGGACCTTCAGCTGCAAACCAAATAGGTTTTCCTGTCTCTGCTAGCTCCTATTCCAGTCTTAAGTCATTGTGCTTTGAGACACGCTCCTCAAAGCACAAACTCTGTTACAGTGCCCTAAATAATATGTGATGCGAATAAGTGCTGTTAAAGAAGTTTCCTGTTTTGGTTTCCTTATTGGCACTCCAAGCTGAGCTAAAATCTCCAAAGGCCTTACTTAGCATGCAGATATTGAAACCAAACCAAAAAAAGATTCCTGCATTTGTTGTGCTGTAGCTTTAAATGCCCCTGGCAGAAACTTCATTTCTCTCCCTTTCTCCCTTTCGATCCTTCCCTCTCTCTCTCTTTTTTTGATGTTTCTTCTTTCTCTCAGCCTGTCATTGACAGTAAGTGCAATCACATTACACACAGCTTTCTTTGGAAAGCCCCCTTTTTAATGATCTGGCAGTCTGTAGACACTGACTGCTTCCAGAAAAAATTTCAATCCCTCTTCCCACAGCTTCCTCAAGCTCCAATGATAAATGACACCTGTCATTCTGTCACAGACAAACGGCACAGATGGGAGCGTCAGTGATATATGGCTCACCAGAACAGGAAATCAAGTTTGTTGGTTTTTTGGTTGGGTTTTTTTTAAACAGAAAAGAGCTGACCAGGACATTGTCATGAGGCTGTGCAGGGGCCCTTGTCCAGAGGAGGAAGGGAGGCAGGAGAGAGGAACCAGTAGTTTTTAAGTAGCAGCTGCAGTGTGCAGAGCAAGGGCTGCAGCTGTCTGAGTGGCTCTGCAGTTTGTGACTTGAGGACATTTAAACCATGACCCAAAGGTGCAAATTCTGCTCTTCCAGCCATACCTCCACTGATGTCACTCCAGAGATCCACCCCAGCACCCTCCCAGTCAGGGAAATCAGCTTGGACAACTTTCCTGGAGCTCTGGTTGGAGCCCAGATTAGACGTATCCACAATTACATTTGATTTAATTTCTCTCAGTGACGGAACTGAACTGAAACCCTGGCTTTAAGAACACTTGAGAAATGGGGAAATTTAATTCTGAACCCATTTTCTGTCAGACAGGTCTTCCTTAAGCTTCTTTTAAAATCACTCATGTTTTCACAAGGAAATTTCTTTGCAGGCAAATCGCTTAGTCTGCCTGAGACACGCAGCCACTTTTTCTCTGCCAAGCAGGCAGACAATAAGCTCAGAGCTCTGACAAAAACTGTGCAGAAGTTTTTACCCTGTGATGCCCTTCTTGATAAGAGAATTAAGTCCTGCCACTCTCCCTCTCCAGAGCAGCTGGAAAGGAAATGGGAGCCCAAGTGGTGGCTGAGTAATTAAAGAATATTTTGCAGCCTTGAGAAAATCAACTCTCCTGAGGACTGCACAAGAAAGAGAGAACAGGACTGTGCACACAGACAGAGTGACAACCCCTAATCCCCGAGGGGGGAGATTTCTACAGATAACTCACACCATTACTGGGAGTGTAAAATCCACCCTTGCTCTCTACAGCCAACTGTGGGACTGTGTCCCAAAGGCTTTTCTGGATTTTGTTACAGAGCAAACACAATGCCATGGTCCCCTGAGACAAAGACAAACGAGCCCTTCTTCCACCCTCAGGCACAGAACTTGTCCTTATTTATAAAATCCTCCCAGGTAAACAGGCTCTATGCAATGGGGGTAGAAAAGTCAGACCCCAAGAAAGACTCTGGCTTGTCTGTGTGGAATGCAGGGATGCATTTATAAAGCATTGCCTGTGATTCAGCTGTAGGGTTCTGAAAAGATTAACGTATGTCATGTGACAAAATCTCCACATGCTGCAATGGAAATATATCCCTGGAGGCTGCATTTTCAAAGGGAGCTGGGTGATAATGCTGCCTTTCCTGCACATTTATTGAATTTGATGTGTACAGTTGTGTGTACAAAAAACTAATCAGGAGTCCAAAGTGATGTGAAATACAACTAAGTATGCAGGCAAAGTTAACAAAAGAAATTTCATCACATTTTAGATGCTGATTATCAGCAGCAATAGCCTAGGGAGAACTTTGGAGCAAACTCCTCAGATTTTCCAGCACTATCTATGCTCTATAAAGGCTCCAGTAGGGTTTCATGCTCTGTATTAAGTCAATGTGAGGAAATGTATCAAATGAAGTGAATGATTGCTGACCCTCCACCATGGCTGGCTCAGAATTATACATATTCAGGGCATTAATATCAAGCCTTTCATCATCCATCAATGGGAGCCCAATAGATCACAGCACATTTTCATTGCATGGACAGATTTTTGTCTTTCTATAAATTAAGAATAGTATTCCTATGGAAAAAGGAAAGATAGGAATCATCAGGCAGCTCAACCTCTCAAGTCCACTTGTGATGCCAATGCACAAAACCGAACTCTTCTATGGGTACAAGAGAAGAGATGATCACACCATTGGGAAGTGATTGCAGATGTGATGCAGTGAAATGACCACAGTTACTTGCCCAACAGATATTCCAACCAGAGGAAATAGGGAAGGTTTTGGTGGGAGTCCAAGGAGCCTCTGACAAATTAAAATAAAGATCAAGTTCTTAGTTTGAAGTGTGTTTTCCTGTCTCTGCCAGGACAAACAGAGCAGCAGCAGCAGCCCCTGTGTAAAGGTGGGATGGAGAAGAGAACAAGCAGCACAGCCCAGCTCCCAACATTCCAGCATGGACAGCACAAGGTACCAGGGATCACTGGCACAGAGGCCAGGGCAGCCCCTGTGTGCCTTGATCTGAAACTCCATTGCAAACCCGCTTTGGAGCATGGGGACAACGTCTCTGGAGCCCCAGAGCTGAAGGACAGTGACTGTGAGCAGTGTGAGGTGTCCAAAGGAACGCCTGCAGCATCCGTGGCTGTGTGTGCTCCGTGCTCACTGCTCACCCCAGCTCACACAAGAGCCACAGCTTCACACTGAGACTTGGACTGAATGAGAGCACCTGGGGCAAAGTTTCTTTTCTTATTCTATTTCCTGAAGATACAGCTGAGTGAGGCTTTCTGGCTTGCACAGGCACTGCTCAGCTCGAAACAGATGCAGTTTTTCACTAAGAAAGATAACTCGCAAGTAGAATTTCCGCTGCTATCCTTCTCCATTAGGAGAGAAAATTAAAATATCCTTCAGGAGGGAATACATAACACTTTGTAAATTTAACAAGGGGTTTCTGCTGGCACTGAAGAATATCCTGAAACACACTACAGAACAGTGTACATTAGAAAAAAAGAATAACTAGGATAATGCCAAGAAAAAAACATTCTGTAATGTCAATATTGTTGCATCAGGATAGTTCTAGCCAAGGATATTTTAAGCTTTGATCAAAACTGTGAATCTGTGGAGGCAGAATTATAACCCCATGTAGAAAAAGTCTGAAATTTGTAATGACAATTAAAAAAATATTATGTTCCAGAGAGACCAAAAATGAAACAGAGATCCTGAGCCAGGAGATAAAATTTACCAAACCAAGAAAGGGAGAGAGAAGATGCTGGAGCCTTACAACAGAATGTGAAACAAACCCAAAAGGCAAACGTGGTTTTGAAGGGAAGGTTTCTAAAAGCACTTGGGGAGTTTAAATGCCCACTTGCCATGGCCTTTTAGTGAGAATTTGGTGCCAGACTGCTTTTTTTTTACCTTTGAGAATCTCAAGAATTGGAGTCACTTGAGAAAAACAGGACAACAGCAAACAGAACACATCACAGGGTTAATTTTCCACAATGTGCAAGAGATGCTGACAGACAAGCCAATGGGCCAACTGGGAAAGAACTGGGACCTGCACCAAAAATGTACTTGTCAAGTAGTTGCAGATTTTTTTTAGCTGTTCTGGGATAAAATTGACGTGTTTTGACTGATGAATCATGAGCAAAGATTGCCCAGTGTGCTCAGTTTGAAATACCATCTTCTACCTGTGTGTGCTGGAACACTCTGTTCTCTCCTCTGAGCACTTCTTTGGCAAATCTGTTCTTGGACTAACAGCTAAGCACAAATCCTTCAGGGTGCAATCCTGTTCCTCCCCACTCCAACAGGGATGAGACCACTGAATCCAGCTGGGAGCAGAACCAAGCTATTAATAAGGACACTTCACACACATCAAAATTTTGCAAAATAGTAATTTCTTCACATGTCCCTTGCAGCATGTTGGGACAAAGACATCTAGTGAGACGTGTTTGCTGTCATCCACTACAGCGCCAGCACCTGACACGAGCCATCAAAATAGATGTCAGGAACATGGGGGGCCTGCTTGCTCCTTCTCTGGTTTCCAGGCCTCCTTATCCCCAGTAATTGTGCTTCCCTGCTCTTTGTCCCCCTTCAATCTCAGCACTTCCAGCTGCTGTGGAATATGATGGCGAGAACTCAAAGCTTCATCAGACTGAAGAGGATGGGGCAGCTGCAGGGGATTTTCAGGCTCCTCCCTATCCCAGTCAGTGTCACCCTGTTTTCAGCTATTCCAGAACCCATAAATGCCATACATCACTGCTGGCATTAGGGCCTTACATTCCTGATCCTCCCTGAACTTCCAGGAGGACAGAGCAGCTCACACAAATGGTGCTGGTTGAAATTTGAAGCAGCATCCTACCTCTTACATTGGCAGTATTCAGTCTAGTCAGTGCCTGCCCAGCCTTTAGCATTCACTGGTGTCAGATGTACCAGCAAAATTGTTAAAAAGTAACTTTACCTGCTTTTTCTTTCTCTTTAATGCCTTATCTCAGTGCTTCCTGCCTTTGGTGTCCCTTCCTGCTTAATATGGCTTTGAATTCCTCTGAGCTGCAAGAGGAGAATGCAGAACCCTCTGTGGGGTCTGACTTCCCTTGGAGAGGCTTTTCTGGCTCCTGCTCTGGGAGCTGCACAGAGATGGATTCCCTTCGTCCTAACACGGATCTAACAGGATCATTCATGCCTTGATGAGTCCCTCAGGTGAACACTGGCTGGACCTTAGCAGACTTTAAAGCCTGCTGAAATCCAGGCTCCTCATGGTCATAAATATACAGGGAATTAGCTGGCTCCACTTGCAGATAACTAATTTCACTTCCCACTGAATTAATGCTTAGATTTGTGAATTTTACCAAACTTAATGACTAAACAAAAGTAACTGAATGGCAAGGATCCCATCAAAAATATTTTGTAAGTATAAAAAGCGTTATGTCATGTCAGCAGAGGATCCCACAGAAGCCACACGATGTGATGTGACACTCCTCAAGCAATGTAATATAACATGGCACCACCAAGTAAGCAAAAAAAAGCCCAAACATTTTATTTTTAGCTGAGATGCTCATTACCGTCCAATGTCTGATCTGAATGGTTTTTGACGGACTTAAGTGGAGTGAATTTGGCTGATGTCATGGGTTTAATAGCTATTTGAATTATCCCAATCTTCTAGCAGCTCTCTAAATTTTTAATCTTTTCTGTTCACTATGAGGACAAAAAAAGTCTCTTCTAAAATAATGGCCTGAAAAGCTGTCATTGCACACTCTAAATGCAGCATTTGGACCAGACCTCTCTAATATATGTCACTCAAAGGTGCATTTGGAAAAGCTTTGTGAGACTCTGAGAGAAACAGAAAACTCTTGCCTGGTCCTTGTTCCTCAGAGCAAACAGAGCTACACATATGCAACAGCAGCCCCTTAGAAAAGCAGGGCTGAGGGATTAAAGGTCCTGATTCCTACAGATGTGATCACAGCACTGGAGATCACAGGGAGAAAGGAACCAGCTCAGGACGCACTTCAAGGGCTACAGGGTTTTCCTTCCAAATCCCAACCTGCTGGGAAAAGCCCTCCCTTAGGTTTTACAAGATGTAACCCCAAACCTAGGGGAGAAAATAATAAAATAGGAGGGTTGGAGAAGGAGGCAGCAAACTTGTGGCTGTCTGTGACATGTCCAGTGGGCTCCAGCATGAAGTGCAAGCTCAGCCCTCAGTTCCTATCAGCATTTCAGCCAGGAGGTTCTGGCATGCAGCGCTTGCTCAGCCCTCAGCTCATATCAGCATAAACACTTCATCACAGCTGACACGCTGATATGCTAAATGAGTAAGTGCGGTGCACAAAGAGGTCACAGGGAAGTTAACTAAAGGGATTATAAGGGACAGTCAACACACTTCAAAAAGAAAAAACCTGATAGGTGCAGAAAACATGGTAAATGAGCCCGAAGAATGCAAACCCTCCGCCGTGCACTCCATTACAGCCCTGACAGTCCAGTTCCAAACAGTTAAATATGAAACTGTCAACAAGGGCCTGTCTTAATAACCAAACTTGAGGCCTTTTATCCTGGAAGATTTATGAAGTAATTTTAAAGAGGCCCAAGCAAACATCTGTCAATAAATTGAATGCCGGCTACAGGATTTACAAGCAAGACAAGAATTTCTCATTAAGTGCACATTAGCACTGTGGGGATCATAAATAGTAAGAGGGCAGGATGCTGAGCCTCTCAAGCTGTCATTAAAACACTATCTAAGAACTAATGAGGAAGTGATGGAAGGATACTAATGATCCCTCAGGCTCCTTTCATTTAGCGGTGCCTGTGATACAATTTCAGTTTGCCACAACTGAAGGGTTCAGAACCTCCCAACCTCTGTCCCTGCAAACCCAAGGGACCCTGAGTGCTCTAGGGGACTAGCAATGGCATTGTCACAGCTCTGTCCCACTGATCACACCAAGACTGGGGTGACAGAGGAAAGGACAAGTCCCAGACAGTGCTGTGGGCCAGCAGGAGCTCTGTGGGTGCCACCAGGCAGGTACATCTGCAGTGCCCTGGAGGTGAAATAGGAATTTTCAGATGGAAAACAACTTGCAAGTGATTTTGAGCTTCACTATTGAAAAGTGAGGTTGGAA
The DNA here is from genome assembly GCF_027579445.1 of Ammospiza nelsoni. Classification (NCBI taxonomy): domain Eukaryota; kingdom Metazoa; phylum Chordata; class Aves; order Passeriformes; family Passerellidae; genus Ammospiza; species Ammospiza nelsoni. The sequence goes on along the minus strand of NC_080644.1, from coordinate 1,809,263 downwards.
GATTTCTGTCACTGCACCTGTCTGAGCAATGACAAGGTCTGGGGGCTGCCCTCAGCTCTCAGCCCTGCCAAGGAGAGGGACAAAGGTTTCCAGTAACCACTGGAGGGTTGGAAGTGGCTCTGGTTCCCCAGAACTTGAGCAGATCCTTCACAGCCTCAGAGGCAAACTGCACTGAGAAGGAGGTGGCCCAGTTCTCACAGAGCTCCTCTGAAAGGGGAGGTAGTGGCTGTTCCAACTCTCACTCCAGAGAAGGGGGCATTCGGATGGTCCCCTTCTCTCCTGGGGAAGGGCTGCAGCTTTCCCTGTCTCCATGTGAGTTTGATGGAGGTTATCCTGCCTGGAACATTACAGAACTCATCAGGGATGTGGGACACATTCAGAACTTGGACTTGATGGTGACCCTGTCCCATTCCTGCTGCCTCCACCACATTTCTGGCTCTTCTGCACCCACCTCCCCTTCCTTTCTGTGTGCTGGGGGCCACAAGCTGACACAATTTTCCTGATGACACCTTGGTCAGAAATGACACATTTTTGAGCCTTATTGTCAGCAAATCTCTTTGCTGATGGAGAGGAAAAAATATCTTTTTAGATAATTCTGTTTTCTACCAAGACAGGAATCTTCCTTTTGCTTATGTGCCCTCTAGCATAGGGACCAAAATGATTACTGCAACATAAAAAAACGATTTCTACCAATAAAAATTATTTCTTTGGGTCTGCAGTATATTGGCACTTAAACTATAATGTAGTTACATTTTTTTCTGTAATAGATGTTTAACACACTGTATTGATGCTGTGGATGTATGTCTCTTTCTGAGACTTTTGTCTGCAGAAGAAATCAAATGAACATAACCAAAGTGCACATTAGGAGAAAGACATTATATTACTGAGCAGCAGCACATAGCAACAAGTCACTCATCAGTTAAAAACCTCATTCTGAAGGAATATTGTAGTTAAAACCTTTCAACATGCAGCTTTCCAAATGAGTCTGTCCATAAACAGCAATTGTTAATAACTTGTATTTAATAGATAGTTGTCTACAACAAAATTAACTCATAAAAAGACAAACTTATCCAGGAAAGGACAGTAAAGACAAATGCAGCTCTGTGCATTCAGCATTTGCATGAACATCACACTCCAGACCAATTTCTCCCAATACTGGAAATATGATGCAATCCAGGGAAGTCAATAACAAATACTATGTTCAAAAGGTTCAGAACTGAGACTTCCATTTAAGGAACAAATACCTGAAATAAATAATTGGCAAATGTTATAAACTCTATCCAGTGAATCCCTTTTTCATGTCTTATCCTCTGCAACAAGGTTATATTCACATGGGCTAATTTCCAATACTTTTTCAACTGACTCAACCAATAGGATCAATTATTTAAGAGTATTTTACCAGTCAGTGCAAGCCAGGATAAAATTTTCCCCAATCGAATTAGTCCTTGTGATGTTATGGCAAGTGTGGAAATGTATAATTACAGTGTAATTACCCAGGCACCGTAAATGCAGCAAGTTGCAAATTCCAGGCTAAGTTTCAAAATTGGGTCATTTGAGCAGGTTCAAAATTAGGCAGACCTGTTTGCTCAGCCCTGCTAATGATGCTGTCAGCTCCTCCAAAGCCAGGCACCTCACAGGAGCATCCCCTGGGTAATCCATGAACATGGATCCCCTGTGTGGGGATGGAAGGGAGCTCCCCAGTCAGGGGAGGTTTCTGGTGAAAACAATAATTTTGGTGTGATATTGTGGGAGGGACTCACAGCCAGCACCAGTGAAGGCACTGCAGTGGATGGACGCTGCTCTGTCAGGGTGAGGACTCTGAATCCTGGCAGAATGCACTGGATTTGTATTTCCATGTATTTTTTGACAATTCTACATGCCCCACTGAAGAGGACCGTGCAGGGACAGCTGCGCTTTGGCGTTCTGGTGGCCAAGTGCCACACAAAGTGTGAATGCCCCAGTTCAGCCCAGGTACAGAGGTTTGATTCCCATCAGCAAGAATCCACACCAGTAACCAGCCATCCTCACGCAGAAGGAAAAGTTGGCACTACAAACAGCAATCCTAAACCCTGAGGCAAAAAAGTCCTACTGCAGGGGAGAACCCTTGGTGTCAGTGGTGTGACCAAGGGTTTCAGGAACACCTGAAAATGTGCCCAGGCCTGGGAATGGCAGGGGAGCTGCCCTCGCTCTGGGAAATGCTGGCACACAGGTAGAGCCATATTTTAAAAAGCAATAAGGAAAAGTGTCTATTTTGATCTGTTCCAGTAAAGTCCGCCCTGCTTCAAACATTTATTTTTTTTTTTTGTTTAAGAAATGTTTTATGGGGAAAAACGCCTACAAGGACACATCCATCTGCTAACCCAGCTGTGGCTGCTAATATACATAATGGGAGAGAAATTTCCTGTTACTGATTCCTCTGTGAACTGCAGACCTGAATCCTTTGTTTTAGATACCAATTTAACAATTTCAGTATCAATAATTAACAAAACAGATTCATTTGTTTAATCAAGATCCCAGGTGATGGGTCCTGAATGGAAAATAAAAGGAACTTTTTTTTTCCATGACATTTTTAATGAAATAAAATTGATGCTGTTTTTAGGTAAGGTTATTTGCATAAATATGGAAGGAAAGTAAGCTTTAATATTAACTTTATCTCAAGTAGAGAAAGGAAAAAGATGTTTCTATTGATTTGCATTTATGCTTTGTACTTTATTGCTATAATTAAGGGGATTTAAATTTAGGTTTTTTATCATTTTGAGCTCACTTCTACTATTATGGTGGGATAAAGGTGCCCTTAATCCCTTCAAGGATCAGATCCTTTTATTTAAACACACACCTGGTTCGTGGTAACTGAACCAAATTTCTAATTATGAAAAGCAGGTTTCATATCCAAATTTAGCTGAGTTGAATAAAAATCCCCAGGTGTTGCCTTACCTTTTTTTACTATATATTAATGTTATCAGACTTGCTGACTCATGAAACTGAGGTTATAGCAATTTTAACTATACTGAAAAATTAATCCATCATTTGGAGAGTGCTGCACTATTCTTTATCCTGCATTTCTTGCTCTGAGTCTTCCTCTTATGCTATCTGCAATTTTTGGCCTTGGAAGGCTTCAGTGGTGGGGTGATGAATATCAGCCCATCTGCTTTTGCTTCCCCTGTGTTCCTGAGGTGCCTTTTGTTGCTTGTGGTAGATGAAACTTCAAAAATGCTAAGCCTGGAGTTCACATGTGTCCATCTAAAATATCTCCCTGATTCTGCAAGTCAGGCTAAAATGACAAGTTGGGGATTTCAAGCCCTCCCACTCCTGATTAGGCCGAGAGCACAATCTTCTGCAGCACTTGAGGCACTTCTGCTTCTGTCATTAGCTGAGCACCAGAAGTGAAAACAATTGTGCGTTATCTTTCCTGAGTCAGGTGTCAGCAGCAGGGCAGTGCTGGGTTGTGTCCCTGGGAATGGACACAGTTGTGTCCAAGGCAGTGCAGGAACGTTCTCCCTATGCTGGGGCCAAGGCCACAGGCAGAATTTCATCTTGGAAATTGCTCCCGTGCTGACCTCTCTTCCTGATGCACTTCCAGCTCCTTCTGTAGCACAAGGTTAACTCCCCTCTAGATTTCTCATGTCCTGGATCAAACCCAGGCCCCCCTGGCTCTGCCTTCATTCCCAGAGATCCAGGGTTTGCAGGGAATTGGTGCTGTGGGGAGGGGAGCAGGGCACAGGTGTCTGCACAAACCCAGCTCTGCCCTGGCTCTGGGCTTTCAGCATTTCCCTTTGCACAGCCATCACCTGCAGCAGGAACACGGGAAGCTTTGCCATGAATGTTATCTCATTTATTGAGAAGAAGAGATGTGAATTCTGCCCGGGCAATAAAAGGGTCTTGGAGGGAGTGGAGGAGTGCAGCCAGAGTTTCACCCTTTCAGTGCCTCTTCCCATTGCTCCAGAGTAAAAAGGGCTTTCCTGGTGGTGTTTTACCTCTGGAACACACCTACTCTCTGTCTCAAGTCCAACTTGATCTATTTACACCATAATAAACACAATGAACATTCTTTATATTTTCTAATGCCTTGCTGGGCTGATGAATAAAATCCCATAGACTCTAATAAACCACAGAAGGATAATTTAGAATTATGTCCCATGGAAAGCTTCAGTAAATAATAAAAGCATAAATATATCAGCAAGCTACTGTTATCCACTGCGGGAGACATTTGGAAATGAGAAGTTGCATCTGTGCACAATAACACAGATTCAGGGATGCATCTTCCTCTGCATTCACATGTGAGGGAAGGCACACACCCTGCTCTCTGCACACACCTTTGTCCTCTCCAGCTGCCACACCACTAGGGCTCACTCTGTTTGGTAAAGCTAAGTGGGTAAAACTTCTCTGCTGTTTTAGTCAAGTGTAAATAAATGAACAGAAACAGATTAAATGGCAACTCTAATTAAGCAGCTTATATGTCACAGCACACTAACGCCAACATCCTGGTTTAGGTACTGCAAATTACCAGTACTAAACTTCTTTAACTGGTAGTCTGAATTTCCTCATTATTCCACCCAGGGACCAAAGATTAGAGAAAGAAAGCAGAAGGGCAAAGGTGCCTGATTGCAAACATGCTTTAATGGAGGATCATACCCAGCAGTCTGTGCAGTTTGGCAGCCTCAGCCTCCCTGGGTGCCGTTCCTGCGTGAGGAGCAGGGGCTGAGCTGAGCTCCTGGGGCAGGAGGGCTCTGGCCCTGGCAGCTGTGCAGGATGCAGGAGCTCAGCGCCAGCTCTGCCGGCAGCTCAGGAGAGCAAGGAGCAGTGAGGAACATCTCGTGTCCCAGCTCAGCAGGACACCGAGGGAAGGAGAGGTTTCCAGCAGCCTCCGCTCGCGTCTCCTCTCTCCCTCATTTTCCTGCCCTTCTCCTTCTCTCTCTGGATTTCTATTGTCTGTCTCCAGATTTCCACAGCAACAAGGGCATAAAATTCTCTCTCTGGCCTTTAGGAGCTTAATGGGGAGACCTTCAGTGTGCACAGTTGTTCTGCTTTTAACTTATTTTTGCAAAGCAGGTATATTTCCATCCTAGAATTAGAGAGAGTGGCCTCGGGCTAAATTGCAGGGAGTCCCAAATGAGTGAACCCTTTGAGGGGAGAATCACTGAAGAAGAAAATGAAGATGACAAGGCTGTTGCTTCTTAATAAACATTATCACATTTTCACCATGCATAATTTATTACTTTTCTTTCACTGATTGATGTTCTAAAACATTTAATCTAATATGCATAACTATATATATATACATATATTTAATTATCTTTTTTTTTCCCAAGGAAATCTCAAGTTAAGAGTTCCTTCTTTGTTTTTTGCATTGTTAAATTAACATGTTAATCCTGGCAAATTTTTCTTATTTTGGTTTTTTTTTTTTTTCAATCAGAGCCTAAATAGGATTAAATTAAAGACATTTGACTGAATGCTGCAATTTATATGTTTTATAGGTTTTCCAGAGTTAAAGATGGAATATTTTGATCAGTTCTAATGGGTTTTTTTGTGCCTATGGTTTTTCTAGCCTTATTTCCTACCTGTGGTTTCATCTGCTCATGGTTAGGGGTACTTGGGAGCAGACTGAGAGGTCAAAATTTCCAGCACAGGACCCTCCTCTCTCTTGTTTCACTTTATGGTCAGACAGACTATTTTTATTCTGAGATCTGCTGCTGTCCAGTAAATATATAACTTTGTTAGGAACCAAGCCTGCTCCAGAATGATACCTTTGTGGACACTAAAAACAATTTAATGGCATGTCACAATAGCAATTCACTCTGCTAATAGCCCGGCTCAATAATACCATATTGCATAAACCTCCTTCAGTCTTCTGCCAAATAATTCACCTTTATGCACTCTGCAGCAAGCTCCATTTCACTAACAAATATATTTCTCCCCTACCCCTCCAAATGAATATCCAGCATCTTCTCCCTGTAATATCAGCTGTTGCCTTGCATGAGGTCAGCAGGGCCATATTTCTACCCCAAATCACCTTTCTCCTTCACAGCCTGAGACACTCTCAGCTTTTAACTGGCACATCAAATCCCAGGCAAGGGTGGAGGGAATAAAATCTTGGAAAAAAACTCTGTACATTTTGCTGTGTCTCACAAGCTGCAGCAGTGAAAAGTTTAAATACTCGGTATGTCAGGGCAGCCTTAAACAAATGTTTATGGGCTTTGCTTTTGCAAGCAGAAGGGTTTGGGTAAGCACAACCCTCAAGATGTCTCTTGCTTAAAATGCAGCGCAAACTCCCCGAGAGGCAGCAGCTCCTGCCATCCTGCTTCCCTCGCTGCTTTTTTCAGGAGCTGCCTGCTCAGGGAGACAGAGATCTGTTGGGGCTGCTGCTCAGCACGAGGAAATGCTGCTCCGCTTGGGGGATGCTTACCTGGATCTGGGGATGCTCCTGGGAAACCCCGGCTACCTCTGAATTCTGGGGGCCAATTTAAGGTGCTCTGGTGACAGCATCTCCAGTGTCCCCTCCCTGATGGACACAGCCATCATTCCTGGCGTGGTGGCTCCCTGTGGAATGGGTTTAATGTTCCCAACCCACCTCCTCCTCCTCCAGGTGAGGAGAAATTCTCTGGGCTGGGTTCCCTGGGCCTGCAGCATTGGCAATGACCGACTCGCAATGATTGTCCCCAAAATCCCGCAGGATATTTTGGGGTAGTGGCTAATGAGGGTGTTTCATCCTCCTGCACTGCTAGTGTTGTATAAATTGAAAATCACCTTTCACAATGTCTAAGTTCATGTTAAAAGACAGAAAAGGGGAAAAAATGCAAGTCTTCCAGCTACAAATAGAATTTCCTCTATTTTTTTATTTTGCTATGTTACCAGCTTACGCACCATATAAATTCCTCCTTTCCTAGAAATGAGACTCCAATGATATATTTAGAAATAGAATCAGCTCTCAAAAGCTTTTTTTTTTTTTTAAATGCCTGTGTAGAATCTGCTAAACCCCAACTGCATCCTGTTCCTTTAAAAACTACTCCCAAATCCGACGGTTAAAAAAGGCCATTTTTGTAGAAGAAACTATTTGTATCAAATATGAGAAAATAAGTGCATCATGACAATTCTGAACATCTTTTATGATTTGATTGTCAGTAACGAGGCCCACAGGAGAGTGATAAATGTGAGGCACGAAAAATATCTATTTCACTTAGATAGCAAATTATGCAACTCAGTGCTTGATAGCACTTGGCAAAATACAAATGTAGTTGAATGGAATTGAAATTGTTGCTCTCTGCCTAAGACACAGGTAATATCACCAGGGGTCCTGTCTTCAGATATTTATAAGAGCTAAGAGTTTAAGTAATAGTAGCAGTAATACAAAATTACCTTTAAACATTGAAAACATTTTTACTTTGTTACAGGGTGTAATTTACACTTTTTCTCTAATGGCTTACAGACTGAAAATGATATACTAATGCAATTTTTCAAATTTAGTTACCTTTTTGTGTTCTAAAATTATGTGCTCTCTCTTTTCCCTGTTTGTCACTGCTCAGATTCCATTTAATTCCATGTTCATAGAGTTTTATAATTTATCTACTTGTCATAAAAGTTTTCTAGACTTTCAAAAATACGAAATACTCCCAATAAACTCTGACAAAAATGCTTCCAGTTCAACTTTCAGAAATTTTTCAATTTTGTTTTGAACTATTACCATACATTTTGGTGGTGGAGTGAGATTTTTCATGAAGTGACATCAAGCAAGGGAAGGGAAAAATGATCAGAGAAGAGATTCACTCAAACCATTTATATTAACCTGTCTCTTCACTTGTAGATTTATATTCCTTCTTCTCCTGCATGGAAGGATAGGGAGATAAATATAGGAATGTGCTCTATGCCTTAGCTCAGGATGGCAAATGAAACTGTGAGAACTTTCAAGATTCCAAAATTTGCCTTCTCTCAAATCAGGAAGAAAAGTTTATGCCATTGGCTAATTAAAAAAAGATCATTTAAAATGAAGTGTTTCGTTTTGATCATTTCAAATCACTTTTTCCCAGTGCTGATATTTTTACATGTTCATTTATTTGTTTTATAGGAGTTTTTTTCTTCCAATTAGTTAGGATTTTGAAACCAAGAGCTGTTTCTACTTAAGCAATGTGAAAACAGACTATTTTGACAGGATGCCTCTTTAAACTCACAAAATGATATTTCTCTAACCAACCCTTTTCACTCAAATAAATGATGTTTCAATACACCACCCCATGAAAGTTTAATCCACAAAATCAAGATTGTGTTTACTGTGCCTCTCTAATCCCTCCTGAGCATTTCCAACACTGTTGGAGTCCTTCATGACCCCGAACCAAAACACAACAGGGATTGCCCAAATGCTGGCTCCTCACTGAGATGTCTTTTGGACAAAGGAAATTTTTGGGAATTCTGAGAGGGGGTGAGGACTTCTCCCACTCAGTGCCCTCCATCCCCTTCTCTCCAGGGCTTCTGACCCTGCTAGAGGGATGGGACCCGTCAAACTGAGATGATCCTCGGCAAATTCCTGTGCTCTCCTCCCTCCTCAATGAGCAAGAAACTCCTCCTGCACCCACCCAGCATCCACTCCCCCGCCATCACCCCAAATCCCAGGAGAATGAGCAGAATTTGGGGGAGCTGGGCTGTCCCAGCCCCTCCCAATGCCCCTGGGTGCTGCTGCACTGGAGGAGAACAAGGAGCCAGTGCAGCTCCTGCAGCTGGGACGGAGGGGATGCAGTGCTTTGGGGTATAACTGCTCAGAGGGGGACTCTACGTACCTCTTTTGTGGAAAAAAAAAATTAATTGCAATACATAGAGAAAAGACAGGCTCAGATGAGTGAATGCAGGCTCTGGCCATGTGCAGCTGTTAAAGGCTGGATTCGTATCGCACATGAGGAGAGGTGTCACCCTCAGAGCTCACAGCCCACTCTTAATGGGAGTAATTCCCCACATTCCCCTAAAAAATCCAATCTGACACACATTTTATCCCTTTTGGCATTGCCTTTCGTGTAAGGTTGCTCTGCTCTGCTGAGCACTTGCCTTTTTCACCCTGTCCAGGGCTTTTCAGCAATAATGGACAATGTTATTGTCAGCTCCTAAAAACCATCACCTGCCTCTTTTATTGCTTTGCATAACTTTGTCTGGAGTCCAGGGGAGCTTTCAGTTTTCCATATCTGTTATTCTTATCTCCCTGGGATCAAATGGCAGCTTCCTGGGAGCTTTGTGGGGCTGGCACCACGCCACATTAGGCAGAAAGATATGAATTCTCTTTTCATATCCCATTTCCTTCTGGTGTAACTGTAAACTCAACCAAAAGATACCAGAAAACTGAGCAGCACTTAAGAAGCCTAAAAAGCTGATGGGTAATTATTGGGATGAACAAAAGCTCCATGGAACCAGGGACCAAAATTCCTAAAAAACTGCAGTCCTGATGAAGAGTTGTGAATGAAACCAGCAGCATTTTGATGGGATGTGTGCACAAATGCCTAATGCAGTTGTAAATAAGGCATTTAAATGACTCGGGGATCTGCAAGCCCTATGGAACTCTCCTGGGGAAGCTGTTGACAAATTAAAGCTGCTATTGCTACTCTTCCATTAGCTTTTGTATCCTAAACACATCATTAGGTGGTATTTCATGGCATAAAACTCTTACCTGCCTCAAGATTGATTTGAAATGGAAGACTCTTACAAGAATATACAGTCCCTTTGGGTTCCAGCTGGGAGGAGCAGCCGGAATCAATTTATTGCTTGAAAAGGGTCTTGTTTATTCACTCTGAAAATGCTTCATTTTCTTTAAAATCCTCATATTTATAAATAAATAATGTGTTGAACTTATTCACCAGATTATTACTATGGATACTTTACTTTTGAGCAGTTTGTTGCATATCTTAAATACTTCAAATGCAGATCTTTATATTTGGACTTTTTTGTCTCTCAGATCAGGGAAAACTTTCAACTTCATTCCAAGTGTCAGGACCTCTGATTCTGCATTTACAATTTTTTTGAGCAAAATGCTAAAATATTAATTGTAAGAAGGACATTATTGACAATCCATCAGAAAGCTCCTGAAGATGAGAATAACTGATGGGTTTTTTGGTCAAAACTATCTTCAGCATGGATATTAGCAGGGGATTCTAAACAGATCTTATGGCCTGCTAATAGTTCCATTCACAGGAATTCTGCTCCTGTCAGGAAAGCAGAGCATTTAGAAGCCTGCCACTGTCACCAAGACAAATAAATATCTTGAGTTTCCTAAAAAGACATCTCACACTTTCACTTCTATTAGATGCCTCTTTTCTAAAATTACTGCAGCTAAGAAGTCCATTAGAAGTGTGACTTTCAGGAACGTTTTAGGAAAAAAAAAGGAAAAACCACCAAAACCAAACCCACCTCTTTGAAATAATATTTAAGATGCACTTGAAAATTCTTCTCCCCAAACACAAAGGAAATTTAAACTTAAAGCTGAAAATCTGGCTGGAAACCATGTCCTTAAATCAACCTACCTCTCCTTATCTTTGCAGGGAATCTCACACACTGTACTAATGCCATATGTGCCACAACACACAGGAATATTGGGGTGAATTGAGGACAGTGTCACACCATACTGAGCTCCTCTCAATTCAACATTTCTTCCTTGCTTTTAAGAGGGTAGTTTACAACCCTGCCAAAATGGCACTTTTTTTTTTTTTTTTTTCTTAAATATACAGAGTGAAAAAAAATGCAGCATGAGAGCACACAACTTCTGGAGAGAAAACGGAGAGAGCTGCTGAAAGTGGGATGTGTACAAATATGTATAAACTGCCTAAACCCTGCAGAGAGGAAGAGGAGCAGTGAGAACCCAACAAGGGACAACAGACCTGCACAGCCCAAAAAGGCCCAGTTCTAACTCCCCAGGCCAACCCAAAATCAACTCAGGATGTGAATTTGAAGCTTCTCTGCCTCAAAATTGGGTGGTAGTCAGCATTTAGGGAGTGATTTTAGCAGATACCAGCAGCAGAGTGGAAAGTACAGCCAGGCTGTGGAACACATGGTATAGAACATTTTAATGGCTCTCTGCAGATTTCAGCAGTTTCAGTTTATGGGGCTTCGTGGGAAAAAAATAAATAAATGCTGTTGTTTGACTGTTTCCATCCTCTTGGGTTTTGCACCCTTCTTGCATTTCCCCTGAGGTGTTTTTCAGGGCAGGTCAGAGCTGCGAGGTGGCCCTGGCAGGGACAAAGTGCTCAGCTCAGTCCTGTTCCCAAGGGCAGAGCAATGCTGGGGCTCCAGCACCCCTCCAACCCAGATTCCCTTTCCCCACCACCACAGAATTCTGCTCCAATTTACTTTCTGTACTGACAAGCTTCAGTCACAACTTTGCCTAGATTGGAAGAAATGTTGGATACAATAGTTTCATCCGGCTCCACTTTCAACTACTGATCTGAAAACCTCTTGTCTCACATTTTTTAACTCATGTCATTTGATATTCAAGTTTCCTTCAAATTTCCTCTCGTCTGAAGGCAGAATCAAGCTCCCTCGTTTCCTGGGAATGCATAGGTTATGTGACAAGACATACAAACAGTTTTGATCATCAGGAAAATTTACTGCTCCACAATATTGCAGTTTTAATTAGCAGTAAAGTGAAATGAAAACTCTGCTGCCATGTGATTAGAACATGGCTTTACAAACGTGGGAAAGGAGTCTTGCCTGGTACTTCATATAACGGATGGGATTTCTACATTTATTTATGGCACTACAAGGGTGTTGGGAATTTGTAGGAAAACTTCAAAGAATTGACAGGAATGGATTCAGTTTCTTTGTCTGTCACATGAAGGGGAACTTAACTTTTGTGGTAAAATGTGTTTTTTTCTTACTGCTTAACTGAGCAAGACTTCCTGCTTCAAGGAGTTTCTTCCCTAAGTTATTCCTGCAAGGACACCCTTCATTTCATATAGTATTTCATGTTCTTTGTTTACTTGTGGCCAAAACAGGCTGGGGAAGCAAAGTTGGCCTGGAGCAGATGAGGAGGGGCTGCATGAGACCACCTCATATCACTGTGACCCTCACTGAAGGTGCTGCCCATGGCAGGAAGGATTCAAGGCTGTGAGAAAGGGATGCCCATTCCACCCAGATCCATCTGGCAAGGGGCAAAGGGGACCTTTGAGGAGCCCTGGTTGTCTGCTGCCATAAAATGCTCTGCAGTGCAGGCTGACTTTGCCCTGCTCTCACCTCTCCAAAGTTCCTCTGTGGAACCTGGAGCAAGAAGTGCAGCACACAGAGTGGTGCTGCCTGGGACAGACCTGAGCACTGCTGGGGGTGCCGTGACCTGGCAGGAATTTGGGAGCATCTCTGCTTGTGCAGAGCTTTGCAAATGCGCCATGGCCAAAGCTGTGCTCTGTTCAGCCTCAGCTGCTGAGCTTCAGCTGGAACCTCAAAGCTGGAGCTCCCTCCGGCTGACTGGGGACAGCGGTGTGGGGGAATGGTGTTCCCTCTGCACTGCTGTGCTCTGGAGCACAAACTGCTGGCAGGAGCAGGAGGAAAGGGACACAGTCTCCCAGTCCCTTTGTGCAGCACCACCTGAGCTGGGGGCAGCACAAATCCCCTGGCTGTGATGACATAGAGGACACTCAAGGGACTCTGTGTCACAAACAAACGATCTCAGTCCCTGCTCACTTTCTTCTTGCAGAGAACAAAAATCAGCAGAACGAGAGGCAAAGTCTGACTTGCGATCAATCTTCATTAAGAGTCAGATTCTTTCAGTGCAGCTCCATAAACAGTATTTTTGTGAATTAAAAATAACATCATGTTAATTACAGTTCTGCATTACCTTTTTTGTTATGGCATGTTAGGCATACTCCTACTTTACAGAATGCCAATAACTCTTCACAATTCCCCGGGATTACAGTTCTCTCCTCAGATAAAGGAACAATCCTTTGAGATGATGGCACATCAAATATGCCTTCAGATTTCTGTCTCCTGTTTCTCAGCCTGTGCCATATTGTGCACAAGCTGAAGCAGCACAATACACCACATCTGCCATTCACAGGGCCACCTTTGAATCTGGCCCAAATTTTCTTCTCCACTGATCTGTGGATCATATCCTGTATTATAGTTGTTCCTTTTCAAATCTAGTTAAAGCTGGAAAATCAGCTTTTTGGTGGCAGCTGTGTGCTAACAGATCTGGGGGTGATGCATCCTGTCCTAACACAAAGCTGTGTGTGTGTTCTGTGAGAGCAAATTCACCTCCTGGGCTCTCCTGGTGTGCTGCCCATGAATTCCAACAGCCCCCAGTGTTGAGGTACAGGCAGGACACAGAGCTCCAGGTGAGAAGCAGACACAGAACCACAGGCAGAGAGGGAACCCCAGGGCTTGTCTGTGCCTGCAGGCCAAATGATGAATTAATTTTGCATTTAGCATGCCTGAATTAGGGACAGGATGGAAGCAGTGCCCTGCACAGACTGCTGACACTGCTGATGGACACTGCACGGGCTTCACCCAGGGCTTGCAGCGTCCTGAGCTGTATTTTTTAAATCTAAGGCTGACAAGAAGCAATATTCCTTCTGCTGCACAGAGTGGCATCTCTGGAGCCAGGCTCTGAAAGCAGTATTTAAAAACCGGTGCTAACAGGGCCCAGGTGACGTGCTCAGGGCTCAGTGCTCAGGTCAGTGTGTGCTGTGCAGAGCCTATCCTGGTGTCAGGATGCAATTTCCCAAAGAAAGTTACCAAATCCACACCCGCAAGCACTGTTTTGGGCATCTAACCACACACATTGTTCCTAGCAACAGGAATGAGTGAGGATCAAGACATTACATGTCAGCAGAAATATCCCCTCCTCCCCTGGTCTTCAGCATATTCAAATTTCACAAAACTTGGGTAGGAATTTCCATGACTCATTCCCCAGTAATCCATCTTTCATTGCTTTATTTGTGACACTGCCACAAAAGACTGAAAATCAGGATTCTTTTTTCCTTTTGCTTAAGAAGTGAATTCCTCATTTAGAGCCAAATGCATTTGTGCAGCATCCCTTTAGACACTGGATGCATCCCCAGCGCACGGCCACAGCACATCAGCATCAGCCCTTCAGCCCAGAATTGCATTTGCTGCAAACCTTTGTGCACACAAAACCCGAAGTGCAGAGGGACCACAGAAATATGCACATGAATTGGAGTTAGAGAGGCTTTCTGCAAATAAATATTCTTTAAAAACCAGGCAGAGGCAGCCCTGTGAGCCACGGGGGGAGAACAGCCAGGAGAGCCAAGCGAGGATGGGGAAGGTGTTGAAAACACCTGGATTGACAACACTATTTCAGATAGAGAAACTGGAACTCGATGTAGAAAGAGCAAGGCTCACAGGAACAAATAAGCAAATTCCACAGAAGAAAAGCAAGAGGGGAAGAAAGAATAAAGGAAAAAAAGAAAATTCCCCTACAGGTTTAGCCGATAATGTCAACAAGCATCATTCTTACTGCTCTCTCACTATATGTCAAGTCCTCTATTGCTTCTAATCTGTTGTAAGCTATATTCTCTATAGACAGATATAACACCAGAGGAGAACATTAAGACCACCTATTCATATTTTTTTGACATTTGAAGTACAGTCAGACCTCGGTAGGACTTCAGCTTTGGCACAGAGTGAATCTGTGATCTTATCAAATATGCAATCCCACATAAAGCAACTGCTGAGCTGCACAAGAGTCACATAAATATTAAAGTGTTCAGAATGGTTAACTCATCAAATAAGCTGCCTGTCTGGACAGATGGACGGAAGGACTGAGGAATACATCATGCAAAATCTTGAATTTAGTCTGCGTGAAGGAAGTGCTTTCAGAAATGAGACAAGCACATACAAAAAAAGCCCACATTTACTACATATGTGGTCATCGCTGGCTTTTAATCAGGAAAGGTTTCAACCAAATTTCCCTGGAGTGTGATTCCAAAGGAGAAGATGATAGAGCGGATGTGTTAGGGTGCTGATCAGGGAGCCAATATATTTCAGAGCTGGTATAAGCCTGCATTTATCCTACAGGGAAAAACACAGGCAGAGAGAAGATGTGTTATTTTGTAAACAACATACGAAGGCTATCTGGTGATCAGAGATTGCAGCATTTTCCATCCCTCTGCTCGTGTGGAGCAGGTGGAGCCATCTTTCAGCAAAATTAAAAGGCATTCAAACAGGGCTCGTTGTTAACCAGCCCAGAGAGCTCGAGGAGGCAGCACTTGATGCAAGTTCAAAATTCTGGGTTGGTACTGGGACTTTCCAGCTGCATCTGAGTGAGGAGCTCAGCATCTCACACACATCTGTTCATTTAACAGCAAACACAATGAGCGTTTTCCAGGAGGAGAGGAGAGGCACTGAGACTTGTGTGACTGCTCTTTGGAGGTACTGAATTCCCTCTGCTCCCAGGGACACACGGACACTGGGCTCCCAGGGACACACGGACACTGGGCTCCCAGAAACAGGGACACACAGACACTGGGCTCCCAGGGACACACAGACACTGGGCTCCCAGGGACACACAGACACTGGGCTCCCAGGGACACATGGACACTGGGCTCCCAGGGACACACGGACACACAGACACTGGGCTCCCAGGGACACACAGACACTGGGCTCCCAGGGACACATGGACACTGGGCTCCCAGGGACAGGGACACACAGACACTGGGCTCCCAGGGACACACAGACACTGGGCTCCCAGGGACACATGGACACTGGGCTCCCAGGGACAGGGACACACAGACATTGGGCTCCCAAGGACACATGGACATTGGGCTCCCAGGGACAGGGACACACAGACACTGGGCTCCCAGGGACACATGGACACTGGACTCCCAAGGACACACGGACACTGGAGTCCCAGCAGCTCAGCTGGGGTGGGCTAAAGGCCCTTGTCTCACAGACCAGGCTCAGGGCCCTTGTTGGTGTCTCTCCATAATTTCACTACAGTGTTGAGCCCTGGGTGAAGATCTGGAACCTTATTTTAAGGTTGAAGAGAGAGGAAATGTCGAACACTTTGTTCCCCAGACTCCCCAGACTCCCAGACAGAGATTCATGCCACATCTGCCCAGCTGTGCCCCTTGCAGCCCCTCCTTTGGGAAGGCAATGGGGATGGCTGAAGGGATGGATGTTGGGATGGATGAAGGGATGGATAAAGAGATGGCTGAAGGGATGGAAGAATGGAAGGGTGTTGGGATGGATGAAGGGATGGATGAAGGGATGGATGGATGGTTGGAGGGATGGCAGCCCCAGGCACAGGCCAGGGAGGCTGAGCAGAAGTGACAGCCCAGAGAAGCCTGGCAGTACCATCTAGTGGGTGCTGCCTCACACAGGCAGCTGCTCCCAAGGAGGAAGGGAGAAAAGAGGACAGAGAGCAGAGAAATAAAACATTCTTTATCACTGCTCTTGACAGGTATTATATTGTACTATAGTGCCATTTGTTTAGTTACTGCTACAGCAAGTGCTGTGCAGAAATCTTATAAGCAGCCATATGGCACCTCTGAATGAAAGCCATTATGCTTTTATGAGTAACCCACACTGTCTCTGCTCGGGGAAAGAACCTCCGTTTGCACCAAATGTCATTTTCCTATTCTGAAAGGAAGAAAATATTTCTGACTTTCACTGAACTCCACAAACCTGAGCTGATTCTCCTCTCCTGACAGTGTTTACACAGAGCCTGAGCCCACTGGAGGTCTCAAATACCCACCAGGTATTTCACTACTGACATTTTGCTGTTTCTGTGCTCGTGCTTTTCAAATGCGCCATGTTAAACAACCCTGTTTGCAGCTAATATTAGATTTTATAGTTACTAGTTCATTAACATTTTATAATTTACCATCCAACACACCCGACAGTAACTGTCCAGCCATTCTTAGCACTCTTTTAAAAAGGAGTTTTAAAAAGACCCTTAGGAATAGAAAGTTTATTCTCTGAACAAGGTAAAAATAACAAGTCATTAAAAATTCCTGGTACCTGCATGCAATATCTGGGCTGCACCTCTTAAATTAACTCTGTGCTTTTGCTGTGCAGGGCAAAGTTTTTGTAGTGATTGGAAAAAAAATACTTTCTTCTCCATCAGTTTGTGTTTCCAAGCCTCCCATGTTGCATTAAAAGTACTTTGTGTTCTGGGGATTGGGCTGTTAAACAATGAAAAAGGTCTGGAACTTGCTGGTTGAGGATTATGTGTTAAGGAAGAGCAAAATATCTGCACCACATACAGGGAACTCAACTTCTCTAAAGCTGTGTGCGTTTGCATGCTGAATTTGCATGTCAAACGTTGGGATTGCAGACAGTTGCAGAAAGTGCATATGCAAATTAGGCACTTAAAAATGAACATATTTACATGTGATGGCCACTATACAGATCCGTCCCTTGTTCACTTCTGTATATAGGTTATGTGTATTTGCCTTTTCTTAAAATATATAAAAAATATGTATCAAAATATTTATTAGAAAAGAAGAAAATAAGGCTTCATTAAAATAGAGCCTATGTAGAGACATGTTGTTAAAAGGAATCTAAATAATCTCACTTCCCTGCTCCAGATAATTAACACTCTTCAGCAGGAACTTTTCTCTAAATATCAGTCTTCTTTTAGAGAGATTTGCCATTTTCCTGCATTCATTATCTCGCCAGAGCAAAGTGAAGCCATGCACCAGAAATACTGCAGGGATCATGCAGGATGTAATTGCTCTAATGCTTTGCATATTTATGTTTGAGTCCTTTTTATGAAGTGTTACTTTAGAAAAAGAAGGATCAGTTCATCTTTAAAAGGGAGTGATTGATTGCTGCCAGTCAGGCATTCCTTCATTCTTGGCTTCTCTCTTAGTCTCTGTAATAAGTTTTTCAGGAACCCCAGCCCGCTATTAAAGAACAGCATTCATCATAAGCCAAGCAGAGAGGAGGCAGACTTTGATGGGCACAATACCATATTTCAATCTACAGTGTCCTTTTTGTTAAACTTGAGCTGCTGCCTCATTAGCGCTCGAGCAAAAATACACAAAGCCTTTTGTAAATATTAATCAGAAATGTACAAAACCCCTCTCCAGACTAAATTACTTATTATTGGGCTCTCTCCAGGTGATAATATCTAACTAAAAATTCTGTTTGCCTAAATTGTGGGAGAAAAATAGCTTTTTATATACACTTTATGGAGTGCTCTTACAAGGATAAGTGTCTTAAGTAAATGCATTTCTTTAGTATTTTCCCTTTTTCTGACGTGCATCCTTTACAGGGCAGAAATCCACAGCCCTGCTGTAAGTTGTAGGCTGCAGCATTCATCTGAGCAGTGTGAGGTTTAAATTCCTGATATCCAGGTTTATTTCTGGCACTGCTGATTAATATGAGAATGCTTTTTTATGTTTTCCCGCTGACCTTAAATTTAATAGATGTGAGGCTGGGACTTAAGACATACTGAATTAACAACACATGCTTTAGGCTGGTAAATGCAGCACTACAGAGGAATCCAGATGGGTTCCAAAGCAGAATTTGGTCTTTAGCACTTCAGAATGCCCCTGTCAGGAAAATAAAGTTACAGGATTTTGTTGCTGTCGTTGATTTTGGGAGTTTTTTAAATTGACTTTCAGCATTTCAGCCTCTGAGCAAGGTGAGCTGTGTCACTGCTGGGGACACCCAAGCAAATGGAAGTTCTTTACCCTAAGTTTGTACCAACACAACAGCCTAAGCTTATGAAACCAATTTACAGAACTATAATTACTGGTACAAGGCCAAAACTGAAACTTGGGGAAGTTTAGGCTCAAATCCTGTCTCAGTCAAGCATTTCCTTGAAGTTTGTGATGAAAAAAAGTTGTCAGTAAAAAGGGATTAGTCACAAAACTTCTAAAATCAAAGGTCACAGTCTCCAGAGGCTCTTTGTTAGAGTAAACAATAGAAATGCTCTCAAAACCATTTTGCAGAAACAATTTTTATTGCTATCATCAGATCCAACTCTGCAGAGATTTCTTGGAGGAAAAGTAGTTCCTTAATGAAGCTCTTCCTCCAGCAAAGCCAAGGCTCTTCAGAATCAGCCCCACTACAGCAAATATATCAGAGCTAAGACTTTTGTGCTCTTTTTAGCAATATCATTTCAGGTAAAACTCTCTAAAAGAAAGGCCTGAGCAAGCATTTGTGTGACATCACCAGCTAGACCATCTGTAAGTGAAATTAAAGCTGTGCTGGAATTCCCAAGGTTCAGTAATTGCTGCCTATTTGGTTGTACAGCTGAGGGGTCACAGGCACTGGTTTTGTTGGTGTTTATGCAACAGCCAGCCCAGCACATCCCTCACCAGAACTGGAGCCCAGGAGTCCCAGTGGATCTTACAAACAAGATTATGGACACTGGCCACAAATTCTGCAATAATTACTCCTTATCCAACCCCAGCTCTCCCTGTGCACCTGAGAGAATTTGTCTGAAAGGGATTTGTCTGAAAAGTTCATGGCAACCATGCAGTGAAAATAAATATTTAAACACATTGAAAGTTGTAGTCAACTTTCTGAATGGAACTGTTGGTACTGGGTGATTGTTTGTAGCAGTTATTTTGCACATTTTACTCCCTCTGAGATCACCCTAAATTCTTGTGCAGCAATTCCAGGTCCCACTCAAAGGCAGCACTGAACCCACTGAAAACAAAGCCCTGCCTCCCCATGCATCCAGCAGGAATAAACGCCCAGCACCACAGAGTTAACAAAACACAGCAGACTTATTTATTTTCCTTCTCCTCTCCTGATACTGTTTTCACAACCTGACATAACCTGGTAAAGTAATTCTAATTGTATTTTGGATTGATAACTGCATTTTTCTCAGAATACACAATGCTTCTGAGAACAGTTGTGGCTCTTTGGTACGGAACAAGTGTTTTGCCTCAAAGATCTAAAGTTAATGATGAAAGTGTCAGAAACTTTAGGTCCTAAAAGAAAACTGATGGCAAACATTTGGATCCCATTTTTGCATCATGTAACCGTGGATTAACAAAGATGATTTAGTAGAAAGCAATTAAGAAGGACACAGAGGAAGTGGGATGTGCTTGGGGAGGAAGAGCCTGCTCTAACAGCGCCCCAGAGAAACAACTGCACCAGAAGGAGGGGGGAGCTGCCCTGAGCCCCAGCTCAGCCTGGAGCTGCGAGAAATGTCTCTGCAGGTTCAAAACAAGGCAGCTTTCTCCTTTTGTATCCCATGTCTGTATTTCTGGACTTGCCCACAGGCTGGAGCAGAAGCAGAGGGCTGGCATGGGCAGCCTGGTGCTCTCCAGAGCGAGATCCCATGGCAGCTCCCAAGGCAGGGGCCTGGGAGGCAGCCAGAGATAACAGAGCTGGAGCTGCCCAGCCAGGGCTCAGCCCAACCACAGAGCCTCCCAAACCTGCCTTTATTCAAAACCTCCCATTTCCTACCTGACAGATAAACCAGGCTTTGGTTCTAAGTTCATTCCTGTCTTCTAAGCAAGAGTTCCTCAATTAGAAAGGAGCAAACAATTTATTTTCAGGAAGACTTACTCTCCTCTGTAAAACACACCCTGCATTAGGTCTTTCCTTACAGCCAGATGCTGGGAAATAAATTAAAAGAGCATGCAATCAGTTCAAAATGACTGTAATTAGGCAATCAAATAGCCATAGGAAGCAGAAATCATCAATGCCTTCAGCTAGTTCATTTTGTCTGTGGATTTATTTGCAAGTTGTTTGGTTTTATTCCTAATAAAACCCTAAGATTATAGACAAGAATTTAAAAAGGAATGATATCAATTCTCCAAAATGTTTTTCATTCATCTTAGAGCAGGATCTATTAACCCCAGAAATTATTTGAAGTCTCCATGCCCATGCAAACTCTGCTGGCCTAAGAAGCCCAAGGGATGAAAACCTTTGTGTAGGGTCTGCAAAGCATCAGTGCAAAGCACAGAGAGAGTCACTCCCCATGCCCACGTAACAGGAGGGGTACAACTATTTGTCAAGTTTTAACCTAGAGTCTAGGAAAAACTCTGTGTACAATGAAATAAAACTCATCAAAAACACAACCAAACCATATCCTTCCTGTCATAAAAAGAAGGCAAACAATATGCCCTTCTCCACGTTCCTGCATACCTTTGGAACTGCAGGCTTCCTGCTCAGGAGCTGCCCTGCCAAGAATCATGTATCCTGTGATGACATTTCTCAATAAATAAAGTGACTTCATTATTGAAAAGCTTAACTGTAGTTGTGTGTGCAGTTTTTAATGCAGTACCAGCTCTGAAGTGCTGATGAGAGAAAATCCAGATGCAGGAGACATTCAAGTTGGAGCCAGGACATTTTAAGGGCTGCAAAGTTTCATTAGCTGAGCTGTGGATCGATGGGTAGATTAAAACACTATATTTGTTCATGGTGGAATCGGCTCCTCCACTGGTGTAAATCAGCACAGGAGAATGTAAATCCCTGTTTTAGCCGAGGATCAGGCTCCTGATTTAGTGGGCCTTGTTATTCTCAGCACATGTAACAAAATGAGGGGGGACTGGGGATATTCACAGGTAGATCACCATCATTTCACCTCTGGGACTGGAGCTGTTTGTGGGGACTCTGGGATAAGGCTTGGACAGGTTCCAAGTTCATTATTGTAGCCTGATTTGTGGTTAAAACATGTTAAGCCTAAATATTAAGCAAATACATCAGAGGAGGATTTACAGCTGTCCAAGGACACAGTAAACTGTAACACAAGCTCCTAGACTGTATTAAATTTGTATCCCCACAGTTTCTTCTGCAAGGGAATAGAAGAAGCAAATCAAGTCATTCCTGGGACACATTAAGGATAGGCTTGCTATAAATTCTCTCAAACTCAATTGTGTGTGTCCAGACTGGAGCCATCAGCTCCTATTTGAAGCTTTGGAATTCTGAAATCTTTTTTTTCTTTTTTTTTTTTTCCCTGGAAAATCTCAAACAAAGCATATTCTTTTGACTTCCCAGCAGCAGAGAGGACAAAGAGCTATTTCACAGTGAGTGCAAGGGGCGTTAGAGGAGCTCCCAGCCCTGCTGCTGGGCCCTTGGTGTGCTGGACCTGCCGGGGCAGATGAATCACGGCTGGGCTGCGGCCCCAGCGGAGCTGCACGCACGGAGCTGTGTGGGAAGTCAGCTGTCAGGCTGATGCAACAAGTCAGAGTTTACCAATCTGTCTCACAAAACCGCAACTGGCAAAGCGCTTCACGTTACGTCAAAGAGCTGCAAACAAGGCAGGAAGAGACACAAACCTCTGCTCCCACCCCTGCCACGGCTCTGCAGCATCTCCTGGCCCACGGATGTGCCTGGGGATGTGGCACCTGTGCTTTGGGGCAGGACACGGTGTCCCCAGCAGGACAGCCCTGGGAGAGGCTCCAGGCCAGCACTGGCCCTTCAGCCTCGTGTTCCTGGCACTTCACTTTGGGTAATGTTTCCCACAGCTGGCACCCAGTCTGCTCCTGGAAGGAGGAACTTTTGTCCCTGTCAGTGGCAAAGCTCAGTTCTTGCAGGACTTGGGCTCCTGGGTCCCTCCCTACCCAGCATATCCTGGGATTCTGTGGAAGCTGCAGGGTGGGACAGGAACATTGAGTTTCTGGTAGCACATCCCCTAGGACAGGGGAGACTGGGGCTGCTCACTCTGACAGAGGATGCTGATGTTTCTAGAGAAAAGAAAAGGAAGTGTAATGATAAGGAAGAGGTGAAGAGAAAATAAAAGAGATGGGGAAAAGAGATCATAAAAGGGACAATGAAGAAGTTTGGTTGATGGCTATGAGAGCTGGAAGGGGAGGAGGTAAGGTAGGGGTGAGAAGGAGATCGTCTTCCCCACCAAGAGTCAGACTTTGACTGCTCAATTCCCATCACTAGGAAAAGAACAATGTGCTTGATTTGTGGGAAAACTTCCACCTTGCAGAATAAACAATGTCTCCTTTCTGAGCATGACACTTTGTCCATGTTTAGAGAGTTCCTAAAATTCAGCAGCCCCTCTCTTGTGCCTTGGGGTGTTCACTTCTCATCTCCTACAGATGCCCCAAACAATTTGCCAGGTGCTTTGGGTTTGGAGTGGGGGGGCTTTTCTGTAAAAGCTGTTTTGCTACACAGAGAATAATGCAAAATTAATTGGACCTGAGGGATGCAGAAGGGAAAAATCCTGCTCCTGGAGTCTGCTCTTAGAACTTTACAGGGACGTTTTCTGAAATCCCAAGGTAAAATTTAGAAACAATCCTGGGAGCCAGATCAGCAATCCATAATTCATCCTCATCAGTAAATTGTCACAACTAGGTGACAAAGGCATCTCCCCATTTTAGTGCTCTTTCCCTGTCTTCTGCTGCATCAATTAAATTTAATATTTCCTTCCTACCTGCACAACTCCAGCAGGCAGCAGGTCCCTTCTCCCTGACCTCCATGGGGCTGGAAACCTGTTGGTCAGAGTGCCCTGGGCACAAGGAGAAGGCCTGGGTTTGTAACTCCACAACTCTGATATCCTGGACCCTGGGAGGGAAGGGAAGGCCTTGAGAACCTTTTCCCAGGGCTGGAAGGTTCAAAGGCAAGGCCATGCTGCTGGATCTGTGCTGAGCCCAGGTCTGGCAGGGAATGTCCCATGCCCTGGGGACACCAGCAGGTAAGGACCTGCAGGTCAGCTTGTGAACCCTGCTCGTGCTCATGGATGTCACTGGAGCAGGAATGTGCCATCCTGTCAAGCAGAAAACCATCACTAAATGTTTTGAACTAAAAAGTTCAGCCTTCTGAGACATTTTCAGATCACAAACTGAGCAACCAAATGAATGCAGGCACTTCCCAGGATAATGCAGTATCTTGGCAGCATCTCACTGGTCTCAACTTTGCATTTAAGTATCAAAATACTGCTTAAATCCTTTAAGTACCTAAATCCTGTGCTGGATTTAATCTTGAAGGATTCATTTTTTATTTTAGACATGACTCTGAGTTGTGAGAAAAGATGTCTCTAACATGCTGGAATCCCAGATAGGACTCTGGTAGTAGGAAAAGAGGGAGGTTTTGGCATAAGGCAACATGCTGGGGCAAATGCAGAGCAGAGCTGTAATACTCAGGGCAGAGACACTTTAATTCTTATCTCTGTCCTGGTACACTGGATTTAGGCTCTGTGAAACTTCAAGCAAGTTTCTCAATCTCTACTTCAATCCCCATCTGTAAAATATGTGCCATCCTTAATTATTTTTCAGTTTTTCTAGACCATGTCCTCTTTTCTGATTGGGATTGCCTGGGTTCTTACCTGTGCCTGAATCAGCATCTGATTCAACACAAGTCAGTGCCACCACAGTGGAAGGGAAAGGAGGAAAATAATCAAATACTCCCACCCTGAAGAGTCTGGTGTGGAAAGCACAGGAAGCACATCTGACCTGTCCCGCCTCCTGCTCTCTTTTACTGGGTCATATCCAGAGATTTCCAGCAGGGAACCATCACTGAGTTATGGAAAGCAAAGATGCAAAGCACCAGAGGTCTGCTCTACTCCAGGAAGTCTGGAGAAGCCACAGAGGGCTGGATTTTTGTTTTTTGAAGGAATTTTGAGGCCTGTTTTGCTGACATGCTCTATACAGATGTTCAAGCCGGGCAGTCAGATGGATGTTGGCAAAGCTGGAGTGACAGTGGCATCAATACGGACGGGTCCAGCCAGGGGAATATGGCAAGGATCATCACAGGGACTCCAGATAGGGGATGGAAAACTTGGGAAACATCTGCTTGTTTCACTTTTTGGTGATTTCTTTGATAAAAGCCAACTGGAATTACACACCTCACAGAGGAAGTGAGCATGGGAATGGGGGAGAACAACTTCTACTTTGTCAGGGAGATGGGGCACAAGAAGGCAGCTCAGTGCCATGGGCTTCACCTGTCATTACCTTAAATGAGGCCCAGAATATAACCCAGATTTCTCATTTACTTTCAAGTGGTTGGAGTCAGACCCTTGGCTCTCTGGCACAGACGAAGGGAATAATGAAGGGAAAGCTTTTACTGATTCCAGTGGAGATGGAAGACTGCTAAGTGTGTCACAAGGAGAGTACATGCAACCCAGTGAAAATTCATTTTGCCCAGCATTAAATCTTCACCTTGTGCTGGCTTTAGTGAACCAATTCTCCCCAGTTAGCAGGATATTAGCAATATCCTAAATGGAAATTACCTCCAATAAAAACCAGCATTAACTGTAGTTCCACGTCCAGATCCCAGCAGCCACCACAAGGATTTCTTTCCCTTCTCCCCGCTCCCCACAGACACATTCACACAATCCCTCCCAAACTCCCCAAGCCCGTCTAACAATGATTTCCAGGAGGAATTGCCACCCAAAAGGAGCCAACACCAGCCCTTGTTGAGCTCTTATGCTACCCTGGATTCACTTGAACACCTGATACCAACCACGTGCAGGCAGGCACGTGGGATTCTCCAGTTTAGGCTTCTCCAACCCAAAATCATCAGGTGTTTCATCCTCAGCAGTGGCTGGGGTTGCTCCTAAAACCACCACACCTCTGCCCATTGCTGCTTCTTGCCTTTTCTTCTCTCTGCTCCTGCTCTGCTGCATTATTTAAACTGCAGACAGGCTGCTGTGCCCACACAGAGTGCCCCTGACTCCAGTGAGGAATCTGCTCCTGCTCAGGGCTGGTGACAATCTGTGACCTCCTGGTGACAGAGGCTGGATCTCGTTCTGTATTTATTTTGTGCCTTGCACCAGGAGGTCTCAATCCCCACTGGATGCTGTTCTATCCCAGGAATAACTCGGATAGGAAGGAAATTGCAGCGCAGTGATGGGACAGAGGAACTGCTGGGGACATTTTTAGCCAGGGTGTAGTTTAGAAATAAGAACAGGGCGACAGAAAAGCAGCTGTTACAATAGAGGACCTGCCTCCTACTAGGGAATGAGTCTCACTTTTCTGTAATCCTGACACAAAGCTCTTGGGCTGTGTTTTGGTTTTATGGCTGCACCTGGGGACAGCCAGGCTGGTGACACAAACAGCTTCAGGTTCTAACAACCTGGGAGATCATCAGCAATTAGTAAGAAACCTCAGAGCTGCTCTGTGCTTATAATGAGTGGCTTTCTGGGAGAAACCAGCACCACACAAAATTGCAATATCTCCTATTTAATTTTGGCATGCGAGTTTGCAGCTCTGTTTTGTGATATTTTTTGCCTGTACTCTCCTCCCTGCATGGGCATGGGCCCTAATTCCTTGAACAACCACCACGAAACCCACACACACATCAGATGGATCAGTGTTTGCCAATCAATTGCAGTACTTGGTGCAATGTCACTGCTCAGATGGAATATTTCTCCTTCAAATTTCCAGTCAAATTCTAGCAAACAGAATAAATTTTGCCCTTGATTTCATTCTTCCTATTCCACAGAGGTCAATTGAGGATACAATTTCTTAACATCCTTAATTTCACTCTGCTACTTGAGGTCTCCTGGAGTCACTTTGTAATAGAAACCTCAAATTTTATTAGCGTTATAGAGTCAACCTCAAGTAAGCTGTGAATCTGGAGAGTTGACTAACACTGCTTTCAAAACCTGAATTTTAATTTTAAAAGCTTTTTGTGTTCCTGATTTTGGATGAGTGAACGGTAAATTGAAGAAGATCACGCAGCAGCTCTCCTGTAACAGAGGTCTGAAAACACACCGGGGATATGGAGGGAGCAAGTGACATTTGAAAAAAAGAGATGTCACTTCAATTGAAGGTTTATTTGAGCCCATCAGCAAGTCTTCCCTTATTTGTTATAACAGCACAAACGGAGCCCAATGCAGCCTGAAAAGCAGATTCCAGTCTATTCTGCAAGTAAAAACCAAAATAACAACAAAACCACATCGGAGCAGCTTTTCTCCCATGGTCATTGTTCCAAGCAATAAGACTAGCACTCAGATGTCTAACCACATGGCTGTTCTCCTAATTAGCTGGGATCACAAAATTGTGTCTGAAAAAGCAGAAACCATATTTTAAAAATAGGCCTCCGAGGCCAGATTTTCAGAGCTTCAGCTTCCAATCCAACACCTACGTGAAAAAGGCAGATTTTCAGCAGAAACTCCCAAACTCCTCCTGTTCCCAGGAGATGGAACCCCAGTAAAGCACATCTGAAAAACTTCCCACTTCATTTGTTCGCTTGGTGCTGAAATCCACTCACTCCCGAGGCTCCAATGTGGGAAATGCTGTATGGGCAGCTGTTTTTTAAAAAACCTGCCCCTGTTTAAGACACAAAAATGCCCCTTTGTGAGAGACAGGGGCTGGAAGATTTGTGTTTCTCCATGAATTGGTGGGGTTTTGTGCTTTATCTTTGCAATCCATAAAACTGGAACAATGCATTGTCTGAAACACACTTTCTTCAAAAATGCAGTCCGGATGAAAGCTGAAATTTGTGTACATTTATCCAAACACAGAGACAATGTCTGTGTGTGTGTGTACACATCTCCATGCAGGCAAAATGAACTTGCCAAAATCTCCACACAGAAGCACACACGTCCCACGGCAGCTGAAGCTGATGGAGGCACAATTCAGCCTTTGGACCAGCAATTTCAACTGCAAAACTCATTTGATGCAGGAAAGCAAAAACAAACAAACAAACAAAACCCCTTCTCATCATGGAACTTTTAAAAAATATTTCCCTCGAGCAAAATGGCTGTTTCCCCTCCCACATAAACTGGCAGCCAAGTCAGGAACAGCGCTGAAGACTTCCCATGCTTGCAGAATCAGATATAAAATTTGCAGGAAGGCTGGCACTTATTTTCTCACAACAGTTTGTTCTTCACATATTTCACAACTTTTAAGTTTCTTAATGTAAATTGGAGTCATACATTTTGCTCCATGTGTTTTATTGACTCTGATCTCCATATTAACACCGGGGAAGAGCTGGGGTGCTAAATTCAGCAAGCTGGCCACAGTTCTGCCCAGGTAGTTCCCCCTTTTCTCCCAGAACACCCCCAGGTTTTCATGGGGGATTGGAGTAACAGGGGCAGCTCCCATGGAAACCCAGGGCTGATGCAGCAGCCAGGGGATGGCTGGGACTAGAGGAGACCTCAAGGTTTCTTCTGACTTTGGGCAGGTGTCCTATCCCTGTTGTGCTTAATTCTCCCTGCAGCCGCTGCCCAAATCCCACTGGGAGGTGCAGGTCCCTGCCCAAGAGGTGCCTCTCCTTTGTCCCTTCCTGGAGGAATGTGAGAAACCAGACCCAAAGGGACCACAAATTGACTGATCTTAGGACAAAGCTGAGCTCAGTTGCCTCTCCTCCTTCCCTCCACATCCCCAAAGGCCCTTCAAACACAACTTCATGCCACTTATCCCAACAAGTTCAAAGGAGCACAGGGTGGGCATCATCTTCATGGATTCACTGCACTGAAAGGGTGTTCATCTGATCCAGGGGCCACTGGTCACATGGAAAAGTGCATCAGGCTGCAATCAGATCCTGCTGGATTACCCAAGAGATGCTTTTCAGTGTGAACAAAGGGCTGGCCCAGCATGAGGTGCTGAAAGCCCTGGAAAAGCCAGGAGTTCCAAGGAGCCCATCTGTGTCCTGCTCCCCTGACCACAGCATCGCTTTTATAGCGGTAGCAGTTTGAGGGTGATTGGTCCTTGGGATTTTGGGGAGGGCCCTTTGGATTCAGAAAGAATTAGAAGAATATCTGAAATGATTTCCCTAATCAAGTTTCTGTTCCCTTCATGTTCAAATACTGCTTAAAGTAATTGCCTTTCCCATCATGCTAACAATTTCTGTCAATATTTCCCCCACTAATGAACATCAGGTGGATGTGTCTTTTTTCCATCACAAATTTCATTACTTGGTCCAGAGATCAGGGTCTGCTGCTTTTTTCAGAAGGTTGTCTGTGGTTCAGTTTGATCAAGAACAATATTGATTGTGACAACCTCGCATATTCCAAAAAGGGCTGTAAACCCATATAACACTTTAACTGCCAAAAATGCTTTTTCAATTTTTCTTTCTTAAACAAACTCACTTGGACCAAAACATCACATTTCATTTTTCTCTCCCTCCTGTGCGAGCTCTTGCTTGGAGTTACATTTCTCTGTGTCTGAGCAATGGATGTGAACCGAGACTCCCAATTTGAGTTCTATTCCTACAACACAAACTGTGATGTTTTTGTTGGGGCTAACAGGGCACATGTGGGTCTGCAGTGATCCAGAACTTTCCTCTGGTTTTAGATTCCTTGGATTTAAACAATTCCTGACCAAAACTGGCCAATTGCTTGTGCACATGATCCTTACAGGAATAATCCACCTGTATATTTGGGCACATTTAGGTCATATTATTGCACTACCTTCTACTGCAGTTGAATTTCACTATCAGCAGTTTAGATGAATCTAAAAGCAAATTTAAATCTAAGATCTGCTAGTGGATTTCTGAAAATGTTAACATATTTTTCTGAATGAATTATGAGACAGTGAACAAAGACATTTCAGAAAAGCCAAAATTCCGATGTGTCTAATGCACATCCGTAATTTACTGGATTCATCAGGAATCCTGGTGAGCA
Organism: Ammospiza nelsoni; assembly: GCF_027579445.1. Taxonomy (NCBI): domain Eukaryota; kingdom Metazoa; phylum Chordata; class Aves; order Passeriformes; family Passerellidae; genus Ammospiza; species Ammospiza nelsoni. Next base: position 1,779,859 of record NC_080644.1, on the reverse strand, counting down.
ATTGCCTTTTTCCATGGAATCTCAGTACAATATGAAATATTGCCATTAATAATTCTTTATCATCTACCTAATTACAAGGTAAAGGAGTTCTTATTTACACTTAGTAGCTGGACATAATTTGTATGTCAGGAATCTTACTTCAAGGAGTAAATTTGGTATTTTAATATTATCGTGCTTTAAAGCATAAGGATGTACACTGGGTTATCAAACATATCCCTGAGGATACTGAAAGGTAGCAAGCAGAGGAGGAGCATTCCTGAGTTTTAGTAGGATTCATTAAAAGAATGCTAAACTCTGCAGATTTTATCTCCCTCTATTCCCAGTGTGAGTAAAATCTCTGTTCATTGTTTCCACTAAGGGATGGGAATTGTCTGTTGGATGTCCTTGAAGGCAGTTGGTTCCTGTAAACCACCAACAAACAACAGATACACACAATAATTTCTTTTTATCATTAAATTGCTGTCTGCAATTATAGCAATATAATCTCCATGCAAAATGTGCCTGATTTTGGTCTCAGTTAAATTTCAGGCTGCTTTGCTGAAATATTTTCCAGCTCTTTTGCTTAACTTAGGAGAAGGAAGAATAAAAGAAGCTCAGGCCCAGTTTGAAGCCAACCTTGTGTCTGCAAAATTGACCCTCCCAAAACAAGCAGTTGCACAGCTCTGCACAAAAGTGGGTCGATCTTATTCATTTAGAATTATATTCTTTTGCATTTTTCATTTATTTTTCATCAAAAGCTCAGACCCATGGAAATAATAGCAAAGAAAAAAATGTTGCATTCAGTTCTGCAAAGAAAAAATGACAAATTTCAAATTTGGGCTGACTTTAGTCATTAAATCACTAGTTAATTTTTTGTCTGATAATTTAAATGTATTTCCACTGTTGTGGCTCCAGCAATTTTAGTATTTCCACATTCTTGAACTTTCTCCTCATACTTTCTGACATGGTTACAGAGTTTATCCTATTGATTTCTAAAATGAGTAAATTGTATCACAGATTAATCTAAAAATACAAGAAAAACATTTAAGGGAAAAAAAAAACAGGTTGGTCAAATACAGACGCAGTTCTTTCAGGAGACTTTAAAAGAAAAAACTGGAAAAACTGGCAAAAGAAAATTTCTGAAAAAATCTGAAGTTGAGGATAAAAGTTGACTGAACCTGCACCATTCCTTAAACAAATGTTGGCATTTTATAGGAGGAAGAGATTGAACGTGCTAGAGAAATAACCAATCACTGCAATGACACTTTGTCACCTTCATTGAGGTTTCTGCCTGTCCCAGTCCCTGTGAGCTCACATCCTCCCCAAGATCCACAGGAAATCCTCCACAGGGAAATTCAGAGCGCAAAGGAACTGCAGCCCTTTCCCAGGGCTTCTGCTCTGCTGGCAATTCCCTGCACTCCTGGGCCTGTGTGCCAGGGATGCCCCACGCAGCCCTGACCCTGCACTGTTCCAAACGTGCTCAGCTCCTTTTGGGAGCATGGCAGCATCACATTTATGTCAGACATTGTGTCCAAACCCCGGATTTTAATCTTAAAAACCAGTGAGAGTCTCTTTGTTGTGATTCCAACAGGCTTTGCATCAAATCTAAAACAAACCAGAAATGCTCTTCAGTTTTCTTTTTATCCTAAAAGTCATGGGCCTCTTTGAATCCCAGGACTTTTTATCAGCTTTCCAAAGGAGCCAGAAGGGTTTAAAATTGTAGAGATGAGCAGAAAGGTTTAATTTCACATCTACACAAGACACAGAAACTACCAGAGGAACAATCTACAGATGAAATACAAAAAATACCCATTTTTCTATGATCGAAAGAGCTGCTTATTCCATCATATCTTAATATTTTATTCCCCAAGTTGCTGGAAACTGTCAGGCAGATGGATGAACGCTTATGAAATCAGACCTCAGGACACCGTGTATTCTACCACAGATTGGCTTCTGTGAGAATAACCCTGCGAGTGGCTGCTGCCATCAGTGGCACCAGCCTCCCACAGATGCCCTGCTCCAGGAGGGATTGCTGAGCTCAGCCCTTTTCTCACAGCTCAGCCTCGATGTCCTGTTTGGGAATCATTCCCTGGGGACATGGGGGCACCACAGCTCCTTCCTCAGGACAGCCCCGAGCTGTGAGTGACTCCAGGTGCCGCACTGGGAACAAACCCTGCCTTTACAGCTCCACTTCTTCCAAGTGATATTTCCCTCATCCTCGTTTCGTAGCTCCCAATGACAAGGACAGAATTTTGATGAGGAGAACTAGCTCTCACAAAGTTTATTTGTAATTTTGATACAAAAAAACCCCACAAAAAACTCAAGGAATTATGTGCTATCACTTAAAACGGGAAATTAGCAGCAAATGGAGATCTCTTAAAGTCCCTAAAGTTGAGAAGACATCCTTTGTGTCATGGAGTACATGCTCAGTGCAATCAGCACGTTCTACACAGGTAATTACTTTTACTACTAATGGTGCCTCCCACTCAGATAAGATGTTCCAACACTACTTAATCACAAAGCTTCATTATTGCTCCACCACCTACTGGGTAAAACAATTCACATGCTCTATTCAGCGACTCTCACAAATGAGAAAAATTTATGAATATGCGAGCAAAACAGCACAGAGTCTACAGAGGAGGCACCACCCTGAATAATTGTAAAAGACCGTAGAAAGTTTGGAACATCTGCAGCTCTTTTCTCCCTTTTCCCAAAATACTCAAGAAGAACATTTACAAAAGCAAGAGAAAACCATCCCTTATGGTGAATTGAGACCCTGAAAGTGTTTTTGGGTTCTTCTGCTGAAGCTTCTGAAATTTCCTTGAGCCAGAACACAATGTGTAAAAATGGCTGCATTCATTGCAGTTTCATGTTTTATTTTTGGTATTATTTTTCATTCTTTTGTGCTAACAGCATGTTACAAATTGTTTTACTACTCAATGCATCAAGAACTGACATAGAAAACAAGAACTAGGGAATAAACCCTCCCTCTTTGTAGGGTTTATGGACTCTTCTACATGGGTTCAAATGAAGAGCGGTGGTTTAGCTGAGGGATGTTATGCAGAGTATCCTGCACAGGGGATGGATTTTCAGGAGCTCTCCACAAAACAAAGCCAGCACAAATCACTTTAGAAACTACCTCAAAAAGACACATAAAGTCTTTACTTTTCATGGATGTAAAAGACAAGAAGGTGGTGTTGTGCATTAAGAGAAAAATTTGGGCCACTGAGAGCTGAATGCAGACTTGGAGACAGAGTGCAAGACTGGGAGCCCTTGACTTGTGCCCCAGGAAACAACTTCCAACAATCCCTACACATCCCAGGTGCTCCACCTGAGTTACATCTGTGCTACATCAAGCACTGGACAGGCAGGAATTTACAAAGGCTGAAGCTGTGCCTACTATCTGTGTTCCCGTGTTTCCAAAACTGTGGCAAAACCAAAAGAACCCAGATAATTCCCAGTTCCCAGATCACCTCCTGACTGTCCAAGAGGAAGCTGTGGCAATAAAGGGATTTTCTCCCAGCACTCAAGAACAATCGCACTGAAGGATGGGAATTCTCAGTCATCAATGGGAAGTCCAATCCTTTGCACTAAATTAAGGCACTCTGATGAGTCCTGGGCATGCTGAAATCTGGAAGTCTGCACTTCCAGGAAGGCCAGCAAAACTCACAGCTGCATCTTCATTCCTGAGGAATATTAAGTAACTATAAGGAAAAGGCTTATTTTGTGAGGTAGTGAACTGCCCATGGGAAAAGCCATCACATTTACATTGTTTACATTGCTGGGAGTCCCAGTAAAACAGTGGGAAGACGTCTAACAGGGAAAATGGGATTTCACAAGCATTTTGCCTTTTTGTTCTCTTAAAGTAGTGTCTTTTCCTTGTGGATGGAAGAATAACTGAGAAACAGGGCAGAATTTCCATTTATTTTGGTGAAAGATCAACATGTTAAATCAATGTCATGGTTCTGGACTACCTGGCTGGGTGAATCTGAGTGTTGGATGGCCAGCAGGGCGGGAATGCTCCCAGCTCCCACCCCAACTGACCACTACTGCAAACATTTCTTGCAGCTCTCTGTGTGGCCCTGTTGCACTAAGAAATGTATAAACATTTTTATTGACTCAACCAGGAAGAACAATCTGGCTCTGAGACCAGCAGTGAAGCAGGATTAACCAGCCTCCTCCAAAAATCCTGATTTATGTTCACCATCGAAATCTTTTATTTTGGTTATTAGCAGATGGATAGGGTTTTAATTTATTCACTTCATAGCACATCAGAATAACACAAGTTGTAGAGACAGCACCTGTTCAACAGTTCATGGTTAATGAAGGAAGAGGGATGGAAGTGTGTACACACATGCAGGATGGCTCCTTAAAGCATGGAATAATCCAGAGCAATATTCCTGTTGGGACAGGAGTCTCTCAGATGGAAAAATAGAAATTTTGGGGCTGCATAGCCCCAGGTTTTGTAAGGAGGAATGGAAGGGATCACTATATATGAACACTGCAAGCAAAAGTGGGAATATATAGAACTTTTTGCTTGAGGAGTTGCAAATAAATTAATAAAGGTAATGTAGATTAAGGAGAGGATTAAACAGAGTATTGTCCATAAATATTGGCAGTAGTTAATGGTCAAATGAGTAAAACAGTAAATTTTAGCACTTTTCACCTTTCTTCTTCCAAATTAAAAACTACAAAAGTAGATGTTATTATCATTTGAGACAACTAAACAACGAGATCTTTTTCTAACTGAGACATTGATGAATTCACCTTTTGGGGGCTGCAAGCTCACAGGTCTCATGTTCTGAGCTGACTGTGAGCTTGCACCAGGAGAGGTTAACTTACTGGTTAGGAAATTAAAGGAAATTTTAAAGAATGTGCTTGTGGAGAGAAAAATAATTTAAGAAATCAAATATCCACATGCCTTTTCGGAAAAATAAATGTATGCATTTGCTTTTTGCTAATCAAATGGAAAATTGTTTTGTTTTAATGGTTTTGAAACTTCCCCATCCCTCGAGCAAACAGTACCCATTACTTTAAACACCTCAGTGTCTAGTAATTGTTCACAAATGTGTCAGGCTACCAGTAATTTAAGTCCTGTCAGGAATAAATCTCAGACACTCACTTCTTCCAGTCAGTGACTTGAAAAAAACCCGCCCACATGTCAGTTAGAGGGAGCCGCGCGCGGTGGCTTTGTTCGAGGCTGTGTAAACAGAAAGAGCTTCCTCCTCGCTAACAACTGTTTTCTAAACCCTATATAAATGTTTATGTGAACTATCCTACAACAGCATCTAAGGCAATAAAAAGCAGGCACGTAAAAAACAATCTGTGTTGTGCTCGTTGGCAATAAATGTACAGCCAGTGGAGGCTGTAGATCCAGTTGTGAATTATTTTCTCGCAGAGGTCTGACCTCAAAACATTTAAATGTTAGACTGTAAATCAAAATGATATACTTGTGCTATCTACAGATTATTCCCCAGTTTCTGAGTTCTGCTAAATACGTGGGTCTGAAAATACTTGCACATTAATATGTAAATAAGCACTCAGGTAGAGGCATATTCCAGGGAGATATAGAGGAAAGTCAAACAATCAAAATATATGAGTGGGCATATTTTCTCCCTTATGTTATTGTTTTCTGCAAGCCACTGGGGAGTAGCCACAACCTGATGTATGACTGATGCAGCATAAGGAACAAAAAATCACTGAAGAACAGCTACAGGGAGAATTTAAAAAGACCAAACAAGGTAAAATCTGGAAAGCTTAAGGTCATGAAGTGACATGTTCACCTGACTGACACACTCAGAGTCTCTAACTCTGAAATAAGGCACTCAAAGCCCTCATTCAGCTGTTCTGGAAGAGCCCCAGATGTTTACGTTTTCACCAATAAATTGTGCTAAGCACCAGGACTTCTTCTGCCTTGCCCTTCTATTGCAGTTTTGGTCCATATTGTGACAAGACACACAAGGTGAGTGTTAAATGTCCCTCTGAGTGAAGGTGTCCACGTGGCCTCATTCCATAGGGGTGTTTGGAGAGGACCTTGTGGATTTAGGGCTGCAACCACCACTGCCTTAGGCAGGAGGTCCCCACTTAGTGTGTTATATTTGCTTTCAGTGCAGGAGACTCGTGTTCAGAGCCCTCCATGGCCTGATTCCGAGTGGGGATTTGGGGAATTTTAACTCCTCTCACAGCAAAGCCCCCAGATGCTGCCCTCCCTCCCTGCCAAGGTGAGTATCCTCCAGCCTTTCCCACTGAAACTTTGTCTCCACATTTGAATATTCGTTAGGAGAGAAATTGGAAGGGGACGCTCCCACATTCTGGAGCAGCAGCCCAGCCAGCAGCCCTAATCTGTCTGTCTATCTGCTCTCACCACCTCTTTAATACCTCTATGCAAAGCAGAATGTTTGGTGGTTACTCTGCTCTCCTGGGAGGTGGGAGAACTGGCTTTGAATCCAGTTAGGCAGAGGATGGCTCCATGCTGCAGAGCAAAGCTGCTGGCAGGAGAGGGTGGGTTGGCTCCAGGCAGGGATACCTGGATAGGAACCCCAGCCAGACGTGCTTGAGCAAGCCAGAGGGCTCGGGTCTCTCTCTGCTGGCTGCTTTGGATGCCTGGTTGAGACTCCTGGAATTTTCAACTTGCTTTGAGACCTCTGCATCCCCAAATATTAACCTGGTTGGGCTACAGACTGATTGAGCCAAAACCTTCACTGAGAGCTTGGGGAGTTTTGCTGAGCTGCACATGAAATCCTTCATGTGTGCCCCAAAACCCCACTCAGTCCTCTGAGCTGGACTTTGTAAGGCACAGGCTGGGATCCCCCTGAAACTCCTGGTGACCGTTTTACAGATAAGGGTTAGTCAAACAATCTGGGAACAAATCTGGCACTCCAGGAACAAATAATAAGGAAGAGCTTTAAGAACTGGCACAAAGAAAGGGAAATGGCAATGATTTCTCAAACTGAAGCCTCCTGTAGCTAAAAATGTTTGTCCATGCCAGCATACGTCTTATAGGATTGAGGCCTGAACTTCCCAGCTTGGGAAATGCTCTGAATTCAAGTGTAAAGGAGCTTTTCTGGAGGAGGGAAGGCAGGATCTGGCCCTAACCTTTCAGCCAGAATGACTCACCCTCCATTGTGCTCCATTTCTTTCTGGTGGATCATATTATATTGTCGGATGAAAGGAATATGATGTTTGGCAGAGGGAAAAATACAGACAAACAGGGAGAGCAGATGAGGTGCTGCAGTTTAAATTGTGCTTTTCAGTTTTTATGTATCATAACTGTATGCAAGGATGCCCTGCAGCTACAATACTAGAAGAGCACTTTAAGAGGAACCAACATAAAGAAACAAATAGCAATAAATGACATAAGTGTAGCACCTACTTATCTTGCAGAGATGGAGGAGATTGGAAGCAGTACAAACACTACTGGGCTCTACAAATAGGATTTTGAAACCTAAGCATGCACACACTTAGGAGATGTATTTATGAGACAGATGCAAGGCTAGAGTAGAAATATATTCATATACACTCTGTAGGAACAAGAGAGAATGGGAGGGACACAGGAAAGAAATATTAAGGGAAAGTTTAATCGAGAATTTTTGCTTAGAATTTTTGCTTGGAATTTTCACAAGTATCCAAGCAAGCTGGAAGCTGCCTCCTAATTTTATTCTTCTCTATATTCTCTCTAGGCAATCTCTCAGCCATCCTTCTGTTAATGCTTTTACCACTGGCTCCCAGCTGCAATAATTTTGTGTTGTTAGGAGTGGGACCTATAAGCAAATGAAAAAGCTGGGGGAAGGGGTGTTGCTGGAGATCACAGGATACAAAATAAACTCTGCATTTTGGCTTTGAGCCTTGATTGCACCAATATATTTGGGATAATTTGGGCCTGCTTTCCTCTCATGAGTTAGAGTTACAGGAGAAGTTTAATGGAGAAGGAAAATACGGAGATGGAACTGCAGCCTCCAACACTCCATGAAGGAAGAGGAAAGGCTGGAAGCCATCCCTCCCCTGAGCTGTGCAGAAAGCCATGGAGGGTGTCCCACACTGTGGAACAATCCTGAACAGCTCAGCACAGGAGATGTCAAATTACTGCCCTGGCAGGATCAGGCTTTGGACATTCCCAGGGGAGCAGGGCTGGAGGAGAGCTGGGTGTTGCACACTCACATGGAGCTGCACAATAAATCCTCCAGAGATGAGGAAAATCTACCAAGTTTAACTACTTAGCTCCTCATGCAAAATACTTTAAAGAAGGTTTGGTTTGTTTGGGTTTTTTCTTTTTCCAGTGAAATGAACGATGTTTTCTCAAGGAAAACCAATTTGTCAGTGAGCAAAAATATTCTGTGTGGACAGGCCTGTAACCCCTTTAATTCCCAGCCCTTGAGGGGTGAAACCTTTGCTAAATCTCTCAGAGCAACCCCTCCTGTGGGGTTTGCCCCATCCCTGAGCTGCCAAACACCACGGGCCATGCTGTGCTCCAGCCTAGGTGAGATTAGATAAGGAATTTGTGCCTCTGCGAGGGGCTCTGCTCGTGTTTGCCGCGGTGAGGAAGGAATGGCCTGCACTGAATGACGCCTGATGATGATTAATGTATTATTGTGCACAGCATTAGGCTTTCTTTTCATTTGGACTGCATTGTTAGGAGTAAAATGTGATAAAATGGCTGTAACTGTTTTCCACCCTACTTTCCGCCTCCCCCTAGGACTGATAAAAATAGCATTGGAAAAATTATTGAAAAGAAGAGAGAAAAAAGGACCCTATTTTCTGCTAATGTAAGTGGGTCCAGCTCCCCTGAATTTAATGAAGCTTCATTCATTTACAGCTGAAAACAAATTTTAATAAACATTTTTTTTCTTTTTTTTTTTTCTTTGTGGTTGTTGTTTGCTTTTCATTCCTCCCATGCTTTTAGGAGTTGAAAATATGGCAAATATGAAGAATTCAAATTTGATGTAAGCCAAAGGTGGAACCTCAGCCTGAATATTTTAAAACACTCTAAGCAAACCTAGTAAATAACTTTCAGAAAATGCAATTTTAAAAATTGGAAAAAAAAAACATGTTGGGAAAACATGATTTGGTCAGGGAATCTGATAACCAGCTTTGTGTGTGTGAAGGAAAAATGTTACTAAATTTTTTAAAATTCTGTTTCTGAAAACAGAAGCAATCATGCTTTCTCATGCAAAGAGAAAAAATAAGTTTTCAATTTTTCTAATTTTCCATGAATAACAAATATATTTTTTTCTTCCTTTAAAACACTAAGGTCCTTATCTACAAATGGGCAAAAAGGCTATATATTCACTAATAAAATTCTCAGAAATTCCAAGTTTATTAGAACTTTCCTTATGTGCATCTGTCTTTCCTCTCCTGAAGTTGTTATTACATTTTTTATCATCAAACACTGTCCATGTTGCCAGCTCCTCTCCTTAAGTGCTCTAAAGTTTAGAGAACAAAGAAGACCAGAATTAATCCTATCAGAAATTTTATCTGAAATTATTCAGATAAGTCAGAATTTGTTTGAGCTTTGCTTGGAGCAAGTGACAGAGTTTCAGACACAGTAATTTGCTGTGTTTCCATTTAAAACAACTGATGCTTCCCACTTCTAATACACAGGAACATAAAATCCATGTCAGTTGTTTATCTCTGAGGATTGTGAATTATGGGGTTGCTGGATTTGATTTTTAGGCCAGTTAGGCAGGGCTTTGAATGCACAGCCACCACAATTCCACATCCATGTCAGGGTGCTGGATGTGTCAATGGGTAACTCCACATTTTTGCAGAAAAATTATGTTTTCTTTGCACCTGCAGTTCTGGACACAGCTCCAGAAGAGAGCTATATGAGTGATGGATGGAAGCTGTTCAAACATCCGAGCTCTGTGTTTACAAAAGTTACAACTGTTTTTTTCGTCTGCTTTTCCCCTGTTTCCTACACAAAGAAAAAATACACTGGGAATAGATGTCCACCAAGGCACTTGGGCAGCAGGAATGAGGTCCTGGAAGATGCTGTTGGTGTTCAGGTGCACCACTGATGTCACAGACACTGCTGGAGCAGCCGAGCTCCAGGAATAGCAGCCAGGATTTCCTGCCTTTGAGCCCAGCACATCGGGCTCTGCTGCCCCTCGTGCTGCTCCCAGCCTTGCCCCCAGCTGCTCTTGGAAGGAAACAGATGGAATCCTGCAGGCTCTGGGGGATGGTGCCTCACCAAGCTTGGTCTCTGCATGTCCTGGGGCAGAGGGAATTGCCCAGAGGGACCTGATGAGGGGCTGGAAGAGGAATTCCCAGTGGTTAGGCCAGGACTGGGAATTCTCTGCTCCTCACATCTACACAGCACAACTGTCAATAACACAGATGGGGTTTGTACCAAAGCTGGGAAAATGCTTAATTGTCCCCTTCAAACCTCAAGTGTGCATTTGGAGTAAAATGTTGAAAAACACAAGGAGCTAAAAAGTGCAATAGAGGTGTCTCTTCCAGGTCATTTCAGAGCACCAATTCCAGCATTTTGGCATTCAAGTCTCACTCATTTATAATTTCCATCCAGTTTATTTTCTACCATTGGAAAAACCCCCAAAACTCTGATGAAGTAGAAAGCAACTGCAAGGAGTGTAACTAAAGGTGAAGTACAGCAGAGAGAACTCCTCACTTCAGCTGGGTTTAAACTCCAGCTCAGTCATACTTGGCTCTTGTCAATTCATGTCAGACTCTTAATGTTATTTGATTTAGGACAGCCCTGCTGCTGTCCACAGGCCTTGCCAGAGAAAAGAACACAAAATAAGTTCCAGGAAGGGGTTTGAGGGGAGTTGTGAGACCTGATTACTCAAAGATTCATTTTTTGACAATGAACAGGCTTAGGGATAAAATAACATTGGAGGACAAGAAATGTCACTACGGACCTGAACCTGCAAATACTTATGGATGTGTTTTAACTTTACTACTGTGGGTCCTGCTGAAATTAATGAGACTGCTCCAAGGGGTAAGGAAAAGCATATGCACAGGAATTTTCCAGCATCAGAGACGATGTGCTTAAGACGTGAAGAGTTCCAGAGCCTCAATTTGGGAGTACTCATATGCTTGTAGTTAAAACATGCAGGAACATTTGTAGCATTAGGGCCCAAAATCTTTGCCTTGTAAATAACAGGAGGTGGGAACCTGAAGCCAACAAAGGCAAAGAAAAGAATCCCATGATCTCACACCAACTGGGGCAACAGCTACAGTGCTCTGGTCAGAGTGGAGCTGCTCCCTCCACTGAAACAGCGAATAAAGGTAAAATTAAGTGTATACTTAAATGCTTTCCAGAACTGGAATGTGCAACACATTTTTTTTTTTTTTTTTGAGTGCATTTGTTCCATTTTGAAGTGTCAGCTCAGCCTGACAAGATACAAGAGTCTGGAAAGATGAAAAGTCTTGGGTCCAGGGAATGGGAATGGGAATGGGAGCAATGTGGTCACTGCTGTTTGCTTCAGCAGAGAGGCAGAACATCGAGCTGGTTTCACAGGGATCACTTCCAAATGTCAAGGAGACCGGGAAATTTTGAGATATTAGAATATGGGAATGTAAATTGGGAGATATGGACTACATTAAATAATTTTATTCTTTCCTTATTTTTGTTTCTCATTTAATACTTGCTTCAACATAATCAATCTCAATATAATGGGATTTAATCCTTTTCATGGTCAGGTTTTTATTTTTAACACCATTCCAAACATCACAGAGAAGAAAGAATTCTGGTATGTGAACAGAAAACTACAGAGAGCAAATGGGCTAAATAACACTAAAATATTAGTTAACAGGAGCTTTGTTGTGCAGCACAACCCAACAAACAGCAAACAGAAACATGTCCCTCACAAAAGCAATTTAAGCTCTCCTCAAAAATAAGATCCTTTGATTTTTTAGAGGCTTTGATAGGGTACAAGATGCTCAGATGTTTCAGAGAGGAGAAACACAAAAAGCCCTAGACAGATAATTTAATTCCAGAGCACCCACAGTTACCCTGCTCTGTTACAATGGAAGACAAATTTTGTGGAAATAAGTATTTCATCTCCAGGAGCCACACGGATCTAAGAGCCTTTTCCTCCTGTGTTTACATTGCTTAAGTTCTTCATTTCCTCTGCCCGCAGCAGTGAATTGCACTGGAATTGAATGCACAGTAAAACTCCCATGTAGGAAAGGTTTATGCATTATGTTAAAAAGCTCTGCCTTGATAAATGGAGCCATTAGCATCTGGAATTCACTGCATCCGACGGGTCAGGCCATTCCGAAAACACTCCTTAAAAGTGTAACAAATTTGCTCAAATGCTAATGAGCTGAACCACCACACTGATCTCGTGAATGGAGCCAAATAGGTTTAAAAGTTGAAAGCATTTGTGTGTCACTGGTAGCCACACTTAGTGCCCTAAGTATATATCACTTTTCCTGGGAAAGAATTGTATGTGCTCCCAGCTTAGGGCTCCCTCCTGACAATATGCACCAAGTGGTCATTAGAAAAGATTACTTTTTCCAACTCTAAATTTCATGTCCATAGGATTGAATATCACAGTTTTCAAAATATCAGCTATTTTAATCAAATTTTTTTCATCTGTAGTGTCATCCAACATTCTTATTCCTAATAATCGACTGGTAGATGTCCCCTGCACTGAAAAGGACCTTTTTGCCTCTGGGTAATAACAGACTTTTCACCTTTTTGGGACAAAGGAAGCAGGGATGGAAAGGCAAGCAGTGAAATTTAGCCCTGTCTGTTGATGTGTGGAAAGAGGAGAGAGGGAAATGACCTCTCTGGGCAATACTTTGTTGGAAGTTGTAGTTTCCTAACAACCTTCCAGACAAAGGCACAGCAGCCAGCAGTGGATAACTTGGTAGCAAACCTCTTTTAAGACAGCAAGAAAACCTCACCTGAAATGAGTGTGTAGTTCTTTTTAAAAAGTCAACAGAAAATGTTTTTGTTAGAGCACAGGAGAAGCCAGAAATGTGCAACCAGAAAATCTAAACTGAGTCTATGGTCTGGTTCCACTCCTTAGTCAAGCCCAAGCAGCTGCAGCCAAATCCTACATTGCATGACAAAGATGTTTAATGAAATGATATACAGAGTGACAGGAGACCACCAGGAAAATAATGAAAATAATGGCAGATTATTTTCCTTGGCTTCTCCTCTCCCTTGGCTCATCCCTGTTCCCAGGCATGGGGCTGAGCTGCAGTGAGGAGCTGGGCAGGAGTGTGAGTGCCCTGCCCTGGCGTTCCATGGTCAGTGGTCAGGCTCAGCTCTCCAGCCAGGAGCTCCCTGAGCTGGGGGCGCTCAGAGCATTCCCAGATTTCCCCTTCTCTGTTCCAGACACGCTCACACAGCAGCACTGAATCATTCCAGAAATAAACCCACCCTCCTCCTCCACTCAAACACGGAGGAGAGCTTTAATCACATCCTACAGGTGCTGGGCCACAAGGTATTTTTTGTGCACAGAACTTGCTGACCAAAAATGATATTCAAGGTCATAATTATTCACAGATGAGGGGTGAGATTTGTAAATGCTTTTATGAGAGAAAAAACAACTCAAAGGCCCTCAAGTCCTATCAAGTGAAAATTGTTTTCCTCTATTTTTCAAATGAAACTTTTCATCTGCAAGTGAGCAGAGGACTTTGAAATCAAACAAATTAAAAACCCCAAACTTTAAAATTGTAATAAAGCTTAGAAATTAACTGATTATTTTATTTTCTGGGTTGCACATCAAATTTTTAAAAAAAGAAAAGGTCAGTGAATCCCTCAGACCTTCCTGGCATCACTATATGCTACAAGGAAAGCCTTTTATTCTTTTTCAGGAATAAATTTACTTTACAGAGCAGCACAATGATAGAGTGCAGAGCTCCAAACATAAATGGAATACTCTGGGCAGAGCTTCCACCACTCGGAGTAAATTCAAGAAAAATATTGACCGCCCTGTGTGTTTTCTTTGCTCTGCAGTCTGTAATATTTCTAGGAGGATGCACAACAAAGCACTTGCCTCCTCCTGCACTGTTGTCAGAAGAATTTGCTGAATGCATCTGAGAGTTGACGTGGCCTGTGAATCTCCCTGCCTTGTTTGCAGAGATGCAAACTTGCACTGCCCCAGCTCTGTGTCCTCTGCTTATTCTCTGCAGTGCCTCTGTCACCCGTGGCATTTTGCATTTGCTGTTTTCTTAGGTATATTTAAAATAACATGCCAAATGAGATAAACACGCTGCTCAATGAATGCCCTGCAAGTTTGGGATATTTAACAGTTTTAACCCCACTAACCAGTTTAATGTTTAATTATATAAAGCTGTGTGTGGTCCCCAACTGGTTTGAACCTTCAACACCAGTCAAACCAAGTTAAATGCAGCAAAGCAGAAAATACAGTTGTGAACAGGCAATCTGCTGGCTAAATTGTTCAAGATGTCTTGCAATTTGTTAACCTTGAACACTTTTATTTGGAGCAACATTTTCATGGTCTCCTTATCTTGGCCTTTCCAGCTTTTGCAGCCCTGCAGGTTCAGTTCTCGAACTGAATCGAGAGCACATATTAAAAACTAAAATGTCTGTTTTCTTTCCCCAAAATTAAGTTCTTAAGACAAATAAATAACTTCAATTCCATCCACAATTAATTCCACTCATATTCTCCAAGCAAATTATGGGCATAAAGATGCTGGCCAGGTTTTGAAATCTGGCCCTTCGTTTCCCAGCCAAATGTGAATATTTGAGAGATAACTTTAACGTTTCTGTTCTTGTCATGTCCTGTCCTGCCCCTCCAAGCAAGCCAACAAGTTCCATTAGGAAACAGATTCTGCTTGTAGTGGCCAGCTCTATTTTCAGACCAAGCAGCCACGGCTTTCAGCCCTGCAGCCTCAAGTTCTCTGCCTTCTGATGGAGAACAACAAAGGAGTTGGCTTCATCTGCACATTAGAGAGCAAACTGGCGGCCTTTGGACCACATGAGAAGATGGACACTAAAAGAAAATGGCTCAAGAATAAATGATTTGCCTTGTCTTCTTTTCAGAACTCAGATATAAAAAGGCATGGAGGCAGAGCAATGCTGGGAAAAATTAATATTTTCCCAGACTTAACCATTTCCCTTTTCAAAAAGATTTATAACACACATGAATCTCAGATGTCACATCTTATTGTGCATAATTATACCGATGTCTAGACTAAACATTATATATATACCCACACATACATATAATTATATATCCTTATGACTATGTATTACTGCTTTTCTATAATACCTATTCCATGGCGGGGTTTATATCTTCATGATTCATAAAACCTATATTCCATGGGAAATGATTTTATCCAACATGCAAGTCAGCACTAGACCTGACACCAAAGTCTTAATGAGGTCTTAACTCACCTATGGAATAATCAGCAATGGGATAAACATCATATCCTGCATTCTCTAATCACTTCATACATCTTTCTTATCTATGTGAAGATACAAATGAAAGGTAAGTACCTAAGTTTATTTGCCTGGTCATCCCACCCATTAAGATGAAGGAATACATTCTGTAATCATCAGAGAAGTTAATTACAAAAGTTAATACTTCTACCTATTGCGGAAAGTTTCGTAGGCAGGGTAAGGCATTTTTAGAGTGCCTTGTTGGGGAAAGATAAAACAAAACTCAGGCTCTGCTACTGCAGTTGCTGGGTTTGTAATGAGGAGGTTTGCTCACCTTGGCAACCTCACACATGGGGTTCTTCTCTCCAGATCTCATTAGCGTGAGGAGCACATTACCAGACAAGCTGGATGGATTCTTGACCTACTTAATTTCAATTGTGAAAACTTGTTCAGTTTTTCTGTCTGATTTTTCCAGGCGTACTTGCAAGTGACCTTACAATGTACTATATATTTCAGGCAAATATTTGTATGCAGGAGCAGTAAAGTTGAGGTGTAGTCTTGGAGTCTACTGGGAATAGAGACAACATCACACAAAAGACGAAATAGCAGGGCCTGCAACACTTAGACATCTGTACTTGAAGTTTTTGTTTGAGAAAAAATTTCCATAGTAATGTGCAAATGGATTCCTCACATGTTTTGACAGCACATCCACATTTATCCAGCCCTGCTTCCCCCGACAGATTAGCCAGGCCAATAGCTGCACAGTACCCACTGCCTGCTCCAAGGTGGAAGGCTCCTTTATGGCTTTTTATTTCTGGATTCTAGCTCTTTATACTTTGCAGAATCCCAGGGAAGCAGCTGAATTCCTACCAGAATAGCCTCGGGATGATTTAGGATTGGATTTTATGGTTCCCTTAGCCTGGGGAAGCCAGCTGTGGTTTGGGGACCTCCTGGACAATGCCAGGGTTGGCATCTGGGGATGGAGCACATGCAGAAAAGACATGGCTGGGAAGAGGGGAGGGAAGGAGGAAAGGCCTTCCTTGGTGGAGTATGGAGGATCTCCTCAAGGAAACCCACAGCAAATGCAGTGGATCATGAAGAAATATAACACAGTGTGACAGGCAGTATATTTAACAAAAAGCCCGTGTGAGTGAATGGGGTGTGAGGAGAAGTGACAGACTAACAGGCTCTGGCTGCAGCCAGCCACTCCAGGGCCGAGCAGGGAGCTGTCCCCAAGCAGCTCTGCCCGTGGCCTCAGCAGGGACCTCCAGCCCTGTCCTGCAGGGCTCCCCTCCCTGGGAGCTGGCTTTGGGAGAGCTGGGGGCTAATCCACGGCAGCACTGCAGCCGTCACACTGACAGCCTGCTTCACTTGTTAAATAATAATCAGCTCTCCAAATCAGCTCAGAAATTATAAAATAAAGTTATAAAAATAGCATGCAGACCATATGTTAGTTTTCATTTCAAAGTTTATCCTTGCTCTAAAGAAGGTTAAATCATATTCATTTCTCTGAAAACAGTCAAGATATAGGAATTTAAAATACCATGAAAGTGTTATCTATAGAGTGCACTCTGGAGTACCAAGAAAGAAATCACATATGCATGGGATTACAGAATACATTTCAAGTCAACAGAGAAGCACATCATACAGTAACTAAGAAACAAACATGTTTTTCTGACTCAGAAAATTGAGTTTAATTTAGTCTTCAGAAATCTGTATCTGTCTGGCCTGCTAGCAGTCATGGATAGATGTGACACAAGGAAGTGTCTGGTCCCTGGGACCCAAACCTGGCTTTGGGGCTCAGGATGTGTGAAGAGAGGCCCTGCAGCCTCTCACACCCTGAGAGTGAGGGGGGGGGGAACACAAAGTTTTGCATCTCAGAAACTCTGCAGAAGTTGGAAAGCCTGTGAATTCCTGCTCAGTGTGAAGCAGCTCAGAGCTGTGAGAGCAGACAATGCCTCTCCTCTGGCATGGCAAGGTAGACACAGCAGGTAGAGATCCACAGAGGAACAATAGGATGTGGATAAGAACTTTTCTGTGATTTAAAAAGTTAAAGCCAAGCAAGTACAGAAGACTGGTGTTAACGCTTCAAACACTCCCTCAACACATAACCAACTGTCACATATTTACCACAGAGACATTTGTGATCCCAGCTGGGGTGGGGCCACAGGACAAATTCTTAATCAAACTGGCAACCAAGCCATATCGTGTGGTCAAACTAGATATCCCTGGGAATATTTTGTGTGTAGAAGGTATCAGTGCCGCCATATCAAAACACTTGGGTCAAATGCACCCCAAGGAGACCCTGACCTGCTCTGTGGCCTCAAGGTCATTTTGTTATCTTTGTACTGTAGGAGACACTTTGAGATCCAATCAGAAGCAGTCCAGACAAAATGCAGCAAGAATGGTGTGTGATGCACTGGTGACACCTGATTTTCTTGGGGCAAGACAGAGTTCCCTGAATGCATCACCCTTCAGCTGGGCACTGTCTTTGCAGGGTTCAAGCACAGAGCTCCTTGTCCATGCAGTTCCCATGCTTGCCACATATTTTACCATCATGTTTCTTGCACGTGCAGCCAGCCCTGACAGATACAATCTCCAGACCTCCGATGGCTGCATATATTGTGCGTATTTTGGAAGGTATGGCAGGAATCCGAAGGCACTGCAGCATCTGTTAGTTACATATGCAAAAAGGAAACTTAAGAATTACCATATGGGGGTTTCAAGGACTTGAGCTCAACTTTTGTCCTTCAATGCCTGAATGCAGCTCTCCATAACACCTTCAGCTTCTCTAAGTCAGAAAGGTTTTAAAATTGTTTTCCTTTTTGGTTTAAAAAAGAAAAACATACTCATATGGTGGTGCAAACAGAAAAATGATGTTTGTTTGATCATAGATTTGAGTTCCTACGTTGCAATTGTATGAGATGTTTGAGGTTAGTCAGGGAGGAAAACTCTGCTGTAAACCCAAATCTTTAGGTTGTATTCTGGGCAGATTTAGGTCACCAAAGATTCCTGCCTACATTTCTGAGTAGGAGAAGTGAATTAGTGGATAAAAACCCAGTAATCCTTGAATCCTTTATTTCTGAGCACTCACCAGAAGATTATTGAACAGGATCTGTCGATCCCCAATTCCTGGATAACACTGACTCCTCCTTTAGAACACCTGCAACTGAGAACTGAAAAATAGGATCTGTGGAGAGGATATATGTTCATAAAATGTCTGCATTATGGTTCCTTTCAAATCATAAATGTATGGAATATAAATGCCAAAGCAGCCTAGCAAGGAATTTGACAATATAGCAACAGGAGCTGCTAGGGAACAAATATTTGGCCGACTACTATGGGACAAATGTGCAAATACACAGAATTTGCAATTGTCCATGCAAAACATGCACATCCCAAATGTGCCTGGGGAAAAGGGATAACTGTCCCCAGGGATTTCTGCTTGGCCACTTGCCCATGGAATTCCCCTGGTCCCAGTGTGCACAGCCCTGGTAGCTGCACATAAATCAGCTGTGGAACTGGGATGGGGCTGGGTGTGAAATCAGGACCATTTTTCAGTGCAGCCAATTCTCCTTCTTTTATCGCTGGTCTCAGGATAGTTAGTACTTGTCTTTAAAGCTTGTTTCTTCCAGTCCTGTAGCTTTGTGAGCCTCTCATATTTCACTTAAAACAAAAACAACCAAAAGAAAACATGCAGCTTTTATGGTCACAGGGAAAAGCCTGAAATCAAGAACATACCAGCTCTAAAAGTAGAAAGCAAACTGTAAGAATTCGATATGTGTTATTAAAAAAAATATTAAGTCCCTAAGCCACTCATGATTTTTAAGACTGTACTTAAGATTTCTCAGCATATGGCACTGGGAAAGCTGCTATTTTCAAATGCATAATGTTTTATGAACATGTAAGCAGACAAAGCACTGTAGATACATCAAAACACAGGCGAGGAAGGGACCTTCTGCTACAGCAAATTTCTCTCTCCTTTCATCACATGTCCAGCCCTGTAGTAGACTTTGGACACACAGTTGTACCTCTTTCTCTTCTCAGCTGTGTGTCCTTCTCCTCTCTGCTTCCCCTGCCTCCCTGTACATGCACTCCACAATGCAGGAACCTGTGAGCTCTCCACAGCAAACTTCAGACCCTCAACCCAGCACCACTGGCAAGTCCCAGAGCATTCTCAGCTCCTCAGGCCCCTGGAAGCCCAGAAACACCAGGGTGATCATGCGGACATGCAGATTTTTTAGCAATGCACAGAAAACAAATAGCTATTTTCTAGAAGGAAATGTCATAAGTATCGTAAATATATTAACACTGAAAGCTCTTCCCCACCTCCCTGTCTCAGTTTGGTTTTCTTTTTGTTGAAGGGTGTGGTGAGTCAGTGTTAATCAGGTTACCTGGTAAGCAGGTCTCAAACTTCCCAAAAACTAATACATAGGAAAGTTTAAATTAAAATGAAGCCACAAAAGCCCCTTGAGTCTGGGCCAATTAAGTCCAGGGGATTTTTGTGCTAGAATGTCATTTCCTTCTCTTATCATAAATAAGGTGTTAAAGCACTGCTAAACACATCACTAAATGCATGAAGGGACACATCACTGAGAGCAACCCCCTTGATTTCCTTTATTTTTTAAAGCTTTTGGGCCAGTATTCCTGAAGACTCCAGGCCCAGCCAGGACAGCCACCGAAGTTCCCAAACTGATAACACAAACAGATGCTGGTTCCATAAGAAGGAGGAGCAGAACTCAGGGCCCAGTTTGCTACCAGCTGGCACCGTGCCCATCAGTGCAGTGTCAGACTGGAGAGGCAAGGAAAGGATGCTGAGCTGGCCCCACAAAGCCCTGCTGACGCAATCCAGCCCCAGCTCTGCAGTCAGCCACGGTGCTGCTCCTCCAGACAATCTAGTGCAGCCTATTTTAGCTGTTTCTTCTCATTAAATGCCCAAATCGAAAAGAGCCAGTGGAAACAGCACACTGGCAAACTTCAGGAAAACAGGCTGACCGCAGGAACATCAGTTGTGGATACATGGAAAACAATTTGTTACTACCAGGCAAAGGTGAACCCAGGTTAATATTACATATTTATGTACACCAAGAAGAAGGCAGTTTGAAAAAGGGAATTAAATGTTCTGCAATGTTGATAGAGAAAAGTCCAATCTCCAGGTTTCATTACAATTGTTTGGTATTCATAAAAATGCTCAGACTCTGTGTCATTCCTTATCAAATGACTCTTCCATTGTAAATCATCTAAATTGTTACAAATTCAAGTTAAGAATCAAAAGTGTTCCTTAAAAATCCACTCCTTTGATGTAATGTGAATTACTACTCAGAGAGAAAAAAAAAAGATAGAGAAGCAGACCTAGATCTGCTTGCTGCCTAATTTAGTGCCAGTAATAGTTCAGCTCTAATCCCTGGAAATAGAATACAAAAGTACGTACACACACACATATGCAGTGTATCTATAGATGTATTTGAGATTTTTCTTGCATCCAATCTGGTGATTCAGTACATCCTGCTAATAAACACAGCTCCATGACCATGACTCATCTCAGCTGGATCTTGTGTGTGTCAGGCAGCGAGTGAAGGAGGGAGGTGAAGGGGCTCAGTGATGGGAACGTGCTGCTGCGGACAGGGCACGGAGCAGGAGCAGCAATGGAATCAGCTCTCCAGGCAGGAAAATGCCTTTTTCCTGTGCTGGTGGCTCCTGCATTCAACAAATAGACACAAATTTGTGTGTGTGTGTGTGTGTGTGTGCCTCTCCAGGAAGGTGTGGAACAGGAATGGGTGTCCAAACTTTGCTCCTTCTCATCACAACAAGACACATTGAACCAAAAAGCAGAGGTGCAGAGTGGGTGTCTCTGGCAGAGACAGAATCCTTGTATCAGGACAGCCCTGCAGGCCTCCATCCACAGCCCTGCTCTCTGCTCCAGACACTGCCAACTCAATTCTGATGTGCACACCAAAGCCTGCACATGACCCAAAGCCCCAAAACACACATCAGGTATTCATGTTGAGGGAATGACTTCTAGAACGCCCCCAGGCAGAAAAAGCCAACAAACTGCCATTGCATTTAAGAAAATCTTAAATTTAAGAGCACCTTGCACAATCAAGGAGAGTAGCACTGGAACCTTCCTGGACCACAGCTGTTTTACCACAGCATGACAGAACATGGCAGCAGTTATTTCTGTGCCTTTTCAATGCCAAGCCACTGTGAAAGCTGAAGCTTTTAGTTTCCACTTTGGAGCCATGTTAATGCCCAAAAGTGCAAGCTTCAAGTTAGTTTGAAATTTCTATGCCTAAAACCTGTTAAAAATGGATAAGGACCAAATACCTTGGTTGGGGAAATCTGTCAAATCTTGTGTTCAAGTTTTCAGTGCATTTACTGCTGCTAGGCTATCTGAGACACTTTAAATCTCATGACTGGTAATGACTTTACCATGAAAATTCCAGCCTTAAACCCAACCCAGTCCAGGGCATTTAAACATCTACCACTGCCATGGCAGAGCCCATGTTCTAAGGAGACATAATTAGAAAATCCTGGCATTCTCTCATTCAGTTAGCATTTGTTCTAAATGTACTTTAACAATAAGGCCCATTTTCCTCTAGAACAAGACCCAGGCTTGAGGAATGTTCCTCCTCCTACCCTGACCACGAAAGCATTTGAAAGCTCCCAAGTAAATTGCTGGACATGAGACCCCTGATTGCTGTGCCTACACGACTCAGGATTGATGGCT
This sequence comes from Ammospiza nelsoni, assembly GCF_027579445.1. Lineage (NCBI taxonomy): Eukaryota > Metazoa > Chordata > Aves > Passeriformes > Passerellidae > Ammospiza > Ammospiza nelsoni. The sequence continues at coordinate 1,757,834 of NC_080644.1, read as the reverse complement.
CTAATGAAATTACTGAGTTTTCTTTTCCATTTCTGGCATTAGTCAAGGCTTCATGTCCAAAGATTATTCCACCAGACATGTTCTGCGGATGTGATGGGATTAGCCAAATTTCAAAGCTTATTTTTGACCTCCAGCAGAAAATTGAGCACATACGCTATTGAAGCCAACTGGGACTATAGAACATCAAGTTGATTCATCAAATTAGCTCAAACTGCATGACTGGCTATGGAAGTTGTCAGCTATAAACCTGTCAAAAAGCCATCAGCTTTAATGTTAAATAGAGACACAAAGTAATGTTGTTCAGAATTTGACATTTGTTGGACTTACGCCTGCTAAAGGATGCTATCTGCTTTGTTTCCTCTTAGAAAATGTGTAGTCTGAAACACAGCCTTGAGAGATTGCTGGAGACAAAAGGTAGAAACCCTGGCTGGTAGAAATCCCAGCTTTAACAAAGCAGATATGTCTGTGCTGCCTCCATCCAATACTGTCAACTAACACCAAAATATCTGCAGTACACAAAGACTCCAAAATCTTTCCAGCAGTTACAATATACAACTTTACCATATTTTACTCTGGTTTTTAATACGGAACGAACAGCACAAAACAAATGCATAATTTTGCTTTATTTTCCAAACAAAAGATCAATGAGTTTGGTATAGAATGTGTTGGAATAGTTCTGAGTCAATTCCAAATGCCTGCAGATAGTACACCCACGATGAGACACTGGAGCACTGACTGCACCACCAGGCTGTTCCCTGATTATCACACACCAGAGCATGGGGTAACCACATGGAAGCACAGCTCACACAAAAACTGGGAGGTCAGAACAATGTGAAAGGTCTGCAACCCCATCCCTCCTTAAAATCCAAAGCATGCTGAGCTCACGTGCTCCCACCCCGCTCTCAATCTGTTCTCCCGTGCCTGGGAGGATTACAGAGGTAGGCTGGGACATCACAGCTTTAACTGCACGTTTGTTCAGCTGGCAGCAGCAAAGCCCAGACTTTGAACATGGAAACATTTGGTGCTTCCTGGTTTCTTGCTGTTTTTTCTTTAAATGATGCTTGTAGTCCTCTTACAATTTATGGATGATCCATTAGACAGCACAATACAGTCTCTAACATATTAATGTATATTTCTATGAGCCTTCAGCCCACTGAATACTGACTGAAAAACTGGGAATGAGGAGCTCCTGCACACTCATTGTGATCTCAAATGTCAGTCAGTGGGAGCTCTACAGGGTTTAACCCAAAGATTATAAAGTCTTTAGTGCAAAGATTTTTTTCTTTGCTCTCACCAAAAATCTTACTGAACTTTGGGCAGAATAAAATAGGAATGAAAAAAGAGTGGTGAGGGACTTATGAGAGGGGAATTGCAGAGAAAAAGTGTCAGGCCAAAAGCTCGGTGTAAAGGAAGGAACAAGAGGAAATGCAGTTTCAGATGACCAGATACCAAGTGCCTCTGCTGTTATCTTGTGAGCCTTCTTGCATGAGGGACAAGCAGTGGCTGTACTACCCCAAAAGACATCAGAAAACAGTTTCTGCTTTGTAGAACATACCCTATTTTACGCCCAGTGCAGATGTTATAGTATATGATATTAGGGTTTTGTTTATTTTAATTTTCACTTCAAAACCCAGAGAAATTTATCAGTTATTAGAGGAATAGTTCCTGGACCCTGATCAGGTTGAAGGCCTGGTGTCTCTGAGATTTCCAACCCAAAATGAACGATTCTGCAACAACAGCAGTGCCTCCCAAGCATGCGTGAGGTGATGTTTGCCCCTAAATCCTCCAGCAGCACAGGGCAGCCCCAGGGCTGGCACTGGAAATCAGCATCTCCTGCAGCAGGAGCTGCGATCCTGAGCCCTTCCCCCAGGTGTTGCAGAGTCTCAAATCCCCAGGCTCTCCCTCAGACACACTGTTGAAAACAGACCTGGCAAGGCAGAGAGTGACTTTCCCATTTCTGCAGCTTCAATATATCTTTAAACCAAATCTGCTTTCTTGCATGCCAATTTTTAGCCTGGAGCCAGGTATTAGAGCTGAGTGATAAATCCCTGAAAGGGTGATCACAATAGAAACTCTGACAGACACTTAACACTGCTGGTACCAACTCAGGAAGCTCAGGATATATTTTTCCCCTTATTAGGTGTACATTTGTGCAGACTTCATAAGCACAGAATGTATGTAGGACACACTGTAAAACTGCAAATCTGTGACTTATTTGTGACCTTTGGGGAAGTGACTTTATCTTTGTGCTTTATTTTTAAAGGTATCATAACCGCTAAACACAGCTTTCACAATTGCACATTGTTTTTAAATTGAGAAAAAATCTGGCATTTGAACAGTGATGACTTGATAACCAGAACCTTCCCCCTCCCAAACCATAGACTGAGGTGTAATACAGCAAGTGGGACTTGAACTGTGATGGGTTTCAGTATTAGCCTTTGTAAGATCTGTCACTGTCACATCTTGCTAACACTCAGAGCATCTCATTTTCTAAATATAATGTATCACTGTTTAGTGGCTAAAAATGCAAATTACAAAAAATCTAATCATGTTCAAGAAACTGAAAAAAACCCTCTATGATCCCTGAAGCCCTCAAAGCACACACGACTTAATGTAGGGCTTTCTCCACTAAGCACAACAACAGTGCACAGCAAACCTGTGGGACAGCAGCATCAATAGCCAGAGCACACACACTCCCTGCTCTGCACAAATCCCACAGATTTCCAAAAGCATCTTTGACTTGGATTCAAGTGATAAGACATGTGAACTTATCCAAAGGAGGAAGAAAAATACCTTCTTAAAGCTGATTTCGGATGCTCAAGGTTTAGCTTCTATTTTTTTTGTCTCTTTTTTTCCCCCCACTAATAAGACTTCTGGTATCAAAGGAACAAAAGAAAATATTCAGAATTTAAAACTATCTTGTTAAACTTCAAGCTATAATATCCTGTAAAAGCACCATGTAGGAACCCTTACATCTATAAAAGGCAGTTTCTTTGCTAAGGGCATTCTTGGAGCACCTCCCCTCTTTAAATCTAAGCTACAGAGGGTTCATTTGTTTAGTACCCAGCTGAGCAAATCCAATGGCTAATTGACACCACAAGAAGTTTCCCATGTCCTCTGATCTGCTCCACACATGTTCCTGTTCCTTCCTCTGCTTGGTGCTGGTGCTCACCTGACAAAATGGTAAACCAGGCAGTTAAACCGAATTTCCCTTTTGTACTAACTGCAAACTGTCTGGGTGCTGGGAGCACAGTGTGGGTGTTATGGCCAAGGAGGAAGAGGAGAGGACACATGCACTGGAGTGCTCCCATTGGCAGCAGGTTTGATGTAACCAGGTGTATTGTCACCCCATTGCCCTAAACACCTACCCCCAGGTAGAGGGAAAAAATAAACCCTGGGTTTCTTTTTCCAGGAGAGTGACAGTTACACCTTGCCACAAGAGGTGAGAGAGGCTGGCATGTAAGTGGGTTAGAACACCCTGAGTGTGGGGCAGCAGCAGGGCCTGCTCCAGGGCTCAGGGGCTGTGTGAACAACTGGAAGAGGCTGCTCTGGTAAGAGTTTGGAAGGGCCTGGGAAAAAAATCTATTGCAGAAACACCAAATTCCTATTAATGAGGCAAGTGGGAAACAGTCTCATCATGTTAAAACCCCTTTTTCTGCTGTTCTATTCAGGGCTGTGAGTGCACTGTCAGAGCAATGCAGGTTTACCCTAAGGTACATCAGAAACAAACCTGCCAGTCCATACCCAGGATCTTGATTACCACGGAACAACTGAGTCTATTAATTACTGTATCAATGAATTCCAACCAAAACCCACTTTAAACCATTGGAATCATTGGTGGATAATTGGTTTGCTATTAAAACATCTCCAGTCCACTGCAAATCTTACCTGTTCTAAGGAAACTGCTTAGTAGGTGTGTTAATGGGAGTTATTGCTGTTATAAATTATCTCCAGACATTGACAAAAGAAGTAATACAAGGTATATTTTTTAAAAGCTCTGGCCAATGCATGGCTGAATGATTGAGTTGGAAAATGAACCATTCCTTGGGGTTAGCAAATGATTTTTCATCAGCTAGCAGGCTATTAAGCACACCTAGATAATAAACGGATGATTTTAGCAGTAATTCTACTTGCTTCTCATATTTTCCATTTTAAATTCCATGTTACTTTTAAAGGATTCACACATTACCTTGATTTACACCATGGAGAAGAGAGCCAATGATGTCCTGTAATGTTGGAGACAGTGCATTATTATTTATCATTAAATCCACCTTTTTTTTTCCCCTCCCCACCTTGTGAAAGGTTTGACAAATGCCAGGCTGGCTCCAAGGCAGGGCTCTGATTCCCCACACGGGGCACACCCTGGGAGAGAGGAGCAGTCTCCAAGGGTGTGGGTTTGCAGCTTTCTGCCTGTTTAATGCAGGATCCTGTGATGGTCATCCTTGCAAATCCCCCTGTCTTCCACAGCAGCTCACAGCTCAATCATGTGAACTTCAGATACCGGTAGGAACTAGGGAACAAAATCTTTACACTAATGAGATTATTTGCATGAAATGTTATTTCAATAAGACAGCCTAGGGAAGGAGGCCGTTCACACTTGATTTTCCACATTTGTTATTAGATTTCTTGCCCAAAAGAACAATTTGGGGAACAACTCCAAAGATGCAGTATTGGAACTGATGGTCAGTTTCAATGGAAAATAAACGAATTTTTAACGTGAAGGCAACTGGGGTGACAGAGACATTAAAAAGTGGTTGACTGGCAGCTTGCTTCATTCTCATGTTCCACTGGAGTTGTACCATTCAAACCACTGCCAAACAGGCAATTTTCTGGTGGAAAAGAGATGCATGGGCTCAGATTCTCCATGAAAATGCCAACTACAATAGCAAAGATGTCTGTGCCTGCCTGTTTATGTGCATTCTTCTCTTTTAGGGCATTCAGAGCCTACTACTCACCACACAATTTCCTTTGTAGCAGCACTCAGAGAATACTGAAATGTTATTTAAAGCAAATTTGTTCAATTGGGTTCATGCGAGTTCAGCCTTAGGGGCAAAAGCACTACTTTCATACAGGAAGGCAAACTTTTACAATAAAACAAAAAGCAAAAATATTCACTGAGTCTGGAGTTTCATTACGAAGTGTGAAGTCAATTTATGGTTGAGAGTTTTGTATCAAAAGCAGATGAAATTTGGAAATTTCGAAAGAGTTTGGCCTTGCAGTTTTGGTATGATTCAAACTTCAAATTCAAAATGAAACCGGGAGATGTGAACTTCAGTGGCTGATGCTGCAGAAAAATGTTGTGATCTACGTATGTATCTACTGCAATTTATTTTC